>NC_135537.1:84434342-85840592 GCF_045843805.1 Urocitellus parryii | reverse complement strand
ACCAGCCCAGAGTGGGTCAGGTTGCTTCGGATTGGTCTTCCTAGGACCAGTGACACTTGATTCCTAGGTGACACCAACTCTGACTACACTGGGATTTCCTGCCTCTAGTGTTTATTGGTCTTGGCAGTAATAGAATGATGTCTGTTCAGTGTTTGACAAGTACAGAACTAAATATTCTGTTATAAAGTCACTTAATCTTCCCATCAGTCCTATAAGGTGTTTTTTATTATCCTTCCTTTCTTGGTGGGAAACTGAGCCACAGAGCAATTGGTAGAACCTTCTGTCTGTGGGCAGCAGACCCAGACAGGTCCTTAACCCCATGCTCCCACGCCTTCTCTGCAACTGAGCTTTCCATCATCCCTGATGACGGCCACGCAGGGACTCTAGAGAGCACTTCACCTGGAGAGATTCACACAGGGTCTTTCTGAGGCCTCCCTCTCGGCTCTGTGGTGAGCTGACATAGGCCTCAGGAAAGGGAGTCTGACATTCAAACCCTGGAAGATAGAGAGAGGGTGCAAAGCGCCTAGCTGGGGGAAGGGGAGCTCATAAGGGGAATGCCTGGGATTCCAGCTGAACCAGTACCAGGCACGGGGGTGCCTGGGTCCCCCAGGAAGGCCCAGCCTGTGGGAGAGGTGAACAAGTCAGGGGGGCCATAGCCAAATGGTATTTGGTAAGCAGTGGACAGGAGCCCTCGTGAGGCCTGGTGAGACTGGACAACTAACCTGGCGCAGGGAGTCCACGAGTTGGGTCTTGAAGGATGAATAGGGGTTTACCATTCAGGGCAGTTTATCCCAGGGGACTCTGGTCTGTGTTCCCACCCACAGCGGGTGCTCCACTCTGCTGCCCTGCAATGTCTGGTCTTGGGAAATGTGACTTCTGTGTCACTCAATGGGAGCCAAAAGCAGTCCCTGTTCTGTGCCTCGTGAATTCCACTCCCAGCGCCGTCTGTGGGTGGCTGGCCAGACTTGCAAGAGGGTCTCCACTCTAATATCCAGGCCTGGGGCTGGGGTCGGGGCTCAGTGGAGGAGCGCTTGGCTCACAGGTGTGAGGCACTGGGTTCGATCCTCAGCACCACCTGAAAATAAAAAAATAAACATAAAAAACATTTTTTAAAAGTTAAAAAAAAATACCCAGGACTGAGGTGTCCCGAGCCACAGGGCCCTCACCCCTGGTGTGCCTGTGGCAGGGAGACCCCAGAGCGTTTCCTGGTTTGTTTGCGACTGTTCCCTGCCCCCCCGCCCCCCCACCCTGTGCCTGGAGTAGACTTTGCATAAAGCACCTGCTCAGACCACCCCACAACCTGGCAGGTAGGGGTTGTTCTTTGTCATTCTGAAGGTGACTCAGGGGAGCCACCTGTCCTGCTTCACACAGCTAAGCAAGTGGAGGGACTGGAGCCCCAAGCTATAAGAGAGAACCCTGGTCACCACGGGCCGTTCACCTGTGTGGACAGATGCTCGGTCCCCCTGGAAACCCTATGGTATGGAGTCAGGACCCAGAACCTGCAGGGCACTGCCAGCGGGCACACCATGTCCCCTGTAGCTGTTCTCACTGGAGGGCACCGAGGACCGCAGGTGCTGACGGGTGTCTCCGCCATCCTTCCCGAGATTCTGAGTCAGCACCTTTGCAGTGGGGTCCGGGATCTGGTTCCGACGCTGGTGGCCTCAGAACACACTTTAAATCCTGATATATTATAGGCCTGTTCTGGGCTCAGCACTGTCCTGGGTGTTTTATTTTGTCATTTTGGTCATCAGATCACCTCCTGGTAGGGGAAATTGGTACAAAGGGAGGCAAGAAGTCCTGAGAGTGACTTCCACCAGCCACGTGGAGACTTTTTTTGGGGGGAGGGGGCACTGGGGATTGAACCCAGGGGTGCTTAGCCACTAGGCAACATCCCCAGCCCTTTTTTGTATTTTATTTAGAGATAGGATCCCACTGAGTTGCTGAGGGTGACTTTGAACTTGATCCTCCTGCCTCAGCCTCCTGTGTGTCTAAGGTATTCGGTTCATTTACAAACCAATTGCCTGAGGAAACAGGCTCAGAGAGGTTAGGCAATTAGCCAAAGCCACACAGCTGTAGTGGCAGAGCTGGGATTGGAACCTGGGCCCTTAGCTCAGGAGGCCACCTTTGCATACTGTCTCATAGAGGACAGACTCCAGCTGTGCCAACCACTGCTGCAGATAAACAGAGGACAACTAATGGTGATAACCATATGGTCTTCGATAGTTGCGCAGGTCCCTCTTTATGACCAGGGTGCTATGTCAGCCGATGTCAGAGGAGCCGTCCCAGGCAGAGAGCAGGGGCAGGGACGAGATCCCTGAGAAAGAAACGCTGAAGGAGAGAGGTGATGTGTTAACCAGGTGAGATGGAGAGCGAAGGATGCTAAGGGAACAGGAGCATCTGCAAAGGCCCCCAAATGGGCGACCTACATAGTGTGTTCCATGGAGCTGGAGCAGAGACCAAGGGGACAGTGACACAGGTGAGGCTGAGTGGGAGGCGTGGCCCGGGTTGGGCCCTGCAGGGGCAGAGAGAAAAAGAGAGACCAGGGGAGAGATTTGGACTCTGTCCCTAGGACGTGTGTATGTGTGTGTGTGTGTGTGTGTGTGTGTGTGTGTGTGTGTGTTCAAACTTAAACTTTTTTTCTTTATTTCTTTATTGCAAAGGCTTCATTTTCTTTGTTTTTTTTTTTTTCTACACTAAAAAACCCTTTTAAGTCCTCAAAGGAAGAAAAAGCCAAAACGTATGGCTGATGGGGTGGGGGTTTTGCCCTGATCTGGCAGGGCTGGGAGCAAGGTTAGCAGGGCCCCCTGTGCCGTTTATTAACCTCATGCCTGGTCCCAGGTGCCAGGGAGATAGGCTGGGGGAGGGGCAGGAGTGGGCTCAGGATGGTGCTGGCCTGGGAGAGGCGACCCAGATGGAGGAGCGGGGTCCTCTGATAGCGCCTGGCGATTGGCTTGGTAACTGATGGAGGTGGGGCCCGGGCACCCGCCCATGGCTTTGACAAGTGGGAGCGCAGAGCCCAGAAGGGTCCTTGTGAGCTGCTGGTGTCACATAGCGTGAGCGGCAGAGCCCAGATGCTGAGCTGGAGCCTCTGGCCTGGAGCCAGGTCCAGGCAGCTGCTTTCGCAGGCCCCTCCAGGGCCTCTGGTGGCTGCCCCCTCCTGCCCCTCTTCCCTGCAGCTTCAGGGGAGCGGGATGCTGGGAGGACAGCTACTCTGGCTTTGAAGCCGTGGATGGGGGAAGGGCAGTGCGCTGACCTCCAAATTCTTTCCTCATGACCTCTGTGACCCTGGAGAGACTGGGTCCCTGGGGACCCCGCCCTCCCCCGGCTTCCACAGAGTTCCACAGAAGTGGGGGTCGGGGCTGGACCTCCTCTGCACAGACAGCCCCTCCTGGAGCAGAACCGGCCTGCAGAGCTCTGCGGAGATTCCCCTGTCCCCAAGAGGAGAGGGTGATGGGCCAAAGCCTGGGCCTGGCCTCCCGCCTAATGGGGAGAGTTAGAGAGGCTTCCTCCCCAGACCGCGGGCCTCTAAGAGGCTCTGTTAAGTGACTAGGGGCCGGGGGCCTCCTGAACCTCCTCCCCCTGGGCAAAGCCATCCCTTCCTGGCCCCCAGGACAGCCACGGCTCCCCCAGGAGCAACCTGGCCACCCGCATCTGAGCCCCATTTTTTTAGGACTCGGACCCCGTGAGGCTGGGCTCCCTTTTCTCACTGTGTCAGGAGCCTCCTCTCCCCTCAGCCTCCTGGACCCTTGATCTGGGCCTCACCCCTCTCTGGGGACTGGTCCCCAGCTGGCCAGGAGTCTAGGACCTTACCCCCACAGCCTCCCAGGGTCCTGTGTCCCACCAGCCTGACACACAGTAGGCATTCAAGTGCTGTGCTTGCTCCTGCCACCCCCTCCCTCTGCCCTATTTCTGTGGCTCCTCTGAGCCTCCCTCCTCCCCGAACATGGGTATTTTTGGTCCTCGCTCAGGAGGGGCACGCACGCGTCAGCCGTGCAGGGGAAGTGTCTATGTTTGGCTGAGGATGTGGCCTCAGCTGTACTGGGGGCTGTGCACTAAGTTTGGGAATGAGTCAGGTGGAGAAAGCCCCCGGCGGCTTCATGCAGAAGCTGGATGCCCCAGCCTCAGCTGAAGTCCAGAGGACGGAGCCAGCACCTCCTCAGGCACTCTGTGCCACCCCCTTCACTGCCCCCCTTATCTGTTTCGGGTCTGCTCCCTGGAGCACGCGGTGGGACCCACTGTGGGACCTTAACTGAGCTGGGCGACAGACAGACTCATTTCCTACCTGGGTTCACTCTAAAGAGATGGGTTTTATGTGTCCCCAGTGTTTCTTAGATAGGGGGTCTTGCTGAATTGCCCAGGCTGGCCTTGAACTCATGGATACAAGCGATCCTCCTGCCCCATGCTCCCCAGTAGCTGGGCTACAGGTGTGTACCATCACATGCTGTCTGTGCCCCCATTTAACAGATGAGGAGGCTGAGGCTTGGGGAGGCAGTGAGAATGAGGCCAAAGCCCCACAGGTGAGAGGTGATAGAGCCAGAATCCTTGCTGATTCCAGAGTCTATTCTTTGTAGGTCCTGGGAGCATCAGCCTTCAAGACTCAGGGTGCTTTGCTTACAGCTCAGAAAGGCCTCATGCAGCAAAGAGGAAGGAAGAGAAAAGAAGAGGAAGAGAAGTTCCCAATGTTCTGGACACATTGGGAGCACATTCTCAGCTGAATAAGGTGGTGCCATCCTGCCCTGGAGCACTCATGCCCTTTAATTGCCACTGTTACTTCTTTTCCCTGGGGTGGGAGGGGGGCCATCCCTGAGAACAGAGACCCTGGCTGTCTCCCACTTGGGGCAGATGTTCAGGCAGGGTCTGCTGGGGCGCAGGTGCAGGTCCTGGAGCCGTGTGTGTCCCTCGGGCCTTTAGGGAGTTGCGTTTAGTGTCAGCCAACAAAGAAACAGAGTTCAGTACACACAATTGCACTTTGCAGTCAGTCCCCCCCACATGGTGTAGTGTGTTACTTTAAAAAATAAAACCAGGGCTGGGCTGTAGCTCAGGGGCAGAGCGCTTGCCTAGCATGCAGTTCCTTCTTCAGCACCACATAAACATACACAAATAAAGGCACTCAGTCCATCTACAACTACAAAAAAAAAAAAGCAAAAACCAGAACAAGGTGTGAGCCTTTCTCTGACTCGCCATTGAAGAGCTTCCGAAGGAGAACCGTCTCTTCCTTCTTTGGTGAGTTGTGAGTTTTCGCGATGGTGGCCATGAGACAACCCTAAATTCATTCAGGAAAGTCCTGAGGAATTTTTCTTCTCCATCAGGTTTTATTTGAGCAGGCTGGGTGACACCCGGTGACACACTCGGGATGGGTAGGGAGGGGGTACCTCTGCCTCCCTTTGTTCCCTGTCCTCCTGGGCCCCGAGGCCATCAGCCAAAGCAGGGAGGTGGGTTTAGTGACCAGAGGCTCCTCCATCCTGGCTCAGCCCCACCCGGGTCCTCTGGGGAAGATGAGTCACTTCTCCAGCCCTAAGATGTTTGTCTCTAAGTGGGAGAGAGAGCAACAGAGTGGGGTAGAAGCAGCACCTTGGGCCCCCCAATAGTCCTCAGCTCTGGGGAGCACCTTGTCTGGAGGGGCGGGGCAGTCAGACGTGGGCAGGCCAGAATCCCCATCCCTGGTGGGCATCCGGGTCGCCCTGGGCAGAATCGTGCTGGGCCCAGAAGGTGGGGCGTCCCTCTCAGTCCCCCACTGATGGCCTCTGCCTCCCCTGTCCTCTGCTGCCCTGAGCCTTCGGCAGGGTGGGCTGACCCATGCACCTCTCCCCCCTCTGAGGCTAGGTCAGGTTAAGAATGTGCATGGGGGGAGGTAGCAGGGTCCTCTCCGTCCCTTGTCCCGTCTCTTCTCCTAAGTCCTGTGGTGTTTGCAGCCACCCCTGGAGCCTGGGCCAGCCCTGTTGCATGGTCGCTATTTTAAGGATTTGGAAATCTAGTTTCAGCGAGGGAGGGAGAAGTGTGATAGATTCCCTCAGTTAGTGACATGTGCCAAGCTGGGGGTGGGTGGGCAAGGATGCACCTCACTGCCCTCCCTGGGGAGAAGCCACCTGGATTCAGCCTCGAGCCCTCCCTGGATTCCCAGGTCATCTCCAGGGTGGCTTGGAGGAACTCCTCCCACCTCCCTGGGCCTCCAGGAGAGCTGGTCACCACCCACAGCTGAGAAAAACTCACTTTCCATGAGTGTCTCCTTAAACATCACCTCCTCCTGACAGCCTAGTGACACTCGCCCCCACCTCCCATTTTCTGTCCCTCTTCCCTCTTTTTGGCACTTGCCACAACCGAACCTGCTCCATATTGGACGTTCTTATTGTCTCCTACTAGCATATCAGGTCCCCAGAGGCAAGGACTTGGTCTGTTTTGTCCCCTGTCATACCCATCCAGAGCAGTGCTGGCACATAGTGTCACACATTATGTAAAAAGAATAAATGGAGAAAATGAACGGATGAGGGAGTGTGAGCAGTGGCTGCGACTGGTCCCCATCAGCCTCGCACCTGGCTCCTCTCCAGCTGCGGCTCCGGCCCCCCCCCCCCCCCCCCTCGCCAGCCTCCCTCTCGGGCTGCTTACCCAGCTCTTGAGGTTTCATGCTTGATTTTTTACATTTGGCTTTTCCTGGCAGGGTCCGGACTGCCCTGGGGAATAGAGCAAGGCACATTAAGTCCAAACGTGCTATTTTGGAGTCGAATGCAGAATTGGCACAAATTTTTAAGATAAACAAAGATGAGACTACAGCAGACTTGAACTGTGTCCTTAGACCTGCCCAGCCTGGCTCAGGTCCCCCACCTCACCCCACGGCTTCCCCAGTGTAGCCCTGTGATGCTGACCATTTCCTCTGCCGTGGTCAACCCTGAGAGACACTGCTGCCTTCCTGTCAAAGTGCACACGTGTTCAATGTCACCGGCTTTGACGCTGACGTCCTTCTTCTGTGCCAGAGTCCTGTCCGGGATACCACATGACATTTGCTTGTCCCGTCGTTCTGGCCTCGCCTGTCTGGGGCAGTTTCTCAGCCTGTCTTGTTTCTCAGGACCCTGGCAGCGTGGAGGGCGCAGGCAGGTGATGTGGACGGTGGTGCCCTTCAGTGTGGGTGCATCCTGCATCCTGTCTGGGTTTCTTGCTATCTTTCTTGAGACCCGTGATGGCGTGGTCCTCGAGGTCATCCCCTCTTCCTCTGCCCTGCGCTCTGTGTCTCCTCTCCTCACTGGTGAAGTCCACCTCTGTCCCCTGTCCTGTCCAGATCTTCTTGTGGCCTGCCCCTCCACCTCAGCCCAGGGCATCCATTCCTGGATGGAATTCAGGGTGTCCCCCTGCCCCCATCCCCATTCTTGACCAGATCCTTTGGATTCGGCCTTGCTCTTTGCTCCTCTGGCCCTGGTCGGCCTTGGCAGAGCACCTGCTCTCCTGGTGGAGGGCAAAGCTCCCCGTCCCCCACCTTCCTCCTGCTCAGCTGCATCTCAGAAGCTCAGGTCTGGGCAGGGCACCTAGGTGGGGTCCTGGGTGGAGGAAGCCTGATCCCCAACCGAGCTCTGGAGTCTGCACTCAGCAGGCTCCTTTGGGGTCCTGCCCCTGCCCTGCCTGTGCCCTGCCCCCGCCCTGCCCCTCTCTGGAAGCTTCCTGAGCTGCCAATCCCTCCTCCCTGAGGGGAGTCCACACAGACTCCCTAGGGAGATTGGCCAGACCTTCTTTGTGCTTGTCCCCAGCCCCTTATCTGGCCTTCCCCCAAGGCCTTTCTGGTCTGTGTTAGGCTTGTTTATGTCCCTGTCTCCTCTCTCCCAGGAGAGACCCCAGGGCAGACTGGTGAGCGCCAAGACTGTGGAATCAGTCAGGCTTACCTGGGTTTCAGGCCCCAGCTCTGGGACATGTCACCCTGGGAGAGTGACTTTGCCTCTTTTAACTTCAATTTCCTCCTCTGTAAATTAGGGACAATAAAACTTCCGGCCCTGGGTGATCTTGAAGATTGATGTGGACATGTGGACGGTGTCTGGGCACCTCCTGGCACGGGGTGGGTGGACAGTCAGAATGGCCCCTTCCCCTTCTTCCAGACCGGGAGGCCCAGCAACAGTGGCAGCAGCCGGTCTCCCTGGCTCAGACCTAGGCCAGGTTCAGGTGTCCCCAGGCTGCGGGCAGCTCCAGGGCCCGTGGCCTGGGGCGGGGAGAGCCACTGGTATGAGCTGTGTATGGAGAGTTTGGGGCACGGTCTGGCCAAGAATTTTCTATTTACTTTGGGATGTGCACTGAGCTTCCGCTGACTTCCTGGCCAAACTCTTCAATGACTCCTAAAACGCGATGACAGTTCTGAAGCCATCTCTCCTTCACCTTCTGTGAGCCAGGACGTCTTCAGTGCCTTCGCCAAATCACCCCGTTTCATATTTGTCATCCTCTGTGGGCTTGGCACTGGCCTTGAGCCCTCTTTATCAATGAGAAAGCCAGCCTACCAGCAGCAGTAGGAGACCTGTCCCAGCCCAGAGCTACGGACCGTAGAGCCCCTCCTCTCCCTGCATCCCTCCTCTGGAGTTAGGGTTCTCAGGTGTGAGCTGTAAACGGGGCGGGGGGAGGGAGTCGAGGGAAGCGAGCAGCGGCGGGCAGCGGGTAGCCGCCTGCCTGCGTGGGAAGCTGGTGGTGGGAGCCGTGGGACCGGGTGTGTTTATTCAGCCTGTCCCAGGCAGGCAGAGGGCCCTGACCAGCCAGTGTAAACATCCGACTGCTTGTCAGCCCAGTGGGTGCCTGAGACAGGCCAGGGAAGCAGCGGCCAGTGCCTCCCTGAGCCTGGCACACTGCCGGAGGTGCCCCTGTAGGTGGGGGCAGCCCAGAGTCAGACTTTATTGAGCATCTTGTATGCGGCAGGCCATTTGCAGGGATGTCTTCTCACCCCTCCACACGGCCCTATGCAGCCTGGATGATTATTTTTACCCAGCTGATGAGGAAATGAGCCCCAGGAGTTGTACAAACCCAACTCCATTCAAAACCCACAAAATGTGGGTACCTAGGAGAGCATCTTCAGCTGTTTTCTGTTGCTATAACAAAATACTTGAGATCAGGTCACTTATAAAAATGGAAATGATTTGGCTCATGGTTCCAGAGGTTGGAAAGTCCAAGAGCCTGGCACTGACATCTGGTGGGGGCTTGCTGCTGCAGGAGAACATGGCAGAGGGCCTCGCACTTGAGAGAGCAAGGGAGCGCTGGCCGGGTTTCTCCCCCCCCCCCCGCCCATCCTCCCCAGTAGTGGGGATCAAACCCAGATTTGACCTGGGTTTGGGGGAGGGGGAAGGGACTATTTTACACATAACAGCTGGAGGGGTGGGCACCTGGAGATACAGGTGCTGCCCTACTCTGTGTGAGAGAGAGTTGGTGTCATCTCTGTGTGAGTCTGGGAAGGTCGGCATTCCCACTCTGAGTTTGGATCTGAGACGGAAACCAGACACCCTGATCCCATAAGCTCAGCCACGCCTGCTAGAGCCAGGGACCAGCAAAGGTCACCCAGAGGGTTTCTTGGGCCCAGGGTGGTTGAGATGCCTCCTGGAGCATGAGCAGGTCTCAGGAGGCCCAGGAGAATCGGGCAGGGGAGGAGCCCGGCTTCCCTCCAGCTCTGGGCTTCGAGGGACCCCCAGAGGACACTGTGCAGAAGGTCTGAGAGGCAGCTGGGGCTGGCAGAGGGAGTCCCACCAGGCCTGGCTGTGACTTTCTGTGTGCTGATGAAGGGACCGAAGTCGCACAACTGCCAGGCCCCTGATGTGTCACCAGCTAAGAATTGCCACAGTGTGGCCTGGCCTGTGACTACTAGCGAGCTCTTTCTTCTTCATCCGAGGCCTGGGCCCGGCCCCTCCCTCCAGCTATTCACTTGTGGAGACCCCCTCCACAGCAGCAGGGGCCGAGGCTGGTGCCAGGTCCTGTACACACAGGCCTGGTTCCACTCGAAGAGGCTGGAGGCCAGCCATGTGCACCGGGTCCCCGTTCACAGAGGCAAAGCACGGCGGGCTTTTCTTCACACCTGTCTGACACCAAAGCCCGAGACTTTGGGGTCTACAAAGTGCAGAGCAGAGTGAATGCAAAAGAAAACCTTCCAGAGGCAGCCATCCCCTCCCTGCGGGGCCCTCACAGGGCCAGCCCCGGTCAGTGCATCTCGTGGGGAAACTACTTTGTGAATGACAACCTCGATGCTGGTACTAACCAGACGTTGCCACCTCCCTAAATGACACCTGGCGCTGCCCACTGTTTGGAGATGTTAACAACACGCAGGAGGCTGTCATTTCTCTTCTGCAGCTTGCTGGTCCCTCCTTCTGTGGGCCTGAGTGTGAATGTCACCCCTGGGAATGTCACCGCTGGGCTGTATCCTGTGGTTTATCCAGGCCACTGGAGATGGGCGATTACGATGTTCACTGCTGTCACCTGAGGGCTGGCTCCTGGTGACCTGAAGGTTCCAAGGAGACGTTATTTAGTATTCATTAAGGAGTGGAATCGGGTAAGGCCCCACGTTTTAGGACTGAGATAATTGGCAAGTGAGAAGCCCCCAGGACAGGAATGTCGCTCTCTTTTGTTCACATTTGTGAGCAGTGTCGAGTGGGTGGCATGTAGTAGGTGCACAGTGAACATCTGTTCACCAGACGAGTGGATGTTTGCCAGGTTCCAGGTGAAATTTTCATAGTCTTCCTCAGTCGTTCCCATTTCAGAGAAAGGTCACATCTTGTCCCAAGGTCCTAAAGCCAACCCCCAAATCAGCCAGCTCTTTCCTGAGGTTTCCATGTGAACAGGGTAGATTTGCAGAGCTCCGTGCACAGGGAAAGCTTCTAGATATAAGGACCAGCGCCTGCATAGACGCCCTTAGGGCTCTCTGTGTCACCTGGGGCTGTTACAGTGAGGTGGGGCCAGCGGGCTGGTCACCTTTTGACCAGGTGTGCCTTGGGGCTGGGGGTGTGGCATCTCCTCTAGGGAGCTAATCATGGATTGGGGTTTGGCCGGGCTCAGGATTCAGATGCTGTCAGAGGAGGGAGACGCCTGACCCTGACGTGACTTGGAGGGTGAACAGCTCTGCATTCGAATCTCAAGCCTGCTGTTTACTAGCTGTGTGACTTGAGGCAAGTCCAGGGTGACCTCTGGGAGCCTATGTCTCCACCTGTTAGGTCGGGAAATTGACTCTTTCAGAGCTGCTGGTAGATTGAGAACTAATGAGTGTGACCCTCTGAGCCCAGCGCCTGGTAGGATGGGGTATAGAGGAAGAATGATCCGCTGGAGATGTCCACTAATCACTGGGTGCACACAGGGGGGTCAGTCTAGGACACAGAGGAGGACTTCATGGGAGGACATTGGTTCTGGGCTCTGAAGAGTGAACAGGAGTTCTCCAACCCAAGGAGTGACTGTGAGTCCAACAACTCTTAGGCGTTCTGTAGACTTGGAACTGAGGGGCCCGTGATGTTGCTTACACACATAAGCAAATGAAAGCTGTGTACAGTGGAGGTACACAGTCCTGGGAGGGTGGAGGCCATGGGCCGCTGATGAGACAGTCAGTGGCATTGGGTCAGAGGACCACCTGAGAGCCATGGGCCGGGTGGTCAGCAAGCTTCCTGGAGGGGAGGCACGGTGGGCAAGGAGGAGAGAGGCTACCTGACCCTTCGTTTCCTGGCTGGCCCTGCTCAGGAGAGGGGCTGCCTATCTCTGGCCTGGGGACAGACACCCTGGGTGCTCCCAGGAGCCCTGCTGTGTTCTTGTCACCTCGGCTCGAGCAAATCCCTCTTGAAAGAGAAGAAAACTTGTTCCTAATTATTAATTGTGAAATTTCAAACTGGCTCCTGAGCTGTGCGGAGCAGAGCAGAGCCAAGCCCCAGAGGGGAAGGAGGGGCCTGGCTGGATGGCTACAGAGCCTTGATTTGGGGGGCCCAAGGGGGGGTTTGGGAACGTCACCATGTGAATGTCCCAAGCAGGGACACCTGCCTGACCTAGCCACGCTTCCCTGACCAGGATTTCTACTCCACTCTGCAGGACTCCAGAGTGATAAGAGTGAGGTAGACCTGGATTCAAATTTTATCTCATCCACCAGCTGGGTGGCCTTGGGCTGGTTACTTAACGTCTCTGTGCCTCTACTTGCACATCTCTTACATGGAGTCACAGGATGAGTAAACTAGAAAACACACGGAGACCGCAAGCAAAGGCCTAGAACGAAGTCACGGCTCAAGAAGCAGTTTCACGGCGTCTGCTACTGCTGTTGTCATTACAGCAGCAACATTTTTGTCTTACCACTACGTCCATAACCCAAGCCACTCTATTGCTCAGGTGAAACCCCCAGGGTCATTCCAGCTGCCCATGAGCCAGGATATTTTCATCCAGGGTCACAGCTGGTACCTAGGCAGTGACACCTAGGCAGTGTCCCTCAGCAGGCAGGATTTGAACTCCTGTGTGCCTTTTCCTGGATTTCCTCTGTAATTCCTTCCAGGCCTAATGAGGTTCCCATTTTATAGATGAGGATACACGCTCAGAGAGGTGAGGCAATTTGTCCAGGGACACACAGCAATAAATTACAGGGATTCACCCCAAGATCTACTGTTCCAAAACCTTTGCTCTTCCTACTTTAAGATTGGGACAGCAGCTTATTCCAGTGGACTCTGAGCCTAGTATCCATCCTCCCACCCCCACTGTCACGTCCTCCTGTCCCTGGTTCTCCCCCAACCCCTCAGGGCCTGGGGACTGCTTTGAGCTAAGTCCACACATGGGCCACTTGTGTCCTCTGGAGCTAGTACAACCATCGCTCCCCCACGGTCAGCAACTATCAGTCCTCCGCTCCCCACTAGGGGATCCTCCTGAGTCCCCTGCAGAGCCCCAGGCAAGCATGACACATGGATGTGTGGGGGCAGTGGGGACCCAGTGGAAAGCCGAGCCAGGGGGCTTCCTTTGGCAGAGGCAGCTCAGCAGCATCTGGTTTGGCCGCGGGTCCCCTCTGCCAGGCTGGATGTGGGGAGCGGTTCCTGGTGAGGCCTGGGAACTGTGCAGTTGGGGACAAGCACTTCTTAGTGAGGCGGGATTTCAGAGGGTGGGAGGGAGCATTGGGGGGCAGAGGGGCAGAGTGAAATGACAAACAGGCCTGGCTCCGTCACAAGTTCCTATCTCTGAGTTGTAGGTTTATCTCTGCAAAATGGGGGCCGGGGCCAGTACTGAGCCTGCAGGCGGCGGGAGAATTGAGTGGGCAGCCACCCGAGTCCCCCTGCGTGACCTTTGAACCATTCTTATTCTCACCAGTGCTCCCGGAAGTGAGGTGGTCATGCTGTTACTGATGAGGAAGCCGAGGCGGGGGGGGGGGGGGCAGGCCAAGCATGCAGGCCATCTGCGTGTCGGGGCTGCCACACGCCTGCCTGTCCTGTACCCTGCCTCTGATGACATGGTGACCACGGGCAGGAGAGCGCTGTGCCAGCCGGGTGCTCTCCTCGAGCCCTGTGGCTGGAGCATAGGACACAGGGAGGAGGGGCTGGACCCTGGGCACAGGGGGAGCGCTGGGGTTGTGACCCAGCCATTGTCTCTGGGAGGAGCCCACCTCCCAGTGAGTCAGCCTCACCATTCCCCCTGCGCTCCTCCCTCCCCAGCCCCCAGGCAGCAGCGCGTCTTTGGGGAAGTGAGTTTTGAGTGTGTGTCCAGCTTCTCCAGGGGCAGTGTCAGGGACCCGTGTCCTGCTTTTCCCAGGAGGTGGGTGGCAGTGTCCTTGTCAACATGGGTTCCAGGACAGTATGATGACTGACATCAGGTAGAGGGGCGGGGCTGAGGGACAACCCACCCGAAGCCCGCTCCTGCAGAACTTCATGGTCCACAGCAAAGAGAGCCACCCAGACCCAAGTCCCTGAGCTATCATTGAGCCCCGTGGGGCTGCAGAGCGCTGTGGTAACACAGGGAGGAGTGTGTGAGGGGCTGCTGTTGCGTGGCCGTGGGGACGGGCTGGTCCTGCTGGGCTGCTCTTCCTGCTTTGGCTAAGAGCAGCTGCCTTCCTCCGGGGGACTGTCCCCCCTGCCAGTCACAGTATCTGGCCCCATCCCACTCTGTCGCAAGAACTGGCACAAGAATGAGGCCTGGCCAGTCAGTTCTCCCCGGGGAGGTTTCTGTCCTCCAGGCCGCTGCGAGGGGAGCCTGACCCAGCCCTCTGCCCGCAAAGATGGCTAAGCTCAGGGACGTGAGTGAGGGAGGGCAGGCCTTTGGATCAGGACGGGGAGACACAGCACACCATCACCTGAACTCCTGTGTCACCTCCCACCTGACCCCTGACCCTCCCTCCATTCAGATGTTTGTCATCAAACCAGGCAGGAGTTGATTTTCTGTCACTTACGACCCTGAGGTTCATCAAGGAAGCTTCATGGAGGGAGCGGCACTTGAACCATGCGCTGGAGGAGTTATTGAGACAAATGTCCATCTGAAAGGGAGCTGGGGGGGAAGCACGTGACCCTGGAGGGGACGTCTGGGTAGATCCTGAAGGGCCCTGTGTCCCAGAGTGGAGCTCAGACCAATGACTCAACAAAAAACTCTCCCTTCAGCCCCCGAGAAGGGGGTCACTGCCATGTGCTGGGCTACTCCAGACGCCTAGTGAAGATCCAGTTCTGTCCCCTCAGCAACCTAGGGGGGGGTGGGGGGGTGGAGGCGCACCGATTCACCACCCACAGGGGAGAGCACAGGCACAGAGAGCCTGGGCAGCTTGCTCCAGGTCACACAGCGGGAGTGACAGAGTTAGGCCTGCCCACAGCGCCTGCCACTCCAGCCTGAGTTCTTTTCCTGTCTCCTGGCGGGGGGGGGGGGGGGGGTGCCTCGGAGGCGCCCCGGGTGGCCTGCATGGTGGGGATGGGAGGGACAGAGCCCTGTGGCTCCCCTCAGAGGCCGTGGGGTGCTGCCCTGGTCCAGCTCCAGCCCCAGGCAGTGAGGATCAGCACCAGGCTCCTGCTAGCGCCCACTGCGATAAGCTCTAAGTGACAGCTCTGGCTGGGTCACTGAGCCCTCAGCGGGAAACTGGTGGCTTTGAGAAGCTCTGGTGCTTTGCCCGGGTTCTGGAGTTTTCAGCTGGTGCTGTCCAGGAAGCCCTGGGCAGGCCAGAGGGGACAGTGCTCTGGACGGGGCATTTGCAGTGGAGCCCGAGGACCTTCGGCATCAGCCCAGGTGCCAGCCTGCCGTGACACCCAGGCCAGGTCCTCGGGGTGCTCAGGACGTTCACCTCCTCATTCTTAGATGTTTGGGGGTATGAGCCCTGTTTACAAGGGAGGGGGCTGAGGCTCAGCCGTGGCTAGGACTTTCCTGAGGTCACACAGCCAGTTTGCTGAGCTCCATGTCAGGTGCTGGGCAGGGCTCAGGCTGATGGGACAGTTTCAGGAACAAATGCCTGAGCTCCCTCAGGCCTCACCCCTCCTTCCCACCAAACACCCCTTTCCTTCTTAACCCCAATTCCACAGAGGGCTTTCCCCCAGTGAGGAGGGCTCTGCCATACATGGGGAGGCCTACACAGATGGCCTTGCGTTGGTGGAATCTAATGTCCCCCTGGTGGCCCAGCCCTGGCAGGATATTTGAGAGAAGAGCCCAGCGAGAGTCTTGAGAGTCTTTGATAAACCCCAGCTGGGAGGAGGGAGCTGCTCCTGCTGCAGATAAAGGGAATTTTAGGCTGAGCCCCCAGAGTTGGCCCTTTTCTGAGTAAAGAGCTGAAAGTGAGGTTTTCTAATTGACAGAACAGTATAAGGGAGGACTCCCCCACTGGGCTCCCTCTTGACCTGAGGGAGCGGTCTCTTTTCTTTTCACTTAAATAAATCCTATAAGCCAGGTGTGGTGGCGCCCACCTGTAATCCCAGCCTCTCAGGAGGCTGAGGCAGGAGGATCGTGAGTTCAAAGCCAGCCTCAGCAGTGGGAGGCACTAAGCAACTTGGTGAGACCCTGTATCTAAATAAAATACAAAATAGGGCTGGGGATGTGGTGCAGTGGTCACATGCCCCTGAATTCAATCCCTGTACCAAAATAAATAAATAAATAAACCCTGCTCTTTCACATTAAAAAATTTAAAAGAGAAGAGAAAAAGGAAACAGCATCAGGGAAGCCTGCAGGTGGAGAATAGCATAGATCTCTAAGGCCACCAGTCCCGGGCGGGGGGGGGGAGCCCCCCCATCATATTTCCATGCCAACCACAGGGCAGGCAGTTTTCTAGAAGAGACCCTGTTCTAGACCCTCTGTGGGGCTCCAGAGGTATGTGACCTGCTGCCTAATTAGGGAAACAATGAGCCAGGCTCTTCTGTCCTGCCCCAGATCTCTACCCAGCAAGGATGCTCAGGGTGCAGCCCTGTCTCCCAGTGGACGGGCCAGGTTGCCTGGCAGGGGAAGGCCAGGCTCCCTGGTGGGCGGGGCCAGGCTCCCTGGTGGGCGGGGCCTCACCTGGGCCTGGCTGCCTGCCACAAAGGTTTACCCATCCCTTCCCATTTCCTGTCCAGAGCCCAAGGCCCAGGAGCAGCAGCCCCATGTGTGCAGCCTGGTGGGCTGCTCTCAGCCAGCGAGGTGGAGCTTCCATTTCCAGTCCTCAGTTATTTTCCTCAGTGGTACAGAAAGCAGCCGGCTCCAGTCCCCGTGGGGGTAAGGGACCAGAAAGGCCTCTGGAGTGCAAGGCATGAGCTCCTGAGGGCCCCTGCGCTGCTGGCATCCTTACATCAATGACCGTGACAACAGTGTTTAAAACTTGCTTTTGTGCTGCAGTGGCACGCGCCTGTAATCCCAGCAACTCAGGAGGCTGAGGCAGGAGCATCACAAGTTCAAAGCCAGACTCAGCAACTTGATGAGACCCTGAGCCTGTCTCGAAATACAAAGGGCTGGGGATGTGGCTGGTTAGTGCCCCTGGGTTCAACCCCCAGCGCCAAAAAAGAAAAGACAACCCTGCCGTTGTGATACATAAGGCCCCAGCCACCATACTGGGCACTTTCTTGTATGTCTTCTGACCCTCAGATCCTCAGTGGGGAATCCACTGCTCCCTTCCTATGTACAGAGAGGAAACCCAGGCTCCAGAGGCAGCTGGGCTCACTCAGTACACAGCTCCTAACAGCTGAGCCGAGTGTGTCTGACTTCAAAACCTGCGTGTGGCCACCACAGGGCAGCCCTCACTCCCGCCGCTCAGAGCAAGTGCAGGGGCAGCCTGGCCCACCATGGTGGAAGTGCCAGCACCGTGCAGCCTGGCTGGGGTAGCGTGCACTCTGAGCAGGGGGCCGCCCAGGCCTGACACACACGCATTGGACTCAGAGGAAGGTAGAGTCTGGGTGCACGAAGACAGGGGACCCTTCAGCTGGCCTGGCATTGTTAGCACAAGAGTTGGCTCAGTGCTGAGCCCTTAGCATCTGTGGCCAGGTGTGCAGGGCTTTGGAAGGAGCCTGGGCCAGGGATGCAGAGGCCTGGCTTCCAGTCCTGCCCTGGCTTTGCTCCTGATCGGCTTCCTTCAGGGGTGGATTTCTTCTCTCAAGGCCTCACCTCAGGGCCTCAGTTAGTTCATCTGTAGAATGGCATGGGGCCTGGGAGGGTCAGACAGGGTCACCTCCTCCTACAACAATATTGCCCTGCTTTTTTTTCCCAGTATTTGGGTGACCCCAGGGCCTCACATGCTAGTGAGCTACAACCCCTGTTCTTTTCAAAAATTTCTATTTTGAGACAGGTCTTGCTAAGAGGCCCAGGCTGGCCTCAAACTTGCGATTCCCTTGCGTCAGCCTCTGGAGTTGCTGGGATCACAGGTGCCCGCCACCTGCCTGCCTCTGGAGTTTGCTCTTGCCAAGGGCTTAAAGTGCTCTTCTCACACCAGGACATTCCTGCCTCAGTTTGCATGTCCCCAGCTCACAGAGGCCTTCCCTGACTCCTTTCAATACCTCCCTGCTGTCCTCACACTGCCCACTCCTCTCCGCAGTCAGGCCATCCGCCTACTGTTAGGGACTCGGGTTTCTGGGTTCAGATCTCAAATTCCACCACTGAGAGCTGGGTCATCTTTACTGGATGACATATGTGACCTTACTGTGCCTCAGTTTCTTCGGATCAGGTCAGTAAATACATATGATTATTTTGTAAAGATTAGATAGAATGCATGAAAAAGCACTTAGTATTTGGCATACAGTAAGCACTCAGTAAATGTTAGAGGCAATCATTTTTACTCTTAGCAACATTGTTTATTGTCTGTGTTATTGGCAGTTTGTGCTCTTGAGGGCCAGGACTCGGGTTCAGTGATACCTTCCTGGCAGGCAGCTCGTTCCCGGTTCCTGGCACATGGCCTGGACATGGTGAGTATTCATGGCATGAACCAATGAACAGAGGATTGTGGACACCCCGCCCCGCCATGCCTAGGTAGGGAGGGTGGGTGCTGGGAAGACATAGCCAGCTCTGGCTCAGGGTGGTCAGTCCTCTCTGTTCCCAGCGGCTCCCGTGGTGAGTCCCTACTTCAGCCTTCCCAGGTAGGGGGTCCATACCCCCCAGGGATCAAGGTAGCCCCTGTCCTGTCACCTTGGCCACAGCAGGTGTCTGGGTGTCTGCTGCTGTTTTCCAGCTCAGGATCCAGCTGCCAGGAAGGGGACAGTTTCCCCCTGGGCTCAGTAGCCCTCCCTGCAAGCTTGCGGTGCACCCAGCCTCACTAACCTTCCCCCTCCTGCCCCCATTTTCAGAGGCCACCCTCACAAGCAGTGTGCCCTGCCCCTCACACCACCGTGCCTCCGCTGTCTGGCAGGGCAGGTACTGCTCCCGATGCATCAGTCACCCTGCAGGCTTTTTCTTAGTACCTGGTGCTCTGAGTGCCCCTGAGAACATTGTGGATGGGCCCAGTCCTGATGGGACTGTCCCCTGTAGATGACAGGTCTGATGGAGGCCTGCAGTCCAGAGCCAGAGCTGGGATTGCAACCCAGGCCTTGCTGTGTGCTTCCTCCTGGTTCAGCTCAGCGCACATTCATGAGCCGCTCTGCGCGCCTGGTCGGGCTGCCCTGCTGAGGCCCAGGCTGGCACCAGACCAGGAGGGAACCCAGCTTTGGTGACTAGACACCACTGTTGTCCAGGAGGACTTTCCGCAAGGATCTGTGGGTTCTGTGTCTGCGCTGTCAGGGAGCCATGTGTGACTTGTCCAAATGAGGAATTGAACTTTTCACTTTATAACATTTTAGTTAAGTTGAAGAGCCACACGCAGCTGACGGCTCTGTGTCAGGGCCCTCGGGTCTGGACCATTCTTTGAGGATGAACCTTATTCCTGGCCTTGAACTGCACGTCTCAGGCTCCCAGTGAGCAGGGGCCGCTCGGGGAGCCGGGCTGTCTTCCCAGAGGCATCCTGAGTTATGTGTCCGTCACAGCTGTCAGCGTGTTAAACCCGGGTGGCGTTTTCTTTGCGCCTGGAGGAATCAGTCCCTATTTTCCTTGAAATATGAAACCGTCCTGACCCATCTTTCTGCTTCAGCAACTTACACAAGGCAAAGCACGCGGGCCAGGAGCTTTGACAAATGCAGACAGCCATGTAACTGACACCAGAGAGGGGACCCAGTGGCTCAGTGACGGTGGAAACAGAATTGAGTCAAGTGAACACAGATATACAGGGACGGTGGCGTTAACGGAGGCTTCAGCCCAAGGCAGCAGCCCTACCCAGAGGCTGGGCTGGTCCCTGGACACAGTGGGAGGCAAGCCGGGCACAAACCTGGTGACTTTGCATTGGTTGGGCAGGGTTCCAAGAGACAGTCTGGCATGAGGCTCCGATGGCCCGGAGGTTATCTTCAACTTGTCTGAGGAATTGCTGAGCTGCCCTGTGGCCGGTGCCACCCTTCTGGGCCAATACCCTGGCCTCTGGCTCCATCCAGGCCCCAGGACAGGGCTGAGGGCTCCCGGTACTCAGGCTGCTATGACTGCTGGAAAAGCACACGGGCAGCAAAGGGGACAGGGCCCTGTTCCAGGGTCGCCATCAGACAGCCACCGGCCCAAGGGAAGACTCAGGATTTTCAGCAAAAACAGCCTTTGGGTCCCTGGAATATAACCTTGGTGACCATTAGCATCGTACCCTGGGTGTCAGAAGTGTCATCTACAGCCAAGCCAGTTTTGGGGAAACTAATAGCATATTGCCCAGCTGTGTGACCTCCAAACTCAGTGATTTGGAAGTTGACTCAGTGAAGCTGGGCGTTATTTAGGCCGCCCCATGACAGTTCCATCTCTGCAGACATCTGCTTTGAGGTTTCATCAGGATCTCCCGACAGGTCCATTGCCAAGAGTGAAGCACCTTCCTCAAAGCCAAGAGTCTATTTTTACCGTGCCCAGGGGTCTGTTGAATGCTCTCAGCCTTTGTCCACCTCGGTGGCTCCCTGCTGTCTCATGAGCACATTGGGATCCCTGTAGACGACATTTCCCAAACATTTCCATCCCCCGGGAAGTTCCCTCTTTTCCAGCCTCAGAGGCACCACTGTTCTGACGTCTGTCACCATGGATTAGTCTGACCCATTTTGAAGTGCCACTTAAATCATTTTCCCACTTTTGAATCAGACAAGGCTCCAAGAAATATGTGTCTTTTCTCTTTGCTGCAAGTGACACTGCACGGTAAATAGCGAGGCAGCCCTGGGGCATGCGGAGGAGGAAAGGGTGGGCTGTGGAGCCTGGGGACTTGGCCTGTCCTCGGGACACACCCCCCAGCTGTAGTGGGCAGTTACCACGAGAGAATGTGGGTCCAGCATCACCCGTTTTTTTTTATTTGTTGCTATCTTTTTTTTTTCCTTTTTAAAGGAAAGTTGGAAATACTGATTTTCATGTCATCTCCAAAATCTCCAGAAAGTTGGCATTTCAAAAACTTTTACACGGTGGTGGGCCAGATCCAGGGTCAGCCGCTCCGTGAGCTTGGTCTTGGGGCAGTGTCTGTGGCAGTCATAGCTGAGACTTGTCCAGGGCGTCCTTTGTTTTCTGTCCTGTTCTAAGGGCTGCCTATGAAGTCACTGAAGTCCTCAGAACAATGTGCTCATAAATCTGTTTCACAGATGATGATAAACTGAGCCCTGGGGAGGGATGAGGGGCAGCTCAAGGTTACAGACCGAGGCCTTGGCAGGGTTGGGATCTGGACCCTGAGTGTCTGGGTTCCCACACGCTGCACGGCCTCCCCAGGGAGCAGGGTGGTGGCCAAGGCTGCTGGGGCTGTAGCTTTGACAGTCACCAGGGGTGCTGCCCCCAGGTCTGCCCTGGCACCGGCAGTTTTGGTGTCCGGGCACCTTGGTAGGTGGTTGGAGGAACCCTGACTGTAAGCAGTGCCTGGAGAGAAGCCAGAGGTGGAGTCAGGAGCACAGGCCCGGCCAGTGCTCCACGAGGAGCCACCAGAGTTGTGGAAAGGGGAGAAGTAGCAGGACCCTGCAGAGGGGGAGCCCAGCCCAGGAGGGACAGGAGGCGTAAGACAGGGAAAAGAATGTGTCCTGGGTGAGGGTGTCCAGGTCAAGACGGGCTGCTGCCCCAGGGTGCCAGTGGCTGGGCATGCCCACTCCCTGGGGACTCGTCCAGACAGGCCTGCTGCCTGGAGAAGCAGGAGGAAAGATAAGGATCACCTGGCAGAACAGCCCCCTCTACCCTCACCTCCCACCCAAAGGGGTGGGGCCTGCACCCCAGGCCTGAATTCCCTTCCTGTGCCATCTGGCCATATCCCCAAAGTCCGGAGTTGCAGGGAAGAGGGTCTGTGGTCTCTCTGGAACTTGAAGGGGATGGCAGGGTGGGACCAATAGACCTTCCCCTCTGGTCCTTTCCTATAGGCAAGTCCCTGTGTTGGTATGCAGTAAGTGCTAAATAAGTTTTTGCCATTGTTACTGGGTTTTCCCAGTTTGCTCTTCACCACCACTTTCCAGATCTGTGCTGTTATCACCCGCCATGAGAAAGCTGAGGATCGGAGAGGTTGCCCAGGACACACAGCCAGAGAGGCATTTGGCAGGACTAGTAAACTGATGTGTGGTGCACTTGGTGCCAGCCTGGTGCATGGTGCAGGACCCAAGATGGCAGCAGAGGAGGCATGGGGGGCAGGACTGGTCAAAGACAGCTTCGCAGAGGAGGTGACTGGACTAGGCTGCCGGTTTCCCCTGGAGCCAGCTCTGTGTCCTGGGTGAGAGCACCCAGCAGCTTGGGCGGGTCCCTGGAGCCTTTCCAGACCTTCCAGCAGCTTCCACCCCAGGGGAGCCCTCCAGGCCAGCTGCTGGTCCCAGGCACTGTGGAGGGGCAGCCTGGCCCTGATCTGGTCACGTCACCTCTCCAATCCTCGCTCCCCTCCTCTGTCCAGTGGGGGCAGTGCTATCTACCCTGCAGGGTGGTGGCGAAGGCCTGGCATGTGGTAGGTGCTCAGGAAGCAGGCATCAGAACCTCTGTGAACTGGCTGCTGAGGTGAATGGCCTTTGAGGACAGAAGACGGGTCCCCAGCGGAGCCCGGGGAGCTGGTCCACACGCTAGCTCAGAACTCCACTCATGGAGGCCAGGAGGAGGCACTGGGCCTTTTCAGCAGCTCTGTCGCCGCACAAGGGCATCAGGGAGCCACCTGGCCAATAGCTGTTGTCCCCCAAACCTGAGCCCAGCAATCACTTGCTGTGCACTTACTCCATACCAGGCACCATGCGGAGCTGGCAGGCGCTGGGGTTGGAGCTCGGCCCTGTGGAGTGTGGCTCCAGAGTCAGTCCTTGAGGAGGGACAGCAGCCTTCCGGAACAGGAAGTGCCCATCTGGGGTGGCCGTCCACTGTCAGAGCCTTTTCCCACACCTGAGTCCATCTGTCCTGATGACACCCAATGAGAATGGTGCTGTCACCCCATCTCACAGTTGAGGAAAGTGAGACCCTGACACCAACTGCTCTAGGCCACGTGGCTGGGCCAGGATGTGGGGCCCTGGCCAGCCCAGGTCCAGCGCTCTCCCCCTGCTCCTCAGCCACCTCCGTGGAGGACAGCTGTGCAGCCTGAACACAGCAGCCAGCAGGCCTCAGGGAATCCACCATGAGGGTGGCCTGCCTGTGCCACGGCCCGTGTGTCCACCCCGTGATGCTGAGCACCGTCCCCACGGAGGCTGAGACTTTCTGTGCCCACCCTGCATGCGGTCTTGGAGCTTTAGAGCCATTAGTTCTCAGAGAGATTTTCAAATTGTTTCTTGGATCCTTTGAGAGGACCAGGTTCAGGTTCAGGGCACAAGGCCATTGAGGGCAGAAGCACCAGCTCGGCCTAGATCAAGGTTCTTGTGGTTTGGTCCCAGGGATCACACTCAGGGGCACTTAACTGCTGAGCCTCATCCCCAGCCCTTTTTATTTTTTATTTGGAGATGGCATCTTGCTAAGTTGCTGAGGCTGAACTTTGAACTTACAATCCTCCTACCTCAGCCTCCCAAGCCCCTGGGATAGAGGTGTGTGCCACAGTGTTCCACCCATGTTGAGTTTCTTTTTTAAAAAATAAATGGCTCTGTGGGATTAAAAATCTGTATATTTGTAAACCACTGCTCTGATCCAGCCACCACCTCCCCATTTCATAGACGACAGCAAAGCCTTTTCTTTCCCAACTAATGGGGATACAATTCACGCCTGGTTCCAAGTCTTTCTTGCTCTTTGACTTCAGAGCCCTGTGAGGAGACCCTGGCCCTCCAAGGCTCAGGTGCCCAAAGACTAGACTCCAGGGAGCCTGGCTCCAAAGCTGCACTCTCACCCAGCCCCCAGGTTGACACACTTCTTCTTATAATCCAAAGGGGGAAGTCACTCGCTGACACCCAGGGAAAGGTGGCACCAGAATTGCCACCTCCCAGCCTCTTCCCAGTCGCTTCTGCTGCCCAAGACATCACCTGGGCTGGAGGGAGAGATGGGCAAGCCTGGGTGAACCCTGGCTGCCACTCAATGACCCTGTGACTCTGGATAAGTGACCTCTCTGAGCATGTTTGCTCACCCAAGAAAAGGGGTAACAGTGCCCACATCGGGAAGTCATTGTGAGAGTTGGGCGGGATCCTTCTCATGCACTGGTCAGCTTGGGGTTCATCGATCTGGGGAGTCCCCAAAGCTTCCTGTTCCATCTACTTCTTATTCCCTCTTCTCAGCCACCACCCTCCCACTTGGGTAGCACAAATACTAATTATAACACTGTTTCCATGAGCTGTTTCCTGGTTGCGCCTAATTACTGGGCAGGACAGTCATCATCACCATTATAAATATCATTAAATGAGACAGATTAACTTTGTCCTGAGTTTTATGTGATTAGATTGGCAAATTGTCTGGGCACCCTTGGCCCCCCCAGCTGGAGACTCACCCAGCCCGCTCGTGCTGCACCCAAAGGTGCCGGAGCTTGAGAAGGTGCCCTGGCATCTGCGGTGGCCCCAGGGTCATGGCCAGCTGTGGTTCCCTGGTCTGCCTTGAACTTGGTGCTCAGCGAAGCTCAGAGAAGACATCTAAGCCCCTTGAACCCAGCTGGGAGGTGGTGCCCAAAATGGTGAGGATGAAGCTGGTGGGCAGGGCAGGGTGAAGGGAGGTGGCGGCCACCACCTTGTTTATTATCATGGCAATACAGCGAGCTCTGGGGACAGAAACACCTGGTTCACATCCAGCCTTGTTATTTACCAGGTGGGTGACTGGACAGGCTGCTCAGCCCCTGCAGCCCAGGTGGTTTACACCGAGTTGAAAAGAGTCAAGAACTCACCTGTGCCTGGCGCGTGCGCTCTTCCCCAGGGGTCTCTCGCTCCTGAAGAGCTCACTGCCACATGCGCTGAGGTTTCCCGGGGACAGCTGCGGATCTTGTGTCTCACTTAGCTTATTTGGATAATTGACCCCACAGACAAGGCACCCTGAGCCTCCTGTTAGGAGAGGAGAAAACCAAAGCCCAGACAAGCAGGAAATGCCTTTGTCAAGGTCATACAGCCCCCTTGGAGGCCAGCCACTCCCTCGGGATGAGATGCTAGAAGCCTTCTGGGGGCCTTGGGGAAGAGTAAGATGCATGTAGGAGTCAAGCAGGACAGAAGGCGGAGAGGGTGAGGGCCTGCGAGCAGGAAGCTGGTTGGTTGGGGTGCATCCAGTCACAGTGCGGGGAGCAGTGAGAGGTGAGGGGCCAGGAGCAGGTCCCTGGTGGGGGAGGTGGGACTGAGAGCCTTTATTCAGCCAGCTCCGCATGAGGCAGAGAGTGGCTGCATCACACAATCCATTTAGAAAGCACCCGAGCCCAATGGCCGATGAGGGGCCAGGGTGAGTGGAGTTGGAGGTCCAGGGCCTGGGTGCTGACCAGGAAGGACCTCCGAGGAGGGCAGAGCCAGGAGGCCTGGACAGAGGCACAGCAGGCAGGTAGAGGCCCTCAGGGGGGTGAGGGTGTGGCCCATGGGGAGGAACAGGTGGTGCCGCGAGGCGGGGGGGCTTGGCACGAATGGCCTCCTCCCTGGGCACCAAGGCAGCTGGGCAGGGTTCTCCATGCCCCTGGGGCCCCTGCACGTGAGTCAGCCCTGGGCCAGTGGCGAGTGCTCCCTGGCCCCTGCGTGTGCGGGCACGTCTCTCCCACCCGCTCCAGAGCCAGCGCCAGCCCGGGGATTGTGGTCCAGACCAGGGCGACTGACTCACGAGCTGGGGGCTGTGGGGGCTGCTGCTGCTCAAAGGAAGGGGGAGCAGGCTGACCTCCCAATGCCCCTCTACCCTTGGCCTTCCCGTGTCTCCCTGGGGCACCTGCGCCACCCCTGCCACCGTTCCCTGCTAGGCCTCCAGCCCCTCCGACCCCTTGGTGGCACAAAGCAGTCTCCCTCCCCCACGACCTGTAGCCACATCCCTCCCTTTGTCCCACGGCCCGACTGGGGAGACCCGTAGGCCCCACAGGAGATTGTCTGGAGAGCTGGCTCCAGGAAGGAGGCACAGGAGATGGGGAGACCCCGAGGAAGCTAGGAAGGCCCCGTCTGCATCTCAGCGCTGCTCACTAGCCAGCACCAACCTGGCTGGAGCCTCGGTCTCTGCGTCTGTGAAATGGGGCTCTCGGGGCTGACTCCACAAGGCGACCCCAAGCCATAAGTAAGAGGAGAGCGTAGAAGAGCTGTGTCGGTCAAGGACTGTTTTCTCTTCCAGGGAATGGCCAGTTATTTTGATAAATAAACCTTTTAACTTTAGAGCAGTTTTAGGTAGAATCATGGTGACGATAGTGTGGAGAGGGCCCTGGCACCCCACTCTCAATTCCCCGTATCATTAGCATCTTGTATGACGCGCTTCCAGTACTGGGGCCTTATGACTCACCGACGTCCACACCCCACTCATGTTCCTTAGGGGTGCCCAGCGTCCTCTTCTGTGCCCTCCACAGGCCACACTACATTACTCTGTGTGTCTTTAGGCTCCTCATGACCGTGACAGCTTCTCAGACTCTCCTGTCTTCTGATGCCCTTGCAGATTTGAGGGCCCAGCCAGGTGCTCTGTAGGACATTCCTCAAGTGGGTCTCCTCTTGTGGCTCACAATCAGACTCGGGTGATGTGGTTTGGGGAGGGGGACCACAGAGGTAAAGCACCTGGTCATCACATCAAGGGCTCAGCGAACCTGCTGACGACTGTGTTCCGGCCCTGGCTGTGGGCAGCAGCCTCGGTCACCTGGGCAGTCAGTTAATTTTGCCCTGAGGACAGCAACAGGGTTGGGACAGAGCCAAATGTTGGCGGAACCAAGGCCAAGACTAGACAGTGTACCTGAGAGCACGAGCCAGTGGCGGGAAACAGGCCTGAGGTGGGGTCCCGGAGCCCCCAGACGGAAAGCAACATGGCTAAGGTCATGTGAGCCAGGGAACCTGGGGCTGGGCCCGGGTCTGTCTTTACTGCCTCTGGGCCAGGCCTTCCCACTGTCAAAGAAATCTCTCGAAGCTGCGTTTCCAGGACAGGGTGTTAGGGGAAGCACGTTCCTGATAAGGTTATTTTTAACTCACTTTATTCCACAGAATTCATGGTTGGTTACAACTAAACTACATTCAGTAAAATGATATGCTCTAGAAATAGACAATCAGGATCATGGAAAACATCAACAAAGAAAAGCCAAACATAAAGGCCAGAAAAGTACCAATAGGTGAGTTTCAGATTTGGCTGTGAGGATCCTGGCAGCCAAGGAAAAAGGGATAGAGGCTGACTCCTAATACAAAAGTAAAACCTGGGTGTGGTGGTGCCCATCTGTAATCCCAGTGGCTCGGGAGGCTGAGGCAGAACGATGTCAAGTTCAAAGCCAACCTCAGCAAAAACTGAGGTGCTAAGCAACTCAGTGAGACCCTGTCTCTAAATAAAATACAAAATAGGGCTGGGGATGTGGCCCAATGGCCAAGTGCCCCTGAATCAGTCTCCGGTACTCCCCGCCCACAAAAGTAATAGTGATGTCAAGGGTGTCATCCTTCAGAGTGGTGGCCATTTTGTTACTGTCTTGCCTTTTACCCACAATCATCCTATTTGACTCTTCCTCGAGTTTATTCAAGCCGTAAATTCTGTTTTTTCATGGTTGAAATCACAGATGCCTGTGCCCTAGTGAAAATCTGGGATATAAACCAACCAGCTGCCTGTGTAGCAGGCTCTCTGCTGGGTGCCAGGGATGCAGGTGGGAATGTGAGGCAATGGCTGCCTGCCCCCTCTGGTTCTCGCCATCGCAGGTAGACACCCAGAGGCCTAAATATCCTGTGGATGCTGTGCTGGGGCACACTGGAGGGAAGGGCACAATTCCTTTTGACTGGGGAGGAAAGGAGGGCTGCCTGGAGGAGGAGGAGGCCGCGATCCAAGATGGAGAGAGGTAGTTAGAGTAGAGCAGGCAGAGTCCTGGTCGGGGAGAAAACAGCCCCAGGCCCCTTGCAGGTGGGGACCAGGTCCTACTCAGAGCTGCCCCATCAGCTCACAGCCAGGGCCTGGCAAGTATCAGGGACTAGCAAGCTTGTGTCGAATGAGACAAGATGGCGCAGGGGATGGGTGGGGGAGGCTGGGCCATTTGGGGAACCCCTGAGTGCCGGTCCAAGGAGGGGGGGTCTTTTCTTTACACAGTGCAGATCAACTGAAGCCCCTCAAACCTGATATTTTATAAAGTGATGATGGCACAGTAATAACAGCTAACACCTGGTGGGCACCCCCTTAGGGCCCTCACTGTTCAGGTACTTTGTCTATATTAGTTATCAGAGCAGTCCTGTGGGGGAGGGACCGTTTGTTTTCTTTATGTATTTATTTAAGTTCTGGGAATTTAACTGATGGGGTGCTTTACCCCTGAGCTACATCCCCAGTGCTTTTCATTTTGAGACGATATCGCTAAGTGGCTTGGGGCCTCATTAAAGTTGCTCAGATTGGCCTTGAATTTGCAATCTTCCTGCCTCTGCCTTCCGAGTCCCTGAGATTATAGGCATGTCCCACCATGCCCGTTTATTTATTTGGCAGTACTAGGGACACTTACCACTGAGCTCTATTCCCAGCCCCTTTCATTTATTTTTTTTAAGAGAGAGTGATAGAGGGAGAGAGAGAGAGAGAGAGAGAGAGAGAGAGAGAGAGAGAGAGAGAGAGAGAGAGAATTTTTTTAATATTTATTTTTTAGTTATCGGCGGACACAACATCGTTGTTTGTATGTGGTGCTGAGGATCGAACCCGGGCCGCACGCATGCCAGACGAGCGCGCTACCACTTGAGCTACATCCCCAGCCCCCTTTCAGTTATTTTTGACAGGGTCTTGCTATCCTAGAGGGAGGTACTATCTTAATATTCCCCTATTTTACAGATGGGACCACTGAGCACAGAGAGACCACTGAGTCCCTTGCCCAAGGTCACACAGCTTGGAACTGTAGAATAAGGCTCTAAACTGAGGTTTGGAACAGACCTTTAACTCACTGTGCCTGCTGAATGTAAGCATTAGCTCACAGGCCACACACATGTGCCCTGGGTGCCATGTGACAGTTTAACAGGCCAGCCAATGACGGTCTCCAGGAGCAGGAACTGATGGGCACTTGCCACAGGACGGCATCTCTACAGAGCTGAGCTTCGGAGTAGAGTGTGCAGACAGCTGAGGGTGTGACCGTCAACCCTTGGCCTCAGAGTTCCTCTAATGGGGCTGCTGTTTGTTGCCTCTGACATGTTCCAGGATTCCCCTGCCTTTGGCAAACCAACCGCAAGAGCCCTGGGAGTGACTAACGCTGTCCAGACAAATGGGCCTTGCTCGGGTGGCACCAGGCCATGAGGCCTTTGTTGTCAGAAACATGTGAGCATTTATATGTCTCGCTCTCGTCCACCCCGGGCCTTCCATCTCCACAGGGCACTGCTTCCAGCCCTCATCTGGTTTCTGGCACTTTCCATGTCTAGCGGGGACATGGGGGACTGGGGCATTCTGCAGGGAGCTATGGTTCCACTGCTCATTCTCGGTCTCAGCCAAACCCTTCTGGTGAGCACCAGGCCTGGAGTCAGCCCAGATTCCTCCTCCACAGCTGCAGGCACACCCAGGTGGAAGCTCCCCACAAAGCCAAGGTTGTTCTCCTTTCCCTGCGCTCCTGGGGCCGGGTGTGGCATCTGCAACCGCAAATGAGGAAATTAGGGAGCACCGCGCTGGCCATCCGCCAGCCCAGCACCCTGGTCTTCCTGGGGCACCGACTCTGTGAGGTCCCCACCTGGAGAAGCAGCCCACCCTCTGCAAAATGCATGGACCAGAGTCCGGGCCCTAGGCAGGCCTGGCCACCTTCTAGCTGTGCCTTGGGCTCTGGAGGCTGCTTAGTGAATCAGTACCAACAGGATTGGGAGACAAGCGCAGAAGATCCTGGTCCTTGCTCTCCAGCCTGGTGACAGGAGGGGACAAGTGCTGCCTCCTCCCTGATCCTCAGTCTTTAAGTGAAGCAGCGTGGGGCAGAGGAGAGATACTTTTTTTGTTTTATGGCATATAGTAGGTGTCCATGGCACATAGTAGGTGTTCGCGGCACATGGTGGGGGTCAGGTCTGTGCAGCCCCTCTCCCCTGCCCTTCCTAATTCCCGCTGAGGCCAAGCCTAAGGGGGTGTAGGGACTTCACACAGTGGCTGACTAGCATATCCAGGGGTGGGGCTGCCATTGTTGGAATGTCACTCACCAAGGAGGCCCCATGGTGCTCCCCACCCAGCGGAGCCCCGCTAAGCCTTCCCCACCTCGAGGGGGGGCCTGCAGCAGTATTTCAGGAAGGGGGCCATCAACTTTTGTATGCTGAAAGATAAACAGGCCTCCATCTCAGTGTTTTGGGTGCACATAAGCTTCCTGTATCACCCAGCTACAGATGGCCGTGGCGCGGTGGACTTCAGGGTGCCTGGCCTTGGTCCTGGAGCCGGCGGCCAGCCTCCCTGTCTTGCCTCCCACCTTTGCTCACACATCTGGAGGCTGCAGCCTCAGGCGAGGCCTGGAGGCTGCAGACCCAGCTTCTGAACCTTCTGTCCAGAGTGGAAGACACCACTGTCCTTCGAGCTGTCCTGGGACACAGCAGGCCAGCAGGTGGGGGGGGGTAGTCAGGAGATCTTCCCAGAAAGGGAGGTCTCTGAAATGAGACAGAGGAGAGAGAGGAAGCCCTTGCTAAAGGACACTGGCAAGTGATGCCTAGCCTCAGTTTCATTTTCCACCAACGGGGCCAAGCGGACCTGCTTCTGAGAACAGGTAGGTGAGAGGGGGTGACAATCCCTCACACCCAGGGGCTCCTGGGGAGATGTTGGGTATTTAGCTTAGTTTTCAAGGGCCTCTCCCTCGGGCACTTGACACTTGACTGGCACCCAAGTTAGGGACGCTGCCTGGGCCGGGCTGGCCTGACTCAGCCGTCCACCTGCCCACCTAAGAAACAGGCCAAGGATGGAAAAAGGAATCTTAGGTAGTTTGATCAAACTGGGGAGAAGGAACTAGATTGCTCCTCTGCGGGTCCCAAGGAATTGGTGACAGTTTACAGAAACAAAGGCCAGGCAATAAATGTATGTAGATTTAGCAAGAGCACATGTCAGTGGTACTGATGGGAAGGGGGTAGTTTTTATTTTTGGCTTGAGGAAGTTTAGGAGCTGTTTCAACTCCTGTCTCTTGGTGTAACCCAGTGTTCTGGTGTAGAAGAATCCCAGCTATAACCCAAATGAAGCAGTTCTGAAGTCCCTTCTCTCTTTGAGGGGGACAATGGGATTTTTTCTACCAAGGGGGATCGAGGCAGAAGTTTCAAGAATTTTAAGATTCTCCCCGCTCACCCAAGACCTGTGCCCCTGTTTTCTTTGGACTTAGACATTACAAAGACAGAAATCTTGAGGATATAAAGGCACCTTCCCCAACTCGCTCCACCATTCATTTTAACACTTGTCCCCTCCATTTGATCTACCGTTCATTTTAAGTAGGGTGCTGTTTGTTGAGCACCTACTATATGCCAGGGGCTGGAGATTCTCTGCTGACAGGCCACACAAGGTCCCAGCCCTGATAGAGCTTGTGATTCTGGGAAGAGGCAAAGAGCTAAACAATGAAAACATAAAAACAACAAAGTATTAACAGACTACAATAAATTCTCTAAAGGAAAGCAAACAGGCTTCTGTAATAGAGAAGGTGCAGAGCTCCTGCGGGTGGCTGGGATATTGCAGGAGGTGGCATTCAGCTAAGCCCTGAAGCAGGCGCTGGCTGAGAGGAGAAAGATGAAAGAAGAAAGTTCCAGAGGAGACAGCAGCAGCTACAAAGGTCTTGGGGGAAGGGGCAACTCGAGGAATCTGAAGAACGGCGTGAATGCCAGAGAAGATGGGCCTGAGTGGGTGAGGAGCAGCCTGAGATAAGGGACAGGAGTGGCCAGGGCTCCGAGGCCCTGGCAAATGTCATTCCAGGGGTGGCCGAGGGCTTTTAAGCAAGGGGTGGCAAGATGAGAACTTTGGTTCTGAAGACAGCTCTGGCTGCTGGGGAGACCACAAGACAGCAGGTGTGGCAGCCAGGACACTCTGAGGGGCCACCATCTTGCTGATCCTGAGAACTTGGTCGGGCATCTCCCTGCTCTGATCCTGCGCATGTGGTTGTGAGAATCCACTGGGAATGATCAAAAATGCATTTTCCAAAACTGAAAAATATGTTCAAGTTCAGGCATTCCATGGTTTAAAGTGGCTTGTCCTCTGGTATTCTGCTGGATTAGGCCTTTTTTGGATTCAGTGTGGCAGGGACAGTGCTGGGTCCCAGAGTCCCCACCTAAACACCGGACACCTAAGAGAGCCCACTCTTCCAGTGGGTGGAGGAAGGCGAAGGAAGGGATACCTGTGTGGAGCTCTCTACTCCTGTGGGAGGGGGGACCCAAGGGTCACTTTCATGGTTGGTTGGTTTAACAACTGATAACATGAGTAACGTGAGTTTTGACCTGGTCCAAATCCATGATGTCTTTGTTCTGTTTTTGTGTGCTGGGGATGGAACTCGGGGCCTCTGCATGCTTAGGAGAATGGTCCATTCCTGCGCTACATCCCCAGCACTCTCAAAGCTACGATTCTTCATGTACCCAGGAAGGGACACAACCTTTGAGGAAGAGTGTGGCAGGCACGGGATTACCCTTTAGCCAATCAAATGCATACGGCTTTTTTCATTCTATGTCAAGAAATTTCCCTGGAATTTTCTGAAATTCATTCATCCAGCTTTAAAATCCCCGAGCTAGCCAGGTGTGATGGCTCACTCCTGTAATCCCAGCGACTGGGGAGGCCAGCCTCAGCAATTTAGCCAGGCCTAAGCAACTTAGTGAGACTCAGTCTCAAAATGAAACAAAAAGGGCTGCGGATGTGACTCAAAGATAAAGTGCCCCTGGGTATCCAAAACAGAAAAAGAAGGGGGGAAAAATCAACCCGTTTGAGATAGAGGAAAGAGGCAATCAGAGCTCAGACAGGAGACACCTGCCATTTTAATCTCCCCTCCCCTCCTCGCCCAGCCCCCTGCCTAGCCTTTCTAGCTTGATGGGGACACCCCCTGGACCCACCTAAGGGCTGAGAGTGGGGGGACCTCTTTCTTTACTGCCAGGCCTGATACCGACTGGCACTGGGGACCTCATTACTGAGGAGGGAACTCTGAGAGGCCCTTCCTGCCTGCTAGGGTCTTGAGTCGGGGTCCTCCCCGCGGGGGAGGCCGGGATCCCCATCTGCTCCGGGGCTCCAGGCCTGCGGGGTTCCGCTAGGAGACCAGCGAGGGAACCCGAGCCGCGCCGCTCAGGCCCCGCCCGCAAAGGTGGCGCGTCGCCGGAGGGCCCTCCCTTCATCCCCGCGGCGGAGGCGGCAGGGACCGGCACCGCGGGGCGCAGCATGCGGTACCCCAATGGCCTGCAGGTAGGAGCCGGCCAGGCCCGGGAATGCGCTGGCGCCGCCCGTCCAGTCTCGTCTTGCAGGACCCCCGGCCGCTCCCCGCGAGCAGGGTCCCCTGCTGGCTGCAGGGCCGCTGAGGCCTGCCCCTGATCCCCCCCCACACACACACACACCTGCTTCCCGGTCACGCCCAGGTGGCAGAGTCGAGCACCCCCTCGACCCGAGTCGGCCCAGTTACCAAGTCACAGAAGAGGCAGTCCCTGTGTTTGGTGGGACTTGTCCCGGGTCCCACCACCCACTGCTGGTGGGATCTAAAATTGCTCCAGCTTTAGCATGAAAGTCCCTACGTTCCACGCATGGCCCTGGGCAACCCACCCTATCTGGGGACATTACCCTTTCTTCCTGCCCCTCCCTGCCCCAGTACCTGAATTTCCTGGGAGAAGGAAGGGGGAGGATATGGTCTTCCATCCCCTTCTCCCTAGCCCTTTCCAACCTACTGGGGCAACTGGATTCCTCCCTCCAGGGTCTGCCCTATGGGAGTCTGACACCGGACTGGCCAGCTCCTGCCTGGCAGCAGAGTGGTGAACCAGGACGCCTTTTGCTGTCCTTGTCCTGCACACCTGCCCCGGGACAGTTCTTGCCAGGTGGTCAGCCCTGGTGGGGTTTGCACCTGGGCAGGTAGGGGTGGGAACGAATTGGAAATGAAGAGAACACCCAGGGTGGCCCTGTGATCTGGATCTTGAGAAACCAGCCCAGAGAGAGGAGGAGTGGGACCCCCTCAGCCCAGGAGGACTTCTGGCAGATAGACCAAGAGAGGTGTCCAGGAGAGTCTTGGGGCTGCTTGGGGAACTGAAATCCAGTCAGAACTCTTCCCAAGGGCGAACTTGAAGAGTGTGGACAGCGCAGCTCTGGACAGAGAAGTTGGAATTCAGGCAGCAGTAAAGGGGAGTGAGTAGCATTGATTGAGTTCCTTCTCCAGTCAGTTCTGTTTTGATTTTTTAGTGCTGGGGGTTGAACCAGGGTCCTGGGTGCATGCTAGCCAAGTGCCGTACCCCCGAGCGATACCCCAAGTCCTCCAGACTAGTTAACTAGGCCCAGGGATATCCAGACTCATATTCCAAGTGCTATACACACTAAGATTCAGTACTCCTACCTATGTGGTCCCACTTAACCTTCAGGACCACCACTAGGAGCTGCAGAGTGACTTCTCCCAACTCACAGATAGGGAAACTGAGGCCCTGAGAGGAGAATAACCCAACTTAGCTTGGTCACAGACCTAGAAGTCTGGGAGAGACAACCCAACCTGTCTAAATCTGCTTCCCTGTGAACCCTTCAGAGGCTAAATCCAGCCGGAAGTTATTTTTCTGTAGCAGGCATTTTTTTCCTTCACAAATCAAAACAGAATCTAATCAGCAATCTTTTTTTTTCCATCTCATCTTCCCCAGAAGGTTCTAAATATATCAGCCCAAAAGCATCAGAATTCACAACAAAATCACATGCTGTGCCGTTGTTCTGAGAGCAGCCCACTCGGGTTTACAGCCTTTTTCAGATCAGCAGTACATTCATCCACGTGCACCCCCTGGCAGAGTGCAGGGAGCCCACTCTGAAGCCAGGGACCCACTGGTGGGCGTGGGTGAGGTGCCGCGTCTCCATCAGTCCTCATTCCCTCATCTGTGAGATGGGATCAGAGAAAGTGCTTGGAAGGCACACTCAAGCGTCTGCTCGGAGCGCTGTTGTTTTTATGACCTATGAAGTAAGGGCCAGCGTGGCCATGGTACAGATAGATGTCAAAGCTGAGCCCTAGGGACAAGTTGGGGACATCCTGTGGCCATATTGCTGTCATGTGAATTGGAGGTCAGTTGGTATCCCCATGTCACACTGCTCAGCTGGGTATATTTTCCACTTGCCAAGCAAGGAAAGGCAAAAGGGTTAGCCCAGGCTGGGACATTTCTGTGGGTACCTCACTTGGCTTGCTTGGTGCCCAGGGCAAAATTTTGTGAATTCTCCAGTGCCTGCGTTTCTGAGTTAAGACCTGTCTACCTCAACTTACAAGGCAGAGTTGGGTTTCTGCTGTTCCGGTTTTTTTTTTTTTTTTCAGTATAAGGGATTGAACTCAGGGGCACTCGACCACTGAGCAACACCCCTGCCTCCCCCTTTATTTTTTTAAGACAGGGTCCTGCTAAGTTGCTGAGGCTAGCCTTGAGTTTTCTATCCTTCTGCCTCAGCCTCCCAGGTCATTGTGCACCAAATGCACAGCTCAAGGCACACTTTATTATTATTATTAATTCAATGTTTTTAATCATTTGAAGGTCTTTTTCCTATAAAATCTTTACATGCTCATTTGTGGTTAGAAGAGAGAGAGAGAGAGAGAGAGAGAGAGAGAGAGAGAGAAATATAAAAAAGGATTTAAAAAGAAACAGTGATCCCACTGCTCAGAGATAATGGGTTCTAGTTTTTTCTATGCATACATGTGTGTGTTTGGTGCTAGAGATTGAACCTAGGACTTTGTGCATGATGCTGGGTTTGTGCTCTTCCATTAGCTACTTCCTTGGTCCCTTTTGTGTGTATACGTGTGTGTGTGTGTGTGTGTGTGTGTGTATGTTGAAAGATAATTGAGCTCACTCTAAATGTACAATGTTATGTGTCCTGAATTTTGCACTTCATAAGCATTTTCCATGTTAAAATCTTCCAAAACATACCACCACTAAAAATCTATAGAGGGCTGGGGTTTGTGGCTCAGTGGTGGAGCGATTGCCTAGCACATGCGAGGCACTGAGTTTGATCCCCAGCACCACGTAAAAATAAATAAATAAACTAAAGACATTGTGTCTATCTACAACTAAAATATTTTTTTAAATAATCTGTAGCTTTTGTGCATATTATTCATTCAATCTAGTATAGATGAACTGTTAGGACAATTGTCATCACACTACAGGTAACCATCTTTAGCCTTTCAGGTTATTCCATGGTCTGGATGCTTGAAACATAACTGGTCCCTCCATGTTAGCCTTTTAAAGATGGACTGTGAACCCCCAAATCTTCCTCTTTTAATTGGCAACTATAAAAATAAGCTATTTGTCAGCCATGGTGGTGTACATCTATCATCCTAGCTGCTTAGGAAGCTGAGGCAGGAGGATGGCAAGTTCAAGGCCAGCCTTAGCAACTTAATGAGACCCTGTCTCAAAAATAAAAAATAAAAAGGACTGCGGGTGTAGCTCAGTGGAGAGTGCTCCTGAATTAAATCCTCAGTACCAAAAAAAAAAAAAGAAGAAGAAGCAGCAGTAATTAGCTCTAATTCCAAAGTGATCAACACCAATAGCTAATAAATGAAAATATAAATTTTCATCTCTCAGCTATACTTGCCACTTTTATTACTTGATGTGTTAACAAAGTGCTGAATTTAGCTGGAGGAAAGTTCTACATATACCTTATTTGAAAGCAGTTTTCCTTTATCTTATTATCTTATTTTAGGCGGATTACTTACAATCTACTCAAATGAGTTGTTTGAGGGCTAAGTCTATTTTTATTCATTTATTTTTTTGGTCTTTTTTTTCTTGGCACTAAGGATCAGAGCCAGGGATTTGTGCTTTCCTGCTGAGCTACATCTCAGCCTCTAAGCCACCTCGTCCTAACCTGGAGCCCTCGCTCTGTCCTTTGTGGCCTTAGACCTGAAAGCACCTCACTCACACAGCTTTATAAAATGGGTTAATAATATTGCAACTCACCTCTGGGAGCTGCTGCAAATATTCAAATGAGGCCACAGAGGTGAAAGTGGTCTCAGTGCTCAGAGCACAGACCTGGCTGCTAGCAGAATTCTCCGAGAGACTCACCACTCCTAACATCTCAGCCCTTATGTACCAGCTTTCCCTGCCTGGGCCTCAGCCTGCTAAAGCCGGAGCCTGGTCGCCCCACACTTGTGCACTTCAGGGGCTTGAAGGGAAGTAGCCTTGGTTGCCCCTGCAGCCAACCTGGGAAGCCTTCAGCCACAATTGTCTCCCCAAACCTGTGACACTCATCCAGTGATTTCTCAAAATCTTTTAGATTTATTTTTTAGGACTGAGATATTTAAGTTCATAGGGCAGTGAATTGGAGGGTGATTCGGGGGGCAGACCCATTCAGGACTTAAAAAAGCCTTCTCTGCTTAGCAGGGGGCCTTTCAACTCTCTTCCAGTTACAGGATTAGACTCTTGGCCTGAAGGTTCTAGAATCTGAGACAGTCCCATGTGGGGCTTCATCCCAGCTTCCTCACTTTAGAGAAGGGACACTGATGGGGCCCAGAGGCTGCCCAGGCGCCTGTGTTGGAGGCTCGGCGGGCCTCTGACTTCTTTCTTCCCTGTGCCACAGAGACCTGGGTGTTCGTTCTGGAAATCAAAGACAGCTGGGAAGTATTTCTCTAAAGACCAGACCTGCAAAGTGTCCCCTCCCCTATGATGGGAAAATTTTAAGCTATTACTCAAAGAAGATCAGGCTTGGGGACCGGATGGTAGGGAGGGCTCAGGCAGATGGCGGGGGACAAGGCACCATGGGTTTGCTCTGGGCTGACCCTAGTGGCCTCAGCAGGAAGTCCACCTCATGGAAACTGTAATGAAAGAAACTTCCCCAAACTGACACCCTTGTGGAGGCAGGCCCCCCCCCCCCCCCCCCCCCCCCCCCGCTAGGTCACGGTCTGCCTGTTCCGAAAGGCTGACTCCAGGGCAGCCTGGTCCGCTGCCAGCCCTTGCCCTCGGAGCAGCTGGGCTTCTGGACGCAGGGGGTGGGCTCCCCACCAGACCTTTGAAAATGGCTTCCTGTCTGCCGCTCCATGCGGCCTGGTCACTTGGGGACCTGGCTCTGGCTGGGAAGAACCTTGCTCCCCGACTCTGAGAGCCAGGCTCCCCGCCCCTGCTGCTACTGGCGAGTCCTGGGCCCCAGGAGGTCCCCGTCCTCCCCTGCAGAACTCGTTCTTGCTGAAAGCCTAGGTGAGCCACGCACTTGGTTCTATAACCGAATATTTATCCCCAATTAGGGCTTTGTTTTCTTGGCTGTGGAAACCCTGGGAACTCCTGGGCCCGGCCGCTCAGTGGAGAAGTGAGGGAATTATAAGATTGTTGTAGAATAAAATAAGATTAAATATTATTTTTGTGTTTTAATTCAAATTTTGAATCTGGAAAATTTAGACATGATTTTAGGGGAACGTAAAAGTAGAGAGAAAGGAATATTGAAGGTTCAGTATGCTATATCAAAAGGCTTCAGACTGAGTAATTAATAAGCAACATAAATTTATTGCTCACTGTTCTAGAGACTGGAAATTCCAAGATGAAGAACTAGTTCCAAGCTTGTTCCGTTTCAAAGATGGTAACTTTTTTCCTACATATTCACATAGTAAGAGGGGCAGGAAGAATGTTAAATCTTCTTTCACAAAGACACTAATCCCATTCATGAGGGTGAAGCTATCATGATTAAATCACATTCTAAAGACTCCCCCCGCTTACTACCAGCACATTGATTATGAGATTGCTATGTATGAATTTGGGAAGAAACATTTAGATTATAGCAACAAATATTAAGCAATTGGCCAGAATTAGAAAATAAGAAAATGCTTGTTTTTTTCCATATATTATACATCTGTAACTGGTTATATATTCTATGATGGCCATAAAAATTGTCATTATCCCCCATGCTCTTGTTAAATAATACTTTTTGTTAAATGATACTTCTCCAGTTGAGAGGTAGGGTTTATATTTTTGCTCTTGTATCTTGGTGAAAAATGTGGCTACATTGTAATTATGTTCTGGAGTTGGGTCATCAAAAGTAACACAGCTTTTAATTTTAATCACATGGTTATAATGGGACACATTCTAGAAATCTAATTATCCCCATATGGTAAGAAAGTGCAGGCATTAAAAAGTTCATAGATAGATATTCTGGCCTACAATTCCAGCTGATCTTAAAACTCTGCCCTTGCTTCAATTTGTGAACCACATGAATAAGTCATCTTGGAATTAGATTCTCTCGTTCCAGTCAAGTTGCCTCTACTGTTGCTATATGAATCAAAAGTGAACCCTCACCATAAGCCCTGCCTGCATCATTGATGCAAGAGCTGAATAATTTTTTTTAAAGCAAGAATGAGGTATATTGATTTGCTGTGCAGTAATAGTTATGTAGAGGGATATTCTTTTCAATAACTTTATACAAACACAACAAGAAATATCAAAGGTCTACAAAGGTGAAACCTATCTTCCTTTCAGAAAATAGTTAATTTTTATTTTCTGTCCTACAGTACATTAACTAAAGGTCTGTGTTTTAAGATGTTGATTTAGCTAACAATATCCCCTGACAATTTTTCTTCTTGAAATATTTTAACAAACATAAACCATTCTTCAGAAATGGCTTAGTGCATGTTAATAGTCAAATTGCACAATTGAAAAATCAATTAATTTGATTTCATGTTACATATACATAAAGAGGCATCTGTCAAGTTGTCTATGTATAATACAAAAGAAGTTTTCTCTGCTGTTTACTTTTCTTGTATATACAACTTGGCAGATATCCCAAAGAAGCAATAATTAAATCATTTGAGTACTTGATAATGAATAAAAATTCTCTTAAAATATTTTGTAGCTATGATAACAACATGCATTTCTGGAAGAATGTCCATCCTTGACACCATCCTTGTTGTTTGAATATAAAGATTATGCACTCAACAATAAGACTTTGTCTATGAAAGTTGCTTAGTGACTTCTTAAAATTAAAGCTACTTTCAGTACAATATTTTATGATCTCTTGATTAAAAGTTAAAGAAAAATATTTGCATAAGGTAATTCAAGCTCAAAATTAATATAATGCTAATGATTTCGTAAAATCACTCTTAATAATAATTTCTTTTTGATATGTGAAATTTTTTCTCTGAAAAGTTTTCTCTGTCTAGTGTTCCTTATTATACATAACATATTGAATGAAAACAGGATAAGAATATGCTTTAAAGATTAGTATAATGGCAAAATTTGTCTCTGATATCAGTGTTCATTGTCTTGGCTCAGAAATTAAAATGTATCAAGGATACTTCAAACTTTTGTACTAATAAGAATTAAGAAATATTTGAAAGCCAAAGAAATTAGTGGCTTTATCATGTATATTTAAAGAACATTGACACTGAAAAGCATTATACAATGGTGTTTTTATGCTTATAGCTATTTGACTTTAGAAAATAACCATAGTTGAACATGAGATAAAAACTCATATAAAGAACAAAGAAAAGAAATGGGAAGAAGGTATGATTAATACTTTACAAGCTCATTGAACATCACATAGAGTTATTAGTGGAGGATGAAAGACAGAAAATAAAGAGACAAAGTTAGTAGGGTTAACAATCTGGAAAAACATCAAAGCATCCAAACTCTTAAGGAAGATATGTCTATTTAGAGTGAAACTATCACTCAGATACTGCTAAGGCCAATATTGTGGGTATTCTGAAATTAGATCCAATTGAACACATAAAATAAATACAGAACTACATGGAAAAATCTGTAGACTTGAGTTGAATGGAAATATGCAAATTGATATAGCAGGCTGTTAGTATATTTAATTAAAAGTATGTAAAATGTTTTTAATATACTCAAAAAAGTTCTTAAATTTACTTTCATCCTAAGAAATACATTTTGTATATTATTTTTTATTCTAATTTCCTTTAGCTAATAGTGAATTTGTATAAACTACAAGAGAAAATATCTGTTAAATATATTTGATATCATATACAGGAATATAAAATGTGCCCAAAGTAAGAAAGGCATTTTACTGTATAATGTAAATTAATGTAGATTTAAGTAATAATTCCAAGAACAAACTAATTTAATATATCAATAGAATTCAAACATAAAATGGATAACATCAATACAAATCAACCTATTAATTTAATTAATGTACAGTAAATAAATGAGAACATCTGCCATATATTTCAAAATTTATCAAAAGCTAACAGAATGTACATAAAGTAGATTTCTTGAACAAATTTCAGATAAAAATGTTTCATTTAAATAGTAAATAATTGTAATGGACTCAAAATAAAACATCATAGTGATTTATTTTACTTAGATTTATTTTATGGTATATTTTTAAAAGTATAGAAGTAAATAGTAAATTATTGTTCATAAGATGAAACAGAATTTCATGTGATCCAGCAAATATACTGCTGCATACACACCCCAAAAAATCAAAAGGAAGAATCTCTCTTTGTTGTTTCAGGTACTATGAAAACTATGCTAGACTGGGTAGCTTATAAACTGCAGATATTTATTTCTCATGTTCTGAATTTTCAGGAGGAATTTAAGAGTAAGTCTCAGGGAGATTTGGTGTCTAGAAAGGGTTTGTTTTCTGGATTATAGGTTGCTGTCTTCTCCTTGTGTCTTTTCATGGTGGAAGAGTGTTCTCCTGTGTAAACGACAGTAATTTTATTCATAATGGCCCAACTTTCATGAACTAATCAACTCCTCAAAACACCACCTCCAAACAATATCACATTGGAGATTATTTGTCAGTGTACAAATTTTGGGCAATAAAATATTTAGTCCAGAGCAGAATTAAAAAGAATTTTTTTACAACTATGTTCATACCAGCATTATTCTCAATTGCCAAAAAGTAGAATAACCCTATGTATCATTGATAGATGAATGGATAAATATGATATATACATACAAAATAATATTATTTAACCTTACAAAAGAAAAATTTGACACATGCTGCAACATGGATGAACCTTAAGGACATTAAGCTAAGGGTAGGAAAGCAGCCCCAAAAAGAATAATGCTAGAGAAAGATAAGCATCCCTATCCCACAAGGGGAACCCTGGGGATCTACTGGACAGTAGAGGTACATTGATTCCACACTGCCAAACAACTCACCATGCAATAAAACTATTGGAACCTCACTAAACCTAAGGTGGGGCAAATGAGATCTTCACCTACTGTAAAGAGAATAAATAGGGGCACAGAGTCAAGATGCAAAGGCAGGAAAAAATGGCAGAATGGCAGAGAGGCCAAGCTGCCAAGCTTAATTTATATCAATAGGTTACTTTAGGTCATTGGCATCATTAGTATGTATTGTTCTTTGTATTACTAGGCAGGTTACAGACTTAGCAAAGCAGCATTATGCATCTTATTCCTCGGTTACTCTCTACAGTTTCAATATGTAATGTTAGGAGCTTTGTGCATCTCTCAAGGAAGTCCATTGTCTGAATTTACTGTTAAGTGGGCAGGTCTGGGAGCACCCCAAGCTTTATGAAACATTGTGATTATCTAGCAAACAAGTTCCTTTACTCCCAGGAGCTATGGGCCTGGGATCAAGGTCAAGGCTGATGAGGCTATAGCACAGAGGCCTCTTAAGCAGGGCATTGCCATACCAGCTAGACATTGCACATATATTTAGTTATTTTATTAGTTCCTAGGAGAGATTGCAGGGCATACTTAACAGTGGAAAACAGAGAACTTGTTACCCTACCCTGGGTGTTTGCTCACCAGAGGAACGCTTCCCTGTTCATTTCCATGATCAGAATCCCTACAACCTACCAGAATGTCAACTGTGATCATACCCTGGGATTGGAACAGATAGCACTTGCAACCCACCCTGCAACAATCTCCCAAGAAGGGAAGTTGAAAAGTTTATAATCCAAACTGACAACTGGGTGAGCAAAACAATATAAAGGAAAGACTCAACAGGTCACAACCTGTACTCCCATGGTCAAGTCATACTTCAAGAAGAAACAAAAAGAAAATCAGTTGGGCACAGACAGTGAATACATATGTTCACTGAATATTTTGTCCACCATACTGGAAATTATTCCTTTATTTTCTAACTTTAATCAAGATTTTTTTTTTGCTTTTTTGTTTGTCTGTTTTATTTGAATATGTACTGATTGTTCAAGGGCATGTATACATGTACATATTTGTTCTCATTTCCAGTTTTTTTTTGAAGGTTGCTATGTTTCCATGCTGTTTTGTGAGGGTTAGGGTTTTTGATAAGCATATTTTGATGTGTTTTGTATTGACTATTCCGCTAGTCTATTTCCTTTATCTCCCTCTTTCTTTGTTCTAGCTAACAACCAAATTCTCTTCTTTCTTCCACTCTTCCTTTAAATTTTTCTATTTTTTCTCACCCCTCCTTATTACCAAACATTGCACATTACCACTGCATTTTCCCTATTCATCCTTTGAAATTTCACTTTTCTATCTTCCTATCTCTATTTTTTCTCTTATGAAGTGCTATCCTTAACATCTCTTAACACTAATTGATTTATTTAATAATGCCTTGAAGAGCTCACTTTAGCAATCCTTGCAGGACTAGTGGTTTTGGGCTCCTTTTGCTTTTGTTTTCCTGGGAAATTTTGTTGTTGTTGTTTTTTGGGGTACTGCTGATTGAACTCAGGAGTACACAGCCACTGAACCACATCCCCACCCCTATTTTGTATTTTATTTAGAGACAGTGTCTCACTGTGTTGCTTAGTGCCTCACTTTTGTTGAGGCTGGCTTTGAACCTGAGATCTTCCTGTCTCAGCTTCTGGAAACACTGGGATTACAGGCATGTTGCACAGTACCTGCTGGGAATATTTTTATGTCTTCCTCATTTGTGAATACTAGTCAATCTTATAAAAAGAAAGAACTTCTATCATTTGCAAAATCTGGACGGATTGAAGAACATTATGTGAAGTGAAATGACCCTAGTAGAAAGAAAATATCATCTATTCTGACATTTGGACCCTAAAACAATAGACGACATTGAAGGTTGGAATAGAATGTTGCTGAGCAGAGGATGATCAAAGAGTTTAACGTTAGCTATTCATTGAACTTAAATTGTTGTTTTTAATCTTTTTCAATGTAGTAACTATAATGGCATAATAAAACTTCTATTGCAGTGCAGTAAATATAGGTAATAATAGTATATAACACATTTCAAAATTACTTAGCATACATTTCAAGTGTTCTCAGCAAAAACAGTTAAATATTTGAAGTGGTAGATATATTAATATATTGGATTAATTTAATTATTCAATATTCCTAAATCATAACATCACTTTATATAGCACAAATATAGGAATTAATATTTGCCCCTTTAAAATGAAAATAAAATAAATTTAAATAGTAAATTAACCTGACATTATCCAGAATTGTAAACAAATTCTTCTTTGTAATGAACTTTTGTTGCTATTGTTTAAAATCAAGAATATCCATATTCACATGTATTTTTACATTTTCAGTGAATAGGGTTAAAGTTTATTTTTATTTTTGCTTGCTTAAGCAAAATTTCTTCTTTGTTTGTTTGTTTGTTTTTAGGGTACTAGGCATTGAATCTAGTGGCCCTCGCTACTGACCTGCTTTCCCAACTCCTTTTTATTTAATGTTGAGACAGGTTCTCACTAAGTCGATAAGCCTGACCCAGAACTTGCAATCTTCCTACCTTAGCCTCCTAAGTCACTAGGATTACAAATGTGAGTCACTGAGCCTGACCAAAATATAATAATACTTATAAATTATCATTTCTATTCATCCCTGTAAGTAATATAAGTTCTCTTCTTTTAGACATATGCTCAAAAGTTGTATTAAAAAAATTCAAATTACTTGAAAGTCATCAAATAAATTGAACCAAATTTCAAAGAAGTGACTTCCAGTGGGATGATCTGAAACCACAAAATATGTGCATTATATTTTAATTGTGATATGTAGAAAATTGGAGTCCATTGCAATAAAATTTAAAGTCATCGGCTATTTTATTTTTATTTCTGAAAATGTCTCTGTGGTCACACATCAATTAATAAGCAATGATAAGCCTTTAATTAACTAAAATATGCTAGGCTTTTGAGATAAAGTGATATATATAAGTAATAGAGCATCTCTGTAACTTAAAGTGGAAAATTCTCTGATTTGAGAGTGTTTCATTTGATCTTGCACATTAACTTTTCCTCTTAGGTAGTCTAAAAAGACTAGAGGGGACTGAACTTGTCTAACTGCCCTTTCTCCAAGTAGACACTACTGTGATGAAGTCTTTCCACTTAGAGAGCAGACCTCTGTATGAGGAGTGTTCTGGGCATGCTTCAAAACTATGGCTTTCTCCCTCTTTTTTCCAGAATAACACAGGAGAGTTATTCTTAGCTCTTTACCCAGAGAATCTGGCGGGAGCCTTGAGTGTCTCTCTTCATATTTCAGGTATTGAGTTATTTCCTCTACATATTTTGGTCTGTGGCATCAATTATCTGATGGGTCTATGAAAAATCATTGACTTAAAGTTTGCTGATTGCTTTCTTGATGTAATCAATGAGAATAATGTTTTCGGGTCTCTTTACAGGTTAGACCAGAAACCAGAAACTTTTTATACTGTCAAGTAAGAGTGATTTTAAAAGGATTGGAGTTTTTAAAAAGGATTTTTCACAGAAAAAAACAAACAAACAAGGAAAAAAAACCCAGAAAGCATGGATAGTCAGGTACTTTATTTTAATTTGTTCATTTTAAATCACCTTCCAGTATTTTTTTATTAACAAAAGTATTAGATTTTTGTTGTTGTTATTGCTGTTTAACAACTTCCTTAGTACCTATGCTTCTCCCTTCCTAGGTATGAAAGCATATTTTTCATTAAGGAATTTTTAATAATTTAATAATAAGTACTCATTGGATTTTAGAAAATAACATCACAGTTTAATTTTTGCTGTTATTTGTTTAAAATTTTCTTATTTTTTTAACAAAACAAACATTTTCATGGTCATAATTACATTACTTGTGAGTTTCCTTCATTATAATTTATCTTTTTCCAAGAACTATTATACTTTTCCTAAAGATATATTATATTTCACTTACTCATCCCTCAATATATCTCCTGAAGATATTTGAATTTTCTACTAGAGAAACTGACATTATGTGTATAGTTAATTTTTTTCTATATAAGTACCACTTATAATAAATCTCATTAAATAATACCTTATAATTTTTACAAATTGCATTAATGAATAAAGAAAAATGAATCAAACATTTTTAAATAATTTTATTTGTTTAATTCTTTTTTTTGTCAATTCAGCCCTCTCATGATGTCTTGAGTTGCCAAAAATAAGATGATTAAATGTGTCAAAGAAAAGGTGGTGAGGGTGGGTATGACATAGTTCCTCTCTTCTACATATGTCTTCCAATTCTCCCAGGGTGGGGGGAAATATGTGGCTTCCACACTGAGAAGAAGAAAATGAATGGAATTATAAGAGATGCTAGAAATAAATTGAAAATTCAAATTAAAAGGAAATGTAAAATATTCTAACTATCATTTCTAATATTCTATCTTTAAATGTAAATTGATGCAATTATTATGCAATCACTCTTCTGCTTTTTCTCAAAAGAATCTAAGAGACTGGATTCCAGTGGTCACTGAGCCTGACCAGAATTTAAGGTTTATAAACTATCATTGCTATTTATGGGGAACAAGAGAAAAAGAATCATACAAAAAGAAAAATAATTTTATCCACAGTTTGACCAAAATTGGGAACTAATTTGCCTTCCCTGAATGCACAGAAGTGTTAGGATTAAATACCAAGAAGACAGGTGAAGGAATCCTGTGATATGCACATGTATCAGGCTGTGTGGGATTACAAATCTGTTGTTTTGGTTCCTGTTGATATCCTCCTGGCATCTTGGCTATGGTTTTGGGAGAGCAGTTTCCATTCTCCCTGAGTTTACTGCCTGTAGGAAGCTAAGATGAAGAAACAATGGTTAGCAAGACAAGGGCTAATCTTGAAGATTTAGAGAACATATAAATATCAAATTACTAGTGACAAATCAAAAAATTCACAGAAAAAGGAAACAGGTCAGGAAGACTTTATTTAAAGCTACTGAAATAAATGAAGAGTCAGACTATAGTCTTAACAGTACAGAAACAAAGGGCAGAAGAGCTTTAAGAGCTGGGGGTCTCAGCATTTAATCATCTGGGTTTGACAATAAGCCTGACTTAAAAGAAAAAAAAAACTTTATTGTATCTTTATAATAGGATGTAGTTTTACAACTTGGCGTAATGCACCCAGGAACTTGAAGATTTTTCTTACCTGCCACCCCAGAGATTGACAGCTGTGGCTGTTTTCTTCTTTGACTATATTTCAAAGAGATGAAAATGTCAGTTTTGAGGTGAAACAGGGAAGAGGCTTTTAAAAAGATGCATTTTTAGATGAGTAGAGAAAGAATTTGTGGTTACAAGTTTTCTAAATGAATCCTCTAAAACAGTGAGGAAAGGACAGCCATGGTTAAGCCCCCTGTGGTAACACCCAGGTCAGGGTCCTGAGGTCTGAAGAAGTCTCTTTAAAGATTAGTCAAGCTGAGGGAAACATGAAGGATTTCCTAGTTACCAAAATGGAAGCAAAATTGGCTAGTGTATGCTTGTGTTTTTACATTATTTTATTTTGGAAAATATCTCATATAATTAAACTTATACATATGCATACACTTTTTCAAAGTAAAATGAATTCTCAATGTTTAGTTTTCAAATTAAAATGACAGTGTTTGGATAGAAAGTTTCTCCCAAAGACTCATGTGTTAAAAGCTTGGTCCCCTATGCATCAATGTTCAAAAGTAAGGCTTTTGAGATGCTATTGAATCATGAGAGATCTGACCTCATCTCATCAGTGGATTAATTCATTAAACTTCTGAGGAATGATAGAAACTGTAGAGAAGTGGAGCATGGTTGGATGAATTAGCTCTCAGGGGACCATTCTTGGGGTCTATATCTTGTCCCTGGCCCCTTGCCACACTTCCTGCTTCCTGGCTGTCATGAACTGAGAAATTGTCTTCCACCATGACCTTTCACCATGATTTTCTGCCTGACCTCTGGCTCAAAGCACTGAAGTCAGTCAACCATGAACTGAAACCTGTTAAACCATGAGACAAACTAAATTATTCATTTTCTAAGTTGTTTTTCACAGGTATTTGTCACAACAATAAAGAAGTTGACTAATACAGGCATAAAAGATTTAATAAGTAGCTGTTGTACATTTCATAGGTTATATTCATATTAAAGCAGACCAGATAACCCAACCCAAAACACCTTTGCCATAATAAAAATAAATAAAAATCTTCTTGTCAGATTTTTACAAAGGGTGTCAACAGGATATCAGCAAAATTTCTGCAGAAGGCATTATAGTTTGTAGCTTCTTCTTTCTTGTAAATACCAGGTTTGCAGACAAAACTTGTGAAATTCTGTCTAGCCTAAATTGTGGTATCAAGAGTAATTGTTGTGAACCCACAAAATGTAACCACTCCACTGAGTATAAATCTGAAAGAATTTCCAGTCTCATGATACAAAGATATTTTTTAGGCATTAGCACTCTCTGACCATTTTAGCTAAATAAATATGCTTCCAGAAAAGTTTTGGGTGTCCAGCCTCATCTTTCCTACAACAATATAAAGTTACATAAAGTTAAATATCATATAAATGTAGCTGAATAAATTGTCTACTATATAACTAAAATAAAGGAAAACCCATAATATATATAATATATAAATACACATGTTTATATATATATATATATACTTTTACATATAAATGTACATGTATATTTGTATATATATATATATATATATATATGTTTATGTATATATTTATGTATGTATATGTATATATGTGAGATACACACACACACACAGATAGATATCTTGGACCAATATTAACAAAAGTATTACCAGCGTTTTAGAGTACATATTATCATTTTACTTTTGAAGAACAATCAGAATTACTAAGTTCTGTGAAAACAAAATCTATCTATGCTATTAAAATATGGGACCCTTGATAAAACAGTAAGATGTCTGTAATATAAAACCATTTTGAAATTATTTTATAGCATACCCAATAAATATTAGTGACATGAGTGAATTATAGAGCCTTAAAAAAGATATTTAACTATAATATATGCACTAAATATATTAATTACATCTATATACTTTTATCAATAATATAGTACCATCTCCAAGTTCTTTGAGCACTTGTTACACCCACAAAAATATATTTATCAATATACTTTGCCTTGGTTTCACATCTTGTTCATCTATTTCAAAATCTCACAATGAAACAAAGTAAGGATAGTGTTCTGCTGGTATCAACATTTTAATAATAATATTCTATATTTCTAAAAATAATCAATAATACTATACTATATTTAAGAGGTAAAATAAAATAAAACTATGGTAAATAAATTTTTAGATGTCTATGCCTTTTTAAATTTTTAAATTTGTTTTAATTACACATGATAGTAGAATGCATTCATGCACATTGATATACATAGATGGTATATAATTTCTCATTTTTATGAGTTTACCTGTTGTAGAATCGTATTGGTCATGCAATCACTTATATACATTGAGAAATAATATCTGTTTAGTTCTACTATCCTTTTTATCCCCACATTCCATTCCCTCCCCTCCCTTCACCTTTTTAAAATTTAAATTTTGTTAATTGTTTACTTCCTTTATGTTTGGGAATTATTTGGTCTATTTGTCTAAAATTTATTTTACTCTTTCAACTAAAAGAAACAAAATTATAATAATCTGAAATAAGAAACAACATAATGTCCATTAGAATGGTAATGGATAAAAAAAATTGCTATAACTCTCATATGAAATACTACTTAGCAATTTAAAGCAAATACTATAATTAAACCTCAAAAACACTATGCTGAGTGAAAGAATATATTCATCCAAGCATAGAGACTGTCTTCCTCCATTTACATAAAATTCTCAAAATGGCAACAGTAATTAACTTTTGGTAAAACAAATTAGATGAATGGATGTCTGGGTCCTGGAGTTGAGATTACAGTTAACTGGAAGAAACACATGAGGGAACTTTGTTGGGAGAAGAAATTTTACTGTACCTTGACTGTGATGGCAATTATATAAATGTAAAAATGTCTCAAATCTTCTTGAGCTGTTCACTTAGGGTTCAAGTCATCATTTATACATTAGTTTTAAATATTATCAATAAAATAGAATATATGAATAAAGTAGTCTTTAAAATTTCTATTTAGCATACGGAATTCTTAAAATTTAAAATCATTGCAACAATATCTATATATTATGTTATCCTAAAATTTTAAAAATGTATAAAAATTAAGTAACAAATCATCCATGTTGTGACAAATTATTAATATTCTTAATAACACTAATAACTTACAAAGAAATCAGAACATAAATGAGCCACAGTAAAACCTGGTAAAGATTCTTGAATAAAATTTGTAAGAGAAAATACAAATATTTCACAAATATATAATAAATATTCAATCTTATTAACTCTTCCACCAAATGCCATCTACACTTATGAAAAACTATAAGCTCGTCCCTTAAGTTGCTAGAGATTTATTATTTCTGTTTCAAAAATTTTTGTCAGTTCAAAAATAATGAAATCCATGATATCTAGGGCATGAAAAAACAGATAATTATGTTTAAAAATGTAGTACGCAGTTTTCAAAACATGAGTACAACTTGACAGCATATATTAAAATCCATAAGTTCACTGACATTATTTTAGGAATTTATGTAGAGAAGAGCATGAAAACATGCTCCAGTTGTTAACTATGAAATATTAAAAATGTCAACAACAGTAAAAAGCAAACTACCGGATAAAGAGTTTCAAAACAAGGTGGAACATTTTATTCTGTACTTCTAGTTTTTCATAGTAATATATTAAAGGACTTTTTTTTATTCATCTAGTGTGTGATCTTATTTATAATATATTTGTGTACACATGTGGCTATATTTATGCATTTTATCTAAAATGTTAGATAAAATTGATAGACACAAATTTGATCTTTCATAATATTTATAACAGTGTGGTTTGAAGAGGGTTATTTTTATTTTGATATTTATAGTAATAAAAGTAAAGCTTAGTAGATAATATCAAATTATTCTGCATTATATATTAAAATACAGTTTAATTTTATTTATTGCTTATATAATTTTTGTACCACAGTCCCTAATTCATTTGTTCACTTATATCCTTTGAAGAAACACAAAATAATCTCAATAAAATTATGTAAATTTTGATAGAATATAGAATGAACATAAATCTGTTAAATCAAATTTTTGTATTGAGTTTTCAAATACACTTAATTGTCTTTAAGTAACATTATATATGTATGTATATATCTGTATATATTATGTATTGATATATTACCTTTATTTTCTAGCTATCAGTCCAGTTAAATTACATTAAATTTATAATTGATAATATTGGACTCTGTGATTTTGTTTTGCAAAACTTTCAATCTCTCTTCAGTTGTTCAAGGTAAACTATTTCATGATATAATATCATCTTCCTTGTATTGTTAAGGTAAAAGCCTGTTTCAAAGTTATAAATGAGTGTAGTAGAAATTGATGTTGTAAGGGTGGTGTTTGGTGAAGTCAAAAGCCATTATCAACTAAATTAAATTGTATATCTAAAAGATTTACAAAAATAAACTTTAATTTCTTGTTTTTATTTTTGGTGCACTAATTTTTGCTTGTATTAATGATTTTTTCTTCAATATTTTTTTCTTACACTTATACATTTTATAAAATATAAGTGGCATGCATATAAATAGCTATTTTCAAGATGGCGTTTTAACACATAGTTTTTCTCTCCTAATAATAATTGATAGAGGGCAATAGTGGTATAACAAAAAGAATGAAGTTCCTGGAAAACTGAGGTATTTCAAAAATGATTCTTGTAATCTCTTCACCATTTTCTACTACAGACATAACAGCAGTTATTTTTAATTATAATAATATATGAATATATATTAAATATAATATATGGATATATGTATAGTATAATAAATATTTACTAATATATATATATATATATATATATATTTACTTGAAAATAGTGCATAAACTATTGTTTCCAGGACATCTACTTGGGAATTATGACAATTATGACATGCATTCTGATGTTTGAGGCTCTCTGTAATGGCACAAACACAGAAATATGTGGTAGGTAGTAAGAGCATGCAAATGAAGCTGTTTCTTAATGCTGAATTTTAAAAATATAAAAGGGCACATATAGATGATATAATATTTAAGATAAATCTAGTATATTAAATTTAAGGATTAAATAACCAAAAGAAAAGATAGATAAGCATGTAGGTAGGTAGATAACTTTAAAAGATACAAAAATAAACAAATAAAAATCCCTGTTTAAAAAGAGGTATTCTGAGTTCCTTTAGCAAACTTAAATTATTTTTAAATTAATTTCAAATATTTAAATAAACTTGAGACATTATATGACTTATAAAATAATAATAAAATGCTCTGAAAAGGGAATCATCAGACATTTTTTTTTCCTTAAAAGTGCTCAAGGAAATTACTTAAAATTAAAACAAATTTGCTATAAAATACTTCAAAATATAACACAACATCCAACATTATGAATGGAATTATTAAATTATCACCTCTTTTACCTTGGAACTCAGCCCATTCAACTACAGAAGCTTTATGACTGAAAATCTTATAGATAAAAGAGTTATAAATTTAGAATTGGATGGCTACTTCTTGTAAACTTTGAAGAGTAATATAAGAAAGAAAGCAAGTTCAAGTAAACTGCAAATAAGGGAATGGCTAAATTTAAATATGTGATTATATAAGATAATTTTCAATATTTCAGAAGGAAATGATGTTAATACCTGGTAGCAACATTTCAGATCAATAATACTATCTGTATTTGTCAGATTTCTGTCTCTGTAACAAATACCTAAGGTAAAGAACTTAAAGATTCATTTTGGCTTATGGTTTCAGAGGTTTCCTTTCACAATCAGTTGGGTGTGGTTTTGTTGTGTTTGTTGTTTTGTGCATGTGTATGTGTGTGTGTATATGTGCACACCTGCTGGGAGGCAGAACATCATGAAGGGGAGTGAGTGATGAAGCAAAATGTTCTTGTAAATTCATCACCACTGATAGCTACAGAAAAATAAATAAATAAATAAATAAATAAATAAACCACCATTTATCACGACATGGCATCCAGAAAACAGAGAGAAGAAGTGTCTCAATTTTCCCTTTAAGGGCATGCCCCCAATGACCCAGTTTTTTCCGACCTAGTCTCACCTCCTAAAGGTGCCAAAAGCTGATGACGAAGTCTTTGGCACAATGATATTTGGAGTACATTTAAGGTTCAAACCATGACATCTAAATTAGCATAAATAATTTGAAGGAGGAATTTTTTTAAATTCCAAAAGGAATTCAAAAAGAACAATTACATAAAATGACAACATTGACAAAAATTATCATCAGTATCACAAAATAGAATATCCTACTGCCTACATCTTGAAAGTTCCCATGACTAATTGATTAATAGAAATAAATGGAGCCATCCCTGTCATATTCTGTGAAAGACAAAACTGTATGGAATTAAGAATTTAAACACTGAAACAGTATAACTGTAGGGGTGAATGCCTATAGTCTGGAGATATATAAACACAAACTTGGACAGAATACATTAGTAACAACTTAAAGTCACCATAAAGAGAAGAATGAGAGACATTCTCTGGCAAGGAGTATACTTTCAGTAGAAAGGAATTGTGTAAGATGGATTTTATTTTGGCAGTTTTTATCCTGGGAACAGATTCAGTTTGAGATGTGACAGAGAAACTTCAGTAACAGAAAAGGTGAAAGCATCCTAGACTGAAAAAAAAAAAGAGTAAAGAAACAAAGAAAAAAAGAAAGGAAAATCTCAAACTTTGGTAGCAGTGTCTCAGACTGAATCTTAAGTCATACAGCTTGGGTCTACAACATGGTAAACTCAGGCAAGAGTGATCTCCTAATAAAATAATTTGTCATTTTTAGTCCAAATAAAAGCTACTCTCCTGCTTATTTAATATTCAAAATATTCAGCATATTATACAGTTATTCTACATAGAAAGATCCATGAAAATGAACACATTATCGACAGAAAAAGAAACCAAATGAGGCCCATGTTGAGATGGTCCATGTATTTTGGACTTCATAAACTATGATTTTAAAGAGGGTAAAAAAGGACTAAATGTAAACTTACATTAAATTACCTAATACTATAGGCAAGTTTTTGCAAAGAGTCAGATAGATGGCAGAGGAAATAATAAATAAAATTAATAAAAGATAAAAATCTGGATTCCATGATTGCAGGCGAGATGGAGGCAACATCCTGTGTTGCTCCATGACCCAGATTTCATCTAGTCGGAATACTTCATCTCAGTGGATGTAAGAGGACCCCTATACAGCTGATTTCCACAGAAATCACCAGTGCTGTGATTCCCATGCAGGGCTCAGAGCCTCAGCGTTTGAGCAGGATTCCAGACCCCTGGCTCCCAAAACACAAGGCCCGCGGTTCTAGCCCACGCACGGCTCTCAAGTGGTTTAGCAGAATCATCTATCAGCATCTCTGCAGAACTCCAGACTGCTCTCTGATCCCATAGAGGTCACTCGGCCACTAGCTACTCACAGCTCAACACTACTGCCCAGCTCCCCCACCTCACCAGACACCTCAGTGCTGAAAGCAGACCAACTCCATCTTGGATAACCTTTCTTATTATATCTGGTGGGGGCAGCTCTCAGTTCAGATCTCCATCTGGCCAGGTATCAGGTATCCAACTCCCCCTCCACGCCAGCAGTGATAACTCGGCACAGTGACCACTCAACACAAGAACACCTCCCAGTTGGGCAGGTGTGCAGTGCAACCAGAGTGCCATCCACCTGGTGTGAGCCCTGGTGTGAGAGGTCCCGCAGGTGGGACCTGCTAAGTGAGAGGGGATGGGACTAAAGTTTGGAGCCTAACAGAGAGAAGAGGAGCTGGGAAATCTCTAGGCAAGAGAGGGAGATAATACTAGGTGCTCAAGTCAGAGGAGAAGTCCCCGAAAGAGACCCATGAAGTGAAGTCTCCCTGCAGGGACTACAGGGTGGCACTCCCTGCTTCCAGATGCCCACACCAGGATCAGTCCTCCCACCCTGGTTACCTACACCATCTTGAAGGCAGAGACACCAGCTTAAAACAGACAGCCCCACCTATTGGATGAGAAGAGAAACAAAAAAGAAATGGATCTCTAAAACTAGCAACAACCCTGGTTTCTTCTTTGAGTATTTTTTCTCTCTCTCTATTTCTCTTCTATCCCTCTATCCTCCGGCCCTCACATCCCCAACATATGAGAAATCAAGAACTTTGCATGAAATAGGATTTTGAGGACTGAGTCATCTGAATAATATAGAGATGTTGTATATGCCCCCTTTTTTCTATCTTTTTCTTTTATTTTTCTTTTCCCCCTCCAAATTTTACTATTTTTCTAAATACATATGTGTGTTTGTTTTATGTACTCTACTGTTTTTCCACTTACTTGTCTGCCCTAAATTACTTACTTTCTATTCTCTTGCTACTAACCCTCTTCATTAGATTTCTCTTTCACATTTCCTAAGATATATTAACTCTATACCCTTACATCTTTCCCCCTCATCCTATCATCCTACACCCCACCCCTAGTTCGTTGTCCACCTTCAAAACTGTAAACCTTTTTGCAAAACTACTGATTATGTTTTAGATAATAATTGAATCCCACATTTCTGTATTTTGAGACTAAACTATAAATGTCTTAATAACAACAAATTGTTCATAGATGATATGTTGTTGGTATTGGGATCTATTAACATTGCCCTTCCCCACAAAAGAGGGATCTTGGAACTCTACAAGAAGACTACAAAACTATAAGGTAAAAACAATAACACCTCAGACCCACAGAGCTGGACAGGAAGACACATGAGCAACATGAAAAGACAAAGGAAGAAAGTACCACAAACAAATCAAGACATTACATCCTTAGAATTATTAGCAGCCACATATGAAAAAAAATATTAAAAAGAAAGAGATCAGGATATACATGATTAAAATGTTCTGTGAACTCAAGGAAGATATAAGAGAACAAATACAAGCAGTGAAAGATCACTTCAACAAGGAGCCACATTAACAAATCCAAGAAGCAAAAGATCACCTCAACAGGGAGATAGAAGTTCTAAAAGAAAAAAAAAAAACAAACAGAAATCCTTGAAATGAAAGAAACAATAAACCAAATTAAAAGCTCAAATAAAAGCATCACCAACAGAGTAGACCACTAGGAAGATAGGACGTCAGACAATGAAGATAAAATATATAATTTTGAAAAGAACAGAGACCACACTGTAATAATGGTAAGAAACCATGAGCAGAATATTAAGAAATATGGGATATTATAAAAAGTCCAAATTTAAGAGTTATTGGGATAAAGGAAGGCATAGAGGTCCAAACCAAAGAAATGAAAAATCTATTCAATGAAATAATATAAAAAAGTTTCTAAACATGACGAATAGATTTGAAATCCAAATTCAAGAATCCTACAGAAAGACAAATTACAAAATCACAACACATACACACCAAGGCACATTATAATAAAAATGCCCAACATACAGAAAAAGGAGAGAATTTTAAAAGCCACGAGAGAAAGGAATCAAATTACATACAGGGAAAACCAATTAGGATAACAGAAGATTTTTCCACACAGACCCTGAAAGCTAGAAGATCCTGGAACAACATATATTAAGCTCTGAAAGAAAATGGGTGCCAACCAAGAATCTTGTATCCAACAAAATTAAGCTTTAGAGTTGAAGATGAAATAAAAACCTACCACGATAAACAAAAGTTAAGAGAATTTATAGCTAGAAAATTGGCAGTACAAAACATCCTTGGCAAAATATTCCACGAAGAGAAAACAAAAAAAAAAAAACAATGAAAATCAGCAGAGGGAGGAAGTACCATAAAGGAAAATTAATCAAAGAAGAAAATCAAGTCAAGTCAAATAACAAAAATAAAGAAATATGGCTGGAAATACAAACCATGTCTCAATAATAACCCTGAATGTTAATGGCTTAAATTCACCAAAAGACATAGGTTATCAGACTGGATTAAAAAAAGACCCACCAATATGTTGCATAGAGGAGACTCATCTGATAGGAAAAGATATACACAGACTGAAGGTGAAAGGTTGGGAAAAACCATACTACTCACATGGACTGTTTCTATTCTCATATTAAATAAAGTAGATTTCAAGCCAAAGTTAATCAAAAGGGATAAAGATGGACATTACATACTGCTCAAGGGAACCATACACCAAGATATAACAATCATAAATATATATGCCCCAAACAATGATGCAACTATGTTCATCAAATAAATTCTTCTCAAGTTCAAGAGTCAAATTGACCACAACACAATAATCTTGGGTTTAACACACCTCTTTCACCATTGGATATATCTTGCACACAGAAGTTGAACAAAGAAACTATAGAATTCAATAATACGATCAATAACTTAGTCTTAATTGACATATATAGAATATTTCAACCTGTGTCAAGCAGATACACATTGTTTTCATCAGCATTATGGATCCGTCTCTAAAATAGACCATATACTATGGCACAAAGCAACTCTTAGCAAATACACAAAAAGTAGAGATACTACCTTGCATTTTATCAGATCATAATGAAATGAAATTGGAAATCAATGACAAAATTAAAAAAATAAAAATTTCTCCATCATCCAGAGACTAAACAATATGCTACTGAATGAACAATGGGTTACAAAAGACATTAAGGAGGAGACTAAAAAAACTTAGAGGTAAATGAGAACAAAGACACAACATACCAACAATCTCTGAGACACTATGAAAGCAGTACTAAGAGAAAAATTCATTGCATGGAACTCAATCCTTAAAAAAAGAAAAAGTCAATAAGTAAATGACCTCACACTACATCTCAAAGCCCTAGAAAAAGAACAAATCAGCAGCAAAAACAGTAGAAGGCAAGATATAATTAAAAGTAGAGCTGAAATCAGTGAAATAAAAACAAAAGAAACAATTTTAAAAATTGACAAAACTAAAAGTTTGTTCTCTGAAAAAATAACTAAAATTGACAGACCTTTAACTACACTAATGAAGAGGAGAGATAAAACACAAATTACAAGCAAATGTGATGAGAAAAGGTAATATCAAAACAGACACTACAGAAATACAGAGGATAATTAGAAATTATTTTGAAAACTTATACCCCAATAAAATAGAAGACATTGAAGCCATTGATAAAATTTTTAAGGAAGATATACACCATTTAAACATACCAATATCAAGTAATGAAATAGAAGATGCCACCAGAAGCTTACCAACGAAGAAAAGCCCAAGACCGGATGGATACACAGCCTAGTTCTACAAGACTTTTAAAGAAGAACTAATACCAGTACTCTTCAATTTATTTCAGGAAATAGAAAAAGAAGCAGCAGTTCCAAACTCATTCATGAGGCCAATATCACCCTGATCCCCAAACCAGGCAAAGACACATCAAAGAAAGAAAAATTCAGATCAATATCTCTAATTAACTTAGATGGAAAAATTCTCAATAAAATTCTGGCAAATTGAATACAAAAACATATTACAAAAATTATGCACCATGATCAAAGTAGGATTCATCCCAGGGCTGCAAGATTGGTTCAACATATGAAAAAAAAAATAAATGTAATCCATCACATCAATAGAATCAAAGGAAAGAATCATATGACCTTCTCAATAGATGCAGAAAGAGCATTTGACAAGATACAGCACCTTTACATGTTCAAAACACTAGAAAAACTAGGGATAACAGGAACATATCTCAACATCATTAGACTATCCACACTAAGCCTCAGGCCAGCATCATTATACATGGAGAAAAATTAAAGGCATTCAGTTAAAAACTGGAACAAGACAGGAATGACCTTTATCACCACTTCTATTCAACATATTATTGAAACATTGGCCAGAGCACTGGCCAGACAGATGAAAGAAATTAAAGGGGTTTGTATAGGAAAATAAGAACTATTTGATGATGATATGATTCTACACCTAGAAAACCAAAAATTTCCACCATAAAACTTCTAATACTAGTAAGTGAACTTAGCAAAGTAGCAGGATATAAAATCAACATTCATAAATCAAAAGCATTACTAGATATCAGTGTCAAATCCTCTGAGAGGGAATTAGGAAAACTTTCCCATTTTAGAAGATGGAAAGATCTCCCTTGATCTTGAATAGGCAGAATTAATATTGTCAAAGTGACCATACTACCAAAAGAACTCTACAGATTTAATGCAATTCCAATCAAAATCCCAATGACATTGGGATAAAAATAGAAAAAACAATCATGAAATTCATCTGGAAAATTAAGAGACTCAGAATATCTAAAGCAAGCCTTAGCAGGAAGAGTGAAACAGGTGTTATCATTATACCAGACCTTAAACTATACTATACTATAGTATAGTTTACATAGTTTAGTATTCATGCCAACATCTTTTAAAGAAGTAATGATACAAATGTTACTCAAATATATTCAGAAGAATGCTCCACAAACAACAAGGAAGCATTTAAAATGAAAATAGGAGAAAAGGAATGCATTATATATTAAAGATCACTTACGAATTTATTTTCTAAATTAACTCTATTCTTTTAAAATCCCATTACATTCCTGGGTAAAAACCAAACCAAAATTTTAGAACTACATTTTTAAAAATGAAATTTTAAAAATTCATTTTTTAATAAATTACTTCAGTTTTAAAATATTGTTAGGGAAACTTCATTTTTATATAAATACAAGAATATGATAGCAACTTCTTGTTTTTACTTGTTTATTATATTATTAGCTTTTATTTTCCTTGTTTAAAATAATCTTCCTGATCCAAAAAAAGGCATTTGCACATAATAGATTAAGAAAACCTCATGAAGAGGAGCCATATATTTCCCTTTAACTTACAAATTTCTAGTTGTTTTTCTATATCTTTTTCCTAGATCCAAATGTGAACTTACTTGATTTTATGTTATATTATAGTGGCTAGATATACATTAATAAATGTAAGAACAGCAAGTGTAATTTGGCTAAAATTATTTACCAAGTAATGTACTAAGCAGGTGAAATTGGTCATCTGCTCACTTTAACTAAAGAGTTTTCCCAAATTTTATATGATAAAATCAAATATCTAATTGTTTAATTATTACCTTGTACACTATAAGTCATGCACAGGACTACTTAATTCCTAAGCACATGTTACAAAGACAATATTAGATAAAATGAGTCTTATTTTGTAGTAAAATAATATTTGGTACAGAAATTACATCAACATTTTTTTAACCTCTTCCCTATAATGTGGCTTTTTAGCTTAAATGTAGTTATTTCTATTTTCTCTGTATATTTAGTTGTCTAGAAGGTTCATATTTAGGGGCACTTTGAGATGGTAAAGGTACCATCTAGATGAATATGTTAAGCCAAGGGAATGAGGGGAAACATTAGACTTTCCTTTTAGGATGCCACCAGCAATTCCTCCAACCTCCTTTCCACAGCTAGCAGCAAGGGGGTTCACCTACATTCATTTGCTCTGTGTATAATCATCATGGCTTCTCCTAATATTTGAATGCAAATTCCTTAGCAGAATGTTGCAAGCTTCTTAGACTGGTTTATATTGAAATTCAAGGTCTTTAATCAGTTGACTCCATTTAAACATACAGATATACAGACACATACATATAAGCAGAAACACACACCAACTATATGTTCCTTGTTATTAAAAAAAAAAGTCCTGCATTATGGTCAAATCAAATTCCATGTAGGCTACATACCAAAGGCACTTCATTCATCTTTTTTGAAATCTACTTTTCCTCTGCAAACCTAATATTGGTAGCTATAAGTCATAACTTTTAACTTAGTTTACCTTGAAGATTTATCTGTTTAATATAGTCCCAAATTGATTTTTCACATATTACATCCCACAAGTTCCTGACATATATCACCATCTTACCTCTCACATTATATTTTTACTAATTTTGAAAAGTTATGTTAATGGATCAGTAAGCTATGTTTTTCAGTTAGCATAAAAATATAAAACCTAAGATATACTTAAGATATGCTTGTTGCATGAATAAATGAGTAAATGATACAAGGAGCAGTTGCAAATATATAAATTATGTTTTCTAATAACTGATCTTTGAGAAATTTTAACGTGTTAAATAAATAATTGTCCTCTACTTAGTATAGAATAGAATAGGCATATTGGAATGAGAATATGTATGTTTCATTCTAATTATATTATTAGTTATCTACACTTTTGAAGTTTACTTACCTTAACATTCAGTTCTAGGAACTATATAACAACAATAACTTCAATTTTTAGTAGTTTATATGATCAATATATTCTTTTTTATCAAATATTAAATATTATATATACTTGAGACTTCACTTTTGCTGTACTTATTTATTTCTATCTCTCAACTTTTGTAGAAATCCTTGTCTATAAACATACTTTAAATATGATATTTTCAATGCATTGTATTTTTCTTTAATTTGTCCTTTGTCTTTTTGCTACACCTTCAAATTTAAACTCATGCTCTTTAAAGGCAACATCACAGTACAGACCTAATATGACAGAATATCTTGAACAAAAAGCTTTGCATTTAATAGACATGGAGTCATTACTTAGTCATAGTTAGTCATAATTAGTCATTAATGTTTTGTTTCTATTTTGAATATTATATAAGGCAGAAAAAATAAGAGTTCCTATTAGATGATAACAGAAAAATCTTTACTTATTTATTAGTCCTGTTAGCTCCTCTCAGTTATTTCTGTTTTCTCTATTTTCTCTGACGAAAAATCACTAGATTCTCTAGGGCGTGCAATACCTTGTAAATGTCAGGATCCAGTGTAGTGCATGGAAGCACCTATTTGAAATAGAGATTAGTGGGATTGAATGCTGCAAAGTTGAAAAACCTGTGGGTCAACTTATAATAATAAAGATGCATAAACTAATAATAAAACTAGCCATATAAAATATGATAGCTGAGACTTCTGGATAACTATATGTCACTTTTTTCAGTAACCAAAATTTAAAAAATAGTCACTTCTGGCTCATTGTTAGGAGGTATTGTGATGTAGATACCAAAAATTATGTTTGTGTCTAGTGTGTTCATTATTTCTTATGAAGTTAATTAATATGCAAATGAATGCAAACGGCTTCAATAAGCCATATAAGACCTTGTCTCTTATAAAAATGTGCAGAAGTTTTGCTTTACAATTTTATGATGCTTGTCTTTATTTGAGAGCTGCAGTGTAGGCCACTGTTATAAATGAGGCATAAAAATATATAGGGTGGTGCTTAAAATATGTGTAGCTCTCCAGAAGAGGAACAGTTAATAGAAATTTTAAGGTTTTTTTTTTTGTTTTGTTTTGTTTTTAGTCAGGATGTTTACTATTTTATGTATCAATCTCCATAATCAGTGCATATAGCAATTATGTTTTATTGGAGTTAAAACTTCTATGAATTTATGCACTCAAAAATTGCAAAGTATCACAAATTAACATTTTTTACTTGAATCTCCAAGTGTCGAAATAATATCATCTATAGGCAAAGAGAGGAAGAGGAAAAATAGTGACTTTCGCTTTTCTTTGAGTAAGAGGAGAAAGATGACTATTCTCCAATGACAGCCACCCACTCCAGAATTTGCTTCAAAAAATGGGTTTTCTTTAAAAGGAAGATTGAACATGATACTAAATGATACATTTTATTGCAGCCAAGAACACTACCACTAGGACTGTGCTATAATAAGTAATTACTGTGGACTGGGGTTGTGGCTCAGTGGTAGAGCACCCACCTAGTGCGAGTGAAGCGCTGCATTCTATCCTCAGCACCACATATGAATAAATAAAAAATAAAGGTATTGTGTCCACTTACAACTAAAATTTTTAAAAATAATTATTGTCTCACAGCATAAAATCAGAAACTACATAAAAGACTAAATAAGTATTTTTGTAAAAGTTAATTTCAAGAAATTTTCCATTGTTTGGGAAAAAGAAAATGCAATGTCATTGATAGCTTCATGCCTTTCATTTTGTGATTTATTGTACTGTCTATAATTTTGAATGCAGTTAATTACTTTCAATTAGCCATACTTGACATTTCATAATTATAGTAATCTTCCCTTCTTAAGCTACCTTCTAGATGATTTTTGTCAACAATGATTTCATTTCAAATGATTCTTAAATTCAAATGCTGCCTGATTTTCAGTCTTTACTTTTTCTCTTTAAAAACTGACCTCAGGTGGAAAATCTAATTCCTTTGTTCCTTAGAATGATTTTATTTGTAGACTAGAGATTCTGAGACTGTTATCTTAGCCAAGTGAGTGTTAGTATATCCTGGCTATTGGGCCATGTCTATGTGCTCTCCCAGGTTAGGTTTAGCTGTGTTCTGCTAACTCACCTTCCCTAAAGACTAGAGGTTTTCCCCTGAGCATGCTGCTGTCAACTGTCAATCTTTTCAAAATCTGCCTGTTTTTCTAAATGTGACCATGAACTTCTTATTATCACACTTCTTGTGCAAAATTTGTTCTCTATCCCTGGATACTGATATCCCTGGCCCAATCTTCCTAATATTTTGGTGGGGAAAATTCAGACTTAGTAAAGCAGATCCCATGCCCTTGGGATTTGCCCATTTCTTTGCAATTAAACAAACCATTTCAAATCAAATTTTGAAGTATGACATTTAAAAATAATGAGATGCATAGACTTCCTAAAAATCTGAAATAATTAAGTGTTAATAAGTAATGAATATAATGTCAGGCTGGAGTGAAATCATGGTTAGATGTTAGGGGCCCTCAGAGATAATATGTTTTAGAGCTGTTATAAATATTCTGACCGTGTTTCTTTTATAGATTTTTAATTTGTTTGTTGTTTTTGTCATATATTTTTATATCCACAAGAACCAAATATTTCCATTTTTACCATTATCTAGGTCTCTGTCTACATGCAAACATTTTAAGTTACAAATTCAACATGGACTTAAAATAAATCTTTCATATTTTTACCCTTACATTCAAACTTACAGTTGTAATATTTTAAATAAGACATTTTTGTAAATTTAAATAAAACTGGTTAAAACAAATAAAATTATTTTTATGAAATTATATGATTTAGAGACTTGGAAACTGTAGATATTTATGTTGTCCAGTTCTCAAATATATGTAATTGCTTTATGATTATTACTCTGACACCTACTGTACTTACAAGCTCATATAAAAATCAACTTACAGTATTCCCATTTATTAATCTGAACACTTTCTAAACTTTCTAGTTCTCTGTGTACTAGCATCATAGGTAAAAAGGATCTGTAAAAAAAATCATTTAGTTTTGCTATTCTGGTAACTTGGAATATGTGTTTTTAAAAAGACAAAGTAAAAATAATGTCCATAATATTTTAAGCAAAAACTACATTTAATTTTTTTTTACATTCAGTCATTAACTCAACAAAATGATCTGTGTATCTATGCACTATTAGGTGGTATTCCAAGCAGAAAAGATGAATTCCTGGCCTAGTAACAGAAAGAAATTATACAATAAATAAAAATGTAAGTGATCCTTCAGTAACTTTCCAGAAGTGTCCTCTAGTGGAACAAAGTAAATTTTTATTCCTGAAACTTCATCCTTAAGTTATAAGAATTTAATCCTACCCTTTAGCCCACATAAAAATATAGGAAAATATAATAGTCTAATACTTCTGAAGCTGGGAGTGTAGGTCAGTGATTAAGCATGTGCCTCATATTTACAAGGCCTAAAGTTTGATTTCCAGCTCTGCAAAAGTAAATAAATAAATAAACAAATGAATGAATAAAATAAAAATTAAGTATATAAGACCAGTATTTCTCTTCTGTAACTGTGTCACTTAAACATCAGTTAAGGATAAAATAATATAGATTGAGTGTATAGTAGTCAATTATTTTCTACTTCAACAATATAAGGTTTTGTTTGTTTTTTTTATTTGTTTGTTTGTTTTGTACCATAGATTTAACCCAGGACCATTTATCCCCTTAACCACACCCCCATCCATTTTTAATTCTATTTAGAAACAGGGTCTTGCTAAGTTGCTTAGGGCCTCCCTAAATTGCTGAGGCTGGCTTTGAACTCGTGATCTTCCTGCCTTAGCCTTCTGAATTGCTGGGATTATAGGCATGCACCACTTTGCCCAGTTAATATGATATTTTTCTAAAGCATGCACATGTACTTTGGGAAAAGACTTTCTACCCTAATTCTGAAATAATTGCAGAAGAATGGGAAATGAGCAAATAAAATAAAACCCAGAGAAACTTATATTCAAAAATATATACCATCATATGAATGTCATTAAGTGAAGATAGTTTCTAAAAAATATACTCTCACAATCCTTTACATTAGTAAGAAGAGATGGCTTGTTTTGTCATGTTTTTTTTTCTCTAAAATTTCTCTATTTTGGAGCATATATTTCAAGTAGTTTTTAGTAACTGTTTAATATATATATATATATATATATATATATATATATATATATATATTAAGAAGAATAAATTATGTCTCTCAAAGTTAATCACACCCTTCATCTCCTTGAAGGAGAAAAAAAGTGAAACTTTTAAATAGTCACATTATGTTTTATCTTTTATGCTCCACATCAAAGGCAAAAGTGAGCCTAGAGTGGCAAATCACCCTACATGCTATGACCTGAATGTTGGTGTCCTTCTAAAATGCACATGTTGGAACTTAACCCTTTCATACAATTAAGGGATGAGGCTTTGATCAGGTGTTCAGTTCGTGAAGACTGTGCTGACCTAGATGGCATCAGTGCCCTGACAGAGACTTAGGGCAATGAGTTGAATCACTTCAGTCCCTTCTGCCATGAAATTATGCAACAAATGAGCCATCTTCAAAATAGAGAGAGCAGCCCTCACTAAACATGGAGTAGCTGGCATCAGCATCTTGGGCGTCCAAAAACCAAACAGTGAGCAATAAATTTTTGTTATTTTTTAATTACCTAGTTTAAGGCATTTTATTCTAACACTTGAATAGACTAAGACATGTAGTAAAATAATTGCAAAGATAAGTACACTGTAGTTTCTCAAGCAATGTCATTTTAATTTCCTTACCTAGATGATTACTTTTAGTAACTAGTTGGATAACCCATTTCCAAGTTATTCACCTAATCTTTACTTCTTTCATGTAAATAATATATTCCAATATGTACAGTATTTCAATTGAAGAGACAGCTATTCCTTATTTTATTATCTTCACATTGAGATGCAGTATTTGTACATCTTTATTGGCTATGTATATATACAGTGTGAGTAATTTAATCAGGGTAATGAGCACTTCCATCTCTTCAAACATTAATTATATTTCTGTGTTAAAAATTGTATACACTTCTAGTCTTTTTGAAATATACCATAGATTGTTTTAACCAATATTTATCCTACTGTGCTATAGAAAACCTGCTATATTTAATTCCTTATTTAATTCCTTAACCCCTCTCTCTAGTCTCTAGTATTACTATATTTAACTTTTTAAAATTAACACATATCTAGAAAAGTTTGGAAGTCAAACTGTTCTAAAAGACATTTATGATTTTTTTCTGCAATTATTTTTAACATTTTAGTTTCAGGTTTATAACCATTTGGTTAGTTAACCTAAAACATGTCCTGAAATAGACAAATTAAATGCAAAGCAGATATTCCATAACCTCTTATTTATACATTGCTTGATGAATTCAGACATCTTCCTAAAATAAATTCTTGTATTATGTATAACTACACTTCATGCATTTGAGCTTTTTTGAACTCATGGATGAAAGCTTCTGTCAAAATATATCATATTTGCACAAAATGCAGAGATTTGACTTTAAAATAATGTATATAGCAAAGATGAGTCCATAGTGAATTTAGGGAGAGAGATGATAAGATATGAATGACAGGAAAGTACGAGTATTTTTACAGCATAATTTTCAGAAGACAAGGAAGTCAAAGAAATTATTAGAATACCAGAAATTGAGTGACAGGATTTTTCCAAATGACAGTGAACAGGCAAGTGAAACAAACAAACAAAAATATTCTCTGTGGGGATAAAGTAGAATTGTATTTCTTGAGAAATGGTATGGTAAAAATAAGTGGATAAAGAAGGCAGTGTCAAAAATCATTAAAAAATTGGTATATCTATGTGAAAATAAATTCTTGAGTTAAAAAAAACAGTTTGAATATTTGTATTTGAAAAGTCTGTAGCAAGGAGAAATAACTTTTAAACTAATTACTTCCAATTGATTTGGTAATTTCAAAGTATATAATGAAGCACTATACACATCTTACTTACATATATTTTCATAAATGAAATTCACATGTTGGATGATTAACCATAGTGAAAGATACAATCCAGTTGCATTTAGTTTATTCAAAGTAGTGAGTAAACAATAACTTTCTCTAATTTCAAAACTTTGTCATCACAGCAGAAAAACACCTGCTATCCTTAAGTATTCTAGTCTAAGTTCCCACTTCTCCCACATTCTGTGGTAACAACAAAACTATTTTCACTCTCCAAGGATTTACCTATTTTAAGTATATCATATAAAGTGAATCATATTTGATCTTTTTGTGCCTGGATGCACTGGACAAGAAAGAGGAATTTAAACCAAAATATTTAAACCAAAATAGAATCAGATATTTGAAGAAAAAATATACAATGAAACCTCTGACAAAAATATCTAGAGTTGAATTTTTGATCTAGTCAACTTCATTGTAAGTCTTTGTTGATTATTTTTTATTTTGAATGATAAGCATGATTCATCAGCTATGAATAAATCTGTCACAAACATAATTTAACTTATGTAGGAATCATAAAGTAGAGTAGAATATGATGACAGACCTAGGCTAGCTGGGCACTCAGCCTACAGCCATAGCATATTAAAAGTATCTATCAAACTATGTTGCAAATCATAGTAATTTAATAAGCTATAGTCATTTTAAGTTATTTGATGCCTTTTCAACATGGAAATCAATTTTCTTCTCCTTGAATCAAAGAATGACTAACTTCTACAAACATATCTTAAGAAAAATACTTCTATACAAATAATCAAGGGAAAAAACAAGAAAGAATATTACATTTTATCTTTAGCTGAGACCACTACTGAGTATCTCCTTGAAAGGAAGAATAAAGAACATTATAATTCTCACCCTAAATTCCTAAAATTGCAGTGGCTTCTCTGTGGCCAATAACATGTCACTTCTCTGAACTTTCTAGTGTTTCAAAGCACAGCAGGCTTGGAAATAACTTTCTAAATTATCAATCTCTATTGAATGTTGTCAGACACCAGCTGGATTTGCCATTGTGCTATGGATTGAAAGTGCAAAGAGTTATGGTATTAATATCACCATATACAAAGTAAAAGGTAAGCATAATAACATGTTTTCACATGGATCAGTAGAAAAACATGAATGAATGAATGAATGAGTAGAGTACTACTATAGGGATGTTGATTAAGTTAATGAGAGGATAAAACACTGTCATTATTTCTGTGGCTGCCTGTCCTCATTCTTTTATATATTTTCCAGTAATTTTTTTGTTTTTATTCCCACAAGAATTGGACTTGCTTAAATGTCAATATCTTATTTTCAGCATATCTAAATTTCAATTCAATCTTAAATTTCTTCATTCTCCTCAACAGGAACTGATTGCTTCTTCCTTTGGACTCTTACCTATTCATCCAAATTGTGTCTACTCAGATTTTCTAATACTAAATTCCCTTTGTAATTGAAACCTTTATCCTTAATATGAAGTACCAGGGTGCTGCACCACACAAGGACAGGTTTAAGCATATTGCTTAATGTTTTATTTCCAGTAATTTTCACTTCAGGTGACACATAATTGGCACTGATAAGGTATCTATTGTATTCACTACAATATAAGATGAATAAATAAATGAGTATTGAGAAACAATACTGTGCTATATTTATAATATTTTTACAAAAGCAATTTGCAGTGTTTTTAAATTCTTCTCATTTGTTCCCCTTTCTGACTGACATCTTTGAAACCTATTCTGAATTTTGGGAAATTTTTCAGGAGATCTTTCTTCCATGGGGGTGCATTATTCAAGGTGATTTTCCTGGTCATGTAACAAATGGCCAATTTTTTTTCATAAATATTAGCTGTGGGCTGGCATGTTACCAGTCCAGATCCCCTTCACAGGGCTGTGCACCCATCCCACAGATATTGTATATGTTGGCAGCCAATAGCTTACAGACGTCTTCTTTTCTAGAGAATTGTTTTTGTTACATTGAGATAACAGTCCATCAGCATTTAAACAGTTTACCCTATATTCATGGAGTCAACAATTATGACTGAGAGACAAGGATTAGAATGACTTATTTGTCTCAACATGCAAAAGAAAACAAAACTAAAAACCTGGGCTGAGACCTCCATGTGAGACCAGAGTGATGCTGTTCTCCATATACGACAAATATATAAGACAAATTCTTAATTAGCTTTCTCACCTTAAAGATATTCTTTTTTTCTGAAGGACTCTCCCTTGTGGATTGCTTTCACAATAATACCCCAAAATTCTGCTCCTAAGGAATCTTATCTGAGATCATTTGTGTCTAAAATAGTCCTATAAATCAAACTCTAAGAATGAGATTCATTTAGAAGTGAGTACTTCTCCAGTTAGACTATAAAGGAAATCATGTCACTATTTACAGTTTGAATATTAATAGTCCTATGATTTACAGCAGTGTGGTTTTACTTGTGGTGACCTGACCCAGTAATGCAGGCATAAAGAGATATTCTAGTTTGTTCATTAGTCCTTGTGTTTGAGGGCTGTGGAGAAATAGTAACTATAAGATATGTGGAATTGGCTATTTGTAAGTGACACTGATGCATTTAAGAAATACAATGGCAGACTCAGATCAATTAAAAATCAAATTAAAGCAACATATAGATGCCACAAGGCTTCTGGGCATCATTTAAGAATACTCCTCTCCTGACATTGGAGGTTAAGCCAACTGAAAGACATATATGTAACATTATTGGGATGGCAGAATTTCCAAAGGATAGAATTCCTAGGCTAGAGAAATGTTCTTACTGCAAAGTTAGGGACTTTATAGAGAAACATTGCAATATTAGGATATAGAAAGATTTTCTTGTTTAAAAAGTTGAAACCTCAGATAATAGTGAAGTCTCCAAGTATGCTAAACTAACTCACACTTTTTTGTTGAATGGGACAAGTTTTTTGGTTTTGTCTTATGACAGGCAGCAGCTTCAGACCCACTTGAAATAGATTCAGGATCCAGGCAGGTGGAAGAAAATGCAAGACAGTTAGAAGATAGACATTCTTTATTCAAAGGTGGCAACAACCCCCAACCTCCAGTTCCAGTGTCATTTAGCTTCAGTAAGTTCCATTTAGCCCCCTGAACCATTTCCCTAAGTTTTATTTTTTATATGCAGAATAAACAAGACACATTGCCAACTAGTTACACAAGTGGGTATATGCTCACAAGCAAATGTGTGTGAGTACATTCACTGAGTCAGAGTGTCCATAACCTTAGCTACATACTAAATATATAGTTTACTGGAAGCCTCAAGGACATCAACAGTATTAGGGAACAAATCCTATTACATTGATTCACTTGAACACTGGACCAAATAAACAGCCAGCCTATATTTGTATCATATGTCATCAAGGCAAATATGGCCTTTTCTGACCTCAGTAATGTCAATCCAACATTTTGTCAAAGGGACATGTCCATGCATTACCCAGCCATCAGTGGCTTCAAGCCATCTGGGATATGGATATTCCTATGCACAAACCACACATGCCTGGCAAGCCTCTACTAGAGCATTCTATATTAAAGGTAGGCCCAACTCTTTGACTGCATCCACATAGTTTGTACACACCTTCATATTGTAGGCAGTAGTGCAACCAAGCTGCCAGGTTAGTGGAAGGTGTTGCTCTAACAGTGGCACCCTAACCATCATTCTCTGGGCTAGTCTTCTCCATCATTCTCTGGGCTAGTCCTGGGGCCAGTAACCTGAACCATAGCCACCTGTTCCTGATGGCCTTGCTCCTAAAGCTCTTGCTATAGAAATTATTCCCAATATGCAGCACAATTGTCAGTATATAGCACTATGGGGGATACTTCATTTACTCATCTCACTATTTTGTCTTGTACTGAATCAAACAAGAAAGTTTCTTTTTCTGGCTCTAGAGCCTCCACTGTCCACATGCACAGTTGTTATCAGTGTACCAAACACTGAAGTATAGGTGCCTTACCTCCAAAGTATGAGCTTGTTTCTGGTTCACCTACATTGCTAACAGGGCCTAGAACCTCCTGAAATATCTTGGCTCCTGCCAGCTGCTGGTACACTTGGACTCTCTCTTGGTCCCTGCCAGCTTGTAGCACAATTAGGCTCTCTTGGCCCCTGCTGACTCCTAACATATATAAGTCACAAGATTGTGCATGATCAATAACATGTAGTGCATGGGTTGCCTTGGCCCTGTCAGCTCCTACCACCTTTAAATCTCCCAGGCATAACAGTGACCAGGGGCTCTCCTAGATTCTGTCCAAATTATTTTCCAAAATCCACCAACTCTGCTTCACAGCCATAACATTGTGAACTTGATTACTGGCCAGCCGTGTAAGCAGCTGCCCATCAGAGGCATGGACATCAGCTGATGCTGTTTCATTTTCTACATTACTATTGGCCAGACTTGCAGGTGTTAATTTTCTTTCTAAGAGATCCTCACCTGGTGACTGTACTATGGCACCCAATTCCTCTTCCATATCTTAAAACTTCCTCGTCTTGGCAATCTCTTGTAAAACTATATCAGTTTTCACTCTCCGCACTGTAAGAAACACCTATCCCATGGCTCCAGTGGCCATTTCTCCAGCTGGTCAGGCTCTTTCTCTGTCCCATCCACATTGTTGCTATAATTTTTCTCTTTGGCTGCAGGCTAATGCCTGGGCTGTCTACCTTGGTTCACAGTCTGTTCTGCTGGGTCAATGTTTGCCCATAGGGTAATCAGAAAAGTTCAACCCACATCTTTCCAAGTAGCACTGTTTCATTGGTGGGAGCTAACTACTTGTGAAGCCTTGTCTGTGCTCATGGGGACCCATCGACTCTATCCAAACTCTCCATTGGAGACTATATTAATAGAACTTTGGCAACTGAGTGCTACATCCTGCTCAGTGGCCACAGGCTCCTTCTGTCTACTAGGATCCATGCATCTCTTAGTGTGGAAGATTCTGCTAGCTACACCAATTGTTGTTGGGTGGAGACTAGAACCTAGGAAACATATTTGGTGCCATGACTTGCACATAAATCAGTCAGTGTCACTCCAGGTGAATTGGGTTGGTAATGGATAATCACACAGAAGCAGAGAACATACCATTTTCTTGGGGTTCAACAATAGCTCCTCGGCCACAGCTTCCACAAGGGAAGCAAGAGAGGCAGACAAAAGAGAGAGAGAGAGAGAGAGCATGCCTGAAGCCCTATTTATTGAGGAGAAGACACTCAAGAAAGTTCCACCCAAACGAGGAAAGGGAATAGGTTTCAGCTGGGTGTAGCCCAGTCTCCTTGGGTGACTCTCACTCCCAGAGCTTCATTCCCCTGCAAAGTGGAGATGAGATGTGCCTGCTTCCTCTCATAGTGAAAAACCAGTCTCACACCTCCATTGCTCAAGTCTAAGGGTCTATGCTCACTCCTATGTGGCAGCTCCCAACGATTTGGAATCCTGACAAGTGGAAGAAGATGCAGGATACAATTGAGATAGTGACATATTTTATTCAGGGATGGCGGCAGAACTCAGCCTCCAATATCATACCCATTTAGCCCCAGTCAGTTCCATTTAGCCCTATGAGCCATTTCTATAGTTTCTTTTTATATGCAGGCTAGACAAAGAAGGCATATTGCCAACAGGTTACACGAGTGGGCAGAAGCTCACAAGCAAATGTCTATGACCTCGAGTATATATGCTGAATCAGGGTGTTCATGACCATGTCTACATACTAAAAATATAGTCTGCTAGAAGCCTCACTGAGGGTGCCTAAGTATAGCCATCTTGGGCCCGCCCTACATAACAAACAATCCTCAAATAAAGCCGATATCCTAAAAGAAAATAAGGGTCCTTCTTAGAATCTTTCTTCATTTTCTTTCTTGACCATCATGCCTTTAATTTAGAGGAAAATCTCATTATTACCTGAGTTTGGAAGGGCTGGCAGTTGTAAGAGGGATTCTATGGTTTTTTCTTGCAACACCCTGTATATTCTGGGAAAATGTGCCTGTGTGGATCCAGAGAATCTGTATTAATATGTAAAGTATACAAAATTAAATTCAACAGAACTTTTTGATTTAGAACACTGTTCTGGAACACAAGATTTAACTCCTTAATGAAGACCCAGGGAGTTGGGTGCTGGGAAGCTTAACAAAAACAAAAGCAGAAATATATGGAAGCTAGAAGTGCTGAGGCTGACCCTGGTGAAAGGGAAAGAAAGACTAAAAGAAGTGGACATGCTCCTGCTTGATTTATATTTGAATTTAGTTAATATATCAAAATGCAAATAAAAGTGAAAGTGACTTTCATAAGCAAATTACTAAATAAATGGAAATTTGTGAAGATATATTAAATTATAGTACTTGTTCAGCATCATTAACTTATCATACTGTATTATGGGTTATGTGAGCTTAGAAATGAAATGATTTAATGAAATGACCATGATCACACGGTTTTGTCTCTTGAAATAAGAATCTTTGCTAAATAGAAATGATGCTATTAGACCACTATGTACTTGGGTTGAAGTATCATTGCATTGATCATATTTTTATTACATGTGATGTTTCATAAGAAACATTTAATGTTTCATGAGAAAAGCATGTATTTAAATGAACAATCATCTTACAGTTTATGATGGTGTGAACCTAGAAGCTTTGTTGTGTGTTCATGTAACGAGTATTAACAGAGATCAAGATATTTTTGCCTTTGCTTGTTTTATTTTCTTAATCATTAGTTTTGCAAATTTGTGTGGCATTAAAAGAATGGGATAAGGTAATATAAAATTAACAGCAGATATTGTACATTTGTTTGATCCTTCCCATGATAAATACCTTCAGATACATGAGAAATACATTCACATTTTTATCCTGACAAGTGGAAGAAGATGAAAGATATAGTTGAAATAGTAGACATATTTTATTCAGGAGTGGCAGCAGAACCCAGCCTCCAGTATCATCTCTGTTTAGCCGCAGTCAGTTCCATTTAGCTCATTGAGCCATTTATATATATATATCTCCATGTTTTGGTGAAATGTATGCAAGTTTAATGGGCAATTATTCCCCCCTTTTAAAAAAAATATTTATTTTTAGATGTAAATGAACACAACACAATGCCTTTATTTTTATGTGGTGCTGAGTGGTCCCACCCAGGCTAGGCAAGCCACAATCCCTGCCCCTCCCACTTTTTTATATGAAAGAAGAGTTTATTTTGCCTAAAATAATTTTTTTTTGTCATCAAAGGGCATTTCTTGAAAGAACAACCTAATGAAGCTTAACAATATTTATAATAAAGATAATACACTAGATTACACTAGATGTATTTTTGAACTAGAAGAATATAGACTCAGTTTATAATTTCTACTGCATAGAAATATATAATGCAAATCAAAGAATGATTGTATAGAGGAAACATTATTCCAAAGACCTTTAGTAGTGCTGATTTACTACTGATATCTTGAGGAGCACAGCTTTCAACCCATTTAATTCATCCTGATAACACAAGAGGATATCAGAACCTTTGCCTTTGTCTTCATAGCCATAATCAATTGTCATTTTGATTTCCTAAGTACTTTTCTTGCCACCAAATCTCAGGGTTGGTTTGTTTGGGTTTTGCTGTCCTTTGTTGGTTTGGTGAAGGGGTTGAACCCAAAGCCTCACACATGCGAAGCACATTTTCTACAACTGAGCTACATCTTCAGACTATGATCAGTTTTTTTTAACAAAATTTACATTTTATTTAGATTGAAATGAACTATACAATATTTGTTTTCTTAGCCAAAAATAACAGAAAAATATTCTGTGTTTTTTTTTCTAGATAAACCTCAAAGCTTATTTTGTAGGTTTTTCAGGTTTTTCTTATAAATTAAGATGAGGCAGTAAATATACTCAAAGAAAAAGAAAACAGACAGGTTACCCATATAGACAGTCTCTGATTTTGTTTTGACTGTGTAGCAGAAGTGTTCAACATTTAACAGCTAAACTGAAGGTGTAGGCTTATTAAGATGTAGGCTCAACAAAGGAATGTAAGTAAACAGCAACAACCAGATGCTGAACAACAGCAGGCTCTTCCACTCAAACTTTAACTGCAACTTCTTCTTTAAGTTCATTTAGTAAAGACAAAAATCTATATTGAAATCTGTTTGGTGAGCTCACAACTCTCTGGTTAATTCCTGTAACTGTCCATTACAGATTTTAAGACACTTAAAACTCCTAACAGTCAAAGATCAACACTTTAAATTGAACACTTTCTTTGGTGCCCTCCTAGATCAAGGTTTGGCAATTCACAGCCTCTGGGTCAAATCTAACTCACCAGCTATTTTGTTAATCAGTTTATTGGATCAAAGCACACCCCTTTTGTTTGTCACCATTGATGGCTGCTTTCATGTTACAATGACACAGTGCTAAAATATTTATTATTTTGTCTTTTGCAGAAAAAGTTTCTAACCCAATTTAATAAGCATAGTGTCAAAAATAAAAAGTATGTGTGTAGTTAAAACAAGAAATCTTTCAACACTTCTCACAATTCCAAGAACAAAGTAAAATATTTTAAAGGGTTTGCTGACTTATTTTAAAGTATTTTGTGATTTTTAAAGTTGAGGAAATTCAAAGAATCTTTTTTTTTTGTTTCTTTTCCCCTGCCTGGTATCTAGCATTTTTGAAATATTTTTATCACCTAATTTACTAAAGTTTCAAAGTGCATTATTGAAAATCAATAGTCAATTGAAAATCAATTGCCTAAACATTTTACATAAATAAACATAAGTCTTGGTAAAACATATGGAAGTCATTTTTATTAATTTTAATTAGAATTCTATATATGAGAAAAACAAGTGATCAATGAATAATATTGAAGTAACTAATTCAACACACATTCCTTTTGTTGAAAATTGCCTGCTTTTTAGGATGGAATTTATTAGGTGGAATTGAGGAAGGTAGCTCTAGAAATACTGTTTAATGATTAAGGACACACAATATCAGAGTTTAACATTATGTTACTTGTGGTAATGCTTTTTAGACAATGCATGTTTGCATTTTACAAAATGAAATATTTTCCTCCATTCTACAAACCATACTGTTAGAAAAAAGACTGCATTTTCTTTTTATTTTTGTATTTTTTGTTTCTATTCCCTCTTCTAATTTTCATTCTCTTACGTATTCTAATTTTCACCTATGTAATATGTCTACTTACTTTGTTTAGTAAATATGTGTGCTGAAAGGTTATTTCCCTGTGTATATTGGACACATCCTCTGACATCAATCCATTCAGATTCACTACTAATAAAATTTCCTCATGCTCAAAGATGAGCTTTTCTAAACATCATTTAAAATTACTGTTTCTACTGTGATATGAATCAATCTTTTAAATGTACTACAGAGCAAATGTACTCTACTTAAAATACTGAAAATGTTGATTTATATATTGAAACCACATGAGACTATAATAAGTAAAGAATATGACTCTCTTATAAACTAATAGAATTAGCATAGGCAGGGTGCGATGGTGCATGCCTGTAATCGAGGCAACTTAGGAGGCTGAGACAGGAGGATTGAGAGTTCAGAGCCAGCCTCTGTAACAGGGAGGTGCTAAGCTACTCAGTGAGATCCTGTCTCAAATAAAATACAAAATAGGGCTGGGGTTGTGGTTCACTGATTGAATTCCCCTGAGTTCAATCCCCATATCAAAAAAAGAATTAGAACAGAATTCAGAGACCATGGGATAGGAATGATAATTTCTCCCTCCAATTCATTTTAATAAACAAATGTTAATAATTGAAAATCCACTGCATTAAGTGTTAGTAATAGAGTAATAATAATTCATAAACCATGATTATCAGGAGATTTTACTGTATTTTAAGCATGAGAAATTGGCTTATAATGAATTCATCTGTTGTACTATAACAAGCCCATAAATAATATTATGTTCTGGATGTGATAGCTGATGTCTTAACACCTCCACAAATTTTGTTAAAAGCATATTCATTAAATATAATTTAATTCTTATAATATTCCAGGCAATGTGACAGTCACTAATGTTAAAACAATGAACAAAAAAAATACAAGTTGTTTTTACATGGAAAATAGAATTTACTAAGGAACATAAGATTGACAAAATATTTTAAGAATAGCTATAATTATAAACTGAACTTGTTATAAGCCTTCTTTTATTTATAATCTCTCATCCACTTAAAATCTAGAGAACTTGAACTCCCTAAATACTTTTGAATTCAGAACTACCAGTGGAATTATTGTCCCTTCTATATATGAATGCAAACTTTATAAGTAGATGCAGAAAAGAGAAAGCTTTCCTTCCCCCCAAATCCCATTTTAAATAAATAGACACAGAAGAAAGAAAAATAACTGGAGAGTTTTACAAAGTATTTTTAAATAGAGTGGAATTTGTACACTATACATCAATAAATAAAAAATGGTCAAGTGGTCATAAGTAGCATTCATGCACACACCAAATGCATTATGATTTTTAAAACATACTTTAAACATGAACATTCATAACCTACTTCACTTACAACTATTTCCGAAACACATATTTTGCCCTTTACTTTATATCCTATACCCATCAATCCCCTTTCTGTCTTTTCTCTTTCCTTCCATCATAGGAAAATATTTGAGCTGTGTATTTACATTTACAAAAAAATATCAATTTATTAGCTACACTGCCAACAACATTCCAAACTCAAGAAATTTCCTCTAGAGGACTGCCCTTTCTAAAATAAATTCTAATGTTAGCTACTGAGCAATGGAAGAAAACTTTTAATTCTTCCTGAAAGATGGTAACATTTCAATCACATTCCATATACTAATTTAAACTGCTTTGGATCTATACAACTTTTAGGAAGGCTTGATATTTGTTATGGAAAAACCATTATTAGCAAAGAATAAATGTATTAATATATGTACATTCTCTCTTAATTGGTGAAATCCCAGCTGTCTTGTTTTCCTGAAGAACTGACTACCCCTTTGTATAAGTTTCATTTGAGACTTATATATAAATATATAACATGCCAAATTCAAGACTCTGAGATTGTTATCAGCAATAAGCACTCAGACTGGTGTGGTAACACATGCCTGTAATCCCATGGATTGGGAAGGCTATGGCAGCAGGATCATAAGTTTAAAGCCAGCTTCAGCAACTTAGCGGGGCCCTAAGTAATTAAGTGAGACCCTGTCTCAAAATGAATGAATAAATAAATAAATAAAATAAAAAGGACTGGGTGTATAGCTTGGTGGCTAAGTGGCCCTCATTTAATCCCCAATACAGAAAGAAAGAAAGAAAGAAAGAAAGAAAGAAAGAAAGAAAGAAAGAGAGGAAGGAAGGAAGGAAGGAAGGAAGGAAGGAAGGAAGGAAGGAAGGAAGGAAAAGAAAGAAAGAAAGAAAGAAAGAAAGAAAGAAAGAAAGAAAGAAAGAAAGAAAGAAAGAAAGAAAGAAAGAAAGAAAGATCAGGCTTTTAGAAATACTTGTAAATCAGTAATTGTCTAAGCTAATTAATAATCATTCCTCAGATAACATTCTCTAAGAGATCCTATCCCAATGCAGGTTTACCAGAAACCCTATAACCCAGAGAGTCCTAAGTAGTTAGGTGATTTTATTTGGTTTCATAAGCCAAAAGGAATATCTACTGATTTCATGCTGTGATACCCATATAACTTAAGTTTATATTCATAGCAACTCAGAATATGTTTGATGACATTGGAATCCAATTAGTCAGGGGCAACCTTATTTTATGTTTCATGTTGATTTTCATGTGGCACTCTCTGTTACCACAATTTGCAAAATACCTTGCTTTGTAAACACATGGCATAGTTATTGCACTAAAAGCTCATTATAGCAATGAGAAGAAAAGAAGTAAGTCAATATAGTTGAAGTCCTTCATTTTAGTTGAAATAGTTTGTATAGAAAAACAAAAAAATAAATTTTAAAAGTAAATTTTATTTTAGAAGGAGATAGTTGACATTGAGAAAGATAAAGGAGAGGAGAGAGTGAAAAAAAGCATGGAATAAATTTTGAGTCTAGCCATCAAAACGGCTTTTGAACATGAAATATTTGGCCAAGACATGAAGAGGATGAGATTGAATGGTTTAAAATAAAGATTTGTTATAGATTGAATGTTTGTGTCCTCTAACATTCGTATGTTGAAACTTAATCCAAAATATGATGATATTTGAATAGGGTTAGTGGACTTAGAAAAGAGACTCCTCAAAGCTCCTTTGCTCCTTCTACTTTGTGAAGACAAAGCTAAAAGTCAGTCATCTCTGCATCTGAAGTGGGCCTTCACCAGACAGCAAACCTGTTGACACATTTACCATGGATTCCTCAGCCTTCAAAACCGTGAGAAATAAATTTGTGTTCTTTATAAACTACCCGCTATATGGCAGATAAACTAGGGCAAAGACTCCGAAGCAGGTAATAAATCAGCCTAATGAGTTCAAGAACATCATAGAGCCAGTATCTTTACAGTTTTCTGTAACAAAATGCCATAGAAACAAACTGAGCTCTAATGGCTTATCTAACTTGTCTGGTCTGTTTCTTCTCTGTGCACTTAAAGCTCTCAGTATACTGGATTTGTCTTAAAGACATTCACTTCCATATTGTCAAACTCATTGACTAGTTCTAGAACTTTCAACCTGTCCCCTGCCATAGACAAAATGATAGCTTTTTCCTCCAAGGAAATTTTCTTTCCTTGATTTACCTTGGTTTTCTCCATCTCAATGGATGTTTGTTCTCTATTATTATTATAATCATTGTCATCATTTATATTTTCTAGATTCCCATAAATTTCCTTACACAAAATTGTAGAATGAAACAAGACTCATGTCTTGGACCTCTTTCTCTTCTAGATATATGACAAAGTTAAAGTACAAAATAAAATTTAGAATCAAGAAGATTATTTAGAAAATAATAGACTATTCAAATTGTAATATTGCCAAGAGAGCACAGGAAAGAATAAAAGTCTGTGGTTGGAGTATGCAACACTTGCAATTAAAATATGCAGAGATTTTTGTTATTGCTAATGAAATGAGAGAAATAACTGTGAAAATGAATGGGTGAAATGGAGCAGAAGACAGGAGATTTGGAGAAATGAAAGTAAAGGACAAGATAATTTCATGTCAGAATCACCAGCATTATTATTAAAATTAACCAATATTAAGGAATAATAAATAGTACCATACAGGATGATAGGGATCCAGAAGGTAAAATCTTTTGAAAAATGAAGAAAAATGTTCTAGTGGTTAGTGGATAATTGCAATAGAAAGAGCAGGTCATGGTATGCATTTTTAAAGCTAAATTTAAAAAAGGAGACTTTAGAGATAGGGGAATGAGAATAAATTTCAATAAGACCAAAGACAGTGATTCTTAAATGTAGCTGCAAAGTATAAGCATTTAGAGCTTAATAAATACTAATGCTTAAGTCTCATCCCTGGTGGTTATGATGAAATTAGACTGGGCTGGGTCCTGAGCATTGTTACTTTTAAGGTCCCCTAGGTAATGGTTATATGAAATCTAGAGTATTTATCTCCCCTCAGTTCCAATGGTAATCAGAGTGAAGAAGAAAAATAATCTACCTGACAAGATTTATAGAGATATAAATGACTCCAGGGGAAGACAGATTTTATTTAGGGAATAGATTTAAGGGTTAAGAGATGGATTATTTTCTGGTGACACATTATGGATTTTTAAGCACTAAAAGGTTTCAGAATTCAGGAAAAAGCTGAAGGAGAGAAAAGGGACTGTACTGAGCTATGTGTTGATTAGAGTGGGGCAAACAAGGCTAGTTTTATCCTTCGGTAGATGCAGAAACAAATGTACAACACACAATAAGATTATCATGGTTGGTCATTAGCACAGAAAGACTCTGGGTTTTGGCTGGAGTTTTAGATGTTCTCTTCTCAATAGCTTACTAGTTATGTTGAAGCAGACCAGAGACCCCCACCCAGAAAACAATTACCATAATTAAGCAGAAACCCCCACCATATTTGTAACATATAAGTTCCTTTACTTGTCAGAAGGCTTTATAACAAAATATTAGCAAAATATTCTACCAAAAAACTCAATGTGGCAAAAGATTTCCTATTTCTTGTGAGGATTAAGTTACTCTGTCTTGCAAAAGCTAAGTTTGGCCACACACTTGATGATGTTTCTTCTGCTTTGGGGGTAAAATTGTAAAACTCTGAATAGTCTAACAAGTGGAATAAAAACCACTTTCTGCAAACTCACACAAAACACTAATATATATGTGAATGTATAATATTGTTATGTAGACTCCTACAAAAATGTAAACCTTCAAGCCCCTTCTCCCACTGAGTGAAAAGTTCAAAGAATTTCCAGAGTCTTTGTCCAGACAATGTTTTAAGTGATTGTCTCTTTGGACTCTGCATTCAATAAACCTGATTAACGTTCTGAAATAAGGAGATTTTTTGAAACCTTCGGTCAGGTATAAGGATGGCTTTATCATGGATGTATATAAAACTCAAGAACTCCTGCTCTACTACAGAATTACTTAATATTTGTCTGAAAGATCTAGGAGATTAAAGCAAATAGGAGGCTTACACAAGCAACATTAAAAAGTAGTTATTTTATTCATAGATGAAAACATTACGTACACACACACACACACCCAATTTCAGGACAATATATTGAAATATGGCATAGTTAATGAAAAAGATTTCTAAAATGTAAAAAATAGCCTACTATACACATTTAATAGATTTGTTATATATACATAATTTAAATTACAATTTAACATCTACCTTAATACCAAAAGTTCTAAATTCTAAACTTCATACCTTCTACTTCACAGGATAGAATAAAATTGGACTTGTTATAAGAAAGAAGAAAACAGTTTCATAGAGAATAAAAGTCAAATTAAAGATCATTAGATTCCTTGCAAATAAGAGAAAGTTCTTTAAAAACTCTTCCTGAAAAGATGAGCATTTATACCAATGCTAAGAACAAATAAAAACAGGAAAAATATTGGAAAGGAAAGTGTAGGAGGAGAGAGAAAAACAATGGAGGGAGCAATAGAAGGAAGCCATTCTAAAGAAATATGAGGAAGTATTTATTTTTAAATAAATACTTTACCTTATTTATAGTTCTGTTTTAATAGGAAGTCAAGTATTTTTTTAATATTCACTTTTTAGTTGTAGTTAGACACAATACTTTTATTTTATTTATTTTTTATGTGGTGCTGAGGATGGAACCCAGAACAGCCTCAAATTTGCTAGGTGAATGTTCTACCACTAAGCCATGACCTCAGCACAAAAATCAAGTTTTTCATATAGTGTTAAATAGTCATCACATGTTTCTAATATGCATCATATTATAGAAAATCACACCTGATATATATTTTCCAAAGATAAAATATTTGTTTTTAAAAGACTTTTATTTTTAGCACTTGGGAATTGGTTGAATAACTTGGACCAGTACTATTTCTGATTTTGGATAGTACATTTACATATTAAAATATTTCACTTTTTTCCTTTCTATCTCCCCTCTTTTCTTTCATTAAATTGGCTCTATATAATTGATTTTCTATTTTCAAATATCAACTGAAATATTTTGTAGGTTACAGTTTTGAACATCACTCTTTCATAAAAACCTTTACTAACATAATGATGGTGAAATGACTAGTTATAGAAATGGGTTTTGTAGTCACTATTATTATCTAAGAAGTCATTAGTACATTAATACATTATTTCATGGAAAAACAGTTATACTAATCTGTCATCCATGCCCTGGGGAGGGAGTTTGTTATGTTTTATTTTTGTTACTTTGTCTGTGATATTTTTATTGTGTCTCTTAAAAATTCAATTTAGATGACAAAGAGTATTTGTTGCTACTTTTACGTTTATAACAAACACACTAGAGATTGCATTGATTTAGATATTTAAATTAATGTAAATCAAATAAAAAAGTTAAGAAAGAGGAAACAAAAATTTCAAACAAATAGCTGTTTGAAAATTATATTATAAGCATCTGTAGAAAAAGGTTTTCAATATTTAATAATTATTAACAAAAGCGAACCACATTTCATCAAGTCTTGATTCTAAAGATGAAACAAATTCTGTTTTCATAATTTTTTTAGAGTGAAAAAGCATTCTGTGAAATCTTATTCAAAGATCTCATTGTGGCTGAAATAAATTTATGGCAGATGTAAAAATATGCTACATGTCAATTTTTAGGCAACATTAAAAGAAAAAGCACATCTGGTTAAAGATCATTAGATTTCTTACAAGTCCAGTAAAAGGTCTATAAAGACTTTTCCTGAGATGGACATTTCTTTGAATGAATTTCCAAGAAGGTCTGTTACGCTCATTAAAGTCCATCAGGAAATTGCTCAAGCTTTATTTCATGAATGCTAATTTGGTTCCCAGAGGATCAGCTAATCACATTAGACCACAAGTTATATCAGAATCAAAATAATTTTCAAAGTTCCTCTTCAGATGGTAATCTTTAAAGATATGTCTTTGTAAAAAGATGTATGTGCATTCAGTGATGGTGATATTGAGTATGGTTTAGACAATCTGTTTTTAACATTTCCCATATTTCTGTAAATTATACTGATTTAGAAAAAAATATATACAACAAAGAATATTTGTTCATGAAGTGTTATTATTATGTAAACTGCTTGTTATTTTTTTGTGCTGATTAGCCAAATTTTCATCTCTTGGAGAGCAACTCTGTTTCAGTGTGAGAATCTTTATTTAAACTTGGATTTTCTTGTATTTATATTCAGCATCTTTTTCCATTTTTAGTTATGTACACTTTATGTTATTGATAAACAAAACTAATTATTTAAGATAAATTATCTTTTTTTAAAATTTTATGTTCACAGTAAATATCAAGGGTCACATGTAACTATTAAATGTACCAAGACCAGAAAAGTAACTTTTTCTTTCTGGAAATACTTCATACTTCAGGGCTGTATTTTGGATTTTTGCTTTTGCCTCGGTTTACCAATTTATTGTCTCTGGGACCAGCAATCAAGTGCCCCCTGGCTATTTTCCCATGGATTTTATCTGCAATATGTCAATATTTGGAATATTTAAATACTTGGAATATTCTAATGCTTGGCATAACTCACTTTTGAGATTACAAATGTTGTGAGGGTTCCTGATTTTCCAGGGGAATGAAATTTATATCACCTGTAGGATAGGCAATATCTAAGGTACAGAACAGACATTGTTTCCATATATGAAGTGTGACTTTTTGTTTTCTTAACAAAGAACTTAAATAATTGAATGAAATTCATCTTTAACTGGAATACTTCAATCCTCATTTCTACACACTTGTTTATGTAATTATATTTTGGTGTGAATAAGAACTGATTCATATTGATCTGTGCAAGTAGTTATATCACCATGAAAGCAAAATAACGTTAAAGTGTCTGCAACCATTCTGAGTAGTTTTGCAACAAGGTCACTGGTATAGATCATATAATCAACAGAATCAATACAAACTCTAATGGCACCAACTATCTGCAAATATGGTTTGATTGTTTTTAAAATTGTGTTGCAGTTAGATATAGGAATATTAAACCCAATTCATTTTACTAAACACAGGGTGAGGTTTTTTAAATTATTTTTTTTTTGGATGTTGATGTGCCTTTATTTTATTGATTTATTTTTATGTGGCGCTGAGAATCTAACCCAGTGTCCGACACATGCTAGGCAAGTGCTCTACCACTGACTTACAACCCCAGCCCACAGCTTAAAGTGCAGTTGATTCTAAGAAAGGAAAAAGACCTTTATCATACACCTATCACCTAAATTTAACAATCAAATGGTGACCTAATGGAAACCTAATGTTAAAAAGGTTATAAATCTGTATCTCCATAGGGCTACATCTTCATCATAAAGAGAAATATCAAAAATAAGAATATAATTTCAGGAAAAAAATGAAACAGAAAAAGCATTTTGTTCAGTATATGCAACTTCAAGGAAAATACTGGTTTCAAATCTGGCACTGGAAGGCAAGAAAAATAAAATCATGACCCCACCCCAATATAATTCACAATCATATATTAGCCCATACGTGCGTAGGGAGGACTCAGGTGTGTTGTCTGTGGAATCTGGGAAGAACAATGAGAGGTCATTTGTTGGTTTCAAATCAAATGGTTAGCTGAGAGAAGCCATCCTCTGTGAGAGCAATTACCTTCAGCACAGTCTGTATTTACAGAGTTCTCAAAGATACGTTCCAAGAAAAACTGAGATCACAATAAAAATAAAAATGAAAAAAAAAATCTAAAGGTAAAGTTGCCATGGTAAAATGAATAGAAAACATAGATGGTTGGAAGTAACCTAGAATTATTATTAATAATTGAGTTTTTGATATTTAGTATAGTCAACATACAATAAAACTTCACTGTGTCAAAAATATTTAAAATTTTTAATACAGGTAGGAATAAGCAATTTAAAGAAAAAATAGGCATATTAGAGTGAATTAACAGTATAAATATATATTTCTGTATATACATAAGCATATTTATGTACATTTCAAAAACCAGAACATCCAGAGAAAAAGAGAGAGAGCCACAACTGAATGGCCATTTAGTCAATTCTCACAGAATAAAGACATAAAGCAGTGGCATATTTTATTAATTATCTAAGGATTAAAGCTTTTTCAACCAGGTTTTTATATGTAATGGGGAAAATTTCTTAAATTTCAGGGACAAAGAAAGTACAATTTTAGAAAAATAGAAACAGAAATTTGCCATTAAATGTGATAATTTGAGGGCTGGAGTTGTCCTCAGAAGTAGAACATTCACTTAGCATTCAATGAGGCACTGGGTTTGATCCTCAGCACATAAAAATAAAATAAAGATATTGTGCCCACCTATAACTAAAAAATAAATATTAAAAAGTGATAATTTGAAACTTTAAACAAAAATTTAAGTTAGCAAGAAAAAATATTCATGAGAGTCTGAATTTCTAAGAGTGATGATGAACTCCTAGAAATGCAAAGGCAAAAAAAATTTGATAGTACAGTTTCATGAATAATTAATTTTTTATTTGTTCTTTTTAGTTAAACATGACAGTCAAATATATTTTACATAGTTATACAAACATGTTGTACATCTTATTCTAATTAGGATCCCAGTCTTGTGGATTTACACAATGGTGAGATTCACTGTGGTGTACTCATATATGTACATAGGAAAGTTATGTCAGATTCATTTTACTATTTTCCCTATTCCTGTTTCCTCTCCCTTCCCTTCATTCCCCTTTGTCTAATCTTCTGAACTTGTATCTTGGAGGAGAAATTGAAATAATATTCAAATACTAAGACTGCCATTCCTTGGGTCATGATATTGGTCTTTGAAAATGAAGAATTTGAAAGCTTTTATGGCATTTGAGAAAAAAAATAATTTTAGACACCTGTAAATTAAACATATATGTTGAAATACCCAATGTAAATACTAAACATTGTAAGAAAAGTTTTCTTATACTAAAATGTTACTGGAAGATATAAAGAACAAATAAATCTCTTTTTCATCAATACCACTTACAAGAAGCTCAACATAGTAATGGTCTGCAAACTTTGACTCAGTTATATTCTATTTCTACTGGATCTAACTGTACATTCTTTCTTAAACAATCAACAAAAAGATTTTGATAGTCAACTGTGTATACACTTATAAGCTCACTACCTCCTGCCCAACACTATAATTTTGTATCTGTTTATCAAAAGCACAAGTGTTTTGCTTTCTTGCCACCAAGAGACCTCTAGATTTTGTTTATAGGAATTGCTTGGTGTGTTTCTTTACACCTCTGTGTTCCTTTCTTGAAAGGTAATCAGATCCAGATTATATAAGAAAGCTTCAGATCAATAATAAAAATATAGAAAGTCAATAGAAAACTGGAAAATTCATTGAATGGATATGTATAACCAAGGATATCTAACTTTATTAGTCTTCAGGTAAATGTAATTAAACTGTATTGTGATGCTACTACATACCCATCCAAGTCACTAAAAGTAGACAAACAGTTAAAAGGAAAAATAACATTAAGTATTCATGAAGATGTTGAACAATTATACTTTTAAATTAAAGGAAAAAAGAAAAATAATACATTAACTCAATACAACTGTTTATGAACCCAGAAGAATTATGTGTATACATTCTTCAACCCACATATACAAGTTACATGTTCATAAAAGCAAATATTCCAGTCAGTTCAAACATTCATCAAAAGCTGAATGGATAATTAAATGATAGTAAGTTATTGTAATGTGATATGTTAGAGCATTATAAACTTAAAAATTGAAATTACAAACAATAAAATTTTGCAAGCATCCTATTGAATATAAAATCCAGGTATTCGTGATTACCAGCTACATGATTCCATCATACATAGTTTCAAACAGAGAGAGGGATATGTTGTTGTAAGTATCAGAAGGATAGTTAGCCTTACCTGATGGTGCCTGGATGGGTGCAGTCAAGAGCATTGCAGAATACTGGCAATCTCTCTTCCATGACCTTAGTGCTGTATTTGCTTACTCTTTGAATATGCAAAAGTTGTATGGCTATGATATGCAGCTTTTTAGTATGTATGTTATACTTCAATGAAATTGAGAGAATAAAATCATAGTATTTGTAGGTAAATGGATGGATTTGGAGGATATAATGCTAAGTGAAGCAAGCCAATCTCAAAAAACCCAAAGGCCGAATGTTTTCTTTGATATGAGGATGCTGAATCATAATGGCGATGGGGGGAGCTGAGTGGGGGGCAGGGGAGGAATTGGGAAACTTTAGATAGGGCAAAGAGGAGGGAGGGGAAGAGAGGGAGCAAGGGGGTAGAAATAATGGTGAAATGAGTTAGACATTATTACCCTAAGTACATGCATGAAGACAGGAATGGTGTGAAAATACTTTGTGTACAATCAATGACTTGAAAAATTGTGATCTATGTGTGTAATATGAAATGAATTGCATTCTGCAATCATGTATAACAGATTAGAATAAGTAAATAATTTAAAATTAAAAATAAAAATAGTAACTTAATGTAGCTTCTTTTGACTTTTCTATGTTAATGTAAAAATATTATTCACTATTCTGTATTACCTATGAAAGGAATATTGCAGTAATATCTGTAGATATTATTATTAAATTAATAATAATATTTCGTGCAGTAAATGCAAAATTTTCCAAGATGATAGTTATTTTTTCTTCTTGCCATACCAATAATGTATCTGTACTTATAGAATATACTTTTCTTGATATGTCACATTAAAGTAACCATTTTAAAAATATTTTAGGTTATTAACATAGACAATGGCATTTAATTTGTAAGAATCTTCTATTTAATCTCATTGTCCAATGTATAATTTCAGAAAAGGAGCTATGTATAGAAACTCAGATTCAAATTTCTAATAAGAGAATAAAAAGTTTTCTATGCAACATTTTTCTCAGTAAGTAATTGCCAGAGAAGTGGAATTGTCATGTTCAATTTTCTTTTCTGTTATCTTGTTCATGAAAAAGATGTAGAAGGAAACACCTTTCTACACTATTAAAAAGTGTAATTGGACCAGATTGATCCTTGCATTTTATTTGCTAATTGTCTTACACTCTTATCGCAACATCATTTTTTTCCCCTGAAAGAAGTATAGGAAAAGAGTACTGAATCTAAATTGCTTTTCACAGTCAATCACACTTCTCTGCTGTAATCTGATGACAGGAATTTCCCAGAATAGAAAAATGTTTTATAGGTATTTTTTATTGGTTCTTTTTAGTTATACATGTCTTTAGATTCCATTTTGACATATATTATAGAAGCATGAAATATATCTTGTTGTAATTCGGACTTTAGTACCTGTCCTTCCCCTTCCCTCTCCCCACCTTCTTCTCCCTTCTACCTATTTATGTTTCAGGCTTTTACCCATAGTTTTTTTAAAAATTAATTTCTTGTGGATGTACATTATGGTGGAGATTCACTTGGTATATTCATATATGTACATAGGAAACATACATCAGCTTCATTCCAATTCCACTGTCTTTCTTTTCCCCATCCTTTTCCCTTCCCCTTTGTTTACTGAACTTCCAATTTCCTGCCCACTGCCTTATTGTGGGTTAGCTTCCACATATCAGGGAAAACATTTGACCTTTGGTTTTGGCAGATTGACTTATTTCACTTAGGATAATAGTATCAAGATCCGACCTTTACCAGTAGATGTCATAAAGTCATTCTTCTTTATAGCTAGTAATACTTTGTTTTATATATAAAACAAAATATACATGTTTTATATATATACCACATTTTCTTTATCCATTCTTCTGTTGAAGGGCAAATAAGATGATTTCATAGTTTAGCTGTTGTGAATTATGCTGCTATACACATTGATGTGGCTGTGTCACTGTAGTTTACTGATTTTAAATCCTTTGTGTATATACAGAGTAGAGGGATGACTGCTTTAAATGATGATTCAATTCTTGATTTTTTTGAGGAATCTCCCTATTGCCTTTCAGAGAGCCTGCACCAATTTGCAATCCCACCAAAAACGAATGAGAGTGTACTTTTTCCCACATTCTCCTTCTTGCCAAAATTTATTGTTACTTGTGGTTAGTTTTTTTTATTGTTCTTTTATATTTATTTATTTGTTTATTTGATTGTTTATTGGTCCTGGGAATTGAACCCAAGGGCACTTAACCACTGAACTGCATCCCCATCCATTTTTTATATTATATTTAGAGACAGGGTCTCACTGAGTTGCATAGGACCTTGCTAAATTGCTGAGGCTGGCTTTGAACTCACAATCCTCCTGCCTCAACCTCCTGAGCTCCTGGGATTACAGGCCTGTCCCACTGTGCCCAGGTGTTACTTGTATTCTTATTAATGCCATTATGACTGGAGTGAGATGCAATATCAGTGTAGTTTCAATGTGCATTTCTTTAATCACTAGAGATATGAAACATGTTTTCCTATATTTTTTGCCGATTTATATTTCCGGTTGGAGAAGTGTAAGTTCAGTTCCTTTTGGCCATTTATTGATATATTTTGGGGGGGTGGGTGTAAACATTTTGAGCCTCTGTATATTCTGGATTACTACCCTATCTGAAGTGTGCATGGCAAATATTTTTTCCCATTCTGTAGACTTTCTGTTCATGTTCTTCAGTTTTTCCTTTGCCGTGAAGAAGCTTTCTAGTTTGATACCATTCCATTTATTGATTTATGATTTGTGTGTGTATGTGTGTGTGTGCATGTGCGTGCGTGCATGCGCTTGCTCGCTTTAGGAGTCTTGTTAAGGAAGTCAGCTCCTGAGTTGATATGTTGGAGTGTTGGGCCTTCATTTTCTTCTAGTAGGTGCAGTGTTTCTGGTCTAATTCTAAGGTCTGTAAACCACTGTATAGAGTTATACTAACAAAAACAGCATGGTATTAACACCAAAACAGGCATGAAGATCAATAGAGTAGAAGACACAGAAAAAATCCCACATAAATATACTTATCTTATATAGACAAAGGCTCCATAAATATACATTGGAGAAAAGATAGAGTCTTCAATAAATGATGCTGGAAAAACTAGAAATCCATATGTAATAGAATGAAATTTAACCCCTGTCTCTCACCCTGCACAAAACTCAACTCAAAGTAGATGCAATTAAAATTGGAAAAAAAAGAAGAAAGAGAGAAAGAAAGAAAGAAAGAAGGAAAGAAAGAAAAAGATTTAGCCAGAGGCTATCAACATAAAAAGTAAATATTATATTTCTATTTGCAGTCCCAAGGAACAAAAGTTAGGTGACTAAATATATTAAAGTGTTTAAAGTGTTTTTAACTTTTATATGTAATTATCAACATATTTTATGTGTGTGCCCATATCTCAGGAATATAAGTCATGAAAAAAATTGCTTTCAACTAATATATTTTTCACTTAATGCCAGGTTGATCTATCATGTAACTTTCCATAATTATTTGCTTTAGGCATTCAATATAGACATTGTTTACTATATATCAGACATTTGCATAGGTAGTAATTATGCATGGCAGGTAAAATTAATAAATAGTCATGATTATTTACAGAATTGCTTTGTATTTCTATTGATTTACAGTATTCTAATTTTATGTTATCATACTTAACAAGATCTGCTCTATTTTTTCCTATATGTCATACCTATGGTAAAGTTTAATTCATAAATTAGGCACAGTAAGAGGTTAACAATATTAGTTAATAATACAATGAGTATTGCAGTATATACTGTAATAAAATGTCTTATGAATATAACATCTATTTCCTTTTTGTAATATCTAATTCAAATACATTCACCCTCAGCATTCTTTTTCTTGTAATGATGTGAGATGATTCAATGCTACATGAAGAAATGAACTGAGATGAATGAAATAGGCACTGTAACAAGCACTGCCTTATTATAACAATCAACCCAAAAGGGTTATTAAGAGAATAACAAGCAGGTGACCTTTACAGCATGGATATGCTGAATAGAGATGGTTCATGTCCAGGGAAGTATGCTGTGATAATTCATTCTGCTACTAAGAACTGCATAAAACTTAAACTTTATAATTTGTTTATTTCTAGAAATTTCTATTTAATATTGTTTTTGGGGGGTGTACATGGGGATGGATACTGGGGATTGAATTCAGGGGCACATGACCAGTGGGGATGAATACTGGGGATTGAATTCAGGGGCACATGACCACTGAGCCACATCCCCAGCCTTATTTTGAATTTTATTTAGAGACAGGGTCTCACTGAGTTGCTTAGTGGCTTGCTTTTGCTGAGGCTGGCTTTGAATTAGAGATCCCTCTGCCTGAGCCTCCTGAGCTGCTGGGATTACAGGACTGTGCCACCATGCCCAGCTCTATTTAATGTTGTGAGACCACACTAGAATACTGGTAACTAAAATTAAAACCATGGCCAAAAGAGTGAGTATGTCATCACATATGTACACACATTACAGCTGCCACAAAGGAAGGCAGATTCTAGCTCTTCTCCACTGTTGAACTAGGTGGTAAATAAATGTCTTTAAAAGGAGAACTCTTTACTGGCTTTGTTGATCCACATGATTTCCTCCATTCTCAAGAACATTATTAAAAACTGTTCCTAAAATAGGAAACAGTGCCTGGGATGCAAGATATATAATATGAAAATGATAATGTACTTTTCTTTAGGAATTGAGAAATTTCATTACTTCTACAAATTCAGTATTTACCAGCATGTGTTGCTAATTTACCTTATAATATTCTGCCTATTTGATCAATGTATTTAAAAATGGTTGTCTTGAAAACTCTTGAGTTTGCCTATAATTAATGTGACTCATGAGGTCTGGGCAGAATGATCACAAGTTCAAAGCCTGCCTGAACAACTTAATGAGTTCTTCTCTCAAATTTAAAAGAATAAATTTTAAAAAATGATACATAAGAAGGATTGAGGGTGTGGCTCAGTGAAAGAGCACTGGGTTCAATCCTCAGTAAAGAAAAAAATGCTATCATGAAACTTCACTTCTGGTCATAATGATATAATGAGGAATGAACTCACCTTCCACTATAAGCAATTATAGTTCTGGGATATGAAACAATCTTGATAAGTTGAAAAGCATGTAATGCAACATTGTGAGGCCTGATGAAGAAACTGCAGGAGATTCTCATAGTCTCTTTCACTCTTTTCTCAGACAGAACTTCTAGACCAAAAATGCAGAGAAAGGAAATAAAATGTAGAAAAAATACTCAAACATTTTTACAAAAGACTAAGACCAAACTACAACTTTTATGATAGCTATCACTATAAACTATATAAATTGATACATCAATCAAAATAACTCAATAAGACTGCTCAATCAAGGACTTAATTTACTTTGGGAGGAAATGGACATATTGATAGACTCCTCCAATTTGAACTGCTCAATCAAGGACTTAATTTACCTTGGGAGGAAATGGACATATTGATAGACTCCTCCACTTTGAACTGCTTACACAACTTGTCTGGACTATGTATCACCTGTATGCATTGTGTTCTATTTGTTGATACAGCGAACTGGTAGTGCTAAATATCTTAGCCAATGTGTCACCAGTGTTTCCATAGGAGCCTTCAATTGGCTTGGTGTCGTGGCAATTCTGCGTCTTTCTCCCTTCTGCTAGTGATGGTCTAAATTTGGGGGCCAACAGAGGTGAGGCAAGAACCTCACCCCCCCACTGGCACCAAGGTTAAATTTGGGGGCCAACAGAGGTGAGGCAAGAACCTCACCCCCCCACTGGTGCATAGGCCTATTACACAGGTATGGCTATATACTGGACCGGTAGTCAGTGACGGGTATGATTCGGTTACAGTGGTATCAACCTAAGCCAGGAGACTGACGCAATAAGGTCAGTTTTCCCATGACGGGTAAGAACCATATGTGAATTGGACATACCTAACAGGCACGGTCCCTAGCCACATTTGCCTGTTGTTTATTTAAACAGTAGGGGGCAGATGTTAGGAGCCACAGCAAAAATATTGATACAGGCACCTTTGGATTTTATTGACTGCCATCCAGCAATTCACATTCATATGGTAATTGGACTCATGCTGTCCAGCTGGGCCCAATTTCAGGACTCAGGTTACTCATGTCACTCTTGTAATGGGAGAGTTCCCATTGGTTGGAAAAGGATGGTAGGAGGGTGTTCCGGGGGAAGTGGAAACCCCCCCGGCTCAGGTAGACACACACGTGGCGGACCCACCTGTTAGGGAACGCACAGGGCCTCTCTCTAAATAAAACTTTGTCTCAGTTTGACTGGCTTGTGTTTTTGTGCCCAACCGGGTTGCAAGATTGCAAGCCCGCGTGCACTGACAGCTCAGCAGGGGATCGCTCAGCAGGGGTGCCGCAGGCAGTGCTCGGCAGCAGGAGCGGGACTCAGCCGGCCCGGGCCGGGCAGTTTGCGGCATTTTGGTGGCTTAAAAAGAAATAATTAAGAATAGCACTCATCAACAGATAAAAGAAGAAAAAATCATTAATCTCAAAAGTTAGTTAAAAAAAAAAACTAATAACATTGTGTTACCATTAGCTAATCTAATCATGATGAGAGGAGAGATGTCACAAATAAGCAGTACCAATACAGAGAAAATACAGAGAAAGAAAATTCCATAATAGACCTATCTATTTTAAAAGGGATCACATATTTCAATAAATTTGAGAAAAATTAAATAAAAAGGCTTTTCAAAAGACAAATAACTGAAATAATAGAGGTAGGATTAGTAATCAAAAATCTCTTAACAAAGAACCTGCAAAGTCCAATAGCTACATCAGTTAATTTTATTCAAAATTCGAGGAAGCAATAAAATCAGTCACAAATTTATACAGAAAAATAAAGGATATAAGAAAACATTTTCTAGTTAATTTTATGAAGCTCACATTGTCATCATAAACCAAATAAAGACACTCTACAAAGAAAAACTATGAAAATAGATGCAAATTGCTAAGCAAATATTACTACATATAATCTAATAGTATTTTAAAAGGACAATAAGTCAATGCTGATGTTTTTATTGGTTGTTCACAACATTACAAAGCTCTTGACATATCATATTTCATACATTAGATTGAAGTGGGTTATGAACTCCCAATTTTACCCCAAATGCAGATTGCAGAATCACGTCGGTTACACATCCACAATTTTACATAATGCCCTATTAGTAATTGTTGTATTCTGCTACCTTTCCTATCCCCTACTATACCCCCTCCCCTTCCCTCACATCTTCTCTCTCTAAGTCAATGTTGATTTGACTCTTGAAAATTTATCAATATATTCTACAATAACCATAGGATAAAGTAAAGTCACATGAGCTTTTCATTAGATTTAGGCATAAGATTTAAAAATAAAATATAACACATTTTTTAATAAAAATATTTTGAAAACTCCCTGGAAATCACAAACAAAAAGGAACTTCCTCAAAAATATCAAGGTCATAAATAAAAATCTTATAATTTACACACCTATTGGCAAAACACAATGTGGTTTCCACCTTAGATCAAAAGCAAGATATCTACTTCCATACCTTTTGTTAGAAGTCTTAGCCATTTTAATTAGGCCATAAAAAGCAACCAAAATATAAAATACAAAAGGAAGAAGGAAGCTGTCTTCATTTGTAAATGACATCAATGTGTATACAGTGTATCCTCAGGAATCTAAAAAATAAAATCCTTATTGTCAAGGTCTTGAATTTGGAGTTAATATCCAAAAATTCATTTATTTTCTAATTCAAACTATTATCAAGTTGACATTGAAATTTAAAATTAGCATTTAAAATAGCATCAACATCATTAAATACTGAGGAATACATTAGGAGTATATGCATATGTGAAATCCTTACAATGAAAACTCAAAACAATGCTGAGAGGAGGTAATGAAGTCTAAAAAATTGCATAGATTTACAGTTTTCATACGTGAACTAGCCAGGAGAGACATGATATCAAACTAGGAACAGTTTTATGTAAACAAACTTATTTCACTTATATATATTTTCTTAAAATTATAGCAACTTGATTCCAAAACTGTATAAAAAAGTAAATGCACACTAAATATGTTTCAGGAAGACAAGGATAGTTTAGCATATAAATTATTACAATGAAATTTATATATCAAAAAAATTAGGGAAGAAAAAATTCACATGACAATTTTAATAAATAGAAGACATTTGAAAAATCTTAATATAAATTTATAATGATAAAATATTCTAAGTAATAATAAAATAACAAATGTTGGTTATTTGGAAATTAAAGTGCTATCATGTGAAAAATAATACTGATTTACATTATAAAACTAAAATTATTGTAATAGGAAAATTTAGATTTAATATGATTTATATACAAATGCCAATTTCAATTCTATTACTCTGAAATAAAATAATTGAAAAATACTACTTACAATACACTAAAGAATATAAATATGTTTAAAAGTACATAAAATGCATTACAATTCATATTACACATATAGAGCACATTTTTTTCATATCTCTGGTTGTATATAGAAATATTCTCACCAATTTGTGTCTTCATACATGAACTTTGGATAATACGTTCTGCTGTCATATATAAGAAAAACCAATTTAAAAAAGTTTTAAAACACTAAAAAGTTATATAACAAGCCATTCTCAATATAGCAATTTACATAACTTTTGAGAGGAAATATAAGCAATATAAATAATGAGAAATTCCATGTATGAATAGGGAAAAATGTATATTGCAAAGATATCAATATTTTTCCTAACACTTTTCTATTGATTTAATAAAATTTATGTAAAAATGCTAACAGTTTTTATGACACTTTTTACATATTTCCAAAATTTTTGAAAGAAAAATAATTTTTGTGAAAGAAAAATAATACAGGAAGCCAAGATACTTTTGAAGAGTAAGTCAAGAGAACATGCACTAAGGATATCAATACAATACTTAAAAACTACAGTAATTAACATATTATCAATTATAACATGAAATAAGTGGAACATTGTTGAATAATTTTACCTATATAATGCAATATTGAGAAAAAGACTATAAATAGTTTTGTGGCCCTTTGCAATATGATGAAGTTACCTTGAAAAATCAATAAGGAAAACAGATTTTTTTAATAACTACAGCAGGTACATGATTATTCATATGAAATAAATATAATTGGATTCCTTTCTTACATCATTAACCATAGTTAAATCCACATGAAATAAGATAAATATCAAAAGTACTACTTTAAAGATTTGTACCACATTCAATTGTTCTATTTCTGAGCTTGGGGTAGTGAAGCTTTCTTAAATAAGACGAAAATTGCCATTCATAAAACAAAAGATTGATAAATGGTATCACATTAAAATGTAAAAACCTCTATATCAAAAGCACTTTATAGAATTGAAAATACAAGTTGCAAACTAAAGAGTAATATTTGCAACACATATAACCAATAAAGAAATATAAAGAACTCCTATGGATCAGTAGGAAAATGACAAACAACCCAATATAAAAAGTAAAAAATACATGAGAAAGCACTTTAAAAGAAGCAATGCATACAATCAGTGAAGATATGAAGAGATATTCAATCATGTTTATGATCAGATAAATGCAAATTGGAAACAGAATGACATTCAATTTTATACATTTTCAACACAAAATCAGGAAGTATGAGGATTCCACATGCTTGAAAGAATGTGGTTCATCACAAGCTCTTATAAGCTGTTGTTGAGACTTTGCAGATACTGTATATGACCAGCTTATACAAATATTGAAAAATACTATTACATACCCTGTAATTTTTAGCATTCATACCTTACTATTCATGTATTTTGCTTCTGAATAATATGAAATAAACACAATATAAAGTTATTCGAAAATAATATTCAAAATGGTTTAAATACAACACTATTGAGAATAGCAAAAACATCTTTCAATAGGTTTGTGGTCAAAGTGTGAAATACTAAAACAATACAATATTTTAAAGTGCTTAGAGTAAAGTGACTCTACCAATTATAATATAATAGATGAGTCCTATGACTATATTTAGTTTAAAAATCTAAAGAAATTATATAAAGCATAATTCTATTTTTATAAAGAAAAAATGCCTTATATAAAATGATATACTTCATAGGAATCCCTGGAAACATAACCAAATTCAACTTTTAATAAAAACAATGAAGAGTGAATTAAGCTGGAGGCAGTCAGAGAGCTACTTGAAGCATTATGCTTGGTCACAGACTGCATTGTTGTTGGCCTTGCTTGCTGAGGCCATGCTGGACAAAGGAGCATTGGCCCCACTCAGTGAAAAAGCTGCTCAGTTATCATTTCCTCTGCCTCAGATTCTCACCTGGCCCTGGTGCTTTTCTGTGCAGTTACTGAGTCACCCTTTGGTGTTCTACCTGGAGGCATGGCTGGTGGATGTGATCTTTAAACCAAACAGAGCAATAATCCTAGAAATGCAGTGCATGACCCAGGCCTTGCTGAGGTTGAACACAGTGGACTGTAGGAACCTAGTCATAAGCACTGTATTTGGGCAGCTCCATGTACAGAACCCAGTTAAGAGCATTCTCCTGATCCCTGGTACTGAGAATTTGGTCACAATGACCTAAGAAGATGAAACACCTTGAGGAAATTTTGAAGGCCCGTGCATCATTGCCAGACATTCTCCAGCATCAATTTCTTAAGGTAGCATAATTACAACAGGAGTAGTTAGACCACTGGGGTTGGGTATGCTTTTGCTACTAAAAGTGAAGAGAAGATATTATTATAAAATCTATTCATTACTTTTTCCTTTGCCTTTATGGATAGTAGTATACTTTGCTGCAAATGTATTTATAGAACTATTTTAATAAAAAATTTAATCTGGTTTGGGGGGCTGAAATAAAGTATCTGCTCACTTGAAATAAAACAAATTTACAAAAAAAAAAAAAGAAATTAAGATATTGGCTATCTTGGGTGGGGGAGGTAGGGAATGCAATATTGTAGAATCACATAGTAAGAAATGAATTAGTGTCAGAATTTAAATTTTCATGTGGAATGAATTATATGTTGATATTTATATTCTTAAAATAATATATTTACATATTCATATTTTGTGCAAGTGAGGCATTCGATGACCAATGATAATGTGCTCTTCCTCTGATGCCTAAAAATGAAAAACTAAAAAACCAGGGCATATACACAGCTACCCATTCACCCACCTACAACTTCTCAACACACACACACACACACAAACACACACACACACACACACACACACACACACACACACACTCTCTCCTCTCTCTCTCTCTCTCTCTCTCTCTCTCTCTCTCTCTCACACACACACACACAAAAAAAAAAAAAATTAGGATAACTTGGAAACCTGTTTTTACACTGCTGTCCTATGCAGCTTTAATTTTTGCCATTCTGTGCCTGATCATACATTTTATACCACTTATACCAAGCCACTTATATTTTTCCTAGAATTGAGTTCTTCACCTCCATGTCCTGTCTTTTGTGCCTATGCATGAATACCTCTTTAATAATTTAATTCATTGATTTCATTCTTTATAATCCATTTCAGTTTCTATTTATAGTAATATATTCTGTTTCTTCTGTTGCTCACACAAGATATCCAAATTTGTGCTTCCATATTCCACTTATCTGTTAATATGTGGAGGCCCATTTTCTTCACTAGATTATGAACAATTTAAAATCTGAAAATTCATTTCTTCAATCTATATATTCCAAAGCTACACACTGTACCTGCTAGGGTATGACTACATTCAATAAATATCGAATTAACTCAGCAGTAAGTATCACAATGAACCTGCTAATTGAAAACTGTTGGACTATGTTCATTCTAACTCCAGCTCATTGTAAAGGCTACCATCTCAAATGAACTCTAAGCTGTTCAACAATTTAATAGACTAGAGACTCAGAAATTTAACATAACCAGCATAACCCCACAACCAGTGGAAACTGAGAAAAAAATCTAAGCACTACATAACACTGCAAAATATATGATTCTTTTACATTTTTCATTCAATTTAATTAGTTATACGTTACAGCAGAATGCATTTATGCACTTTGATATATTATACATAGATGGGGTATAATTTCTCATTTTTCTGATTGTACATGCTGTAGAATCACATCAGTTATTCAGTCATATATGTACATAAGGTAATAATGCCTGTTTTATTCTACTGTTCTTCCTATCTCCATGCCCCTCCCCTCCTTTTATGCTCTTCTGCCTAATTTAAAGTAAATCTATTTTTCCTTAGTGCCTGCTCCCCCTTATTGTGAATTAGCATCTATATATTTTTGGTTTTTGGATGTTGACTTATTTTGCTTAGCATGATATTCTCCATTTACCAACAAATGCCATAATTTCAGTCTTCTTTAAAGCTGAGTAATATTCCATATGTGATATATATATATATATATATATATATATATATATATATATATATCACATTTTCTTTATCCATTCATTATTGAAGGGCACCTAGGTTGGCCTATAGCTTAGCTATTGTGAATTGAGCTGCTATAAACCTTGAAGTAGTCACATTACTGTAATATGCTGATGTTAAATCCTTTGGGTATAAAAAAAAGAGGTGGGATAGCTGGATCAAATGGTTTTTCCATTTCAAGTTTTCTGAGGAATCTCCATACTGCTTTCCATAGTGATTGCACCAATTTGCATTCCCTCCAAGTACTTTTTTCCTCACAGCCTCACCAAAGATTCTTAACGCATTTTTCTGTATCTTTCTTTTCTTATGATCATTCCTCGGCTACCTATTTACTGCGTTTTCTTCCACCAATTACTGACTTTCTGGTTAATCTATCTATACCATTTGCATGTATTCTCTTTTAAGTTTAGAGGGAAAATTAGAATTTGCTACATAAAAATTGAAAAAAATAAATAATATGAGTACATAGTAACTATTATTGAATCCTCAGGACAACTTTCAGACTGATTCATATGACAAAAGAAAATAATAATTGGTTTTTAGATAAAGGTCTATTGTTAAGCCACTTTCAGATAATTTCTCTGAAAATTTGAGTAGTCAGTTTATTGTAAGTTCAAACGTACGTGTATTTCTTCTTTGCTCTCAAAACAATTTAGTATTCCTGAATGCAATTCAAAATTTTAGTCTCATAAGACACAACCAAAACAATAATTGAATTGTAATCATTCATCAAAACATAAACATTTTTCATAGTACCCTTATTTTTCCTTCTTTCCCCTTGTGTTAAATACAAACTCAGAAGTTTTTCAGAAAACCTTCTTTTGTTTTGTCTGTTCTTTTTTCTTCCTCTTTTTTTTTTCTCAATTTTGTCATTCATGAAAATGAACAAGAATCTCTTCCCCCACATAATTTCCTTACAAGGCACTACTACTCTCTTCAATTCTTAATTTTCTCTTGTTGCATTAATACTTTTCTCTTATGTTTCACACCCCTGAAGAATTAAATCTCTTTTAAATCTGTTTTCTGGGTGGAAAAAATATGATTTTTCAATAATTAGACAAATGCACTGAAGTTGACTATGATCTAAGTATCCAGGATCTTCTTTTCCTGAAAGTGGGGAAAATGTGGGAGAAGACACTGTGAAGACAGAAGTTCCATTCCATTCATTCAAATCTCAGTATTCTGTTTTTCATTCTTTATTCTCATGGCAGCTTTCTAAATTACTTACTAATGTACTCCCAACGCTATATATCCTCTATTACAGTGATAAAATTCTCACATTTATCTTTACTCATGACCAGAGATAGCTGTATAATTACAGACTTTCTTGTGGGTATGTGGATATATAGTAAAGTTCTGGCCAATGAAATAAACAGAGATATCCTGAGACAGACTAGGAACTCCCTTAAAAGACTAATGATGTCTGCTAATTAACCAAATTTTCTTTGCATTATGTCGTCCTTACTTCTATGTTACTCGTCAAAATTGGAAAACTAAGTTTCATTATATAAACACAACAATAATTTTCTTTGGCATACCTAGATTACCACATTTAATAACATCAAATTTTATTTTATTAACATCACACAATATAGTGGCAAAAGAGTTCACTAAACTCTGTTTTCTGCTGTTCCTTGTTCCAAAGTCAACTAATATTGACACAAAGCATATGGCATGTATCTTTAATCTCTAAATATGTTAAATAACACTCCACTTATTAAAATTTATTTTTCATGGCATAAAAATCTTTTGAAGGAACCTGATAAATTTTCCTAAAGAATATTCTTGATTATATATTCACCTGACTTGCTGTTCTTTAAGCTCTCGGCAATTTCAATATTCATTTGAATCTGAAATTTGGAAACAAGGTGTTTCAAGAAATTTCAATCTCACTCTCAAACTAAAAACAATGTCCCCTAGTAATATGATTTTGTAAACATGCTTACACACACACACTCACACACAAATGTATATTATGCTTAGATGTGTGTACATAAATATATACATATGTATACACACATGGATTACTTTTGAACGTGTTTATTACTTAGAAGTATGTGTTTCTTCTTTCTGAATCTCTACTATAGTCAAAAGTGAAAGTAGTCATTTCAATGATTTTAAGATTTTGAGATTCAAACTTCACATATTTTGAATTTTTCCCATGAATTACATGTCCTTTTTCCTGCAAAAAACTTAATACCTATGTGAAGTGGCGTTATACTCTTAATTCATTGATGGCAATGAAATACCAATTTCTCTCTCAGAACTTCAATTAGTATATTGGACACAAATGATAATTTTTTCTTATTTTCTAAATCACAGAATTGTGTTATATTACGTTATTATGTCAATAGCAAATTTCTCCACTTATATTTCTTCTGTTGCTCTGTTCTAAAAATCATCTGTATTGACTTGGTGAAGCAGCATGTTACAAGACTGAAACACTTAAAAAAATCATAATATTGTATATTATTTGGAGTATGGTTTTGTTGTAATATACACCAAATTTTACAATTGTTTCACTTTGACCCTGTCCCCTGTTATTCCAAAAATAAAGTTCTTGACAGATGTAGAATTATCATTGCTGGACTGCCAACAAATAGGTTTCTTTTTTGGCAGCATTATTCAGAATATTTCTTTAGCTTCAAAAGTTACTTTAAAATCGACTTAAATTTGTGAATGTAACTTCATCTACAAAGTAAGTACATACATGTGAAATGCTTTAAGTCAACTATTGCCAATGCATAACATATTTAAGTCAGGGACTGTCAAATAAAATCCAAACATAAATATAGCCACTTTTGTAAGTGTGTGTGTAATGATCATGAAATGTCTCAGCAGAGCTGAGTTAATAGTTACTGTCCCTGCTCATTCAGTCAACCCCTATCTGTGTGTTGCACTGAAGGTATATTGTCAACAAGCAGAAAATCCAGTTGATTTTAAGTGGGACTAAATAATATGGGCTTGACTATTATGGATTGAAAGAACTTCATTTAATTAATTTAAAGTCCTTAAAAACAGAGCTGAGGTTTTCATGGGGAAAAAATGCAAAAAATACAGTTATATACAGCAGCTTTGGCACAAGATTTCAACCTGATCTTCCTAAAAGCATGCCCTGTGAATCTTCCACAGTTTCACCAACCCATATGTCAAATTATTGTAATAAATCTGTTTAAATATATCCCACACTGGATCTTTCCTGGTTGACCTCTGACTCATCCAGATTTAAGCAGTAGAAATGATTCCCTAGAACAGAATCTTAAGAATATGTTTTCTAAATTGGCTGTGGGGTTTTGTTGTTTTTTAATTGTGATCAGACTTAAAGGCATTAATAATTCTTCCCAGTGATAAAGAGGCACTACTTGTGTATCTATGTGAAGTTACATCATGATGTGATAATAGAGCTACATATCTTTGGATATTTCTAAGATATATATGTTGAGGTTTGGGTGTCCATATGTTTGCAAGCTTAGAAGATTTTAGTTATATTTAAGACATGTAATTGTATTTTCTGTTTGCTCCTGAGCTGAGAAAGTGTTGAAAAGAAAGACTAACCTCAGATATTGAAATTCCCTGCTCAAGCTTTTAGTGAATGACCATAAAGTATCTATAGCTTTCCAAGAAAATCTCTTATCACCTGTAGCTGCAGGAACAGGATTTGTGAAAACCAAATCCAGAGTCTCATCTTGCCAATGGTGAATCATAAAGCAAATTAAAACCCCAACTGCATAGCTTGTGATCTGTTAAAGAGAGAGCATTGATTTAGAATGGATGGGATACTGAAAATAGGGATGGGAACCCAACATATGGGGCTTAACATTCCTATATTATGTTGAGTTTTTGCCACTAGAAGCCATCCTTCTGTTCCTGTCTAGGGTGTTAGCCTTCCCTGACTAGAGGTCCCTTGAGAGCCTTGCAAAGTGCTGCTGATTCTCCTAGAAACCTACTCCTGCCATCCCTGTTTATCTCCAGATACAAGTCCTCAGCAGGCCTCAAAGGGGAAATACACAGTGTGACCTGAGAGGAGGTCCCTAAAGGACTGCAGGAGTTTTCTAATTAAGAGAAACATGGAGAATATGTTTGAGACCTCATTTTAAAGGTGTAACATCATGCTGGAAAGATTAAAATTGTATCACTCTTTTTTTTTCTTTCAATTAGTAGTAGCTTTGAAAGAAACACCTCAACTTGATGTGTTTTAGTTTGTGTATTTGTTTGTTGATATTTTAGAGTAATTCTGAAAAATAAAGAGCTGGTGATGTAGCTGAACACAGTTATTAATTTTGAATACAGCAATATTGTGTCATTCCTTTTTTGTTTTTTCTTCATGCTGAGGTAAGACTTATACTTTCTTATTTAAGCGATACATAATACATTTTATGAGTTTTTTCATATATGTAGGATTTGTGTGTTTTGAAATCTTTCACAAAGACAAAACTGAAAATTTATTTGGTTTTTATTTTTATTTTTTCCAAAATATACCTTTTTTAAGGACAATTCAACTGACATTTTTAAAACTGCACTCAAGCAAATTTAGGAACATATTCTTTTTCAAATATCCAGGTCTATTCCTACAACCACCTTCAAGTTGTGTAGGTATCTAGAAGGAAGTCCAAGAGTACAACTTTAGTTAAACTCACATATATTATTACAGCAAATGATTCAGAGTAAAAAATAAAATAAAAGTACACATTGCACAAGGCAGAAAAGGCAGGTGCCAAGTCCTGACAGAGTCAGTCTATGCACATCACATAAGATGCTGCATTTTATGGATAGTTCACAAAATCCTGAAATTTCAACCATTGATTCTTTAATGCTTATCCCTTTTTTCTCCTAAAGATTTTTCACACCTAAGCTCTCTGTATAAAATTTTTGGAGAATCCCACTCTATATAACTTCATTATACAACTTCATTCTTCTCTAAGTTTTATGTGTCTGGATCTCTCTTCCTCTCTCTCTCTCCCTCCCTCCCTCTCCCTTTCTCTCTCTCTTCCTTCCTCTCTCTCCCTCCTCTCTCTTTCTCTCTCTTCCTCCCTTCTTTCCTTCCTTTCATCCTTCTTTCCTTCCTTCCTTTATTTCTACCTTCTTTCCTTGGTATTGATTTAATTTTACAAAATATAAAAAATCATAATTGCATGTATTAATAGTGAGCAGTGTTATGTTTTTGAATACAATTGTGGAATGATGAAATAAAGCCATCATCTTCATCACCTCAAATTTTATTGTGATAACATTAGAAATTCATTCTTTTTGATATTGAAACTTATCATAACCAATTATTAGCTGCATTCAGCATATTGAATGAAAACATATGAAAAAAATCAATTTTTCCTCATGAGACTATGAACTTCTTGGCTATCATATTTCCATTCTCTTCAAGTACCACCTCTGAGTGAGCACACTTCTACTCTACTTGTATGACTTCAATTGAATTAAATTCCATGTATAAACAAGAATATGTGGTATTTGTTTTTTTGTGTTTGGTTTATTTAAATTAGCATAGTAATGTCTGATTTCACCCATGTTATTCCAATGACAAAATATCTTCCTTTTTAAGTTTTGCATTTCTTATACTGGATAGCATTCCATTATGTGCATGCATATATATTGAAGAAAATATAGGTCACATATTCTCTACCAATTTATCAAATTCTGCATCTGTATCTATTTTCTATTGTCATGATGCTTAAGTTCACTTTATAGACTCAAACTCACTTTGTTCTTTGATGCATGCCCTCTCCTAGAACTGATAGAATGTAATATGCTACAAATCTCAGGTGCTATGTTAGGTAGTTAGTGAGTATTACCATATCTGGAAATTTATATCTCAGTAACTTTGTGCTGATTTCTAAAGTTAAATAGATTTTAATTTACTGGACTCTCATTATAGTTTTCCATGCACCTTGGATATCTTCCTCTAAATTTTAACTAAGTCTTTACTCTCAGCCTTAGGCTTTTGAGTTTTTGTTCTTCACTTAGCCATTATAAAAGTAGTTCTACTGGTGAATGCAATAGTTTCAGTTCTTTTCGGCATGCAAGCATTCTCATGTTAAGAAAAAATAAATAAACATATGACATATTTATTCAAACTAGCTAATGTCCTATATGTATTTTAAATAGTTATTTTCATTTTGTGAATGAGTATCTTTTATTTCTACAAATTATCTTCTTCTATTTTATCACTTAAAACATGTAAGGCATTATAACTTTAGTTTACTGACATACTAAATCAAGTATTCTATGCATGCCTCTTTCTAAAAAAGAAAAAGAGCAAAGAAAAATAAATCTCAAATGTTTGTCCATATTTTTCCATCACTTCTTTTTTTTAAATTCAAACATATCAAATGAACATGTGCAAAATAGAGATGATTAAAAAGAAAATGCTATTGTGAATGGAGTACTTTTTCTAATTTCTCTTTCAGTGGGTTCTTTGCTGATGTATAGTAAAGTGTTTGATTTATGGGTATTGATTTTATATCCTGATATTTTGCTTAATTCATTTATTAGTTCTAGAAGTTTTCTGGTGGAATTTTTTTGATCTTCTAGATATAGAATCTTGTCATCAGCAAATAGTGATAGTTTGAGTTCTTCTTTGCCTATTTGTATCCCTTTAATTTCTTTTTCTGTCTAATTGCTCTGGCTAGAGTTTCAAAGATGATGTTGAATATAAGTAGAGAAAGAGGACATCTTGTCTTTTTCCAGTTTTTAGTGAGAACACTTTCAATTTTTCTCCATTTACAATGATGCTGGCCTTGGGTTTAGCATATATAGTTTTTACAATGTTGAGGTATGTTTCTACTATCCATTGTTTTTCTAATTTTTGAACATGAAGTTGTGTTGTATTTTGTCAAATGCTTTTTCTGCATCTATTGAGATTGTTGATTTTTCTTTGAAAAATTATGGTAGAACAACTAGCCTTTGATTACCTAGTAAAAACATGGGAGACTTATTCCTCTATTCCATTAATATTATTTGAGATTTATTAAATTTTTAGTACCTAAACTGACACTTTCATGAAAGGCAAAATAGTGGCTGAAGTGATGGGTATAAAATCATGAAATAAGGGGACCTCAAATTAGATGAGATAAATTCCTAAAAATGTACAAAGTGATGTATAGCTCAGTTAATAGACCACTTACTTAGCATGCATGAGACTGGGTTCAATTCACAACACCCCCTCAAAAAATAATACATACATACATACATACATACATGCACACATAAAATGGTATGCCTTGGGGAAAATGATGTGAGAAAAATACAATAAAATTATGTAATTACTAGGTATACTTCTAGAAACCACAGATCTCAGGCCTGTCTATGGAATGTGGTAACCCTCGTTAGTCATTTAATTTCTGATTCTTGAACTGAGTTCTTGATGGAGGAATTAGAGTTTTTGCCAGAATTTGAAGTGCAATCACAGATAAAATAAAAGACTGTCAAGCAAGTAGTTTATATGTATTTATCTTTTAGGAACAGGGAACCCTTTAAAGAACACTGGAAAATTAGAAAAACAAAGTTTAGACACCAAAGTGTGTCCCTGACATTTGTCATTTGTCTCATTCTTTGAAACTGTAGCATGGCTACAAAGTTCTGCAGAGCCACCACATCATTACATGTGAAAAATAGAGCAAAATGGTATTGTGATTGGCCAGAAAAAAAGATCCTAAGAAGTTCACTCAAATCAAGCCTTTACCTTCTGGCTGTCTTGCCAACCAGAGGCCATGGTGAACATCTATAAAGTATTTGAAATTTAACTCATCATGAAAAGTAAGGAGATTTCAGAAGAGAGGGTTGGTTATACAGCATGCACTTAAGTCTGGTAGATTAATTTGTTTTGAAAATTTTGGTGAGTGTAAGACCAAACCAAATGCAAACATACACACACACACACACACAAAAAAAAAAAAAAGAATTCAAATATAACGTAATGACCACAACCAAAAAAGAATTGTTGACTGAGAGTGAAAAACAAATGATCAGAAAAAGTGCTACTATAAGGAAAATAATATTTTCTATTTTTTTTTCTTCTGCAATAGATATTTTGCATACAAGAAGAGAAACAATTCTATTCTATTTTTTTTTTCCAATTCCCATTTATTTTTGGCTCTTGGGGCAATGTCATCTTTTCAATATGAAAAAAAGCAGCAAGTTCAACACAAATTAGAAATCTGAAGTGTAGGATAGGACAAAATCAACAGTAGTAAGGAAAAAGCAATAGCAAAAGAAATGAGATGTTCTTTAAAAAAGGGTTTTGTTGCCCCTCCTCTGGAAGTGACTCACATTTAGGTGGTAGTACATACCTTTCCACATATCAGACATATTACTCTTTTGAGGGGGGTGAAAAGGTGGGGGTTGGGGAGGACAATTCTGGAAGCTTAGGGACCAAGGCTTGCCTTCTTTTTTGAAATGCACTGAGAGGTAGAGCAGAAAGAGGAAGGATTCACACCTCTCAGAGTGGGGCAGATTCCTCTAAAGGGAGAGCACAACAGGGGACAGCTGAGAGGGAAACTGCAAATGGAAATAATACTGTTAACACCTCTCCTGAAGCTGAGAGATGGAGCATGGAAGTGCCTAAAAATGACTATAAAAGCATAGTTCCCCTCTTTAAAAAACTGTCCTAAAATGAAAAATCCCATCCCCATCACAAGTGATTTCTACCTGCTGCTACCTTCTACCTTGTACTATTTTGCCTTAGGATGGTGGCCACTAAAAGCACCTGGCTAGTTCTAAATGGGATCTGGACAAGAACCAGCTTCTTGGGAGAATCATTTTGGAAACAGAAGATATTAAATGGACAGATGTGAAAAGTAGGTACCAGAAAGAAATGCAGGGTAATCCAGAATGGAAGAAATTTAAGTTTGCCAGAGTGGAAAGAGGAGACATTCAAGAAACAAATATTTAGTGAGCGCCTAATATGGGCAGGCACTGTTCTACATGCCTCCCAAAAGGAAATAAAAAAGGAAAAAAGAAAAGGCAGTTAACACAAATTCTGAAGAAAGGGGCAGCAGAAGGCTGGGGAACTGAGAAGCCTGAGGTGATGGGGGAGCCGCCTTAGGCCTCCTCTTCAGCCTCCTCACCGAAATCCTCTTCCTCTTCTGCGGTGGCATCCTGGTACTGCTGGTACTCGGAGACAAGGTCATTCATGTTGCTCTCAGCCTCGGTGAACTCCATCTCGTCCATGCCTTCACCTGTGTACCAGTGGAGGAAGGCCTTTCGGCGGAACATGGCAGTGAACTGCTCTGAGATGCGCTTGAAGAGCTCCTGGATGGCTGTGCTGTTGCCAATGAAGGTAACTGCCATCTTGAGGCCACGAGGTGGGATGTCACAGACAGCTGTCTTGACATTGTTGGGGATCCATTCCACAAAGTAGCTGCTATTCTTGTTCTGCACATTCAGCATCTGCTCATCTACCTCCTTCATGGACATCCGTCCACGGAAGACTGCAGCCACGGTGAGGTACCGACCATGGCGGGGGTCACAGGCAGCCATCATATTCTTCGCATCAAAGACCTGTTGGGTGAGTTCAGGCACAGTGAGGGCCCGATACTGCTGGCTTCCACGGCTGGTAAGAGGGGCAAAGCCAGGCATGAAGAAGTGGAGACGTGGGAAGGGCACCATGTTGACTGCCAACTTGCGGAGGTCAGCATTGAGCTGGCCAGGGAAGCGGAGGCAGGTAGTGACACCGCTCATGGTGGCTGAGACGAGGTGGTTCAGGTCTCCGTAGGTTGGTGTGGTCAGCTTGAGGGTACGGAAGCAGATGTCATAAAGGGCCTCGTTGTCAATGCAGTAGGTCTCATCAGTGTTCTCTACCAACTGATGGACGGAGAGGGTGGCATTGTAGGGCTCAACCACAGTATCAGACACTTTGGGTGAGGGTACTACACTGAAGGTGTTCATGATGCGGTCAGGATACTCTTCCCGGATCTTGCTAATGAGCAGGGTGCCCATTCCGGAGCCTGTGCCCCCTCCCAGTGAGTGGGTCAGCTGGAAGCCCTGCAGGCAGTCACAGCTCTCTGCCTCCTTCCGTACCACATCCAGGACTGAGTCAACCAGCTCAGCCCCTTCTGTATAGTGACCCTTGGCCCAGTTGTTACCTGCCCCAGACTGACCAAAAACAAAGTTGTCTGGTCTGAAGATCTGGCCAAAAGGACCTGAGCGAACAGAGTCCATAGTCCCAGGTTCTAGATCCACCAGGATAGCACGAGGAACATATTTGCCACCTGTGGCTTCATTGTAATACACGGAGATGCGGTCCAGCTGCAGGTCACTGTCCCCATGGTAGGTACAGGTGGGATCGATGCCGTGTTCATCACTGATCACCTCCCAGAACTTAGCACCGATCTGGTTGCCACACTGACCGGCCTGGATGTGCACGATTTCCCTCATGGCTACAATTTATTTTAATTTATTTTTGCTCGCCTCAGTGTATGTTCGGGGCAAGGAAATATGTAATTCGTTTTCTGTGCAGGTCGCGAGCTGAAAGAAGGAACGTGCCCGGGAGGATGGAGCAGCGAGATCCGAACGCCAACAATTCTATTCTAAATTGTAACCATAAATGGTCTCCCATCTGGGAAACATATATTTTACTTAGATTGATGAATTAAAAGAAAAATTCTCAGGAAAATGTTGATTACTGTACAGAAATTTCTTGACAACTAACAGGAGTTCCAAATCCTATAATCTATGCTGTACAGTAATAGGATCAGAGTTATAAATCCAGAAATTATAGTGGCTAAATTCAATGTAGACATAAGGAAGACATTGATCATATTAAGATTATAGTGGATGAGAGCATCAGAAATTAAGCATTTCATCCTAAGAGCACTAAGTTGGATTTATGAAATCCACAGCTTGCTCCTTGAAATTTTAAGACAGTGAGTCTTTCTCAAATCCACTCTTCTAGGAGAATTCTTAATGTGAACATTGCCTCAGACCTCTGCTTGTCTTGAGAGACTGGAAGGATAGGGCACTTCTTAGTATGTCAAAAGATAGGAAAAAAATTGTACACGAAACACATTACATTGGGTTTGATTTTCCTTCTGAGTTTTTGTTTTTGATTGTTTTTTTAAATTTTTGAATCTCTGATTTGCTATTTTATATAGTGTCTATTTCACATGATAATATTTTGGGAGCTAATTTTAATTAATACAATTCAGTGTGTAGTACATACCTTCTACTGAAGAACTGTTACCACTCCCTATCTTCTTCCTCTCAACAGGGAAGACAGGGTTTTTTTTTTGTGGTATGATCAAATGTCATATGTAGGGGAAATATTGGCCTATATTACTTGTAAGCCACATACAATGACCAGACAGGCTGGCACTCTCTTGTGAGAGGAAACAGCCATCATTGTTTCCCTCTGGACCCTTTTTCATTTAGTAGTTTGGAAAAAAATTACATACATATATATGAATACATATGTATATTACAAACAAGGAAAAGTACTGACTCAGAAAATTCTTAATGCATCTCATGTTTCTCTCCAGTCTAATTTAATGTCTTCCACCCAGTTGAAATGAGAAACTTTGAAACTTGTAGTCAGAGACAAGTTCTGCTCCAGGCCTGCTTTCTTTGTTGCATTAGACAATGTTCTTCATATACCTTACTAGACCTTTTCAGGAGTTATATTAAAATTTAAAAACAAAGACTTAAAATTTACTTGATGGGGTTATTCACTTAACATAAATATTTCCTTAAATTTTCTGGTGCTTATGTAAATACAATATCAAATTTTAGAGTGCTCTGCACTTCCTACTGAAAATCCATAAGTACCCCCCATTCCATACCATTGATATATATAAATTCTTATGAAAGGAAATTTGAACTCAGCTATCAAGAGTTGCATATTCTTTGTATCTTTAAATAATACAGAAAGGACTACACAAATTCGGGTAGTTTAGTAAGAATTGAAAGAACCATTTATTTCATTTTCCTAGAATCTGTCTCTGTGTGAATATTTTCTGTTTTGACTGGCTCTGTGAATTTTTGTCTCCTTTATTCTCAGAAGAACTTTTAAAACTATCTTCTCATAAATGTAAAGTACAGATAGCCTGATTTTGATAACCATCAAATATACAACATGAATAAATTATTCCAATCTTAACAATATTTGTTTCTCTTCTACCTCCCTCCATGATCAAGCAAATATTCAGAGATTTGTTAAAGTCATGATTTGGAAATAATTATGGAAGGGAAGGCAAAGCTTAAACTGAATGAAAAAAAATATGCTTCAACTTCCTAATTTTTATGACTGATATGTATCTATTACACAAAATTTTATGAAAATACAAGAAACTGACTCAATAATCGGTTAAAATTGCATCCAATGCACTGTGTATCTTGCTGAGTTATTCCAATTTTATTGCACTTGCAGTTTTCCAAACCATTTTTTTACCCTGTCAGACTAAAAATATTGCTCTAGTCTGCCTTTATTCCTCTGAAGTGACACCTTGAAAGTGATGCCTTGTGTGTTATAGAAGATGGACTAAAAGTAGATTCAATAAACTGTCTAAATTATACCACACAAAACATCATCTGGGGACAGTGTGCAATAAGGCAAAAAGGGAAGAGATAAATAGTGCTTTTGGCATTTTGGAGAGTGTGCAAGGTTTTGAAGCCTGAGGGACTGTATTTTTTTAGTTGTTTGTACCTCCTTCTTAAAAACTTGTTGGATTTTAAGTATCCCCTCTCTCCTACAATTTGCACTACATCCCTAAGTGATCTGGAAAATATTTACTATCAAATTTCAGTTACCTTTATCTCCAATGTTTTAGAAGTGGAACAATCATTAGATATAATTGGAGTTTGTAAAAGAAAATAAATTTCTTATTTTAACATAAGCATTGTCCTTTTAAAACCATCTTTTTTTCTAAGAAAATATTATCCTCTTCTTAAACCCAACTCTCCTGCTCCAAATATGTACTTAATTCCAAACCAAAAAACAAAAAACAAAAAACAAAAAAACAGACATGAGTGAAGGTCTATTATAACTTTATATGTTAAAATAAGCTCTGTGTCTTTAAGATAATGCCTGTGTAAAACTTATTGGAGAACAACTATACATGACTGATCAATTAAAATGAAAATGTGATAATCCACTATCTTATCCAAGTTTGTAATTCTCAAAATATCTGACAATACATTGTCTCTAATCTTAGGTACTTAAAATATAATTATATTTTATATCACAGTGAAATTTCATTTCAATGTAGAAAATAATTCCAAAATCACTTTTGAAAAGTCACTTTATAAAAAAGTCACTTTTATAACAAATGGAGTGCTAAATGATTGCTATCTTGATTGCTATATTGCATATTCAAGAATAATTTAAGGAACTAATACAAATAAATACTTTAATATTTTAATTATTTGTAACTTTGAACAATGATTAATTATTACAATATACATAGTAAAATAAATAAAGATTAGAATAAAATGTTTTTAAAAACTACTTAAATGCTATTAATTATATGTATTCTTTTTCCATATCAGATGACATACTTAGAAATATAACCACATAAATGATTTTGATTTTGCTGTAGTTTTACTTTGGATTTAGGTTAAAAAATAGGCTGCTTGTAAGGAATATATTTCCTGATACTTCCATTTGATTGAGGATTTACATTGGATCATAAATTTGACCTTTCTTTTTGGGTGGAAAATGCTTTATGATTCTTATATTCACCTTCTGACACCTAAGCTGTAAGCATAAAGTGGAATAGAACCATTGCCCTCTTCTAAATGTCAAATCAGTGACCACATTTTCAGAATGCAATAAAGAAACAACAAAGGGACAACACAAAAAGTTAAGGATACGCTTATTTATATCAGCTTAAGTAATAGTTTAATAGAGTATGTTTTGGTAATTGAGATAGATGCTAAAGATAATGAGCCCCAATCATAATTTAGGCATTGTATATTTAAAATATTTTAAATGTTCATCACATTGTTTAAAGAAAGAGAAGGATTTTTTAAAACGTTCTCCAAGTGAAATTCATTTGTGAATTATCCTCCATATATATTCATTTCCTTTTCAAAATTAGCAAGTGTTTAGATTGAAAGTTAAAACTCATTACCTTTCTCAAATGATAATATAACTGCAAATATTTTTTAAACAACTAGGTTTTAGAAAAAATATTGATTTCTAAAACTATTGTTATTATTGATGACTAAATGTAAACTCATTTGTAAAAAAAAGTTGAGCAAGTTCTTAACCAATGGATGTCATAGCAATCAGTTTGAATATATGATATGATATGCTCCCACCCTAGTCAAACTTGACCAAGTTTCCTGGTGTTTACTGGCAAATCTAGAAGCTAGGAATGCCAATGTAAAGGGATTGATTATTAGTTGTAACCAGTGCAGAAAGCTTTTTGCTCTTCATGGTTACTTTTTTTCTGTTTTTTAAGGTTCTCTCTCTCTCACCACATCTATCAATAAAGCGCAGCTCTTCTGGTTCCAACACCTTCCAAATTTTTGCTCAACTTCCTTTTCAGTGAATTGTAACCCAGAACTATAGGGAAAAAAATGAATTCTGGGAAACATGGTTTCAGAAAAACCAAAGTGAAGTAGAATCTGGCACAGATGTGCTGCAACTGGTTGCTATAGACATTTATGATTATGAAACTCACAATTTAACCTCCTTCCATTCTCAGTGCCTTTGATGGCACGTTCCCTCTTCATGAGGCAGACCAAGTCTTCCAGCACAGAACCACTGGACTCTGTCCAAGATTTCCTTTTACTCAGAACCTAGTAACATTGTGTTAGTAGCTTTTCATCAGTATAACATAATACCTGAAACTATCAACTTATAAAGCTAAAATGTTTATCTTGACCACATTTTGAAAGTTTCTGTCTACGTTTGATTGAACCCATAGCTTTGCACCAATGGTGTGTGAGAGGGCAAACTAGGCCAAGAAGCAAAAGAAAAATAAGTAGTAAGGGGAGAGAGACCCAATCTCCTATGGGGAAACACTCCTACTGATCTAAGAACCTCTCTATCTCCTATATGTTCCACCACCTACCCAAAATACCACCCTGGGGACTAATCCTTTAACACATAGGCCTTTGGAGCAGATTCAAACCATAGTAAACACAAAGGAATAAAGGCTCTGTAAATTCTTTTTTGGGTGCAGGATAACTGAGTGACTCATTGGTAACTGCATCAAGCTTCAAGACAAAGCAATAGAAACAATTACAATAACAACATTTTTGTGAAGAGTTGCATGTTTTTGGCAGGAGAAATACAATTTGTTGCATTGTATAAAACTCCAACAGATTTTTATGTAACCCTGTATTCACTGAAAAATTTTTAAAATGCATTCTATTGACTTCATGCAGATATTGAGTGCTACACAGTACCTTTTCTCCTGATTGTTTGTAACTTATTCAAATTTTTAAAGCCCTTTAAATTCTAAATGCTGATATCATTTTTGAGTTTTTTATTGAGGTATATAATGCATACAGATTACTTTTTATCTAACAAGAACTTAACTTTTTCCCTTATTTGTAAACAGTACACAGATCAAGAATAACATTACAAAAGAACATATACACATTGTGTCCCCTTTAGCATTAACTGCTAAAGGATAATATCTATCCTGTTTCTAATAGCTGATATCAATTTTAACAGTTTTAGGTTTTTATGTCAATGAAATTATACACTGTATGTGCTTCATATCTGCATTCCTTTACTCAAAAACTTATTTATAAATTATCCAAATTATTAAGTGGCTATAATCAGTTTATACATTTTACAGAGTAATAATCAATTAGGTAGATATGTATTACAATAGCTTACCCACTTATCTACTCTTATGAGCACTAGATATTTTTAAGGATTTTCTCTTATAAGCTTATAAAATTTCTAGTGCATGCCTTGGTGAAAAAAATGTACATATTCTGTAGAGCATTTTTCTGAGTGGGTTAACTAAGTTATAGGATATTAATACCCAGAGCTGTAGTTTATTCTGGAGAGCATTTTTCTGGGTGAGTTAACTAAGTTATAGGGTGCTTATACCCAGAGCTATAGTTATCACTGCCAAATCATTTTTGAAATTGATTTGGCTGGTGTTGCACAAATGCAAGTTAGGTAAATTTGGTCAATTGCATTCTGCACATGACTCTATCCTTACTGATACATTGTCCTCTTGTTCTACTAGCTACTAAGAAAAGTAGGTAGCTGTTCCCTGCTGTCTTTTGTTTTATTGGATTCTGCTTTACATAGAATATGCTTAAAGATATAGAATAGAGATTGCTTCACAAAAAGATTGATTCTTTTATCATTATGATATTCACTCATTATTTCTAAAATGCCTCTTTCTTTCATGTACACTATCAGAAGCTCAGCTAACAAGAAGCCAAAATGAAAGTAACAGGCAAGCCTTTAATTTTGGGCTGTGCTATTAGCAAGAGGCTAAGTTAGAGAAAACACTGAACTATGCTTCCCCATGCACTCCGTTCTATCCCCTATGTACCAAAACAGATATAGGGTGTGTTCACTTCCCCTGAGTCCCAAGCAAAAGGCTTCTTCAAAATTGTAGAACTGGAGGCTGCAAGAAAAGGAAAAAAAATAAAAAGTTTAAGTGGGAAAGTACTGAGTCAGAGTGCGGAAGTGTCTTCAAGTCTTCCCCATGCTTCATGGTATTCTTTGAATGCACCATAACTTACTGATGCTTTTTCTCCTAAGGAGGTCTCAGCAGAGGAATCTGAGGAAGTCTTTAGCCAAAGGCTAAGTAGAGACATCTCCAAAGGAAGACATCTGGTTTAGAGATATAACTAAAGGTAAGAGCATGGCCTGCCAGGGAGGGCTTGAGTCCTCACTACAACTCCCTTCAGAAACAGCAAATGCTTTGACTGTGCTCCAAATCTACCATTAGGAGACCAGCTTTTCCCATAATATCTGCAAGATAAAGCCTTTAGCCAGGCCCCAAACATCACATGTAGGTTTAGATATAGGACCCAGCCTCCTTGTGCACCATTTCACTTAATATAGCTCAACAATATTTATTTGCTTTGTTTTTGAGACATAATGTCTTTTTTCCTTTCATTCACTTTCAAGCTTTCTATATCTCTATTTTGAATATCTCCCTTTCACAATTTAACTTTGTACTGCTAATCTGAAATTCTTACTCTATTACCTGTAGCATCTTACTAAATTTTATCTCATTTAATTATATGTGTGTATGTGTATGTATAAAATTTGACTATGACCTTATAGTTAATTTTTTATTTATCATTTTTCCTTCATTCTTTTCCCAACTTTTGGTTAATCTGTAATTTGTTACCTTGATGAATTGTAGTTTATACAATGTGTTCAATCTTCCTTTTGAAAAAATACACATCCCTGATATATTACAATCAAATGAAAAAAATGGATTTGTCTTTCTTTCTGCTTTTATTATCTGTTCATTTTGTTTTGGTATTCAGCAATCTTACTATTTTGTTTCTAGAAATATTATTTCTGAATTTATTCAGCTAGGTATTTGGCAAATTTGTTTGATCTGTCTATATTACATTCATTTTTAAAAATTCTTGGTCATTGTTGTTTTAAATATAATTTTGGCATTTTTCATACTTTCTTCTTTTATGTGAGATCAGATTAAAGAATATTTGATCTCTTTACCTCTGCACTTTTTTTTTTCTCTCTCTCTGTTTAGTGTGTGTCACTGTCCTCTTTCTCACATACCTTTAGAGCTTCACATTATATTTTCTTTGGCCTCTTTCCAGTTCAAGAGAATATCTTCTGTTGTGTGTAATATGTGGTTAACCTGTATTAATATGATTTTGATTTTAGCTATCATAATTCTAATTTCTAGAGTTTCTGTTAATGATTATTTAGATCTAATTTTCTGATGTGTTAATTTTCCATCACTGAGAAAAAATATTAGATAGTACACTTAAACAGAGGAAAGGTTTATTATGGTTTATATTTTTAGAGGTCTCTGTTCCTAGTCATTTGGCCATGTTGTATTGGACCTCTGGCCACACAGAACATCCTGGTGAGAGCGTTTATTCAAGGCAGCCTCTCTACCTCCTGGCAACCAGAAATGAAAGAAATCTGGGAAGGCTCCAGGGTCCCAATACTCCTCTTCTAGGGTATCCCATGCACAGCCACACCTTGTTCCACTAGACCCCACAGCCAAATGGTTCCACTATGTCCCACCAATCCCATAGGTTGTCAACAAGCTTCTAACACATGGATTTAGGGGAAATGTTTAAGATAAAACTGTATCATCTGGTTAATTTCTTTAAATTTTCATCTATTTCCTGTATCCTGTTCTGTATATTTTGAACATGTTACTCACAGTTCTCTTGAAGTTCAAATTTGCTAACATGTAGGACTGGATTTATTATAAATTTATTCATACTAGTTGACTATACTCCTAATATTTAAAATCATATTGCACTGCCTTTTGGCGTATGTGGTGATTTTATTAAATTATAAATACAATTATTTTAGAAATCAATATGTATAAAATATAGATGCTATATATATGCTATATATAAAATATATATGCTCATATGATGGCATATTCTACACTGTTGGAAGAAAGGCATTAGACTAGGGAGATGGAGCAGATTCTGGATATCTTTATAAAATCAGAGAATTTCCTAAACTAATTTAGGCTGAATTCTTTAGCAGGATTCAGCAAAACAATTGTCATGAGAGAATAACTACTCAAAACCTTAAAGCTTTCTCAATTTTGATTTTTGTTTAATCTGCATATTTGATCTGCTTATTAATCTGCTGATCTCTGATTCCCTCCCTTCATGATCCATACATATTTAGTTTTTTATCTAAACCTTCAGCCTTCTTTCCAGACCCAAATAAAGAATGTGCCAGTTGTGAAATGGCTGCAATATGAGATTAATTCTCCACTCTGGTTTTATAACATCTATAAGCCCCAATGACTTACATAGAACTTACGAATAACTTTAAGCTAATATATTCTCTATTTTATTCAGCATTCCTTGTTCTTGTTGACTAGAATATGGAAGGTGATACTCATGGTTATACAAAAGTACATATAAGAGGAAAGGAGGGGTAAGACAAGATAATACAAGTGGAAGAAATGATTTACAGTAGAGGGGGTAGAGAGAGAAATGGGGAGGGGAGAGGAGGGGAGGGGGATAGTAGAGAATAGGACAGACAGTAGAATACATCAGACACTAGAAAGGCAATATGTAAATCAATGGAAGGGTAACTGATGTGATACAGCAATCTGTATACGGGGTAAAATTGGGAATTCATAACCCACTTGAATCAAACTGTGAAATATGATGTATTAAGAACTATGTAATGTTTTGAACGACCAACAATAAAAAAAGAATTCTTCTAACTATTCCAAAATACCTGAAAATTAAATATGTCCTCTGGATGAATTGATCATATCAAATTTTGAAACCTATTATGGCTTAGATATGAGTTGTCCCCCAAAAAACTCATGTATAAGACCATGCAAGGAAGCTCAGAAGTGAAATGATTGGGTTATGAGAGCCTTAATCTAACCAGTGCTGTAATCCTCTGAAAGTGATTTACTCTACCTAACATCCTAGTTAGGTACAGTGTGGCTGGGGGAGATGGGTCCCTGGGAACGTATCTTTGGGATACATATTTTGTCTTGGTTGAACTGAGCAGAGCACACACACTCTCTCTCTCTTTGCTTCCATGTTTTCAGCTTCTTTCCTTCACTACACTCTTCTGCCATGATACCTCCAGACTGAAGGAATGAAGCTAGCTTTTTATGGAGATCTCTGAAACCATGAGCCCCCAAATAAACTTTTCCTCCTCTAATAGTTCTTATCAGGCCTTTTTTTATGGAAAATTTATTTTTTTAATTTTTTTTAATTTTTCTTTTTTTTATTGGTTGTTCAAAACATTACATAGCTCTTGACATATCATATTTCATACATTAGATTCAAGTGGGTTATGAACTCCCATTATCAGGCCTTTTGATCACAGTAGTAAAAAAGCTGACTAAAACAGAGTCCAATTTGCCCTCCTACCTCAACTAAAACCTTCTTTTTGGAGAAAGACACAAATTACTACGTTTTAAAACAATCTCTGACTTGTATCACAGTATTGTTCATAGACCACATTCTGACAACCACTAAAATCTACTTTGAGTTCGAAGTCATTAGGTTTAGAGATTCTAAGGACATTTTGCAACAGCAAATTAAATGAGATACATTAAAAATATAATTTCAAATCCTTGTGCCCATTCTGCCTTCCAGATCACAAGAAGTAAAAATTATGACTAAACAGTCCAAAATTCAACAAAATTTTTTACTCTTTAAAAGAGAATAGAAGATAAAGGTTAATCTCATTATATGTTATTTTCAAGCAGCAGAATGACTTTTAGTAGTAACTTCTGAGAAAGAATCAGAATATTAAAGGGCCTTCCTTTCTTAAGCATTTTGCTATTATTATTTTACTTTATTTTTTCAACTTCATGGTATATTTACTGCCTTTTTTCATATACTTATAGTAAAATAAATTTTTATGATTTTATGTTTCAGTCTAAAAATTAGGAACCCAAACTATATTGTTTTAATAATAATAAAATATGATGTTTATCTTCAACAATAGATACAATAAAATCTTAATTTTAGGCCTTCCTGAGCTATTTATTAAAATATTAGTGATTTAGGAATATCCCATAATTCTTGTCTCTGAGCCAAGGAACAAATCTAAGAATTTGTCCCTATATATTTTCAACTCAAATTAGGAGATTCTTGAAAACTATGATGCAAAACCAAAGTGGTATTCCCCACCAACTTTGTAGTATAAAATATGTCCTTGAGTTTTTCTCCAAAATTAAAATATGAATGATTCCCAACCACTTGGAATTGATATCAGTATTCTTACTAGCTTCATAGTATGAAATCTCTCTCCCTCTGTCTCTCTCTTTCTCTCTCTCTCTTTTCCATATCTCTATCTCTCTCACTCTCTCCCCCTCTCTCTTTTCCTCCCCAAAATATTAAACATCAGAAAACTTAACCTGCCCTGCAAAGTTTGACTTTTAAAAATTTATTTATTGTAGGTTATATCAACAAAAGGGCATGGTAAGAAAACCCAGACCATCCATCTTCCATGGAGACACAAAGTCAACAATAAGACATGGATCAAAGCCATTTGTGAGAATTCCAGAAATGAAGCAAGAGGCTTCTGTGCCTCAGAAGAGTAGAATCTACTTTATCAAAGCTGGTAGGAAATTTGCATAACATTTGCTTACCTCTGCCTTTTATCCTGGCTCAGAACTGACCTCAGGAAGAAAAAACAACTCCTAGCTAAAGCATATGTCCAACATTCCCACTTCTTAAGGGATACTCCTCAAATTACCTTCTGACTTGCCTGCCTCAGAGCACTGACAGGATCCAATGTACTCTGGATGCTTGTGGACCACCAAAAACAAAATGAAACAAACAGGCCTACACAACTTGCTGTTACTCCATAAAAACGACCACATAGCAGACAGAGACTGTTAGAACTTAGCAGCTTAATAGGAGAGAAGAATGGAGAGAGTGTTCCTCAAGAATCCCAACTTTTTAGGACCTCTGTGAGGAATTGATTTTTATGTCACTTTTAAAGAGTATTGATGGGACTTAGAATGATCTAAATGCCTGGAAAGATGGTGAAATGAAATGAACATCATACACGTATGCCTGCACATATGGTACAACTCTACATCATGTACAACCAGAGAAATGAAAAGTTGTGCTGCATTTATCTACAATGAATCAAAATTGCACTCTTCTGTCATGTATAACTAACTAGAACAAATAAAAAATAAAATAAAATGTTAAAATGAAAAAAAAAAGGTGGGTTAAGAGGCATGTATGTGTCAGGTCCAGAGAACCTATAATAGCACAGACAACAGAGGAAGCAAGGAATGTGAACATTAAAATAATTAAATAAATAGTTAAAAAACATAAAGGAAAGAGAAGGAGGCAAAACCTCTGTGATTGGGATTTTACAAATACAAGCCTGGAGAAAATGTATTGACAGAAAACGCTTGAGAGGTTAATTGAATCTTTAGCCAGGCTGGTTGGTGAAGATATTTCTTTGTGTGAAGTAAGTACACAGACAACAGGAAAGGTGCTAATTCATTTGTTTGTTTGCTTGTTTTTATGTATGGACCACAGTGTACAAACAAAATAGATATCTTGAAGAAACAGGAGGAGAGATATCAAACAAAGTTGTAAAATACTTCACACCACAAAATTGAGGTATATAAATCATTTAACCAAAAACAAAACAAAATAATAACCATCCTAAAGATGTCCAATGACCTCAGAAAAAACATGAGAACATCATCTCAGAGGTATAAAATATTAAAAATAGACAAAGAGAAATTTTGCAGTTGAATGATGCAATAATTTAATTTAAAAATTTACTAAAGTAGTTAAATAGAGACTTGATCAAGAAGAAACAATCAATAAAACAAAAGGAAAGTCATTTCAAAACATCCACCCAGAGAAGGAAAAAAAATTAAATAGATTGAAGAATGGATAGTCTAAAGACTTACAGGACACCACGGAGAGGTTGCATTGTAGGAGTTTGAGAAGTAGAAAGAAGAGAAAAAGAGGTAGAAAGACTATGGAAATTAAAGGCCCCAAACGTCACTAATGTGGAGAAAAATGCATATATGGATTCAAGAATTCCAGCAATCACAAATAGGTTGAACACAGAGAAGGCAACACTGAGACATGCTATCATCAAACTGTCATAAGTCAAACACAAAGAGATTTCTGAAAGCAGCAAGGAAAATAGCACTTCATCCCATACCAGGTAGCTTTCATAAGATTATTAGCAGATTTCTTCATTGAAACCTCACAGAAAAATATGAAAGTGGGATGATATATTTAATATGATGAAATAAACTTGTCAGTCAAAAAAATCTGCCTGATAAAGTTATCTTTGAAGGAGAAGTACTTTCAAATGTAAACAAAAGTTGAGAGAACCCATTACTACTAAATGTGCCTTAAAGGAAATGCTTAAAAGAGCCCTCAAGTTGAAACTAAGGGGTGCTACAGAGCAACATGAAAGCATATGATCATGTAAAGCTCACTGGTAAAGGTAAACACATAGATAAATACATACAAATACCATACTGTGATGGGGACATACACATTGCTTAAGTCTAACATAGAGTTATATTATAATAGTATAAGAAAAAAATATAGTCAAATAAATGTTAATGAATACACAATTTAAAAATTTTTTTGTGACACCAATAATATACTGGGAAGTAAAGAAGAAGTAGAGTTTATATATGTGATTTAAGTTGTAATTGGCTTAAAATAGATTACTATAAATATATATTATTCATGTCCCATGGAAACCACAGAGGACATGCATCTACATGATAAGGGGGGGGAGGGGGGCGGAGTGAAAGAAACCAAGATATCATGCCATCACAAACCCAATGAGATACAAGGGAGATAAGAGGTAAAGGGGGCTGTTAAACCATGATGTAAAGAAAATACCACCAACTCCAAATTTAAATCAAATTAAAACAGGCTTGTAATTCTGGCCAGGACTGTCTCTCCTGAAAATGCTGGGCTAGAGAATAGTACCCCAGCTCTCTAGAAACATAGTTTTATAGCACAAAAAGTTGCAAAGGAGGGTGCCTTGAGAACTTACAGATAACAGAATTTTGACCATCATAATACAAAGGCAGATAGTAGGTTAATGATCTATATAGCTTAACATTTCAAGCTAGGGAATAAATTTAGATCCCAGCATCAGAATTTATGAGGCACCACTGAGGTTTCAGAGAGGGCTGTTATTGAGAAACTGATGTAACTCCATTTTTGAAAACCCAGTTTCTACCTCAAGGCCCGTCCAAAGGAAGGGTGTGTTATCCTTTTCTTTGGAAAAACCCACAGAGCACTCCTAGGCACAAAGCCACCCTGCTGAGTTGTTTGTAAATAACTGGAGAGATCTGAGGCGCCAGGTATCACTGACTCAGTTATGCTAGGTGAGGACCCATAGCAACCCCCTAGCAACCAACAATCAGCATGAGACAGGGAAAATACCTGGGATGGCAGATGACCCCCCACCCCCAGTAGTCTTGGTGATTGATAACATGTTAGGAAAACATGTAGTTTAGCAGGTACACCCCTCACGGATTAAACCAATCAGTTCAAATGAATCCTCCTCTAGTACTAACCAATCACCCTTACCCAACTTGTTCCTACCAGTGAATGTCTTTATCAATGTTAAGAGTTGTTGTTTGACTTTTCCCTGTAGTAAGCCCTGTAGTATGAAATGATTTGCTGTGTGATGTTGTGACACATAGAGTATCCCCGCAAACCTACAAAATCTCACTGAACAAAGGACTGGGGCTCACTCCCTGGGACCACTGTGTCAGAAATGGTTGTGAGTCCAGGCTCCAGCTTGCAATAAAGACTCTTGTGTGATTGCATTGGATTCAACTCCTGGAGATCTATTGGGGTCCCACAAATCTGGCATTATAATATCTGATTAGGGGGAGCCAGGATTTATGAGGAACTAATTTAAAAATTCAACAAATTTGTAAGACACAAAGTCACTATATAAAATCAGTTACAATTTTGTACTCAAAAACTCTGAAAAAGAGGACTGAGGTTGTGGCTCAGTGGCAGAGTACCCTGCCTCTCACATGTGAGGCACTGGGTTCTATCCTCAGCAATGAAAGGGTAAAGTTTCTAAGATGGAAAGCTTGAATGTAAAAGATTAGGTATTTTTAAGTTCCTCTGTTACACCCAGATTCCTGAGATAGTTAAGACAACACCCTACTGGCCATTTAGCCTAGGGCCCTGTGCAGTTCCTCACAGGGCCCGAACCAATCAGTTTGAATGTGTAACCCGCTTATGAATGACCAATCACCCTCGCCCGCCAATGAATGTGCCAATCACGTCTCAGAGTTGTTGTTCAATTTCCCCGTGCCTCATGATGATTTGTTCTGATGTATGCAAAGACTCCTGCCCTCCCCAAAAAGTGTACTTAAGCTCTGCTTGACCTTTGCTCTGGGCTCTGGGCTGCTCTCCCTTCTTGAGTGAGCACAGAGTCCCAGCGTGCTGGAATGGATCCCCAATAAATCCCCTTTTGCCAATTGCATGGAGTAAGTCTCTTGTGTGGTCTCTCCCTCCGACGCTCCGCCGGACCCCTCTTACACCATCACATAAAAATAAATAAACAAAAATAAAGATATATGCCCATGTATAACTAAAAAATATTTAAATAAAAAATTCTGAAAAAGAAATTTAATAAAGTCATCCTATTTATAAAGCATATAAAATAATAAAGTATTAAGAAATGAACTTAATCAAAGAGACTAAAATTATGCACATTAAAATCTACAAATTATTAGTGAAAAGAATTAAAGAAAAAGACACAATAACAGGAAATACACCCTGGAAAATTTTTAATTGTTTGTTTAAATCTTTAATTGTTTAAATGTTAGCCAAAATGATGTATAGATTCAATGTAATCCCTACTGTAATCTCAAAGCATTTTTAGCAGAAATAGAAAGAAGGATCCTAAATGCATCTGGAGCTGAAAAGACTTGAACAATCAAAATAGTCATTGCAAAAAGTCAAGTCAGAGGTGAATTTTCTAACTCCAAAATTCACATCTGCCTGTCTCATTCTATCTCTAAGCAATTTCAATGGCCAAGCTTGAGATGAAAAAGGAAGGCATTTGTTTTCCCCACTTTGGAAAGGGTCAGTAAATAACTGGGAACAATAATGCTTATCAATTGTATCACTGTCCTATTCAAGGCCACTTGGATTATTTCCATCTTTGACTCATTAAGTAGTGATTCTCTGTAAAATTGTAAATTATTTTAGTTATTTATTTTACATATACATCTCTTTTGTATGCAAATTTTACTTTCTAATTTGTAATGCCAAGCAGATTTACAATTTTAATAATTCATGTGCTTGTGAAGCCAGAATTAAAAAACAGGTAGTCAGCACAGATAGATAAGTTGGACTAGATTGAAGAAAACAGACCACACAGTTTGGGTTCAAAGGTTGGAAACTGTGCCTGTGGGACATTGAAATGTTAATGTTCCCAAAGCCAGGCCTAAACTGCCCATCTTAAAGATCTATTAATGAAGCAACTCCTGAAAAGAGAACTGAAAGTTCTGAAGTTTCTGACTTCCCAGACTCAAATTAGCCTCAGTTCTCTGGATCCCACCCTTGCCTATCTGTACTGACTGCCTATCTATTTTTGGCTTCACTTTGATTCTAACATTTTGCAATAATGTATCCTACAAAAATATATCAAGCAAACAAATCAACCTAACATTTTCATAGGTATAATTGTAGTACCAGAAAATAGGAAAGTGTTCCAAAATCAAAAGAATGGGTACATGTCAAATGTATACACACATCAGTTGGAAAGAATTCCCACTGGCCAAAGCCAGAATAGTATAAGTATAAATTTAGATATATTTGGAAAGTAACCCCAAAGTAGGAAATATTAGAAAAATACTCATATGTGTATAACTCCACTCATATGTGTCTAATTCCATGGGGGAAAAGTACATTTCTATTAAATAAGAGAAAAAAAGTATTTCTTACAGCAAAATTCCAAAAATATATGTAAAGAGAGGGCATTTGATTCCTGCATCACTCCTTGAAGGAGGTATACCTGTACTTACTTTCATTCTAAGAATATATTATGGTGAAAAAGAAAAAAAAAAAAAGACTCTTGCAATTTTAGAATGCAGACATCTGGCAAATTATATCTTAACCAAGACTTAATGTTTAATATTGCAAGTGATAATGGGCATTAATTATGTGCCCTGGAATATACAAAGAAAGTGGTATATTACTATTTTTTTTAACTTCCTAATCTCAGCCTAATATGAGAATACCAACAGAAAACTCAGATTGAGGCCATTTTTTTAAATTTATTTTTTAGTTTTAGGTGGACACAATATCTTTATTTTATTTTTTTGTGGCTCAAGTGAGGCTATTCTTAAGACTTTTATCCAGTGCCCTCAAGCATGTAAAGGTGTATAACAGAAAGAGGACCTTAATAACAAAATAATAAAAAATAAATGTCTTTCAAATCCAAATAAGCTATTATGTACCAATATAAGTTCCTTAATTTGTCAAATGTGACATAAACACCATTATGGAATTGACTTTTGTAGGGAGGCAGTTTTATAAATTTTAATCATGTAATTTGAAGCTCCATTATTATATACACAATTATTTATGATTTCTTATCTAAAAATTATGCCCCAAAAGCTGAAGGAAGAGGCCAGTTCTCATTAAGGCGATGCTAATGTTTTTTATTACACATCCCAGGGATGGACTATTATTTAAGTAAATGCTTGGCATTAAAAATTTATGTTAAAATATTCAATCAATAAGCTCAACAGATAATGGTGTATTAAAAATTAAATATGCTTTCAAATGGTTCCAGAAGAATGAATTAATGACTTTTGGAACCAGCAGATTGTCATTGCTGTTCCTATTTCATCAGCTAAAGAGTGTCATACATTCCCAAATCCATCATTTATAGAAGTATTCTCTTCCTAGATATGGCTGAGAAAACAAGGTGATATCAGTTTACCATTGTAAAGAAATTAGCAAATGAGTTTTTAACAACAACAAAATTAAATTGTCACAGATAACATATTATTAAATAATATGATTCATTCAAGAAACATCAAAGAACATAAATCTTTTAAAAGTAATTTATTTTATTAAATAGACCTTATATTTTTATAATCTAACTAGAAGTAGAATAAATTAAAGATATGAGAGGAAAATAATTGGGGAATAGAATTAAAAAGATCTAAATGTAAATTGAAGGAATTTGTGTACTCAAAATAATCATTCATAATTAGGAATAAAAAAGGCACTCTACTCCATAAAATTATTAACAAAACTTAAAACAATATTTTTTAAAAATATTTTTAATAAATATATTTTAATATATATTTATTAAAAATATTTTGTTTTCTAAATAGTTAATTAAAAGTTAAAAATGTGAAACTACTGACTTTGAGTCTGAGACAAAATTCTAATTTTGTGCATCTGTTTTTGGTCTAGTACATTCAATCATGAAAGAGTCCACTTTACTATTCATAGCAGATGAAAGAAAATGTGCCTTTGATGGTACCATCTGTCATTCTTGACACATGTAAAGTACATAGCTGTTGACTATAAAGAAAAAATTTAAAAATATAAATGATTATCTTCTCCATTTGTATGAATATTATTAAACATTTGGACAATAAAAAAAACAGAATGTTATTGTCCAAATGTTTAATAATACAGTTGGAATGAACACTCAAGTTTTAGTATGTGATCTCCTCCCTTCTAAAACATCCATTAAATTATAATTTATCGTTTCTGTGGTATTTTTGTCTAATTAAATACATATCTTCTTCCTAGAGCTCACTTTTCTTGTTCACTTTGAATTACAGTACAAATATTAAAAACAGATTATTAAAAGTTTTGTCATTTGTACATCTAAACCATTACAGGGTTAAAAAATCAATAGTTGAATAGAATGGTAAATGATGAGACTCAAGTGTCCTTTTCCCCATTCTTAAATTTCAGTTCTTTGCAAAGTAATCTAAATTAAGATATTTTCAGCAAAATTATATAAAGATTGTCCCTGCTTTGTTATCTATTAGAATAAAGCAAGAGAATTCAACTTCTGAAGCATAGAAATCAATTATGAAGAAACTCTTAGAGACCTAAGAAATATAGTGACTACAACGTTTTTTTTTTTTTTTTCACTATTTGCTTCTACTTTAGGGTTTTGAATTTTATTGGAGTTTTTCAAAAGAAATAGCACACTTATTTTTCTTAGTGTATTTTTAAAAAATTGACCATAACTATAAACTGACACAAAATAATTTTCTGTAAAAATTAAGTGCATTAAGTATACTTTTCAAAATGAAAACTTAACAAAAAAGAAGATAAAATCACTAATGAATTGTAAAAATCAGTTACCTACTAACAGGATTCTAGCAAGCATAATACAAAGGCAGATAGCAGATTAATAATCTACATGGTTTAACATTTCAAGGCAGGGAGTAAATTGAGATTCCAACATCAGAATTTATGAGGTGCTGCTGAGGTTCCAGGGAGGGTTGTTATCTGGTCAAGGAAAGCCAGAATTTTATGAGAGGCCACTAAGGTTTTTAAGGAGGGTTGTTATCTGGTCAAGGAGAGCTAGGCATGAATGAATTCAGAGCACAGGCAGGGATTTCAAACAAGTTTAAACATCAGGTTGTCAGGCCAATTAGAAATCTTAGTATTTTATAGTAAAACAGAAATAAACTTTTCATAACTTTGTGACAAGATGACTCCCAATCTCTTTCTTTTCTTTCAGTCTATTGGGTTAAAAATTCCTCTGCCACATGATTCTGCCACCCCAGGCCCAATAGAATAAGGGCCAAGTTGAGGATGGTGAGAGGGAGAAGGAAAGACAAAGGGAGGTACTGGGTAATTAAACTGACAAACTTATGTTGTATGTATGTATGAATATGTAACAATAAATCCCACTAATATGTAGAATCCCACTAATGTGTTTAATTATAATGCATCAGTAAAAATTTTAAAACATAATCAATAGCAACATGTAGGTTCTGAACAAGAGGATGATAAGGTGTTTTGATTCTTTCCTAATTTTAAAAGAAAAAAAAATGTGAATGAGAAATAGGGAATAAGAGAAAGACAAATTAATTTTGAATATTATTTTATATTATTTGTATGTAGTAAAATGTAATTCAATAAACATGTTTTAATGAAATTAAAATTTGATAACTAAAAGTTGGTACTCTAAAATTGAAATATTTTGGCAAAATTGATTTTTCATTAAAGTCCTCAAGGGGAAAAAAGGGTAAGTGAACCTAGATAGAAAGAAAAGAAAGGTTTGGTCTATAAAACTATGAGTCAAAATAAACCCTTTTTTAAAAATTTTAAGTTGATTTGTATCGTGTATTTTTCAGAACAATGAAAATTAGACTAACACAAGGGTAAGATTAAAACATTTTGACTTAGAATATATAATATAAGTACTTTAATACTTGTGTTTATCAATATGGCATGAAAACTAAAGAAATTGATCTTAATATTATATAAAGAAAAACATTTTCATATGTTAGGTATAATGTATTATAAAATGGTCTCTTGGAAGAATTACTTTGCTTGAAATTTCTGAAAGATGACTTTGCATAATCCATCACAGCAATTTTATTCACTAATCAATGAATCATTAATTCATGCACAAATTCATTTTTTTTAATACAAATAATCAACTTTTTGACAGGAATTGTAAGGTAAAAAATAAGCTGTCAGAAGTTTTCATCATGGTCAGTTGCAGAAATGTGATTTACAGGATGAAACTATGGAGAAAATTTCCAGTGGAGCTACCCATGTCTAGCAGTGGGCATAATTGATTATGTACTAGAAATACTAATGTTTACTGCTGAATTTTAAAGTTTTTATTTTTATTGTCAGCAAGTTATTTTGTAATCATTGAGAAATATAATCAAAATGGCAAGGTAAAAAATCCCATTCTACCCAAAACAACTTTGAAAAAGAATAAAGTCAAAGAATGGATATTACCCCACTCCAAAATTTTCTATAAAGCCAAAGCAATTAAAACAATGTGCTATTGGTAAATGTATAGACAAGTACACTAATATATCAAATGGAGAGCCCAGAAATAACCAAGGAGTATTTTTTGTCTTTTTTTCTGTTCCACACAAGCTTAATTAAGCCTTACTCCTTAAGTGATATAAACTCAGTACTCTTAGCTACAGTAGTCCTGTTGATTAAAAAATGAAAACTACTTCCATGCAGTTACTCACATTTGTCTCTCTCTTCTGTAGGTTTCAGTGTCTTCTGAATTCACTTACTCAATTCTCGATGTATTGCTTCCTATCAGTTCTAAAGACTGGCCCTCTTAACTCTTGTTTTAATAAATTAATGTGTCTCAACAAAGGTAAAAGTAACAATAGTTAACCCTCATGAAAGCTTACCTTGTGGCAGATACAGCTCCAGAAGCTTTAAGTATATTAATAATTAATAGTTGCAAAAGCCCAGGGAGATAACTGCTATCATGATCTCCATTTTATTGAAGAAACTGGGGAATGAATTAGTAACTTACTGAGTTGGACAGTTGTTCAGTATTGTCTTCAGTATTACTTTTCTACTTTTAACGAATTCAATATGGAAAATAAGAGTGAATTGAAGGAAGACAAGGACTCATGTTAAAAATCATACCTTGCCTACATATTCAAATAATCCTATACATAAGTATGATTATACAGAATTGTCCTGATGTTTAGATATTTACAAACATAGTTGTAATGTTTAATTAAAAAAATATACCCAACTGAATGTTCTCAGGTATAAGTATCTTTAGATATTTATGAATATTTTCCAGTGTCTGAATTTCAGTTTGGTGTCACATAGTAGTTAGCAGTATTCAAACATGTTCCAACTTCAGATTTTTTTCCATTTAGTAGTTCTCTTGAAATTAGACAATTTTCTTGACATTCAGAGAGTTTTATCATCTTCCAAGTAGTAGTTCATTAGATATGTTGATAGTATTATGAATTATACTATACATAATACTTAAGTATTGTGTCACTTTATGGAATGGCACAAATTCATCATGTGTGTTATAAACCATGATTGGATTATATAATAAAGAAAAAATAGTTTTGACATATTGTTAAGCATAAGGACAAAAGTTATGTAAACTAAAAAAAATGAACTCCATACAGAATATCTTGTTTAATGATAAAAGAATATGGCATTGTAAACATGTATTGTGGGATATACTTGGTTCCTTCACTCTTAAATATTCTTAACTCTTCATATATCCTTTGAAATAATAAATGAATCATAAAGACTGGGAAGTTAAAACTGTTTGTCACTTTTGGAAACTTTGAACAATTGTACAGACAGCTCAGAAATAGCAAGTCCTTGATGTAGTATACATAGTTCATATAATATCCCAAGGTCCAATTCATAACTGCCTTTTAATAAGAACATGTAGTAATTTAAAAATAAAGGAGTGGAGGAGTTATGGTTGATCCATTAAGTTAATCAGATCTATATTGATGTGGCATCTTTTGGTGAACAACAACAAAAAACAGATGAAGTCTTAAGAAAAAAGAGATATCTCCTTAAAAACATATGTCTATGGATCTATTTAGTTATAGTTTGAAAACAAGTTATTTTTTCAGTACCAAGACATGTTTACAAAAATATCCACATATTTTACTCTAAAACTCTGAATATTTCTTAATCTTTTAAGTATAGGCTGTGAAAAAAAAATTCTGAGTAATCCTAGGGCTTTTCTCAAAGGAATCCTGGCAATGTAAATATAACATAGATTATGATAACACATAATTTTGTATATTCAGCAGCATTATGACCAGAGTTGATTAATATACTTAAAGGCACTAACTGTACATGAACAGAGAACAATGCTCCAGCTTGTATCTTCTCTTTATATTAGTATAAGAAAATTCAAATTCCAGGAGAAGACTAAGATATGTTATCTTCACTATAACATTCTCCAGTGACTTTCCATGTCACTTGTACTTAAAATCCAGTCCCCTTACATTCTCCTATGTGGTTTACACAATTAAACTCCTCTAACACACAACTTTCTCTTTTGGACACCATGTTATTCTTATGCTCACTCCATCTTAGCAGTTTTTTTTTCCTTCCAGATACTCTTTAACCACAAACATGTTTATTAATGCATTTAAATAGAATAAATGATTTTCAAATATCTATCTGGTTGGTGCCTATACTTAATCCTATCATATGTTCATTGAACTATCAATTTCTTAGACAGTATTCTTTGAATACTTTAAACTGCAAGTAACTCAACCTTCAATCTTCTCAGTTTTATTTTGCTTTATTGTTGTATTAATCAGTCTTACTGAACCAGATTAGAAGCACCAAGATGGCAGGCATTGTTATTTGTTTTATTTAATAATTTATTATCTGCCTATTGACCATACCCAAAGTCAAATCATGTTCAATATAATGTGTTGACTAAATCAATGAATGATTTACAATAACTGTTCATCATAGTACAATTGTATTTTATATAACATGTTAGAATGTATGTATGCCCACAAAATAAGTTTAGAAATATTGAAAAACCTACAATATCAATTCACTCCAAGTGTTAGAATGTTTTTATTAATTCACTGATTAGCCTATTTATAATGGCATAAATGTGGCTGGGTAAAACAAGCATGCATACACAGAAACACATATAGATTAACTCATTATTTAATTGAATCCCCAAAGAGAACCTTCAAGAAAAATTGTAAGTGTAGGGTCAGTGATATACCCCAGTGGCAGAACACTTTTCTTATATGCATGAAGCCCTGAGTACTAGTACTATAAACAATACTATAAACAATCCCTAGTACTATAAACAAACTAACAAACCAATAAATTATTGTAAGTGTAAAATGAATATTATATGAGCATTATAACTATTAAACAAAAGCTATTTTTCAGAATCAAGATGCATCTACCAAAAGATCCACTTAATGGAAAGAAAACTGAATTCTCTGAAGAAAATGAATCTTGTGGTATCAAACCACAATTATTTTTTGGGGGGGGTATCAAATATAAAATGGAGAGGAAAGAATGCCTCAAATCGGTGCAGAAATAAAGGCAAGTCAATCTTTACAAATATCAGATTCACCATTAAATATCTGTTGAAGAAAAAAGAAAAATATGGATAACAATTGTGTACTCAATTGTTCACATTCTCTTTGAATTAATTGGTGCTATAGGTTAGATTTGGAATGTCATACTTTAAAGCTTAGGTGTTGAAAGCATGATTCTCAATACAGTGACATTCAGAGGTGGGGATTTTAGAGAAGGATTAGGGTTTACTTCATGAGTGGATTAATCCATTTGCTGGAATTATCCACTTAACCAAATGAACTACTGGATAGTAACGAGGCAGATGGGCATGGGTAGAAGATGAAGGTCACTGGGGATGTGGTCTTAGACTATATCTGTCTCTAGATGCCCTTGTCCCCTCATATCTTGGTTGATATATGTTAAGCAGCTTTCCTCTACTACAAAATTCCACCATTTTGTTTTCCCCAACCTTGAGCCTAGAGCAATGAAGTTGGCTGACCATGAACTTTGGGACTGTAAAACAAAATAAAATTTTCCTCCTCTAAGTTGCTATTCTCAGGTATTTTGGTCACAGCGCTGAAATGCTGTCGAACACCACAGTTAACAATTTCATTTTCTTTGGATCTTCTTTTTATTGACCCATAACACAACTTGTTAAATCTGGATAATCCTATTTTACCATTCCTTAAGTATGTACTTATTAAATCACTATTATATTCAAAGGAAAATTTCCATTAACTCATTATTAATAAATAAAAAATTAATACACAAACAAATTAGTTCCTGTGATCCATTTATTGTCACCAATACTAGGCATACTTTTGAAACAGAGAACATAATACCTATGAAAATCATTCATTGAGCATTTTCTACTTAATGTAGTTAAGCAAGCATAAAATTAAATGGGGAATTTAATAACATTTCTCAGACCTATATAGGATAATTTTAGTTGTACATTTGAAAGTGATCAATATTAAAGTTTTCTTAAAATTTTAAAATATTAATGCAAATTTATCTTTAGTAATTCAGTTTCTAGAAACATTTTGCTCTCAGTACTAGTTTATACTTATTTGTTTATGACTTTGCTAATTGTGATCAAAACAGGAAATTCCTTTTCTTTACTAATAGAAATAAAAATGTTTTGATTTTATACTTAAATTTTTCAAGTGTTTTTTAAATAGTAATTCCTGAAATAAATAAAGTAAGTTTTAATTCTATTCTTTCCCTTGCTTTTCACTTATAGAAGATAATTATATCTAATTATTTCAATTATTCAGAAGTACACAATATGTTCTTTCTTATTGCTTCTTTCATATGAAACTTACAAAACTGATCTTGTGCCTCACTGGAAAGTAAGATTCTCAGCCAATTGAAGCATCAATGATGATAAAGCAATGATGATAAAGTAAAGAGCTTTTTTTTGGTAAACATGATTGTTTCTATTAATAAACTGAGAAATAAAAATAGCTTCTGAGAGAAAGTAAAAACTGTCAGACTGAGTCAAAATGATGACAATCTTTAGACCTCTGCACCCATCTGTATTATTTGGGATAGACAATATTAAATGAACCTCCTCCAGTAACTGTTTATTCTTTCAATCTAAGGTTGGTAAATTTGGGATGGGGGAAGAGAATAATTTCCACTCATCCAAAATGAATTTTCTGTGGCATTTAACAATTTCTTATCAGTTTTTCTTCTGAAATGCTGATGTGTATTTGATGTGAAATCAAAGTATTATCTGAATTATCTTTATATTCATCCATAGGGTTGGAAAGCTGTCACATACATCAAACATCCTTTGGGCCAAAAATGTGATAATGAGGAGAAGATGTGCTTACCAAATGCACAGGATATAACAGAGTTTGCTCCTTGCCCTGCATCAAACAAAGAAACTAGAGAATGAATACAAACTGCCAGACATTGCATCAGGAAATCAGTTTCCTTACTAAGTAAACAATTTAGAACTTCTCATCTCTGCTCAATGCATACTCTTCTGTCATCTTCAGTAACAGTTAAAGTCTGGTTTTGTGGTTTCTCTGATAAGGTATCAAAGTTGCACACATTATCTTCTTTCTTTAGAAAGTCCTTGGGCCATGAATAAATATGTTGGGCATAAACCTTGCTACAGCTTTTTGAATTTGAATTTTATCAGGCCTGCACATCTCACATGCAGGTCCTCAAAATGATGTCTTACAGAGTTACAGAACAAATCATTATCCCAATTTCAATGTCAGATTCTATGATTAAATAAACCTTCATATTATTCTTCAAGTTAGTTAAGCATATTTCATGTCAGGTACATTTTGCATTCTGAACAGGGAGGAAAAACAAGTGGATGAGAATTTTTGCTCTTTAACATATTTTACTGATGAATTTTTATTCAGTCTCTTTATTTTATCTGATTACTACCCCTATATATTTTATTTTACTGTGAAATTTTCATTTGCAGCAGCTGCTTGATCCTGGATCAGCAAATTGTCACCCTTTATGCCTCTTTTTCTTGTCAGTTTCATGTGCCAACTTTAATCAGAATCACTATTCTAAGAATGTTTTAATTAAAATAATTAAGTGAAAAAACACACCTGTTCAGATTATGTTTTAAATATTTAGTCCTATGTAATCCTTTAGTTTTTGAGTTTGGGATGGGGTCCTTATCTTCCTAAATCAACCAAGGTTTCATGGCTCCAGCTTTCATCCCAAACCCTGTTTAAAAAATCACATGCAGTTCCCAGAGCTTCTCATGATATCTGAACAGCGGGTTGTGTGCCTCTATAATTTATCACCCCTTATATCTACTTCTGGACTTAGTCTCAATTATCACCAACACATCTATCTCCTTTTTTTTTCTTTTCTACCCATGTGCATGTTTTCCTCATCTTAAATTTCTCAGAAAAAGAGAAATCTATGCAAGTCCATGGCAGTGGCACTTTTATTGAAGGTTTGAGAAAAGCAGGAGTTTGGGGGAAAATAGAGGATAGAGTCCAAATCAGACACAAAGGAATATGTTAAACCCTAACCGCAACATTCTTCCAAGTTCTTTATTGATATTTTGGAGCTTTTATTCCATTTTATATTTTTTACCTTGAATAATTCTCCTCAAATCCAAACTTCCCACTGTTTTTCTGGGTGATCTCTAAATTACCCAAAGTACGTTTTCTCTGGAGTTTTGAGATTTTTTTTTGTCATTTTTTCTTTACTGTGTTATGTAAGCTGGTAAACCACTTAAATTTCTTTCTTCTTTTAATTTTAGAGTACCTTACTTTTCCAACCAAATTAATAACAAATGGATAAAAAATATAAATTATATAAATTACTCTTACAACTAGGTCTTCAAACCATACCTAAGAATCACTTAAGGTTCAAATATACCTTTCTGGACCTTATCTCGGACTTATTTGTATGTAATTGCTAAGGTATCAACATAAAAATATATCTCTTAGTAAATTTGCAATTATATGTTCAAAATATCTTAAGATTTGACAGACACCTATCCTGATAGTTGATTTTACAGGTCAACTTGAGTGGTTCTCAAAGTTCTCCGATTAAACATTATTTCTGGATGTGCCCGTGAAGATGTTTCCAGGTGTGATCAGCTTTTGAAATGCTGAATTCAGTAAAATATACACTGCCTTTCCAAGTGTGGTTGGGCAAATTCCAATCTCTTGAAGGCTTGAATAGAATAAAAGGTGGAGGGATCAAAAATTCTCCCTTTTTGACCTGACTCATAGTTTAATCCAAAACATCTGAAGTTTACAATCACTGACTCCCATAGTTTTCAAACCTTTGAACTCAAAGGAAATTCTACCACCAGTCCTCCTGAATGTCTAGCTTCAGATAACAGGTTATGAGACTTTTCAGCCTCCATAAACACATGTGTTACAGATTCAAAATGAATCTCCATGTGTTTACAGAGATCACACACATACACACACACAAACACACACACACACACACACACACCACTTGGATAAGAGTATGATCAAATGTAGGCATATATTTGTATACCTATATATATGCTAGGGTAACTGAAACATTATAGTAGTTCTGCATTTCTCAAGAGCCTTAACTAATATACCCATGTAAATAGAGGAGATTTCTCTGTTAAGGAAATTGCAAGATCTTTTTAAATTTCCTATTCAAACTGTATATTTATGTATTTTTAATCTTTTATAGTTTCAGTTCTTCTGAAACAAAGATTTGAAATATGTTTCTTTAAATTACTTCAAAAGAAATAAAGTCACATTTTGTGCTAACAATAATTATAAAAGTTTTTTGGTAACAATAATTATACAACAACATCTCCATTATTTGTAATTCACCAAAGGATAAATATTAATTTGTTTTAAAACAGTTTAAGTGTTTAGTGTATGAAAATTGTTGTGAAATTAATGAGACGACAAAACTACTCTCCTGACATAATCTATTGGTTATAGATATATGCAATGGATACTAAAAAGTAAAATTTAATAATAATTACAGAAGTAGGATGCAATGACAATTTTGTGAAGATAAGTCATTCTATCTACAAAACACTTAGTACTTCATAATTGTTTGTTTTCAAGATGCTGTTAAATAATTCCCAATGTGTTTGCAATTGTTAATGAATTGTAATAAATTATAAGCCTCTAGAGATACAAATCCCTAAAGTCTTTGGCATGCCACTTATCATTGCATGATTTGTTGGTTAAAGCACAGAGATGACTCCTTCCTCTACAGAGATGACAAACTGAAAACTAAAAAAGACATGAAATGTTTTTCAAAACCTCACAGAGTCTCTAAAGAATATCAGTGAAATTGAGTGTTTCCTGAACATATGACCCAATATAGCATTTAGGCTGATGGAACTGACACTCCATTAGAAAGTCCAGGACGCCACAACATGATACATCTGCTGATTATTTGATGTTTTAACACTAATACAGAATAAGTGGTCGATATCAAAAAGTGATGGAATGACAACCATTAGAGAAATATCAAAGAAAGTGTCTCTTTTCAAGAAAGGCTAAACCAAAAAGAAAATTTCAGTCCCATCTTCTATTTTTATCAATACAGCAGAATAAAAGACAGTGGAAATCTTCTAAAGCTTAGAGCCCTTTAGGATTAACATTAACTATGTGTTTGGACAGAGAAGAAAGAAAATTCAGCACCTCTAATTTTACCAAACATACTCACACCAAAGTCAACTTACTCATGGTTTTATATTTGTTGAAGTATTATAGAAGGTTATAATTGAGTTGTGTGTAGCAAAATTCCAAAAACCAATGGAATATTAGTAAAAAGAGTTCAAAGGCAGCAGAGACTTTGGAAAGAAAAAGTGCTTATCATAGAAGCACTTTTATGTCAATGGATCATATTAGCATCCTGCTTTTCATGTTCTTTTTAAATTTTTTTCTGCATTTTTCCCATTAAATAAAGTATACAAATCATAATCCGAGGCATTTAATTATTGGCAATGTTTGATGAAATTCATAATTTTTATTTTCATTTTATCAGTCTTATTGATACCTGTGTTTCTGTTTTGTATCATAATTAATAATAACAATTGATGTACCAATATAGACACATTATTAACTGTAATTCATGCTTTACATCCAGGTTCATTCCTTGTGTTGTACATTCCATGATGTTTGACAAACATGTGGCATGTATCTGCAATCACAGCACAATACAGAAGACTTTCACTGTTCTAAAACTCTACTGTACCTAATGTATTTTTCCTTTCCTAGCTCTCTGTGGACCTCTGGCAAACCACTAAACTTTTCATTGTTTCCAAAGCTTTGCCATTTCCAGAAAATCATATAGTCAGAATCACAGCTTAAGTAGTCCTTTCAGTTTGACTCATTTCACTTCATAAGATGGATTTATGGATTTTCCATGTTCTTTCATGGCTTGATACCTCATACCTTTTCACCACTGAATTATAGTGCATTATTCCATTGTCAGGATGTACCATAGTTTATCTGTGTAAAGATCATCTATGTTGATTCCAAGTTGCAGCAATTATGAATAAAATAAACATTTATGTAAAGACTCCATGTTAAGTTTTCAAATCATTTCAGTGAATATACAAGATTATCATGTTTTTAGGTCATTGTTGGAATATGATTAGTTTTGCAACAAGCTGTAAATCTGTTTGAATTTGTATTCTCATCATCAGTGAGTGACAGCTTCTATTGTTCCACTTTCTCACCTCCCTTTGCCACTACCAGGGTCATGGACCTCTGTCATTCTAATTAGTGCATATTGGTACCTCATTGCTTTAATATGTAATTCTTAATATGATATGAAGAATCTTGTCACATGCTTGTCTGTGTCTATCATAGTAGTTGAGGAGCATATTTAGATCAATGTTCAATCTTTTAGTTGGAGTTGTTGGTGTTCTCAATATAGTTTTTAAATAATGCATTATAGTTATATATAATGTTGGGGTTCATTTTGACATAATCATAAAAGCATGGAATATAATTTGAACAAATTCAGTTCCCAATATTGGCCCTTTCCTTTATCTTCTACTCACCCCCATTCCCTTTCCTTTGTAGTTTTAAGGGTTCTTTGTGTCTTTTAGTTGTACTTCTTTATTTGATATGTCTTTAGAAAATATTTCTTCCATTCTGTTTCATGAATTTTCATTCTCTTAGTTAATTTAACAGTATAGAAGTTTTGAACTTTAATGAAATCTAGTATCATTTTTTTTTCTCTTTCATGGATTATGTTTTAGGTGTTGTACCTCAAACATCATCTCCAAACCCAAGATTACCTGGATTTTTCTCCTGTTATAATGTTGAAGATTTATATTGTGGTATTTTACATTCAGGTCTATAATCTATGTTCAGTTAATATTTTGCAAAGATGTAAGGCTTCTTTCTAGATTCTTAGTTGTTTGCTTGTGTGTTTTGCTCCTGAAGATCTGTTATTCCAGAACCATTTGTTGAAAATACCCCCTTTCTCCCTTGAATTGCCTTTGATCTATTATCAATGATCACTTGACTCAGTTTTGGGGATCAGTTTCAGTGTTCTCTATGCAGTCCATTGGTTAAATTGTCTGCTCTTTTGATAATTTCATTCTGTATTGATTGCTCTGGCTTTATTATACATCTTGAATCAGGTAGTGTCAGTTTTCTACCTATTTCTCAATATTGTATGGGTTATTTATCTTATGTGCTATTAGTTCTGATTTATTGCTGTGTTTGGGTTTTGATATCTGTGATTTTTTGTATTTTAATGGATTTGTTTGTACCCCGCCCAAATTATATTCTGAAGACTGAATCTCCAATACCTCCAAATACAACCTCATTCAGTGATGAGTTATTTAAAGAGGTGATTAAGTTAAAAGAATTACTTTTATTCTGATAAAATTGGTGCAGCTTTATGAAGATATAGAGACACCAAGGGTGCAAGTGCATAGTGGGACAGCTATATGAAGAAACAGAATGAGGGGAGCCATCTGCAAGCCAAGGAGAGAGACACCACTGATATCTTGGATTGTGTGAAGGTTGCTTATTGCAGCTCTGAGAAATTAATACACATGAAAGTATTGATTTAATTGCAAGTAATTTATTTATAATTATTCCTCAAGTATATTATTTCTGTCACTACATAGCTATGAAAATTTAAACCAGTTATTAACCTCTCTGGGACACAGAATAATGAAGAAATTAGAAGATATGCAAGTCTTCAAAGTTAAATAATTGCATTTAAGAGAAATCAAATAAAATAAGTTAGAAAAGTGCCCAAGTCATGTACAAAAACACTGATTATTGAACACCTGGTCATTAAATTGCTGAAAGAAAGGAAATCTATAGGAATAATGGCATGATAAATCTATTGTAAGAAAACCTGCAATAAAATGTTAAGAGAGGCCTTTGGGAAATTAATTAAGCCTTAACATATTTTGGGAAAATTGAACACTTTAAAATCATTCTATGACACTAGAAAGGCAATATGTCAATCAATGGAAGGGAAACTGATGTGATACAGCAATTTGTATACGGGGTAAAAGCGGGAGTTCATAATCCACGTGAATCAACCGTGTAATATGATGTATTAAGAACTATGTAATGTTATGAACGACCAATAAATTAAAAAAATATATAAATAAAATCATTCTATGAAAGTTCAATATGAGGTGAATGAAAATTTATCTGTTTAGTGTTGTCAGAAATACTAATAAGTGCCTGACACTCCCCACAAAATCAGCACTTATTTATTTGTTCATTTAATGAATAGAAAATTTTATTAAAACCTAAAATTCACTAAATATAAATTCTTTTGCTACACTTGATTTTTTCCAGATAAATTTATTGAAACTTCCACTATAACATTTGTATTCATTTTGTGAGTAATTTACCTCAAAAATCACTTTCAAATTTATAATTAACTCTTCTCAGTGCTGTACATCTATGAGTTTCTCTCTAGCTTCTTAAAAGATATCATTAAAAACATTGGTTTCTATGCATTATTTGGAAATACAGAACAATTTACAAAACTATCAAAATTGGTTAATAAAAAATTAAAAGTTAAACAGTTATTTTCTGTGTATGTATAAAATGCCATGTATTCTTTACACACATCTTTAAGTGAATACAGTTATTATAAATCATTACAATTATAAATTATTATTCTCATATTAATTCTTATGTAAACAAGAGGGTAGCTTGAAATAATATTTAAAAAGCACTTAAATTCCATTGATGGTTAATAAACCCAATGTCACTATTAACCACAGTAGTTTCTTCATAAAGTTTTTGGGTAAGTACTGCTTAACATTTTTCAAAATTTATCATATTACAGAAACAAAAAAAAATAGCTTATGTAAAATAGTAAATTGGGCTCTGAAATTCATGATGGCTTATATCTTTCTTCATTATAATAATTTATTTATAAAACAGGAGGAAAAGAAGAATTTCATGAACTTATTTAAATTGCTGTTAATTTTTCCAGATATAAGATTCAAATGCTCTAATATAATAAATAATTCTAAAACTGGAAAAGCTGCCCACCACACAGAGTAGCTCCTCATCTCCTAATGCTGCCACCTCTGTCTTGGGACACCTCCTCAGCTCTGAAGTCCTGAAGTGCAGAGGGACAGAAGAGACTTGCTTCAGCTGATGGGAAGGTTGGCAGAGGGTATAAAGACATCTTGCTCTTGGCTTTCCCAGCCAACCAGTCAGGGACCAATGGGTTACTGAGGCCAGTCCAACTGGCATTCACAGGGATCCTACACCAGCTTGGTGCCCAACTTCCTCTCTATCTGGGATCCAAACCTCCCTTGGTCCCATCATGTTGTAAAATCAATAGGGTCCTCCAGTCCCCCAATTCCCATTCCCCCAACTTCTTCCTAGCTACATATCCAGCCCAGTGCTCACTGCTATGTGGTCAGCCTATAGCTCTTGGTGTCTCCTGGACTGCCTGATACAAAAAAGCTCCTCAGGATAGGTGCACAGATCCCAGGGCTCAGCCCTCAGGACTGCAGGTGAGAGAAGTGCCTTATCAGGAAGTCAATTGGGTGGGAGTGGGAAAGATTGAGTTTGGAGAATCAATAAGAGACCAGAAATTAGAGGTCCACAGATGACATAGGGGCTAAGATCAGGCTCTCAAGAAAGAGTGGAACCCAAAGGAGATTCTTGAAGTGCAGCCTTCCAACTTGGATTATAAAATACTATACCCTGCCTCTAGGAGTTATGCCTCCAGGACTAACCCTTCCACCCAAGTAACACTTGCCAACCTAAGGGTGGAGCTACCAGCAAACTCCAGACAACCTTATATATAAGCTGAGAAGAGAAGCTGAGAAGCTTTTGAACTCCAATGGAAACAATTGTAAATTTTGCTTTGAGATTTTTTTTTGAGATTTTTTTTTTGCCCTTTCTTTTCCTACTCCCACATCCCCACTATTTTTGAAACCAAGTATTTTTTATGCATCAGATTATTGAGAACTGGAATATATAAATAGTATATTTCAGTATTATTGTGCATTTTTTATTTTTACTTTTTCTTTTTAAATTTTAATTTAATTTTATTTTATATATTCCACTCACATATCTGTCTCCCTGAATTATTTTTCTCTCTTTTATCTGGCTAACAGCCAATTTCAATTGATTCCCTTTTCACTCTTCCTGTTATCTTATACTTCTCTCTGCCCTTCTCCTTTTTCTTAAACATCACATCCTACACTACTATTCTCTTTGTCTACCATTAGAAATTATAAACCATTTTACAAACCTACTATTTATATTGCAGGCAATATTTAAATATAGCATTGCTGTTTATTGAAACAAAACTGTAAAAGTCTAAAGAGGTTTAAGGTTTCATATTGTTGCATTGGATGCTATTAATGTTGATCTCCCCCTTAAAGGTGAGGTACTGGAAACATGCAGGGACACTATAAGTCTATAGGGTAGAAAATGTAGTGCCTCAGATTTACACCACTAGAAGGGAAGACACACAAACAACATTTTAAAAAAGGGAAACAAAGCACCCTAAACAAACTAAGATGTTCCAGTAATAGACTCCATTGACAACATAGTAGAAGAAATTTCAGAGAAGGAGTTTAGGATGTACTTAGTTAAACTGATCTGCAACATAAAGGATAATGTAAGGAATGAAATCAGAAATAAATTTCAGGAGGTAAAAGATTACATCAGTGAAGAGAAGAAGATTGTGAAAAAAATTCAAACAGAAATCCTTGAAATAAATAAATAAACCAAATTAAAAATACAATGAAAAGTACCTTGAGCAGATAGACAACTTGTAAGAGAGAACCTCAGGCAACAAAGACAAAATATATAATCTTGACTATAAAGTTGCCCACACAGAGAATATGGTGAGAAATTATGAACCTACAAGAATTGTGGGATAACATGAAAAGACTGAATTTAAGACTTATTAGGATATAGGAAGGAATGGAGATATAAGCCAAAGAAATGAACAATGTTTTAAATAAAATAACATCAGAAAATTTCCCAGACCTGAAAATGAAATGGAAAATCAAATATAAGAGGCTCACAGAACACCAAATGTACAAAATTACAACAAATCCACACCAAGGAACATTATAACAAAAATTCATAGAAAAGAGAACAAGGACAGAATTTTAAAGGCCATTAGAAAAAAGTATCAAATTACATATAGGAGGAAACTAAATCAAATCTCAGCTGATTTCTCAATCCAGATTCTTAAAACTAGAGTCCTAAAAACAACATATACCAAGTTTTGAAAGAAAATGGATGTTAACTAAGAATTTTATATCCAGCTAAATGAAGCTTTATATTTGAAAATGAAATAAACACCTTCAATGATAAACTAAAGTTAAAAGAATTCACAACTAAAAAGCATGCACAACAGAAAATTTTCAGCAAAATATTCCATGAGGAGGAAATAAAAAAAAAGAAAGAATACAAAAAAAAAAAGAAAAGACAACTTGCAAAGATAGAAACTACACTAAAAGAAAATTCAATCAAAGGAGAAACTAGGTCAAATTAAAAACAAGAAATATACCAAAATGATCATAATACAATTCATATCTCAATAATAACCCTGAATGTTAATGGCCTAAACTTATTCGTCAAAAGAGATAGATTGGCAGATTGGATTACACAAACGTCCAACAATATGCTGTTTCCAAGTGACTCATCTCATAGGCAAAGACATCTACCAACTGAAGGTCAAACGATGGAAAAAAAAAAATATCAATCAATGAACTGCATAAACAAGCAGGGATTTTCAAACTCATTTCAGATAAAGTAGACTTCAAGCCAAAGTTAGTCACAAGGGACAAAGGAAGACATTTAATACTTCATAAGGGAGTCATACCTTAACAAGATATAACAGTCATAAATATTTATGCCCCAAACCATGGAGTGTCAACATATATCAAACAAACAGTTCTCTATTCCAAGAATCAAATAGACAACAACACAATAATACTGGGTGACTTTAACACACCTCTCTTGCTACTGGATATATCTTCCAAACAAAAACTAAGAGAAACTATAAACCTAAATAATACAATTAATTATTTTTAATAGACATATATATATATAGGATATTTCATTTGTTAGTAAGAGGAGACACTTTATTCTCAGCAGCACATGGATCTTTTTCTAAAATATACCATATGTTAGGCCATAACTCTTAGCAAATACAAAAAAAAATAGAGATACTACTCTGTATTCTATCTGAGCATAATGCAATAAAATTAGAAATCAATGATACAATTAAAAATAGAAACTACTCAAACACCTAGAGACTAAATAACATGTCATATGATCATCTCCATAGATGCAGAAAAGGCATTTGACAAAATACAGTTCCACATCATGTTCAAAATACTAGAAAAACTAGGGGTAGTAGGAATACACTCTAACATTGTAAAAGCTACTTATCCTAAACCTAAGGCCAACATCATTTTAAATGGATATAAATTGAAATCATTCCCTCTAAAAATTGGAACTACACAGGGATGCACTCTTTCACCACTTATATGTAACACAGTCCTGGAAAGTCCAGAGGAATTAGACTGAAGAAAAAAAAATTAAAGGGATACAAATAGGAAAAGAAGAACTCAAACTATCATTAATTGTAGACAACATTATTCAATATTTAGAAGATCCTAAAAAATACATGAGAAAACTTCTAGAACTAATAAATGAATTTAGTGAAGTAGCAGAATATAAAATCAATACCCATAAGTTAAATGTGTTCCTATACTTCAGCGATGAATCCAGTTAAAGACAAATTAGGAAAGTTACCCCATTCACAATCTAACAAAAGTGATGAAAGACTACAAACTACAGAACTATAAAGAACAAAATTGAAGAAGACCTCAGAAAATGGAAAGATTTTTCATCATATTCTTTGATAGGTAGAATTAATATTGCCAAAAGTGCCATACTACCTAAAGCATTATACAGATTTAATACAATTCCTATTAAAATCCCAATGACATTCTTCATAGAACTAGGAAAAGCAATCGGGAAGTTCATTTAAAACATAAGACATCCGGAACAGAAAAATCAATTCTTACCAAGAAGAGTGAAGCAGATGGCATCACAATACAAGACCTTAAACAATACTACAGAGCCATAGAATCAAAAACAGCAAGGTATTGGCACCAAAACAGATATGCAGACCAATGGTACAGAGTAGAAGACACAGAGACAAACCAACAAACATACACTTATCTCATACTAGACAAAGGAGCCATAAACATTCATTGGAGAAAAATATAGCCTTTTCATCAAATGGTGCTGGGAAAACTGGAAAACCATATGTTTTAAATGAAATTAAACTCCTATCTTTCACCCTGCACAAAACTCAATGCAAAGTGAATCAAAGACTTAAGGACTAAAACAGAGACTCTCCACCTAATAGAAGAAAAAGTAGGCCCAAATCTTCACCGTGTTGGCTAGGACAAGACTCCTAAAGTGCAAAAAGTAAAATCAAGAATCAATAAATGTGGTGGATTCAAACTAAAAACATTATTCACAGCAAAGGAGTCAATAACTCAAAGAGGAAGCCTACAGAATGGGAGAAAATCTTTACCACCTGTACCTTAGCTAGAGCACCAAACTCCAGAATATATAAAGAGCTCAAAAAACTTAACATCCAAAACCAAATATCCCAATCAATAAATGGGCTAACAAACCGAACAAACACTTCACAGAAGAAGAAATAAAATCAATCAACAAATACATGGAAAAAATGTTAACATCTCTAGTAGTTAGAGAAATGCAGATCAAAACTGCTCTAAGATTTAATTTCACTCTAGTCAGAATGGCAATTTTCAAGAATACAAGTAAAAATAAATGCTGGCAAGAATGTTCGGATAAAGATACTCTCATACATTGCTGTGGGACTGCAAATTGTTGCAACCGATATGGAAATCAGTATGAAGATTCCTCAGAATATTAGGAATGAAACCACCATTTGATTCAGATATCCCACTCCTTGGTTTATACCCAAAGGACTTAAAATCAGCATATTACAATGACTCAGCTACATCAATATTTATAGCAGCTTAATTCACAATAGCTCAGCTATAGAATCAACCTAGGTCCCCTTCAGCAGATGAATGGATAAAGAAAATGTGTTATATATACACAATGGAATATTCTTTAGCCTTAAGGAAGAATGAAATGATGGCACTTGCCAGTAAATGGATGGAGCTTGAGAATATTGTGCTAATCTAAATAAGCCAATTCCCCCAAAACATACGCAGAATGTTTTCTCTGATAAGCAGATGCTAATTCACAATAAGGTGGCAAAGAGGGGTGGGGGCTGGGGGAGAGTAGAGGATTGGATTTGGATCAGGCAGTGGGAAGTGAAGGAAGGGAGTATGAGGGTAGGAAGAATAGTAGAATGAATAGTACATTATTACCCAGTGTACATATATGATTACATGACTGGTGTGATTCTACATCATATCCAACCAGAAGAATGAGAAGTTATACTCCATATATCTTATGAGGTCTCAAAATGCATTCTACTGTCATGGATAACTAATTAGAACTAATATAAACATCTTCACATTATAGCAATGAAAATTATTCAAAAAGACAAAAAATAAAAAAAGAACTCTAAAACTACTTATTTGCTTATAATTACTTTCTGTTCTCTATACAAATTATTTTATTTTAGTTGTAGATGAACACAATACCTTTACTTTTCTCATTTATTTTTATATAGTGCTGAGGATTGAACCCTAACCCTCACATGTGCTAGGTAAATGCCCTACCACTGAACTATAAATGCAGCTCTATATAATTTTTAATAAAACTATGAATGCCCTTGGTTCCAAAAGGCATCATTAATTTTTGCAGCACAGGAAAAAATACTTCTTAAAGTGCCCAATGAAATTGTGCCCTGTCATCAATTGTAAGTCACTTGGTTATACAGATGATAAATGTGAAAAAGTAAGTTCTAAACTTGATAACTGTATTATTATTTAATTCTGCTTAATAATTAATGGTAATGTAAAAAGATATATATTCAGCATTTTAGAGAAATATCTAATTTCCCAAGAGTGTGTTATAACAATCTTTATGAAGTAATATAAACATCTTCACATTATAGCAATGAAAATTATTCAAAAAGACATACTTGGATAATGTTCTTGGTAACTGCTTTATAGGAAGTTTATATCTCACATGGAAGAATCATGTGTTAAAATATGTATTGTATTTCACTTAAGGTGTGCAGAACATAGGATTACCTGTACTTAGCATGTATGTTAGATGAAAAATTTAATGCTGTCAGCCTGAAATTTGATATGGGTTTAATAACTGATTTTTATATTTTGTATACATCTATTGAATGACACCAACAAGTTTTGCACCCTATTTACTTTTAGTTAATTTATTTTGCTTTAATCTAACCAACTTTTGTGGTGTTTGGGATTTATGTTCACATGTTAGGCAAGTACCCCTCCTGTGACCTACAACCCCAGACCCCACCCCTCTAATGTAATTTTATTTTGAAACATTGTGATTCTCACTAAATTTTCCTCCAAAGTATCTGGGATTACAGGCAAGTGCTGTCATGCTCTTTCTTCCTTTTTCTTATTTCATTTTTTTAAAGAGAGAGAGAGAGAGAGAGAGAGAGAGAGAGAGAGAGAGAGAGAGAGAGAGAATTTTTTAATATTTATTTTTTAGTTTTCAGTGGACACAACATGTTTAATTTATTTTTATGTGGTGCTGAGGATCGAACCCAGCGCCCGTGCATGCCAGGCGAGCGTTCTACCACTTGAGCCAGTCCTCTTTCTCTTATTTCATTTTTTTAAAAAAATTTGTTCTTTTTAGATATACATATTATATGTTCATGGGGTATAATTTATTCAAATCCGGATCCCATTCTTGTGGTTGAACATGATGTGGAATGACATTGTCTTTCCTATTCCCATCCTCCCTCCCTTCCCTTCATTTCCCTTTGTCTAATTCAATGAACTTCTGTTCCTCTCACGCCCCTTATTGTGTGTTAGCATACACATATCAGAAAGAACATTTGGACTTTGGATCTTGGGGATTGACTTATTTCGCTTAGCATGATAGTTTCTAGTTTCATCCATTTACAGGCAAATGCCATACATAATTTCATTCTATATACCACATTTTCTTTACCCATTCATCTGCTGAAGGGTACCTAGGTTGGTTCCATAGTTTAGTTATTGTGAATTGAGCTGCTATAAACAATGATGTGGCAATGTTACTATAGTATGCTGATTTTAAGACCTTTGTGCATTTATTGAGGAGTAGGATAACTGTGTCAAATGTAGTTCTATTCTGAGTTATCTAAGGAATCTCCATAATGCTTTCCATAGTGGTTGTACCTATTTGAAGTCCCACCAGCAATGTATGAGTGTACATTTTCCCTCACATACTCACTTTCTTACTTCCATTTGAATGAAGTAAATTATTATTAAAACTAAAAGGAAAAAACTTGAATGGAATTATACTATTTTATTTTAATTATTATATGAATAGAATTCCATTTTAGTTGTTAGCAAAAATATATATTTCTGATGTTATTTTCAGTTTTGGAATTACTGAATCATGTAATACATCTAATTTTAACTATTTTCTGAGTGGATATGGAAATATTGAGGATATGGAATAATAGTATTTAATCAGTTATCTACATTACAATAAGGTAATTTTTCACTGAGGACCATTCTTGACATCTGTGTTTCAGTCAATATCTATTGTAGAGATAAAAATAAACCAAAGTTTATATCTCAGCTAAGAAGGGAAAATTGAATAGGAATAGAAGGGAAAAGATAAATAAGTGTGTTTACCTTCATGTAGAATTGTTTTTAAATACTTTAGAAAATACTTGGAATGTGACCCAATTAATGTTTTGAGTTAAATGTTCACATCGATATATATTTTTAATTCCTGAAGGGAAGGTAGTGCTGGGTAAATCAGAGAGGATTCAATGTGAACTCTCCTTAGTGCTAGTTTTCCCTTTAAGAGACACCCAGAATATGTAAAAATCAATAAAAAATTCCCTTACATTTATAAATAGAATAGAATTCTTATGAAATATAAACCCAGTGGTGTAGAACTCTACCATCATATCTACTCAGTAATTCCAATGGATTAGAAAGCCCTCAAAATGCATCCAATGAAATAGAAAACTCTGTGCATAATGTAAGTGGGTTTCTGTTACTCAATTTCTCTTGGTAGTCTTCAAGATAATTCAGTATTAATATTAGCATTAGTTGTCTGAAACAATTAATTCTGCTGGGAAGTAACATAAGATATATTACGTATATATACATAAGATATATATATATATATATATATATATATATATATATATATACATAAGATATATTATATATAGCATAAGATATATATATATAATATACACACACACACACATACAGAGAGAGAGAGAAACATATTAGCATTAAAACAATGGTTAAACTATGATATATTCAAGCAGTTAGCATAGATCTTAAGTCCAACTTTTTAAGTATCATGTAAAGAGAAGAAAGAAAAAGTGTAACATCTCTCTAACACATGCACAAAAAAAACTCAGTAGTGGTTCTGATATATACAAGGAGATCATAAAAACATGGGCCAGTCTTAGTGCAACCAAAGAATTATTTTTCTTTATAGCTAGAAAATTCATTTAAAGCAAGTAAAACAAAGTGTTAAATAGAATAGATACTATACACTTCAGTTAATTTACTGCTATATAATAATTATTCATCTTAAAATAAAAAAATAATGATTGTATTTAAAGATCTAAGAAAGAAATGTTATCTATCAGGTAACTTATACTAATAAATATATCACACGAAGAGCTTAAATGTTCATCTTACTCTTGCTTTGCATCCCCTAAAATTTCAGCAGAGTAAAATTGGGGAAAACATCCTTATTGTGCAAAAGGTACACATCTTTCTTTTTATATAAATGACTTATTTTTCTCCAGTTACTTGGTCACCTATGGTGTCAATTATTTACATGTATACACATGTGCATACACATGCGCACACTTTACACAAATGATCGATTTTTGTTTGTTATTCCTATTCAATTTTTCTATAGCAGTAATACATATTTGTTTCTGATAAAAGCAACATTTTTATGTTAAAGAATAAATGATACATATAGACCTAGACATATTACCATATATTTGATATATATACTATGCACTTATTTTAATTAAGCTTAGTTTTGGAGGAGCCATATGTACTACATGGTCAAAAGTTTTCTCAAACAGGAAGAACATGTCTTTGGTTGTAATATTATAGATGAAGGAAAAATGTGGGCAAATGAATTATGTTTTTGGTCAGAATGATAGGACACTTCAAGGGGAATTTCTTATAGGTTTTTTTTTTTTTGTAATTATTAGTTACCTTCTGCCCCATCCCTTTCAATTCTTTTTATATAGTTTCTATAGCATGAACTTCATGGCAGAGCCCAGTGGTACATCACACATTACTTTTATATACAGTATTTTCCACGAAAGGTTGAGAATTTAGCTGTCACTGAAGACAATCAATATTCAGGTTTATGAATTAAGAGTGAAAATAAAATACTACTATACAGCATAAAAGTATTCACAAGGTAAATAAAGAAGACAGCAAGTATTTAAAAAATGCACAACAACTCTACTTCTTAACTATTACTAGTAGTGATGTAATAATGACACAACCCCTTTTGAAAAGGTAGGTATATTGTTTGTAAGATCAAAAATATACTTAATTCTATACCAAAAAATCAGCACTCTAGTTGTTTAGTCTACAAGAAAAACAAGAACTTATCACTAGGAATGTTCATGAAAACATTGTTTATCACAAACCAAACTTAAATCCAACATAAATATGAATCAAATTATCAAATATAATAATAATGTTATTCAGCATAAAAAGGATTCAGCCAGTGGTAGCCACAGCATGGTTGATTTAATTTCTCTTTCTTTGTGGAAAAATAAAAAATCTGCACACTAAACAATATGATTGCCTCAGCTAAAAAGTATGCCATTGAATGAGAAATGCTGTGAGGGAAATCTTTTGAGTGTTTAAATGTATTATGTTTTTATAATATAGGTACAGGCTACATGGGTGGATGTGCTGGTCAAAACTTACCAAATTTTATGCAGAGTATTTATAAATATGACTGAATATACACTTTACCTAAAATAAAGAAGCGTAAGTAAAAATTATCCAGGTGTTAGCAGTTTTCCTCCCCATTCTACACAGTACTTAAAGGAACAGCAAAAACAGAAATTGAAATTAATTAATAAATAGGGTTTGTCAAACTTCAAGAGGAAAAGAAAAATAATTTGAAATTATTGGAAAAATTCCCATTTACAACGAAATATTGGGGTTGGGGTTGGGGCTCCACAGTAAAGTGCTCACCGAGCATGTGTGAGGTGATTGGTTCGATCCTCAGCACCACCAAAGACAAACAAACAAATAAATAAATTGAATAAAGGTATAAAAATAAATAAATAAAATGAAAGGTTATGTAGGTGTAAGAAGTTCTAGTGCGCTAATACAGTGCTGAGAAACTATAGATAATGATAAAGCACCATATATTTCAAAAAGCTAGGGGTTTGGCTGTGGAACTCAGTGGTATAGCACTTGGGAGCATGCATAAGGAACTAGATTTGAGTCTTCGCACCACACAAAACCAGCAAATAAATAAGCAAGTAAGTAAATAAATAAATAAATGTAGTAATAAAATGAGCTAGAAGAAAAGATTTTAAATGTTTTCACAATAAGGAAATGATCAGGACTCCAATGGATCGATATGTTTACCCTGATTTAAACAATGTAGATTAAACTGAATTAAAGATTACATGTACTAAAATGTCACATGGGTATCACATATATATATATATATAATTTTTATATTTTTTGTAGCAGTAAAAATAAATTTTTAAAATTTATGTTTTTAATGTATCAGTTTAAATTTAAATTAGAAAAAGAAATAAAAAGCCAAAGAGAGTTGACTGTAGAGGGTAATAACTGAATACTGGAAGGAACCTAATGGTTATATCTTGAGGGATCAAGTTTGGTCAAAAAAACAAAAAAGGTTTAGAGTGATAGTCAAGGTCTTATGGGGGAACCATAGGATACTGTAGTCATAGGGTTCAAAATTCACGGGCTGGGGATGTGGCTCAAGCAGTAGCACGCTCGCCTGGCATGCGTGCGGCCCGGGTTCGATCCTCAGCACCACATACCAACAAAGATGTTGTGTCCGCAGAGAACTAAAAAAAATAAATATTAAAAAAAAAAATTCACGTTTAATATTTTTGTGGCTTTAGCTATTATAAGTTTGAGAAGCTCCAGGTTTTGTCAATGTGGGTGATGATCTAACTTACTCTAATAATGTTAGTTTCCTAGGGCTAATATAACAAAATGTCTCAAAGTTGTTAGCTTAAAACAACAGAAATTAATAGTTTCATGGTATTGGCATCTAGAGTTCAAAATCAAAACATTAGCTGGGGCTTTGTATCTTGAAAGACACCCAGGCAATATCTATTAGGGCTGATCTCCCAGCTGCAGGTAACCTCAGGCAAGCCAGTTAGCTGGAAGGTTGTGCTCTTCCTATGTTTTCACATTGTCTTCCCTCTGTATTTCTGTCTCTTCATATGGCATCCTCCCTATATGTGTGTCTCTGTGTGCAGATTTCCTGTTTTTACACAGATACATTCATATTGACTCCTATGCAAATTGGTGATCTAATCTTAACTAATTATATCTGGTGCAACACTGTTTGCCAAACGAGGCCACATTCTGAGTTACTAGAGGTTAAAATTTCAACATATGGATTTTGGGAGGACATAACTCAACATATAACACAGCTATGGGAAGCCATGTATTAAAGGAATTGAGATGGTAGTGATGGATACTGAGAATAATGAGAAAGGGGTGATGCAGTTAAATGACATGCATCAGAGGGATAAGGTTGAGGTATGATGGTCTAAATATGGCTTTGAGGGGCTGGGGATGTGGCTCAAGCGGTAGAGCGCTTGCCTGGCATGCGTGCGGCCCGGGTTCGATCCTCAGCACCACGTACAAACAGAGATGTTGTGTACGCCGGAAAAAAAACCTAAAAATAAATAAATAAATTCTCTCTCTCTCTCTCTCTCTCTTTCTCTCTCTCTCTCTCTCCTTCTCCTCTCTCTTAAAAAAATATGGCTTTGAAAGGAGCCATTGCAACTGAGGATTGGATCTGTGGAAGAGAAAATAATAAATTGTTGAGGAAAAGTCAAATTGGTTTTATGTGAAGACAGAATGCAGAATAGGATAATTGTGAAAAGTGGCACAGTAAATACGATGAGTGAAACAATGCAAGTCAGAAAGAATGGTATGGCAGTGATTACAAGCTTACCAGGACGGCTCAGGCCCAGATACTTCCCACTCATTGCCCTCAACATTTTTACTTAACATGACATTACATTTTATGTCCTTTGGTGTTTAGGAGAAAAAGGCCAAATCATTTTCCCCAAAGGGTTTTGCAAAATCTTTCTTCTTTGTTTGAAACATGATATTTGTATGGCTGGGTCATTAGCGTTATCCATCTCTGAGCTTAAATGTCACCAGCTCAGAGAAACCTTTCTGCCAAGCAATAAAATGTGGCTATCTAGCTACTATCTATCACATTACATCTTATTTTAACTACTTGCAAAGTTAACTATTTGCATGATATTTTCTAAATTATTTATATTTTATCCACTTCACTGCACTACAGTGTCAGCTTGCAATGATAGAGACTCCTTTCTTAGTCACTTCTGTGTTACCCCAAATTAGAGCACTGACTGGCACAGGGAAGCACTTAGGAAAAACATGTTAAATCACACTTGATGTGTGGGTTCCATCATTGTGTTCCTAGCATGTAGCACAGCGCCTGACACAGGTTCTATGTAGATAATCCTGAATTTGTTAATCAGTGAGTGTTGAATAACTCACTGCAATAACCAGGTAGAATAACTTTTTCAACAATTGCCAGTGATGATGCTGATCAAGAGAATGAGAAAATGAATTACTGAAAAGATATGGTAAATGTGGTAGGCTAAATATGACTCTAAGAGATGATAAGTCCTATACTTCAGAACTTATGACTAGGTTACCCCATGTGGTAAAAGGAACTTTGCCCATGTGATTAAATGAAGGATCATAATTTAAAAGGATTTGAGAACAGAGATTGTGGGAAGTAATCATATTGAATTTTTATTTTTATTTTTTTATATGGGGGATTAAATTCTGGGGCACTGGACCACTGAGCCATTGCCAGCCCTATTTTGTATTTTATTTAGAGACAGAGTCTCACTGAGTTGCTTAGTGCCTCGCTTTTACTGAGGCTAGTTTTGAACTTGCGATTCTCATGCCCTAGTCTCCCAAACTGCTGGGATTACAGGCATTCTCCACTGCACCCAGTTCCTACTGAAATATGAAGATGCTATACTGCTGACTTTGAAGGTGAAAGGAGAGACCACAAGTCAAGAGCTGTTGGAACCTTTTAGAAACTTAAAAACTAAAGAAATAGGTTCTCCCCAATGTGTCCTGAAGACATTCTTTCCTAAGTATCTGTTCTAGATTTTTGACTTTCAGAACTACAAAAGAATAGGCATTTGAAGTTACCAAGTTTTGTTATAATTTGTCAGATCATCAGTATGAAATTACTATGCTGAGTGAGGGGTGAAGATAGAGGTATTAAATTCATGGATTTTATTAACTATCTGAAGGGATTTGGGGGTAATAAATTTCATTTACCACATTCTAAAAAAGTTCTATTATATATAAAGCTTCATCTTACATATGAAGTTGAATTATAGTGTATGATTTAAATTCATGCACATCTATTTTATATAGCTCCCTTATATGATACTAATTTCTAGAATAAAATAAAATTCTAATTATTTAATTGCTTTTATATTTGTATGCAAACTGGTATTTTCAAAGCCAGAAATATTTTTCTCCCTTAGCCTTAACTATCATTGCTCTCTTTATTCATTATCTTTAAACTACATGAAATTCTCTTTTTTAAAAACAATGATTCTATAAATGCACAGTTTTAATGCTCTCTCACCACAGACTAAATCTAAGGCATTAAAAGGTAGTGGGAAATCAGAATTTTATGGCTCAGAGAAAATGTTTATATGTTGAGTTTTGAAATTATTATATGTAAATCCGCAACATTAAAAGCATCTGAACACTTACTGAAAATTAGGAACCATCCTCTATCCCAATCCTATGAAATCAGAATTTGCATTTTAATAATTCCAGGTAATCTACATGTGTATTAAATTTTGAAAAAGACTGGTTTGTTTCATATAATAAAATTTTGTTTTTTGGGGCTGGGGGTTGTGGCTCAGTGGTAGAGCACTTTCCTAGCATGGGTGAGGTATTGGGCTTGATCCCTGGAACCACATAAAAATAAACAAAATAAAGGTATTGTGTCTATCTACAACTAAAAAATATATTAAATATATCTTTTTTTTTGGTTTTGTGACTAATAACTTATTTTCTAATAAATTACAAATCAGTGTTATGACAGGAGTTCAAATTCCATACTTTCCAACCAGGAGGTCTTTCTGCTATGGTTTCTCTCTCTATATAGATATAGATATAAATATAGATATAGATATAGATAGATATGTATATATATATATATATATATATAATGTGTGTACACATATATATAATGTGTACATACACATGCATATACACACATATATGTGTGTGTGTATATCTATATATATAAATTCCTTCTTCTTTTTACTCTTCTGTAGTCTTAATAGTTCTATTTTTATTTTCCCAGAAGAAAAGTTTCACACATCTTTGATGTCAATCCAAAAATACATAGAAATCATCACTGTGGCCAGGTAGATACCAAGTACTATTACCCTATGTATAATATTTAATCTTTAAAATCCAAAACGCTAGCTACTAATTTTGAGTGAACATTTTACCTTTAATTATGCTGACAATTCAGGGGAGGGGACAGAGGTGGTATATGATGTTCTATAACTGAGAATGACACTTTGTACCTTCCTAACAGACTGGTGATTTTATTTCAAAATCACCAATAATTAATTGACAAAAATTAATCACAGAAGAAACCTCTTGGAACATTTCATTGTTATTCTGGATTTGGGGGATCCGCAGAATCCACAAACTACTCATTCTCTTTATTTCAAGTGCTAGAAGTCCAAAATAGAAAAACAAACAAACAAACAAAAAAACGAGGCTGTAATATTGGAAAAGTAAAGGTAATGAGTATTAGAAAAGAATATATGATGTAAATGGCAGATTTGTTGAATATATTGAATTATAAATGAAAATATATGTATTTTAATATCAATTTTGCTCATAAAAAATAAGAATCAGACATAACTTTCCTATGTTCACGTATGAATACATGACCAGTGTAATTCCACATCATGTACAACCAAAAAAATTGGAAGTTATACTCCATGTATGTTTGATATGTCAAAATATATTCTATTTTCATGTATAAGTAAAAAGAACAAACAAATTTTTAAAAAAAATCATAACCAAAACCAAAAATTAATCACAGAAGAAAAGATCAAATTGGTTTGCAAAATATTATATGAAATATCCAAATATTTAATTTATAATAAGTGTCTTAATATTTTGAAGAGTAAATCCGAAATAAAGTGCTTTAGGATATACTTAAATATAAGTGCTAAAATGTCAATCTAAATAGCTTCCACTGTTGCATTTCTTATAGTAAATTTAATGATCTCAGAGAACACAAATTTAAAATCAAAGCAGCACAAAGAGGATTAAACAAAAGAAAGAAGCATTTTTATTATTATAATAATCTTGTGGATGCCATTTTATACTGAGAAAATCAATAAAATCTCCAGAAGAGAAAATTGTTATTTAAGCAACATGAAACTTAATCTTACTTATAGCATTATAATTGACTGGTATTAGAAGTTTTTTGATAATCTTTAAAGAATACACATCTACTTTTTTGAATTTTATTGCCAACAATTTTTCTTTTACAGTTTCTCTTCCAAAACTTCAAATCTGTTACTTATGTGTACTCTACAGTATTGCTCCTCAAGGCTCAATAGGAAAGCATTAACAAATTTATAAGATTAACACATTTATATTATTATTATATTAGTATATTATTATTTATTGCTTATTGTATTGAGAGAAATGTGAGATTCATCTCTAGTCATCAATTATGCAAATTTCATAAAATGACACAAAAAAGGTAAATTAAAATATAAAGAATTAGGACAAATTGATGTTCCTACAATTTAGCATAAGAAATTAAAAGCACATGATTTCAGATCAATAGATACATGTAAGTAGACCCAGAACTTAAAGTGATATTCATAGAGATAGGACAGAGATGGTGATAGATGATTCATAAACAGTCTTACTTACATGTCAGAAATTGGATAGATGATTGGCAGTTATATAAAAGAAAGAAACTACATTGCTGTGTTGAACAAAATTATTGTATGGATTATAAATGATATACTAACAATGGTGATAAACTATAAGTTCAGGTCAATGTCAAAAATGAACTGTAACTCCATTACTACCAGCTGTGTAAATTCACTGATGTCATTGAACTTCCAAAAGCCTTCATTCCCTTTCCTGTTAAAAGGTATGCATTAGTTTACCTCCCAGGGATGAAATTGAATGAATATATTAATATTTAAGAAATAGTGCATCAAGCAAAGAACAGATGAAAAGTGAAAGTAATGAGAATGAATTTTAAGTAATGTCTTGATATCTGCATGAAGATATTAAGGTTATCAACATCATAAAAGTATAAAATATGTATAACTTTATATTTAATTTAGTGATCATATCACTGAAGGATCAAATTAATGGATTAGTCTAATGTGATAATTTTGCATTAAAATTTTAATTCAAGCATAGACCTTTTTCATTCTTTTTCAAGAATAACAGATAGACCCAAACTGAGAAGTCCCCTCTTGCAATTAGTATTGTAATATAAATATAGTAGCAATAATTGCATATACATATAATCATTATTAAGGTAAATAATACTAAATTTTTATTGTAAATTTAAATTGATCATCATGAATATAAAATTAAATGCCTTAATTTTGATAATGACTCATAATAATGCTTTTGTGGAGAATAATTTCATCATTTGGTCCACATTTTGTCTCATTCCATAGGTAGATTACTTCTGTCTGACTGAAGATGAGAATTTAAAAAGAAAAAAAATTTTGTTTTCTATCTGTTTGATGAAACACCAAATAACTATGTAGAAAGTTAAGAGCCTGCCCTCATCTGAAAATCTTATTTCCAGCCATTACACTCTGTTTATTTTCTAATCTTTCCGTAATTCACTTACCCTATAATTTTCCTATTATCTGTATTTTCTGTTCTTCCCAATGCAATTACCCAAATAAAGCCAATGTTTCAATATTATGTTTTAAAATATCTTCAGTGTGTTATATAGGAAGTACAAGCATCAAGTACAGGAAATCCAGTTGGAGAATCACTCAAAGGTAAATACAAGTAGTGGAATGTGATTTTACCTTTGTGAATTCTGAGGAAGAAATCTAAGGTGGTTTTTCAAAAGGTAAGTTGAAAAAATTAGATATTCATCCCAATACTGAATAAGTATAGATCTCAGAAAACAACAAAAAGTTTATGAAATAAAATTTGATGCAGCAGATTTCTCTTCTAGTCAGTATGGAGAATGTATAAACAAATAGTGAAAGTTCTAGCTCAAGTTCTTCCTCTGTAAGTCAATAGAAACTAGATAAATATTTTCACAACAATGGCAATTATTCATTATAGAACTCTAATTCCTGAGAGAAGGAAAACAAGCAAGGTGACTATTACAACATCCCCATTTTCTTCCCTGGAGGCAATTTCTGGTTTGAAATAGGAGATAAAGACACATGCTTTATAGTCTCAACAAAAAGAGAAATTGGAACTTCAAAGACTAAGTAGCTAGATATGAAAAGCAAAATCAAAGAGGTAAGGTTATGCTTTGGTTGAATTCAAATCAGTGCACACTCTAAAAGGCCCATCAAAAGCCAACTGTCAGGGATGATAACACTGTTGGTGAGCATTCTCATGAACATGTGTGTGTCAGGGTAAGGTAAGTGTTCTAACCAGCTACCATGAGAAATGTCCTTCTATTCAATGGCATTTAGAAAAGAAACCTTTAGCACCCCTACTTGTTTAGTAAACTATAACAACTAAACAAGTTCTTATAGTCTCACTCCAACAGAGTTTGTAGGCAAATCTCCAGGAAATTCAGCTCATTGGGAATCACTTTATTTTTTGTACAAAAAAACCCTCCACATTCTTGAATATAAGACAATATTTTAAAATCTAAATCACAGAGCATTTGTATCATAGGCAGAAGCTTTCATTAAGGAGTTTGGAATGCATGGAATTGAACTAATGAAGATACAAGGAACAGGTTGTTTATTGAGGAAAAAGTATATTTTCCTGTATATTTAACTAGGTCACAAAATAATGAAAATAAACCCGATCTGAGGTAATTTCTTACCATAAACTTAACTTACAGCTAGCATTAATATTTCCAAATGTTAATGATTTTAGTACACAATACAGCAGCTCATGGCCATAAAGTGTGTGGTGCTGAAACAGCCTAATCATCTAACATTAAAAGCATTGATTAGAAAGAAATAAACAATTGTGGCAAGTCTGTGGAACCACTCATATTTCAGAGTATTAAGTAGCCCTGTAGTACTTTTAATATGCTACCTCAGGCAGTTTCCATTATAAAATGTTGTATGCTGTGTATGATCTGTGGCATTGCTGCTATCTGCTGTCCAGGTTAATTCATCCAGATCAATCTGGGTATAGGAGGTTGTTTCTACTCTGCTAATAAAAATAGTACAATCCAAATCAGCAGTGTTTGTATCAGTCACACTGAGAAAATGTATTCTATATTGATATATATAGCAATTTCACATTTCTTTTCAGTTTGTTTCAGTATCATTAAATAATAAGCATTTTAAAATATTGGGTTTTCTTCCCTGAAAGACTCACAAAATCCTCATTGTTTTCTATACTGGTAAAACAATTACGCTAGTAATGTTTACTTCCATTTTTATAATATTAATTGCTTATTGTATATACACACATATTCATGTGTTTTACACACATGTATACAATGTATAGCACACGTTTGACAAAAGAGATAATTTTTTAAATGAAAAGTTTTAAAATGTGATAAAAAAATTATTGGGCCCAGTGCAGTGGCATACATCTCTAACCCCAGCAACTTGGGAGGCTGAGGGAGGAGGATCACAAGTTCAAGTCCAGCCTTGGCAAATTAGCAAAACTCTGACTCAGAATATAAGGAAATAAAATATAGCTCTCTGATAGAGCACCTCTAGGTTCAAATCCCAGGATCTCTCTCTCTCATACACACACACACCCCCACACACACAGATTATTAGTAGTAATTCAGGAGTTTTATATTGATAATGTTTTCTAATTAAATATGGGGAAAAACAAGAACAATATAGATCCCTTTATGATTATTATGTTAAGATGTATTGGTGAATGTGCCTCACAGATGGTTATATCATCATATTATACATTATTAATTTCTTGTTAAATTATTAGTTGCATAGGCTATAAGTCTTCAGGAAAGTGATCAATTTCTCTTCCAAACCAAATTGTGACTCACAAATACTATTATATAGGTTAGTTTAAGCGTAAGATTATTAATAACACCTTTCAAAGGAAGTCTTCTAAAAAAAGAGAAAAAGTAATAAAATACAAAATACCAGTTTATACTGTCAAATTGTTTAAGTAGAATGTTAAACCATTCAAAACTCAAACCTAGGAACTATAATGATAAGCCACTCCAGAGAAAGGAAGTCAGTGAAGTCAAATGATAAATGTATTAATTCCTCCAATGTATAGAGTCAGGAGTAAACATATTTCTTGTAGTACTTTTAGAACCTGGACACTACCACTCGGATTCTTTATTATTGTTTAAAGAATTCAAAAACAAGAAAAAAAATGACCATGACTGTTGATTTATTTATACTTTTCTCTTACTTTTGTGGTGACTAGAGGAAATGTCTCTTTGTAATAAGCATTGTACTATATCTGCAAGAGTCTATATGATTCTAATTATCAAAGTTATGCATTTAGGGAATGAATATGACCCAAATATTAAACAAAAACAATGTCGGGGTCCTCTTGTAGAAAAATGAGTTTGAAAGTGATCTGTGAAATACCAGAGCCACTTAACTGCAGAAAAGAGTTCAAATGTTGGGATAAGGTGATTGGAAACAGCATTACTCATTAATATTAATATATTTTCCTTGACAAACTTAATTCTACTTTCAAAGATTTAATTGTAATGATTTGATTTCAATTTTAATTTAAAAAATTAAAAAGATTTAATTTCAATTTTATTTTAGTTTCAAAGATTTTGGACCTTGCTTACATTGATCACAGATTTTCATAATTAACAAACAGGAAATTATCACATTGTATTACACATTCTTGTCAATTGTTCACTGGTGGTATCATGACCCTTTATGATATACATTTGATAAATTATTTAATCTCCTATTTAATTTTACCTTGCCATTTTATAAAAATTAATAAATAGAAAAAATAAAATCATTAATATTTTTGGTAAATCTAGGTTTTCTGTTCCTAATGCAAAAACTTAGATATAATTAGGTTTCTCAGTACAACAAAATTAAATCTCAGCAAAATATTCACTGATTTTTAGACAAAAGACCCTGTATGGCCCTTTGTGAAATAAAAATATTGTAATGAATCCAAATAAAATATTACACTACATTGTCAAGGAGAGTCTAAATATTGAAGTATTATTAATGATTTCATAACATTTCACTCCTCAAGGTTAAATCCTCTTCATATTAGTAGCATTTGTTATTTGACTCTGACAATTTGATAAGTTGATAGTCAAAAAATTATTATGTAATAAAGAAGAAATTTTTGCTTAATCAAGTATGATTTATGCCACTGATTGTTATATCTTCTCCTGTGTCCTTTTTAACTAGCTAACTAATAATTTGGTTGAGCTTAACCTTCACTTTAAAAAATAAAGAAATGAAGAGAAAACAAGTAATTAATTGTGGGAAGCTGTTCTTGCACATGATTGGGCTACCTCCCTGACCTGGTGAGACTCGCTGAGACCAGCTGAGTCAGAGCTTTTTCCACCCAGGTGGGAGGGCTTGTCTGTGTGGGGGTGTGACTGACCATTAACCTGGAAACCAATCACTGAGCCTGACCTTGGAATGCTGTCCCCCTCTACCTTCATTGGATGGAATTTTCCCCTGAATAATTTGTTCCCCAATAAAAGCCCACTCTCTGTCATGCTTCTTACTCTCTCCTGCTGGTCTCTTGTGTAAACCTCGCTACTGCCAGGTGGCTAGAGGCAGGATCCAGAAGAAGCCATCTCTTAGCTGGGCAAGAAAAAAGGTAAATTGAGTTTTATGTGACTTTAATTTGATCTCACTAATTAACTTCTATGTTTGGAACCTCTAGTATGAAGCTAGCATGCTGGTCAAGCTGCAGAATAAATAAAGCTAAATAATTCAAACAATACCCCAAGAGTTAAGTAGAATGATGTACTGGCACTGATACTACTGTTTTTTAGAATTTAGATAATGATCTATTTCTTTTTACCTGCAATGACATTTTCTGACAGGAAACTTTGTGGATGAGAAAAAAAAAACTACCCAAAGCCCCTTTGGATGTCTGAAAAAGTTATGTTAATGTATGCTTTTATCCATCTGTCCATATCAAATTCTTTTCATCACTGATTTTTTGTGATCTTACTGCTTTTCATGGCTTAAAATACCACATGAAGGAAAATAACACAAGATTCTAATTTTCTGGCACTATTTCTTGCATGTATAGTAAACACTCTTTTCTACTACTTTTACTTAGAAATAATAAAGCATAAAAGAATAAGTGATCAATATCTTGTGAGTATTATAATTAAATATTTAAAGAAATTTAAAATTGTAAATAATCCAATATTCATGATAAAATACCATGCATGTACACTCAATAATTAAAATGCTACCATTATAAAAATTGATTATGTCAAGATGTTACTCTCTAAATAAATAAAAAATGAGATTTCATTATTCTTACCTCCAAATTTCTCTTAGTGTAATGGAGAATATGAAATCCATAAAATAGAAGTACTAGTTTATTCTAGATGACAGTGTTCACACATGCTATAGTATTTTCTAAAACTCATTTATATAGATAAATTAAGTCAAGAAGGAAGCATTGTAAGATAGAAGAAATGTGAAGGAAAGAATATATTAAATGGATAGTACCCAATGTGTACTTCAGAGGACATTTGTGACATTTGTGACTGGGACTCCAGTTAAACTCTCATATTCTGGTTTGTGAAGCCATGCAGTTATTTTCATCCTTGTGGCTTCAACAAGGAACATCGAACAAAAGAACCCCATTTTATAAGATGCATCCTTCACTTTCAGTCTTTGAGTCCATCCATGTCTTTGAACACATTCATGGTTCCACTCTTATCAAGCTATTTTTTATTAATCATATGGCTCTCTTAAAGATAAATTTGGAAAGATACATTTTTTCCAAAATATTTAGAAATTTAAAAAATGTGTTGCCAAGCACAACATAAGAAGACGTTTTTAAATAAAGGCATTATACATAAGTTTTAGAGGAACATAAATATAAATTGATAATAGCCATTTTTTAAAATATGAGTATTAGAAATGTTTTGCTAAAGAAACAGAATCTAATGTAGTAAATATCAACAAATTTCTTAGACACCATGACACTTACAACATAAGCACAATATATAAAAAGTAGTGATATAGTGATGAGTGACAGACTGGGTTAAACGTGAAGGAGAATATGACTATATAGATAGAAATGGCAATTGAAGAAATAAAATTTGGGGTGACTGGATTAAATCAAGTACAAGCAAAGGAAATAAAGAGGAGTAGCCAATCTGAAATACCTAGAATAACGGAATTGCTTGCTCTACAAAGATACGTTACATTTCTGCTTAAGAATTAAATTAAAAATACTAAAATACACATTTAAGTTGCATGTATATTGACTTTTAAAAACAAATAAAAAATTTCAAAAAAGTTTTAATAAACCCAGAGTGATGTGGTGGAATTTTCCAAATTACTAAAACTATATATAATATTTAGCAAAGTGTCTGCATGTGTGTGTATTCCTCTGATGGGCATGTGTGTGTATACACACATTTATATAGAAATGCATATAAAATAATATAAGCATATATAATGGCAATAAAATAATATAATTTACATAAAAACAGATACAAAGAAACAGAAACATATTGTACCAAACATTCAATCTAAAAATAAAGTTTTTCATGGCTTAATATGAACTTATCTTGAAAAATTTTATGGTAAAGATTAAATATCATTTTTATCATTTCATGGATAGGTCTTTCACTTTGACTTTTCATTAAAAGTTAAATAGATCTACTTTGTATTTTTTGTACATGCTGCTATATCTAATTCTAAGTTAATTTTATATAAACTTTGATAGTAGACTTCTTAAATTGTCTTTAGTCTGTATAAATCTCCAAAATAAGACAGCCCTTCTTCCAAAGTTAGTATGTTCTCCTTTCATATAGTCATTCTCTTTATGAAAAAGAAACCATTAAAATTCAATTAAAATCAGTATTAAATTTTCATTCATAGATTGAATGTTCTGTAGTTTAAATTGCATATACTAAACCAAATGTGCATTATACACACATATACTCACATATGTATATATACCAAATGTAAATATATTTATTTATTAATATACTTATTTTTATGTCTATGTGTAACAGTAGTCCCTCTACCTTCTGTATATAGCTTTCATTGCTCAAGGGCTTAGTTTTTTTTTTTTTTAATGTTTCATTCTCTTTTCTCCCTACTCCCACTCCCAAATAAGATCAGGGAGACAGTGTTATCTTTTCTTGAACCTTGAAGGGTTCCTTTAAACACTATCTACCACTCCTGATGGGGAAAGTCACAGCCTTTGGGACAGAAGTCCTCTGTGTTTCTCCTTTGCTAGCAAAGCAATAAAGCTTCTTTTTCCTTTTTCTCAAAACTGTGTCCTCATTATAAATTGGCATTAATTGGCATTGGGAACAAGGACTGAGCTTTCAGTTATATGTGCAAAGGTATGGTATGTATACACATTACATCTTAGTACTTACATCTCAAAGCCTCTTCATAACCAGAGAAACCCATACAGTATAGAAACACATATACAAACTTTCAAACTATTTCTGCATGTGTATTCTATCTCTTTATAATATAAACTTTTTTTGTCCTGACAGTACTATCCCTGAAGCCTTTTCAAATGAAAATGTTTTTGGTTTTGTCTAATCATTATATAAATTCCAGTTCAAAGATTGGTGAAAACAAGCAAATGTAAAAATTACTATCTGAACATACTTTCATGTCATTCCAATTCAGTGTCTTTTTCACCAACATTTTGACTTCACTGAAAACTCCCATTATTTATTTGTTTATTTTTTTCTACAAACTGCTTTTTCCAACTCACATCTTCATTTCATTCCTACTAGACTTAGATTCAGTGTTCCATACTTATGACAAAACTCTTGCAAACACTTTTAACTCCCATTTTTCTTTTCCATCTGTTTACCTGAGAAAGTGTGATATCTAATTAAACTTAATTTTCTACCTTCACCATCACTGCTCACATCAGATCTGACTTGCCTTACTTTAAATCCAAGAAAACAAATATAAAAAGTCCACTTCTTTCCACATAGAAATATCATTTTATTTGTTTTCTTTAATTTCCTTCTACCTAAAATCTTTATTGCTTTTTCTATACTCTTCTCAATTTTATTTTTTCGCTCTTCTTTCCTCAGTCCTAGCTAATGGCTTTAGCTTATGCTTCATTGAGAAAAAAGAAACAATCTGAGAGGACTCATTTCATCTTAACAGGAATAAATGCAGGTGCATTTGCTTCTGTATTCCAGCTTTCATTTTACTACTATGAGGTTGTCTTTTCCTAGCATGAATAAACAAAGGGAGTTGTCTCTCTGCTTGTGCTCTGGATGACTCCCTTCTCCTTTTCTCAAGAAGTTAACTTTGCCCCTTTCTAAAGTGAAATGGGATGTCTACTTTTATTTTATTTTTTTCTTTTTAGTTATAAATGACAGTAGAATATATTTTGAAATATCATAATACATGGAATATAAATTCAAAGTTTTGAGGTTGCACATGACATGAAGTTACAGTGGTCATGCATTCATATATGAACATAGGAAAATTATATCCAATTTATTCTACTGCCTTTCTCATTCCCATCCCCACTCCCTTCCCTTCATTCCCTTTTGTCTAATCCAGTGAACTTTTATTCTCCTCTCCCCCCAGGCCCGCCGGCTTATTGTGAGTTATCATCTACCTATCAGAGAGAACATTCAGCCTTTGGTTTGGGGGGATTGGCTTATTTCATTTAGCTTGATAGGTGTCTACTTTTCAACTGTCTCATGAACATAGACATAGCCAATGTTATGAGTTGACTATGCTAAATTTAAGTCTGACTTCTGTGAAATTCAGACTTCTTTCTCAGCATGCTCATGTAGATTTCTGATAGTGATTTCAAATTTAACATGTCAAAAACTCAATGCCCATTCCTGACACTTTCATCTAGTTCTCTTTAATCTTTCTTAGCTCAGTAAATATTGCCACTTCCAGTCAGTTGCTCAAAATAAAAACTGATAAATTGACTTTGAATCCTGGTTTCCTTTCAAACTCCCAATATCCAACTGCGTCAGAAACTCTTGATCACTTCTTATATAATATAATGTTTAATGTCTCTAATTTGTAGTAGCTCTACTATCACCATACTAATAATTATAACTTCTTTTTGATTTATTTAAATAGCCTCTTATATGATCACTATTCCCTCACATTAAACTTCTAAAATTGTTTTCCTCAGAGTTTCATAAAACTCTTCAAAGTAGATTCCCTTGGCACTTGAATTAAACTCTAAACTTTTCTCAATAAAGCAGCATCTACATCATCCTCCATAAGATCTGAAGCATGATTTTATCCTCACCTTTCTTTCTTTTAGTTATATAGTCTGGTCATAATGTTCTTTGGTTTCTAAAAGACATTGAGGACATTCCTATTTCAGAGTCCTTGCTTCTAATATCATTCCACTTGATCTTCCCATGAAGACTTCTAATTTGCAATATCCAAGAGTGTATCTTTAAACAACCAGCTTAACAATGTCACAGCAGCATTGTACTATGTCATTCCTATATATATATATATATATATATATATATATATATATATATATATATATAATGTTGCACTTGAACAAGTATTGTAATTTCTTATTAGGTACTTATGTGCCTATTCAATTATGGTCTGTACTTCCACAAAAGTACATAGCTTCTCTGTTTGCTGCATTCCAACTTTCTAGAATAAGACTTGGTACATTGAAGAATCTTAGTAAACATTTTTGGAAATAATAATTTTGAGATACTAATTGATTTCACTATTGTTAAGATGAAATAAATAATTCTTAGAATCACCAAGATTGACTGTGTTCCTTTTTATGACAGAGGAACTTGAGCATAAATTTTCCTATGGAATGTCATAATTATTACCTATTAGATTTTAAAAGCACTTTATGACCCCAGAAAGAAGAGGACAATTTATATACTCAGTTATCCACCAGTAGTGGATAAGCTACTAAGAAATAAAAGGATGTCTTAATAATACTCAGTAATTTCTGAAATTATGCTATACTACAAAGAAAGTTAGATACATGCATATAATATCTACAAAGAAATGATATTATATGCATGTATCTAAAGGAAAAATAAGTTTTTGCAAATTCAACTTGTTGCAATTTCTTTCTTTCTTTCTTTCTTTCTTTCTTTCTTTCTTTCTTTCTTTCTTTCTTTCTTTCTTTCTTTTTTTGCAAATAAATAGCACTCCATTCCTTAGAAACCATTTTGTTGAAAAGAAAAAAATAAAATATATGAAAGCAGGTAAAATTAAGTACTGGTTTCCCACACCCTATTTTAATCTTTGTATTTGTTTTCCATAGATCATACCTCTTATTTATGACAAAGTAAAATAGTGGAAGCAGAAAAAAATTAAATAAATATAGAAAAAAATTGAGTTTAATTTAAGAAACTACTAACATCCTGTCAGTACTTCAGGCAATTATTTAAATAATCATTTATTGTATAAGGATATCATGGTGAATATTTTGATATAAGTCAGCTCTTATATATATTCATATGTGTATTTGTGGAACTGAACATTGAAATAGTTTTAATTTAAGTAATTAAAATAGCAGACACTATTACTATTTAGGTTACTTTCTATTCATAGAGAATAGAATATTATGCAAATAGCATATAGGCACAAAATAATATATGAAATAAAGATTTATGCAAACACCTTATAAAAGAGGGATGACAGAAGGAGTGAATAAGGGGGTTTTATTAGATAGATTAGAAAAGCTTTGAGTTCTCCTGTAAATTTCTAATAGATTTACCCATGGAAAAAAATTAAAACCTATAGAAAAGAGAATATATTGAGTCATGTGTACTGAGGAATCTGGATGAATGGAATTCTAGACATATGAAATTGGGAAAAAGACACAGTACCAGTGTATATAAGATATAAGAAAGCACTTTAATAGATGGATCAATTTTGACTCTAATAATTATTAAACAACTACCTGGAACTCTTTCTGGATTAATACAAAATCATTTAAAGTCATGTAATTCAGAAAGAAGAATATTCAATGCTAAGAAAAAAATCACATTTCCCATGTGATTTTTCTCTTGTTATATTGAGGGTTCTACTACATAATAATGAAGGTCAAGCACAGAGAAATGGAGATGGGAAGAAGCAGAAAGTATTCAAACCACAAATTTCAATGGCTATGAAAAGGCTTCAACTGTTCATCAGCTCCATAGTGTCATTTCACTTGGAAAAGTGTTTCAATGTTTTTTTTGTTTGTTCGTTTGTTTGTTCTTTTTTTAAAAAAAATAGGAAATATATCACTTAAGGAATTATAAAATGAAAGCTATGACAAGTTTTCTTCAACAGTGTCTAAAGAAAGCCAAAGGGGAGTTAAGCCTACTCCTACCTTCCTGGACAGCTGCATTGGAATTTTCTCTTCCAGCAAGTTGAAAATTTGTGATACCTTTAACATGCTCAACAACAGCTTGTAGGAATTCATTATGCAGCACTGGACACTTCATATAGATATTCATTTTTATTTCCCTTGTTGAATCTCTCCCACTTGCTGTTTTTTCTGAGTTGGTGATCTATGCTTCAAATATGCTATTATTTCTGTCAACTATGTTTCATTTCATGCATGCTGATTCCACCAATAGAGATCTTTTGAAATTGGTAAAGCTGTTGTATAAACTGATACTCCCACAAAAATTGTCGGTGTAACACATGGAGATCTAAACTAAAAAGAACTGAAAAACATTATTTTCTCAATATAGTTCTAGATGTGAATTTTTTAATGGAATTACAAACTCTAGCTGATTTGAAACAAAAAAAATTTTTCTTCAAATTATTTTAAGAAGAGATGATAGATTTAATAAATTCAGGACACATCAGATGTTTCATGTAAAGCTAGATTATTCAAATAAGTGAAATTATTTTAACTTATCAGTTTCCCCTAATGTGTTATTACATGTTTATACTTTCAGTTAATAATAATAAATAATGTTAATAATAATAAAATAATAATAATATGATAAGAGACTGTATCCTTTAACTATATAAGGATTTCCTTTGAGATTTTATAAATAATTCTTACATTTTGCTAAATCTGACACAGCATACAAAAATCTCATAAAGTCATAAAGTTATGAAGTAATCATTAGTACTATTAGAATATGATTCACCCCTCTTAAAATGTTGTCTTAAAAGTTTTAAATATTAAATTCCATTGAAATAATTGGTATTACACAAATATTAAAAACATGTGAGAATAGGAATTATAAAAAAGATCTATGGTATGGTGTGTTTGGTCTAGGATAGATGTTACCTAAAAGTCTTGTTGACTCTAGATCAATTCTGTACTATTTCTTAATCTTAGTAGTCTCTGTTGAAGAAAATAAGACTGATGCCAATCTATGGTAAATGTTAGTAAATTCTGCTATAGTGAGTCAGGAAATAGGTATATAAAGCAGGAAGAGATAAATTATATAGCACAAAAGTGGCTGGCCTCTATACAATACTTTGTAAACATCCCAGATGGGTTATGGTACAAGAACAGCAAAATCTGCAAACCTCAGATGTGTCCTGAGTCTATTGGGAAGACCCATCTCCCACTCCAAACTGGGTATTAGTGGCTTAACAGACAGCAGGTGGCACATAGTTCTGGGATGTCTGAACCAGGCTTCTGGCTCCATGTCAGCTTCTGAGGCCACTGTATTTCAGAGACATCTCTGGGGAAACAAGGAGGAACTAAGGAATGTCTTCTACCTCTAACATCCTTTATATTTGATCCCCTAAGTTTCTACTCTATGGCTTCATTGATTCAGCAAAAATAAAATTAATGGAATTTTATTCAACTTAGAGATATATCTTCATGTGTTAGACATTTATGTAATAATAAATTTTCTCTTAGATGTCAGGCATATTAGAAATCATGTTTTTTAAATTTAGCTATTAGTTATGTTTACTTTCAAGTTTACTTTTCCATAGTAGCATAAAGGAGTAAAAAAAAATAAGTTTTCAAACCACTTACTAAACATTTTAAAAATAATTTTCATTACTGGCATGGTGTTAAATATAATTCACAAACATAAAAATTCATCTCAACTTTTAGCAAGATGCGGAAACAGCTCAGCTTTCTTCACAAAACTTCTTTGTTATTCTGCATTTTATTTAGCACTTTTTAAAAGTATGATAAGCATTATATAGTACTGACTTTGAGTCATATAAAGTAACAGTTTCATGATATATTTGGAAGAAATCAGATCTATTAATATTCTGGTCAATATTTTTTCTAATATCAAAACCTAGATTGTAGACATACAAAAGAAAAAAAAGCAGTAATTGGGTTTGTGAATTATATAGACTTGAGATCATTCAAAATTAAAATAGGCAAGAAGGTAACTCAAAAACAACATCAATAAAAGTAATAATAAAATGGAAAGTAAAATATAAAAATATAATAATTACACACTTCTGGATCAGAAAATGTGCCTAGAATTGAATGTTTAAATGATTACTATGACTACAGTTTTCTAATTTAAAAAGAAAGGAGAAGGTTATATGTTCCAGGCTAACAATGAAGTGTGCATGTAATATGCCACCTGATCATAAAATGCAAAGATTTGAAAATTCAAAGTTAGGCTGGATTTCTAGAATTATAATATTAAATATTATATCCATGTGTGAGTCCTACATATATATGTGCATATACTCATATATTTGTACAAATATATACACATATCTATATAAGAGAATAGATGAATCCACGTTCACCTGTTAACAGTTCTAATTTTTCCATTGCTTTAATTTAATATGTTTGTATCACCTTCTGATGGGTACATGCCGTGTAATTACCACAGCAGGGCTTTTGAATGTGCTGTTGCTTCTAGCTGTGTGTCCTTTTCCATTTTTGCTTCATTAAATTTTTAGCTTTCAGCTTCATCTTTACTCCAGGGAAAACTTATGTAAACTAGATCAAATCCCTATATTTTATTCTGCAGAAATAAATATATTGATATATTTTTAAGTATACTTAAATGAAAGTCACTAGAATAAAGGAGGGAACTTCTTTTATAAAAAAAATTTGGTCATTTAAGATAATGTTTTGGTGAAAATAAAATTGAAGGGAACTTCTTTGTTGAATACGTAAATACATGAAATGGATTAAGATGGACATTCAAGTCAAAATGAAAATGATATAGATATACCATAAGTTGCTAATTTATTTTGTATGTAATATGAACAATTAAATCACCATGATATTTTTATTAATTAATTTTTAATAATGAAATGGAGTTAAAGCAGTAGGGCTTCTATAATGATTGAGATGAAATGTTTATTATTTTTCAGTAATTTTATGTATACATATTGATTAGGAGCTTAGCTTTTGAGACCATCATTTGAGATCCTGATTAAACATTGAGACATAGCTTTATTAATTTTATCTTACCTCATGATTGATTAATTTTTCCTAAAATAAACAATGTAATCTTTAGAAATTTTTTGTGCATCTCAGGAGTCTATCCCAGTTTAAAAACTATTGTTCTGGTAGAATTTATCTAAGCTTGCATATTTAGCACAGTTTATTTTATGCAATTTACTTTTTCATCTTTATATTATGGTTTCAGTATTTTTTTAATATTTATTTTCTAGTTCTTGGTGGACACAACATCTTTGTTTGTATGTGGTGCTGAGGATCGAACCCGGGCGGCACGCATGCCAGGCGAGCACGCTACCACTTGAGCCACATCCCCAGCCCCATACAGTATCTTTTTTAAAAAATTGGTGTCATTTATATTCTCTGTGGATAGCACTTTATGATAATAAAATATGTAATTCATGTCTGATAGTGTTGAAAATCACTGGATTAGATTAATGTAGAACAATCTCTCATAATTTGTGTTGCTTAGCATTTAGTGATTTCTGGGTTGACCTTAGAATGATATAGAAAATTTGTTATAAGTCTTTTTATCTTAATCAATAGAAGACACTGAACCAAATTTGAGAGGAGTTTTCCCTTGAAAAATTTGTAAATGTTTGGGTGTATTACAAAAAACAATTTTTGTTCCCAGGTCAAAATGGGAAGCAGGCCTGCTGATGAATCAGGCTGATGACTGGTTGGTATTTTAAAATGACATTATAATGCTGCAGGATTCAATAAACTTGGGTTAATTCAAGATAGTATAATACATGATTATTCAGATGTAAAAGAAATCATAAAAAGACTTCCAGATAACTTTTATAATGACAGGACATTTTTTTCAATGATAGAACACAGACTATGAGGCAACAGATCTTGTCTGAAGAGCAATGAACAAAATGTGAGAATAAGTTCTACCTTGAACCGTATTTCAGAGAGGTTATTCAAACTGAGCACAGTGGCACATGCCTATAATCAGCAACTAGGAAGGCTAAGGCAGTAAGAGTTCTAGGCAGTAAGAGGTCAAAGCCAGGGGCTGGGGATGTGGCTCAAGCGGTAGCGCGCTCGCCTGGCATGCGTGCGGCCCGGGTTCGATCCTCAGCACCACATACCAACAAAGATGTTGTGTCCGCCGAGAACTAAAAAATAAATATTAAAAATTCTCTCTCTCTCTCTCTCTCTCTCTCTCTCTCTCTCTCTCTCCTCTCTCACTCTCTAAAAAAAAAAAAAAAAAAAAAAAAAAGGTCAAAGCCAGCCTCAGCAAAAGCAAGGTGCTAAGTAACTCAGTGAGACCCTGTCTCTCTAAATAAAATATAAAATAAGGTTAGGGATGTAGCTCAGTGGTCTAGTGTCCAAGTTCAATCCCCAGTACCTCCCCGGCCGCAGGAGAAAAAAAAAAGAGGTTATTAAGGGAGAGAGAGAGAGTTGGGCAGGGGGTGTGCTACATTTGTTTTCAAAGTGTGCTCATGGAGAATTGGTTAAACCTGAAACTTGAGAATGTAAGAATTATTTATTCTGCAGATGCATTACTTTAATGAATGTCTATGGTAATCATAAGAAAAAAGAACCTGAACTAAAAGTGGATTCATATTCTCCCCAAATATAAGGACTTTTTCTAACTCCATTTTATTTTTCTTACTCAAGGTCAAGGACGCAGTGGTTACAAAGAGCAGACAATAATTTCAACAAACTAGAGGCCAGTGCCTGATTCTTATTTGCTGAGATTGCCTGAACTAAAGTTATATACCATCCATAATGCCAAGACCATCATCTTCCTTGTCTTTACATTCATTAGGATATCATAATTAGCAATTCACACTCCAGGTGGAAGCAGAGGATCAAAGGGAGGTGTGAAGTGCATCTCAATTTCCTTAGTCACTAAGAGGAAAATATTGACACCCTTGCAGTCAGGAATAAAAATCACAATACATGATAAGGGATGTAACCTTGTATGCAATGCAGACTGCCAAGATCCCAAACTGCAACTGAGGCAGAGATGATGGTCACATGTGTTTTCTGATGTGTTTATCCATAATGGTATTTTCATAAACTATATCAGATAATACTTGCCAGTTTGACTTAAAAATCAGTTTTGCTATTAAGATGATCCAAATTACTTTTGTCTCCCAAACTTCATAGAGTCACAGATGCGGTTTGTTCATTTATAAATTCCTTCTTGTTTTATTGAAATTCTTGTGTATGCCACCCCATCTATATACTAACTTTAACCAATCCAGTGGAACTCTAATACTCTGAGTACTGATTCACTACAGTGAAGGCATATATTTAAATACTGATTTTCTCTCATCACACTCTATATCAATAAATAGAATGTAAACTGTTTATCAAAACCAGTGCTTTTGTCTTTATCTTAATATCATCTTCTAAATTATCAACTATCCCCATAACATGTGTAATCCACTTATTTCAAAGTATGAAAAGAGCGAACAACTTGATTATCTTCCTGTGTTCATGAATATTGAGTGCTCATTCTAATTTTCTTGTTTTTTTTCTTTTTTAACCAATTTTCTAATGACTTAGATGGCTGATTATAACCTTTATCAAGTAAATTCTAGCTACATATTTACTTAGAGTGCACATTTAATATTATTTTATTTAAATAGCTTTATGTGAAATTCTTAGATTATAAATGTCATATCTTTACATTAAAATGAGTATTTAATATTTCTCAATGACTTTGAGTAATATAATTAGTTCATTAGTCTCAGGGTGTACATACTTCTTAGTATTATGTTATCATACCTGAAATCCAAAAATATAAACTTTGAAGAAATATTTTATTCATACTAAAAAATGGAATAAATCCATAAGCAAAATTTCTAATGTGCACAATCTTGAGGGTGTCATATAGATTTCAGTTAACTCTTGTTATTTGAAATTAATATTTTTGTATCTCTTGGCCCCTAAGGTAATCTTTTTCATAGACTAATATACATGCCTATATGCTTCCTAAAATTCCAAAGAAACTACTGCACTCAAGGTATTTGTTTTCCTAAATTTGAAATATTTTTATCTTTATTACATACTGAACTTCGTATTTATTTATATTTGGTTTCTAGATTTAAAAAATAAAGGTTTCAAAAACATATTTTAGATGTTTATTTTTATTTTTTTGTATTAGCTTTTTATTGTCATGATAAATAATCTGCATAAAATAACTTAGAGGAGGAAAATTTTATTTTGGCTGTGACTTAGAGGTTTCAGTAAACTGGGACCATTGTTATGGGATGTAATGAGATAGAGAATCATGAGAGGGTATTGTGGACCAGAATTGGTCATCTCATGGAGACCAGGAAGGAGGGAGAGAGAAAGAGGGGTGGTGGGTAGGGAGATAGGAGCCTGGGATAAGAAATGGCTCATCACCTACACTTTCCAACTTTCCACCACCTTTCAGTAGTTCATTCCGCTATCAATTCATTAGTTCACTGTTGAGGTCAGAGCGCTCATGATATAGACCTCACCTCTGTACACTGCTGCATTGGGGACATTCCAGATTAAATCACATCTTATTTCAGATATTTAAAAAAAGAATAATAATCTAAAAACTAAAGGATTTGAAAGTTTGTAATCTGTCTATATATTTTTCCACTTTCTGTATCATGTTGATGATATTAATGTAAAATTAGTATATCAGGGATTACATTTGTTGAGGAACACACAAAAAAATGCCTTTTAATCGCCATACATTTTCATTTCCTGTAGTTGTTCTCTGTTGTATTTTATTTCAATGCCTTGGCTTCAGTTCAGTGCTCTTGGAGGAAAAAAATAAATAAAAGGAACAAATATACATCCAGATTATTCAATGGCAAAATTATTCTGAAGGGCTATGAGTAGTGAATCATCAAAGGAAACACTCAAAAGCCATTCAAATGACAGCATCGTAATTCTCATCTTCAGCTTCTGCAGTTGAGTTTGTCATGATATTGTCAAGAGATGAAACCAGGAAGAGAAGGAGGATTTATTAAAATTTTCAAATGTATATAAATTTAATGTAATTGCGTGAAATCAGCTCTGGATATGTGCAATATCTGAATTTCACTTATAATAAAGACATAACTTTCAAGTTTATTTCCTTAGAATCCAGAGGGACCAAACATATACAAAATGTATACAGTGTAGGGGTGTGGGAGAAGTTCATATCCTGTATGATTATTCCATTTCTCCTAAACAGTTTCAGGATTCACTCCAAAATACCTAGATTGCATAAATTTCTTTGAGAATCTTCAAGCCCATCTAGAAGAGTTACCTATGCAAATGGCCAAGAGCGAGAGCCATTCTCTTCTCTGACAGTTCAAATTGTTCATGTCAGTCTAAGCCTGGCCATGTGTAGTGACTTTTTAATCTGTGTTGAAGTAAATATGACAGCTACTTAATCTATACATTTAACTAGCCCACATATTTATTAAACATCTCTATTCTTTTCCTCTTAGACTCACAGAATCATTTTTACTCCTGTGTTAGATTATTACAAAGACTGAAAATGAGCAGGCATGGTGGTGCATGCCTGGCTCAGGAGGCTGAGGCAGGAAGATTACAAGTTCAAAGCCAGCCTCAGCAACTTAGTGAGGCCCTAAGAAACTTGGTGAGAACCTGTCAGTCATTGTTGTAGGTCTATTTTTTGGTGGCATCTCCTAAAACTAAGTAATTTTACATGCTATTGTTTGTTTGTACAAATGTCACTATCAAATAATATTCAGGAAGTTATCCCACTATGTATGCTGGCAAACCAACAGGAATAAAAAATGAGATAAGTGTACTTAAAAAAAGTAGTTTCCAACTAGATAACAACTCTGCAAAATCAGAGAACAGATTTCAATTTCAGAAATTATCCCAGAGTCTGTTGTGTTTTCATAATATAAAATATTTTAAAATTCTCTCAAAACAGTAGCTTTAAAACAGACTCACTGCCTATTTAACTATCTAAACAAGCCATCAGTAAATATTTTGAAAAAAAAAATATATATATATATATACTTTCTTGATATGACTGCACATGCCATCTTAAATTAAATACTTTTCATAATCATTTTATATGACATAAACAGTTGGGGTATTAAAGCATTGCTGTCCATGACCATATGCAGCTCACTTTTTCACTGCCCATGTAATTGTGGTCATGTAACTTTGACCTCTGTTTGGGCAAGACATTTATCTTCTTTGCTTTAATATGACCTAATTACTTTGGTTTCTTTACCACCATCACTCAAGAAGAACTTAACTGCTTTCTGTGAGATGCCAGCCCTACTTGAAATCACCAATATGCTTTGTCACTGACGGAGAAGCTGAGCATCTGTTACCACATCATCACCTCTTATTCTACTGCAAAAGCAGCTGGAGCCCTTTTTAGCAGGATTCCTCATTTCATGTTCAGGGTTATGAAGAGGTTGATGTCTTTTTTTTTCTGTGACATAATTAATATACAGAAGGAAGGCCAAGTTTTTAAACCGCTTTTTCTATATTTAATACCATGTTGCATGCTGTGTTTTTGTCATGGAATTACCCAAAGAATTTTATTCAAGCCTCCTGTGAAGTGATATGCAACTTTTATTCACTAATTCTAACATAATTGCAAGGTCTAATTTAATGTAATTGCGTGAAATCAGCTGTTTCATTTCAAGCAAAAGTTGTCATCTCAAATGTAGATGATATTCCATTCTGGCACTTTCATTTGAATTGTGATGTTTCTTCTCCTTAGCAATTCATGAGCTGGAAGATATTGTCCATCTGTTTTTTAAAAATTTATTATGAAGATGTGTAGAAGCTAGAGTGTATCTCAGAAGTAGAACACTTGCCTAGCATGCATGAGGCCCTGGGTTCAAACCATAGCACCAAAAAAAAAAAAAAAAGATGTGTAGACCTAAATGATGGATTAGTAAGATTCACAGCTACCAAAATGTCCTTAAGCTTCACTTGAGACTTGTTGAAAATATTTTTGTATTCCCTCTTTAATACAGCAGTTGAATAACCAAACCAAAACCAAAACATTTAACCAAAGTGTAAGTGATACATTCTCACAGCGAATAGCTTATTCATGCAAGCTATCTCAGGTAACATGTTCTGTTAGGAGACTCTGGAGGGCTCTGTTTTTATAAGTATTGTCAGGAATTTTGATCTTAGGTTAAACCTCTTTTATCTAGTGTTATGGTTTGGTCTCAGTATGAACCCCACAGGTTCATGTTTTGGGAGATTGGTTCCCAGTGTACATGGGGTAGATGATAGAAACTTCAAGAAGTGGCAGCTAGGAGAAAGCCCTGGGGATCATTTGAAAAGTTTCACCTCAGAAAGGATCAAAGTAACTTTTATGAAAACTCTCAGCTTCCTCAAGGGGGAGTTGTTATAAGAGCAAGTATTATCCCTGAATTGCTATCTGGTTACTGTTTTCCAATGTGATTTATTCCTCCTGCATACATTTCCACCATCAGCCAATGGACCTTCACCAGAGCTAATGCTATGCTGTTTGAAAATTTCAACCTCCAAAATTATGAACTAATTTTCTTTTTTTAAAATAAAAAATAGCCTTCATTGAATGTTTTATTATAGTAACAGAAAATGAACTTTGTACCTCTTTTTTGACCATGAAAATAAGATTGATTCTTGTAATTGTTTGAGGCACATATAAAGATGTAAACTTTAAGAAACTCTTTGATTTCATTAATGTTTATGGGTCTTTTATAGTGTAAAGCTTCACATTAATGTAAATGTGAACTTTTTTATAAATAAGCTAATATGATTATTGATACCTACAACCGGAACTCATCTTATACAGAAGAAGCAGAAATTTCAAGATAGAATCAAATGATTAAAGCAATGATCTTAAGACCCTTTGAACAATAGGAACAGATGTTACTATTCTTTGTCAAAATCTAATTCCACCCAATAATGTTTTCTAATTTCAGTACTGAATTCATGTCCTTGTTCCTTATCACAAATAACATTTTTACCTATTTAACTAATAAAATTCAAATTGTCACATAGGACTTTTCAACATCCCATAAAAAAAACCTTCGTTAGATATTAATTCTCCTTTATGTATCTAAAATTCTTAGCCCAAGAAATTAACTGTTTTTTTTCCCTTTGTACACCCACTAGAATCTAATGTCTATTGAGTCTGCTCAGACTGGAGATCACATGTGAATTCTCAATTGTTAGATCACTGTAACTTTGTTCATTAAACATTCCTATGGTATTAAACATGTAAAAGTTACTGTTGAAAGAGCTTCACAAATATTACTCACAAAGATAATATAGACAAGATGAATAAAAGCAATCAGTTATAAACATTTTTTACTTAGTATCCATATTTCACTACTGTATTTAGCATTGTTTTATACTACTTAGAAAAGTATGACTTCTCTTTTGATTAACATGATAAAACCCTCTGAGATTCCCTCAACTCAGCTTCTCTGATCTTAGTCCTTTTCTTGAGTTCCATTTCAAATCTTGTTTACATATCCCTTTACATTTTTTCTTTTAACATACTTTGCCTTGAGTGGTCCAAACATGCTGAAGTCAACAAAGCCTCTAGTTTCCTTTCTTTAGGTTCAATTAAAGATTTTTATTTGTTTATTAAATATGTTCACTTGTCTATAGTCATCAAAAGCTAAAAATTAAAAAGTAAACAAAATGAAACTTCAAAATTAATTTCTCTCAAAATTCTCCAATCTGCACTACTAATCACTGCAAACTTTGGGTAGAAGTCTTCTAAATTAGTTGACAAATGTTTTAATTCTATATATTCAATATCTCTAAAACGTGGACTGAAATTTGAAGCAGTGTCAATAGCTGTTTGCTTAATTTTTCCAATAATGATGAGAAGAATAATTGAGATAAGCAAGATTATTATGTCAGTTAGAAATTTAATGTTTTTCTAAAGCTATTTTCAATGCTTGAAAACTAAACATTCCTTTTTCTATGTAATATAAATTTAGATTTAGAACCTATTTGATAAATGATATTGTTTCATCACTATAATCATAGGAACATTGTATAAGAGCAAAGTTCAATACATAAGGGGAATACTAGTCATGTTGTACAATGGTCATTTTAATTACATTTCCATTTGGTTAAATATTTAATGTAAAATGTTTTCTTAATATCATTACACTTATAGCATTCTCCAATATGTGTCTCATAAATAGCTATTAAATTTAAAACAATATTAGTCTAAATAATTTATACTATTGAAAATGATTTTAGGGTGGTAATTAAAATCATTATAAATTATAAATGTTTTCTAGGACAGATGTAAATTGAATGTACATCATCATGTGCATTGTTAAATCTAATTGATTTAAAACAGAAGTTGAATATTTTCTCCAGAAATCAAATTTTCAAATAAGTAAATTATACATAACAAATTTTCTTAAAAAATAATGTGCTTGTTGTCAAAATAATATCAGAAACAACAACAAAAAAATAGAAATTCCCTGTAATATATCCTTGAAGGTCTTTTGAATTCTTTGAGTGAGCAAACATATATGAAACTAGATTTTATGAAATATAGACATAATTAGCATATATATTTTATTATTAGAAACACAATACTTTATCATGTTTGAATTTTTAAACTTTATAAAAGAGCACAATAAAATATTAGAAGGCTTATTTCTACATCTATTTTCATTTATTAGTTCCCATAAGTAATCCAATTTTTGGTTTTAAAATTAAATTTAAATTTTAAATTATTAAATTAAGTTATTTTAATTCTTTAATATATTCCAGATCATACTGGATACCCTATTATATAATATACATAAATTATACAGAACATCTTATGATAAATGCACATGAATTGTATTATTATTTTTTGAGTTACATATTGCTTCATCATAGAGGGTGCCATGATTTACTTGACAATCATATGAATGGTCATTTGCTTCATTTCCAGTTGCATTTTATTCCACTAAAGCTATAATTTGGGTAAGTGTCCCCCAAATAGTTAAAGGCTTAGCCTCTAGACTGCGACACTATTGGGAATTGGTATAATCATTAAAAGGTGGGATCTATCAAGTGGGAGAAAGATCACTGGGGAGTTGTCCTTTAAGGGGATTTTGGTTCCTAGTCCCTTCCTCTTTCCCTTGTTTCTTCTTTTTCTCCCTCTCTCTGCTTTCTGGATATCATGAAGTAAACATATTCCTCTACCATTCACTTCTTGTCATGATATGCTGCCTTGATGCAGGTCTAAAATCAATGGAGCCCACAAATTATGGACTAAAAGCTTCCAAATTGTGAGCCAGAATGAACTCTTTCTCCTATTAAGTTGATTTTCTCAGATATTTGTTTTAATAATGGAAAGCTTGACTAACATAATTGTTGAGAATATTACAAAGAATTTGTATGTGTACATCTAACAACTATTTGCTATATACCTTTAATATGTATCCTGAAAAAGTAACTTGCCTCACCTCATGTCTCAAGTTGATTTCGCCCCCTCTGATTTGTATATATATTCAAATGGCATTTTCAGATTCTAAAACTGTACCCAATTCAACTCAGTTTTAAAGTTATCCCCCTAACTCTGCTACATTTAATGTTCTATCTACAAACTATTTCTAGGTTTCTGAATTAGTGACATATCCTCTTCATTCATAAGTGAAATTTATGACAACTACAAAAAAATTCCCTTAGGGAGTATTTATTCTGTACTGACTTTCTCCACTTGTCTGCTATGTTGTTTGTTTGTTTTTATTCTGCAAAGTTAACCGCAGTACATATTTCTTCAAAAATTCACAGGTAAAATAATTATCATTCTAAGTTTTAGAAAATGCAAAAGAAAACAAACTTATGTTTTGTTTTAATTTCAGATGGATTTATTCTAGAGATCTGGAAATAACCTGACAGAGTATGGCAAAGATCTTTAATAAAAATATAGCTGTTTGGTGGTAGGTACAATTCAATTCTATCATGAAATGAAGTGCATCCTTTCTTTTTTTGTATTTTAGCACAGAAACCATGCTTTTTAGAAACCAAAGTCCATAGAAATGTGTGCGGGAATGCCCCCTCCATTTGCTGCGGTTCTGACCACACTAGATTCTTTAAGACTACATAAATGATAACTAGAAATCTTCAAAGAAATTAAGTTGTAATCATATGCCATCCTAAAAAGCGGTGAGAAAACATTTAAGGTTGAACCAACCCCTTACTTTCTCATATCAATTAAGAATAAACATGGCTTTTCTTTTTTTGTGCCAATCTTTTATTTCCTCTCCATTTTATGCTTATTTTCATTCTTCCACACTGCTGCTGAATTCTGATGAGGAGGCAATGTCCAACCCAATCTGTTCAGGTAATTGCTTTGTATACTTAAACTCTCATTCAGTTGAAATAAGACAAATAAAATGCCAGGATGCACAGTGGCCATTTTAGCACCAACCAGAGGTAATTGTTAGTCTTAACCTTTGCCAAGCCATTTGATGATGTTTGATAATGTAGTTTTCAAGAATATTTCTCTAACATCATTCTTGCCTGGGTAGGCACTGTGTTTTAAGTCTGTAAATACTGACATTAAAATATTTTATAATGAATTTTAAATTATATACATTCTCAGTTTGAAGTATCAGAATAGGATATAAGATTAGATGGATAATAAAATATTTCCAATCAGATAAAAGTTAGTAAAAAAGACAAATGTTGATTTCAAAGACCAATTCATTCTAAATGTGCTGCAAGAAAATAATAAGTGGCATGATATTAAAAACTAAGAAAATAAATGGCTAGATTGAAAGAATGAGATTACTGAGAGAATTATTTATTTTGATTAACCTACAAACTCTGTAGGCACAGAGGTATATATATATATATATATATATACACATACATACACACACACACAAACCTTTTTCTTTTCAACCCCTCACCCTGCCGCTAGCTAGGGCAATATATGAAATAAATTATTTCTAAATACTTTTATGCTCAATAAAATATGAAAATAATTAGGACACTTTTTAAAAATAAAAGTTAAATTTGACCATTGTTTCAGCTTTTGCTGCCTCTATACTGTATTAAATAATGCAAAGCTCAGGTATAATTGAGCCTTTGCCATAGTGAGATCAGTTTTTTTTTTTTTTTTCATTCCACAATGAGTTGTTAATGCTACACTCTTTTCTCCTGTTGTTAAAGGTGTCTGTCTGCCACTAGCACTCTCTTGTTGTTACAGGTATCTTTCTGTTGACTAAAGGTGTGTGTCATTCAATAAATACAGGCCTATGAAAAAAGTATGTTTACACAGTTATGTATAAAGTATACTTGCATATACTATCTCATTTACCTAAGAATCTGAGTATCTCTAAAATTATTCATATGTTCAAAATGAAGACTTTGAGACTCTAAAGAGAAGTACCTGGAGTCATATTAGTGCATCTTAGATACAGACTTGAACTTGGGGTTTCTCTATCAACAGATGAGAACCTTGCCCTGCTCTGGGAGCAGCACAGGTCTTTAGTTAATACTCTATTACATAATACTTTCAACAATTGAAAAATAATACAAAATGACAAAATTTGCTAATAAAAATTTACTGTCAGGGTTTTCTTCATCTTCTACCACTCTCAGAATAACAGTTTCACTTTACAACTAGAGGACATATGTATACATCAGTAATATACCAAAGTATAACAATTCCATATAAACTAGAGGCAATTTTCTAATAGTATGTGTTAGTCAACTTTGTGTTGCTGTGACAAAATACCTGACAAGAAAAATCTAGAGGATAAAAGTTCATTGGGACTCACAATTTCAGAGGTCTCAGTCCATGGCTGTCCAACTATATTGCTCTGGACCCGAGATGAGATAAAATGTCATGGGAGAAAGGTGTTCTGGAAAAAAAGTTACTCAATTTGTTGCAGCAGAAAAGCAGAAAGAAAGGAGAAGAAAGGGGTGGGAGAGAAGATAAACCCTTCCAGGACATCCCACAAAAGACCAAATTCCTCCAACAAAAGTCCCACCTTCCAGTTCATATAGCTACAGAAGGATTAATCTCCTGATGAGGTGAGAGCTATTATCACCTAATCAGTATCATAAGCCCCACCTCTGAGAACATGAGATTTTTGGAGAATTTGCATGTCCAAACTATAATATTATATTGAATACAAAACCATCCTTCTGAGGACTTTTTAATATTCTTATAATGACTCCATCCTTACAGTCAAAAATTTTAAAATTAACAAGAATATTATGTATCGATTCGATTTTCCTAATAGTGTCCTTGAGAAAATTATTCTAGATCCTTCATTTCTTAAAAATGCAAAAGAAAGCATGCTATTTCAGTGACCTCCGCCTACTGGATTTCCTTTTTAATTTTCTACTTTTTTCAGGGGGAATATTGTCAGTGGCAATATAATTCTCTATTTTACTATCTCAGAAACTTAATAGAATTAAGTTTAGAATCTTACTTCCCTATACAAATTTAAAAGATGGCATAACTCCCCGTAACCTACCTGAGAAAATTCAAACACTGTCACTCTTTGTATGACCTTGGGTAAGTCAAGCTCTGGGCTTTGATTTCATCAATTATAGAACAAGGAAAATAAAAGTGCTCATCCCACATGTCTCTTGCAAGTACTAAATATGTCATTATTTCTTACATCGTTATTCAGACATCGTCAGGCATATGTTAAATAATACAAAAAATTGGCACAAAACCCTCTGAAATTTTTATTTCTTAAATTTCATCAATTTCTAGACATTGAATTCATTTACCGAACTGCCATATCTATCTTGTCTGTATTTTCTAAATGACAGCTTCACAAATCTGTTGACATATCTTTTCCTAAAATCATGTTCTTCATTTTTGATGTCATCTTTTATACTTTTTGATGGCTAATATTTCAGGTACTATAACCAGATTATACTTAACAACAGAGTTCATAATTTCACCTTTTTAAAGAGACTTTTAAGCTTTTCATTATAAGGAAATCTCTACAAACCCTGAAATCTTAGGGTTTATTACATAAGTTATAAGACCATTTTGATGACAAAAATGATACAAGGTACTTTCTTCAGTGCCTATACAGAGCAAGGATTTGATAAATGTCGAATATCATATATACAAATATATAATACTTGTTTTACATATATATGTGTAATTATCCTTTCAATTACATATACCAGGAAAGAAGCCGAGCGGGCGGAAGGCACCGGTTGCCACGCAGGGGTCCTTCCCGCCTCTGGAGACCGCTGGCCGCTTTGTTTTCCCCGCCTCAGCGCTTCGGGAGACTTGGGAGGGCTCTCGCCCCGGCTGCGCAGAGAATGCTGCGGCAGGAAGGGCGGCTGACCGCGCTGGGACTCGCAGGGACCCAGGAGTCCGGCCGCCGGGAGGGCCGCGTGACGAGATCGAGGAGGGAGCCAGAGCACCGCGGGCCGGGCTAGCGGGCTCGGGGCGCCCGTGAGCACAGACCTCCCAGTCGAGGGGGGGCGATGTTCCCCTCGCCCGTGGGCTCTTCGGGCTGCCAGGGCATCCCGCCACTGGGACCAGGGCCCCCTCAGTGGGCACCCCCTCAGGCTGCTCCATGGAGACTCTGTGTCCCCCTCCCCGCCTGGCAGTGCCGGCGTCCCCGCGAGGGTCGCCCTGCTCCCCTACACCCCGGAAGCCGCGTCGGGGGACACAGGAGTTCTCTCCGCTGTGCTTGCGTGCCCTTGCCTTCTGCGCCCTTGCCAGACCCCGGGCGTCCTCTCTGGGCCTGGGGCCTGGGGAGCTGCGCCACGGCCCCGGTGCGGCGGGGCCCTCGAGCCTCCCTGTGCACCCGCGGCTGGGCCTCGAGGGTCTGAAGTACCTCGGGGCACAGGCCGGGCAGTTCAGTGATCCAAAATACCCGGCGGGCGAGGATGCCGGTGTCGCGGTACACCGGGCGGCAGAGAGGAGGAAGAGGGAGGCGGCAGCTTCCCGCACTTCGGGCGCTCGCTCCGACGCACCTCCGGGGGCTGGGCCGCTGCCCGGAGCCCCGGCGTCCTCGGGAATCTTCGACCAGCTCCTCCTCGGCTCCGCCTGGGCCAGACCAGGGTCTCGAGTCCCAGCCTGATCCAGCCGCCTGCCCGCCTCAGGATCCTGGCTCCTGGGCTCCGCCGCCACCTGCGGGCCTCTCCACCGAGCCCGCATGTCCCGGGGCGGCTCCCGAGCCATCCCTGCAAGGCCAGGAGGCTGCAGTGGATGGAAACCCCCTGCTGGCGGCCCCGAGGCATCAGCTGTTAGTCCCTCGATGGCCAGCGCAGCTCCGGCCCCGCCGGTCAATCTCCGCCAGGAAGATTTCCATCGTCTGATCCGCGGGTCGAAACTTTGGTGTTATGCAAAGGGCTTCGCTCTGGACACTCCGAGTTTGCGCCGGGGTCCCGAGCGGCCGCCAGCGAAAGGGTCGGTCCGGGGAGCAGCCAAGAAACGCCTGCGGCCACCTCCGCCCCAGCGCAGCGCGCAGCCCAGTCGCCCTGCACCGACACTCCCCACCAACAGCACCTTCAGCCTTCTGGACGCCTTTCCCTGCCCTGCGGCCCTGGTGGTGGGGGAGGACGGAGACTTAGGGCCTGCATCTTCGCTTCGCCTACAAGGAGACTCTAAGCCCCTGCCTGCCCACCCCTTATGGAGGTGGCAGATAGGGGGACCCGCCGTTCCTGAGCCCCCTAGCCTCAAATTCTGGGGGGTCAACCTGGAAGAGCTCTAAGCCTGGGATCTGTTCTGCCAAGTTTGGGAAATTGGGGCTACTGCCAAACTGCGGGCTTGAGGAGACCGCCTCATTTCCCACATTTGCCTGTTCCCTTCCTTTAGGTTTCTTGGGCTGTGGGCAGAGAGACCTCAAATGATAGTGAGCTTTAAGCACCTAAGAGGTCGGGGTGAGGTTCCCTCCAACTCATCTTTGCAGAGGAACCAAGGGCTGGAGTCGGGAGAAGGCTTGACCCCTTAAGGCTGAATGACACAGATTCCAATCCCTCCTCCTCCTGGGCTCTCTGGGGCAGGGCCTTCACACCCCAGGGGGGAGAGGAGGAGGCTGGCTCTGGACTGGGAAAAAAAAGGGGGGGATGGTGGGGGAGACCTTGGTGATGGACAAACCGGTTGTTTCTGCGTTGGAGGGCTAGCCTGGGGGTGTGGGGGCTGTGGTAGGGGTGGGAAGGTGATTGGCAGCGCCCTGGGGGCATCCCCACCCCCATGGCCCAGGCCTTTAACCTTCACTCCCTACCGGCCTTCGCAAGCCTTCTTATCACCACCGGATCTGTAATAGGGAAAGGGGGGCAAATCACCTCCTTCCTGTTTCCCTCCTAGGGCCCCCTAAGTTGGAGTGACCCCTTAATTGATGAAATCTTCAATACCAGCCACCAGCCTTTCCCTTTTGTCCACTTTTGGAGTTTCTTCAGTTTTTCTTTGCTTTTTGTTCATAAGCTCTGATGGTAAAAGAGCACCCCCCACCTTGGTAAATTGGCCTCCTCCCCAAGTTGCTCTTCATAGGGAGAGGGGCAGTGCTGAGGGATCCCGCCCCATTGAGGAGTTTGCCTGGGGAAGGGGCTGGGGACTGTCCCAGGGAAAGCAATGGAAGGAGGAAGAAATCAATAAAGTCAGACCAAACAAGTTGCCTTTTGAGGTCCACTCCACAAATTCATGGATGGGAGGGGGGTTGAAGTAGAGGGCTGGCCTGATTAAAAAAAAAAATAATTACATATACCATCACCCAGTTAACTATTTAGTATCTTTTGAACAAATTATTTGTCTGTACTATGTTTTTAAAAAGACATGAATATGTCTTTTACACTTATGTTTATCTTGTTTTCCCAATTCAGATGTAGACTATTTTCATTAGGTAAATAATATAATGTGCCCATAATTTAATAACTAGATCTAAATTATGATAAAATGTCATGATGTTATCTCTCCCTCATATACAATTTAAAATGTAGTATACATTTCATGTCCTCAATATTATAACACGGAGTTTCAAATAGAATATTATCACCACAGAATTTTGTAAGAGAATCTTTGCCAGACAAAATGAACAGCTCTAGATCCCTAAGACAAAGTGGCAGAATTAGTATTCACAGCATATCAGCCATGTGTTCATTATTCCCTGTCGATGACTTATAACAACTGTGTGATTATAGTTACAGTTGCAGGCATGTGATCAGGCTTATTTTGATGGCTTTGGAACTACAAATGACTGAGTAATCATACACTTGGCTTTAGTTCTTTTTTCAATCAGATCAATTGGATGAAAGAGAACACCAAAGCTGTTAAAAATCATCAATAAAACATAAAAAGAAGAAAAATATTAAACGAAGCCATGCAACCTGAATTGAAGTGTATGTGTACAAGTCCACATGTGTTAGTGTGCTCTCCAACTTCTGGATTTAAATAGACCTAAAAGTTTTGGCTTCATAAGAACATGTCATTAGCCGAAAGAAGAAGACACTTAGTCCTCGCATAACCATTTTAAAATACCAAACATATGTGAATGTTCAAGTTGTTAAAATTTTCCTACCTTATTTTTTTAATCCTTGATGTTTAGAAAGTTTTTCTTCACAGAGGGATCTGCAGAAGAGTGCCTATTTCTGAGGTCTTTTTCTCCCAAAATTTTGGCCAGTGGCAGTGAGCCCAGCTCTCATTGACATGCATGGCCACTTGCTGGCAAGTCACTCCCTTTATTCCACGGTTTAATTATAAAAGTCATTAAGAGAGTAGAGCTGCATTGCCACCAAGTAATATATCCATGCATAGTTTGTTTTACTATTGATTTTAATGCATAAGGATGACATTTCTTAACTTTTCATATTTGAGCTCACTCACAGAGAAAATATTAAATCAACATCATTTTGTGATAATTCTATCATTTTGTTTTCTCCATTCAGATTGAAGGTAAATAACTAACTCTTGCATCATTCATAGTACTTCAAGCCACCGCCAAGGGGAAGAATATGTTCTTAGATACAAAACTATCATAGCATTAATGTTTGTTTTTCAGCCTTTTTAAAGATTATTCACCACAGAGAGTAATTTAAGTTACATGTAAACTGTAAACGGGTTTATAAAATATAACACATTTCACATTTATTTATAATCAGTATTCATTTAATAAGAAAATATTAGTAACAAGAACATTGTAAGGAAATGTAAGACGTGCACTAAGAACACTTACTTACTCTGTGTAAAATATTGTTAATATCTGCTATGAAAATCAGAGATAATAGAAGAGAAAGGAACAAGATGAAAGCATACATGATTAAATTAAATATAAGGCAAATGCGATTACTTTTAGGTTATTCATGATGAAGTGAAACAGAGTCTCGAATAACTCATAAAAATAAATAACAATAAAACTTCCTAAACATTTCACTGAATTTAAAATATATAATAGATTTTCTTCACACATGGATTCATAATTGTAGTTTGCTAGCCATATTAAATTATATTATGAATTGTATCATATCCTAGATTTATTTTGGCTAATATGAGCAATTTCAATGTAAAATATTTTACTATTAGCATATGCCTCAATTTTTAATGTACTGTGCAAGATTCAAGAATAAGCAAATGTATTAAAATGCATGGGAAAATATAAAATATCGCATTTGAAGTACATGGGGGCAAGCAACAAGTTATTTTATATAGTTGAAACTAAAGTCACTGTATAAATATTTAATTGGAGGAATTGAGAAGAATGAGACTTAGTATCTCTTCTAGCAATATTTTTCACTAAATTATTTAATGGTTATCTAACTAAACTTAAATACCCCTCTGAGTGACCAGTGTTTATTCTTTGGGGAGTCAGCATTAAGCCTAGAAAGACATACCTAACCAAATTTTCATTTTGACCAAATTTTCATCTTGACCAAGATCAGGCTTCGTATTCTTTATGTCTGTTTTCCAAGACACAGATGGTCATTATAAAATGATGACAGCGGTAGATTTTGTGGTCATGTACTACAGTCCCCTTTCTTTGTAAGCATGTCATTGAAGGCCAAACTAAAATCAATTTTCTTCCTTTGTGGGAAAAGTGGATTTTCTTTGTTAAGAAGGGGGTTGGGGAAGTCAATCATGTGCATAGAATGTGCTAAAACAACAAAGGATTTCTTAAAATAATGTTTAACTGGAATTATCGTTTGAGGGGTTTTCTCCATCCTTATCCATGTTTGAAAGGCCATATTTTTAACTTTTTCTTCATATCCTCTCAACTAGCAGTTGCCTGATGCCTAAGTATCATTTAATGAGTGATTGTTGAATAAACCCATTAATCTCTTGTTTCCATTGCAGAATTTAATTATTCAATTTTTGCATGGATTATTCTCATTTCACAAAAGTGGAATTCAAATTGTGACTTTTTATAGAGCCGATATATAGGTGTAAAAGCCTAACGTCTCTATTCGATTCTTTTTATCACCTTTACTTTGACCACACTCTTTAATTTTATTTTAATTAAGACCGTATTCAATCACAATTTACTCCAGAGAAAGTGTTTAGCACAACAGTTATTTAATGTTGAAGCCTGTATATTCTTAAAACTAGAGCTTGGCAGAGGTACAGTGTGAGCAGATGTTTATTAGAGCTCCCGAATCGGATACACACTTAAAGATATTGAGTGATTCAGTGTACTGGTCTGCAAGCTGCTGTCAGAAAGCTGAAAAGCTCTATGGCCGTTCTGTGTATTGCTGTTTTCAGCAATAAAATTTGCATGTTAATCTGCAGGGATGTTCATATCTTTCTGCCAGCTAGTATAAGCATCCTGTCCAGAAGTATCAAACTAGAAGCATGATGGCCTTGACAAATATTTTCATTTCACTTAGCAAATATTTCTTCCATCACTGAAAAGTTAACACCTCCATAACCAAGACTTATATGACTTTGGAGGGGTCTAAAACTTCATTTAAACAAACAAAAGTGATTTCATAAGGAATTATATTGCCATGACAAGTCAACAGTTTGAATAAGAGAATAGTCATTGGAGTCTCTATAGCATCTGGAGTGCATAGAATTTAAAGTGTTCAAAGGGGAAATCATTGCCCTTAGTTATGCTTGCTCACTTTAATGGAAATTACACATGCATATCAGAGGAAATGCACTTCCTGCTCAACTTAGCGAAAATTCTAATTAAAAAGATCCACACAGTGCTCATCCAAATATACCTATGGACTTGTGAAACCACTTATGTAAGCAGGAATTTAAATTAACATGGGTTACCCAAAATATATAGAAAAATATAACACAGTACTGAATTTAGAAAAAAAGACTAGCTATTAAATCAACAATACTCTCAGTTAAAGTGAGGTCAGATGGAGAACAAAATATGTTCTTTGTTTTACTTTCTCAAAACAACAATAAAGTTACTTTTTCCAAAAATTATCCATTCCCAAAGATGCATGGAAAAATAACCCTAAGGAAGCTATTCTAAATTCCATGAATTTGTTGAAAGTAGCCTTTTATTTTATAATATTCAGATAAAAATAAGGGCAAATTTCACAAAATGTAAGCTTGAAGATTTATAGCGCATTCTAGAATTGTATTAATGTGAATAAAATACCCTTCAGCTCCCGTATCACAGTCCTGTCTTGGTTGTTTTTCTGAAATTCTCAACTTGTTTTCTACTTACATTCTCCTCCTTTTGTAACATGCCGAAGTTGTAACCCTGGACTTTAGGAGATTCAGAATAGCACATTGTTTCTGGTCCTAATCTGAAGACAGACTCAAGTGATTATTGGTGTGGTCTATGCCTATTGTGAACTCTGTAAAACAGGCTGGTGTTAGTGCAAAACATGAAAAAGGAAAAAAAAATCAGTATTTTCCATCCCAACATTGGTTGCCTTTCTCTTTCCTCACAGCTCCAAACCATTAAGGGGAAAGCAACACCCTTTTGGGGTTCCTTCAGACATCACTTTCACTGTGTACATTTATAGTAACAAATCAAAGTAATAAAGCACAACTTGCTCTATAATGATTTATGTAAATATTCCATTTTCTATTATCTTGTTTCTGTAGATTTTATTTTATGAAAATATTGGTCCAACAATATTTATTTCTTTTCTGTTTGGCCTTTAAACCTAGAGTCATGTGTGGATTCTTTCTTATTTACTTCACAACACTTAGACCCATATATTCTGGAAGGGCTTACTGTATTGACATTGGGTTCAAGAAGCCACACTGATACTTGAACTTCCTATCTAATCATTTACTTACTACTACAAATATTCATAATATACATTGCAAAACCACTTATTTATTAAATATTATGTGTTCAGATAATCACATATCTTGGATTGCGAAAGGAATAATATTTTTCACATTTTCCATGGGAAATAATATTAAACAATATAATTTTAACTTGTAAATAACTAATCACAAGGAAATACAGTGCAAATTCAAGGAGTATCTATATTCACTTCTTTTTTTTTTTTTATTGGTCGTTCATAACATTACATAGTTCTTAATACATCATATTACACGGTTTGATTCACGTGGATTATGAACTCCCCCTTTTACCCCGTATACAAATTGCTGTATCACATCAGTTTCCCTTCCATTGATTGACATATTGCCTTTCTAGTGTCTGATGTATTCTGATGTCTGTCCTATTCTCTACTATCCCCCCTCCCCTCCCCTCCCCTCCCCTCCCCTCCCCTTTTCTCTCTCTACCCCCCCTCCCCTCCCCTCCCCTCCCCTCCCCTCCCCTTTTCTCTCTCTACCCCTTCTACTGTAAATCATTTCTTCCATTTGTATTATCTTGTCTTACCCCTCCTTTCCTCTTGTATGACATTTTGTATATCCCTGAGGATCGCCTTCCATTTACATGCAATTTCCCTTCTCACTCCCTTTCCCTCCCACCTCTCATCCCTGTTTAATGTAAATCTTCTTCTCAAGCTCTTCGTCCCTACCCTGTCCTAGAGTTAAATGAAAACACAGACACAACATATCGGAATCTATGGGACACATTGAAAGCAGTTCTAAGAGGAAAATTCATTGCTTGGAGTTCATTCCTCAAAAAAAGAAAAAACCAACAAATAAATGATCTCATACTTCATCTCAAAATCCTAGAAAAAGAAGAGCAAAACAACAGCAAAAGAAGTAGAAGGCAAGAAATAATTAAAATCAGAGCTGAAATTAATGAAATTGAAACAAAAGAAACAATTGAAAAAATTGACAAAACTAAAAGCTGGTTCTTTGAAAAAATAAATAAAATTGACAGACCCTTAGCCATGCTAACGAAGAGAAGAAGAGAGAGAACCCAAATGACTAGCATACGGGATGAAAAAGGCAATATCACAACAGACACTTCAGAAATACAGAAGATAATAAGAAAGTACTTTGAATCCTTATACTCCAATAAAATAGAAGATAGTGAAGGCATAGATAAATTCCTTGAGTCTTATGATCTGCCCAGATTGAGCCAGGAGGATATAGACAACCTAAACAGACCAATAACAATAGAGGAAATAGAAGAAACCATCAAAAGACTACCAACTAAGAAAAGCCCAGGACCGGATGGGTATACAGCAGAGTTTTACAAAACCTTTAAAGAGGAACTAACACCAATACTTTTCAAGCTATTTCAGGAAATAGAAAAAGAGGGAGAACTTCCAAATTCATTCTACGAGGCCAACATCACCCTGATTCCGACACCAGACAAAGACACTTCAAAGAAAGAAAACTACAGACCAATATCTCTAATGAACCTTGATGCAAAAATCCTCAATAAAATTCTGGAGAATCGGATTCAAATACATATCAAAAAAATTATACACCATGATCAAGTAGGATTCATCCCTGGTATGCAAGGTTGGTTCAATATACGGAAATCAATATATTCACTTCTAATAAGCAGTTCCTCGTCACTGTAAGAAATTAACATTATAAGTCATGTTTTGAATATTTTTGTGCCGAATCTTATATCTAAAGGATTTGTGATGGCTGTTTTCTTCTATAGAGTGTTGTCCACTTGTTAATATCAAATCTAAATCTTAAACTTTATATTATATTAATCAGTGGTATCTCTCATGTTTTCTAAGACTCATGTGTTCTCAATATCTTGCTTAAAAAATTCTCATCATTGAATAAACTCTCAAGATTCAAATTCTACCACCAATTTTTATAAATAAGTCAAGGTTCAGTTTTGTTATAGCATAAGACAAAACAACCAAAGTAAAGTTCTTTCATTCATTTGACTTAATGTCTCTTTCTTTCTCTGTTTATACAAATGCATCTTTCTAAATAGATGGTTCTTGAATATGCCAGTGTTATCACTTCTCTACTTTTGTGATCACTGTGCTTTTTTAGTATTAGGGTTCTTTATTTATGTGTACTTTTTAACATTTTATTTTCGTTTATTTTTAACTAATACTTGAAAACATTGTTTATTTACCTAGTACTATGTGATGTGTTGACATATGAATACATCATGTAATGTTTAAATCATGGTTCTACAATTTGTATTTAGTGTCCCCCAAAGACCTCATGTGTTTAAGGCTTTCTCCCATCCTGTGGTGCTATTTCAAGGTAGTGGAACCTTTAGAAGGTAGGACCTTGTGGAAAAAAAGTTAGTCAGTGGGTGTGTAGCCCTGAAGGGGATATTGGTACCTCAATCCCTTCTTCTCTTTGCTTCCCAACCACCACAAGGTGAGCAGCGTCCTTCACTATGCATTCCTGCCATGGCCTACCATGCTGCCACAGGCTCAAGGGATCATAAGCTGAAACATTTTATGCCATGAGGCAAATAAACATTTTCCTTTATAAAGCTGATCTTCTACTTTGTCACAATGAGTCAAATCTGATTAATCTACAGAATAAATATATCTATATCTTCAAACGTATTATTTATTTATGATGAATTCATTCAAAATACTTCCTTACAGCTGTTTGAAATATATATTACCATTATTCATAGTCATTCTACTGTAGAATAATAAACCAAAACATCTTACTCCTACTAAATCTAATTTAGTACCATTAATCTACTTGTCCACATTCTCCCTCCCCATTCCCTACTGTTACTATAGAAAATGATGACTTTTGTTAGATATTGCATATGACTGAGATCACATGGTACTTGTCTTTCTGTGCCTGCCTTATTTCACTTACCATAAATAATCTACAATTCTGAAAATAACAGGATTTCATTGTTTTTAATTGTTTTTTAATGGTTAAACAACTTTCTATGGTATGAATTTTCTTTATTTGTTCATCAATTGATGAGTAATTTGGTTGTTTACATTTTTTGGCTATTGTGAATAGTGTTGCTAAACATGGGAGTACAGGTGTTTATTTGATATACTGATTTCATTTCCTTTGTGTATATTCTCAAGAGTAGTATTGACAGATCATATGGTATTTGGAGTTTTAACTTCTTATGTTTTTCCTTAATGGCTGTATTAATTTATACTCCTACCAAAAGTGTGCATGTGTTCCCTTTTCTCCACACTCTGACCAGCACTTTTTTTCTTAGATTTTTTTTCTTTTATAACAATTATTCTTACTGGAGTAAGGTGATATCTCATTGTGGTTTTGATTTGCCTTTCTCTGATGATTGGTGATATTGGACCTTTTTTCATAATCCGTTGGCCATTTATAATATGAGTCTATAATATATTTCTATATATACATTAATAACTATTGTTTATCAAATGGAAACTATCTTCTAGGAGATCTATTTAGTGTATTTTAAATAACATTCATTGACGAAATATAGATATATTTGTTTGGTTATTTAAAATGGAATCATACTCAAATATCCCAATAATTATTATTTCATGTATAATATAAAAATGCTATTTGATTTTTAAAAAATATGACATAAATATATATGTAGGAACAAATGTTCACAATCTTAGTAGCAGAATTTCTATTGTTAACACTCCTATGACAAAATGTTTCTCTTTTTTTCCCACTGGAAGTCACAAAGCTTTACTGTCCAGTATCTCTTCAACCAATATGTCAGTTATAATCTTTACTATGTGTCTATCCTGCTTCTTTCATTCTCTTCTAGCTTTTTTTATACCACTTTATAAATCTTTTGGTGAAGTCGTTCTTCCCTTCATGAAGTGAATTCTTTGTCTATAATAATGGTTCAATTTTGTGATACACCCATAGCTTCATTTTCCTGGGGTCCTAGAGAGTAGTATGTCTATGCAGACTTGGAAAAGGAGGAAGAAATCCCTCAGAGTTTTGTGTTAGATCTTATTATTGAATGCAGATTTTCACCAAAACTTTTCATTATTTTTTGACTCTTTCTCTTTATTACTTTGGCTCTCATCAAAATCAAATGATCTTGTGGGAAACAGGCCACTCCGTTCTTTCTCTCCTATAGAATCCTTCCTAATTTTTCTTTTTTTTTTAATTGTTTTGTTTGAGTTAGTTTGGTTTATACCTAAATCCTTTTCTCATTTTTTCTAGGAATTTCATAACTAAATAATCCATACATATAAGTTGGAACATGTGTTGTGATTATGAGGGTGTGGCCTACTTTAGCAAAAGATGCAGTATCTAAAACACTATCTAAACACTTCTAAAACAGGATGCCATGGAATTGAGCACAAGCCTAGTCTGAATTCTGATAGGCTATGTAAAGTAGACCATGGATTGAGAAGTCTTACATAAAACTTTTGAAACTTCTCATTTTTATCTTGATTATACTTTAGAAGAAATATAGTTTAGATCTATTTTGTTAAGTAAAATATATTAATATCGTTAGTCTAATTCATTTTACTTTCCCAAAGTTTAACTAATAGAAATTTAGAAATGCATATGTGGCTGAAATCTGTGACTCACATTTTATTTCTCTTGGACAAAGCTAATATGGAAAATAATACTGAGATAAAATTCATGGGTATGTTGCATTCTGTTAATAGTCACATTTATTTTCAATGATAGTATTAATTATCTAAGGGAAGAATAGGGGAAGTTTGGTGAGCAGGTACTAAGCTGCTGTTAGATAAGGAGTAAGTAAGTAGTTCTGGTGTACAGTACAGTTACTATAGAAAATGATAATATACTGCACATTTCAAAAAAGCTAGAAGACAGGAGAGTATATGTTTTCATCTTAAGAAAATGAGAAACATTTGAACAGATAGATATGCTTAACCTGATTTAAGTATTACACAATGATACATGCATTGTATAATATATGAATTGTGTTCATGTTATCTTATTAAATATGCATATTTTTGTTTTCAATGTGTCAGTTAAAAAAATTAATTTAAGAATACTTCAGAGTAAAACCATGATGAAAACATTTTATATTTTTTCATATAAATTAATTCCAAAAAATTTTTCATTTAACATTTATTGTAACATGAGAATACTTAAGCCAAGTATGCAATAGTTTTCAGAATAAAATTATCAGCTAAATAATCTCCTTTTATTTAATGTAGTCAAATATCAGTGATTTATTCCTCATCAAACATGTCATTGAATTCCTAATGACAATCTATTGGTAATAGAGATCAGTTTTTTAAGTATTTGCTATTCATTTGTGATGTAAAGTGAAATATATTTTGCTAAGGGTATTTTCATTTTATATTGAATCGCTCTGTTCAAATGTTATATTTGGACATATTAAATCAGACAGGCAAAATATTGTATGAATTCTCTTTTTATAAAACTATTTCTGATATTCAGTAAGTTCCATTTCTTGCCAAAATTCCTGTGTTAGGTGAAACCTACCTAAGTTGCAAAGGAATCATGATAAAATAGTTTTCCAGCTTTAACATTGGGAAGATGTACTTAAGGTGGAAAATACTGATAGCAATGATAAGTAGTCAAAATGTTTTACCACCACAAATGAGAAAAATGATCACCAAGATGGATTTTGTAAATGTCCGTTTTGCCATATTTTTTATAGTTAATATTTCTCTCAGCATAAAGTTTATATTTCTGGCTATAACGGGTTCTTCATTCTGGTTTCATTGATTTATAGAAAAACAGTATCTGTATGACTCTTAGTCTTTATGCTCAAACTCTATTCCTTAACATGAAAATACAATGAGTTATAAGTAAAATAAAAGCATATAGTGCATATCTTATGCATAACACATAAAATAATTTTAGGATAGAAAGTTAGATTATATTTTTAATATTTTAAATGAAAACTATAGGGAAAATACAAAATAAAGTAAGAAATCTTTTGAAAGTATTTATGAATTACTTATCTAAGAGGGATTTTGTGAACTGTTTCTCTTGTGTATTTATTATTCTAATATGGCAGTATAGTATTTTGAACAACCTTAATAGAATTATGGAAAACATTAAGTAGAAAGAAAATGGAAGTCAGGTTTAAGAAATACTATGCAAATTAACAGTGAATTTTAGATTATTGCTGTCAATATGTATTGAGGATTTCATAGAAGTAGTAGCAGTGGAAAACATATAGCTCACATCTTGTAAACATACATATAACCAAAATCTGTCTGTTCTTTCATAAAACAGCTGACAATTTTCTGTTAACATGACATCAAGCTATAGGATACATTTTTAACATTTCAATTATCTGTGAGAATCACCACATACTATGAAAAGTAGTCTCCTGAAATTTTTGTTGCTTTTGGTTACTCAGCTACTTTTCTTTTCAAACTTGTTACCCTTGTTGCTATTCATGCACAAAATTTACAAATGTCTATTTTATTACAGAAACTATCACTGCAGATTTTAATATGCTAATCTTAAAACTTTGGCAAAAGCAAATAATATTTTGCTTACTTAGCATTGTGATTAGGAATAAACAGTTTGATAAATGGTTTCAACATGCCTATAGATAGTAGTTAGAAACTCAATGGCTTTGAAGAACAAAGTGCTAACACAGAATTAATTTTAAAATAACATTGATTTACCATATTTTCAAATAATTGGCCTCTGATACTCCTTACATTTCTAGCAATTATTTTAATAAATTTTAACTAAAGTTTGAAAGTGTTATTTGATGTATCATATGAAGAATATAGAAATGTTGGGGCCAGGGTTGTGGCTCAGCGGTAGAGCACTTGTCTAGCATGCATGAGACACTGGGTTTGATTTCTGGCACCACATAAAATAAACAAATAAAATAAAAGTATGTGTCCATGTACAACTAAAAAAAATTTTTAAAAATATAAATTGTTTCAGTAACCTTTCAAATTGGATTATTCAAGATTTTAGACCATTAAACCATTACTGAGAAAATAATATTTATAAAAGACAACTTTGTTTAGTTCAATACATTTTTCTATATCAATACTGTCCGAATTAATAGGAATATAATGAGTCATAAATGACAACCAGATATGTAATTTTAAATTTTAAGGTAGCTATATTTATAAACAGAGTTGAAATAAATGGGTGAGATTAATTTTAGTAATATATTTTATTTATTTAATTCAATATATCTAAATAATTTATTTTAATGTGAAATCAATATAATACATTAAATAGATATATGCTATTCTTTTTCTATACTAATTCTTTAAAATCTAGCTTGCATTTTGCTTTTAAAGCATATATCAGTTTGAACTAGCTGTATATGAAACACTTAATAGCATCTTTTTGCTAGTGATTGAATGTATTTGACAGCAGAGATTTAAATTTTCTATATTTCAATGAGTTTAATTCCTATCCTTCAATATATGAATGTTTCTGTTGTGGTCGAACATACAAATTCACTCCACATTTTCCCTTTATAACCAAGCACAGATCTGGGAGAATATTCCTTGACATGAGTGCTCTTGATAAAAATCTCAGAACTATTTTCTTTCAGGTTATAAATTCCTATCATGCAGTAAACAGGTAATACAAAACAATCGTTTAGGCATTGGGACCACAAGTATGAATAGAAGTTCTTATTATGTATCAGATGAGATAGGACACACAGTAATATACCTAGTACACAATAAAAGTGTAATACTGTTAGATAGGGAATACAAACTAAGCCCAAAAGAGGAAAAGTACAAGTTTAGTTAGGGGTGCAGACTTGGAGCAGATAATTTCTTATGAAGAATTCTTATTTCAAAAGATTTCTGAGGTTTAAAATTTGAATAGCTCTGACCTAATTCTCTGTTCTCATCCAACCTGGACTTACGGAGGCTACCTGAAGAAAGTCATGTGACACGAAATACAGTACCAATTTAAAGTCAGAGTCAACAATTTCAAATATAATCTCAAGGATATAAAAAAACTCAATGAGACAACACTCTCTCCACACTATTTCAAACCTTCAAATTCTTGAAATCCAACTCATCTATTCACCCTTTTCAAAGAACATCTCTTCCTCTTTTATGATAAAATAGAAGCCATGGTACTTCACACAAGTGTACGAACACACCTGAAACTCACACACCTATTTTATTTTTCTTCACATTTATGGTGAAGTTATGTGTGTGCCCTTTTCCGCTGAAATCCCAACTCCCCAACTTTGCTGTTCTAGTAAGCTTAACCTCTAACCTATTCCAGAATTATGTTCTAACAGTTGTGTAATTTGTATTCAATCTCCTCTCTGTAGCAATGCATTTTTAAAACTTTTCTATCTTATCTCCACCTATCTTTAAACATGTTAGGTTAAAAACAAATAATAATACCAAATTCTTGCTTTAGTATTGCACTGTTTCCTACATCCAACAATCTTAAGAAATAAATTTTTAAATAATTTCCATCTACATTTTTCATTTCTCATTTACCACACAATGCTTGGCAAATTCTTTTCCGCCCTCTTATTCCTTATAAAATGTTCTGGCTCAGGTCACAGATCACTTATGTTCTTTCCTCATTCTTCATGAAGATCATTCATTATCTTCATTGTCTCTTTCTGTCCTGAATCCATTTGTTGCCTTCCTTTTCATTCTACTAATTACTTACTTGACCATTGCTACTCAGCTGTCATTACTGGCTCATGTTCTTCCTTATATCCCCAAATAGATGTCTGCACTTCAGCCTTTCTCTCAAACTATCTTCTCTCCTCATGTCATCTCAGAGTCTTTATCAGGATTATATACAGTGGTATGCCATCTCTTACCATAAATTCTAAATCTGTTTTCCTAGTGCAAATCTTATCCTGCAAATCCAGGCCATATATCAACTAACCTATTACGTTTCTTTTTCCAAATTCTCTGTAGTCAATTAAGTTTTAACACAATCTGTTCATAACTTTTTATCTTTTTCCCTAAAGTTTTTATTTTTCTCTGTTATTAATTTTGCTTTCTAATCACAATTTAACAATTTTTTTCTAAAACATATATTATTTTGGGGGGCTGGGGATGTGGCTCAAGCGGTAGCGTGCTCCGCCTGGGTTGGATCCTCAGCACCACATACAAGCACAGATGTTGTGTCCCCTGAAAAACTGAAAAATAAATATTAAAAAATTCTCTCTCTTTCTCTCTCTCTCACTCTGTCTTTGAAAAAAAACATATACAATTTTGAATTTTCACCCTTTGGATAATACCCATTATCTTCCATCCATTTTTATTAACCACATGCTTTTCTCTATGCCTCCACTATATCTACCATTACCTTTGTGTTCATTTTATTTGCAATGCCACTTTTCTAGTTTAGGGTGACACAATCTGATTAGAAGCCTAAAAATAGCTGTTACATGGAAAGCACACTGTAGAAGTCTACTATTATAGGTAAGTTTCTATTAAAATAATCCGAGGGAAAAATAATGATATGATATCCACCTATATTTCACTTCCAGAAATGTGTCACATGCCCATCCTTAGCTGAAGGATAATTAAGGACAAGGAGGAAGTGATGTGGATATATTAGGATATAAGAGTTTCTCTGTCAATTTGTGTTTGTGTGTGTGTGGCTTTGCATACCATAGGATGGTGAATAAATGAGCATAAAATTTTGGAGGTCTACTTCTCATGATTAAGTGTCAATCTAACCATATATATTCAAACCAAATTATAGAAATAAAAAATCTGGGCTCCCATGTTTCACACCAAAGACTGAGAAAAAAAAGTATTGAAAGAAAGTGATAGATAGATAGATAGATAGATTGGGTCAGGCATGTTGTCAATGTCTATTTCTGTAAGCATTAATTCTGTCACTTCTACCATCCTCTTTCTAAATAAAATTTAGGCTACCTTCTCTTCTTTCTTTAAGACAACAGAGCTCACACATAATCTTCACCCTTTCTTTGGCAACATCTGTCAATATAAAATATATAAAATAAATATAAAAATAATAGCAATGATGATAATAGTGACTGTAATTATTATAATGCCAAATTTTAAAAATTCTATGTTCCAGTATGTATTGAATTTATAAAGTACCTGTATTTTCAGTATAGGATGATATTGATTCTATATATTCAAAATATATGAAATCTAAAAATTTAACCTTTGACAAGTATACATCAAAATTGTTTGTCAGGAAACTGTGCCTAATAATATCAGAATCTATAAAGAACAGATAATATACCATGTGTGTTGCAAGATTAATCCTTTTTCCTGTATAAATAAAAAGAAAAGATAATAAATAATATGTTTTGCAAGAATAATCATTCTTCAATGTAAAAACTTTTTCATGTGAAAAATAAACAAGATAATAGTTAATAGTAATTAATTCTCTTTTGAAATATTTATCTGTACATAATGAATCCAAAGGTCTCAAAAGTGTTAAGAAAAAGATAGGATTGTTTGAAAATGAGAATCAAGGAGAGAGTATTTAGAATTAGGTTATAATACTTCTTCATTACCATTAAAAAGAATTTTTCAGCTGTTGGAAAATTAGTAAAAAATATGATCCAGATCTGATTTGGACATAATTGACAAATATAATTCCAAAAATTATAATAAAATTTCCTATTGTTTCACTTTAAATTTTATAATTGACTAAATATTTGTTACTTCCATGGGATTTGTACTTTATGTATTTTTCTACTAATAATTTACATGAGAGTTAGAATGCAATTTGACTTTATATTTTATATGTGTTGTATAATGTGATATGTTATTTTAAAAACAAACTTTATATTCAGTAAGTGTTGACAAATTCAAATTACACATGATATTAAAATTGATAATTTAATTTTTCTATTGTTTTCATCTGGAAGTATAATTAAAACTGTAATAAAATATTGCTATTGCTATATTCCTCTGGAATTATAATTAAATAATAGTAATAGAGTCAGAAAATGGAAAAGATTAAAAAACAAAGAAGAGGAAGGATGTGAGTTACAATATAATTTTACATTAACATTTAGAAAACACGTAAAAAAATAATTTTCTTAATAAATTTTTAAGACAAAATTATGTATTAACCAATCCGCCTTAGCAGCCCCTGGCAGAGCCATGCATTAAACCCTCATATCACACAAAACTTAAGAATGCATAACGTAAGTAGTAAGTAATAAACACTGGTTCTGAAGATAAAAGTACTTCACTATTTAGTAAAGTACACCATGTGGAAAGATAAGCACGTTGAGAAGAAGATAAAAGATGAAAAGAAGAAAGAAGAGAATTTAACCTTTCTAAATGTCCATGTGGAGATGAAGAGTAAGAGACAAGAATCAAGTGTTCAAAGATACAACTCATTGTGAGGAGAGGTGTGTAGAATATCAATGAAGAAAACAGTTGGTATTTCATTTTCATATTAAAGCATAAGAGTTACAGACAGAAAAGTATAACTAATTAGTTCCATCACCAAGGCAAAGGGAAGATGAAAAGAATATATGCATTCACACACATATCATGCATAATATAATCCAAAAGAAACATGTTGATCCTATTGTTGCAGAAATGAGAACAGTGAATTTTACAAATAAAGATAAAAACTATCAAATTGAGGCTAAGAAATAATATCATCTATGACATTTCAAAAAATACCTCAAAATCTTATAGTAAAGAAAGGTTGTATATGAGGAACATAGACATTAAGTTTTGTTTATTTTGTTCATCCCTCACCCCATCTAGTCCATTCCTTCACGGCATAGCAATGATTGGAGTGTAAGAACACACTTCATATCATCTCTTGCAATTAGATTGCACTAGATTCTATGAATGAAGTTCAATTGTAGAAAATTTAGAGGTACAGCAGTTGCTATCTTCCTGCAGTTGTGGGATCTGGCAGGCAAATTTTATTAGATGTATTTGTGATTACTGAGCTCCACTTCCAGTGTCCATACACCTGGACCATGATTGTGCAGTTGCAACAGTGAAAGTCAATACAGGAGAAGGTTTCTCAATTCTGGATTACCACTAGGGTCATATTACCTAGGAGTTAGTGGGGTGGTGATTCCCTGACTTTCCTGTACCCAGCCTTTCCAAACACAATTGATCATCTAATTCCCTTGAAATAGCGATAGGAGTTTTATGTGTTGAACTATGATTGATATAAAGAGAGCACAGGTAGACCAGGAAAGTGCAAAGTAAAAGAAAGCAAGGGATAAAGAACTGAAGAAGAAAAAGATTGGTATTATGTAGTAGACTTATGATACCATTGTTTCAATTATGCAAGGTTAAGAATACAAGATGACATCTGCCTCACTTGACAATTCTGTGCCATTGAGAGTTCTAGAAGCTATTCCCAACTTCAAGAGAGGAGGAAATATATTTTTAATTAAGGATATTTTTTAGAAAACACATTACACAGTTGTTTTATGTTTGTAACATGAAGTCTCCACTAGAATGCAAAACAAATAAGGAAAAAGAATATTTGGTTTATTGATATATCCTCGGTACAGAGAAGAGTGCCTAGAATATGGTAGATACGCAATAAAATTTAGATTTCTTAATATTTAATAATTTAACTCTAAAATGAGAAATTTGTCAATCTAAAATAATTGAAATATTTCATGTAAAATGTCAATTATATTATATTATAGGAAGTAATTAATTTTAAGAGAATAGTTCATGCAGAAGAAATTATTTTAAAAGTTTAAATATTTAATGATCCAAAATGAGAACTTTGGAGAGCTAGAAATATAGCTCAGTGATACAGCGCATGCCTAGTAACATGCAAGGCTTTGAATTCAATTCCCAGCAGCTCAAAAATCAAAACCAAGAATAAAAGTTACTAGTTCTAGCAGCCTGTTAAATAGACATCCAGAAACTCCTCCCGCTTCAAAGGCTTGAAATTTTAACATTTCTATAAATGCATAGTTTAAAATAAAATTAAATTAAAACTCTTTATTTTATTATTTTTGGATTAAAACTCTTAATGCCACTAATACAGTAGACCATAAACAAGTCCACTCAGCACATGACTGAAAGAATGTATTGGCTGCTCTGTGATGAAACAAATGATTTTCTAGCAGCAAAAGGGTCTTAAATTCCTATGACATAGGAGAAGGCTATGAGATCTCTGCACCATGGGAGATGGAAGTTGAAAGTAGATTTCACATAAATCAGGAATCATCAAATGACATCATAATTAGTCAAAAGGTAGAGAAAGAATAAACAAAGGAAAAAACTAACTGCAAGTGAAGGAAGATAAAGAAGCACCTCTTTAACTACCTGCATTATTGGTTGGGGAAAAATAATCTCTAGATAATTTGGAACCATAACCTGTAAAATACATGGCTATGAATTTGGAATTATATGGTACAAAACACATTCTGTGATTTGTATATGATCTAACTGTGTCCCCCTAAACATTCATGTGTTGGCAGTTTGGTCCCCAGGGTGGCAGTATAGGGAGGTGATGTGACTCTTTAACAAGTGGGATTTAGGGCTGGGGTTTTGGCTCAGTGGTAGAGCACTTGCCTAGCATGCCTGAAACCCTGGGTTCTATCCCCAGCACCACATAAAAATAAACAAATAAAAAATATTTTTAAAAATGAATGGGATCTAGTGGAAGGTCCTTAGATCATTGGGGACTCTTCCCTCAGAAGAGATTAATGAACTTCACATACAACTCCTTAGTAGGTCTTGCAGGAGTTATTGTAAAAAGCTGATCCTAGCACCATCAGTTCTCTCTTCTTTCTTTTCTGGGATGTGATCACTTGCTGTTGCATGCATTCCTTTCATTACCATCCACCATGATTTAACACAGCCAAGAGGACCCTGAATTGGCATAAGCCTATGTAGGTGCCATGTTCTTGAACATCTAGAACTATGTCCTGCATAAACCTATTTTCTTTATTTTCTTGCCTTAGACATTTTGTTATAGACATGAAAAGCTAAATAACAGTGTTTAACTTAAAATTTTCAAAAATGTCAGTCTCTGATTATTGACACTGCCTGAATTCCTGGAAAAATGAACACATAACCACTCTTCAGAAAAATGTTCTTCACCAGGATTTTATATGATCCATACATTAATTCATTTAAATGTGCTCATGTTGGCTAGGGATATAACTCAGAAGCAGAGAACTTGCCTATCACATGTGAAGCCCTAGGTTTGATCCTGAAAACGCAAAAAACAAAAACAAAACAAAGCAACAACAACAACAACAACAAAGTAAAGTTGGATGAAATTGCTCATGTTATTATAATATTATGAAACACATGAGTAAAAATCAACATGCCCAAGAAGTGTAAATTTTAATTTATATGTGTTTATTCACACTTGCACATGATTAAATGAATTGAATGTGAACTTCTTTAAAGCTTTTTCTAAAACTCACAGACATAATTTTTATAGCTTATTATTCAATGAAATAAAATTTCAGTTTATTAAGTTGAAGCATTTTTTAATGTTTTATTTGGAACCAAAGTAATGATAAGAAAAACAAAAATTGTCTTTTTTTAACTAAAGCTCAAACAAATTGAAGTACAACATTAATCCCCATCATCTGCATATCTAATTTCCTTTAATCTTACCTCCAGCCCCTCATATGGACCTACCATGTAGGCTGTCTCTTTTTAGAATATTTATGGTTTTATTTCAAGACAAAGATGAATTATTTTAATAGTAAGTCTTCTATATTCCTTTCAAAAAAAAGTAAAAAAAAGAAATCTTCCCAATTTTTCAGAATCCCTATTCCTACAAATTTTGTAAAATAAAAAACAAATGTACAGCTTTTATAGAAAGTTATACCAGGAAAATTTTGTTGACCCAAGCTACTTTCATATTTAATTAGATGAGATTTCCAAACAGAAGTCAATTTATGTAGTAAATGTTTCTTCTTAGAAGGTGAATAGCTGAGAAATCTTGGTTTCAGCTTTATAGGGAAAGCAAATATCTATCTTATTTTTCCTTTTGTTTCTGTATCTTTTCTGTTTTTTTGATTAAGAACCAAGTTAAACCTCACATCCTCCTTCTCCTTCTTCCTTCTTCCTTTTGAATTGGTAAGGGCTCTTGGAGAAATCCAAAAAAATTGTAGCTATAACTTCTGCTACATTTTCTTGGTTTCCATCCTCTATCCATTCATTATAGATCTATCTGCCAAACTACTATTCATTTCTAATACTGCTTTTCCATGTGTCCACAATATAAACCCATGTTTTCTTTATATCCCAGCTTAAAATCTCCTACCTTCATATTTTATAAATTTTCTTTGTATCTTGCAATATATCATACAAGTAAAACAGCAAAAAATTAAATATTTGTATATTAATCCAAGTGTTTGTATTTTATTTGAGTAAAAATCTTTATGAAGCATGGAATTTTATTGGCATCAGTTTTCTAAATGTCATAAAAATTTCAAGAATTTAGAGATGATGATTTATATTATTAATATTACTTAGACATTCAAATTAAGAATTATAACATCCAAAAATGATTTCTATAGGTCAAATTAAACAGACCTAAATTTTTGCTTATATTAATCTGATACTTTAATGTACTTTGCAATCTTACTGATGATATATAGTTACACATTGCTGTTTTTATCTAAATAGTTTTCTGATGATTTTCCTTTACTTCCTTTAGGGCTTTCTTACTCTATATAACACTCTAAAACACAGGAAAACACACACACACACACACACACACACACACACACACACACACTTCTTCTGTATGCTTATCCTGTAAGGAAAAGAAGTTAATCCTCTGTACTATATGAGCACAATATGTTGATGTGATGAAATCCTACTGTTACTAGTTGGTTGAAACATAATGAATCTATACCAGATCTTACAGTTACAGCTACTACAATCAGTACCCCAACAACCCTGTGCTATCCAGTGTATTCATTTGTAAAGCAAGCTTACAAAGGATCAGCTACAACTTGAGGATAATAAAACTGTCCTTTTGACAACCTCCTAAGGGAAACTAAACCAGTAACATCTATTATTCTATCTATGATTGTTCAGGATTCCATATTATACAGAAGCAGCTAGGAGGTTATGGAAAGTGGATTGAATGAGTTTGTTGCTGATATCAACTACAGAGGGGAAGGTTGAAGATTACCCAAAGGCTACCTTTAGCAAATACTTCTTCTTGTCTAAAAATTATGCAAATCCTTTGTGTTTTTTTTGGGACTTACCCAAAGACAATTCTCTGTTCCCAAGACTTAAATTTTTGTACCTAATGGAGAGAAAAAGTAGGTAAGACAACATCTGTTACCCTCTTGATGGAGGATTTTTCTTCAAATATTTTCTTAGATAACTTTTTATCTATTTCTTGCAATATTATAGACCAAATATACATCTACTTTAGCTCTTCAGTGTCTGTTTCTGAGGAGAATAATCTGAGGGGATTACTTGAACACAATGAGATATAGGGTCTATAATTATTGCACACATTTAAGTAACATTTTCTTTTTATAGTTGATGGATGAATTGTAGTGTTTTCAGTCACTAACAGTAGGTCCATAAAAGGGCTTGTCTATGTCTTAAAAACATAGGGGATCTGCTTACTAGATATTCATTGTATTGACTTGATTTCATTACCAGTTTTTGGAAGAAAGGCATCAAATTAATCTCCAAGGATATTTTCCTTCACAACTATTAGATTTCAATATAAATATTTGACATTATTTTTAATTAATATTTATTCATATTAACTCTTCTTACACATTTATTTATTATAATGTAACTTTTATTAATATTAAAAAATTATGAGAAATATATAATTTACTGATGGAAAGACAATTACAGAATCTTGGTAAAATCACTTTGCTCTGAAGGAAATTAAGACAAAAGAAGAAGCAAGTTAATCAAGATCAAAACCCAGTTTCCTGGATAGGTAGAACTAACATCATCAAAATGGCGATATAACCAAAAGTTCTCTATAGGTTCAATGCAATGCCAATCAAAATCCCAAGGCATTTCTTGTAGAAATAGAGAAAGCAAACATGAAATTCATATGGAAAAATAAAAGACCCAGAATAGCAAAAACAATGCTAAGCAGGAAGTGTGAATCAGGCAGTATAGCGATACCAGACTTCAAACTATACTACAGAGCAATAGTAACAAAAACAGCATGGTACTGGTACCAAAACAGGCGGGTGGACCAATGGTACAGAATAGAGGACACAGAAACCAATCCAAAAAACTACAACTATCTTATATTTGATAAAGGGGATAAAAGCATGCAATGGAGGAAGGATAGCATCTTCAACAAATGGTGCTGGGAAAACTGGAAATCCATTTGCATCAAAATGAAGCTGAATCCCTTTCTCTCACCATGCACAAAAGTTAACTCAAAATGTATCAAGGAGCTTGATATCAAATCAGAGACACGGCGTCTGATAGAAGAAAAAGTTGGCTATGATCTACATACTGTGGGGTCGGGCTCCAAATTCCTCAATAGGACACCCATAGCACAAGAGTTAATAACTAGAATCAACAAATGGGACTTACTCAAAGTAAAGAGTTTTTTTTCTCAGCCAAAGAAACAATAAGAGATGTAAATAGGGAGCCTACATCATGGGAACTAATCTTTACTTCTCACACTTCAGATAGAGCCCTAATATCCAGAGTATACAAAGAACTCAAAAAATTAGACAATAAGATAACAAATAACCCCATCAACAAATGGGCCAGGGACCTGAATAGACACTTCTCAGAGGAGGACATACAATTAATCAACAAGTACATGAAAAAATGCTCACCATCGCTAGCAGTCAGAGAAATGCAAATCAAAACCACCCTAAGATACCATCTCACTCCAGTAAGATTGGCAGCCATTATGAAGTCAAACAACAACAAGTGCTGGTGAGGATGTAGGGAAAAGGGTACACTTATTCATTGTTGGTGGGACTGCAAATTGGTGCAGCCAATTTGGAAAGCAGTATGGAGATTTCTTGGAAAACTGGGAATGGAACAACCATTTGACCCAGCTATTCCTCTTCTCGGTCTATTCCCTAAAGACCTAAAAAGAGCATGCTACAGGGACACTGCTACATCGATGTTCATAGCAGCACAATTCACGATAGCAAGACTGTGGAACCAACCTAGATGCCCTTCAATAGACGAATGGATAAAAAGAAAGTGGCATTTACACACAATGGAGTATTACTCTGCATTAAAAAATGACAAAATCATAGAATTTGGAGGGAAATGGATGGCATTAGAGCAGATTATGCTAAGTGAAGCTAGCCAATCCCTAAAAAACAAATGCCAAATGTCTTCTTTGATATAAGGGGAGGAACTAAGGACAGAGTAGGGACGAAGAGCATGAGAAGAAGATTAACATTAAACAGCGATGAGAGTTGGGAGGGAAAGGGAGAGAGAAGGGAAATTGCATGGAAATGGAAGGAGACCCTCAGGGTTATACAAAATTACATACAAGAGGAAGTGAGGGGAAAGGGAAAAATAATACAAGTGGGAGAAATGAATTACAGTAGAGGGGGTAGAGAGAGAAGAGGGGAGGGAAGGGGAGGGGAGGGGGGATAGTAGAGGATAGGAAAGGCAGCAGAATACAACAGACACTAGAATGGCAATGTGTAAATCAATGGAAGTGTAACTGATGTGATTCTGCAATCTGTATACGGGGTAAAAATGGGAGTTCATAACCCACTTGAATCAAACTGTGAAATATGATATATCAAGAAGTATGTAATGTTTTGAACAACCAACAATAAAAAAAACCCAGTTTCCTGCTGCTGGGTGCCCTTTCTGGTATAAGCTGTTACTTTTAGCATAGCTATCTGCTATCTATTTGTTCCAAAATTGCTACCTTATAAGTAGGTTTGTTTATAGTTAAAGTAGCACTTCAGCAAAATATCAGCACCTTTGGGCTGGGGATGTGGCTCAGGCGGTAGTGCGCTCATCTGGCATGTGTGTGGCCTGGGTTCAATCCTCAACACCACATACAAACAAATATGTTGTGTCCACCGAGAACTAAAAAAAAAAAAAATGAAGTATTAAAAAAAATTTTCTCTCTCTCTCCTCTCTCACTCTCTCTTTAAAATAAAATATCAGCACCTTTTATTAAACAAAGTCCAATTAAAAATTTGAGAGAACTTTCAATTAAATTAACAAATTATTTATCACCTAAGCATGTTCATTGTTTATTTTTTCCAAATTACTTGAAAATATACTCTCAAGTGGATATGAAGAACTCAATTCATTGTTAAACTGTATTTGCAAGAAATGAACAAATTTCATTGGTAAAATTAAGTTTTCATTCATATTTTAAGCCCATTTTTTGCATATTTCTATGATGAAGTCTTTTTCATAAACTAAAGCTTGTTCAACTTGCAAGAGTCCTGTGAAACCATAAGTGATCATGTTTTAAGCTATTTTAAAGTCCTAATTTTCCAGGTGGCATGTTTTATTTATTTTTAATTGAATATTGTACAGGAGAGTTAACAGTATTTTTGTTTTATTCTCTTTCTTTCTTTCTCTCTCTCTCAATATATGTATATATATATATATATATATATATATATATATGTGTGTGTGTGTGTGTGTGTGTGTGTGTGTATGTAAAGGCTGGCTAAGACACACAAAAACAATTTTAGAGGCACTAACACTATGTTGGAATAATCAATAAGTTTCTGCAATATGAACAATTTACACATATGTGTGCTATTATATACCCATAGCATTCATATATTAAGGTGGCTAGCATCAAATTGGCACAAAATCAGAATCACAAGGATAATATTTAAAAACTGATGAAATAACTACTCAGAAAAATGATTTATGTAATATATTGCATTATTATTTTGCAGACTACAGAATTATAATGTAAGCAAAATTTCTACACAGTGGAAAAGTTTAGGAATTTAAGAAATATAATAAATATTAAATTAAAAATATGTGGAGTAAAATATAAGATTTGTGATTTATTGTTACTGAAGTTCAATCTACACTCTCATACAACTGGTCTTGAGTAAAATATAAAGTCATGTTGATTACTGGTTTGAAAACAATTTCCATAAGATTACGTGTAGAATCTTAAAGTTGATTTTGCATTGTTGGTATTGGAGAAATATTATTATTATACAAGTAGATACTTATCTTTAAGTAACAGATCAAGATTTGGCAAATATAGTGAAAGAAGTAAAATTAGAGGAGTGGGGGGAGGTGTGGAGGGTAAAAATCATATATTGGGAATTTGAACAAAAAATAACATTGATTTTATCAATAGCATTTGCTTAGCTACTGTGTGTGATATCTATAAAACATAATCATGAGAGAATTTTTTCCACAAAAATAAATATTCTTAAATTATTACATTAAAAATCACTTCATATACACTTATTTCAATATGATTGTTGTTTTAAGTTTGAACAAAAATGACAAAATACATAGTTCTTTGTTCCCCATGCTGAAATATTTTCACTTTAGCAGTAATAAAAGAAGGAAAATAAATAGAAATATAAACTGTAAATGCTTTGAATTGCCTTGCATTGTTAAAACAAAACAAAAACAGAAAGTACGCATTCAATTAGTTAAATGAAACATTGTATTGCTTCCTTTAATGTTCAAGATAATCATGTATATTAGATGATATTCCTAGTACAAAAATGGAAGACAAAGATTATATGTCACATATAAAATGTAAAATGTTTTAAAAAATCCAAATCATCTAACTGTACAGTAACATAACAGGATATATATATGAGTATGTGTGTGTGTGTGTGTGTGTATATATATATATATATATATATATATATAAACATAAACAGAATATATACAAAAGAATATCGTCACCTACAGAAAAGTCCCAGACTTTTTATTATACATAAGCATCTTGACTTAACAATGAGGTTATATCCTGATAAAACTTTTTTTGTAAATTACCAATTAAGTGATTAAAGTAGAAAAAGATTTTCAGGCAGAATAAAAACAATACAGATCCTTTAAAGAAACAGCAAACAGCAAAACTTAACACCACAGTATACTGTGCTCTTTACCCTCAAAACCTCATGGCTGAACTGGAACTGGGCTTCTTACCCCCTGTTCAATATCATAACACTACGGAAGTATATGTGGCTGGTCCAGGAAAAGAAAACAATCCAAAGTTTGAAGTATGGTATTTTGCTGAATGCTTATTGCTTTTATATCATCACCAACTCAAAATATTATTACGTAGAACCACTTTTATTTGGAATCATCTGTCTAGCTTAATTCCTGACATCCATAAAAAATAATTAGACTGCTGTAATGTGAGAATTGTAGTAATCTAATATTTTAAGAAAAAAAAATACTAGGTAGTATCTATTATAGTTAGTTATAACCGAAACTTTAGATTAACTTTTTTTTTTTTACAAGGTCTCATTGTGCTGCCTAAAGTTGGCATGAAACCCATGGCCTCAAGAGGTCCTCCTATCTCAGTCTCCTGAGTAGCTGGGACTATAGGTGTGCCACTGTGCTAGCAAGGATGAGTAGTTTATAAATTTAAATTTTAGTTTAGGAGTTTATTCCTCACAGTTTAGGAGTCTGGGAAGTCCAAGACCAAGGCAACATCAGATTCAGTGCCCACTGAGGTGCTCTCTACATTGTCATTAGTGCCTTGTTACTGCATCTAATGCAGAGGGGGCAAACAAGCTCCCTCAACCTCATTTACAAAGGATCCCATCTTATTCCTAGTGCTCTTCCCTCATGACTTTGTCACCTCTAAAAGGCACCATCTCTTACTACCATCACCTTGATTATCAGGATTTCAGTATATGAATTTGGAGGAGACAGATATGTTCAGACCATAGTATTGATCAGTTCATTCATTTTTTTTATAAGAACCTGATGTGGAAGACAAACTATTGGAAACTGAAAAAAAATGAGCAGAGTGATATATGTTTGACATGAAGAAGATAAAAACTGAACAATTGTATCTTCAAGAGTTTAAATGAGGGCTGGGGATGTGGCTCAAGTGGTGGCACACTCGCCTGGCGTGCGTGTGGCCAGGGTTCGATCCTCACATACAAACAAAGATGTTGTGTCCGCCGAATACTAAAAAATAAGTATTAAAATTCTCTCTCTCTCCCTCTCTCTTTAAAAAAAAAATAAAAAAGAGTTTAAATGAAACATTACAACCTATCAAGTTAAGGCATTGACATTATCAATAATAAAAATTAACCAATCTGAAGAAAATCAGTATGAAAATATTCTAATGCAGTCCTATCTAGAAGAACTTTGTGCGGTATGTAAATATTCCATATCTCTGCAGTGTTCAATAAAGAATCTATTAGTCACATGAACACTTTCAATGTAGCTAATACAACTGAGGGTATGCATTTATCATAAAAGTTTTAATGTGGCTACCAATTGAACAGTGTGGTTCTAACATTGGGCCAAAACCAGTAGTTTCTTTGGAGTACTTCTCTAATCACAAAAATTTATGGAATTCTTCATGAATTTTCAGGCCCTCCTTGCTTAGGGGTCATGCTAGTCTTCTCTGTATCTTCCTAGTTGTAGTATATGCATGGCTAAAGCTAGCACTTATGCTCTGCTGGTGCTGAAAATATTTTGACTTCCTGTAAAATATATGTACATTATTACCTTTTGTTCAAGTAAAAAATACAAAAACAATTCTGACACATTTTATTTTAATGTAAGAAAGGTATTGACAGGAAAAATACTTAAGAAGCATCAATTTCAATATATCTATAAACAAAAATTTTACATTATAGCTTAACTTCATGTTGAAGTCACAGAGAACTGAGATATATATATATATGCCTGATTCTGAAATTTGGTGAACATGATACTTTGGACAGTGATTCAGCTGATATAAATTATAACATTCTCATCTATAAAATAGTGTTAATTAAAACTATTTCCTAAAGTTGTAGAGACAAATTTTTTAAAAATATAAAGCACATAGTATGTCAAGCATTGTTATGGTTATTAGTACAAGTAAAATAACCTAAATTTACAAATATATTTAATGAAGTAATAAACAAAAATACAATGCTTTTTATCTAAAAATGATGAAATTAATGAAATATTTATTTTACATAAAAACTTACTGTATATGGGTATATTGATACATTTAAAGAAAAAATGTAAAGGAAGAGCAAATATTTGTGTTCTAAGAATCATAACTTCTTTAAAAGATCTAAACATGGGGGATTTCATCAAAAATATTTTATGATTTTACTTTTGTTAACTTATTGATATCTGAATTATGAAACTATATTGATAGAAGTATTCTCTAATATTATTTTATGTCAAAATATATATTATAATAATGAGATACCAGAAGGTCATGGAGGCATATACCTTTAATCTCAGTAGGCTGATGACAGGAAGATCACAAGTCCAAGGCCAGCCTCAACAACATAATGAGATCTTGTCTGAAAAATATAAAAAGGGCTGGGGTTATGGCTCCAAGGTTGAGAGAACCCCTACATTCAATCTCCACCTCAAATATAATAGAAATAATTTAATAATAATAAGGCACATAAAAATATCTTAGTTTTGGACATGGAAATTTATATCTAGAATTAAGATATATATTTTTTAAAAATCTACATTTGTTAGATATTATAAAGGCATAAATGTTTAACTAAACAATTGTAATTTTTGCAAACATTTTATTATTTCTATATATCTATATATATATATTCCTATTTATTTGTGTTTATTTGGTGACATTTTATTTCCTTTAGCTAAAATATTATAAAATATTATCTAATTCAGAGATATTTCAAATATACTGCATAAGAAAACAAAACATTTTAAACCTCCTGAATCAAACTTACTTTAAGTCATAAAATTAGTGAACTCTATAAATGCATTATTTTTAGGAACATTAATATTTGGCATATTTTTGCTTCTGATATATTAGATACATTAGATTGAGAATAATGAACACATTAGTCAGCTCCTGTTCATCATAAATGGTCCTCAGACAGCACAAACATTGCAAATAAATGTAAGTCATAATGTAATTACAAAGGATGGAGATTCAATCAACAAAGAATAAGTGAAAGGCCTTGAATCCAAGAGGTAATTGTGGAAATCTGTCCCTGATTCAGGGCAGAGCAGTAAAGGGACTTATTTTAAAAGTTTTCAAGATTTTTCAGAGTATGAGCCACCCAAAATCATGTCATTTACTTTATCTTCAGGATAAAGTATTATACCTGTTTTTTTTTTTCAAACTGAAGACCCAAGAAAACTGCTGAGGAAGGTAAACATTTTTTAATACACTCACAGCAGTTTTCACAGCAAAGCCCAATTCAACAGGGACAAAGACATAATAGGACTCTTACTCAATTTCAAGTACTTTCCCCATACATTCAAGCTAATGCTCCCTCACATGCATCCACCACATCAACAGTTGCAGTACAGTAGCTGCAACAGCTGATAGAGCTGAAGGAGCAGAAATATAGATGTTACGTGTAAATAAGGAGTTTTTAGGAGATTTCCATTATACTAAGAGAGGAAAAGAGTGTTCCAGAGGAATTCAAGCCTTGTAAAACTAATACTACAATAAATATTAAATACAAAATGGAAAGACAGTGGAATGAATCGGACATAACTTTCCTATACATATATATGAATACACCACAGTGAATCTCACCACCATGTAGATCCACAAGACTGAGGTCCTAATTAGAATAAAACATATTCCATGTTTCCATAATTATATGAAAATGGACTCCATTGTCATCATTGTCATATATAACTAAAAAGGCCCTATAAATTTTTTAAAAAAATTAAAAACAGTAAAACTTCCAGCCAGATTGACACAAACTCCACCAATGCAACTCTATGTCATGGATTGAAGGCCACTTATAAATACTACCTGAGCTTCAATGGTAATACAGATACCTTACAAAAATCTATTCCCACTCCTCCTTGCATCCCTTGTGATATTGCTGTTATTAATTTCACTTATTAATATGAGAAATATGTTGCTACTTTTATAGCAAATAGTTATAAGTTAAAAATTAGGAAATTAAATCTTATTTTGCCTTTATTTCTTCTCTCATGCTCTTTCTTTAAAGGATCTGTATCATTTTTTTTCTGCCTGAAAATCTTTTTTCTACTTTAACCATTTAATTGGTAAGCTTGAATTGCTATTGGAGATTACCCAAAAGAAAACAAAGAGAGTAAAAATAAAAATAGGCTCTCTCTTCACACTTTTGTTTTCTTTGCTATACAGAAGCTTTTAATTTCATGCCGTCCCACTTCTTGATTTTTTATTTTATATATTGCTCTTTAGGGGTCTTGTCAAGGAAGTTTGTTTCTGTACCAACATGCTAGAGTGTTGGACCTACATTTTCTTCTAGCAAATTCAGAGCTTTTGTACTAATTTCTAGGCTTTAATCCACATTTAGTTGACTTTCATGCAGGATGAGAAATAGGGGTCAAATGTTATTCTTCTACATATAATTTTCAGTTTTGTCAGCACCATTTGTTTAAAAAGTTATCTTTTCCCCAATGTATGTTTTGGCAACTTTGTCTATGAACAAATATTTATATAGGTTTGTCTCTGTCTATTCTATTATTCTATTCTATTCTATTCTATTCTATTCTATTCTATTCTATTCTATTCTATACTATTCTGACTTTATGGCTGTTTTGGTGTCAGTACCATACTGTTTTTTTGTTACTCTAGCTCTGCAGTATAATTTGAGATTCAGTATTGTGATGCTTCCATCTTCATTCTTCTTGCAAAAGATGAAACAGACATTTCTCAAAAGAAGAAATATAAAAGTTCAACAAATTCATGAAAAAAATGTTCAACAACTCCAACAATAAGGGAAATACAAATCAAAATTTTACTGAGCTGGGCAAGGTGGTGCACATCTGTAATTCCAGTGGCTCAGAAGCCTGAGGCAGAAGAATTGTGAGTTCAAAGCCAGTCTCATCAACTTAGTGAAGGTTTAAGCAACTCAGCAACTCAGCAACACCCTGTCACTAATAAAATACAAAAAGGGATTGGGAATGTGGCTCAGTGGTTAAGTACTCCTGTGTTTAATACCTGGCACTAAAAAAAGAAAAAGAAAAAGAAAAAGGAAACCATATTAAGATTTTATTTTACTCCAGTCAGAATGGCAATTATCAAGAATACAAATAATAATAAGTGTTGGCAAAGATGTGGGAAAAAAATGGCACACTCATATATTGATGGTGGGAGCGCAAATTAGTGAAACTTTTACTCTCAAAAGCAGTATGGAGTTTCTGCACAATAACTATGAATAAAATTAACATATGATTCATCTATGTTATGGTATGTATATGTATCCTTGGTATGTATCAAAAGATTTAATATCAGCATAGTATAAGAATACAGCCACATAAATATTTATAGCAGCACAATTCACAATAGTGAAGCTATGAAACCAATCTAAGTACACTTCAACAAATAAATGGGTAAAGAAAATTATATATATAAAGAAAATTATAAATTACATATATATATGTGTGTGTGTGTGTGTGTGTGTGTGTGCGCGCGCGTGTATGCGCACACACAATGGAGTCTTTCTCCACCACAAAGAAGAGTAAAATTACTACATTTAGTAGACAGATCTGGAGACTATCAGCTAAATGAAATAAGCCAGTCCCCCAAAAGTCAAAGATGAAATGTTTTCTATAGTATGTGGATGCTAATGTAAAATAAAGAAGGAACAGAAGAAAGAGAGAAATGTGAAAAAGGGGAGAAGAAATTTCATCAAGATAAACAAAAGATCAGCAAAATAGAGGATGGGATAGAGGGGGAAGAAAACAGGACAGGAAAAGAGAACAGTAAATTAAATCTGACCAAAATTTTGTACCTACATATGTGACTATACCACAGTGAATCAAAATATCAAGTATATTCACAAAGCAGCAATTCAAACAAAAAACAAAAACCCTAAAAAAATTGAAGAAAAATCAGTAGAGGGATGGGAGCAGGGAAGGAAAAAGTAGAGGAGGGAGGAAGTGCTGGTGACTGATTTAGAGCAAATTACATTCCATGCTTTTGGGATTATGTCAATTTATATCCTAATGTTATACATAACTAAAAAAACTAATTAAAAAAACTACCTAGCACCCCCCCAAAAAAACAATAATAGAGGAGTAGAACAGAATATCCAAAAACTGTGGAAGAATTATGAAAGATAATATATCCATATTGAAAACAACAGAAAAGAAGAAGAGAGAAATAACCTAAAAAATAATAAATTTTAATGTTATAATGGTTTGAATTTTTTAAAAAATAAGGCCATCCACAGAGTCATGGATGAAACCTAGAGTAAACAAATTAAAACTCTATATGCCATGTTAAAATTTCAGCAAAACAAAGACAAAAATATCAAAAATCAATGAGAGAGCCAGAGAGAGAGAGAGAGAGAGAGAGAGAGAGAGAGAGAGAGAGCACACTTTTCAATATAGAGGAACAAGGAGGAACAAGAGCAATAATAATATCAGATTTCTCTTATCAAGCCTTGAAGGTAAGAAGAGAGTTGTGTAACTCTTTAAAGTATTTAAAGAAAAAAAAATCATTAGCCGATAATTCTATGTAAACAGGAAGTATCTTTCAAATAGAAGGAGCAATAGACTTTGTCAAAAAACCAAAAAACTGAAAATATTAACTGCCAGAATTGTGTCTCAAATTTATGTTTGTGCAGAAGAAAGTTGAGAAAATGTCTTCAGATAGAATAGAAATGATATAAATCTATTAGAGAAAGAGCATCAGAAAAGGAATAAAGGAAGATAAATTAAGGTTTAATTTTTATAAGGTTAGGGATGTAATTCAGTAGTAAGAGTACTGGCCTAGCGTGCATGAGACCCTGAATTCAAATCCCAGGACCACACATACACATACAAAAAGAAGTGTTTTTAAGCCCATTAAAAATTAAATTTTCAAATTCTTAACTGATAACTATTTGAAAAAACAGTAACATATATTGGGTGATTATATAATATAAATAAGTGACATGGATGACAGATTTGCCATAGGAATGGAAGAAGGAGTGAAAACAGACTATTTTATAAAGTACCTGCATTATTTTAAAAACTCAGGTAGTATTTATGAGTGTCCTTCAGTTAGTGACACATGTATATTAAAAACTCTGTGGCAACAAATGAAAATTGACTAGGAGAAAAATCATAAAATTAAACTAGAAAATTAAATTAAAATTAGAAAAGATAGAGAAAGCTGGAAGAAAAAAGAGCAAATTTAGGAATTAAAAACCCATTCTAAGTATGGTAAATATGAAACAAACTACAAAAATAATCAATTTAAACATTAGTAATATAAATCTATCAATTAAAAGATAAACTGGAGGAGTAAGTAAAACGTATTTGGCTATATGTTTTTTTTTTAATGAACAAACTTTAAAAATAAAACCACAATTAGGTTAAAAGTAAAGGGAAGAGGGACTGGGATTGTGGTTCATTGGTAGAGTGCTGGCCTAGCATTCATGAGGCACTGGGTTCTATCCTTAGCACCACATAAAAAAATAAATATTAAAAAAAGTAAAGGAAAGAGGAAAAAAAGCTATGCTAGGAAGCTACAGTCGCTATAAAATAAGTATTTTAAAAAAGTAAAGGTAAGAGGAAAAATAAGTTATGTTAGGAAGCTACAGTAGCTATATTAATTTGAAAGAAACTTGACTTTGGCTAAATGAAAATTATGAAATATAAGACGGCTATGACGTAAAAAGTTGGCCAATTCTTCAAAAAACACCATATTTCCATGTGTATGTACCTACTAAGAATGTCAAAATAAGTAAGACAAAAACAGAACTGCAGGAAGGAATAGACAAATCTATAATTATCCATCAGTCTTCAAAAACTCCCTTCTAAAAATGAATAGATCAAGCAGACAGGAAATCAGTGAATATATAGTTGACCTGAATTACCCTTCAATCAATTTGATCTAATTAACATTTATAAAACACTTCAATGGTATTTCTTCAGCAGTAAAATTCATGTTTCTTAAGATTGCATGAAGCATTCACCAAGAAAAGATGACAACCAGGGCACATATTAAAAAATTGAAAGGAACCATGCTAAGTGTATCCTCAAATCACAATAGGATTAAACCAGAAATAATAGCACAATGACAACTAGAAAATCCTTGAGTATTTGGAGATTAAACATTGTACTAAATGACAGGGTGTGAGAAGAAGTCTCAAGAAAAACTTAAACATATTTGTAAATAAATAAGAATATATTACAAAATGTAGAATACAGTGAAAGCATTATTTAGTGAATACTTTAAAAAAAGTATTTTCAGTTCAAACACTAAGAAATCAATCTAAAATCTTCTAGAAAGAATAACATTTTTCTAAAAATTAGGTTTGTCTAAATAATAATAAAAATAGACTTATTTTTAATTCTTAAGTAGTGCAAAAGTAAAAATAGAAGAAAACATTTTAAATTTAAGTAAAATGTCTTATTGATACATACCAGCATAAACAACATAGAAATTTTACTTATTTATAAGGTACATTTGATGCTTTGATACATGAATACATTGTGTAAATTTTAGGTCCCTATAATTATATATGTCTTCAAATATTTGTCATTTCTTTAGGATAAAAAAACTTTTGTTTCTTCTAGCTCTAAAAAAATATATGGTATAACATTGTTAGCCATAATCTGTACAATAAAGCACCAGAAATCTTCTTGCTCTATTTAACTATAACTTAGTACTCATTGATCAACATTTCTCTATCCTCCTGTCCTTAGTAACCATTATTCTATTCTCAACTTCTCTGAGATCAGCTTTTTTAGATTAATATGAAATATCAATTAGTACTTGTTTTTTGTCCCTGATTTTTTAAACTCATATACCACATTTTCTATCTTCATTAATCAGTTGATGAACACTTCAGTTATTTTCATTTCTTAACTCTTATGACTAATGTTGTGATTAAAATAGGAGTAAAGATGTCCTGATTTTATTTCCTTTGAATATATATCCCCTTGTAAGATTGCTGGTAGGACTATTTTCATTTGGGGAGAAATCTCTATATTAAGAAAACACATTATATATGATTTTATGTAATAATTATACATAATAATTTTATATTATTAAATAGCATATTCATGGGGCTGGATTGTGGCTCAGTGGTAGAGCACTTGCCTAGCACATGCAAGGCCCTGGGTTCGATCCTCAGCACCACATAAAAATAAATAAATAAAATAAAGGTACTGACAACTCAAACTAAAAAATAAATATAAAATAATGGCATATTCTTCTTAAATTCTTAGAAGAGATGTAGCAATATCTGGTGAAATGCTGGACAAATGTAAAAAATTAGACTAGCTCTTGGAATTGGTATGTAGCTTAGGGTTAGAGTGCCTGCTTAGCATGCATGAGGTTCTAGGTTCAATCTCTAGAACACACACACAATATAAACACACACACACACACACACAAACACACACACACGTAAAAAAAAAGAAACCATATTGTGACTGTTATGTTAGTACCTAATTAAAAGATACAAGTTTGAAAAGTGTTTAGAATAAATAAAACAGAGAAAAATGGAACTCAAAGGAAGTATAACAGAGCGGGTTGGGGAGAAGAAAAAACTAAAGAGATTGTCTTCATTTCCAAAGAAAAAAATATATATTGGGATTTACTTAACAGATAATGTTAACCAGTGAGGAATTTATAAGTATCAGTGAAAAAATGCCATTTAAGGTTTTTAAAAATTTGGATACATGTGAAAAGGTCAGACTGAGCAATTAGCAAGGTATAGTTAATTATTATTGATTAAATGACACATTATTTGAAGTAACAAGGACAATTAGATATGACACTGGTATTTTAAGATTGTATCAACTAGTGATTTCATAGTCACCTTAGTTTGTGTAAGTGCAGTATCTGATATTCACATAGTAATATTGCCTACTAGTGTCTGTTTTACAATGCATTCTCTTTGCTAAGTGACATGTGACTATAATGTACAACACTGTAGGTATAATATAGATAACTTGTGTGCTCCCTAAACACATGTTCTTGAAATGAATGAACCTAAGAACTGAATTGTCTAGTTCAGTCAGTTAAAGCATATATTGAAACTACAATAAGAAGTAATTTATTATAACCATTCATAAACACAAGTTAACTTAAGCACACCTATTAAAATTTGTCATGTAGGACTTTACAAGTTTCTTCTTTATTTGGAAGAAATGCAATCATAAGGACAAAAAAGATTTGATTTTCTAAAAAACTTTAAATGCTTTTTGTATTTTCTGGGATCTTTATTTTGAATATCCAACAAGTTAACACAATCCATAACATGCCTAGGATTTAGCAAGCTTTATCTAATTATCTCTGGTCATTAAGTTAATACACAAATTAAGACTGCTGAAGCTCAGTAAGAAAACTATGAGTTTTTATTATATTTTATGAGTAATTAATTTTTATTTTTTTATAAAATATACAATGGAAATTGCATAAGCTTATTACTTGTTTAAATATATTATAACTCAATATCTTGTTTGCACAGCAACATATGTTTATGTTTTACAATATTTTGTGTAAATTACTAAATATAAGAAAATGCTTGCCTAGAGTGCAGAACAGCATTCAGAATTTGTTTTACTATGACAAATAATTTTAATAAATGGGAATTTTTCTACTGAAATAACCAGCCTTCTAAATCTATATCTTGTGTCAACTTAATTTAAATCCTATAAAGATTTATTTCATTTCCTAAGTAGTTGCTATATTTTCATTTCTACTGCTCCTCCAGCATTAAGAAATGATTTTTAATTAAATATTTCAATCTCAAGGTTCTGCATATTTTATAAAATAAATGCAAAGTAAACTGTGAGTATGGTGGGTTTGATCATTGAGAAAATTCTTCATAAGTACTTTAGTAATTTTATTATAGTAATACCCACAGCAAGCTGATTTTTTTATCAAAAATAAAATGGAATTAAATAAACTCAAAATTACTGCTCTGGTTTGGCTATGAGGTGTCCCCACAAAGCTCCAGAATTAATATGGGTATGTTTGGAGATGAAATGATTGGATTGTGAGAGCTCTAATATAATCAGCCTATCCTAGTTTGAATGAACTGACTGGATGATAACTATAGGCAGGTGGTGTATGGCTGGAGGAGGTGGGTCACAGAGGATGTGTCCTTAAAATATTTATCTTCCCTGTTGTATCATCCACTTTATCTTGCTCTCTCTGCTTCCTGACTGTCATGAATGGACAACTCTCCACCATTCCTTTGCACCATGATGTTCTTCCTCACCTGTAGCCCAGGGCAATGAAGTCAACCATCTATGAGCTGGTACATCTGAAACTGTGAGTTCCCAAGTTCTTTCCTTCTCTAAGGTGTTCTTGTCGAGTGTTTTGGTCATACTAATGAAGAGTTGACTAACACAATTACTATAATCAAGTTGGAAAACTGAAAAAAATGAATAATATTCTCAAGAAAAGAGAGACCTTATTAAAGACCTTAATAGAAATAAATTGCTTAAATATTTTTTTTAATTTTTTTAGTTCATTATACATTAAAACTATACTGAATTGAATAGTAAACGTTAAAAGATTTCCTGAAGTTGTGATAGATTTTCCTGATATTTAAAATATTATGATTTGGATAATGAAAACAAACTTCAATATTTTTAAGTCTCAATCACATTAGCATTTTAGACTGCAAAGTTATTCATAACACAAAAAGCCAGGAATAAGTCTGAGTACCTCTAAATTAATAGTGAATTAATAATGTAGAATATTCATATGATATATTATTGTAAATCAGTAGTAAGAAATGAATTAAAATAAATCATGTTAATATAGATAGATCTTTGTAACATATAATTATATGTGAGAAACACAAAAATGTGCTTATACAAGGTGTTAATTTTGCAAAGTTAAAAACAACTGAGGCACAAGTGTGCAGTTTAGGAATAATTTAAATATATAATAAAAGCATAGAGCTATAAATTTGTTCAACACATGGTTAGCAAACTTTTCCTTAAAGAGCCAGACTGTAACTCATTTAAATTGTAGATCAAATGAGCTCCTCTGCAATACTCAATTCTGAATGAAGTCACATATAAGACAGAATAAAACTTTATTTATAAAAGCAGATAAGTAGCCTACAGGCTGATTTGATGACTTGCTTATTCCAGGGACTAAGTGGAAGATAGGTTGGTGTTCATCATGAATTCTTCATTCTGAATATCCTATGGATGTGGTCCTTTGGGTACATATAAATTACCATACTTAATTCACAAACTAAAGTGTTCCATGCAAATGTGGATTAAAAGAAAGGGTCATGAGCATGGGTTTATGATAATTTAGTGCTTTGTCTGAGGTTCAGAAAAGAAATTGCTCTAAACTCACTGTACAATGCTTAGATGTAAGTTTTAAAACAATCAATTGTTCTCCTTTATCTTTATACATCTCAAGATTCTCAGTAGATTCTTGAAATTGCAGATAGTACTAAGTCATCTATGTATATACACACTGTTTGTTCCAATATATAAATAGTATATATGTGAAGTTTAGTCACAGTATGAGATTAGCAACAATAACTAATAATAAAACAGAAAAGTTATAAAAATACTGCTATAAAAGTTATTTCTATAACTTTTAATTTAATAGATTTGGATTGTGATAGACCATGAGTACCCAAACCTGAAGAAAGTAAAATCTTGGAGAAGGGAAGTCTATGATAAACTGACTTCAAGTAACTGAATATATGACAAAATACATTTTAACATTCTCCAAAATCTTAAAACAAAATTCAGAAACCAACAATGTTAAATCCACAATATCAATCATTCAGTTAAACAAATACTAGGCATTCAAAGAAGCAGAAAAATACAACCCAAAATGAGAATAAGCAATTACTAGGAATAGATTAAAAAATGATCAAGTAGTATAGACAAAGGTTAAGTTAATCAATACGTTCCTTATGTTCAAGTTGGAGTAGGAAAACACGAATATGTCAACACATAAATATAAAATTAAAACATACTGAAACCCAACTCCTAGAGACTAAAAGTATACCATTTGAAATGGAAAATAAAGTAAATATATTAAATAGAATTTATAGCTTATGTGGTGCTGCAAAGTGACATAGTAGTATAAAAATATCTAAAATGAGTCACAGAGACGACAATAGAAAAATAAATGAATAAACTGATCACCAGTAAACCGAAATTATCCAAAATTCTAACTATATAAGTAATTAGAGCTTCAGGAGGGAAGGTAGTGGTAAAACAAAACTATTTATTTGAAGTGACAATGGCTAAAATATTTTAGTATTAATTAAAAAAAAACTATTAACCAATATATCCAAGAAATTTAAATCAATTCTAGCAAAAGAAACCAAGACTCACCATAGCAAATCATGATCAAATTGCTTAAAAGAAAATCTTGGAATACCTTAAAGGCAGATAGTAGGAAATTATGAGTAAATATAATAGTGGAAATCACAGAATTTTCATGCAGTGCTATGCAAGTTTTCAAACAATACATAGGTAATTGCAACTTTGGAAGAAAATGGAATGAAAATCTGAAAAAAAATAGCCCTCTAAACTTACTATCCTAAGTAATTGAAAAAGTACAGTATTATTAGCCTTCAAAGAAACAAAAACAGATACAATGCATTGTCATATGACTGTACTCTGGGAACTGCTAAGGAAGTTAACATATTTAGGCAGAAGAAAAGTAATAACAGATGGATTATGCTTTCAAAATGACAAATAGAATGTAATAAAACTGGTAAATACATAGGTATATGGAGAAGACATTTTCATCAAATGTAATATTTTAAATAAAAAACTATATTATAGAGAAAATATAATAATTCATTAGTACATAGAACATTAAAGTGTTTGATCAAAGCAAAGGTTGTGAGGCAAATAAAAATGTTAAATTCTTTAATGAAATATAGTATTTTTAAGGGATATTTGTGATGTTAAACTTGTGTATGGTAAAATATAGCACAAACAAACACTAAAAATGTGTATCTAAAGAGTCTAGTACACATAAAACATATATATATAATATATATATATTATATATATATATATATATATATATATATATATATATATATATATAACAGAGAAAGGAAAAGACTTATGAAATAAATAAAAAACAAATAGATCATTGATTTAAATGTAACCAAACTAATACATAAATTAAAAGCTATAAATACTGCAATTCACAAGGAGAGATTATTAGATTAAAAAACAAATTAAGAACAAAACACATAAAATTTTCAAAACTCCATAAAAATAGTGTTATTATTAATTACAGCTAAAATAAGTTGAAAAAATATGATGGGAAAAATATTCTATGCCAGCACAAATCAAAGTAGATAAAATGACTGTATTAATATGAGACAAAGTAGAATTCTCAGTAAGGAATATTTCCAGGGACAAAAAGGGGAGTGGCATTCCATGACAATAGAAGGAGCAATTCATCAAATGGATATAACAATGACAAAGCTTTAAAAATCGTGAAGCAAAAACTGGTAAGACAATTTTAAAAATTAACAATATATGGGATACTTTTATATTCTTCTCTCAGGATAGGAGGAAATAAACACACTAAATTTCAATAAAGATATAAAATTTAACAGCATTGTTCAGCCCAAATTAATATTAATATAGAATTATACCATATAAAATCATAATAAACAAATTTTAAGTATACATTATATCATCACCAAGATAAATGATATTCCAGGTCAAAAATTATTCTCAGTAAATGTAAGCATTACAATTGTACAAAGTATGACATGAAGAAGCAATAAAATTATAACAGGTGCAACTTTCCTATTATTGGAAAGTAAACAATACACTTTTAAATAATATAAAGATTAAAGAAAATATCAACAGAGTAACTAGAAAATGTTTTTCACTGAATGAATGGAAATTAAAGTACAGCCAGGTGTGATGGTGCACACCTGTAATCCTAATGATTTTGAGGAAGAGAAAGGAGGATTGCATATTCAAGACCAGCCTTAGACTGTCTCATAATAAAAAACAAAAAGATTGGGATTGTGGCTCAGTGATAAAGGGCCCCTGGTTGCAATCTGGAATACTGGGGATAAAAATGGAAAAGAATATATATACAACATATCAAAATTTCTAAGATATTAAGCTGTAACTAATGGACCATTTTAGAAAGTTCTTATTTACATTATTAAAAGAAAAGTCTCATCTATGATTTGAGCTTAATATTTTGAGAGATTGCAGAGGGGAATTTCCAAAGTAAATCCAAAGTTGTAAAGATAAGAGCATAAATCCATGAAATTGAAAACACAAAACAGAGAAAATCTATAAATACCATGACTATGTTTTAAAAAGAACAATAAAAATAGCCAGAATGACCTAATGTATGAAAGAAGACAAATATACAAATGAAATTCACAAATTCCTTAAAAATCACACATTTCCCAGACTAAATAAACAGAATGATTAAGCAAATTAAATAATCTTTTATCTATTTCTTGAATATCTTCGATACCAAAGAGGCAGATTGAGGAACCTGTAAAAATATTTATTGTTTTTTTATTTAATAAAACATGGGGATTTTGAAGATTAATTTGTGGAAAAATATGCACTAGTGTGTTTAAATATGCTTGTTCAACAAAATTTACTGTGTGTTCATAAAGTAGTTCATGCAGAAGCTCAGATATTTTAAATTTATTTTTAATATCACAAAGTATGAGCAATCAGTGGAAATTGATTGAGCTTATGTTGTTTTCTGCCTGAACTAGAGACATTCTTCTTTCTACATCCAGATTTTAATTTCAGGGTTGCTGTTCTATGATTACTACCATCCAGAGTGTCATATGGCTTGTACATGGGAAACTTTATATGTCAAAATTACTGCATCTTAGTCAATGGAAATGTGTATTGCAAAGATATTAACAGTCTGATCTTTGATTTGGAACAATAGCTGGCTGAGTCTTAGTTTTCAAATTTTGATTCTATAACAGGGACCTTACAAGATTTGAGAAAATGTTGCTGTGATTCTTTTTTCTCAACAGAAAAGTAATTGCATTGTCCAGGATCATTACTGGAAACAAAAATGAACCCACTAAAGTTAAATATAGTTTTTTAAAAATGTGAACAATTTTTTTATTTAAAAAATGTATCTCACAGAACTTTAACAATTTCTAATGAATCCTAACACTTGTATTTTTATGAATTTTTTCATGAATCTTGAAAGAAAATGTGAATCCTGTTAACAAATTCTGGGAACAATATAAGAAAGAAAAAACTGTGTCCTTGGTGGTAATAGTTTGGATCTTGAAATATGAAGTATGAGTGGACTATCAAAAGTGATTAAGTGAAGGTATTTTAACTTAATTACTTTTATGTTTTAGTCTGTGTAGGTTGTTGCAACAAAATACTTTAAGACTGGGTAGTTAGAATAACTGAAATGTGTTTCTCACATTTCTAGAGACTGAAAGTTCTAGATCAAGTACCAGCAGAATTCACATCCTACGATGCATCTCTTCTTGGGCTGCAAGTGGTCATTGCAGGTGGTTATTTTCTTACTGCGTCCTCACAGTATCTTTTCTTGGGGCATGAGTGTGAAGAGAGAGAGACAGAGAGACAGAGAGAGATATGGGGTTGTGATAGGGTGGAGGACACAGAGAGAAGGAAAGAAGAGAATTCTCAAGTGTCTGTTATTGTGAAGGCCTAGGACTTTCATGAGGGCACCACATTGTAATGTCATCTGAGCCTAAAGTCTTCCAAAAGGATGCATCTGCAAACTCCATCACACTGGAATTTAGAGCTTCAACATGCATATTTGGTGTGTCGGGGTACACTTCTGTCCATATCACTTCTGGTAGTGCTATATCTATAACAGAAGAATAAGAGAAGAAAGTATAAGAAAAAAAGTTATACAGAAATAGATCTATCTTACTAACAAGGGCCATTAGACAGACTGAGAAGTTTGGTTTATCACAATCCTCCAGAGTATAACAGGAAGAGAGAGCAGAACCTGATACTTAAACTCATCAGTTTCAACTACCCATGCACTTTCCTGGACTATCCTCTTTTTCAGATCTAGTTGTCCATCCCTTGGCTGTCTATCCCTCTTTGTCTTGATATTTTAGTTAGTTTAACAAAGATTTTAAATAAGCAGCTGTAAGTCTCAGACTGGAATGGGGTAATCACTAGAAGGGTAAGACAGTGTTTGAAGAAAGAATTGTCCAAATTAGCAATAGCCAGATTGCCAAAGTGGTAATGTTTAATAGACAAATTTACTACAGATTGGCCTATGTAGACAACAATGGTGAGAAATTAATCAACAGTTCTCAGTGGTCTCAGAATGGTGGTCTCAGCAAAAGAAATAATATGTTTTACCTGTAGAGACTAGACAGTAGTAGAGATCTCACTGTTAGGTGTATATTAGTGCCAGTTTAGAGGCTTATTGATATATTAATCATATAAGCAAACAAATGTATAAGAAATGTACTTTACTTTCAAAGTTTTATATTATTTTCTGAAAGAAATATTTAATACTTCAAGGTACTTGTATTTTTTTTTACTAAGGGAACTACAAATTATAAAGATCTCTTAAATTGCATTTAAACTTGTTTAATATTAAAAGACTTGAGTCTGGTGTTATCAGATTAAGAAACCAAAATATAGGATATCTAGTTGTATTTAAACTTAGCTTTAACTGCTGAGTTTTTGTAAATCTGATGAAAAATCAGAATATGAGACATTTAGGAACTCCTGGCAGTCATTTTAGGACACAAGAACACTAATTATAGGAAATGTTCTGATAATACAGGATGCTTGGCAACCCTATCTGTATTTCATGGTATAACTTTAAAAACCCAGAGTTAATGGTTAGCATTAATTTAAAAAATAAGAAAAAAAAACAGACATTGTTTTTTTTTTTAAACTGGACAAGAATCTTAGTTTTCATAGCATTTTTGTTCTTTATACAATGACTTTGTGAATGTGATACTGTAATAAACAGAAATAAAATGCTATGAAAGTGTCACTGATACCCAGGGTGTCACAACACATTTTTGTTGCCAATTATATTTTGGAACTTTTATTGTGTTTTAGATTTTGAGTATGATAAATCAATGACCAAAATAAAAAAGGGGGAAAAAAGCACAAGTAGAATTAATATAGTCCAAGCAATTTTTATTGTATAAATTATAAAACTAGAACTATAGTTGGTTTTAGAGCTGTGACTGTAAGAGAGTAAGGTGACATGACAAATAGATCTGACATTACTTGTTTTGTAAGCCATCTTGCATGTCAGAATTCTTCTGGCAAAAGCATAAAATCTGAAGTGGATTTGGGACCACAGAAGAAAATAAAGTGTGCCTTTAGTATTTACAATAAGTGAGAAACAGACATTTTATGTACCCTTTGTTTCACACTTGGGAAATAAGGATGAAGGCTCTTTATACTCCTGATGGTATTGGAGTGCTGCCATTGAGGGAGTCTCCTTTATAATTACTCCACATATCTGGATGTTGCTGGTATAGTAAAGGTCAAGCTAATATTGGTCATAAAGGTTAAGAAGCAGACACTGCTGGAAGTAGGAAGAACAGAAAAAAAAATATTTCACTCGGGAATATGGAATATTGAACCCCAAAATATATATAATACAGAATGGAGTTAAAACTTGTCTAAAAAATAACAATATGCAACCAAGGAAAGCAACATTAGAAAATGCACATTTATCTTACCTATGAATGACGTTTTTTTAGGGAAAGCAGTTGAAATAGTGTGCTTAGAGCAGAAAGGCACATTATGTGCACCAATTCCATCGTTTCCCTGTACTTAGAAGTAATGACACAATTATCTGTAAATATATGTTTCCAAAATAATATGTGTTCACAGTATAAAAAGTTTGAAAATAAAAAGCAATATAAGGACAGATGCAAATGTTACTTTCCAAACAGCTTTCAGTGTCTGTATTGTACTTTATCATACTAATCAATTCCATGATTCTTAAAAAATTTGTTATTGTAAATTGTAGTATAATTATTTTAATAAACCTGTAAGGAAGTTTTGTTATCATCATATGCATTATTTAAAGTAAGAAACTGAATTTCAGATTTTAGATTTAAAACTAAGATATTTGTTCTGTGTAAAGCCCTTCACATTTGTAACTTACTGATGATTAATTTATATTAATTTCTCGTGAAAGGAATCATTGAAATGAATATATGAGGAATTATATAGAAATCTTGGAAGATTTTGCCTATATTTCTCCAAAGATACTATGGGAAATTATTCTTTTATTATGTTTATGATAATTGATTAAAGTTCATTATACTTACCTATCATGTAATAAAAAATTAAGGAAAAAATAAGGATGAAAATAATGTTTCCCAAGAACTGGAAACAAATATGTTTATTATTGGATAAATTTTTATTTATCTGATATTAACATATTTTTGTGGTTTCCTGGTGATTTTAAATCTACATGTGTATATATTACACATATACATATAATACTATATATTATATAGAAAAATTATATATACATATAATTTCTAATATGTATAGCAAGGTAGCTCAATGTAAATATATATACATGGAAAACTAGACATATACCCATATACCTATTGCACCTTGAATGAGCTGCTGAACTTAGAAAGCAGCACATAACTCATCACCTAATATGATGTATGATCCAAGAAAGAGAATAAGCCTGGGCATCAGTAGAAGTCAATGATCTTGACACGGTAGAGGAGGAGGACATGAAGTCAGTGGTTTTCACCTTGTTCAAGAATTTATCTTTCAAAAGGAACCAAAAAAATCACTCCATCAAATTCTATCAGCCTTCTTCATTCAGATTTTAAAGACAGCACTGAGATCAATTAGGATTCTTTTGGAGATAATTCTGTAGGAAATGGTAGTGAAGACGAAGGCTGATATTTCAAGCCAAAAACACTTAACCTAGAGAAGCCCAAGAATACTAGGGGCCTCAGTTTGTTCTGAGGGGTCTAGAAGTTTACATATCTATTTAGTATGATTTACATGATTTACATGATGGAGGCAGTAGGGAAATGCTTTGGGGAGAACAGTAGAGCAAGGTCAAGGATACCTCTTTCCTCAGCCCTTGGTGGCACAATTAATTTTAATTTGTTCTTAATATTAAGGCTCTGAGGTTAACAAAGAAATAAGTGTGCATGGTTGTGTTTGTGGTTTATGTGTTTGTGTTTATGTGTTTGTATTTGTATATATACCATTTGCCTGTGTTGTCCTGGATCTCCCATACTAGCTCAAAATAACCAATAAGAGTCATTGGAAGAGGAAGGCATAGATGCCCAAACCAAAGGAATGAACAATCTATTCGAAGAAATAATATCAGAAAACTTTCCAAATATGAATAATGAATTGGAAATTCAAATTCAAGAAGCCTACATGATGCCAGATGTACAAAATCACAACAGATTTACACCAAGGAAAATTATAATAAAAATGCCCAACATACAGAATAAGGAAATAATTTTAAAAGCTATGAGAAAGAAATCAGATTACATATAGGGGAAAGCCAATTAGGATAACAGAAGATTTGTCAACACAGATTCTGAAAGCTAGAAGATCCTGGAACAACATATATTAAGCTCTGAAAGAAATTGGGTGCCAACCAAGAATCTTGTATCCAGCAAAATTAAGATTTAGATTTGAAGATGAAATAAATACCTTCCAAGATAAACAAGAGTTAAAAGAATTTATAAGTAGAAAACTGACACTATAAAACATCCTTGGCAAAGTAATCCATGAAGATAAAATAAAAAACAACAATGAAAATATCAGAGGGAGAGTATACCCTAAAGGAAAAAGTAATCAAAGAAGAAAATTAAGTCAAGTTAAATAACAAAAATAAACAAATTTGGCTAGAAATACAAACCAGGTCTCAATAATAACCCTGAATATTAATGGCTTAAACTCAACAATAAAAAGACATAGGCTAGCAGGCTGGATTTAAAAACAAGTCCCTATCATATGCTGCCTATAGGAGACTCATATGATAGAAAAAGACATACACAGACTGAAGGTGAAAGGTTGGGAAAAAACATACCACTCACATGTACTGCTGAAGCAAGCAGGGGTTTCCATCCTCGTATCAAATAAAGCAGACTTCAAGCAAAAGTTAATCAAAAGGGATAAAGATGGACATTACATACTGCTCAAGGGAACCATACACCAACAATACATAACAATCATAAATATATATGCTCCAAACAATGGTGTAGCTATGTTGATCAAACAAACTCTTCTCAACTTCAAGAGTCAAATTGACGACAACACAATCATCTTGGGTGACTTTAACACACCTCTCTCACCACTAGATAAGTCTTCTAAACAAAAGTTGAATAAAGAAACTATAGAACTCAAAAATAAAATCAATAAATCAGACTTAACTGACATATATAAAATATTTCAACCTGCATCAAGCTGATTCACTTTCTTCTCAGGAGCATACAGATTCTTCTCTAAAATAGACCATATATTATGCCAAAAAACAACTCTTAGCAAATACAAAAATGTAGAGATATTAGCATGCATTTTATCAGATCATAATGAAAAGAAATTGGAAATCAAAAACATAAAAATAAAAATTTCTTCATCACCTGAAGACTAAACAATATGCTACTGAATGAACAAAGGGTTAGAGAAGACTTTAATAAGGAGATTAAAAATTCTTAGAGGTAAATGAGAACATAGACACAACATTGAAATCTCTGGGACACTATAAAAGCAGTACTAAGAGGAAAATTCATTGCATAGAATTCATTCCTTAAAAGAAGAAAATTCAATAAGTACATGACCTCACACTACATCTCAAAGCCCTAGAAAAAGCTGAACAAATGAACAGCAAAAGCAGTAGAAGGCAAGAAATATTTAAAATTAGAGCTGAAATCAATGAAATCAAAACAAAAGAAACAATTTAAAAAAATAACAAAACAAAAAGTTTGTTTTCTAAAAAAAATAAATAAAATTTATAGACCCTTAGCTATGCTAGCAAAGAGAAGGAGAAAGAAACCTAAAATTACCACCATTGGAGACGAAAAGTATAATATCACAACAGACACTACAGAAATGAAGAGGATAATTATAAATTATTTTGAAAACTTATACTCCAACAAAATAGAAGACACTAAAGGCATAAACAAATTTCTTAAGTCATATACTTTGCCCAGATTGAAACAGGAAGATATACACTATTTAAACAGACCAATATCAAGTGATGAAATAGAAGTTGTCATCAGAAGCCTACCAACCAAGAAAAGCCAGGACCACATGGATACACATCCGAGTTCTACAAGACCTTTAATGAAGATCTAATACCAATACTCTTCAATTTATTTCAGGAAATAGAAAAAGAGGAAGCACTTCCAAACTTATTCTATGAGGCCAATATCACCCTGATCTCAAAACCAGGCAAAGATATATTAAAGAAAGAAAACTTGAGACCAATATTTTTAATGAACATAGATACTCAATAAAATTCTCAATAAAAAAGCAAAAATTCTCAATAAAATTCTGGCAAATTGAATAAAAAAACAGATCAAAAAGATCGTGCACCATGATCAAGTGGGACTCTTCCCAAGAATGCAAGATTGGTTGAATATATGGAAATCAATAAATGTAATCCATCACATCAGTAGACTCAAAGATAAGAATCATATGATCATTTTAATAGATATGGAAAAGGCATTTGACAAGATACAGCACTCCTTCATGTTCAAAACACTAGAAAAACTAGGAATAACAGGAACATATCTCAATATCGTAAAGGCTATCTACACTAAGCCTGAGGTCAAAATCTTTCTAAATGGAGAAAAATTAAAGGCATTCCCTTCTAAAAATGAGGAAAAAATCATGGATGCCTTCTTTCACCACTTCTATTCAACATAGTTCTTGAAACACTGCCCAAAACAATTAGACAACTAAAGAAACTAAAGGGATACTTGTAGAAAAAGAAGAACTTAAATTAGAACTATTTACTGACAATATAATTCTATACCTAGAAGACCCAAAAGGCTCCACTAGAAAACTTCTAAATCTAGTAAATGAATTCAACAAAGTAGCAAGATATAAAATCAAAACCCATAAATCAAAGGCATTCCTGTATATCAGTGACAAAACCTCTAGAAGTAAATGAGGGAAACTACTTCATTTACAATAACCTAAAAAAATAAGATTCTTGGGAATCAACTTAATGAGAGAGGTGAAAGATCTATACAATGAAAACTACAGAACCCTAAAGAAAGAAATCAAAGAAGACCTTAGAAGATGGAAAGATTCATCTTGCTCTTGGATAGGCAGAATTAATATTATCAAAATGACCATATTTCCAAAAGCACTATACAGACCTAATGCAATTCTGATCAAAATCCCAATGGCATTCCTCATAGAAATAGACAATGCAATCATGAAATTCATCTGGAAAAATAAGAGACCCAGAATAACTAAAGCTATCCTTAGCAGGAAAAATGAAGCAGATGGCATCACTATACCAGATCTTAAACTATACTAGAGAGCAAAGTAACAAAAACAGCATGGATTGGCACCCAAACAGACTGGTAGACCAATGGTAAATAATAGAGGACACAGAGACTAACCCACAAAACTATAATTATCTTATATTAGACAAAGGTACAAAAACATGCATTGGAGAAAAGATAGTCTCTTCAAAAATTGGTGCTGGGAAAATCCATATGCAACAAAATAAAATTAATCCCCTATCTCTCACCATGCACAAAACTCAACTCAAATGGATCAAGGACCTAAGAATTAAACCAGAGACTCTGCATCTAATAGAAGAAAAAGTAGGCCCTAATCTTCATCATGTGGGATTAGGCCCCAACTTCCTTAATAAGACTCCTATAGTGCAAGAATTAAAACCAAGAGTCAATAAGTGGGATGGAATCAAACTAAAAAGTTTCTTCACAACATTAAAAACAATCTGTGAGGTGAATGGAGAGCCCATATCTTGTGAGAAAATTTTTACTTCTCACACATCAGATAATCTCTAGGGTATATAAAGAACTCAAAAGATAAGCACTTAAAAAACAACCCAATCAACAAATGGGACAAGGTCTTGAACAGACACTTCTCAGAAGAGGATATACAATCAATTAGCAAATATATGAAAATGTGTCCATCATCTCTCACAATTAGAGAAATGCAAATCAAAACTACTCTAAGATATCATCTCACTCCAGTCAGAATGGCAGCTATTATGAAGACAAAGAACAATAAGTGTTGGTGAGGATGTGGGGAAAAAGGTACACTTATACATTGCTGGTGGGAATGCAAATTGGTGCAGCCAACTTGGAAAGCAGTATGGAGATTCTTTGGAAATCTGGGAATGGAACCACCATTTGACCCAGCTATCACTCTTCTCAGTCTATACCCAAAGGACTTAAAATCAGCATACTACAGGGACACAGCCACACAATGTTTATACCAGTACAATTCACAATAGCTAAACTGTGGAACCAATCTAGTTGCCCTTTCATAAATGAATGAGTAACAAAAAGTGGCATATATACACAATGGAATTTTACTCATCAATAAAAGAGAATAAAATCATGGCATTTGCTGGTAAACGGATGACATTGGAGAAGATAATGCTAAGTGAATTAAGCCAATCCCCAAAAAACAAATGCTGAATGTTTTCTCTGATATAAGGAGTCTGACTCATAGTAGGGTAAGGAGGGGGAGCATGGGAGGAATAGATGCACTCTAGATCAGGCAGAGGGTGGGAGGGAAAGGGAGAGGGCAGGGGATTAGTGAGAATGGTGGAATGTGATAGACATCATTATCCAAAGTACATGTATGAAGGCACAAATTGATGTCAACATACTTTACATACAACCAGAGATAAGGAAAACTGTGCTGTATGTGTGTAATAAGAATTGTAATGCAATCCACTATCATTTTTTAAACCAATAAAAAATTTGAAAATTAAAAAAAAATAAAATTTCAGGAGTTTTTTCAAGCTGTTGATTGGTAGTTTGGAATCAGCCATGCTGGGAGTATTTACATAACTGGAAAAAAAACACTATAGACCAGCAAATCTGCAAATTAGGCTCTCTTTCTTCCTGAACAACCCCTGTCCATTACTCTTATCCATTATTTTAAAAGAATTTGATTCCAAATAGCACACTGACATGCTTATGGCCTCGTACATAGGTAGCAGCAGAGAGATAAACCATAGAATACTGTCCCACGATGTGGGATTCATCAGAGATGAATTGGTTAGCTTATTTATGATGTTCTAAATCATCAGTCATTTATGGTTTTCTCTCGATATCAGTTTATACTAGCAGCAATGAGCAAATCCAGTGTCTGGATACTGATACTGATATTGATACTGTTCTTCAGTAAAATCAATGAGGTATTCTTGGAGAAATGGTTGATTCTAGGTTTGGGACATGGACTATAAAATCTAAAACTGAAGTACTGCCAAAAATAAGAGCTAATAAAACAAAGGGAATGGGGTTATAGGAGCCAAGTAAAAGAATTTCCATTGGCCAAAGCTGGAAGCATGTGAGAAACAAAAATAATAATGGAATTTAATTATAACACAATAAATACAAAAATAATGGAAATAAATATTCCACAAAGAAATCTAAATAAGTTATGTAGATACTCTCAAGGAAATGGAGTCCTTTTTAAATGTGAGCTACTCATAGTGACTTCCTGTCAAAGAGTACAGTATAGAAAGGAGAGGGAAAAGTTCATTTACAATTTAAAAAAAAATGAGGAACCATATCTCAGAGAATCAAGGTTAACATTACTAGTGACTAACACATGTTAACACATGTGCATACAACCTCATTGAGAATGGTGCTTTTCTTTTTTGATAAATATAGTCTAACTATGAGAAAAACATGAGAGAAATGCAAATTAGGAATGTTCTGCAGAACAGTCAATACTCAAACTTTCAAAATTATTAAAAGCAAGGAAGTCTGAGAAACTGTCAAAGGGTAGGGAAGCCTAGGGTTCATAATAGTTACATGTAATGCATCCTGTATGGAAATCTAAAGCACCAAAAAGGCATTATGCAAAAACAGTGGAAATATAAATATGTCTGAACTTAGTTAAGAACCATGTTATAAATATTATGTAATTGTTTGGAACAAATACACCATAATGCACAATGTCAATACTAGAGAAATGAGGGCAAGGGATATATAGGAACTCTGTATTTCAAATTATATGTGAATACATATTGTTGTAAAATAGAAGGTTATTTAAAATTTATCATTTATTATCATATTAAAATTTTAACATCGAAGTCTAATTGGAATATTTTATTTAAATAAAGTCACTTCATGTTCTTTATTCAAGAAAATTAATTTGATATCTCAGCAGCTTCAACAGAACTGAGTTGTGGTTGGAACCAAGAATAGAGAGCAGATTAAGATTTTCTAAAACCCTAGTGGAGGGATTTTAAAATCCGTCCAAGAAACTAAGCATATTAAGCCACTCAAATGAATGCAGTTGGCCATCCCATACCCATAGATTCTGCACTCATAAATTTCACTAACTGCCAATAAAAATGTTTGAAAAAATATTGCATTTGTTCTTAATATATATAGATTTTTTTCTCATGATTATTCCCTAAATAGTACAGTGTAATTACTGATGTAGCCTTGTCTAATCTTTTTCAAGTACCATAATAAATTTTAATTGCATTTAAATGTACATTAAATTTACAGTTGGATTGCATGCCTGTAATAATTTTTTAAATACAAAAAACCTTAAAAATGAATCAGATACAAGAAATATTACTAAGATTTTTATTGATTGGAAAATTTACCCATATATCTGGATTTCTAAGAATATCTTCCAAAGAGCCAACGCAATTATTTGCTATTGAAAAGGCTAGCACAGACTGTTAAATCAGTTAATTATTCTGAATAAAGAAATTTAGTTAAATACTGCTATTCATCTAACAGTACTAAAAGACATCAAGATTAATCTATAATAAAATTAAATACATATGCCAGAAAATGACATAGTATATATCCAAGAAAAATTTAAATTATATTTTATGAGTTGATAATTGCAAATCTTCCTAAAACTCAAAAGGGAAACATTTATACATACTAAACCTTAATCGCAAGGGATCCTACTATCTCTGTTTTTAAATGAGATCCTCTTGATCATCTTAAATAGGAAATTGGGCATAGCTATGCCATAATCATTGCAGTCTGTAATTACAAAAGGGAGAAAAGAATATAGGTTTCAGTTCCATTACTTCTCTAGAAACTCCAAGGTGCAATCAGTCAAAAGAAATAGAGTGTTAATAATTGAATTAATAGTGCTCAGTGAAAATGGAGTTCAACCAGATTGGCAGCTTAGAAGAGTTTAATTTAGACTTGAGTCAATTGTCACAGGGTTGAGAAAGAGCACATTTGTGACACTGAACTGTACTAAATCCTCATTATCCTGTAATAGCTGAAATGAGTTCAGGAAAAGAAATATATATATATATATATATATATATAAATAAAATTCACCACAATAATTGAACCTCCTTTTACTTATTGCAGACTTATATACTAATTACAATATTGACTAGACTCAGACTTTGAGAATTTTTTGTTCAATTTCATGTATTCTGGATTACATTGTGGAATATTCTGAAAAGCATCCATCAAATGTTTGGTTATTTATGTATTTATACCTAAGCAGTTTAATTATTAATAACTTTTTATTATTAAATATTTGTCATATTAGTCCCTTTAGAACTATTGTTAATAAATTCACTTACTTCTCTCAACAAAATTAGAACTATCTGGCTGATGAGAGGATGTTATGAGACAGCTTCAAGAAAAACTTTATTTTTTAGATTATATATTAAAAGTAAAATTTAAAAAAAAAGGTCTGCAGATGTTTCAGTTGCTTTCAATTAGAAAAATGTCAAACGCCAGGATAGTCATCTTTCTTTGGAAGAAATCCAAGACAGAATGATATTTAAAAGTAATATTCTTTGATATGGATTAAGTTTTTCTTAGAAATGTAGAAGGTGTAAGAATGTGACAAAATTTTTCTGGTATATTTCCACAGGTTTTCCAGTGTTCAACAGAGTTACAGATCATTTTTAAACCTCAATTCTAACTACAAAACTAAATCTCTGTTCAATAAGTTTATCAGAAAAGTGTTACCTGATTTGATATCTCTGCTGAAGTTTAAAACAACTTGTGAAATTAATAAAATTTAGCATGTGTGATGGGAAAGTGCTGAATTCTACTAGAAATACTGACCTCCAAGCCACTAAGACTGTAAAGGTATGATAACCCCAGGATTTCCCGTCACTGAAGCCATGTGAATTAAGTCAGATTCTTTAATGCTTTGGATTTTGTTAAGAAACAGTAATTATACCATAATATATGAATTGAATGATCTGTTCTTTCAATTACTTCGTATAATAGTTTCAACTAATACAATTTCAGAATATTTTCTATGAATCCCCATTAAGAGGTTTAATTTCACAAAAGGGAAGTCAGACATGTGTCCACAGTTATCTGCTTGGGGCAGAACACAAAAGCTTGCAATATTGCAACTAAAAATAAGAATTGTCTTCCTATTTCCATTCACTGCAAACTACTTGGGTAGCCTAGTTATGCAAGCAATGGACACATTCCAGTGTTCACACTGGACTGGAGCACCAGCTAAATGACCATTTTCTCCTTAGTAACACAGGGAAGAGGTATGGTTCTGCAGTAAAGATTGTCTAGCATGTGTGAGACCCTGGGTTGAATCCTCAGCCCCAGAAGGAGGAAAGAGATAGAGGGAATAACACATATTGTATGATCATATCAAACCTCCTATATATATTCACTATTAATTTCTAATTTGGAATTCCCCTTTTACATGGTGCTAAGTAATATCTTTGCTCTTTTAATTATCTCTGTTCATCATCTTTATCTTCTTTACCTTGTGTTTAAGTTTTTATTCTTTATATATATGTAATCCCCCCAAAAAACTGTGATGGTGAGACAGTAGTTTTAATAATAGAAAACAATGTGTTTGGAAATATTTTTGATATTTAAAATTAGTATTAATCTCTTGTAGCTTTTAAAATACAAAAATTCTATACCTCCTATTCTTGCAATAAATTAAAAAATATTCTTCAATCACTAGAACTCATAATAAATAAATTTATATTTAGAAAAACAGTTGATATGTTTAAATGCATAGTATACATCCTTATTTTTTGCTAAAAATGTTTGCTTTTAATGAAAGAAATTGAGATGAAAACCTTACTTAGAAGATATACAATTACTAATTTAGTGAACATAAGAAATAGTACATACCTAGGTCAAGAAAGAAATGAAAAGAATTAGGGAAGAAAACCATAGTAAAAGTGACTCTAGATCTTTAAAAACATTGTTTAATTTTCTTGCTACAGCTAGAGAGAGAATAGAAGAATCAGCCTTATACTGAGAAAATATTGAAATAAGGATGGTGTATCACAGTGATTCAGGGTACATTCTCTGAAAAAACACTGTCTGAGTTTGAAATCCATTTCTGCCACTTACCTCTGTGATATTTGTTGTTTTATGTAGCATTCTGCATTTCAACTTTCTTATCTATAAATAATTATAATACCCCATAGAGCTATTGTGAAAAAGAAAAAGATATAAAGCAGGTAATATGATAACAGTGCTTAGCATATCACAAGCCTTCAAAAAAAAGAGCTGCTATTATTTCTATTATTATTATCATTATTACTATTTATGTGTATGTGATGCTGGTGATCAAAACCAGGTTTTTGCCCACGCTGGGTGAGTGCTCTAACACTGAACTACACCTTAAGCTCACTCTCATTGTTTTTCATGAGTTTTTGCCAATTTAATTTTCAAATTCCTTATGCTAATAATATAAGGAAAAGCACAAATAAGAAAATACATAAAAATTAGAAACTATGTAACTATTATATAAGTACTCAACCTTCCTGCATTGAAAAATTTCTATACAAAAGCTACATTTTCACATTTCTAGATAATTATATTACAATAATTAGATGCAGTAGCTGAAGACTTGAATGAGTGGTACAACATGGTGACTATCCTCAAAAATATTGTATTGTATACCCAAAATTCACTGAGAGTAGATCCTAAATGCTCTCCATACACACAAAAAAGTAACTGTGAGGTAGTAGATATACTAATTAGCTTAATTCTAAACATTTAACAGTGTATAGGTATATATCAAAACACCATGTTGTGTACAATAAATGTATAGGGGTTTTATTTATCAATAAATAATCACTGAGCGATTGGATATCAGTTATACCCAGCTGGGTCAAAATAATTGACTTGCAAATCACTGCACACGAAAATGTGAAATGGATAGATTTGGATTCTATTATCAGATTCTTTATGAGATCAGAGGCAGCATTAAGAGGAAAAGCGCACAATGGCTAGAGCTTTCTATTGTAGCAACACAGATGTGTTTGTGAAGGTTACTACTCAGACACTCTTGTGATGTTTCAGTACCAACTTGCTTGCAATAAATCACTTTCTGGTAGAAATACCTACATTAGTGTCTATGTTCTCTATCTCTCTTGAAAAACACGGCCCAAGAAAATGCCAGAAGCAGAATGGATATAGTTACTGTCATAAACAGCAAATCTACTCAGTAATACCTCATAAATATGTGAAATATTATATCTTAATCAAAAATATAATAAAATTTATTAAAAAATGAAAAAAAAACTGGTTTGGATGCCATCTCTGTTTTCTTGATGAAAGAAAAATCTTCAGGATTTTACATGGACAAATATATATATAATTATATATATGATTGCATGACCAATGTGATTGTACAACATGTACAATCAGAAAAATAAGAAATTATACACCATCTATGTATGATATATCAAAATGAATAAATGCTTTCTACTGTCATGTATAACTAATTAAAACAAATTAGGTGATTTGTAAAAATAAATGAAACAAATTTAAAACAAAGCACAACATAAAAACTTTCATGCATGGGGAAATGTATATAATTGGAATTATTATAATGGCGGGTGCAGATATTTTACCAACTTATAGACCTGAGTCAGTTCATGGACACAGTGCATTTAGAATGAAAAGGGAACAAACTTTATTTGAGGAAGGACATTTTAACATTGCCAGATATATGATAATGTTTATTTGTAGTGACTTGCTAAAGAGAATATGCGTATCAGTGAAAAGAAAATACTCAATTTAGAGGGATTTTGATTTATATACATTAAGTTGATATTAATTTGGGGGTTATAGAAAATTCTTATGGTTTGGCAAAAGATGAATGGCATTTTGGTTTAGAGAACGTAAGTAGATTATCATGAAAATAAATGATACCAAGATTACAGATAGTTTCCTGATATGATTTCTTAATTGGACCAAATTAATGTGGTTAATGTCATTTTTTCTATATTGATTCATATTTTTTTATACAAAATATTGAGTTTCATCATGGCATACTTTCATATACATAAAAATGCAATATGGTAAATTTCATTCCCCAATAGCTCCATCATAGAACCCTACTTCTCTCCCTGATCTCCTTCTTCTACCCTAGCATAGTACCTATATTTTTTTTCTTAACGTTCCACATATGAAAGACAATATATAATTTTTTTAAATTCTTTTACTCTAAAATATGGTTTCTAGTTTCATCTATTTTCCTCAAAATGACATAATTTTTTTTTCGTTGTGGCTGAATAAACCTCCATTGTGTGTATATACAACATTTTCTTCATCCATTCATATGTTCATGGACAGTAAGTCTGATTCTACAACTTAGATATTGTGAGTTGTGCTGCAAAGAACCTGGGTATGCATATACGTCTAAAGTATGCTGACCTTAATTTTTGTTTTGATAAATTCTAAAAAGTGGTACAGCTGGATCATATAATTGTTCTATTTTTAGATTTTTAAGTAACTGCATGTTGATTTTAACATGATTGTACATTCCCACCAACAGAGCAAAAGTTATTTTCTCTATCCTTGCTAATATTATTATTTACATTCTTGATGATTGCCATTCCAACTGAAGTAAGATGGAAATTAAGTGTAGTTTTGATTTGAATTCCCTTGAGAGTTAAAGAGTTGAATATTTTTTCACATAACTATTGGTCATTTGTATTTCTTTTGAGAAGTATTCATTGAGTTTATTTGTCCATTTTTTATTGATTGGGTTACTTGTTTTTATAGTGATTTTTTTAGTTCTTTTTATATATTCTGGATATTGATTCTATATTATTTGGCATAGATTTTCTCCCATCTGTACTTTGGCTTTTGACTCTTTGTTTTCCTTTATTGTGCAGATTTAAAATTCTATGCTATGCCATTCATTAATTATTGCTCATATTTCACAAGATGTAGGGTTCCTATTCAGGAAATATTTAACTCTGCCTATATGTTAAGAGTTTTTCCTATTTTTTCTTCTAACAGATGCAACAGTTAATAGTTTTTAGTAATATACACAGGTAGGTTTTTGATCCACTTTGAGTTTACTTTTCTATAGAGTGAGAGATAAGAGATATAATTTTATTCTACAAACACTTAACTGATTTTCTTAGCAACAGTTGTTAAAGAAGCTGCCTCTTCCCCAAAACATATTTGTGGCATCTTTGTCAAGAATCAGGATGAGTTTGTTTTTGAGTCTTCTATTCTGTTACATTGTTTTACATGTCTGTTTTCATGCATAGTACTTAGTATGCTGTTTTGATGCTATAACAATATAATTTGAAATTGTGTACTGTGATGCTGTTAGCATTCCTCTTTTGCTCTGGATTATTTTGACTGTCCTGGGTCTTTCTTTCTTTCATGTGAATTTTAAGATGGTCTTCTTCCAGTTTTATGAATATTTTAATTGGTATTTGATGGGTTTACATATAATTTGAAAATGGTCATTTTAACTATTTTAATTCTTCCTATCCATGAAGAGAAAGTTCTTTCCATTTTCCAAAGTCATATTAATTTTTCTATAATTTCCATTGTAGAGGAGTTTCACCTTTATGGTCAGATTTAATTATTTTAAGCAATTGTGAATAGAATTAATTTCCTAATTTCTTTTTTAGCTGAATAATTAGTGATATATAGAAAAGTTAGTTATTTTTTGTTTATTTTGAATCTTCTTGCTTTTCTCAATTTATCAGTTTAGTAGTGTTCTGCTAGAAACTTGAGGGTCTTCTAAGTATATCTGCATATAGTGATAATTTGATATATTCTTATCTGTAACCTCCTATTTCCTTTTCTTGATTCATTGTTCTGGATAAAATTTCAAGCCCTATATTTAATATGAGTGGTAATAGTGGATATCCTTGCCTTGCTCCTAATTTTAGAGGAAATTCTTTCAGCTTTTCCAATTCACTATGATATTGACTTTGGGTTTGTCATATGTAGCTTTCATTATGTTGAGGTAGGTCCTTTTATTCTAGTTTCTTCAGGGTTTTTATATGAAGGGGTGTAGAATTTTCTTAGATTTTTCTGCATCTACTGATATGATTGTGTAGCTTTGTCCTTGATTCTATTTATGTGGTATATTAAATTTACTGATTTACATCTGTTAAATAATGTTCGCATCCTTGAAAACTAATCAACTTAATTATATACATAATGTTTTTAATGTGTTCTTGAATTGATTTTCTAATAGTATATTGAGAATTTTTTTCATCTTTGTTTATCAAAGATATTGTTATATAGTTTTCTTTCCTTGAACTGTCATTATCCAGTTTTAGTATCAGAGTGATATAGGCTTCATAGAATGAGTTTAGAATGATTATTTGCTTTCAATTTTATGGGATAATTTTAGGAGTATTGGCATTAGCTAGTCTTCAAATATACAATACAATTAAGTATGAATCAATCTGATCCTGAAATTTTCTTTACTGGAAAGATTTTTATTATTGCTTCAATCATTTGATATTAGTCTGTTTAGGTTTTCTAAATCTTCTAGGTTCAAGTGAGCTTAGATATAGATCCATTTCTTCTAAATTTTCCGATTTATTGAAATGTAAGTTTTGAAAACAATCCCTGGTGATCCTTTGCATTTCAGTTGTGTCTGCCGTAACATCTGCTGTAACAAAAATAATTATTTTATTCTTCAAATTTATTAGTTAGGAATTTCTTTGCCTTTCTTTTGATTAGTTTTGTGAAGAGTTTATCAATCTCAACAACTTTTTTTGTTGGTCTTTGTATTATTCTTTACTCTCTATTTTGTTAATTTCAGTTCTACTATTTATTATTTCTTTCTTTCTCCTGTTTTTAGAGTGAGCTTGTTCATATTTCTTAAGGGATTTGAGATGGGTCATTAAGTTTACCATTTGAGAAATCTGTTTCTTTTTTTTATGTAGACACTCATAGCTATATTCTTCCTCCTTAGCACTTCTTTAACTGTATCACAGATTCTAGTATATTTTGGCTCTATTTTCATTTAATTCTAAGAATTTTTAAGTTTAACCTTTAATTTCTTCAATGACCCACTCATTATTAAAAGTGTACTGTATAATTTTAATGTATTTGAACAGTTTGTATTGGTTTCTAATTTCATAACCTTGTGAATGTATGGACTAAAATATTATCTATTTTTGAGAAAGTTCCATGAGATGTCTAAACAAAAGTGTATTTGATTGTTGTTGGATAGATATTTGGTAGATTTCTGTTAAATCCAATTTATCTGGGGCTGAGGCTATAGCTCAGTGGTAGAGCGTTTGCCTTGCACAGTGAGGCCGTGTATTGGATCCCCAGCCCCAAATAAAAATAAATAAATAAATAAAAAGAAGATATTGTGTCCATGTACAACTAAATTTTTTTTTAAAGTTCAGTTTATCTATAGTAAAGTGTAAATCCAATGTATCTTTCTTGATTTTTTTGTTTGGGTGATCTGTCAGTGAGTTAGATATATTGATGTCCCCCAATTTTTTTTCTTGGTATGAGTTCATGCATTAATCACATAATCTCTTTAACATAAGATTATTTTTAAGACTTGTTTACATAACAACCTCTGGTTTAATTTGAAAGACGTGACTTAAAATCTAGTGAGACAGTTAGGTCAATGTACATGTATGTCATTTACCTGACTTAATTTTTACTGGCTGCGGAGAGTTAATTCCCACTGTCCACTGGATGAATGACTTAAATATTAATAAATACACTACAGTATTTACAAGCATTCTCACATACTCTGACACTGACTGGAAAGTCAAGCTACAGGAGGGAAGATTTCCTGACAACGTGACTTCATGGCAAATAGGACAAAAGGAAACAGCACTCAGGGATGAGAGGAGGATGAGACGAGGGTGACCGTTCAGATGTGCACAGTGTTCAAAACGCGCTGGATGACACTGAGGCCAGCATGCTTCTTGTTGGAGTGGAAGTCAGAGGGGCCCAGTGGGCAGTCAGGACAGAGGAAGGTGCAGAGGGAGGGCATGCCAGGAGCCTAGGGGTAAGAGTCAGCCTGAGGGGGCGGCACACATCCCAGGGCTAATTCAGAATCCTTCTTGGCAGCCCAGGCGATGCCTACTGGTTTTGGTGGTTTCAACCACATGCCATCCATCTGACCTCTGTGCACTTGGCCAAACCCATCCCTGCTGCTGAAGAATCTACACCCTCACAGCCTGGCGTGATTTCTAAAGCTCTTTAAAAAAAGACTTGAACATGGCTGAAGCAGCCAGCAGCATATTCTGGGGACCCGCTTTCACAAGCAGCACAGACCAACTGTTAACATGTATTATTTAGTCAACTGTTAAATTTTATTTCATAAGTATCAGTAATTTAAAGCCATTTACTAAATTGCAAATTTCAATCCTTTAAAAGCTACTACCAGAGCAGTTCTGAGGTATTACTGTTAACTTAATATGGAAATGTGGCTGGAAATGTGACTGCCGTGCCCGCAGCTCCCTAGACTGCTGGGGTGTGACCACAGACGCGATCTACAGCTTTCAGGAAATTACTGTGCACATGCATTAAGTGACTTTCTGAACGTTAATGCTGATTTGGTTGGATGGTCACTTCTAAGCATATCAAAATAATAAAGGCTGGCCCACAGAAGGGCCCCTGGAACTGGGAAACCGCCCTCCAGGCCTCCTTCATCTGAAACCCAGCCTACACTCAAGTTATCTACCAGGAAATCAGTGCAAAAAGCATCCAAAACTCTTGCCTATCAGCAGGTTAATTTTCATATAATTTTAAAAGAGCTAGACATTTTTCTTTCAAAATTCATTTATAAAAATAAATTTCAGTTTGAGACCTTAGGTACCAAATTGTAGCTTAATTTAGTCGTGATGGCTGCACTATAAAGTCATGAAAAACGCAGCTGAAAATGCTGAGCCCCAGCTCCTCCTCCCGGCACCCTCTGTGGTCACAGCCACTCCAGGGCTGACCAAATACCCTCAGCTGCTTGAGAACAGTTTAGCCTTCCTCTGTCCTGAAACTCCCACAGAACTGTCATTCTCAGATCCTCATGACGACACCCAGTAACTGAAATACCCTCGTGCTGGGGAAGGAGGCCTGTCACAGGCTCAGCAACACCGATGCAGGCGCCGGGACAACATGGCCACCTCGAGACCCCGCTCCCTCAGATGCTCTGCACTACAGTGCCGGCACAAACCTGAACCTTGGAACAATGTTGATTTCAGTCAGCTGGACGGCATCAGCAGGATCTCCTTCAGGCTCAGCGCCTCCGGCGGGCCCGCCGGGGCTGCGGGCTCGGCTGGGCCCTCGCCGCCAGCCGCCTGCGCCATCCCGCGGAGGGCGCCGCACCGCCGTCGCGTCCGCTCAGCTCCGCAGCATCGTCCCCGCGGGCCTCCGCCCGAGCCGCGCCCCACCCGTCCCTGCGCGCCGCCCAGGCGCGGGACCCCAAGGCCGGGCGGCGTGGGCGAGCGAGGCTGCGGGCGCCGCCGCGGCTCCGAGAGGCCGGTCGGCCGCCCCCCAATTTTATTATAAAGAACTTTATCAGTACAATTGAGGTTAACTTTATATCATGTAACAGTAGTTTTATAAAATGAGATGCACCAATATTAGTGCCATTATTATTTATAATCCTACTATTATTAAATTCTTCCCTTCACCTTCTTTGTCTCTTTGGACTAGTTTTAGTTTAGAGTGTGCTTTGACATGTGTTAGAGTGATTGTGCCTGCTTGTTTTTGGATTGTGTTTGCATCAAATATCATTTTTCATCCTGTCACTTTCAGTCTGTGAATGTCTTTGCCTGTGAGGCGTGTTGCTTGAAGACAATATAAAATTTATTTTTAATACAATAGGGCAGTCTGTATCTTTTAATTGGATAATTAAGATGATTGCATTCTCTTTCATTATAAATATGTATAAATATGCATAGCTATATATTAACTTCTTCTTGTTCTTGTTTTTCATTTCTAAGTCTTGATTTACTTCTAATTCCCATTTGTCTGTGGACAATTCTAATGAGATTTCTTTTTTTCCATGCCCTCTTGGTTGTGTGTAGGATTTCTTTTATTTCCTTCTGCAATGATAATTTAGTGGTCATGAATTCATTTTGTTCCCATTTATCATAGCAAGTTTTTATTCTCTAATCCTGAAGTATAGATTTTCTGAATATAGGGACCTTGGTTGGCAGTTGTTTTCTTTCAGGACTTGAAATACAGTCTAAGCCCTCCTGACCCTTGGAATTTTGCTTAGATATCTGCTGTTATTCTGATTTGACTTTATAATTGATCTATTATGTGTCTTTTGCAACTTGTATTCTTTGTACTTGACTTCTGACACTTTAATTGTAATACATTTTGGAGAGGTTCTTTTTTTAATCCTATCTATTTGGGGTTATAAATGACTCTAGTCTATGAATGTCCATCTTCTTGCTAGAGATTTAGGGAATTTTATATTTACAGAATATCTTATGTCATTGACCTATACCTCTTATACTTCCTCAAGACCTACAATTCTTAAGTTAGTCTCTTATTGTTGTCCAAGGGTTCTTGTATATTCTAGTAAGAGCTTTGTATTTTTTTAATTTTATTGCTATGAATTTCCCAGTCTTGAAATTCTGTCTTTTATTTTTTAAAATCTATTGGTGAGACTTTAAAAAATATTTATGTTTTTAGATATAGGTGTACACAATGTCTTTATTTTACTTTATACGGTGCTGAGGATCAAACCCAGTGCCTTGTGCATGCTAGGTGAGCATTCTGCCTCTGAGCCCTATTGGTGAGATGTTTAAATGGGTTTTGAAATGTGCTCCCCCCCCCAGGATTTCTCTTTGATTCTTATTCAATATATCTATCTCTTTATTGAATTTCTCATTCATATCCTGTACAGTCTTCCTTCATTCACTCAGTTGTCTGTTTGTGTCCTAGCACCCCTGGGACCCGGGTTCGATCCTCAGAACCACATAAAAATAAATGCATTGTATTGTGTCCATCTACACCTAAAAATAAATACATCTTTAAAAAGAAAAAAAAGAAAAAAAAAGAAAGTGATGCAGCACAAGATAAGTGACATTTTGGACTTACAGGTAATTAATACCAAAGGTTAGCATGTGTTTCCAATATATCTTTAATCTTTAAAACTACATAAGTTGAATAGGTCCAAGAACAAGACAAGACTTCTCAGCTGGTCCAGGTTATAAGGCATATCCTACCACTTGAGCCATATGAGCCAATACACAGATTCCCCTCTCCTATTTCCCAATTATTTTATACAAAGTGAGTATTTATAGAATCTTTGTAGTTTAGTCTTACAATGTAGGGCGTTAATGTGGTACTGAATGAGAAAAAGAATTAGTGTTATCTCTAAGAAGCAGAAACTCTCATGGAAAAGAAAATGTGGACACACACAGCTAATGCTTTAGAATTTTAACACAAAATAGAATTAAACAAGAGAATATTTTGGGGGAAAGAAGCATCAAACACTCACAATCCTCTGAAATTTCATTATTCCTCAGAGAGACATGCTAAGCTGGATATAACCAGGATTCTAGTGAAAGGGACATCTCACTTTCATTGATGAACATATTTATAGAAACACAAATCAGGGAATTTTTTTAATATCTTCTGTAATCTTCTGCCAAAAGGAAATCAGAAAGAAAGATTTGAATAGAAATATTTTAATTTGTAAGTGATAAAAACAGTTACAGGAAAGATTGATTTAAAGTATATATTTTATGATCATTTTCAACTGTTGATATAGATTCATTAGCTTCTACCAGTTATTGGTTTTGAGGGGTTCCTAAGGTCACTAATTGCTTAACTTTTATAGCCTGCCATAGGTACAGGCTGATCTTGCTCTGACATCAATAAAAATCTGTTCAATGATGAACATGTGATTATAGTAGAAAAAAATACTTGGTCTAAATAATGAAATACATGAAAAAGCAATGAAGATGGAAGCTCCAACAAGATCTTCTGAATTCTAGTCTACTGCTTACACAGTTTGGAAAAACTCATTATGTTACTAATTTCCCACAGTCATGGATGATCAGGATGACTAGAATGATACTTAAAAAAGTAACGTTAAAAATTAAAGTCTACTAGACTATAACTTTTATCATTTATCTAAAGAAAATTTTCTGCACCTTCCATGGTCAAAGAGGAAAGCTGGAGAATTTACTTTCCATCAAGTTGCTGATCTGTTTCCTATTGAAATAATACCGTCATGGAAACTCAAAGTTTGTCTCTGCTAGTAGAAGAATTAGACCAACTTAATAGAAAGGAGAGTATTCACTTTGGCTCAGGAATATTCTCCATACCTGAAACCATAACAACTTTGTTCATAGGACTATTCTATATGCACAGAAGTGACAAAGAATTCCACTCATGAATGAATCACTGTGTGTATGTGTGTGTAGTGATTTACTATCTCTTCTACAGAAGCTGCTTTGCTGCTATGAAATACAAGAATTCTTATACTTGTGCTAAAGTCCATAGGTTCACAGTGTTTTCCAAGATTGTTCCAGTGATATTCCGATATTGCTACTTTGAGAACCAGACAAAAATTCAAGTCATTCATATGTGCCTCCAACCTTCCACATCATTCACATCTGCCTCTAACCATCCATTTCAATATGCACACTATTTCATTGAGGGACTGTTAATGAAAACAAAAAATTTAACTTTAGTATCATTGAGCTGTCCAAACTTTGAATTTTGCTTTCTCTTTTCCATTTGTGTGTATATACAAACACACACACACACACACACACACACACACACACACCCCTAATGAGGCAATAGAAATAGATGTGAGTTGAAGGAAAGATGCCAACGCAAGAGATATGGTTGACATGGGCATCCTGGATTCTTGATTTGTAATATACTTGCACAATCTGAATGTACTGAGAGATCAGCTTAGACTTAATGTAACACTGACATTAAGACAGCCCCATTTCTGATCTCATTCTAGGTTTTAACCACCTGTACTTTTTCTTAAAATTTTAGAAAAAAATAAACTTTAAAAAGATAAATTAGAAAAAGCAGTACTTTGTCTATTAAACTCTCTATATTAGCTATATAACATTAAAATTGACTCCAAATTCCTTAAAAGAGTCAACAATGGCGCTATCACAGTTGATTCCATCTTCTCTAATTTCCTACCTCCCTTATTTTAAATAGCTGCTGTCCAACCCTATTGCCTTATCTCTTAGGATATTTGAAGGGAAATTGTATATTCATTTTAGACTGGCCTTGTAAATTTTGTAAGCTGTTTTATGCCTAATTTCACAAAGATAGTTTAGAAGTATACTGTGAGGAATTTGAAAAACAGCTAGAAATGAGGAGAATGTGCAGATTGTACATGAACATTCTGTTGTATACATTTGCCTAAGTGTGAAATTTAACATTTATAATGATTTTTTTTTCATGCTTGAAAATTCACAGATTTAACACCCATCTATAATTAGGAAATTGCTTTTATTCTTTTAAGTATTTTTTGTATCTCATTATAGTGTCCTATGATTTCATGTCACCTGATACCATGCATTCAACTTAAAATAGATACTGTGTAATGCATAATCAATAAAAATTTAGTATATACTCCAAGAACTTATAAAACACCGAAGAGGGCTCTTAGATCATGTTAATTTAGTTGTCAACTATTTGGTCAGTCTGCTATATAGATTGTGTGTCAACAACAGGACAATCATGCAATATAGCAAATAACAAATTAGATATTAAAAAATCAACCTAAAAATGTATGAGTAATAAACAATTCATTTTGTATTCTTATACTGGATTTATTACAAGCAACTTTTGGAGATCTAAAAGTGTATGGAATGCTAAGTCTCTAGAAAAATAATCAGGAGAAAAAATTAATTTGCTAAAGTAGGGAAATGAATTAATTTGCTTTGCTTTGGAAATCCTGAGACAGTTGGAATAGTTCAGAAGGATTAAAAAAGAAAGTTAAAAAATGCTTATGAATTAACATATCTTTGACACTAATATGTTGTTTTTAATTATTCACTGGATAATAATAGTAAATTATAGTAAAATCTAATGAAAATAATGCCCTACTAGATAAGAAATGCCTCCTTTGAGCAGAGGGTCCAGATGTTTTTGAAAATTTCTTACACTTCTTTGTGAAGGGGTAGTGGGTAAAAGATGTTTTGTCATATAAATTAGTAAGAAATTCTTTTAGGCAATATCACAACAGATGTGTATTTGAGTTTTGATGGTAGCTACCAGCTGTGCTTCTCCACAGTCACCAGAAATCATGTGCATGTATCATCCAGGGATAATATGGAATGAATGAAATTGGCAAAAAAACTTCTTAGATATACCAGTAGAAACATTCCCTTTTTCTTTTCTTGGAAGATGCCAAGTCTCTTGCTCAAATGTGTGATATTTTTACATAAACAAATGTGATTACAGTGATTTTGAGTTTATTGCATAAATTCAAAGCATATAAATATATTAATAAAATCAAGTTTTATCTATTGATCCATTTTTTGTTATTTAGCATGTTTATAAGCAGAAAAGTGTTTTAACATGTTAGAGGTTATTTCTCAGATGTCATAAGGCATGATAAAAATTTCCTTTGGGAGTCCTCAGTGTACCTCCAAAAATCTGGCAATCTAGGAATCTCATCTTATAAATTCTAGGTATAAAATATGGGTCTAGATTACTTTTGTTCATGCAATATTTAGTACTTCCAGAAACATTTGTTGAAAATAGTATATTTTCTTTGTTGAATTATCTTTGCTTATTTCCCATTTGCATGGGTCTATTTCTTATGGACCGTTATGTATTTGTCTAGATCTGACAACATAAAAACATTAAGTCTTCCTATGCATGAACATGAATATGTCTCTGCTTACACATTCTTTAATTTTTTTCATCAGTTTTATAATTTTCCTAATATAGATTTTTATGTACTTTGTCAAATTTTTAACTAAGTATTTTTTTTAGTGCTAATGAAAGTGGTATTGTGTTTTAAATTTTGAATATGTATTTTTCATTGTTGATATGTAGAAAATCAATTGATTTTTATGTTAATAACTTATGCAACTTTGCTGTTATAATTTCTTACTAGCTCCAAGAGTTTTATTGTTGTCTTTGTTATTGATTCTTTGAAATTTTCCTCAGAAACGTATTATATTCAAAGGAGGATAATTCATTTTTTTTTCTTCAAATCAATATACATTTTCTTTTTGAATAGCACTAGATAGGACTTTCAGCATGATGAGGAAGTTTGTCTTGTTCTCAGTCTTAGGGAGAAAGTATGTAATTTCTAATCATTAATATAATATGAACTATAGATTTTTGTTAAGTGTTCTTTAACAAGTTGAGAAAATTCATCCTTTAACTCTAGTTTCCGGATAGATTTTTCCGTGAATATGTGTTGGATTCTATCAAATTATTGTGCATCCATTTGTATGGCCATATGTTTTTTTGTTTTCCTTAGCCCATTGAAGATGCAATTTGCACCAATTGATGAATTTTCAAGGTTGCACTAGTTTTGTTTTAGCCAGTTTTTGTTGCCATCACATAGTACTATAAATTGATATCTAATAAAGAACAGGAGTTTATTACTGTTTTGGAGGCTTTAAAATTGAATATCAAGGCACAAGGAGTGTCTAGTGAAGACACTGGTTCTGTTTAACAGATTATCCTTTCTAGCTATGTCAGCAAGTAGTGGAGGAGGCAGGACAGCTCTCTGGAAACTCTTTAATAGGGACACTGATATCATTCCCGAAGGTTCTGTCCTTGCGACCTAAATCCTCCTAACAGCCCCAACTTTTAATATAACAATGGTGCTTTCAAAATGAATTTAGGGAGTACATGAACATTCTAATTATTAAATCTGAATGATGATGTTCCATTATTTTTAAACAGTTTTGGATTCTTTTTGGCAGTATTTTTCAAGGGCTTTTGCATCTGTGTTCATGAGAGATACTGTTTTATATTTTTACTAAGACATCTTTTTCTGACTTTGGATAATACTGGCTTCATAGAATTAGTTGAGATGAATGCAATCCGTTTCTAATTCTAGAAGAGATTATAAAAGCTTTATTTAATTTCTTGCTTAAGTGTCTAGTAGAACTAATTAATGAAATCAATTTGGGCTCAGTGATCTTGTTTTGAAGGATTACTATTAATTATTGATTCAATTTCTTTAATAGATAAAAACATGTTCTGATTTTATATTTCTTCTTGACTATGTTTGAGAAAATTATCTCCTTCAAGAAATTGGTTCAATTCATCTAAATTAAAAACATTTGGCCATAGAGTTGTTCATAATATTCTTTTGTTGTTGTTGTTCTAATTTGTTATACAAAACAGTAGAATGCATTTTGATACATCATATGAAAATGGACCATAACTTCTCATTCTTCTGACTGTACATGATGTAGAATCATACCAATCATGTAGTCATATATCTACATAGGGTAATAATGTCCAATTCATTCTGCTGTCCTTATTACACCTATACTACCTCCCCTACATTCACTCACCTCTGCCTAATCAAAGTACTTCTATTTTTCCCTAGTCCTCATATTGTGAATTAGCATTCCCATATCAAAGAAAACATTCATCTTTTTTTTTGTTTTGGGGGGATTATCTTATTTTTCTTTTAGCATATTCTCCAACTCCATCCACTTACTGGAAAATGCCATAATTTTATTCTTCTTTAAGTCTTAGTAATATTTCATTGTGTATATATATAACCTTTTCTTCATCCATTCATCTTGTTGAAGGACATCTAAATTGATTCCATAGTTTGGCTATTGTGAATTGAGAACTGCTATAAACATTGACGTAGCTGCATCAAGAAAGTATGCTGATTTTAAGTCCTTTAGGTATAAACTCCAGAATGAGATAGCTGGGTCAAAAGTGGGTCCATTCCAAATTTTCTAAGAAATCTCCATATTGCTTTCCATAGTGATTGCACCAACTTGCTGTCCCACCAGCAATGTTTGAGTGTACCTTTTTTCCCCCCATTCTTGTCAACAATTATTGTTGTTTGTAGTCTTCATAATTGCCATTCTGACAGTAGTGAGCTAAAATCTTTGAGTAGTTCTGATTTGCATTTCTCTAATTGCTAGAGATGCTAAATATTTTTTTCATATATATGGCAAAAGATAGTATTTCTTCTTCTGTGAAGTGTCTGCTGAGTTCCTTAGCCCATTTCCATTGGATTATTGGTTGTTTTGATGTTAAGTTTTTTTGAGTACTTTATATATCCTGAAGATTAATACTCTAGCTGAGGTGGAGGTGGTAAAGGTTTTCTCCCATTCTGTAGGCACTCTCTTCACAGTAATGATGATTTTCTTTGCTGTGAAGAAGCCTTTTAGTTTGAATCTATCCAATTTATTGATTACTAATTTTACTTCTTGTGCTTTAGGAGTTTTGTTAAAGAAGTCATGTTCTAAGCTGACATGGTAAACTTTTGGGCCTATTTTTTCTTCAATTAGGTGCAAGGTCTTTAAGTCTATTGATGTGATTGCAAAAAAAATCCATAATTTTTGTATCTACCTTCATCAAGGATATTAGTTTGAAGTTTTCTTTCTTTGATGTGTCTTTGTCTGGTTTCATATCAAGGTGATTCTAGCCTCAAAGAATGAGTTTGGAAGGGATCCCTCCTTTCCTATTTCATGGAATAATTTGAGGAGTAGCAATATTCTTTTATTAGGTTTTTAATGTCCCTGGGAAAGAGGTGATGACCTCTCTTTATTTCTGATATTATTAGTTTGTTTCTTCCTTTTTTTCCTTAGGTTGGATAAAGGTTAATCAATTCAATGGATTTTTTAGAAGAGCCAAATGTTTGTTTCATTGATTTTCTCTATTGTTTACCTATTTTAATTTGATTAATTTTCACTTTAATTCTTATTGTTTTTCTTCTACTTGCTTCAACTTCATGTTACTTTTCTGCCTCTAGTATGTTATTGATTTCAGATGTTCTTATCTAATATATGTGCTATCACTGTATCCAACAAATTCTGAGAATTTTATTTTCATTTGCCCTTAGTGTAAAATATGGGTTTTTTTTTAATTTTCCTTGAGATTTTCTCTTTTATGTAAGTGGTATTTAGAAATGTATTATTTTATCTTCAAATATTTGGCAATTTTCCATTTATTTTTCTGGTATTGATTTATAGTTTAATTCTATTGTGTTCTGAAAGAAACTTGCAGGATTTCTGGGCTTTTAAATGTATTTAGTGTGTTTATGGCCCATAATGTAGACTATTTTGTTGAACACTTCATGTGATCTTGAGTAGAATGCATACTCTGCTATCATGAAGTGATGTGTTCTATAGATGTCAATTAGATACAGGTAATTGATTATGATCTTTAGTTCAATAATATCTCACCCAATATTTTACCTGCTGGGTCTGCTAATTATTAAAAGAAGATTGTTGAAGTCTCCAAATATAATTAAGGAATTAAAATTTTTAAAATATTATAATGCTGGAATAATCTATTTTTTCCTTGCCATTTTATAGTTTTTGCCTCATGTATTTTGATTCTTTATTGTTGATACACTGTTTTGTTACATGTTCTAGCAGAATTAACCTCTTCATCATTATATGATGCCCATTGTTATGCTTGACAATTATTCTTGTTCTAAAGTCTGCTTTTCTGAAATTAGTATGGCTACTCCAGGATTCTTTTTATTAGAGTTAACATGACACATCTGTCTCAATATTTTACTTCAAATCTGGGTGTCTTTAAAGTAAAATTTTTAAAGACAACTATATTTTTTATTATTATTATTCACTCTTTAAACTTTATCTTTAATTGGTGCTTTTGGGTGATTCACATTTGAGTATTATTGATATGATTGTATTAATATTTACCAGATTTATGTCACATTTTCCCTTTTTTGCATCTACTGCCTTTGTTCTTTATGACTTTGGTAAAAATGATTTTTATTGAAGTTACTCTTTGCTATGGAAAGCAAAGTAAATGACTTAGTACTCTGAATAGATTTCAGAATGGTTATTTTTATCCTCTTCTGGAAAGCAAAGTTTTTGAAATTTTATGTGAGCCACTCTGATATATTATTTATATGTTCCAGATATAAGTTGTATACAAATCCATTTAGTGTTTAATTTAGAACTTTATATCCTACAAAGAACAACTAGGCCAAGTTGAATAAAATTTTATTTTCCAATATTAAATAAATCATGAAATCATATTCCAAAATCTGAAAATTATAAAAAGATAAATAATTTAACTAAATAATTACCAAAGTGACTAATTTACTTTTTCTACAATACAAAATCTAAATTTAGAGATTCATATTCTATTTTGGTGGGGTATTTGTTTATTATTTTACAATGCCCATAACTTCATACACATAGGGAAGTACAGCACTGATTTCCCACATTGTTCCTCATAACTTTTCAGCTGATTTTTCTGGGGCTTTCAAGTTATACATTATTTAATTTTATAATTTCATCTAAAATGGAATGTTTCATTTAAAAATGTAAAATGCATTTAATAATTCAATATGTATTTACACTATATAGTACAATAAACTTGATTAAATGCATTTGTTAGTATGTCCAAATGTTTTATTAATAAAAATTATGTTTTTCTCTTTTCTTGCAATCATCTCTTTTTCCTTCCCTCCCTTCCCCCATTCTCTCTCTCTCTGTCTCTCTCTTTCTCTATCTCTTTTCTTTCTTCTATATCTCATTATTATATTTAATTACCTGGATTTTATGTTAAGGAAGTATTCATTCATTTGATTAGGATGAAATTTTAAAATATGGCATGTATCAGATTTTATTGAAACAAAAATAATTAGCCTCTTATTCTATAAAAAAACCCTATAAAATCAGGAATATAAGTATATAATCAGATAAACCCGATATTAATTTTTAAATGGCATTATAATTCACTTAGATATAGAAACAATTTACTCACATTCTTTTATACAAATAATTTATTTTACCTATTTAGAAAAGTGAAGGATTAGGGCACTTTCATACTATGGAGGCAAAAAATCTAGAGCCTACCTCCAATCTAATGATATTGAGATAAATGGTTAACTTAAAAAAGAATCATTTTACTTATTATATTTTCCTCTCATTCAGTGTAAATGATATTTCTTACAAATTATTTTATTACTCAGCCTGTCTTCAATTACCTGAAATACAACCTTTACCATCGAGATTTATATCAACTACAAAATGTTATATATTATTGTGGAGACATTTTTAAAATGTTGCATACTTTGAGGAATGGGATACTAGGAAAAATGTTAGTTAATAAAATATCTACCTGTTATTGGTCAATTAATTTATAAATAAAGTTACTTGACTACTTTTCCTTTATTTGTTGTGAACAAAAGGAAAATAACTTCAATATTTTGTAGTTGTTTGTTTTAAGATGTCTATGTTAATTTGCTGTTTTCCTTCATCAAAAGCTGAAAAAGTAAGAAAGAAACATATTTTAACAGTTTTTAACTTAAAAATATTCTGAGTTTAGTTTATACTTTACATTAAATGTAAGAGTGACTAAGAGTTCATCATGTGGCTCACCTGGAGCTTATATGTGTCCATTCTTTCTGAATTAACTCAAAAAATCCCCTAGATTAAAATATAATTTATAAACTGATTATCTTAAAATGTCAGCTCTGACTCTTATCATTCTTCTGCAGTTGCAATTGACACATTCAATTGTTTATTTACCATCTAAACATGTATACTTTTTTTTTTTTTAAAGAGAGAGTGAGAGAGGAGAGAGAGAGAGAGAGAATTTTTATTATGTTTTAGTTCTCGGCGGACACAACATCTTTGTTGGTATGCGGTGCTGAGGATCGAACCCGGGCCGCACACATGCCAGGCCGGCGCGCTACCGCTTGAGCCACATCCCCAGCCCATAAACATGTATACTTAATGGCAATCTTAAATTTATTTTCACCAAATCAAAATGCTTTATTCCCTTGTTCCTGACCATCTGCAGTACAGGACTCATTATCACATTACTGCATCAGTGTTTCCCAGCATAAAATCCCCCAAATTGTTCTCAATTTCAGTCATTAGGAACTTGCTGCTCCAAGTGTGATCCTGGCTTATCATCATTCGGAAACTCGTTAAAAATGCAAAATCACATTTCCAGTTCAATTTTACAAATTCAGAAACTATATTGTAACAGGATCCCCAGGTAATTAATATAGATATTAAATTTTAAAAATATTACCCCCCTATACCCAATGAATCAGTTATTATCATTCCTTCTAAATCAAAACACTGAAGACAATTATTTTTTACCATCTCCATGTTTGCCAATCCAATTCTTCATTTTTTTGCATCCAATGTACTTCCCATATCTTTGTTTTCTCTTCATTCATTTTTTTCACAGCAGCTCACAGAGCATTCTTTTGGAAATATATATAAAATTATATAGGTTTCTATTCTGATTGCATTTGAAGCTCTTCTGTCTGCTGAGTTATATTCTGCATGATCTATCCCTAGCTGCCTTTACTGCCTACCACTCCAGTCTCATTTGTTATTCTTCAGCTTCAGTAACCTGTTGTGGAAACATAGCCATGAAGTATCAGAAGATAAAATGCTTGTTTCTACTGTGGCCCAGTACGTGGCAGAAGTTTTTATCAGAAGACATATAATTTGACTGGGTGTCATGGTGCATGCCTGTAATCCCAGCTGTTCAGGGGGCTGAGGCAGGAGGGTAGCGAGTTCAAAGCCAGCCTCAGCAAAATCGAGGTGCTAAGCAACATAGTGAGACCCTGTCTCTAAATAAAAATACAAAATAGGGCTGGGGATGTGGCTCAGTGGTCAAGTTACCCTGAGTTTAATTACCAATAGCCACCACCTGCAAAAAACAAACATATAATTTTTCACTATCAATGACAGGACCTAGTGATCTACTTTATGTTTCTTCCACAGTAATTTGCCCAAACTTGCACTGGAATAACCCAAACTATATCTGCTTTTTTTTTTTATCAAGAAGACACAATAACAGGGTCAGCCAAATCATATAGACCAAGATTTAGGGGCCTCTAATACTGCAACATAGAGCACTTTCATTACTGAGCCTCTGTTGGGGATGCAAATCAAGTCAAGATGGTACCTGGCACTTTGCCAGGAGGAGTGGTTTGTGAAGTAAAGCCAGCGAGCCATTAAGATGATGATGATCCCTTAGTGACTGACTGCTGTATCTAGATGATGTTAATTAAGTTAAGCTGTGTGTAATTAGTTGGATATATGTACCTCTGCTGTCCCGCAGAGAAGCGGCTCCTGCTACCTTGGTTGCCCGCTACTTTGAGTTCTCACTCATTTCCCGCTGAGTTCACTCGCAATAAATAGTAGTTCACTCGCTTCAACCTTCAAGTTGCTTGTCACCTCTAGTTATTTTTCCCAGCTGGACTATGGCAAGTGTCAGCCAAAAATGGCAGCTTTTGTGTCTACCAATATGTGATTCTGAACAAAATACCTGTGGGTAGAATACAAAGTCTCCAGAAAAAAAAAAGAAAGAAAGAAAGAAATCTACCAGGGTCTTCATAGTTTGTGGTAAGGAAATGCAAGATTCTCTGATTTTCTTTTATTTGAAGATTATATTTCTACCCAGATTTGAACATGAGGGCCTAAAATATTTAGTAGAAAGCTCTAAAACTGCATAAGATTTATCTTTTCACATCTGGAGCACATGTATTACCAAGATGTTTGACATGCTATCCTTTATAATGCCATCATTATAATATATCTGTGTTATGTTCTGAGGTATGGCCAGGTGATCCAGATCTTTCTGGATCTATTGAGGGAAGAAGAATTAAGAGACTTAACAGAAAATCTTTAAGTTAATACAATTACCCATATCACACAAATTTGTTCTTTCTAATCCCTCCAGCTAATAGGAATGAAGAAAAAGAAAAGAAAACAATAAAAAGAAAAGAAACAATCACCAAATCTGTTGCCAATATAACATATATACCTGATGCTTTACTGTTTAAGCAATGATAGCCTCTAAACACAGGTATTCCTAGTGGCTTCTCTTTGATTGAATCTATAGTCATTCTCAAAGATTTACTCAACTTCATTTGAGGCCATATTGGTGAATGACACTTAGATATAATTTGGACTACTTTCCTGTCATAATTTTTATCTTTAATTTCATTACTAATCTTTACCACTCTTCCAAAGATGTTTTATGATTTTTGTTTCAGTCTTTTGTAGGACAGCATCAAGAGAAGAGTAGCCTGGGAGTGGTCCATTCAGCTTTGTCCACTAAAACAGCTCTTACCTCTCAGAATAAGGATCCATGCTGAGTTATTTCAACTCTGGAATATTTCATTTCCAATTATATAATCAGAAAGAGTAGAATTTACTACAGATTTGGTCCATGAACCTAGTGGATTCATCACTACCCGGCCCAAATCACTTCAGCCCCATTGGCCTTGCCCTATTGTGATTAAAGAGGCTGGATCTGCAATTACTTCTGCTACTATCAGTCCTAGCTTTCAAAGGCCATCTGCCACCTTAGTAATGCTGATTCCCCTTTCACAAGAACTTTTCTGATAGCCTTAGGTTCTGGTTGTCACATAGAACATAATCTCTGTTATTGTTCTGGTGTTACATAAATATGTATCTTAGAGTAACCACTGACTTAAGCCTCTTTATTTTTCTCTACTATGTACTAGAGAAATTCAGGCATTTTATTCAGAATAGGCCATTGCTTTTTTCAAGGCCTTTCTCAATCACATTTTCCCTTGAGTTCTTACAGGGCATTAAAACCCATGTTCCAAAAAAGCACCCAAAATTCAATGAATTCTGGCTTATTCAGTCTTATGTTCTGATCCTTTAGATCAAACAATCACAAAATACAATCTCAAGAGTGTTCCCATGATATGATGCCTACTAATGAAGCTTGTTGTTTCTTATAGCTCTTCCATAACTTTTTTATGAAAGTTATGCCTTGATTTCAGCCTAGCAGTCAGGAGTGGACCATAGGAAGATTCTAATAGCAATAACTTTTTTTTTTTTTATGAAGAGACCTCCATAGAATCTTCCTGCTACAACTAGCATATGAGTGTGCTGCTCTTGCAAATTTAGAGGATTCTAAAAGTTTTGAAGAGTTCAAATTCTTGGTGATATCCATCTAGATATCCTGATATCACATTTTATAGTTCCATTTTTTCTCAAATGGCATCCTAATCTTAGTTATGAACGGGGATGTAAAACATTTCTGGAGTTCTTTGACTCAAAGTCCCAAATCCTATGATCATGCCTCATTTGTACTTGTATACTGAAAAAAGACAAGGCTCTATTCCTCTGTTGACTTTCAACACAACTTAATAATAACATGCTAGCTCTCTTATCTTTGGAGGAATTTCCCTCTCATTGCTTTTAAATGCCTGAATCATCACACTAACACTGAAATTCTCCTCACTTGGAAATTTTCCTAGGGGTCACTATGAGTAAAAGTTTGCAATTGGGCCACATAACCATGCCAACAACTTTCTGTACAACTCGTATCATTCATGATGGGTCCTCCTAGATAGGTGTATCATAGATGGCCTGTCCCCAAACCTGATCTTAGTGTTTGTCACTCAATTTGAGTATCATTCATGTCTATTATTTACCTTTGAGTAGAAAATGCAAAGATTGGATTAGATCTTCATAAAATGATTCATGAGAAATATGTATAAAGGAAAAGGAAGAAGCAGGTATTGGCAAGCAAGACTTTTGAAATCACAAAGTAGATTTGATACAAAGGAAAAAGAAGAAGAAAGCATGACTGAGTAATAGGAGTCACAGGAAATAGGACAGTTCTAGAGCAAAGAGTACCCAGCAGAGAGTGGCCTTTGGAATGCCCTCACTAGTAAGACTGGACTGGTACTAGTGCCCCAATTAGTCAGGGACTGACAGCAGCCAAGAGAGTATGATTTTCACACAATTAAACAGTGGATCCCAACAGATAACAATCTGTAACTCTTAGTTAACTTTGTTCCCAGTAGCATGTTCTATTGAAGAATTTTAGAGAAGTACAAATATGTGAACATCAGAACTCCCAAGTAAATGATTCCAAGTCTGCTTAAATGAGAAAGCAAATAAAGAGAATAATCACTTTCCTTCCTTTTGTTTTTATACCTATGTTTCAGTGAATTTATATAGTAGTAGTATCATCTTTGAAAATATGAAAAACATTCCAGAAATGATTTACACCTATTATTTTCTTGATGGGAAATATAAACTAGATATTTCATTTCTTTAATGATCATAGATCTATTTTGATTTTTAAATGCACTTTTGAAATTGAGCTCTGGTGAGTTAATTTATCTTGGAATATGTGCATTTTGGCTATATTGTAAGTATTTTTCAATGCCTATGTACATTATATCACTATTATTGGGGCCATTTATCCTATTTTACAATAGCTAGTATTTATTTGGTCTCATAAATTTCATTTTTGGTCTATATGGGCAAACATTTGCCTATTGTACTAGACTTTTCCAGTAATTAAGTTTTAGCTTTGTAGATCATTTTTACTATATCTTCAATTTCATTAACATTTGGTCATATGATTATATTTCCTCTTTTGATTTTTATTGTAATATTTAGTAATTTTGTTTGAAAATTTTGTATTACAAGTGTGTTTATTAATTTTTTGTTTTGCTGGGCATGGTGGAACATGCCTGTAATCCCAGAGACTCAGGAGACTAAGGAAAAAGCATCCCATGTTAATGATCAGCCAAGGCAACTTAGCAAGACCATCTCTCCAAATAAATAAATAAAAAGGACTGGGGATATACCTCAGTGATGGTATTCCCCTGAGTTTTATCCCCATTGCCACAAAATAAATACATACATATATAAATAATTTAGTCCTTACTTTTGTGTAAGATAAGCATTTAAAAATAAGAATTTTTCCTGTAACTAGTGCTTTAAAATTCATTTATAACTACTTTTAAATTATCCACTATATTTTCTCTTTTGATTTATGAGTGTTTTACAAATGTGATTGTAGAATTCAAAATATCTAAGTGTTCATAGTACTGATCCCCTTATTGACTTCAAAGGTATTGTGATCGAAGAACATGTTGTACATATTATTTTTCAAAAATTTATGTTATGTCCTCATATGTGCTCAGCAGTTTAATACTTCATGTATGCTTGAGAAGACGATCTAATATCAATTTTATGGAGGTAGGCAAATTAGTTGATTTCTAAGAACTGGGTTCATTTTTTAAAAAAAAGTTCTACACATTTGTAAACTTTTCTGTATATGAGATACTTTTAATTGCAAGAAATATTTCAAATATCTCAGATATTTAGGATAGATTTCTCAAATTCCTCCTGCTATCTTATGTGGTACATAAAATCTAAAAGTGTTAAATTAGAACTTTTATCATACAAAATGATCTTAATAACATATTTATATTAAGGTATATTTTGTATGATATAAGTAAAGCCATATAAACTTTATTTTTATTAGCAATACTTGTTTCTTTTTTTCCCTTTACTTAACATATTTTCAACTACTTGTGTTTAGGTTGGTCTCTTATTCAGATCATAAGGGTGAGATTTTAAATCCAAACTGCTACCACTATTTAAGCACTATATTAATATATTTATAATCATCCTGATTATATATACATCAATTGGGATTTCTTACTTTTTGGAATTTTATCATGCATTTTTACTTATTTATCCTACATTTTTATCCTGAACATTTTTATTCCACATTATCTCTCAAAATTTTTGGATTTTGTTTTATTTACATTGTTTTCTTATTCAGTGTTTTTCTTTAAAATATTAAAATTCCTTTAATTTTTTTTAATATAATCCTGATAATGGTATACTCAATTATTATATATTTGAGAAGGTTTATTTATTTTCACTTTGCTTTCAAATGATGTTTTGCTAGATATACAAATCTTAATTGGTAATGATGTTCTAGAAACATTCTACCCCAAATATAGAATTCTATCTTCAGGTTCTAATTGCTGAGAAATCTGCCATCAGTTTACTTATTATTCCTTGATGCATATTTGATCTTATATGTTTCTCTAGCTACTATGTATGTACTTATCATTTTATGGTGCTGGCACTGAGTAATAACTCCAGGCATTTTCTGACTACTTTTAAAATCCCTCTCTTGAGTATGGTGTTTCTCAGCATTCCTAAAAGCCTCTATGTATTTATATTTTTGTTCTTACCATATGAATTTTAAACTGTACTTTGAGAAATTTTTTGTGGGTTTATATTCTAATACCTTCAGGAAAAGTTTAGATGGTTATATCTTCAAATATTTCATGTCTGCCAATTTCTCTTTTCTACTTTGGGATATCTGATCAGACACACATACTAGACGTTCCCATTCTATTTTTCGTATGTCCACTGTTATCTAATAATTTTGCTATCTCCCCTTGTCTCCCTATTTATTAATTTTACGGATCAAGTTTCTCTCCCTTCAAAGTGTTCTGATATAACATGGGAGTCTCTAATTCTATCCTACATGTAATACTGGTCTGAAACTTGTCTCCTATCTGTAGCACTGATCTTGTGGAATTCCCTTAGGATGATCCCACATTTTATAGGCGACTTACTGTTTTAGTGACAAGTCTCAGCTCACAAACTCTTCGTATGATTTGCTTTTTGGAGTTTCTTCCAAATATTTTGTGTGGCCATACTTTTGCCAAATTTTTATGATTAATCTTTCCATTTTTTGCAATTTTAACTTCAGCTAAATTTATGGAGGTATGATGTACATATCATAATGTCCAGTTATTTTATATGTTCATTTCTATACTTTTGGGAAAGTAGTGATAGTTGTGTTAACATCATGATAATCAAAATATCCCTTCCATCACATCAAAAATATACCAGTTCTCCTTCATATTTTCACACTCTTTTCTTACTCACTAGCCCATGGCAAACAATGATTCACTACTTATTACTGTAGATTTAGACTTGTCTTGTGTAAAACTGAATGTCATTCACCCGGAAGATCTAATTTTATTTGAGGTTGCGCCTTGTCCTACTTCCTAAAAGGATTATTTTTATTGTCTCTTAAAACTTTTCAGTACTGCTGAAGACAATTACCTCTGGATATATCTACTAACTTCTTTTTAGCTGAGAGCCGTCAAATGGATTAAGTCCAAAATTTATGTGCTGCCTTAGGTAGGATACAAAACTAATGAGAAAAGAATATGCTTTCTTTCCAAGGTTATTCACTGCACCCTTGGGTCTGTCTCTGAAGGGGTGTGTGTTCTGTGTGTGGGTGTGTGTGTGTTTTAAAAAAGACCAAAAGTTTTTTAACTTATTTTTTTATTTTTTTATTGATTTTTAAAAAATAAATGACAGCAGAATGCATTGCAATTCTTATTACACACATACAGCACAATTTTTTATATCTCTGGTTGTATATAAAGTACATTGGCACCAATTCGTATCTTCATACATGTACTTTGGATAATGATGTCCATCATATTCCACTATCCTGATTTTAACTATCTTTAATTTTATACTTTTTACATGTACATTGGAAGTAAGAGATCTGTAATCTGCTTGGAGTCAAACCATATAAACTTTTAAAAATGTAAAAGTTTCTTTTACCTAATACTACATTCAGAAAAAACACAAGGTTTGGCACTTATTCTCTAACTACTATATTGTTTTCTTGGGTTGTTTTATTTTCTACCTTTTCTTTATTCTTACAGATATTAGTTTCTGTGAGAGGGAAGTGTAGAAGTATAGTTTGATTCTATCATACTGCCCCAAACTCTCAATTCAATAACTTTGAAACCTCCAACACTGAAGTAGAAGGAACATAGTTCTATCTGGAAATAATAAATTATTAGATAATTGTAATGGAGATTATGTTAAATAAATCTTTCATCAGAACCTAGTTTACTTATCTAATCAAAAGATTTTATTAAAACACTCTACTCCTGCCTCAGTAATCCAAAATAAAAAGATACATCTTCATATTACTCTCTAATTAGTCTCTAGGCCTGTTTCCATATTGTGCTGTAGTTTCCTGAAATCAATTACCCATTGAAACCTCTTATGGTTAAAATATGGTTTGAAAGTGGCCCCAGAGTTTCATGTGCTGGCAGCAGGGCTTCCATTATGACAATGTTGTTATCATGAGGCCTTTAATAACTGGGGTTAGTGGAAGGTGATTAGTTAGTTCTGCTGCCTTCAAAAGGGCTGAAGCTCTAGACAGAGCCCAGTTAGTTCCTAAAAAAATGGCTTGCTATAAAAAGAGCAATCCTGGCTACCAAATTCCTTTGGTGTCCTGACTTTCCATGTGATCTCTTCTTCTCATACATGCTTCCACTCTGATGCCACCCATTAAATTGTGATACAGCCCTAATCCTTCATCAGGCTCAAACAAACTCTTGCACTATCCTCTTGAATTTTCAGAGCTATTAGTTTAGTAAAACTCTTTTCATTATAAAGTGCCTATATCAGCTATTTTGTTTCAGTAACAGAAAATGAACTAAAGCACAGCACAGGACCTACTATTGTTCATGGCATATAGGATTTGTTTAATAAAGCTTTTTCATTGAAAAGATGAAATACTCCTTTAATGAAGTTTCAAAGAAATTTATACCTTTTATATTTTGTGTGTTTTGAAATTATTATCATAATCATAAAATAGATGTAATTACTGCCAAAGAAATACTAACATTTAAAATGTACTTAATAGAAACATAAAAATATAAATTCTTTGCGAATAGTATGCTGGCTCTGAGAAGGCAATTATCATTCTGATACTGGGAAAGTTTATTATACCAGAAAATATCACAGAGGATCCAAAAATTGCACAACAGATCATACTAAATTAGGAAAATGTAAGAAGAATCAATAGGAGAGACATTATATAGCCACATGAGTAACATTTTCCTAACTGCACTACTGACGATTAATTGACACTTAAAGGATATTTAAATATCATCATTGCACCATACCTATGCAATATATGCAGATTTTTAAATACTTTTAATATTTATTAATATATGTGGATTTCAGCACTTACAACTGATATGTTTGTAGCATTTATAGGGTCTCTATAGACACAGAGTTGTAGTTTAGTGGAAGAATACTTGCCAAGTATGCATGAGGCTCTGGGTATGATCCTCAGCTGAGCAAAAAACTAAACATATATAAATATAAGACTTGCATATTGATAATGCTTTGAAAAGAATAGAAACAGGAGACTTATGGCTAATAATTAAACTGATTTTTCTCTTTTTTCATAGGTCTAGAGCCAGACTCCATGGAAGTTGGAATGATGGATGTCACCATCACACATAGTCCTTAGAATCCTCTCTGCCTTTCATAGCTCTTTACCAAGTTACCTGAGGAGTGGATTCTGTCCACAGAGAAATCTTCAAAAGCATGTGTTGATGATAGTAGGGTTCCTAAATAAGATAAAGAAAAAATTCACTGTTCCTCCCTCTCACCATATTAGCCAAAAACAAATGTGCTGTTTGAAGTCATTATGTGTATTTGGACCCTGCTCATTTCCCCAGTTTATCATAACTAATGACATTCCTGAACCTCACAATAAACAAACTGTAGCTGTTTCGTCTCATTATTAAGATAGAATAAATGGCTGGGCATGGTGACACACACCTATAATCCCAGAGGTTATGGAGACTAAGTCAAGAGGGTTTTAAGTTCAAAGCCAGCCTCAGCAAAATAGTGAGGCCATAAGCAACTAAGTGAGACCTTGTCTCAGAACAACAAATAAATAGGGCTAGGGATAACTCAGTGGTTAAGCATACATGGGTTCAATCCCTGGTACCAAAAAAATAAAAATAACATGTTACCTGTTTCTGTTGTAGAATGTTATTCCATGCAGAAAAGCCATATTTCTTTTCTGTATAATCAATTGATAACATTAATATTTATGCATTCACATACATTAATATAGTCATTATTCATTACAGATAAATATGACAATATTTAAAAAATATAAAGAACAATAGAGGTGAAGAATGTTTTTCTCTGTCCTTGCTAAAAGCCTTGTACTCTATAAATAAACTAGAAAATTCTGAAATTGCTTCTTATGGAATTTCACATATCTATGTGGGATTTGCTGGATGAAATTTTAGCAAAAACCAACACATAGCCATTGTGCTCTTTTAAACACTTTCTTTAGATACAATGTGTTTCCCCCAATGTGAAAGCTTATCATAGGGTTTTAATGAAGTGATGAACTGGTTAAATTCTCAGGCAAAGCATCTCCGCTCTAGCTCCAGCTGAGGGCTAAAAAACAGTTTCTTTATAGTACTTTCCAAACCTTTATATAATAAAAATCTGTCAAAAACACAGAAGGTAAAAAAAAAAATCAAATCTGTAACAATAGGCATTGCCACTAAACAGTTTTTCTACATCAATGTAACCATGTTCCCTGTGGGGCAACACAGGACATTCAGCAGGAAACTGTACTCTTATTAAGGTATTATAGATATGGTCATTAAAGGCAGCAGAGTACTCATGTTCTGTGGAGGAGTGCTAGCCAAGATGTTCAGCAGTTTTCATCTTACATTTTAAAAAGGAGCATGTAAAAGTGACATGCATATACTTTACAACTTGCCCACAGGAGCTTCATTAAAAGCATTTACCATAAAAAAAGTCTTGATAGCAGCCTTTTGTTGGAAAAGGTAGCTGAAAGCTGTCAAAGTCTGGTCTTTTGTGGGGCATAATGAGCTACTGCCATGGCTCTATTGTCCTAACCAAAGCTGGTTTTCAAATGATTCCTTAGGAATATAGTCCAACATTTGTCAAATGTGGCTGTAATTTGTAAATTGTGTTCTGAATGTTTATATTATCTCTAACTTAAATGCTGTAAGCTCTTCTTCCTTAGCTCAGCCCTGATAAGAAGAAAATGACAGCACAAAGGAGACTGAGATGGTCTTACAGAAATACATTACACTCTCTGCTGCAGCTCTCATTTGAGATAGTGATTTGCTCCATAGATTCTATTTTCTATTGCTGTACAATTTGAGTTTAAATTGTTGCATTTTCTTTGCAAAAATGACCAGTCTCTTTATATTTTTGTTGGAATTATTCTTTATATTCACAAGTGCCACTCTATCCTTTCATAAACCAAATATTTTTTTCCCTTTAAAATGAAAATAAAGATTTCATTTTAATACTCAGGGTTTCAACATTTGATGTGTACTTAAAATGGGATATTTCAAAACTATTTATACCTCCTCAGTGTTTAGATAGATGTAAATGCATGAATATGTATATGTTACTGGTGCAAGAGGCAGTGCTCCCCAGGGAGTCCCATGTCCAGATTCTTGGCATCCCCAGCAAAGATCCCAGAGAGACAAATTTTGGCAGGAAAGCAGAGGTTTATTTGAAAGCAAAAGTAACATTAGCAGAGAAGCAAAATTTCAGTCTGGGAGGGCAGAGTGGGCTGAACTGAGAAATAGCTCATGGCTCCATCTACGGAGCAGTTGTATGGGGTTGTGCTTATTCTCCCCCCTTTGCCATGGGTGGATCTGGCATTGATTGGCCACCTTGATTGACAGCCAAATTTTACATAATTTCTTTTCTATAGTCCATGCATAAGTTTCTTTTTCCCCTAGAAAATGCATTGAGCAGAAGCAAATCACAATCCTAATGATATTTTAAATAACAACTAACTTTAGGATTATCCCTTAGGCTATTGCATATGGTCTAGGAGCTTTCCCTGGTCTAGGTTGCCCAGTTTCCCCTCAAAGGGGTAGAGGTCTGAAAGCCCTAAGGGGTGGTCCTTTACACACACACACACACACACACACACACACAGGATAGATAAATATAATCTTACTTAAGATGAAAGTTTTAAAACTGCAGGGATCCTAGTGATTTTCATTATGAAGCACAAATTGTGAATTTTCAATTTCAATGTATGACCATGCAGGATTTTTTTTTTCTTATACTCTAAGTGTTCTCTCTTTCCCCTCACTCTTTCTTGGTCATTTTTGTAAAATTAGCCTTATTTACTGTCCTTGGCTTGCCACAGTGACATCTGACCAGCTCAATAATCCCTAGCAGTGCCTTGACTCTCCTATTACTTGGCTACAGAGGAACTGACAGTACACTGTTTCTGCCACCCATTTTCTGGTCCTTGTACTACCATATTCTCATTTTTCTCCACCTCCAGATTAGACATGGTGCATTTTTACGACGACTTCCTTGAAACATACTAGCAGCCTTCATAATCTATTTTGCCCATAAAACTTTAGAGAATCCCCAGTCTAAGAATCCTCCATCAGCTCTATGCTTGGAGAAAAATAATCAACCTTGTTGACTGGACTCATTTTAAATCATGATCACCAGCTTTAGGTGAGCCCTTAAAGGACCTGGAAACCCTCTTAAATTTTGTAGTACATTAAATCTGAAGAGGTATTTTACTCCTTCTTTTCTTTCATCAGAATGAAACACGATCACCACTCTTATCTGAACATGAACTTTTATTCATTTCTCAGAGAAAGCAGAAATAATCAAAGAAAATAATTCTAGGTGACCCCCGTGTCTCATTTCCAACTGGTTTACCATTACATTCTCTCTTAACTTCTGTGAATATGGATATATTGCTCCAGTTGTTCACTATGCACTTTGTTGCACTCTGAGAGAGTCCAGGATTCCCTTACTTTCTCATTGTTTCATTTCCCTTCTCTTTACCCATTTTATTTCCTCATTTTATATTTTTACATAGAAAATCATCCTTACACTATAACTGCACCATCTGCTGCACCACCATATAGCAAAACTGTTCATTATCTCCATGCATCTTTTTTTTCCTCACAATCCTTCTTTAGTTCAATAATTTTCACTTTTGTTTCCCAACAAAGTAAATCATCACTTCTACCCACTTTACTACAGGTAATGGGCATCTTTGGTTTACATTTTACTTAACCTAGCAGTCATACTACCTTTGATAGATATTTATGAATGATTAAAAAATTTCTACTCGAGATATCTGACTAGAACACTGGGATCTCAGCCCAATGTTCTATCACATATTAAAGTAGTTATTTGACATTTTCAGTCTAATGGATTATACTTTACAAGTACAAAATTTTATTCTTGATCTCTATGTTCATTTACCTCTCCCACAACCATCTTTATCTTAAGAAGTGACAACTTTATCTTTCCAAGTATTCAGAGAAAATAAATCCTGAATTTATTAGAATTTATTTTTTTCTTTTTATACTTCACATTGAAACCATCCTCAAATATTTTCTCTGTACTAAAAAAAAAATGAAATTACAGTGTTCTTCACACAGCCACCACCAACAGTCATCAGATTCATCCTTTTTTTCACCTTGTGCATTATCACCATGACTTCACAAAGTATCTATACTTTTGACCTCCTTTTCCTATATCTCTTTTTAACATGAAAGTCACAGGAGAAGATGTTTACCAATTCTTTATGCTCTTGAACACAAAACATTTCAATGGATTTGCATCTCACTTGAAATGAAGTTCAAAATCCTTAATTTTGTCTATGAAGTTGTAGAAGGTCTGACCGCACTATCACTCTGGCATACCTTTATTCAGCACTATTTTGGGATCCAATCAGGCCTCCTTACTGTATATCAACCATATTAAGATCTTGTATATCTGCCATCACAGTTGGTTGTCTTTTTCTCAAATTCTTGCTTCCTAGTAATTTGATACGATTTCTTCCCTGAACCTTATGCTCCCAGGCTTTCTGGGAATCTCCTATATATGACAGAAATGGCATTCTTTATTCACTTAGTCCTCTTCCTTTTCTTTACTCTAACCATACAATTTATGGCCATTTATTATAGTATCTATTTTGTTTATTGTTTATCTTCCCCATATAGGGGAGTAAGATTTTTAATGTGTTGCCAAATGCTACTTCATCTAACATATTTTATTTTTCTTCTTAATTTTTTATTTATTTTTTAATTATTTTTTTATTTATATGTAACAGAAGAATGAATTACAATTCTTACTACACACATAGACCACAATTTTTCATATCTCTGGTTATATACAATATATATTCACACCAATTCGTGTCTTCATACCTGTACTTTGGATAATAATATCTATCACATTCCACCATCATTTCTAACCTCATGCCCCCTCCCTTCCCCTCCCACCCCTCTGCCCTATCTAGAGTTCATCTATTCCTCTCATGTTCCCACTCCCTATCCCACTATGAATCAGCCTCCTTATATTAGAGAAAACATTTGGCATTTGGTTTTGGGGATTGACTAACTTCACTTAGCATTATCTTCTATAACTCCATCCATTTATCTGAAAATGCCATGATTTTATTCTCTTTTATTGCTGAGTAATATTCCATTGTGTACATATGCCACACATTTTTATCCATTCATCTATTGAAGGGCATCTAGGTTGGTACCACAGTTTAGCTATTGTGAATTGTGCTGCTATAAATATTGATGTCGCTGTGTCCCTGTAGTATGCCGTTTTTAAGTCCTTTTGGTATAAACCAAGGAGAGGGATAGCTGGGTCAAATGGTGGTTCCATTCCCAATTTTCCTAGAAATATCCATACTGCTTTCCATATTGGCTGCACCAATTTGCAGTCCCACCAGCAGTGTATGAGTCTACCTTTTTTCCCCACATCCTTGCCAACACTTATTGTTGTTTGTTTTCATAATAGCTGTCATTCTGACCGGAGTGAGATAAAATCTTAGAGTAGTTTTGATTTGCATTTCTCTAATTACTAGCAATGAAATGTTGAATATTGAGGGGCGGGGGTTGTGACCCAGTGGTACAGTGCTTGCCTAGCATGGGAGAGGCCGAGGGTTTAATCCTCAGCACCACAAAGAAATAAGTAAGTAAAATACAGGTATTGTGTCTAACTACAACTAAAAAATAAATATTAATGAAATAAGTGAATTAATGTATCTACTCTCAAACATTTCAATAATAATTTTCTCAACTGGCATATAAGAAATATATTTGAACTTACATTTTACTCACCATCAAGACTTTTTGATGATGATGATTTTTACATATACCTAATACCACATTGGAAGTCAATATTCAGTTTCAAATACTTTTTTTACTACATCATTAACATAAATTTGATTCTAACCTTTCCCTTATTATATAGTTTTTGTTATTCCTAAGATACAAATTGTACTAAACATTCATAATTTCTTAAAATGTATTAACTCTTTTTTTCAAATAATTTACGTCTCTTTTCTATTATTGCATAATGGCAGTAAATATGAGTTGACAATATGTTTTTTGTTTCATCTTCTCATTTTAATCTTTTTTTTCATTTAAATAAACTTGATTTTATTTTGGGATATTGTGACTCATGATTCCAGTACACTCAGTTTTTATTAGTTTTATTATAAAATTGAATATTTTATTATACATACGGTATTTTACCTTGAATTCTGTTTTCCTAATTTTTTCTAAAGTTTATTTATTCATTTATTTATTTTTAGTTGTTTTCCTGGTATGTTTCTTCAGTTATAATAATTAATTTCTTTTTGTCACCTATTTAATTTTTTCAGGTGAGAATCATATATTTAATTACATGTTGTTTTCAATCATTCTATAGCTATTTACACTTACATGTATTTCAGGGCTAAAATTGAGATGTATTAGTTTATTTCAAATTGTTCTTGAACATTTCTATATGAATGACATTGGTCAACTGTTATCTTTCCTCTTTTTATCTTTTTATCTTTTATTCACAATTATTTTCTTCCACATAAGTATTATAATTAATTTTTCATTTGTAGGGTTTTATATATTAATTTTACTCTATATAAAATCTATTAAAACTATATAACTTACTATTATAAAAAATATTTCTGATGGTGGTTTGGTTTAGATTTGGAATTGCCCCCCAAAGCTCGTATGTTGGAATCACAATCCCTGATGAAACTAGGTTCAGAGGTGTGGTTTTTATACAATCATTGAATCGTGATTGCTCTGACATCATCAGTGGATTAATCCACTGAGGCTAAATATTTAGGTAGCTTTCTCTTCAAAGCATAAACAATAGGATCAGGGACCTTGTTGGAGGAGGTAAGTCACTGGAGGTGTGAAGTGTTTATCTTCACTCTGGCCTGCCTCCATCTCCCTCTCTTTTTCTCTCTCCCTTCCTCACTATCTCACTGCTTTCTGGCTGCCATGAGCTGAGCAGCTTACCTCTGCCATGCCCTCTGCCACGATAGTCTGCCCCACATCAGGATCAGAGCAATGAAATCAGCTCACCATGAACTGAGCTGAGTTACCATCCAAAATAAACTTTTCTAAGTTGTTCTTGTCAGGTATTCTGATCACAGCTCTGCAAAGCTGTCTAATACAGATGGTTTAGTAGTTTTGTTTGGATTTTGTATCAAGTATGCATGAGTGAGAAATATCTTGTTTATCTAGTCAGTATCAATTTGCAACATAAATTTTTCAAATCTCAACATAGGTTAAAATTTACCTTATAAGTAAGATAAAATGGTTCTGCTACTCATAATTAAAATTTTGTTTCTCTTTGTGGTTGTACAAATCAATCAGGAAGTCAAAGATGAATTTTTAGTTATTATGATGAGGAAAAAAATATAAAATATTGATCAGCCAGCTTACTGTGATATGGAAAATACTGAAGGCAGAGATGTGGGCTACAATAGAGAGGAATGGATTACTTACATTGCCATTTCAATATTCCATGTAGTGGAGTATTGGCGTCAGTTCATGTAAGTAAAGTTAAAGGCCAAGAAGAGTTACTTAGGGTCCTTAATAAATCATTTCTAATTAGTGAATGTGAAAATATAAGGGAAATGAAAGATTGATGTTAGTTCTTTATTCAAAACATTCCACAAAGTCCTAAATTTCCTAATGTTGTAGAGTTAATTAAATTAACCTATGTGTATGATTTAAGTATATAATTTGGTGTGGTTTTATTTCTGTGGCTACCTTTGGCACCAGTAAAAGGATGTATAGAATGTGAATTTATAAATCATTGTTTACTTCTCCTTACACACACACACACACACACACACACACACATACACATACACATACACGCACACACACACACACACACACACACGTGGTTTAACTGCTGGTATTTTTATCCTAACACATTTTATATTTCCTATGTACTGATCTTGGTTTTATCCTCAGTTAGATGTGGTGTGTTTTTAGGTAGTTTATTTAGAAAAGCATATGTTCTCTCAATCAAAATGCAGGTACACTAAAAACATTATATAAATTAACTTCAGTTCATATGTATAAGATACATATGAAACACAAAATAAATTAAGTGTTTAGACTTAAGTCCCATTCACAAGATAACTCTTTATAAATATATACACAAATCTAAACACTTCTGGTCCTAAGCATTTTGTATAAGGGATACTCATAGTCACTTATGAAAAAATTTTAAATTACTTTCGTTTTAAATTACTTTGACCATTTACAAAATGGCTTTCTGTCATTTCTAAACTCTTTCTGCTGCCTACCTAGTTGTTTTAATAATAGTTTTTAATAAAAACAGATGTCATTGATATTTAGGTAGCTTTCTCTTCAAACCATAAACCTGAATCTATTGGCATGTATTAAGGAATACTGAAGACATAAGGAATCAGACAAAATAGGTTTAAAACGTCTTACTTGACTCTACCTCACTTTTTTTGCTGTCTTTAATAGGTCTTCTATCTTTGCTTCATTATTGAATAAGGATTTTGCATTTTTTCCATAGAATTATGAATGTTATTTGATATTTAAGGTGATTCTTCTAAGATAAGGATATTAGGGTCTTGTGAAAAGAAATAGAATCAATTGTGAGTGTGTGTGTGTATGTGTGTGTGTTTGTAAAGAGATTAATTTTAGAAACTCTATAACTGATGGATTCAGAAAGCTACTGAACCCAAAATGCGCAGGACAAATTAGCAGCTGAAAATCCAAGCATGTGTCAATATCAGTCTTGATCTGAAAATTTTAGGGAAAATTGACTCTCTGCAAATTCAGATAATAATTCTGTTACAATATCGATGTAGAATTCCTTTTCCTTCACCCAGAGGTTAATCTCATCTACAAAATACCTTCACAGCATCATCTACACTAGTGTTTATTTAAAAAAGAAAAGAAAAGAAAAAATGGGCATCCTAATGCAGCCAAGATGACACATAAAATTTTAACAAAATAATATGCCCAGCAAAAAAATCTAGGTAAGCAGAAGCCTGTACTTTAAAATGGTAACTAACAAAACTTATACATAGGTATACTAAGAAAATATTTTTTATTTAGGAAAAATAATATCATCGTGTTAAAAGCAAAACAGTGAAAAAACAAACTAATAATCTGTCAACAAGGAATGAAAAATAAGTTATAATACAATCACACAATAAATAACAGTGACTACTCAGGGCATCCCTACTGCAGAAAAAAAATTGTAAATCTTAATATTTTTTAAGGATTAATTTTCATTTAACAGTTATCAAGAGAGTTGCAAAGGTAGTACATCATAACAATTGAAAAAGAAAGGTCTTATGGTACTAAGTTGTCTGGCAATCCAGGCCAACAAAAAGAGGAAGTTATTTCTAATTTATAGTATTCACAATTATCAATTGTGATTCAAAATTATAATTCACATTGTAGATTTAAATGTGAAAATGAAATAACAAAATTTCAATAAGACTACTCATAACTACATTTTCATGATTTTTAGGTCAGAAAAGGGCTTACCATAAGGGAAATGATTAAAAAGTTAGGCTTTGCTAATAGCAGATATTTCTGTTCATTGGAAGATATGAACAGATATTTCTGTTCATTAGAAATTATATCCCATCTGATTCAAATGTATGATATGTCAAGGTCATTGAACTGTCATGTGTAACTAATTAAAACAAAAAAAAATTTAAAAAAAGATATGTAAGGCATAAGCAGCTGAAAGACTGTGAGAGTATAAATGCAGCACACTGAAAAGGGGGGTTCTTATCTAGCATAGTGAAATCTACAAAACTTTATGAAAACACAATCCAAAAAAACATTGGATCAAAAATTTTACAAAAGACAGTCCATATGGCTAAAGGCTTGAAAATGTGTTCCAGCTCATTTGTCACAAGGGAAATGAAAATAAAAATAGAAGTGACAGACTTCTAGAGCACTGTCTGAAATGCTTAAATGAGAAACACTGAAAGTACCCATTGTTAGTAAGGAACAGGATTGACTGAATTCTGACAAAATGCTTGAGATAAATTAATACAAACACTGAAAAAAATAAATTGGATATATATAAAAAGTCTTAAAATGATAAAATTTTAATTCCTTGGGCAGTCTAAATACATACTTTTTTGTAATATTACTAACTTCAATAAAATAGTTATTAAAAATAAAAATAATAAAAAGTAGTATATTTTATGGGGGGGGTAACATAAATTATATTTTCTCAAGAAAAAAGTAAAATCTGCTATAGTGGCAATAGCTTGTAGTCCCAGGAGTTGAGATGCTAATGCAGGAAGACTGCTTGAGTCTGGGAGTTTATGTCCAGCATGGAAAAGATGAAAAATTATTATTATTATTTAATACAGATTGACAGAAGATGGTGGTCCAGATCTGCGCAGTAACCCTCATCCCTTCCACAGCCCAGAAAAGAAATGATGAAAGAACAGCTGACCCCAGAGGTGGATGACAAAGTAAATATTAGACAGTTTGAAACCTGGAAGGACTTGGATTTTGGTTATTGGAGCAGAAAACAAGGACAAAATCTGACTTTGATGAGGTCAAGGGGGGAGGGACAAGAGAGGACCTAGGGAGAGGAAAAGGTCATAAGCTTACTTCCTTAACAATAGCTGGAAAGAAAAGCAGACCAAGTTAAAAAGGGACAGAAATAGCATCCACAGTGAAGGAGATCAAACTGTCTAACCAAAATCATAGACTGAAAGTTGTATGGGACAGGACAGCTATTTTGAATAATCACAGATAGCCAGACTCCTCAAAAAGAAATTAAGCCAACACAGGTTTTCCCACCTCCAGATTGTAAAAAATAAAACCAGAGGGTTTTCTAGATCAGTCTAGAAGGAACATGTAAAGGGAGAGCTGCTAGCTTAAAGTTACCAAAACCCTCTTTCCCACTTTGTGAACAAGGGCAGTGTGGTGGAGCTGACCCAAGAGCAAACCACTCCCAGGGATTGCTAACCCCAACCTGGTGCTCCAAACAACTTCCGAGAAAGAGAAGGCTACCCCCAGCACACATGGTGACTGATGAAACCCTCTGAGCTTGCACCGCGAGAGTGTAGCATTCTGTGACACACACACACACACACACACACACACACACAGCCTGCATCCATAAGCCTTGCTGTAGTAGACAATACCAAGTGCTTACATAGCATCACTTCAAAGAAGTCCCACTGGAGGAGAGTCAGTGCCCATAATTCTCAATCCTGATCAGTAAGAGCTTAAATCGGGCTAGGGACAACCAACTCTCTATTCTAGTCACAGGGGATGGGTACTCTTGTATTCTACATCAGCCAAGGTTGAGGATTCTGCATCATTCACCACCCACAGACCACCTGCAATCACAGGTCCCATTCTTGTAGGCAGGCACCAAGCCCTATGGCATGTTTTAAAAGGACTAATGGAGGGGAATGGGTCCACAGCATCCCACAATATCAACAGGAAAATCCTGAGCCCTGGATACCGTGCTGCTGCAACCAATAGAAACAGCCACCAGATACAGCACAGTATCCACCTAGCATTTAGGTTAGGGCTTCTGTGCTGACAAACAAGAACAGACTGGCAAAAAAATAATGGCAACCAAAAAATTGGCTACCCTGTGCTAGAACCTCCAAGAATAACCACAGCTGCAAGTACCAGAATTGCCAAATAGTTTGATTCTCATTTGGACACATGATTCCAACAGAACACAATTCCTAATGATATCTGCAAGCATCTAGAAAAGGACTTCATACAAAAATGACACTACACCCCATAAAGGAGCTTACATTGGAGGACCCCACAGACAGAGTGTGCTCAGATACAAGCCCACTGACCTACTCCCTGTGCAATTCAGAAAACAGCAGCCCTATACCACCCCTATAGGCCATCCAGCACTACTTCAAACTAACAATAATACCTCTAAATTAGACTACCAAACCCCACATACTCCAAAATACACATGGAGTAGCCCACACTGGATTTGCCAGCATGCAGTATATAAGAGCTTTGTAATGTTTTGAACAATTAATAATAAATAAATAAATAAATAAATAAATAAATAAAAATAAATACAAAAAAAAAGTTTTTCTCCAGGAGGACACACAAAATTGCATCCTTTAACAAGGAATAACCAGGCTGCTAAATTTAAATTATGAACCATCTTTGCTGACCTAATGGAAAGCTGGCAGGTACCTAGACACACCAAAGATAGGAAAGGGAATCCAAGAAATGTATTACAGGAGATGGCATTACCACTACCTCCATACCCAGGGAAAAACAGAGGTAAAGCTGATGAGTGGTAGGCATCCTCTAAAGGAACCAAACCCTAATGAAATCCAGAGTAGGAAGACTCAGTCAGAAACTTCTCCATGTTGGCATGGATTGTTATAAATAGCTCTAATGTCAATTTGGGTCTTATGTGTATTTTTTTCATTTCAAATTAATGGATTTTCTATTATCATTTGATATTGTATCCTGAACTTATTTGATAATAGTACTTTTAATTTTTAAAGCATTAACTGGAGATGTTCTCTTTCTAACTTCCTAGCTCAGGTTGACATTTCATCTTCTTAGTCCCCCTTTTCCCATTTGCATTTTACCTGCTCCTGCCTCAAATGTGGCCCCCATCTTCTCATCTTCTTCTTGTTACCTTGGTTTGCATTATCATTTTATATATTTTATTTTCTTTCTTTTAATTTTTGGCAAAGATTTGTCTCCTCTACTTTTCAGCCCCTATATGTTCCTTTAAGAACTGATTTCTCAATCTATGCCAGAATATTGCTACAACGTTATATGTGGATAAGAGGAACTGTGGAGAACATTTTCAAGAAGTTTTTCCCCCTAAGATTTATTAGTACAGGACTTTGCTCTGAAGTGAATGTAGTTAATTAGGTTTAGTATCTTCTCTTAAAGTGGTCCTGATACTGGGAACTACAAGTAATACATGTTGAGTGGGAATATAACAACAACTTGCATTAAAGTAGAGTCACAATAATCCCAGAAGAAAGATATATTTAAAAAATATGAAAAATCGAAAGATCAAATCAACCTAAACATCTCTCAACATTTCAATTATCAGTCCCATTGACTCCACAGTAGAGGAAATACCAGAGAAAAAAATTAGCAAGTTTATAGCTTAAATGTTCAATGAGCTAAAAGAAGATGTAAGGAATAAACTTATAAAATAGGAGAAGTGAAAGAATGTTTCAATAAAGACATAGAGATTATGAAAATGGAACTCATAGGAACCCTGGAAACATAAGTCAGTAAATTACATTAAAAATCATCGGAAACACCACAGATAGTTTAGACCATGTAGAAGACAGATTGTCAGACCTAAAAAACGAAGTATATAATCTTAAAACTACACTTAAAACTAAAATTGGCAATTTTTTTAAAAAAGCAAGATGTTAAGAGAACAAGACAGAATATTCAAGAATTTGGGTATAACATTAAGAGACCACATCAAAAAATTATTGGCATTGATGAAGGCACCAAAATAAAAATCAAAGAATGAACAAGCTTTTCTATGAAGTAGTATCAGAATAATTTTCAAATCTTAAAAAAATGAAAATCCAAATAAAAGAAGCATTGAGAACCTCAAATAGGCAAGAGCAAAACATATCTTCTACAAGACAAATTGTAATTAAAATGCCTAAATACAGAATAAGGATAGAATTTTGAAAGTCCTGAGAGGAAGAATGGAGGATCACATTTAGAGATAAGCCAATTAGGATTTTAACTAATTTTTGAGTCTAGACCCTAAAAGGCAGGGAACCTTGGAATAATACTTAACAAAGAAAGTGGGTGCCAATCAAGATCACTGTATGCAGTAAACTATCCTTCAGAATTAAAATAGAATTAAAAACCTTCCATGACAAGCAGAAAATAAAAGAATTCATGATGAATAATACAGCAAACAAAACATAATCAATGAAATATTTAATACAGAAGAAATGGAAAATAAAAATTAGAGCCAGTGTAAGGATGAATGTCACTGGAAGGATAATCAATTAAAGGTAAATGAAGTCTGAATTGACCATTATAAATAGAAAGGCAGGAAATAAAAACATCTTTCTCTAATAACACTGAATATAATGGTCTAAACCCCCAAATGAAAAGACATAAATTGGCAGAATGGATCAAAACAAGACCCAACCATATGTTGTTTACAAGAGACTTGATTTAAAGGCAAAGAATGAAGGTGAAAGGATAGGGAAAAGTATGCCATGCAAATGGATACCTAAAGCTGGTAAGAGCAGCTACTCTCATATGACATTAAGTATACTTAAAGTAAAAATTAAACAGAAATGACAAAAATGGTCACTTAATATTTGTTATGGGAATAATCCAACAACAAGGTATAATATTGCAAATATTTCTGCCCTGAGTACTGATGCTTACATACATAAAAGAAACTCTTCTCAAAAAAGAATGAAATGAACCTCAAATTTCAACACTTTTATCACCATTAGATAGACCATCCATATATAAACTAAGTAAAGACTCTTCAGAAATAAAAATCACTATTAATATAATGGATATAACAGACATCTATAGAATATCTCATTTAACAACAACCCAATTCACTTTCTTCGCAATAGCATTTAGAATTTTCTCTAAACTAGATCACATTATAGGGCACATATAAAAGTCTTAGGAAAAAATAATAATACTTTGAATCCTATCACAATGAAATAAAATTAGATGTCAATATGATGATACAGCACAGAAACCTTTCTAACACCTAAAGATTAAGTAATAGAACTTTAAATGAGGAGTGGAGAATAGAACACATCAGAGGAGAAATTTAAAAACTTTCAGAAATAAATGGCTAGAGATAGAGTAGGATAAAAGCAATTTTAAAAAGAAAATTGGCAGCCTTGATATTCTATATCAAAACAGAAAAATCCCAAATAAATAATCTAATGTTACACCTCAGGGGTCTAGTAAAAGAACATACGTAATTTCAAAGTCAGTAGAAGATAAGACATAATTAAGATCAGAGCTGAAATTCATGATATTGAGGAAAAAAAGATCAGTATAACAGACTTGATTCTTTGAAAAGGTAAACAAATCCTTAGGCAAACTAACTGAAAGAAAAAGACAGAATACTCAAATCGATCAAATCAGAAATGAAAAAGAAGATATCACCACAAACACTTCTGAAATATAGAAGATTATTTGAAACTAAGAAATTTATAGTTCAATAAATTGGAAAATCTAAAAGATATTGACAAATTTCTAGACATATGACCTACACAAATTGAACCATGAAGATATAGAAAACTTAAACATAACAATATCATTCAATGAGATTGAAGAATCAATAAAAATCTTTCTAAAAATAAATGCAGAATTAGATGGATTATGGATTTTAAAGAATTAATACCAGTCTTCCTCAAATTATTTCCAGAAATAGAAAGGGTGGAAATACTGCCAGATTTATTCTTTGAAGCCAGTATCACCCTGACACCAAAATTAGTCCAAGACACATCAAGGAAAGAAAACCTCAGGCCAACATGGACATAATTTTTTTAATAAAATATTGGCAAATTACATTCAAATACTTAAGATGAAGATAGTCATCATAATTAACTTAAATTCATCCAAAGGATGAAAATTGATTCAACATAGGTAAATTGATAAATGTAAATCACTACATATATAGAGTTAAGAACAAGAATCACACGTATAAAGATGCATAAAAAGCATTCAACAAAATTCAGGACCCATTTATGTTTAAAATGCTGAGAAACTAGAACAAACTAACCTCAACATTTTAAAGGCTTTATATGACAAACACAAGGTCAACCCTATACTGAATGGAGAAAATATTAAAGCATTTCTTCTAAATTCAGGAATAAGGCAAGAATGTCCACTTTCACGATTCATATTCCATATAGCTCTTGAAACTCTAGCCAGAGCAACCAGAAAAGAGAAGGATGTTAAAGGGCTATAAATAGGAAAAGAAAACATCAAATTATCTTTGTTTGCTGAGGACATGATTTTATATTTAGAGGAGTCAGAAACCTCCACCAGATAACTTCTAGTGCTGATAAAATTAGCAAAGTAGCAGGATACAATACACATAGATCTATCACTTTCCTATACTGCAATTATGAATCTGACCAGAAAGAAATCAAGAAAAGTATCCCATTCATAATAACCTTAAGAAAAAAAACAGCTGGAGATAAATCTAACCAAGGGGTTGAAAGGCCTCTATAATGAAACTATGAACAACAACAACAAAATACCAAGAAAGAAAGAAAGAAAGAAAGAAAGAAAGAAAGAAAGAAAGAAAGAAAGAAAGAACGAACTTTGAAGTTGGAAAGACTTCCCATGTTCTTCAATAGTCAGAACTAATATTGTCAAAATGGCCACATTACCCAAATATTATACAAATTTAATGCAATCCCCATCAAAATATCAATGTCCTTCTTCACAGAACTAGAAAAATATAGTTCTAAAATTCATTTGAAAAATAAGAGTCAGAATAGCCACAGCAATCCTGAGCAAGAAGAGCAATACTGGAGGCATCACAATATTGTATTTTAAACCATTAGAAATAGAAAATACAGAGACATACTCACAAAGACACAGTTATATGATACTCTACAAAGTTTTTAACAAATGACTCTGGGAAACCTGGATTTCCATATGCAGAAGAATAAACAAAATCATTATCTTTTGCCTTGCACAAAAGTCAACCCAGAATGGTTCAAAGACCTAAGAATTAGGCCAGAAACTCTGCAACTGCTAGAAGAAAACATAGGTTAACACCCCATCAATTTGGCAAAGACACCAACCTTCCTAACAAGAGCCCTAAAATGCAATAAATAAAACAAAAAATCAATAAATTGGATGGCATCAAATTAAAAAATAAAAATTGCACAGCAAAGGAAACAGGAGCATGAAGAGACAGCCTTCAGAATGGGAGATTTTTCCAGCTGCTCCTCCAAAAAGAGTTCAGTATCAGAATTTATAAGGAACTAAAAATTAGTATAAAAACAGTAAGAAGGAAAAAAACCCTAAATAGATACTTCTCAAAAGGAGAAATACAAATGATCAACAAATATATGAAAAAAAGTTCAACATCCCTAACACTCAAGGAAATAAAAATCCAAACTACACTGAGATTTCATGTCACTCCAGATAGAATGACAACCAAGAATATAAATAATAGAAACCGGGGAGGATGTCGGGGAACAAGTACACTCAAATACATTGTTGATGTGACTGCAAGTTAGTTTAACCACTTTGCAAAACATTATGGAATTTCCTTAAATGACTAGGAACAGAACCACCATATGATAGAGTTCTCCCACTCCTCCATGTTCCTTAAAAAGAGCAAAAATCAGGATACTATATGGATACAGGTACATTAACGTTTATAGCAGTGCAATTCACAGTAGCCAACTTTTTGAAGGAGCCCACATTCTGGTCAAAAGATGAACTGATGAAAATGTGGTATATACACACAATGAAGTTTCCTCAGCCATAAAGAAGAATGAGAGTATGAAGTTTGCTGGCAAATGGATGGAATTGAATAACATCATGCCAAGTGAAATAATTCAGACTGAGAAAGTCAGGAATTGAGTTTTTCTTCCATATGTAGAAGCTAGACTAAAAAAGTGGAGGGAATCTCATAAAAATAGAAGGGAGATCAGTGAAGCAGAGGAAGGGATTTAAGAAGGAAGGAAGGACAGGAAATGGGAGGATCAGTGGAATGACATTGACCAAATTAAGCTTTGAACATATATGAATATACCACAGTGAATTTCACCTTTATGTATATTTCCCTATAAAGAACTAATTTTTAAAAAACTAGAAATAAATAGAAGAAAGACAAGTAAAGTAAAAGAAGGAAAATAAGGGTGGAAGAAGAGGATGGAAAGTGGAACTACTAATTTGCTCTACTTCAATCTCTAATAGAGATTATGTCCAACATATATGATTAAGTCAAAATGAACCCCAATGTTATTTTAAGTGTAGTGTACTAATAATTTTTTTAAAAAGCCATTGCATAAAACGTATAAAAATATGTATTTTCCCATTTGAAAATGCAAAAGTCTCAGTTCTTTACTGAAAGGAAATAGAAGGTATCTTGAAACATTTCTTTTTAATTCATTACTTCCTTTTTTTCTAGAAATTCTATAAATTTATGCTTGAGTACTGTACCATGTATGTGAACTATTTTTATTTTAAAACAAATGGTGGAAAAACAGGGCTATATATAGATAATACAAATTTTAAATTTTTATAATTTAAAATAATTGTACAATAATTTAAATGTATTATAAAAATAGACAAAAGTGAGATCAGTATCTTCCAGTATACTGGAAGAAAAGTGAAGTGCTGATACTACTAAATTCTTTCTCGATTTCTAAGTGCTTTGTACTAAATAAGTAACTTAATATCTTATTTACTTAAGTAAATAGGTAAATACTAAGTTATCTGAATATTTCTTTTATATAAAATGTATAATTTTATCAGTGAAAAATCCTGAATTTTAATTAATACTTAAAATATGCAAAGGGTTATATTTTTAGGTCTAATTCTTGCACTTGTCACTTCTGTGAAGTAGAACATTATGTAAGGTATTTAAACTTTAAATTTGCTACATAATTGATATATACTATACATTTAGTGTGGGTTTTTATGCTTTAATTGCTCTTTATAAAATATTCTTAGACACTTCATAGTGAGAATTTCAGAAACTTACTTTTTTTATTTGTCATTAATCCCTTTTTATTTCCTTCTTTCTCCTGTGATCTGATCTCACTCTATAATTATGCTAATTTAAACGAAGTGTTAGCTATTTTCATGTGTTAGAGTGTCTTTGAAGCCATTTTTTTCTGTTATACTATGTATCCTAAAATATATTTTAACGTTCTTAAATATAGGAGGTGGGAGAAAATAAAAATAACAGGATAAGAATACTTTATAGTAAAATATGTAAAATATCACCACACAAATAGAGCAAAGGACTTGGAAGATTTTTGTTAATTTTTCTGAAGGTTTTTATAGCATTGAATTCCTTCTCTTTGTTGGAGGAACTGGAACTCACAGAGTTATATTTCCTAGGCTTTCTTACTTATAATGTTTTTGGATGCAGGTTACGATCTCTCAATGAGGTACACATATAAGAGACCTGGAAATGGTAGATGATTAGGATTTCAACAAATCCACTATTTTGTAGAAAGAAGTCTTTCCTGATAGTTCCCCACTGCTGCCCTGCAAAAGGAGTCAGTAGCAGTTTCCTCAAGGAGTCTGAGCAAGCAAGCAGCCATGGCTGGTCCTTTGCCTACTGACAGTGTCTTTTATACTCTGGGTCTTCTGATTCTGTTCTGGATGCCTGTTTTAAATATCTATAATGGTTTCTATTTTATTAACTGAGCAATGACTGAAAGAGTATTTCTGAGAACATTTTTATACAGTTTTGATATATTTCTTGGTCCAGGAGATAGTTGTTCTTGACCATACTTAAGCAACTTTATTTCAGTAAATCATCAGACATTATACTCTTAGTTATTTCCATGTTAAATTCCATAGCCAAATCCCAAGCTTCTACACTAATTTATTTTCACTCCAATTAAATGATCCTTCAATTATTTCATATTAATATTTCTATCCCTAAATGTTACTTTTATGTTAAAATTTGTGGGGTTTTATTTTGGCATGTCTGTTGAAATTGCCATAGATTGTTTTACCTGGAATTTGTCATGACTTTTTATATCTTGTTAATTTCAATTTTCTTTTGGATATGTCTTTGTAAACAATGGGAGGTTTATTAACTAAAAATGGTCAAATCTGATAAAATTTTGAGAAAGAAATTTTGACCCATTAACATTTATCGAGATTAATAATATATTTAGACATATTTCTACTATTTTATTCAATGAGGATTTCTATGTGATCAGATAATCTACAAAAAAAACTTATGTACTTTCTACTTATGTATTAAGTAGCAGCAGAAAGGAAGAAGATTAATAAAATTTTAAATTTAAAATATATCTACTGTGGAGGAATAGCAAACTGTTTTTACACTATTGGTGAATAAAGTCCATTCCTTACCCCCTCTACCAGCTACAGACTGTGAAAAGTGACTAATATCAAGCTTTGGATTTGCTGTGCAGTAGAGTCACCTCCATTATTTGCATGTGGGTAGGAAGTGTGAGATCAATTTACTTAAGTGTGACTGTAACCAGTTGTCTTTAAGTTTTTGGATTCGTGTTTCATTCCGTATTTCTGTGCTTGTCCCAAACCCCTAACCTCTATATATTCTAAGAGAATGAGAGCTTACAGGGGCTAGGGGAAATGAGGATCACTGCCAGGTAGATTTTAGATTTCCTTTTCTATTCATAGTCAAGGATTCTAAATGAGATCAGTCATCTCACTGAATGGTTCATGCAAGTTACCAGAGATTCATGTATACATGCCCAGAGTAAGAAACTCACACATTGATACTCACATACTCTAATTTACAGCAAATTGCATCAAGCCAATTGGCTAGCACAGAGACTGAAGTTCTGGATGTCACAGTCATAGAACTGCCAGAGTTATGGAGAAACTTCAAGAAGGGACCAATGTATTGCTTCATTACCTGTGCACACTTGTGGAGAGGCCTTGACCCTGACCGTGGTAAGTCACTCCTCCATTGTTATTGGGTCTGTATGTCCTCTCTTACCTAGAAATTTTTATTCATGTAAGTCCTTAATTTATTAAATCTTAAATTCAATGTTAAAATTACTTACATATAGTTTGTGTACTTTTCTGTCAATCATTGTTACTCTCTGTGACAATCATGATATTTCCACATAAATATCCAAGTATTTTTTAGTTATAATTCTCAGTTTTTTGTGTCTATTTTATTCTATATTTTAAATAATTTGCTATTTGCCACCAATTCCTTCATTATTTAGTTCTATAGTTATCTTTTTTCAAATTTTATGAAATATTTGAAAAAAAATTAAAAAGGTTAATGTAGCAAATAGATATATACTTGCATAACTTAGAACGTAGAATATTTATACAGTGAAACACTCTACACAATTCTCTGCTTATAGGCCCTTCTCTCCATGCAAGTTGATGTTTATAATATTCATGTATTTCTTGATACTTTAATATGTTTTAACCTTTATATATTATATATTAACAACATATTAAAATAAGTGAACACACATTCATATGCATTGCTTATAGGGATTTCAAACTTTATATAAATGATAACATACTATATATGTCTTTTTTAACTTCTGTTTCCTTTGGTGTTCTTTGAAGGTTAATTCTCAAAATCCTGGAATTAATCTGAACTATACAGCCAATGTTCTTTTATATGTCACTGACAAAGGTAAAGTCATGGAACACTCCAATTAATAGAATTTCCTTCTAATAAGAGTACTAGGAATTTCAGGGTGCTTTTTACTGCTTGTCAGAATAATTTACTGACAATATGAGATTGATATTAGTAATCTAGAACTTTTTTAAAAAATTAAGTTGATTTCATATCAAGAGTATGCCTGTGTAAGTAGCATGGGTAGGAAAACCTGACCAGGATTCCATGTTGGGCTTCTTGATTCTGAGATGTTTGGTGATACTGAAGTTTTTTTCTGATCCAAGGAAGATACATAGAAATATACCTATATATTCCCTTATTATTTAGGGAGGAGAATAGGGCCCATAGCCTGACATCTGCAGACTAAGAGACAGTAGGTTAAAATAGACATTATTATTGCTGTATGTATATAGGTGACTGCACGATCAATGTGATTCTGCAACCTGTACACTCAGAAAAATGAGAAATTATACTCCATCTGATTCAAATGTATGATATGTCCAGATCATTGTACTGTCAAGTGTAACTTATTAAAACAAATTAAAAAATAAAAATAAAAAAATATACTCAGAGTGGAGAATTTTAAAACTCTCATAGATTTCTGTATTTCTCTTGAACTTCAGAGTCTCTTACCTTATAAATTACTGATCATTTTAGGCAACGTTTCCCAAGTATTTCAAAAATCCAATTTACCTTTTGACATATAAAAATGTCACAATAGATGTTGATTAGTATGCATACTCCTAATAATAGAAAACCAACCCTCTCTTTGACTTCAATATTTTATGTGTTAACAAATTTAGTATTTTTAGTGTAAGTACAAAATGTAAAAATATGTGATATACTTTTCAAATTATTCATGAACTAGAGAGTTTATATTCTAATGTGCCCTCCAACTGTAGTTGAAAATTGCTGCTTTAGACACACTTTCTCTTTTTAACACATATTTTTAGCTTACTTAAAATGACTAGCTACAACTATATATAGTTATGTTTATATATATATATGAAACTATATATGTATATACAGCTTTTGCTTTAATACATTCATAACAATATATATTTTAGTACATTATTTTTATATTCCTCTTAAAGAGTTATCTTTACCATGAACACTCTAACAATGTCTATTATTCTAAAACCAATCTTTAAGCACACTGTTGACCTCATCATCTTTGGAAGTTTTGCTAGTGAGATACATCATAAAATAATTTTTTTGGCATGACTATTACTTAGACCCAAAACGTTTATTATTGTCAGTTTGGGACCCAAAAGTTCTTGTGGTTGATAATGGTGGTAGTGAAAATATTACAGTGTAACCAGAAATTAAAAAAAAAAACTATTGGTAAATAATTTATAGGCGTTAATAGTCAATAAAATCCACTAGTACAACTTTTTATACCATTATAATGAATATGTATCAGGTATTTGAATCCATTCCTGAAAAAGGAAACTTCACAAAAGACATTTTAAATATAATACAAAAGTAATAGGGAAAAAACAGAGAGAGAATGGGCCAAAAATATTGAGCTTAAATAATTAAATTACTGAAAAAAGTTATATGCTATAGAATTAATGATATAGTATAAAATTAAAAGCTGGACTAATTATGGTAATAATAATCTGAATATGAAATATTCAAATAATTTAACAGAATAATTGTTGAGGGGAAATACTTCTAATGAAATTACAAATTTTCTGAAATTGATTAAACTGCCAATATATACACATGTATATAATACTACATGATTTGTAAATACATAAATACAGGCTCAGCTGATAATAGCTTATAATGTAGTTAGATTCTAGAAGTTCATTTCAAGTCCCTTTATTTTCTTGAAATACCATTTAGATTCCTTAAATAGAAGGCGATCTTTAAAGTTTTTCCACAGAGTTTGTAAAGCTTAAAATAATGTTTTGTAACCTCAGGGGCAATTATGTTAACTCTTCTAAGGAATATGTACAATACTTCATGTGGAACTAGTGAATAAAGGTAAAATTTTAAACAAAATGTTAACACTATTCTACTATTCTTTCAGTTTCTTCTTAATCTTCAGTACAAGCCCCCCACTTTAAAAAAAAAATTTGTTTTAGTTAGTTATACATGACAGTAGAATGTACTTTGATACATCATATGTAATGGAGTATAATTTCTCATTCTGGTTGTACATGATGTAGAATCAAACCGGTCGTATAGTTATATATGTACACTTCCCCTTTTATTGGGTTAGCTTTTCATTTCTGTGACCAAAACACCTGAAAAGAACAAGTTAAACGAGGAAACGTTTATTTTGGTATAATAATTTCAGAGGTTCTATTCGTGGTTGGTTGGCTCCAGGACAGAAATGTCATAATGGAAAAGTATGGAGGAGGAAAACTTTTCAACTCATGGCAGCCAGGAAGGAGAGTGAGAAGCCAGGGACAAGATAGAATTGCCCAAGCCTACTCCCTTGACCTACTTCATCCACCTATGCTTCACTAGCCTAACGTGACCACCTAGCATTTTCTTCAATTTATTACTCCATCAAACGGATTAACCCACTGAGGTTACAGCTCTCAAAGTCTATTCATATAACCTCTGAACATTTCTACATTGTCTGGCATACAAACTTTTGGGGGAACTTTCATATCCAAATTATAATGCAGACCCTCCATGGAGAAAAATGATTTGTCACACTTCCACCATGCACCCTTTCTACTTTTTGTAGGCAAAGATCACCGTTGCCATTTTGATGTTTGTATAATACATTTACCTAGAAATTTTTCCCTTCCCATGTCCACTGATTATACTTTGTGTTCATTTGCAAATTATTTCCAATGAAACAGTCTATCTTCAACTATAAAAAGACTATGTACTTGTTAAAAGTTCTTCCATTTCCAAGGAATTCTTATTTCAATATCCTTTTGTTTTTAATATAAATGTAACTTCATATATTAGCACTAAGGAATTTATCCATAAAACAATGATGAAGAACATTTCTTCATTGACCAAAGATTAAAGTCAACTTAATCACTATACACTGCACATTATTGCAAAACACAGAATAAAGCATAAATAGTTCCTGCTCTTAAAAATTACCAAAAAAATTGTGAATACAAATGTTTTACTTCAGATACTTTAGAGAAATAGAACTGATAGAAGACATAGATGACATAGGTACATCTTTCCCCCATGTCACTTTTCTATCATCTGTTTATCTATATCTATCTATATGTATAAAGTTTTATTTTAAGAAAATGACTTACACAATTATTAGGTTGATAAGTATAAAATTTGTATGGCCAACCAGCTGATTCACTAGACATTTAGTAGGGATTGGTGTTTCAGTCTTGAGTCTCTTTTCCATAGGGCAGCATTGCTTTAAATCTAAACAGGCTTTCTGTGGAGGCATCCTTTGTGCAAAAACTTCAATCTTTGCTCTGTAGGTCTTTAACTGATTTGGTTGAGGCTTACTCACATTATGCATGATAATCTACTTTAGTTAGACTATTGATTTGAATGTTAACCACATCTTAAAAAAATAAAAAAGACAAAAAACCTTCACAACAACATAAAGATTGGTGTTTGATCATACAACTGGGTACTATAACCTATTCAAATTGATAGAATAAGCCATGACAGCAAGGAATATACAGCTTTTGCAGATTCCAGAAAGAGAATAATATTGATTCCAGATAAAATGCAGACTTTAAGAAATATTGTTTTAATAAGAGAAGAAGACAAACTGACCTGAGAGAAACTAGATTTTGTTTCATTCTTCTTTGTATCTCCAGCGCTACCAACAGCATAGAGCATCTAGTAATCACTCAAGTTGTATAATAAAAAACATTAAAACTTTGTCAAAGATGGTTTATGATTTATCTAAAGCATTCTGGAACAAAATAGTATAAACTTGTTCTTTTAATGAATTTGCTCTTAAAATGTCAAGTATTGTTTCCCTAAAATATATCAATTTGAATGAACATTTAGAAAAGAAGTTTTCATTTTTCTACTATAATCTATAACATAATAAAGCATTTATCAGTTGAGGAGACTGCATTATATTATTTGAAAATTTAGCAGTTATGCTTATTTGCCTGGACAATAAAAATGCTAAATGAGCATTATATTAAAAATGAACTATTAATAAAAATTTCCAGTAAAGTAATACCACATTTTCATGGTTATATGCATTCTGAATATATCTGTAAAAATGTCATTCACAGGCATCCTCTGTTTCCATCTCTCTCCTCGGAAATTAAGTCTTACAATTGGCCTCTGTGAGGAAATACCATAACCACAGAAGAGTGAAGTCAATCTGTCCTTTTTCACTTATGTTTAGTCACAGCTTGTGCCCATAAAATGGAGAACACTGAGACAATTCATAATCTTTACACATTTCTTAAAAGATTTTATAAACTTATGATTTCTTTATTGACAATGTCCATATATTCATTTGCTCAAAAGCACAGACACTTCTAAGATTCCTATTATTTGTCAGGGACTCTTCTGAGTGCTGGGGTATTCAGCCAAACAAAATGCTCAAAATTCTTGCTCCCATGGAGCTTAGGATATAGTTGGGGAAGGTGAGATATATAACACATAATAAAAAAAAAATTCATAATACATTAGGAGATAATGAAATCTACAAAAAATTTAATACAAAGAAGGGCTAATGAAGGACCAGGGAATTTCTACTTAAATATGATTATGAATGAAGAGATATAATTAATTATTTATGGCATTCAATTATTTCATTTCAAAATATATAATATATAATATACATTAATATAATATGAAATATATAAAATTAAATGATTGATTTTCATCACTTAATTATCTGACTTCATAATATATAACATACATATAGTAATATATACATATACATTTATATTTATATGTGTGTCATTGAGCCACATCCCAACCAATATATAGAATTCTAGTAGTATACATAACTAACATTTATAATATTAAATCTTATGTTATAGGATAAAGGAATATTTATAAAGGAACTAATATTTATCTAGAGTATAATTAGATAAATACTAAAATATCACATTAATTTATAACAAAACTATAGACCAGATCTTATCTCCATTTTACATTGAGGAGGTAGTTCAGAGAATGAACCCACTAGTAAATGACATAATTTTTGTTTAAATGCAAACTTATATAATTCCAAAACTCTTCAGTTGGATCACATAGGAATTTATTATATTCACTGTATCACAGGTGAACATTTTTTTAGGACTAAGATTAAAGTGTACATTTATTTATTTGTTTATATATTCATCATTCATCTAATATTTGTTAATCACTCATAAAACCATGTTGTTCAATAGAAAAGTAAACAAGTAAAGATGTTCAAGACAGAGTCTTCACACGTGGAGTTTTAATATAAAGCAAATGGCTCTTTTAATAATTCTCACTGAGTTTTTCTATATGTTAACAATTTTCCAGGAACTAAGGACACAAGGTAAATGACATGTAGGATTGGTTCAAGAAGCTCACAGTTGGTGACCTTATTTGAAACAAGCAAACAAATCATCCAAGTCATAGGACAATATGAACCCCTATTTAGATATGTCAGGTTAGTTCTGAAAGGTCCATGTTTTCCCAGAGAAAAATTAACTCTGCAACATATAACAATGTAATTTAATACATGAGAGAGATATTCAGGTATTGTTTCAGACCAAGGCCATCCATAAATTGAAGTAATCTTGGAAGTCCATTATCACTGGTCATTGGAAAGATTTAAGGTGAATTTTGCATTGTGGGAGGCATGAGATTATTAGAAAAGAGCAAACGGGAAAAGGGGAATGCTTTCAAGAAGAATTGAGGAAATTCGGTCCTCTCAGAGAGGAGAGGGATGGTTCACTTTTGATTGATAGTAGCGTGATTGGACCAGACTTTCACATCCCCACTGTTCATGGGTTTACCACATGGAAGGAAGACTTTACACTTACAATGACATGCTGAAGATCCAAGGCAACTCTGGGTCACATTTGTCCATGTTGACTGATTCTGATTAGAAATTGTTCTTATAAATGCTATAGTTGGAGGACTTTGCTTGAAATTATCTTGTCTCTATGAGGCTGGATTCTGGTTTGTGTAAAAGTCATGAAAGTCCCCCATCAGGGTAACTTGTGTTCTTCTTATTGGCAGGGAGGAGGCTTTGGGGCCCACATATCTCATGCAAGTTACAGGTTGTTTGCTGAGGAATATAGTATATCTTGTTGGCTTAAGCCAGACAAGGACCATAGCAATCTCAGATAAACTTTTATTCAAAAGAAAACATGTGGGGAGTCAGGAAAGCAGGTCCAGACCATATGTTTCTGGATGGGGCCTTCTGATAAAATGAGGCAGCACAAAGGACACCCATCAAACCCCCTTGAAAACAAGTCAGAAAGATTTCAGACATTTGCTCAGAGTAATAGGCTTGAATTTAATGAAGGGATATGAAAAGGCAAAGGGTACACTCTCAAGGGAGCAAGTGAGTCCTCTCAGAGAGGAGATGGACAGTGTGCCAGTCCTGCACTCCAGCTTCATTGGGAATTCCAGAGAAGTTTCCAGATTTCCACCCATGTCCACCTCTTGACTTTTTACTGATAGCAGGATAACATCTGGATTTCAAATCCCTGTTGCTATGATAACTATAAATCATTTTGGCCTCTGCTGACTTGTTCTAATGAGATTCTTAACCATAAATTCTTATAGGCATTATGGTTAGAATGAATTATTTATATTTCCCTATATATTTTATTATATTGGGGGCTCTGGTCTATGAAAAGGGTCACAAAATTCTCTCCCTTTAGGGTAACTTGGATTCCTCTTACTAACATTTTTTTTAGGGCCTTGTCTTTCTCCTACAGACACAGGTAGTTTCCTGAGGAATGTGATATATCCTGCTCATTTTACCCTGGCAGGACTGCAGGAAAATTGCTTCTTGAAAAAGAAAGCATGTTGGGGGTCAGCAGAGTGAAACTATTTTATAGATTTTTTTCCCTTAATCCCTATGTTTTCACCATTCACATCTATCTGTCCTCTATCACACAAGAACATCCCCCAACCCATTCCCATCACTTTTCTTTCTGCCATCTATCACTACTATGTTGATATTTTGTTTTGCTTAACTGGCATAAACACAAGCATTAGAAAATTATTAACATTAAATAAACTAAGTTCTGTTATTTTCTTTAAAATTTAAAAAGCTTCTTAGTTATTGTTTTCATCAACAGAAAAGAAAAAGCTGAACAAACTAAAAATAAAAACTTTTTTGTATATCTTTTAAAAAGCTGAGGTGATAGGAAAAAATCCTCCACCACAACAACTGGAAGTATACACAAATACAGGAAAAAGTCCAGATGGGATCACAGTCATAGTGTCACCACGCCATCCTGAGATGATACAGTTTTTTCCCTACAGGCTTATATACTGTTCCTGCAGTGTTCCAATACCTCTCTTTTAAGGGGGAGATCAATATTAATAGATCGCAATACAAACAATATACAGCCTTAAACCAAATAGTTCCTTTTTAGAAGTTCATGATTTTGTCACAATATATAGAAATGGTAAGTTCAATTATTAGCTATATACAATAGGTTTGCAAGAGGGTCTTTAGTTTCTGATGGTGGAAAAAGGGGTGTAGAACAAGAAGTGGGGTATAGAATAAGATGTTAAGGAAGTAGGAGTGAGGATATAGAATTGTTAGATCACAGAAAGCTTGAAAGAGAAATCTAAAGAAGTTGGTTAGAAGAAGGAGCAAAAGTGTTTTGGGGAAACAAGTAAGTGGAAAGACAACAGAGTACAAAATACAAACAAACATAAAAATTAAGAAAAATTAAAAATGTAAAAATAGGAGATAAAAGAATATACAACACAACTGTAGTATGCTATTAATCCATTCCAGTCCTCCATAGCCTAATTCATGAAAAGTACTTGGTTTCCCAAATGTTGGGGATGTGAGGGTTGGAAAAGAGAGAGAGAGAAAAGGCAAAAAAATAGAGAAAAGACAAGAAATCTTTAAGGAAAATACAAGGATTGTTTTTGTTGGAGTTCAGAATCTTTCCTGCTTCCCTTCTCAAACAATAGATGTTGTTATCTGTTGTTTGCTGGTATGTCCACCCTCAGGATGGTGAATGTTATTAGGGTGGGAGTGTTGATCTTGGAATGGAGCTCCTGGAGGTAGAGTATAGCACTTGCCTGTCCTCAATGGGATACGGCACCCCCAGGATCTCCTTTGGGCCCTTGTTTGTGTGATATAGTTGCCTGATATTATCTCCTTATATTGCCTGTAGACCTCAAAATTCCTGGTCTCTAATTTAGTCTTTAAATTGTGTGACACTCACCACCTCCCTTTCTTCTTCCAAATCAGGAACCTTTCTCTCTGGAGGTCACTGTAGGTTGCACTCTGGGAGCTGTGCACCTGTCATGGAGAGCTGTTTTTTATTGGGCAGTTTAGGACCAGGTTTTGCAGGCTATAGATTGGCCATGTAGCCCCAAGCACTGTGCCTGGTTAGTGGCTGTGGGGGAGAGGGAGAATTGGGGACTGTAGGTACCTAGATATTGCTTCTAGCCTTCAGCCAGAGCGCCATGTTGGGAGTTGCCCCAAATAAAGATGGCAACACAGATGTCCTAAAATGAAGGTGGCTGCTTTCAGAGATTTGTTGTTGGGTCCAATTGAGCAGGGTGGTGGCATTGGGCAGAATGTTTAGAGATGCAGGTCTGTGGCATGCAGTGCTGTGGTTGGTGGCTGTCTCCAGACCCTGTCCAGTGTCCTCAGATGCAGGCTACCATGAGGGGACTATGGCTATGGTTGCAGTGTCTCAAGATGGAGGTGACTGAGGGAGCCCCACTTTGATAGATAAGGGTCCACATGGGAGTGGCAGCCAAAAATCCTGCACGTGGGCAGAAGCTGGGGGTCCTGTGTGGGCAAGTGGCAGGGAGTCCTGTGCTGATGCTGTGGCCTATGACCTGCACAGGCAAGGCAGCTGGGATTCCTGTGTGGGAGCAGCTGTTGGAGGTTCTCTAATAACTCCCAGAGGAACAGTATTCCCATTGCTTGGATCCCAGTTTATGGAGTACAGAATGCAGCCTCCCTCTAGCCCATCATCTTGGATCCCATCTTAGAATGGCTTTTTAAGAAATCTAATAATGAAATTTACTACAATAATAGACTAAGAAGAAAAATATGCAAGAATATCTTAGACACAGAAAAAAAACATTTTCTAAAGTCACAAATTCTGAGGAGTGTCCAAATTATTGTGCAAATTTATTTCAACAAGTGCTTGACAATGTTTCCAACACACCATGGAAAAATAAGAGAAAAAGATACAAATCCTTCTGCTTTTATTATACTATGTACTAATTTGGTCCTGTATAAGATTAACTAATTTGAATTGCCAAACTCTTGGTGCTTTACTTTTTCAATCTTCTAACTGGAGCTTCTTTTCTGTCTCTAGAATGTAATCTCTTGTCTTACTCCAATTTCTATCATAATTGACTGCCCAGGACCCTAAGTCTATATGCAGGTTCCTTATACAATAGTTTATGTTCTAAGACCTTTTCAGGATTTTGTCTGAGAAGTAATAATTAAAACTACAAAATAGATTTTAAAAGTATTAACTTATAGAAATAATTCTATTAAAATGTATTACAATTAATTAAAAATTGAGCATACATATAAAGTATCCACAATATGAACATAATCAAATCCTCCTTGTTTAAAACCAAATTATTTGAGACTATCTGGTTACTTCATAAGTTTTTATTTGATTTAAAAGTTATGAACAGATGCTTCTAATTTTCTCAGAAGATGGTTAGTATTGACTAAGTTGGTAATTTATACTTTAGAATTAATAACCACTTTTTTAAGCACAAAATTAATGATAACTTCCACCTTTCTTTTGCTTCCTTTTCCTTCCCTTCACTTTTACTACTGTCTTTTTTCTTTGGAAACAACAACAACAAATTACAACAGAAAAGAGTGTCCCCATTTTTCTCACTGCATTTCCTACTCTGGAAATATACCCAGAGAGTCAAGAGATACAATATTTTATGTAGCTGAATTTGCAGGAAGAGGGTACAACAGTGCCTAAAGCCATAATTTGTAATAGCATACTAAAAAACATTCATCATCCACAGATGGAGCTCAAATGATCTGCAGAACAAAACTGGAAGTACCTGTAACTTGGAGGTAGTTCCAAAGGCAATAAAAGCAGTTGGCAGATTCCTCACCAAATGTTCCTCCTGGAGCTCCTGCTGACTCTCTTCAAAGACAACATCATCCTATTGCCAGATTTGGCACACTGATTTGTAGAGAGAGAAAACCTCTAATATATTTTCTGTACTGATAGAAGTTTACAAGTGTCCTTTCCAGTTTCCACAACAATGATGTTTTACTTAAACTGCTATGAATACAGATTTGCTTTCTTCTTTTACAGAGAAATGTATCTGTTGAGAAATATTTTTTGCATATTTTTGTAGGCTGGCTTTGGTGGAATTTGAGTTTCTTTTTTTAATATATTAAAATCCATTTCGGGCTGGGGATATAGCTCAGTTGGTAGAGTGCTTGCCTAGCATGCACAAGACCCTGGGTTCAAACCCCAGCACCACAAAAAAAAAATCCATTCTAATTTTTAGATCAAAAAATAATATGTATCTTGCAAAGAATTTATAAGCTATTCATAATTATCATATTATTATTTGCAAAACTAATTTTAATAATCATGAGAAGTAGTCTACTTAACAACATGATAGCCAGGAGAAACTGAAAAAAAATGATGAAAGGCAGTTATTATTATATGAATGTGGATCATATTTATCTCAAATGTTTTAGGAAAAAGTATGGATAATTTCAAGCATATTAACATTAACAAAATGAGTGAGTGAACCAATTAGCAAATATGTACAATGCAGAGAAATGTTGTCAGAGAATGATAGCACAAGGGAGGGACAACACAAGAAATGACAGACACTTTACACTATCTTAAGAGAATAGTTCTCCAAGTATAATGGTTCGAATATCACCTGCAAAATGGTTCTGGATGCAAATTTTCAGGATGCTCCACAAACTTTAAAATTTCTTCAAAAAATTCTGAAGCATGTTAAAGATATCACTTACAAAAATTGCTGTCTATGATTCTCATTAAAATCAAATTCATAAATGTAATCATTTGTTTCTTTATAACCTCATTTTACCCTCCTGGTAAATCACCAATCATGATGAAATTCAATTTACTGCACAACTGAATGTGAGTGAAGAAAAAACCTATAGTCATGATCACAGTCATGACTATAAGTGACAGTTCAGAAAACGTAAAATGATTACTACAATACAGTTAGTTAACACAACTGTCACCTCAGTTATTCACTATTTGTGTGAATGCATGGTGAACATTTAAGATCTCTGGTAATTGGTTAATATGTAAGGAATTCATGGAACTCAATATAAAAGATGTCTTATTTTGGAATGGGACAAAGTCCTGATTAAACATTTTTATAAAGAAGACAGGCAGATGTCCAATAGGTGCATGAAATGTTCTCAATATCCCTAATTATCAGACAACTTTAAATATGTGGTAGAAGGCACCACCTCACACCAGTTGATATGGCCAATATAAGGAAAAAAAGATAACAAGGGTTAACATGTGGAGACAAAGTAATCCTTGTATACTGTTGGTGGAAATATAAATTGGCCCAACCATTGTTGAAAATAGTATGGACAGCCCTCATAAAATTTAAAATAGAACTACATTATGATCCAGCAATCCTTCCTATTATATATTCAGTGGAATTGAAATCCATAACTTGAAGACATATCACACTCCCATGTTTATTACAGCATTATTCATGATAGCCATAGAAACACACACTCTCTCTAGATGGATGGATTAATAAAGGTATTATTATATATAGTTTTATATGGAAAATTTATGCTTCAAATTTCCAAATCGGGCTTCAAAGTTCCAAGGAACCAATGTCCCAGCCAATTTATCATTATTCATCAATCAATGTAGATCTACATTTTTCAACATCTTTAAAAAAAAAAAAGAATTAATGCAGAACACAAAATTCCACCTACTGGAAAGATTCTCGTAAACCATTTTCTTTCATAAACAGTGCTGTGAAGGATTGTGGTACTACAACTATTTACTTCTGATTATATCAGCACACCTTCAAAATAAATATGGAAATATTTTTTGTGGTAGCAAAAAATATTTTTTATGATTTTATTTCATTCCTTCTGGAATTCTTGTCAGTTATCACAATTCTTAATATGATTTTTATTTCCTTTGGCTTGATATTATCAGCAGAAATGTTGACAAATTGAATGAGGCAGTAAAATGTCCCATTGGTGGAGAGCCTGTTTAGGAAAGTTTGAGTTAGAGATTTGATAAAGATTTGCAGTTAAACAGTGAAGATTTGTTCTCAATTACCTAGCTTGGAATCAACTTCCTCCGACTGACTTTATTTAAAAAATGCAAAATTTCACTGGACCAACAAAGCATACCAGATGCCAAAAGATGTCTTAATGTGTTCTAGTTACTAACCCACATCTGGAATAGCAAATGTAGTTACAGTTGATTAAGTTTTTGAAAGTACACTTTAATTCTTCATAATCTAATCTGTCTTCTGTATCAATCAAGTAGGAAAGATCAAAGGAGATATGATAGGAATTACCCACCCTTACTGCTATCAGTATTTTCTGTGATCCCTTCCAGAATGTGCTATTGAAGAGATAGTTTCTCTCTTCCACTTGGTATTTTAACTGGAATAACCTTCACAAGATGGACAATGGAACCAATGTTGAGAGCATTTAGGGTGCTGATATGTCCATTCCATACCAGGGAAATAATGATGAAATATTTCATGACACATCAGGCCCACTGTGAGATGAATCTTAATCAATAGTCAGTTTATGACCTGTTCTTCATATGCCTCTGCTCTCACGGGGTAGCCCAATGGCATTTTGAGTTTCTAGAGTTTAGTGTCAGTTCAGTGCCTATATCTAATTATTTCCTCTAAGTCAGATAATCTTTTTACCTGATTTCCAATCATATGGTAATCAGATGCATATGTCTTTGAAAAAAAGCAAGAATTTCATAGTACAAATATTTTACAGTGTAGAAGACTCTTCTTCAAGTATCAACTAGCCAAAATCAATAGTCTATACTAGTCAGAGTACTTTAATTATTGCTTCTTCTGTGCCTTCTATGATGATAACAATGCCTATCCTGTCTCTGTCAATCAAGTACCACAACTTGGTCACTGACACCCTAAAATATAGCATCCTCAATGAATTAAAATTGGTGATCTGGCAGCAGATCTCATGGAAATTCTCATTCTACAGAGAATAGCCACCATAGAGTTTTCCAACAAGGAAACAGGCTATCTCAAAAATGCTTTTTCCTAGGCTTGTTGAAGAGATTGTTCTCTGGATAGTCTACATAATTAGTTTGGGAATAAATTAGTAGTTTTTATAGGAAAAATATACTTCAACACCCAACCTCATTAAAAAATTAGATATCTTCTACAGAATATCAAATGAGTTCTGTCATTTTTATTTCAGTCAGTATTGATCATCTTTGTACCCATGTTCAGTCAAAGAGCCTAAAAATATTTTCATCTCCTGAACTTCTCAAGATAATGTAGTGGTAACAGAGATAATACAAGTCTAAATATATGCCAAGAAATATAAGTTGATCCAACATTATTTTATTCCACCTTTCTCACCCTCAAGAAGTATTAAGATGGAAAAATCTTAAATTATTCAATCACTTCTTGGAAGATATAATTTGTAACTTATCCCATGAGTTCTTCAGATTTGATTCTGGTTTGGTTTTAGAAAGAATACGAAGAGGTAGACATAGCTCTTAAAAAAATCAGCACCCTCTCCCCTTCATGGTGATTGGTTCTCTAATCAAGAGGAAACCATACCTATCAGGGGAAAAAATGGTTATTCTCCTGGTAGTGAGTCTCAACATAATAAAAGATCCCTAGTTTTATAAAAATTTACACACATGCCTCCATTCCACTTTTCAGTAACCCTCTCCTCTCTAATTGGTTTCATAATTTTGATATAAGAGGCCTTAGGTAACTGTGAATTCATTTACATTGCAGTTCAATCACCCACAAATGTAGGACTATAGATGTGGTTTTTATACTCTTGGCTCAATGTCTAAAAATAATAAAAGTTTATTTTAAAGTAATTATAAACTTAACACTTTCTGTGACCTTAACCTATGAATTTGAAGATCCACACTGTTTTTCCCCTCCTCTCTAAGCAATACAGTACACTTAGAAACAACTAATCAGTTATATCATCATCCTATTTTCTCTAAAATCCTATTTTCCCTAAAATATTACTGATAACAACTATTTTGTTCTGTGAAGCCTTGCTTTCTCTAGGCATTTTGGTACAAGTGTCTAATTTAATTATGATAATTTAAGTGATCATTTTGCCAAAAAATATGATAGGGTACTGGCATTTTTTCATATTTTATTGGTCCTTTATAGTTGTACATAATAGTTTGGTTTATTATTACATATTTGTACAAAGATTAAAACAATATAATTTGACCAGTACAATTCCCCAGTATGGCATTCTTTTTTTTGTTCAGGCATAAGATAGTTTTATTAATGTGTCACTTTGATACAAACAAGGCCTTTAAGTCCAGAGATAGCTTTGGAAAAAAAAAAGATCATTTAAATTTAATCAATTAAAACAGAGAAACGGGTTGGGGTTTCATGGAGTGAGCGCTGCAGAGCTTTGGGCAATTGTAACTTTTCTTTCCAGTATGATGTTTCTGGTGACCAATGAGGTGTGATCTTAGAACAAATGACTTTTACAGTCTATTCTTTACAATAGTATGGCTCTTCCCCAGTATTAATTCTCTGGTGTCACATACTGTATGATCTTTGGTTAAAAGCTTTGCCACATTCTTTTCATTTGTATGGCTTTTCTCCTATATGAAGTCTCTGGTGTTGACTAAGGAGTGACTTTCAATGAGAAGCTTTGCAACATTATTGATATTTGTATGGAATCTCCCCAGTATGGATTCTCTGGTGTTGTGTAAGGTATAATCTTTTCTTAAAAGCTTTGCCACATTCTTTACATTTTTATGGCTCATGTCCAGTGTGAATTCTCTGATGTCCGTAAGATGTGATTTTTGAATAAAAGCTTTGCCACATTCGTTACATTTCTATGGCTTTTCTCCAGTATGAAATCTCTGGTGTTGCCTAAGGCTTACTCTATAATTAAAAGCTTTGCCACATTCTTTACATTTGTATGGCTTTTCTCCAGTATGAATTCTCTGGTGTTTAGTAAGATTTGATGTTTGATTAAAAGCTTTGCCACATTCTCTACATTTATATGGCTTTTCTCCAGTATGAATTTTCTGTTGTTCAGTAAGGTGTGATTTTTTATTAAAAGCTTTGACACTTTCTTTACATTTCCAGATTTTCTCTCCAGTATGATTACTCTAGGGTTTAAAAAGGTTTGAGCAACACTTAAAGACATTTTCACATTTCTTCAATTTGTAGGGTATATCTCCATTGTAAAGCCTATGGTTTTTAGTAATGGATGGAATTTGAGTAAAATATTTCTCACATTCTTTACTTATGGACAATTTATCACTGCTCTGATAAACAACTGAAGAAGCTTTAAATGCTTTTACATATTTTTTAAACGTGTAGGGCTTCCAACCAAAATTAATTCTCTGGAGTTCAGGAATTCTTGTAGTTTTATTAAAAATGCTTTCACATACCTTATATCTGTAAGTTGTCTCTTGATTATGAAAGCTTGGATAAATAAATTTTGGGCATGGATTAAAAACTTTCTCACTTTTATCACTGTAAAGCTCTGTTAAATGATCACATGGGTGTTTTCTGCTCTTCATAAAGTTTTGCAAAAATTATTTCATTTCTTGTTATTCTGAAAATTCTTGGTTTGGATTAGAAGTCATATCAATAAAGAGTAGGTATCTACAGATCTCTAACATCACATCTCCATATAAAGTCTGCTGAGAAGCGTCCAGGCATTTCCATTCCTCTTCTGAAAAAGCAATGACCACATCCCTTAATGTCAATGGTTCCATTTTCTGGATTTCAGGATGCTTAGTGTTCCCCTTATTTTTTTTTTTTTTGAGCTCCAGTGTAGCACAGAAACCTAGTACATGCGAGGACCTGGGTTCAATCTTCAGCACCACATGAACATAAATAAATGTATTATGTCCAACTACAACAGAGTGAAAATATTTAATTATTTTCCTGTCTTACATTCTTTCTTAGCACCTCTCCGACTGTCTTCTCTGCAACCACTCCCAGTATGGCATTCTTTACCACTGAAAATGGTGCAATGAACGCCTTCAATTAACACTATTAGGTATTATTTTTAGTGAACCTGTCCTGAAAGTTGTTGTTCCAGTCAGCTTTCCATTACTGTAACAAATACCCGAGATAAATCAACTTAATGAAGAAAATGTTTGTTTTGGCTCAAATTTAGATGTCTTCTCTGCTTTTGAGCCTATGGTGAGGCAGTAGATCAGGACATGAGAATGTGTTGGAAGAATCTGTTTATGTAATGGCAGCTAAGAAGCAAAATCAACAAAGAAAGAGAAGAGGTTAGGTTCCTGATATTGCCATCAAGGGTATGTCTATTAGGATCTAACTTGCTTCTACTAGGCCCCACCTAATAAATGTTCCATCTTCTCCCAATAGTGCCATGGACTTGGAACCAAATCTTCAACACATGAGACTGAGAGATTTTCAAGATTTAAATTATATCAGTTGTGTTTAATAGAACTGTTTATAGGAAAATTTCTAAATCAGCTAGTGATTGAATAAGGATAAAAAATAATATGAGTGTTGCAGTTAGGGATCTATAATTGTGATTAAGCTTTTCACAATTGTGGGAGCACAGGACAAATTGCATGTCAGGTCTTACCTCTGAATCTAAAGGTACTGGAAGGTAAGATTTAGGTAAATTTGGCCATAAAGTAGAACAGAGCAATTCTGTTATGTAATAAAATCTATCAGGACATCCTAGAATCTATAAGGATACACCTCCAACCTTAATGATATGTTTAACCTAAAAAAAGAAATTGAAACTTTTTAATAATTTTGCACCCATGTATAATATAGAGTGGTATTATATAATGAAAGAAATATGGAAAGAGATGAGGACCTGTGGGCCTGGGTGCAATACCATGCCAACAGTGTGATTCACAGGATAAATTACAATGTACTTGAAATATAGTGGCAAGAGGTGTCCTGCATCAATCTTCACAATTTATAGCTGTTGCACCCCATCTTTCATATATCTTTTGTCACTTAGCCCTACATCAGATACATAAAAAATGATTTCTAGTAAAAATAGAAAAAAATATTTACTATTTTAAAAAGTATTAATTTTATTTATTATTTAAATCAACAGAGCTAATTTAACAGAAACAATTTGATATAACTCACATTCAATTTCATTGAAATTGCAAACTTAGTCCACATCCTTTTCTACACAACAATAGAATTAAAAACGGGAAAAAAATCTTGTCTATTATCTTGAATGCTAATATATAGCACTTAGCCTAATGATGGAGAAGATTCTAAATAAGAATAGAATATGTAAGAAAATATCTAAATTATCTTGAGAAGTGATTATACCTGGAGTGACCAGGGAAAGAAAGACATTTTTTTTTTAGAACAGATAAATTAAAGTGAGTAAAAGAGGAAAAAAATTACAAATTGAAAGACATATTTTGAAATAAGTGAGCATATCAACTCATTGAGGGAATAGATACAGGGAAAAGAAAGAATGATTTCAGAAATACCATTTAAATAGCACCTTGTAAAACGACCTTTAATGACAGAATATGGAATGTTAGGCATAAGAAGATATATGACAGTTCAATGAAAATGTAAAGTTAGTTTGATTTAAACATTCCTACAAAATGTCTTCTTAATCAAATGAAAGTAGAAATTATCCAATATTACGTAAGCCTTAGAGATTTGTTTTTACTTATTGCTTAAATGGCAACATGATATCTAAGCCTGTGATATATGCTCTGGGATTTTGGCTTTGTGGATAAGAGTTGTTAAATTCTTCCTTTTTCAGTCCTTCCTTGGATAGATTATAATTTAACTTAAAGTTCTAACTATCAATTTAGAAGTTACTTTCTGTCTAGGGAATCCTCTGTATCTGCATCTAATGATTTTTAAGTGTATATTTTGGGGGTGTTATAATTAACACAGTTATACATCAGTACAAATTATAATTTAAACTGCAACTGTTTAATCTACTTCCATATTGCTACTAGAACTCACCAAACTGACTACTATAATAACCTGCACTCAATGCAACTCAATGAGTTGATATGCCACAAATCCAGCTGTTTTTATTTAATTTTGAGACAAGGTCTCTCTAAATTGCTCAGGTCCTCACTAAGTTGCTGAGGCTGGCTTTGAATTTTCAATCCTCTAGCCTCATCCTCCTGAGCTGCTTGTATTACAGGTGTGCATCACTGCACTTGGCCAAGCTGAAATTTTTAAAAATGCTTTTGTGAATCTCCGAAGATTTCCTCTTGTGTTTGTCATTAGCTTATTTACTTGCCAATTAATGTCTTACTCTTTTCTTGAAAACCATGTTTTCCAAATTCCCTTACTCTCTGGCTTCACTTTAAATTTAGTCAGTAGGAGGCAGTTGTGGAAGATTTCAGGGAAGGGAAGAGGAATAAATGATAATGAGTGGAAAAGAGAGGAATCAAGGGTATCTCTCCCTATTTCTCTCTCTCCACTGATGGCACTGGATGTGGCCTTCATGTCCTTTGTAACTCTGTGCCATTGCCGTGACCTTCACTTAGTGGCTCTGGTTCCTGAAAAAGTAGCATGGCTTCAGTTCAAACTCAGTTCAGAATTCTGTGGTTTCTTATCTCCAATGTTTCCTCCTCCCATTGAGATAGTGGGATAGTTATAATCTTCAGCCTTTTCCATCAAATGATTTAACCAATATCTTCAGTTAAGTTCTTTAGACTTGAACTACCCAAATAGTCTCTATTTTGCTAAATGGATCCTCACTGGTATACATTTAGATAAATTACATTTTTTTTCTCCAGCTAAGAACTGTTCTTTCATCATTTACATGTTCGCTCTGCCTCTTCCATAAACCATTAATTGCTAACTGCAAACATGATTTAAGAGGAATGGATACCACATTAAAGGCATAATTTAGTTCAGGTCCAGATGTGCAAAATAACCATTTTATAATAAGTATGTCCAAAGGCATAGTTTCTATTATTAAACAGAATAATTATCTTAGTCTTAAATGTCTGTTCTGGGGTTACTTTACTTCATTCATCTTTTCACAAAAGGTAATTGCTTTCTTATATGAGTATAATTAAGGATTCACTAAAATCTTCTCCTCCCTCATATTCACCTCTAAATGAAAAATTCTCTTAAAATAAAATTTCATCCCTATTAACAAAGAAATAAACTTGCAAATATTGGTTTTGTGGTAGTTTTTGTTCTACCTCTTAAACAAGGCAACAAAACAAAAGCATCGTGTTACATCCAGAATTTGGGGCTAAACATATGACAACATTTGTACATAAGCATAGATATATGTGTATAAATAAATCTGAACATTCTAAGATTGGGTTAAAATGTTAAATACCATAAAATTTTGCAAGTGTTTGACATAGTGTTAAAATTCTTTGTTTAGTAATTATTATAACTTTTTTTCTTTTATCAAAAGCCTGCTAAGTCTGAGGCAGGAGGATCACAAATTCAAAGATGGTATCAGCAGCTTGGTGAGGACCTAAGTAACATAGAGAGACCCTGTCTCAAAATAAAAAAATAAGAAGGGCTGGAAATGATGGTGATGTGGCTCAGTGCTGGGTGGGTTCAGTCCTTGGTACAGGAAAAAAAAAATAGAGCCTGCTAAGATCATCCAATTCTATTGGGGTCGTGGCTTTGGGGTATATATTTGTATTTGGCAAGTGGAGATCTCTCTCTTTCTCTCTCTGCTTCTTGATCTTAATGTGAGCTGCTTCCCTCAGCCACACTCTTCCACCATGATGTACTGCCTGACTTTGAGCCCCAAGGAATGAACTCTGCTATCTCTGGACTAATATCTCTGAAGATATGGGTCCAGAAGAAACTTTTCCTTTTCTACAATTGTTCTGGTTGGGCAGTTTAGTCCCAGTGGTGAAAAAACTAATACACCCAAGGTACTGAAGGATCAATATGGTTTGAACACTGGGTGCGGCTAAGAAGAAAGAAAAGATATAGGTGCCTAAATAAAGCAGACACAACTTTGTGAGATTTAGAAAAGATAAACAACCCTGAAACCAGAGACTTCTCCTTTAGGAGGAGACAGAGGAATGGAACATATGTATCTATAGGAAATGTATGAGAGACTCCCAGGATTTCTACAAGTCAGAGTTGTGAAGGCTTTCCCATGTTAACAGCCAGTCTAAAGAGCCTGAGAGACAGGTGCTCCTCTTACATTTGCAGACACCAATGCAGCACTACAAGAAACATAAAAAGTTAGGAAAATATGGCAGGACCAAAAAGAAAAAAGTCTCTAAAAAATAAACACCTATGAATTACCTGAGGAAGAATTCATGTGACTCACTGATTAGACAATTACAGCAAAATGGCAGAACAAGGAATCACAATTTTCATACTACTACAGAAACATTGATTTTAATTTTTTTTCTTTTTAGTTATATATTACAGTAGAATGTATTTTGACATATTATTCTCATTCCTCTGGTTGGAAATGATGTAGAATTACATTGGTCCTGTAATAATATGTGTACATAGGATAGTAATTTGCAGTCCTGCCAGAAATGTATGAGTTTATCTTATTCCCAACATCCTTGCCAACATTTATTGTTACTTGTATTCTTGAGTATTGCCATTATGACTGGAGTAAGATGAAATCTCAGGGTAGTTTTAATTTTCTTTTCTAGAAAAACTGCTAGAGATATAGAATACTTTTTTCATATATTTGATGAATGATTGTACTTCTGAGATTTGCCTGTTAAGTTCCTTAGTCCATTTATTAATTGGGTTATTTGTTTGTTTGTTTGGCATTGAGATTTTTTAGTTATTTATATATCCTGGAGATTAATGGTTGACCTGAGGTGCAGATAGCAAAGATTTTCTCCCATTCTGTAGGCTCTCTCTTCACATTCTTGATTGTTTCCTTTACTTTGAAGAGGATTTTTAGTTTGATACCATCAAACTTTAGGAGTTTTGTTAAGGAAGTTGTTTCCTAAGCTGACATGATATAGATTTGGTCCTATTTTTACTTCTAGTAAGTATAGGGTCTCTGGTATAAAGCCTAGGTCCTTGATTTACTTTGAGTTGAGTTTTGTGCAGGGTGAGAGGGGTTAAATTTCATTTTTCTATGTATAGATTTCGTGTTTTCCCAACACCATTTGTTGAAGAGTCTGTCTTTTCTCCAATGTGTATTTTTGGCACCTTTGTCTAGTATGAGATAATATATTTATGTGAGTTTGTCTTTGTGTCTTATATTCTGTACCAGTGGTCTACATATCTGTTTTGGTGCCAATACTATGCCCATCTATAGTGACTACACTATAGATCTGTAGTATAATTTAAGGTCTGATATTGTGATGCCTCCTGCTTCATTTTTTCCCCTAAGGAATGTTTTTGCTATTCTTGGTCTCTTATTTTCCAAAATGAATTTCATGAATGCTTTTTCTACTTCTATGAAAAACATCATTGGAATTTTAATAGGAATTGAACTAAGTATGTATGGTGCTTTTAAAAATATGGCCATATTGGCAGTATTCTGTCCATCCCATGTTATGGTATTACATGAGAGATTTTTAAATTTTCTAAAGTCTTCTTCAATTTTTTTTTCCTTTAGTGTTATGAAGTTTTCATTGAGAGGTATTTCCCTGTTTTGTTAGATTGAGTCCCTTTTTTTGAGCTATTGTGAATAGAGTAGTTTTCCTAATTTCTCTTTCAGTTGATTCATCATGAATATATAGGAACAAAATTGATTTATGGATGTTAACTTTATATCCTGCTACTTTACTGAATTCACTTATGAGACTTTGAAGCTTTCTGGTGGCATTTTTGAGTCTTCTAAATATAGAATCATCTAGTCCACAAATAGGGATAGTTTGAGCTTTTTTTCCCTACACTTTCTTTTCTTTTTCTATCCCTTTAATTTCTTTGTTTTGCATAATTTCTCTGGCTAGAGTTTCAAAGACACTGTTGAATAGAAGTGATGAAATAGGGCATCCCTGTCTTGTTCCAGTTTTCAGAGGGAATGTTTTCAATTCTTTTCCATTTAGAATGATGTTGGCCTTGGGTTAAGCATATATAGCTTTTATAATGTTGAGGTATATTCCTGCTATCCCTATTTTTCTATTATTTTGAACATGAATGGAAGTTGTATTTTGTGAAATGATTTTTTTCTGTATCTATTGAGATACCATCTTTTTTTCAGTTTCTTTTTTTATTGGTTGTTCAAAACATTACAAAGCTCTTGACATATCATATTTCATACATTTGATTCAAATGGGTTATGAACTCCCATTTTTACCCCGTATACAGATTGCAGAATCACCCCGGTTACACATCCACGTTTTTACATAATGCCATACTAGTGACTGTTGTATTCTGCTACCTTTCCTATCCTCTACTATCCCCCCTCCCCTTCCCTCCCATCTTCTCTCTCTACATCATCTGCTGTAGTTCAATTCTCTCCCTTGATTTTTTTCCATTTCCCCTCACAACCTCTTCTATGTAATTTTGTATAACAATGAGGGTCTCCTTCCATTTCCATGCAATTTCCCTTTTCTCCCCCTTTCCCTCCCACCTCTCATCCCTGTTTAATGTTAATCTTTTCCTCATGCTCTTTCTCCCTGCTCTGTTCTTAGTTGCTCTCCTTATATCAAAGAAGACATTTGGATTTTTTTTTTTTTAGGGATTGGCTAGCTTCACTTAGCATAATCTGCTCTAATGCCATCCATTTCCCTGCAAATGCCATGATTTTGTCATTTTTTAGTGCTGCACAATACTCCATTTTGTATAAATGCCACATTTTTTTATCCATTCATCTATTGAAGGGCTTCTAGGTTGGTTCCACAGTCTAGCTATTGTGAATTGTGCTGTTATGAACATCGATGTGGCAGTATCCTTACAGTAGCTCTTTTAAGGTCTTCAGGGAATAGTCCTAGAAGGGCAATAGCTGAGTCAAATGGTGGTTCCATTCCCAGCTTTCCCAGGAATCTCCGTACTGCTTTCCAAATTGGCCGCACCTGTTTGCAGTCCCAACAGCAATGTACAAGTGTACCCTTTTCCCCACATCCTCGCCAGCACTTGTTGTTTGACTTCATAATGGCTGCCAATCTTACTGGAGTGAGATGGTGAGATACCATCTTATTCTTGTTTTTAAGTCTATCGATGTGATGAATTATATTTATTGATTTCCATATGTTGAACTAAACTTGAATTCCTGTGATAAACACCACTTGATCTTTTTAATATGTTTTAATTTTTTGTAGTTTTACTAGGTGGACAACATGTCTTTATTTTATTTGCTTAGTTTTATGTGATGCTAAGGATCAAACCCAATGTCTCACATTTGCTAGGCAAGTGTTCTGCCACTGAGCTACAGTCCAGCCCATTTAATATGTTTTGCATGAAATTTGCTAGAGTATTATTAAGAAGTTTTGCATTTATGTTCATCAAGAATATTGGTCTGAAGTTTTCTTTCTTTGATATGTTTTTGTCTGGTTTGGTATCTGATATTAGCCTCATAGAATGACTTTGGAAGGGTTCTATCTTACTATATTTCATGGAATCTCTTGAGAAATATTTGTGTTAATTCTTCTTTGACAGTCTTGTAGAACTCAGCTGAGAATCCATCTGGTCGCAAGCTTTTCTTGTTTATTAGGTTTCAGATAGCATCTTCAGTTCCATTGCTTTAAAATAATCTGTTTAAGTCCTCCTGATTCAGTTTGGGTAGGTCATATGTCTCTAGAAATTTGTCAATGTCTTCAAGATTTTATATTTTCTTAGAGTATAAACTTTTAATATAGTTTCTAATTTATCTTTTGTATTTCATCAGTGTCTGTCATGATATTTCCTTTTTTATCACAAATTTTAGTAATTAGAATTTTCTCTCTTTTTCTCTTTATTAGTGTGGCTAATAGTTTGTCAGTTTTATTGAGCTTTTTTCAAAGAACCAACTTTTTGTTTTGTCAATTTTTTAAATTGTTCTTTAGTTTCAATTTCACTGATTTCAGCTCTGACCTTATTTTATTTTTATATCTATTTATTTATTTTGGCTTCTAATGCTTTTTGTGTTGGTTTGTCCTTTTCTAAGTTATTTATTTGGTGATTTTCTATTCTTTTAATGAATGAGCTCAATGCAATGAACTTTCCTCTTAGCACTGCCTTGATAGTGTCCCAGAGAGTTTGATATATTGTTGCTTTTCTCATTTACCTCTAATTTTTTAAATTTAGTTTCTGATTTTTTCTGCTAACCATCCATAATTCAATAGCATATTATTTAGTTTCCAGATGTTAGAGTAGCTTCTATTTTTTATTTTATCATTGATTTATCATTTTATTCTGTTATACTCTGATAGAATACAAGATATTATCTCTGTATTTTTGTACTTTCTGAGAATTGTTTTGTGGCCTAAGATATGGTCTATTTTAGAGAAGCATCCATGTGCTTCTGAGAAGGAAGTGTATTCTCTCACTGATGGATAAAATATTCTATATATATCTGTTAATCTAAATTATTGATTGTTTTATTTAGTTTTATAGTTTGTTTGGTTTTTATTTGGAGGACCTATCCAGTTGGGAGAGAGGTGTGGTAAAGTCACCCTCTATTATTATGTTGTGGTATATTTGATTATAGAAATTGCAAAGGTTTTGTTTGACATATGTAATTTTTTTGGACATAGTATTCATGATTGTTATGTCTTGTTAATGTGTAATTCCCTTAAGCAGGATGAAATGTCCCTCTTTGTCCTTTCTGATTAACTTCAGCTTGAATTCCACTTTGTCTGATATGAGGATAGAAAAGAGCCTTCATTATTCACATTATCATCTTTAGTGTTTTATAAATTTTTCACTCACAATCAATATTTACCACAATTTGTAAGAAAGGCAATATCTTTTCACTTTAATATTTAATCACTTTTGTGAAATACATGTGATTGCATTTTTTTCTAGTTTTCTTCTAACCCTAGTTAAGGATAAATAGGATAAATACACACACACATGCACACACACAAATCCAAAGCCAGTTGGTCATTTCTGGTCATTTCTTTGTTTTTTCCTCCATGTTGTTTTCTTTTTTGTTGTTTCACTTCCTCTTTGTTGTTTTCTCCATGAGTAAAAGATAAAATAGCTGTAATAGATATATTGTCAAAGGATAACTACAGTTTCTATGTCAGAAAAAATTCAGTTTATAAGTATAAAAGCAGTAAAACAATTCTGTTTGCATCTAGAACGGATAATAATTGAATAATTCTCTCTTTTATTACTATATTGTGACCCTAGAATAATGTGAATATGTAAAAGCTTTCTCATGATTTTGGAAGTGTATTTTTACTTAGGCAAAAGCAAAACATGCCATATATGTATGCCTTCATGTATAATCATTTATATATAGTAACAAAAAATGGTATGTGCAGTTGGGAATAAATTTGTTTTGGAGAATTAAGATCAAAATAAAAAATAAGATAGGCAAAAATATTAATAAACTTTCTAAAATTTTCAGTAGAAATTGAAAACCTTTGATCACAGATCAAAAGAAAAAAAACCTTCATTCTACAGAAAGATTAACACAATTTTTTCACCTCATAATTTTCTAAACTTCACAAAAGTTATTTAACCTTTCTGATTTATCATTTGTAGCATATGTATAATTCATGTACCTTAGAATTGTGAGAGAAATAAACGAGAAAAATAAGAGTGTATTGTACAGAATAAGTAATCAAATAATATTGTCATCTGAAAATAAGAAGCACCCAACATTCTTCCTGCAATAAACTCAACCCCCAGAATGTAACAGGTCAGGTTAATCAGTATCCTTTTAGCAGATGGTAAACATCTTCTATTGGAGAAATAAATTTCCCCAGAGAAAAGACATAAAGATATATTTATGTTGGGTTTCTAAATACAATAGTCCTGCCAAATCATCCTTCCACCAAATTCACAGTTGATACGGCACATTCACACCAGGCAATCTCAAACAGCTTTAATTAATAATTCTTAAACATGTTGAAACAGCTAAGGAATCCCAAGAAATTGAAGGTCAAAATTTAATAATGAGACAGAAAACAAAAGAAGCTAACAGAAAAGAATTGTTTTCTCATACTAGGCAAGGGAAAGAATCTTCAAATGTACTATAATTAACATATCTTCAAAGAACTGAGGCAGAATTTCACCCGTGGGAGAAAAAAAAACACACTACTACTGAAAAAAAAATAGGGGAAAAAGGGAGCACTTGAAATTAAATTTATGAATGCTGTTGTGGACTATTTCACCCAAAATTTGTATGTTTAAGCCTCACTCCTTCCTGTTTATGCACATAGTCTCTAAAAAGGTAATTAAGGCTAAATCAGGTCATAAGAATGAGTTCCTAATCCAATAGACATGGTGTCTTTACGAGAAAGAGACATCTAGAATGGGAGCACAGAATTAATGGCCATGTGAGGGCACACAGAAGATGCCCACATAAAAGCCTGAGAGACAGGCCTCAAGAGATAAATCTGCTGGCACCTGGATATTAGACTTCTAGCCTCCAGAACTGTGAGAAATGAACTTTTGTTAATTTACCCAGAATGTTTTCTTCTATGGCAGCATAGATAGACGATTACAAATATCAGAGATAAAATTTAAATAGAAAAATTGGAAAATAATGATGAACAAGTAGAGGAAAAAATAAAATAGAATAACTATAAGAGCATTAGAAAACCATGATTAAATAGGTTGAAACACTTGTTGAAGTCTAATATTCTAACAAAGACCTCAAAACTCTTGTCTTTCTCACAAACAAAATACAATCATTCTTTTTAATAGTTCCCAAAGCCTTAAAAAATCATTCCAGTATCAACTCAAAAACTCTAAATTCAGAATGTCATCTAAATAACATATGGGTAAGACTCAAGGCAAGATCTGTCCCGCGATCATCTATCTTGTGGGCCTGTGAAACCAAATAAATTATCTACTTCTAAAATGCAATTGTAAGACAGGCATAGAACAGATATTCCCATTTCTAAAGGGGAAAGAAAAGGACATAGGAAAGAAATAATTGGTTAAACATAAGTCCAAATACCAAAAGGTAAACAACAAAAAAACTCCTGAATAATCCAGAATAATGTCCTACATTCTGATCGCAGTGGGGTCTAGCGTGGGCCTTCAAGGCATAGGGCAGCTCCATTCCCATGACATTTCTGATGATGGCCCACAGCTGCATCTTTCCCAGACTGGTGTTGGATTCAGGTGACTCCATAGGGCCACAATGCAATGACTCCACTAGGCATTATCCTAGTGGGAACTCTATTAATTTCTTCTGTTAGGCATTGCCATAGTGAGGCCCTCTGCATAGCTTCACCCCTATTTTAATTTTTTTCTTGGTCCTACAGGCTGTTTATGACATACTTTGAGATCTAGACTGAAGAAGCCATGCATCTACAAGCTATTACATTCTTCATGACTAGAGATTTAGCACTGTGTGGATACCACCAAGATTTGTTTTTTACTCCTGCTGAAGCAAATACCTTTGCCACACTGAGCCCCTTCGAGCTCACACCTGATATGTTCAGGCAGTGTTGTGCATTAATGTGGGAATCAGAAACTTGAGGTGGCCTTGGGTAATGAACCCCAAGTTCCTGAGGCTGATCTAGGCCTTTATTTTCAATATGTTTTCTTCCCTAGGCATTGTTACTCTGGGCCTGTGATGGGAGGAGCAACACTGTTAATCCCCTAAATGTCTTGATTTAAAGCTTGTGTTATACAAAAAGGAAATAAGTAAGTAAGTAAAGAATACAAAGACACTTGGTTAATTTGTATACTTTACACACAAACATGTCCTTAACAAACTAAAAATACTCATGAAAATTGAAGTCCTCATTTGTAACTGGAGATTTGTAGTTCTATTTTTTTAAGGAAAAGTAATACTGCCAACTGAGAACAGGGATATGAAAAGAAAATAGTAGTTAAAACACCAATTTTGATTTCTTTATAGTATGACATATATTTAGGGTGTATGCCATTTATTAATGCAAATGTCATCATCTTTTAAATTAAAGAAGCATGTGTGATGGTGGAGTGACTTAGGATGAAAATTAACATACCCATGAACTAAATCAGCCTCAACGCTGTAGCTCCCAACTCAGTTATTTTTCACATTTCCTAAATCAGTTTCTGTGTGTATCACAAACTAGATTATGTATCATGCTGAGAAAATAGTCATCATGGGTTTTCTTTCAATTTCATGATCTACTGTTGAAGTTTATTTAATTTACCATATATTCATATTGCAGCTTCATTTCGTTGAGAGAATGGTGAAATATTAGGAAACAGTGTTTCCTAATATTTCTGATCTCCTAGAGGCCAGAGAAAGGCAAAGTTAAAGTTAGAGCTATGAAAATATTCTCCTCCCTTACACAGCACTGAGCTCAGTCATCTCAAACTAAATGGCTGTGTTTATTTAAATTTCGAAACTTACTTTAACTTTCTTCACTTTTCAATCCACCATTAGTGATTCTGTGTGAGTTGGATTTTCATTACTCTAACAAATATCTGAGACAATATGCTTATGAAAAGAAAACGTTTATTTTGGCTCTCAGTTTTACAGTTTTCAGTTCATGGTCAGTTGGCCCCATTTCTTTGGAGCCTGAGGCAGTACATCATGGGAGCGAATGCATGGTGGAGTGGCAGTGTCTTGCCTGGGCACAAGATCAGGAGACACTCACACCTTGTAGATTCAAACAGCAATTCTTTATTCCCCAACTCACACCGGCCTCCACACACGTTCAGGGGAAATCCAAAATCTGCCCACCCAATTCACCTACTCCACAAGGCTTTTTTTCCAAATCCCATTTGAATCTCACGAGAACTCAACGGGAACAAGCAGCAGGAACACCCTATTCCCAGCAGCAATAATCTTCAACCTCCAACTTCCCTAAAACCCATATTGTCTTAAACCGGGAACATCCTAAACTCAAGGAGCGGGATACTTCCTCAAACCTGATCAGCTCTAAACCGGAATCCGCCCTGGTCCTTGAGCAAGGTCACCTTACATGCAATGTCAACAGCGAAATTCCAAGGCAAGTCCATTTAACATGGGGTACGCTGGCAAGGAAATTTCGATGTGTCATGCCTACTTGGCAATGGCCCTCAGCAGTGGAGCAAAATGTGTCACCCCTTGAGCACATAAAAGAAGATGTTATCTCACAGACCAGGAAAGGTATTATCTTCTAACGTGAAAGTTTGTCTAGTTCATTGCTGTTTGAATTTGATTGCCTATACCTCTTGTTTCTAAATTACACGAATCTCCTACATAGGCTTTCCCCATCTTTCTAAAATGTGACCTTTTACTGGACATTTTGAGTTCTAAAATGGAAATGAATAAATTGTGGTTTAATGAAAATCTCCAAGACTTTGCATTTATATGAAATAAGCAAGTGTTTCCTCAAGAAAATTGCTATATAAACTTGGGACAGGTATGAGGTGGAGAAGAAATTCTAGAGAATACAAGTTTATTTTTCCTTTCTAAAATATGCTTATTGATGAAAATATCTGTGAAACATTGCACTTAATCACAAATTTAAAAATTATACCTTTAACTATATCTTTGTAGAGAAAAATAGGAAAAAGAAACTTTCTATTGAAGAAAACGTACTATCTACATAGGCTATACACTTTGTAATTATACAACTATTTTTCACTCAAAATCAAAATTATTCATAAGTTTAACATATAAGTTTTTAAAGCGTGCTGGGGATAAAATCCAGAGCTTCATACATACCAGGCAATCATTGCATCACTGTGTTACACACTGAGACCCTAATACCTAAATTTAATTTGTGATTTATTTATAAAAACCTAAACAGGTTTTAAATTTATTCAAGTATCTGATTTCAATATCGGAAAACATTTCAAAATGTTTGAATCTCATGGTACACATTTGTTTCAGATAAATTGTTTAGTTTTATGCCAATAATGTAATACTCTCAGGCCTGTGTTGCTATTAATAACCAAGTTTTAAACTGTTGGAAATAATTTTGTTTAGGATATTCAGGTTTACACTCTAGGAACACTTTGTTCGCCCAGACAAAAATTCCATTAGGGAATGTCCTACAACTCCTGGAGTGCCAAACTGCCTGTGTAAGAGCTGGGGTTACCAAACAGACTTGGATTAGAAAAGAAATTAATGACCCTGAAAGCGCTCAGAGAAAACCTGTGCATTATGCTTAACTACTAATAAAGTAGTCCCCAAACTCTTTCTCTTGATGAGAGTAATAAAGTTTCCAGTCAAAAAATGCACAACTCACACTTTGCAAGCACGATTTTTGAATAGTGCTAATTATAACTTCTACTTTCCTTTAAAACACTTACTTCTACTACCACTTTAAGTAAGAATAAAGCAACACCACTATAAGAAATTAACTATTAACAGAAAGTTCAGTTTGGAGGACTGAGAGAACATATTGAAAGTTTTGTATCCTTGTCCAGAAAATTCTACTATGATGTGTTCACCTTTTTCATTTTATACCAGCATACCAAAACTTTCAGCCTACATTAGACAGAAACATTTAAGTAGTGCAGGAATATACAGAAGATCATTGTCTTAGTTTTTCATCACTGTGATTAAATACCTAACATGAGCAACCTAAAAAGACTGATTTTGGCTTATGGTTTCAGGGGTTTCAGTCCATGGCCAGTCAGCTCCACTACTCTGAGCCAGAGTTGAGACAAACTACAAAGAAAACCTGTTAGCTCATGGCAGTTGGTAAACAAAGAGAGAAAGAGAAAGGAGACAGGCTGAGATATACTCCCCAAAGGGGAGAGACTCATTTACTCAAAGAGACCCCAAATGCCTACAATTTTCACCTCCTTTCAGTAATTCTTTCAAATCATTCATCCATCAAATGAACTAATCCATTGATGATGTTAGAGTCCTCATGAGCTAATCACTTCCTAAAAGTCCCTCCTTTGAACACAGTGGAGAGCTAACCCTTAGCAATCATAACAGTCACTTTGAAGAGTATTTTAAAACAATTTTATAATCAAGTGAAGGTGAATTTGATTACATGTATGCTACCTACCAAAGTGTATAATTGGGTAGTGTCTTAGAAAGCAAAGGAAAAATTCTGAAAAGTTGTCCCCATTTCTAAGACTCTACAGTGCATGAAGTGCCATATGATGGGTAGGAGAGGAATTCATGAGCAAGCCTCACATTCAGAGTGGTAGAACTTGGTATTATTTATAGAGATTTTGGTCCATAGAGCTTGATAAATGATAAATTTTGTCCAGTTCACCATGTTTCTGTGTTAACAATGCCCCTGTAATTAATTTGTTATATATAATACAAATAGACACACAAAGCAAAAATCTAAGGTCATATAGTTATAATGCAATGTAATTAATTAGAGTGAATTGCAGTGTGGAGTTTTATTGCAGAGAATATACTCCAATGTGAATTTTAGCAGGATATGATGAAAATAGTTCCTGGTTTGTTGTTGTAAATTTAATTTCTAACCTCATCTTGTAAACATTTTTGAAAACTCTGTCATTATAATTTTTTTCTTCTAAGTGTCTCTTACTAATTTCCAACACTTTATTTGAAATTAAAAACAGGTGTGTTGTTAGTAATACATAATCATTAGTTGATTGAATGCAAATACACACATTATCTTACAATGTCAATAAACTGAATTGTTTATCTGAACCTTAATTTTCATAAGTGTTTCTCATGTAGCACTTCATTAGAGAATATGAGTTATATTCATATCTACATAACATAAATTTTTCAATTATTAAAGATTAATTCAGGTTTACATTCTCTAATTTGTAAATTTATGGGTTGGGACTGAAATGCCTTTGGTAATTTTAAAATTATTTATTTGTAATATGTTGTATTTTAAGCGATAGTAAAAGGTGGTTAAATTGTGCAAAAGTAAGCCCACCGAAAACCATCTCTCAAGAGGTGACATCCATGTCCAATGGAGTTCTACTCAACCATAGAGAAAAATAAAATTATGGCATTTGCTGGTAAATTAATGGAACTGGAGAACATCATGATAAGTGAAATATGTGAGAATCAGAAAGTCAAGAGTCAAATAAGTCAGACTCAGAGAGTCAAGACTCAAATATTTTCTCTCATATGAGGAAACTAGAAAGAAATGAGGACATGATGAAATTTCTATATGCTAGACAAATATGATTACCTGAGAACTTCAAAAAGTAAATAAAATCTAGTTAGTCAAAACTAGAAAAATTACTCTTCTAGGGACATATTTTCCATTATTATGACTGTTGGTGTCGGATCTACTTATGGAGAAGTGAAGTAATGTGGAGAGGATAAAACATCATTAGAAATCCCATGTATGCTTCAGAGAAGCCAGAAATCTCTGTAGACAAAGATCACGGACTAATCTAAAAAAAAAGCTAGAAGAAATGTTTTTCTATATGGAAACCAACACAGCCATTAGCCCAAGCTTACTGAGCATGGGGCAGACCACAAAAATATAATTATAGCTTTACAAGCTGAAGTGACATTTGAACTACTGACATTATTTTTAGACTAAATCCTGAAAATTGCATAGGGGCAGCAAATGAAAATGTAACAAATATTTAGAGAAGTAAAAAGAAGCCAACCTAAAATTAAAAAAAGTAAAAAGAATAGGAATTCTCAACAGTGAAAAACAGACAGTAAACATTTTAACTAAATGAGAAATGTGGATCTAAATAATAGAGAATATTGGGGGAATAGGTAGAAGAATCTAGATGACAGGAGAAAGAGATGGTTAACATATGATATCCCAAGAGTTTTATTTTACTTTTTAACTTAAAGAACAGGGAAAAATGGGATGGGGTTGTGGCTCAGCAGTAGAATGCTTGCCTCACAGTTATGAGGCACTGGGTTTGAGCCTCACTAGCATCACATAAAGATAAATAAATAAAATAAAGGTATTGTTTCCATTTACAACTAAAAAAAAGAACAGGGGAAATATCATAAATAACAGATTGCATGGCACTTGTGAGAAACTGTGAAAAATTTTGAACATGTAATTAGGATCTTGAAAACTCAGAAGAAAGTAAAGAATGGACACACAAAAATATTATATATGTGCATTTATATTTTTCATACACAAATACACATACACATGTAAATGTATCCATATATGCATAGGTGAAATAGTGGCTGAAACATCATAAATAGGGTAAAAGATATACAGTTACAGATTCAAGAAACTCAGGATTTCAGAGAGCATAAAACCAAAGAAAACTTTTCTTAGATACATAATGATCAAGCTATGGAAAACCAAAGATTAAGGTAATAGCCACTTAAAAGCAACTGAAAATAATAACAATAACTACTCTGAATTTCTAAATAGAACAGTGGCTAGAAGACAGTGTTACATCATTAAAGTACTTAAGTAAAAACAGCTGTCAACCTAGAATTTTACATTCATTGAAAATGATCTTTAGATATAAGATGGAAGTAAAAATATTTCTGATGAGAGAATTTATTTCTGAAAAAAACCTACTCAATTGGCAATACTAATAGCAGAACAAAAAAGTAAAGGTAAATGATATTAGAGGGAATATTAGACCTGAATATTCTTAGAATCAAGAATATGGAGCAAACAACAGAAATACCAAATATCTAGGTAAACATGAAAGATGTATTTCACCACTTGAGTTCTTTAATATATGAATGAATGATTAAAGTAAAAAGTATAAAAAGGTGTGGTAATTTTTAATGCATGTAGATTTGTAATAACCACAGCACAAAATTCAGTGGGAAGAAACGAAAAAGGCCTAGTTACAAAATTAACTCTCAGACAGTAAAAAGTTCTGTGTGCATTTTGTAATCTCTAAAGCAGCCAGAAGAAGAAGGAGAAGGAGAAGGAGAAGGAGAAGGAGAAGGAGAAGGAGAAGGAGAAGGAGAAGAAGAAGAAGAAGAAGAAGAAGAAGAAGAAGAAGAAGAAGAAGACGAAGACGACAGAACAATAATTAAAATGGAATACTAGATGATATGAATACATATATATTATGTGAAAGAAAATAGAAAAAAGAATAGACATATACAAAACAGGGGAAACAAAAACAATACAGATAATAATAAAATTATAGGTCTGTCTAGATCTTAATCTACCAGTATTTACTGTAAGCATTATTGTTCCCCAAACTCCAGTTTAATGCAATAAAGAGTATAGAAAAAGAAGATTCTTCTATATGCCACATAAAAGACACATTTAGACATAAAAACAAAGATGACAAGTAAACAAATAAAATGCAATAAATCTTTAATTGTGAATTTGCAAGGAAAAATATATATGATTCTTGTTAGGATAACTTTCAAAAACTCTTTTTTTTTTCATTGTATACATTTTCCACATGTACAAATGTAGAATTAATACTAAGACAAAAATGATAAATGGGAGTCTCATATAGCCATAGTGCATTTGGAAAGGAGTAAGAGACAGAGATCTTACCATTCGTTGTCACACTTCCTAATACCTCCAAGCATAAAGACACCATTTTATTTATATCACTATATTAATAAAAAAAGAATTTTTAAAAATTTATTTTGATTATTTATATTTCAGGTGCACAACATGATGTTTTGATACACATTTTCATAATGAACTGATTACTACAGTGAAACAAATTAATACATGTGTCAACTTTCTTGGTCCACTCCCCACCGTCATGGTAGGAGCACCCAAATCTATGCCCTCAGCAAATTTTTAATATGCAATACAATATAATTTACTTATACTTCTCTTGCCATATATTAAATTCCTACATTTATCTACCTCACATAACTTCAAGTTATCCCATCTCCTCCGTCCCTCTGCTTCTGGTAAACACTACCATGCTCTTGTTCCCATGTATTCAACTCTATTTTAGAGTCCACTTAGAAGTAGATTTTGCAGCATTTTCCTATGTCTGTCTCTTTTCACCTAGATGAATTTCTTCTATTGTATGTTAAAGTAGCACATTTATACTTCAATATGGATATGTAAAAATTCACAGCCCAAAGTAATATTGTCAAAATCTCTAAGTCAAGAGTATGGAACATAATACAATATTAAAAACTGATTAAGTATAGAGCTTAAAATCCTTTTCACTATGCACAAACTGATAATATTGACCCATCTGAAGTTATTAAACTACTGAGAAGTGGGGATATCTAATTCAAAATTAGTAATTGTACTCATAGGATTATTTAAAATTAGACATTTAGTAATGTTAAATAAAATCACATATAAAAAGCTAAGAAAATCCATAGTGTAACTGACTGTGAAATCATGTATCTTGGGACTTTTTTAAAATGCAAAGAACAGTCATCAAAACTATTTTGAACCATGTAAGCTATTGGTTTTCCAGAAGAGATATATTAGAATGTTTGATAAAATAAGTCATGATATCTACCTTAAAATGTTCTTCATTATTAGATTTGATATCACCTTGGAATTTGAAAGTTACACAATTGAAAAAAATTATAAATGCCATAGGTTAAAGTATATACAGATGTTTTTCTGGTTGAAAATGGCGGCCAAGCTTCAAAATAAATGATTAGGAAATGACAGGACTGAAAATGTGTAATATTTTTTTAAAAAGTGTTACTAGAACAAATAAACTGAGAAAATAAAGTTAAGTGTGATTTTCTTTAAAGTTGATTGATTCAGTTGGAAGCACTGGTGAGAATTATCTGTTCATGTCAATATCATTTCCTGCTATGTTTATAAAAATAATAACTCTAAAGTTAATTTATTTGAAAATTATTTATGGCAAGTAAAATTGGTATGGGATATTTCAATAAGGATGTGAAGTATTGTGTGTGGCTGTTATTCTTTGACATGGTATTGATTAGAAAAAAAGTATGAAAATGCCATATTTAAACCTGATATGTTTATGAGAGGCATGAGCTCTAGTTTAAGCAAAAGTAAATTATAAGATAGTTATATGAATCAATCTAGGGATCCGGCCTTACAGTATCAAATTAGAGTATGGAGAAGGGGTTTAGAGATTGTTTTCAGATGATAGGGAAAAAATACAATAGGAATAGATAAACTAGAGAAAAAGGTATGCAAAAAAAGTAATACTAAGAAATTTAATTTTTTTCAATTAAAGGATTAAATTGAAGGAGACAAAGCAACATGCCTATAAAGCTGAAAAAAACCCAGAAGCCTAAGGCAACAGAAGAACAAAATGAGAAATTAGGAACAGGTGTTTTGTATCAGAGAGGGTATGTCAGTGACTTCTTTCTTCAAAAAAGTAAAATTACAAATAATTTATTGGCAAGATGTATAAAATACAACATTAATGATCAAAACAGATGGGTTGTCCAGAAAAAATAAAATAAATGAATTTTTTTAGTAATCTGCAGGGCTATTTTAGAAAATAAAAAAAATAGTTAATCTCCTTCCTACTGAATCACTGTTATGGAAGTAGTGAATGTACCCATTTCCCAAATATCTCATTAACAAATTCTTACTTCAAGAGTGTTTAATACCTACAATTTAAAAGAAAACCACCAAAAAAACTTTAAAACTAGAAGTAAAAGCAATTAAGGGAAACATTAAAAGGAAAAATCTCCCCAACAAAGTTCATTTAACTAGAGACAATAAAAAGCAATCATGCGAGTCTCCAGAAATTTGGTGTCTCTGGAAAGGAGCATGTAGCAAATAAAAAAAAAACATTCATTCAAGAAAACCTTCTAAATATGGATGAAAACAGCAAGAGTTTGTGGTATTTTAACTAGAATCACTTATGAGCAAGGCTTCTAGTAGGCTGGGATACTCTGTTATGATGTGATTTTAGAAAACAGGAAATGCTTTCCGAATGCTTTTAAGCACAACTGTCAATCTTTGATGGGGTATCTAGTTCATGATATGGGCCTCTGGTCTTGACTCACATGGGTTTTACTGTTGCACTGGGAAAAAATGTCTCTTCCTTGACTTTGAGAGCTGAGTTTTACATAAGCAATTCCTTAGTCCATATTTTGAATTATTCTTTAGATTTTTGGGGGGTGTGGGGGAGTTGAGAGATTGAACATTATTTGAGTTCTTGTGGCATCTTCAGATCATGAATTCTCAGTCTGATACACATATTGAAATGCAGGAAACCTGGGTTACAATGTTGGTTTTCTAGTACTGGCTAGTGTTACTGAAGGAAATTTAAATAACCCTTGAAATACAGAGTTCATTTCCTAGTCTATGAAGTGAGTGGGAAGAACTGACCTTGGCTCTACTTCTTGAATTTACAACTTAAGGAATATATCATTTGAGTACAGATTTTCATGGTACATTTGTTGTGCAAACTTAAACTTATCAAAGACACTTTTAACTGCAAAATGGAGTTTTAACTTCACTATCTTCAAAGAGATTTAACTCAAAATTCTTCATTTTGCAGTTCCCTAATATTTCCTCTGAAATTTTCCACTCTGGTCAATGATTTCACATATTTTAATTCTAACTTCATTTGTTAAAGAATGACAAATCATCCTAATTAACATGTATGCCAAGATGGTTGTAATCTTTTTATTATTTTTGTTTATAGCTTGGCTTTGAAGCAGTGACATCTTTTATATGCTTTCTTATTTTCACTCATTACATACTTCTAACATGAGCAAAAATGTTATAAAAACTTATTTTTCATGCTAATGAGCAACTCTGATGAGTTAGTAGAAGGCATATTGCCAATTTGACATCTGATTCAGTAATTCTAAATTTTATTTTATTGTACAATGCCAAAAATGTGTTTTTTTAAGGAGTCCCTAATGAATTCTTTTTATTGAATTTGTTACACTTTTCAGTCTTTGTTTTGATATGAATGTTTAAATGATAGACAATCATTTGTTATAGACTTTGTAATTTGTATGAAATATCTGAATACTTATAAAGTTAGCATTACAATCACATATGAATACAATATTCAGGCAGTTGTTACATTATTTCTCAAATTGTTCAGAAGAAAACTGAGATTAAAAATGTTTTCTATTTTACTACCTTTCCATAACTTTCCCTTACAATACACACTTAGTATATGAAACTGAAGCGTTTCTTGATATCATTCACTTTATATATATATATGAACCTTCTAACTTAAGAGTTAGGTAGAATCAATCAATTCTCACTCAGAGAAAAAATATCTAAAGAGAACATCAACCCATATACATTGAAGAAAAATTTCCCCTTTAAAGACAAGTGATTAATTATTAAAGTCAAACTAAAAAATTCACCAATGGTGTATTGAATTGAAAAATAAAAACTTAGTATATTCCATGGAATGAAGTTTCTATGTTGGATTTGGTTTCTCAGTCAGATGTACATTTAAAACATTACCACCTTTTCAGTAAGGAAAATAAGCAAAACAATGATTATCAAATTTTATATTTAAGCAATTATATAACTTTGTATCACACTGAGGGTCATTCACTTGGAAGAGTTGGATATATTGAAATATTCATTTTAGTAATGAATTCTAAACTCTCTCAGTGTTTTTAATGCCATCTATTCTCTCAAGTTTTTCTTTTTATTATTAAATGATACAATGAATTGAACACTAACTTTAGAGCAGATATGTAAATGGCAGAAGCAGTTTGGATAAAAACAACTGAGGCCAAATGTGAGGAGGAGGGCAAAATTCATCCAAAGCTATATTATAGTGAGCTCTACTATAACTCTTTAGGTTACCTGGCTAACATGTAATTCATTGGCCGAAGCCATGAAACTTGAGCCTGCCTGTGGTGGCTTCTTGGAGTTTACCATTAAGCAATTTTATTGATAGCCTAGAAACAGCCATTCTGTTAAAATATCAACACAACTCTTTATTAGGAAAGCAAAAGCTGTAAAAATGCTTAATGTTGGCTCTGCTTTTGGAGGCCAAACAGCATGATGTAGCATGGGTGCAGGCTCTGGTAAGAATCTTTTTGGATGCAACAGATCATTGAAGAAGCACATTCTTGTGTTTGGGTGGTTTTTCTGCCTCTTATAAGATTACCATGATCCACAGACAGGAGCTCCATAGTAATGACCTTATTTAATCCAAATCATTTCCCACATCTAACACCATAGTCACATTAAACTTCAACTTTCCTAAGATCATTAACATATAATTTGAGTATTAAATTCCTGCTTGACTTCGGCAGGGCAAACAATGTTTACTCTATAGCATTTATAAATGCTTTTGGAAAACACACTGACCTGGAGTGAGGTATAATATTGCAGTAATTGAGTTAGCTACAAGGCCATTATAGAACCAAGGCTGAAAATTTGTCCTATCTTTTACTTGTCAACTTTTTTCCTCCCTGAAGTCTGATATAGTCTCACAGAAGCCCTTTGGTGGTATCAAATGCCTTCACAAAAATAATACAATACACTGTAAGTTACCCCATATTTGAATCAATTCCATTCCGTGATCAAATTTCCATATAAAAATTTAATTAAATTATTTTGCAAATTAAACTCCAAATTAACTTGAGTTCACTGTCACAGTCTCTCTCCTACTATGTAAAGTTGTTTTTAAATGAAGTTCAAAACCTATCCTACCTAATTTATTAATAAATTCTATGTCATCTAGAGAGATTATCAATGTTTGAATACTTTTTAAAAATTCTTTATGTGTAACTGCTCCCTAAAATGTCTCTAATGAATATGAATATGTGCTACCAGAGTCCAGTGCTTACTGATCATTGTTAGAAGGCTGTCTATCTGTGGTATTTATCCAGAATTCATGATCATGATATTAGAGAGTGTGTGTATAATATTGAAGGCACTCACAGAGTGCTTAAGAGCCATTTCAACCTTATTTTAAGAGTTTAAAGGATTAGCAATGAATCATTTCTAGTCACTAGGCCTTGATAGAGACTTATTTCATTTTCCTTTGGGTATATTCAAAATTCTTAACTTGTATTTCCATTTGAGTCCTGTGTTTCTGGCACTCGAGTGTTATATAATCCCAACATTTGTTTTAGCTTAAGAATTATCCTCAGAGGTTTCCTGAACTGAATCTTCTATTTTGATGCCTCTGAAGCTTGTGCCCCAGAGTGATAGAGGGAATCAACATCCCTGCCATGTGCTCCTCCAAATACTGTTTAAATTTGGATCTTGAAACTCCAAAGCCAGGGTGAATAGATTATATAATTAATCAATGAAAAACCCAATTAATTACAGGGCATGTCATAAAGGGTGAATCTTGAGCCTGTGAACAAGGCACAGAAAGATAAAGTCATCTTCCCCAGTGTTCACTCTTGTCCCTTAAAGCAGATCACAGATGTCATAGTCCATCTACTTCTGCTTACATAGACCTGGAGTTAGCAATCTGAACCTGGAAACTCACCAGTGCTGTGTGGCTCAGGCAGAAGTCAGGTGCCTTTCTGTTTGGTATTTCCATCCTACAGACATGAGTAATAATACAGGAAAGCACTAGTTTTTTATATTTTTAAAAATTTTTTGACAGTGTTTATAAAATGTATACTCAAAACACCTTTATCTGAAATATCCTCCAGACTATACTTGTTCAATTTAAGGCTAAGCTATAGCAGCCTGAACTGTAAGACCCCAAGCCTGTTTTTTACATTATTGCCATTTGACTCTATCCTAATGCAGACTTCTCTTTATAAAAATGACATAGGATATAGGTAAGACCCAAAGATCCATGCAGTGCACTCGCTTCAAGTCTGAATTTAAGGCCATAAACTGTTAAAAGCCAACTACACAACTGAGAAAGCTGACAGGTGGCACAATATTGGACACTGTAAACCTTCCAGGTTCATAATACTATTACTGCTGTAATTGTACCAATGAATTTTCATTGCTTTTTTTAGGTGAGGAACACCAATGTTTAAAGTTCCTTCTCTGACATCATCAGAGCCTCCATCATATTGTAATACCTTTATAAGTTTAATTCTCCCTTGAGGCTCAAAATTTTCTGATGGATGCACACATTAGTAATGCTTCACTTCTGACTGAACTGCCCCTCCCCATACTGCAGGACACCCTGCTGAGGTTTTTCCCTACAAAACCTACATAGCAATAAAAAATATTTTAAAAGGGAGGTCAAAGTTGCAGATTTAGTACTAGTGAGGTATGAGACAATTATGTGCTTCTAATAGTGAACTGCAGAATTAGGTAGACAACCCACCTGGACACAATCCTACTGAAGCCTCCAGGCATTGCCCAATTAGACAGAGACTTGACATCTAAGCCTCTTCAGGCAGGAGTAAATCAGAGGACCTGCTCTCTGCAGGTAGGAAGCTTCACAGAATGGAATGACTGAGATACCTGCTTCTCTATACCAAACTTAAAATAACACAGCAATCATTCCTCAGAAGAGTGAGGCAGAAAAAAAATGGAAGTACTTCTACAAGAAGAAAAATATCAATAATTGGGCAAAGTGTTCCCTCTAATAGGATTAATAGAAATATGTCACAGGTCAGATTTTAGGGACCAATTTTCACAATGGGAGATTTCATTTTACACAGCCTATACTTCATGGAGTTACTACCACTCAAAGACTAGAGTGCAAGTCAATTAGATAATAAAGTCCCAGGCAAATGCTCACATTCACCTATTTGTTCTTATGACATTGTATTTTTGGGAACTGGTGTTCCAGATTAATAATAAGTGTTTTTTTTTTTTGATTTCTAGGATCTTGTACTAAGCAAATAATGAAAAGAACCAATGTGCTTTGGTCATGAGATTATACAACTAATTTTTCAGCATTTTCATTTTATCCTTATGATATTTTAATGCAATAAGTATGAAAAGGTTGGATTATCAGTTTCAAAATGAGAGATAGACTTTAAAATTTAGAAATATATATACCTGGATTTTTCTGAATCTTTGCATAGATTCTGAGATAAAGGGGATGATCTCTCAGACTACATGACAATTAAAGAGAAATATGTGCAACGAAGATTTAAATTGTGCTAAAAAATGTAACAAACATTAATAAAGGCTAATAATAGCACCAAGATAAGACCTCAAATTCATGATCAGGTATTAGAGCTTTTACAACAGAAAATTCCATAATAATTTTTTTAAGCAAAATATAAGAACATAGAATCAAAAGAAAATATCCATCATTGTTTTACTGTGAATATTTTATATTTAACATATAAGTAAATTAATATCCCAGTCTTTAATTTCAGCAAAAGTTTCCATAAGCATCAGAGCTAACACAAATGTCATATACCATTTTAGAGTTCTCATGTAGAGATTGGATGAAAGGATTGTCTGTGTAATTCTATGGTTCAGAAACAGAGACTCATAGTGGCTGTATATATAAGCCGTATATCTTCCAACCAAGTTGAGAGTAAAGATAAAAATAAACACAGGATATTAGAGCCCTAAATGATAAAATAATTAAAATATTTTCAGAAACTTTGAAATCAAGACCCAAAATGATGCTTTGCTATAGATATTACCTTTATATTTATACTGAGTATATTCTAGGTAATTTATGCTATGTTATATTTTTCCTATTTATATTTGCTTAGAGTGATTTTTAATAAATTATGTTCTGTGATATAGACTTATAATCTTAATCTCTCTCTGTAACCTCCTCGTACTGAGTAAAAACAAACAAAATAACCCTTCTGATATGCTAAAGAGAATTTATATTAGAAAACTACTTTTTACAGCATTGCAAAACTAAATGTCATTGTTAACATGAGAAAGGTCTATGCAGACTTTTCATGAAAGACTGGCGCTTAAGAATAGAAATATTTCTGCATGGGGAAAAATAAGAGGTTATTTCAAGAAAACTTACAAGAGAGGAAATATTGCTATCTGTGAATCTTCACTCCACTATTAAGAAAGAAAACTGACAGAATCTTTCTCTTTCATATCCATTGATTTTCTTTTTTATTTTCTATAGCCAGGGAATCTTAGACATATGGAAGAAATCAATATTGACATCAATCATTCAACAAATGTTTACTGGAACATTAAAGCAATGGGGAAGGGAGAAGCTGCAAAGAAATTGATACAAATACAAACGACAACCTCTTTGCTTCCAAGATTCTTTAAGCACATAATATAATTGGGAGAAAAGAAACATGAAATTGGCAAAAAAAAAAAAAAATAGCACCAGTGTTGTGAATTTACATGGTTCTGTTGACCGGGCATGTAATATAAAAAAAAAATGAAGCAAATAGATATCAGACAAGGAAGAGGAGAAAAATGTGCTAAACTGTGTTCCTTTCTATTCTAAATTATTAACTATTATCTTTTAATGTTACAGAAAGCAACATTAAAAATTGAGCAGTACAATCTGGTGTCTGATTTTCAAGAAGTTACAAGGTTTCCAAAGAGTTATAGACCAAGCTCTCTCAGTCACCATGAGTGTGAGCAACACATATTTCATGGAGAATTAGAGTAGACATGCCAGGGTTTTGTTTGCATGAGATTTAAGACTGGTACAAAGAGCCCATTATAAGGAAATTTTTGGCCTAATAAAAAAATGTCTAAGTTGTACCTCAGAAGAAACAAATGGAAACAGAGCCTCATATGCTGATCTGCCTGAATTGAGACTGCCCCTTTTCCAGCTTCAACACTGTTAATGTGACACCATCCCATGCTCAAATAAGTTGATCAAGAGAGCTTAATTATTTTTTGTTAGTATTTAAATTTCAAGGAACTGGAAAATATATTGATGATAACTATCTATTTAATCCATTGTAAGCAGACTTACTCTAGAACAAAAAGTTATTATATTTACTTTGATATGTGAGAAAACAAAGACCTTTTATAAGTGGTTTCTTTCTAGACTACACCTCAAGGGGATTGAAGAGACGAGTATTCCAATGGGTTTGAGAAGTGTTTTATCACCTCCATTCTATCCAATTCTAACCTGTAATATATGTATAGCATTTTCAATCATGGCAAACTGATCAATTCTATCACAAATTGTACAATTTCTATTGCTTATAGAACTGATGTAATAGATTCCACAATATTTTTTTTTGTGTGTGTGTGTTTGTGTACTTGAATAGAGCTTCTTCTGCGCTTATATTTTTGTTCTGAAGAGGACATTTGGAGCAAAAATACTAGACATTATACCAAAATACTGTAAAAGTAAAAGATTGTGAAATTATATCATTTGCTGGAAAAAGGATCTAATTTGAGATCATAACCAAATTTAGAAGGTCAAGGGTTGTAAGTTTTGTCTCATAAAGAGATGAACAAGGTGTGTGTGTGGCGGGTGGAGGGGCATTTCATGAAAATAAAGGGAAATCAGTAGAGGAAAGGGAGCAGGGGATGAGAGGTAGGGAGGGAAGGGGTAAGGCTCAGAAGTGATATTGGACAAATTATTATATTCTGTGTATGTATGAATATGTAACAACAAATCCCATCGTTGTGTACAAATACAAAACACCGATAAAATGTAGAAAGAAAAAACAGAATAAAGGATTACTCCTGAGAAACTGAATGAAAAGTTTATAATAAAATTAAATGTGGTCATGTTTTCTGGTAGAGCAAAGAGTATCATTTACTTCTTAACAGATTAGTAATTCCCTCCTAGTTGTTATTAATGCACTAAATAACAATCATTACAAGCTGGATGTCTAAAACTGCACAGACCTATTCCTTTACAATTCTGGCTGTCAGAAGTATCAGGAGAGCTCCATTCCTTCTGGAGGCAAAGTGGAAAATCTGTTCCTGCCTTTTTCAGCTTAGAGGCCACCTTCATTCCTTGGTGAGTCATGTCCTCTTCTGCTGTTAGAGTCCATCACTGTATCCTCTGGTTCCACCTTTATATCTTCTCCTTCTGATTTGATCCACTTGTAAGGAGAGCATTTACAGTGTTTAAGGATTAGGATATGGGCATTTTTGAAGAGCTGTTCTTCAGCATTCTATAGATATCTATTCTGTAGATAGCAGTCTCTGTCATTGTTTTAGTATTTTGTCCAGTGAATGAAGCTTGCCATATTCCTAGGGCACAGTGATTAACATCATCACATGTGATGGGACCAAAGAAAGGTAAGAAATTGACTCAAAAAGTGTTTCATTAGGGAATTCTGCTACATGAGAAAGAGTGGGAAGGAGCCCATGTCATGAATCCTTACCAAGATGGTACTTAAACTGTGGTAGTGAAAATATAATGCATATTTGAGTATTGCAATTAACCTCAGGACTATAAAAATAATAACAAAACACTGTGACCAAACAACTTTTACTATCTTTGATGCAGTTTCTTTCTTTTTTTTTTTTTGTTCTAATTAATTATCTGTGACTGTAGAATGCATTTTGACACGTTATATCTATATGAAGTATAACTGCTCATTATTCTCATTGTACATGGTGTGTAATCACACTGGTTGTGTAATCACATATGTACATAAGGTAATAACGTCCAATTATTCTACTATCATTCCTTCACACATACCCTATCCCCTCCCTACACTCCCTTCTGTCTAATCCAAAGAACCTCTATTATTCCCTAGCCCCATCCCCTTATTGTGAATTAGCATCCACATATCAGAGAAAACATTCAATATTTGGTTTTTTTGGTATTGGCTTATTTTTCTTAGCATGATATTCTATAGCTCCTTTCATTTACCTGCAAATGTCATAATTTCATTCTTCTTTAAGGCTGAGTAATATTCCATTCTGTATATATACCACATTTTCTTTATCCATTCTTCTATTGAAAGGCAGCTTTGTTCATTCCATAATATAGCTCTTATGAACTGAGCTGCCTCACTGTAGTATGCTGATTTTAAGTCCTTTGGGTAAATACTAAGGAGTGGGATAGTTGGGTCAAATGGGGATTTCATTCCAAGTTTTCTGATTGACCTAGTTTCTTTATTAAATTTCTATAGTTCTTATAACAGAATCTTGCAAATAAAGGAATATTTCACAATAGAAGCAAGCATACTTATCCAAAAACACATATGCTTCAAGAATTTTTTCTCCTCTATATGAACATTAAATATATTATTTAAAATGACAAGAAGTAGAGAAATGTATAAATGTAGAAGTATGAAAGATCCATATTTTATTTTTTTACCTCTTCTGAATACCCTAAGAAAAATCACTTTTTATTTTACCAGTGTTCTGGTAAATCCTAGTTTTATATGGGTATACACAGAGAGTTTTCATTATTAACAAAATAAGTATAATAGCATGTATCCTATTAGAAATCTTTAAATATGTAAACATGAATTGTTCCATCTGGAATATATCTCCTCTCAAGTATATTTAAAATACTCCATTGTACTTAATAGTCATCTAGAATTGCATTATGTAAGTAGAAAGATAAACCATATATTATGATTTTGCTTACCTTTACCATATCTTCACTACCATTAGAAATAACCACATTAAAATAATACAATGTACAACATAATTTATACTTTTTAATTTTGAAAAAAATTGAGTTTTTATATTTCTGTTTGCTTTCAGAATAAATAATTATAGTCATGCATCACCTGATGAAAGATATACATTCTGAGGCATGCTTACGTGATTTTGTTATTGTGCAAGCATCAGAGCATGTACTTACACTAACCTAAATGGAACAGGTGGATCACTAGACATGGCCCCTTGAGGTCACCAAGAGACTTGGCAAACAAGATGTAGGAGGCTGCTGCTATCATAACAGAAGACTGTTTTAGTGTAAACATTTTTTACAAGTAGAAGATGTATGCTCTAAAATAACTATAAAGTATAGTAAACATATAAACCAGTGTCATAGTCATTTATTCAAGTCATTCTCAAGTACTATGTTGTATATCATTGTCTATGCTATAGTTTTGTTCACATCACTGCCTTCACTCACATGTGAATAATGCACCATGCTATGTCATTACTTTGGCTGTGGTGTCACAGATGATAGGAATTTCTTATCTCTGTTATCACCTTCTAAGAGCACTAATATATATTCAGTCTATCATTGACTAAAATATTGTGGTGCATTGCATGTCTGTATGAAAATTAGATAGCAATATTAATGCTTGATGAGAATTGGGATTCTGTGAGAAGGTTTTTCTGGAAGCAAAATGACATCCCAGGCCCATGGAGGTGGAAGTAGGCAGAGAATAGATTGAGCAAATTTACTATACTTTGTTGCCTATAATGGAGGGATTAGGAAGATGGTGGGTTCTTAGCTCACTAAGAGCTAGAAATGCAATAACAGATGCAGATGGGGTCTTCTTTCTTTGTGTCTCCTTTAGAAGAGAGGAAGAAGAGTCTGGGAATTTCCAAAGATTGTTTAGGGTTTGTATAGTCTCTAGGATTGTGTTGTTCTCCCCTCCAAGACAGAGGAAATGGATCCAAGTATCACTAAATCTAAGACATGGATGGTCCAACCGTATTACAGGTGTACAGGTGAGGTAAGAGAAAGCATTTAATTAGTTCTCAAAGTTTAGTGATAAGGCTTTGAGTGGAGCTGCCTCTATGCCTCTCAAGCCTCAATGCAAATATGTCACATATTTTTACATATAATGGAAGATCTATCATTAGAAATTAGACCCTGACTTTAACTGAAATGATTGATGGCATTACTTCAGCCCAGGAATCCTTAACTAACTGGTCATGTTTCTTATAGGTGAAAGAATTGTCTTAAACTTCCTCTTCTGCACGCCAAGTTCACCTCGTGTGTGCGAACTATTAACATGTCCTGCTGTACCAGTTTGTGCCTTGATCCAGAAGATTCTATCAAGACATCTAGCTTTCTAAGTTAGACTCTAATGGTTAATAGAATGTACTTGGCTGACCGAATCTGAATTGCTCAGTAGGACTGGCTGAATTCAACATTGCAGGTTGGTCTTGGTCTGCTGCTCTGAATTCTGTTGCTAGTACAGCCTTGATAAGTGCTATAGAAGACAAACCAAGCATATTGCTCCCAGACCCTTTGGTAAAAGAGATGAGAATACCTGACATAGTGACATGTAAGTGTTAAATTTGACATTAACCACATCATGAGAAACAAGGGAAGGAAATCTGAGGAAGGTATTTTCATATTTCATCATGAACAAGGCTTTCCAAGAAAAATGTACTAGCAAACTGCATTAAAATATGTTTAAATATTGAGTATACCTTGCACTTTGGAGACCTCCAGAATGATATGCAGGTTTATGTTTTCTGGTGCCTTTTATTTGTTTGCATAACAAAGTGTTTCATCCATTTAAGTACCTTCCCCTAGTCTCTCAGAAAGGACTCCTTTCAATTGCAAAATAAGGATGTTTTTCCCTCTCTCAGAGTGGGGGAACTTCCATGCAGCAATTTCAGCTTAAGCTGTGTATGGACTTTCTCATACTTGTAGGGTCTGTCCGCTCGCATCATGGTACTCAAAAGGGGACAAAGGACACGATAAACCAGAACAGTTATACTAAATTTTAAATAATATCATGATATCCTATGCCTTAGTTCAAGATAAAATACACAAATATAGATACTAAAAAATTTAACTCAGTTATCCATTTGTGGACCTGATATCTATTATGAGATATTATCTTAAAATTTCTGCTCAATTAACAAAGGAACTTAGAATACATCCTAGATTTTTTGTTTTGTTTTGTTTACTCTGAAGTCTTTCTTTGAAATATTTTGCTTGCTTTCTAGAAAAGTTAAGGAATTGAAGTCTCATGTCCTTGGAAGATGGCAGCAACAATCAGCACACCCACTCCAGAAGAACTGAGAGTGCATCTGCCTGGCTCCTTCTTTCAGTTCCCCAGTCTATTCGGGCTTTCCACATTCAGGGCAGGTTTCCCCCATAAGTTTGCTGTCCCACATGCCTATCATCTAAGGAAACACTGTCATAAACACACCCAGAAATGTCTTAATTCAACCAGGTTGACAATCCAGGTTAACCACCATAACCCTCTTGGTGGAGAAATGGCATTGCTGATGACCGCATTTCACAATTCTACATTACGTAAACTGTTGCTTTACTTTATAATGTATTGATTTGGGGATTATTTATATATTGCTCTGTCCATATCACCTCAAAACTTAACAATTTAAGATTTCAAGGATTTATTGTTTATCAAGATTTTCTGAGTTGAATTGACTAAATTGAACTTCCCTCAGTTCCATATGGTGCATCCTGAGGTCACATGTCCACATAGATATTTGATAGTCTCTCATCCTGCATAAAATTTCTCCTCTTGGCCTCTCATTATTTAGTAAAATACCTTGAATGAGTTTCTTTTAATGATGACAACTAGCTTTTCAGCCAATGAAAATGTGAACTTCTAGATTCCCTAAGGAATAAACAGAAAGCATCAATTTCACCACATTCTTTAGGTGAAAATGAACCACAGAACCAATCCAGATTAATGTGAGGGGAAACTGACTTTGTCCTCTTGATGAAGAGACCTGTGAGTATAAGGATGAAAGATATTGGTGGCTACATTTAAAGACCCTTTATATTATGTAAGCAATTATGTATTATATTTTTAAGAAAATATTTTGGATGTTATTTATTATTATTACCTTTAAAGTTGTTTTATACTTTTCAGTGGCTTCATGCTATTAATCTTTTGTGGCTGGTTATACCAAAATTAAATAATTAAGCCATCATTAATGGAAGATTAAACCCAATTCAAAGCTATTATAAACAATAATGTAAAAAATATCTTCATGTATTAATTCATTCAGAGGAGAAATTGCTGTATTAAAAATATAGAATTTTCAAATATTAATAGATATGATCTGATATCTTTCCAACAATGCATGAAAATATCATTTTTCTATACCTCTGAAAGAACACTGTATCTCAGAAAATCTGTATCTTTTCTAGTAAAAATACTGTAACAATATAGTTTTAATTCCTATTTTTCTGTTTGCTAGTGAAGTTCGTCATTTCTTTCATATGTTTTTGAGAAGTTATGCCTTCGTCTTTTCCTTTTTAAGAATGATGGGTTCTTGTTTGGCTTCTAAGAGGAATTCAGAAAATTGCTTTTAAAAAAAGCATTACACACAGGTTCTAAACCTATGGCAAAAATTCAGGCAAACAACAATGAATTATGTTGCTTTTATCTTTAATTAGAAAGTTAACATTTAAAGAAGGTTATTAACATCTGAGGTTTTTATTTTATTGCATAAAAATAAGTTAGACAAATAGCTCAATCTTTAAAAATTAAAGAATTTTAAAATGTCTATATCTGTTTGCATTACCTCATAAGTAATAAGCTTGTCACATTAGAAAAAATAATTATGTTTTAATTAAACCTTAGAATTAGTTATGATGTTACAGCTCAGAGATGACAACCTAATTTACTTTTTGGATTAGTTGTTTCAGTCAGCTAGTATTTATATTTGTCCATTCATATTTTCTCATACTAATTTGTAGCATATCAGCAAACATTTATTACATTCTTTAGAACTACAAGGAATACAGATGTATATTACTACATACCAGTCCTTAAGATATAGACTACTAAGCCTGAAAAAACAAATAACATTCTTGTAACAATTGCATGTAGATGAAAGTCAAACGTTATCATCACTGACCCAGTGCACATGGTCACTTAAAGCCACAGTCTCATTTCTAAAAGAAAGAGATTACATAAAATTCCAAGTTTTGCAGCAAGTTCAGAAATCCTTCACTCCAACAATCTTCATTTACCTTACTTGTAAGAAAAGCATAACCTCATCTCTTGGTGTCCTAGAAAATAAATTTCAAAAAAATGCAACTCAATGGTTTTTCCTGAAAATTCCAACATACCAATATTTAGTAATAGTAAACTTTTGAAATCTGTGCCATTATTATCAATAATATCATATTTTAAGTTATTAAACAAAGAAAACACAGAAATAACATATATGTAGACAAAAGCATAACCCAGACAAATTAATATTATCATTCACACATTAAGCTAATTTAGGTAGAGACCTTCGGTTTTATCATAAAAATAAAATAATCTGTATATATTCACATCAAAATTTTTGCTCTTCTCTTCTTACAATCCATATATGAACTATTTTTAATATTGCTAATAAGCTTCTAATTTAATAGATGTAGATAAAAAGAGAATTTAAAACCACTTATGATTAAATATTTTATGAATCCAGAAACTGAAGAGCTTTTATTGTATTAGTAAGCAATGCTGCCTGACAAATTTCTCCCAAACCTAGCAAACTTGAAACAAAAATTATGAGTTGTGTCACATACTTTCAAAGATCTGGAACCTGGAAGTAGGTCTGGGTTTGGTAGCATCTTTTGTGACATCCTAGTCCTTTTTGGCCAGTCTTCATGTCAACCTAAAGCTTGACTGAAGCTAGAGATCCTCTTCCAAGCTCATACATGTGCATTTTGACCAGGCTCAGCCCCTCTTGGGAGTTATGAAGAGCTCCACTCCTTACCAAATGGTATTATTGTGGGGCATCTCACAACATGGCAGCAGACTTCCCATAGAGCAAGTAAAATGAGAGAAAGCAAAAGTGACATTGATAACCAAGGCTCAAGTCACAGCACATCACTTCTGTCTTATTTTGCTAATTAGAAGTAGGTCACTAAGTCCATTCCATACTCAAGGAAAAACACCAAAAAGCATAAATATAATGAAGAGTATAAACATGTAAGTATTATTGGGAGTCAACTTGTCAACTTTGAGGCAAGTAAATACATTTTTAATTTGCAAGATTAGTTACATCAAGTAATGAATTATGTAAAATGTTCCCCCTCACATCAGGAATGGTGCCATTCATCAGCATTTCTGTCCAATATTGTATTGGACATTCTGAGCAGTACAATAAGAAAAAATTAATTTAAAAGGGGGTTATAAGAACAAAATAGTAGAAGAAAATTATATAAGAACAAAATAGTCATTATATGCAGATAACTCATTTAACATAACATCAGGGGCTGGAGTGTAGTCCAGTGTTAGAGCTCTTACTTAGCGTAGGCAAGGCTCTGAATTCCATCCTACCACTACAAAATAGTAAATAAAAATTTAAATATAAAATAACATGAAATACATAAAATCTAAAACTTAAACTTGAAAAAAAGATCTGTATTTTTCCTTCTGTAAAATATACATTCCATCACAGAAATAAATTAAAATAGACCTAAATAAATGGGATATGCTCTGTCCATGAATTGAAAAGTTCAGTATTGAAAAAATTTCAATTTTTCCAAATTTAATGCAATTCCAATGAAAATATCCACAGAATTATATTCTTTAGAAATCGAAAAGCTGATTTTTATTATATAGCATATGAAAATTCAAGTAATATTAAAGAAGGGGAAAGTGACTAAAAAATTATATCAAGACATATTCATTGCATAAACTACAGAGTGTGGTATTTGCACAAGGATAGAAAAACAGGTTAAGGTACAGAATAGAGAGTCTGGAAACAGACCCACATCCATGCTGTCACCTAATTGATTGTATCAGTGGTAGCACAGTGCATTTCAAATGAATATCTGATTCATTTGATATTCATTTGTGCTGGGTTGGATATTCATTTGAAAACAAATCAAAACAAAGAATCTTTACCCATACCACACAAAAACTGTTCATAGAAGTACTGATTTTAATAAACCCAAATGAACAAAAATGAAGCAAGTATCCATATTTAGATATTAAAATGTACAATGTATGGTAAACTATTAATAAAAGAGAATTCTATATATAATAATAAATATGAACAACATGCAAGTATGTGTACCAATAATTGTCAACAAAATACAACTGTAAATCATAAACATATTGAGTGAAAGAAGCTAGAAAAAGAGTATATATTATGTAATTCCACCGCATAAATATAAAAAACAGACCAAGTTAACCAATAGTGGTATAAATAAGATTGCATTTAACTTTAGCTAATGGATAGAGAATAAGCAGAAACTTGATGTGAACTTCAGTAATTCAAATAATTTTTATTATTTTTTATTAAAAACTTCCTAGGTATTATTGCAACTTATGTAATTCTATACTGTTGATTTATGTGTCCATGTATGATTCTTCAATAAAATTGACAAAATAGACCTTTTTTTGTAGAGGCTGGATAAGGAAAAAATATTAGTATATCCGTGAGTTTTATATTTTAAATGCCCTGTTTTATGAAGCAATGCGTGTTTTGGTTTAAATTATACACAGAACCTCTTGTTGATAATGATAATTTAAGAAACTCTAAAACATTCAAGAGGTTTTATTTGTTATATCATTAAGTAAAATTAATAAATAAGTAATTGTGAAGTAAATGTATCATTTTGAAGATCTCAATGAGCAAAAAAGAAACAATCCTTACATAATTTTAAGCTGATGGCTCTTGTCACATTCTTATGGTACTTTTAGATTTTTAAGAAATCTCATAAAATGTATACACATTATATAAATTGATTGCTATAATGTGGAGGTATTTAATTTTGGAATTGTGCTATCAGAAATTGACTTCAGCTGGCAGCAGAACAAGTTTAATTCAAAGAGAACCAGAACTAAAAAACAAAACATACAAAAACAACCTTAAATTTACTTGTACATAGTGGAAGGGAATATTGCCTTTGACCTTTTAAAGGCTTCAGAATAATTTTTTATTTTGTTCATCTTCTTGAGGTCAGAAAAAGATAGTTTGAAATTATCTGGTAGAACATAATTAAAAGGGAACCACAAAATTCAGTGAAATGGGTATCTCAGTGTTTGGGTCTAGTGAATATCTTTAGTTCTTAAGAGGAAGGGTGGAAATGACAGGGACGAAAACAGTTTAAAATGAGTTTATGGTAGAGAAAGTAACAGGTAATGAAAACTCACAGGAGCAATAGCCAAGTTCATTAGAAGCTAAATCTGGTAAGCAAATAAAGGTTATTTATTTTTTTTTTTAAAAAAGCAAGAATTAGACTGGTGCTCTGTTGGAGAAATGGGTTCTCCTAGATGCAGTGGTTCTTGACTCCAAAGCTGGTGATTAGAAGGATAAGGGCAGAGTTCCAACCTAGGCAAGTCATTACATTAGGGTAACCTGGACCAGATGCAATACTCTGTGAGTACACACTGTCCTCTTCCACCCAAATATGATGTGGAGCTTTTAGGCAATGGTCAACTAAATTTATAATCTTAAAAATAACTTCTTTCTAAAATTCCTATACTTCATATCAGAATTATCTTAATTTAATATTTGTTTATGAACATTATTGATAGTCCTTCTCTAGGTGCTTTTATAAAGTTATAAGATTTAATCATATAGTGTTGACATGTTAATGTTTAATAAAGTGCTGATACTAAAAAAAAAGGGGGGGACATCTGATGAGAAAAACTATGGATTAGAGGTTTTTCATCTTCCTAGATGTAGAATTAACCAGGTTGAATGTTGAATTAGTCAATTTCATCTTTGCCTAGAGATCTTGTCTTTATCAAAATTTCATGGCTGATATATGCTGAATGATTTCAATTAAACATTTAGGTTTTTGTTCAATTATATTGTCCAAGGAAATAGACTAATATTTGTTAACAACTGGTGAATATTTTCTTCAATAGGATTAACTTAAAATGCACTAGAAAAGTAAGATGCATTCCTTATCTTGTAGCCCAAGGCAAAACTGAGCTCACAAGATTAAAACAGTATATCTACTTACAAGCAATACTGCCAGAACATTGATCTGATAATAAATAATGTAGCTTGTACTTGAAGGCCATGGAAGTTTCCTTTTGCAACATCTTACAAGTACAATTTTCTCAGTTCTCTAGGGAATGGATGAGCAAATTGCTCAAGTGGAAAAACAGTGAGTTAAAATGGAGGTAAAAGAGAACAGGTATTTCACAAATTTTATTGATCTTGTTTAATTAAAAAAATCCATGAGAATAATTTTACTTTATCTTTGAACTTAATTATTTTTATATGTTACAAATAGCATAAAACTACAAGCTAATCCCCGCAAAATATGAAAAATACTAATAAAGCTTTTTTATTCAGTGCCCACATTTCATAAGGCATGGGAAATAGTTTTATATTTAAAAAGCTGTTTTCATTCCCACATGGTGGACCTAATAATTTGGAGCTAACCCCCAGTAACTCATACTTTTATAATATTGTTATCTTAAATTTAAATGGGACCTGTGAATATGATGTGTATCAATCCCATGATCATGTTACAGTATAAGGTGCAAGAGATTTTGTAGATATAGTTAAGTTTCCTAATCAATTGACTTTGAGTTACTAAAAAAGGAGATTACCTGGTATAAACTTGACTTATTCAGTTGCTTTCTTAAGAGGCACAAGAAACAGCAACAAACACTGTCCTGCTGGATTAGGCAAAAGCAAAACACTGCCTGTGGAAGAGGATGTGTGGCTGGACCTGATCCCTATAAATACAGGAGACACATCAGTGTCCCAGTCACAAGAAACTACTCTGCAACAACCTGAATGAGTTTAGAAGAGAAAGCAGAGGTTCAGATGAGAGCCATAGCCCTACCTAAATGCCTTGATTCTAGGTTTGGGGGAAGACAGAATCCACTGATTCATGCCCAGATTTCTGACTCACAGGAACTGTGAGGTAATAAACATTCATTGTTTTAAGACACAAAACTTGAGAAAAATTTGTTGAACAGCACTAAAATATATATAGAATATAGATAGATATATTTATATATAATATATATTATATATAATTATTGTACATATATTATTACATATATGAAATTACATTTATATATTTCATACATATGAAATTATATATATATATATATATATATATATATATATATATATATATATATATATCTTTTAAATGCAGGTATTATTATCCTCATTTTAGAATAATGAAAAAACGGAAGCCAAAAGGGGTTAAGTGAAAGAACTGGGATTGGGACAACATTCTGTTTGACACACAAACATTCATATTCCTCTGTTCTCTCCATAATCACATTATTGGTTTACTAGCCTGTAAAATTTCATTTCGCTCATAATGTGAAGCATCATGTTACTATAATCCCACAAATTATAAGAGAAGGAAGACAACACAAAGATTTCCTGTTTTTCATACTTTAGGACTAACTGACTTTTGAAATAGGGGTTTATGTGATTTGATTTCTGATTTATCTTGTAATTTTAAATAGTAGTTTTCAGCTACTATTTACTGTTTGCTTGCCATGTGCTACCCTGTTGCTAAACAAGTTTTAAGCATTATCACATTTAATATTAACAGTGTGAGGAAACTGCTATCTCTATTTATCAAATATGGAAACCTGAGACACAGATAATTTAAGTCATTTGTTCAAGGACACACACTTAGTAAGTATCAAAGCTTCAATCTGCAGCTATGTTTTCCGATTCTAAAACTTTCACACACACTTATTCTTTATATTTTAAGATTTCCTGTTCATCTTAACCTTCTTTTACTTCTCATTGTGCCTCTGTTTTTCATACCTTACCTCTTTATCACTCTTCTTTAATTCACAATCCACACACATTATAATTTCTACATAATGGACCACACATTCAAAGTACAATCAATTATTACATGTTATTATGGGTCATGCACTGGAAAAACAATGGATCTAGTAATGAAAAAACAAAGCTTCTACCTTCAATGGTTTTTACGTCTAAGACAGGAGGAAGTTTAAAAAATGCATACCTGAGATATACAATAGTGTATCAGTGGTAAATATTTTTAGTGCAAGAGAAATTTTCAATGCTAAAATGATATTTGAACAGAAACTTGAAGCACTGAAACACAGAGGAACAAAATTTAGCATTTCTGATCAGGTACAAATGCCATGTAGGTGAGAAAATCCTTGCAATGTTCATGTAAATTCTAGGGAGTCAAATCCAGTAAGAAATGGTGAGTGAGGTCAGAAAAGTGGTACATATAAAAGCCAGTCAGGCATTCTAAGCAAATTGGCTTTGATTTTGAATGAAATTAGATGCCATTGGGACATCTGAACACAGAGATAATATGGTTTGCTTAGACTTGTAAATTTTCACTCTTAGTTCTGTATTAAAAATATTTTGTAGAAAAGAGAAGCAAAAATTCTCTCTCTCTCTCTCTCTCTCTCTCTCTCTCTCTGTGTGTGTGTGTGTGTGTGTGTGTGTGTCTATGTATAAGGTCCAATTAGTATACTGATTTTAGTTTTGGTTTTGCTCCCAGAGATGAAATCCTAGACCTCCCACATGTTAGGCAAATGCTTTCCTACTGAGCTACATCCCAAGTCCTTAGGTAGCTATAGTGTAATAAAACCCCAGCATAATGAGGGTTCTGTCAAGCTTATAAAGGATGAGTAAGAAAGCTTCAGACTTGGAGGGTATTTTAAATGTAACATCAACAGTGCACAGATGAAATGTATGGAATGCGGTCTATGAGAGCAAGATGAATCTTAGATGACCCCCAGTTGCTCATCCTGAGTAACTGAATTTACTGAGGTCAATAAGAATGAGGAAAGAGAATACTTAGAAGTAGAAAAGGTAAAATTATTTAGGGAACATCAAAACAGAGATATCAGGCAGGCAAACATATACACATCTGAAGTTGAAGGGAGAGGTAGATTTGTGAGTTATCAGCACAGAGCCAATATTTAAAGCAAAATGACTAGATGAAAACTCCAAAAGTGTGAGTGGATGAATAGGAGAGAACATCTAAGGTCTCAGGCAGAGAAGTTAGAATGTTGGAGCAAAAACAGAAAGAAAAATTGAGAAGGAGCAGCCATTTGTTAAGGAAATTGAGAGAAACACTTTCCCAAAAGCCATGAGTTAGTCAGCTTTTATATTCATATTTACCATGATAAATATCTGCAACTGCCCCACAGCGGACACTCCACCGAGGCAGTCAGTGGCCACCATCCGGGAAAGCTGAAGGATACACCGCCACTCTCCTTCAGAGTGCAACATCAAAACAGGTCGGTGTCATTCAGCTCACCCCCCAGACAGCGGGAATTCGCATAAAATCTCTCCTAGGCTTGCCGGGAGAGGGAGTATCAAGCTGAGCCTCCATAAAGACTAGGGGGAAACTAGAGACACCTGACCTCCAACCCCTCCTCCCAGTAGCAGCCAAAACGAAACCTGGCTAGCCAGCGCTGGGGGAGGGGCAAGCAGAAAAAATCAAAGTGATAGAGTGCCAGGGATCCCAACAGCCTGCAGCAGGGCCCCGGAGATCCAGGCCAACTGACTCGCGTGGCCTGCCCTGCGGCTACAGAAGGCGTGGCGCCTCAGTGAACCCATTAATTAGCAAGCAGGGAGGTTAGGGACTGCCATTAGGTGGAATCCCGCCAGCCAAGCCCACACGGACCCTTGGGCCGAGCACGGGATCTCAGAAGGGGAAGGAAGCGGTACAGTCCCATCCCCCACAGCGGACACTCCACCGAGGCAGTCAACGGCCACCATCCGGGAAAGCTGAAGGATACACCGCCACTTTCCTTCAGAGTGCAACATCAAAACAGCGGACACTCCACCGAGGCAGTCAGCGGCCACCATCCGGGAAAGCTGAAGGATACACCGCCACTCTCCTTCAGAGTGCAACATCAAAACAGTGGACACTCCATCCAGGCAGTCAGCGGCCACCATCCGGGAAAGCTGAAGGATACACCACCACTCTCCAACAGCTTGCAACATCAAAACAGCCAGCAGCAGGACCCCGGAGATCCAGGCCAACTGATTCGCGCGGCCTGCCCCGCAGCTACAGAAGGCGTGGCGCCTCAGAGAAGCCATTAATTAGCAAGCAGGGAGGTTAGGGACTGCCATTAGGTGGAATCCCGCCAGCCAAGCCCACCGCCCACGCCCGGAACAGGCCCAGCGACCTGCCAGCATGGTAGTCACGACACCCCAATTGGAATAGGGACAGAGCAGAACCGCCTTCCACTCCCGGAACAGGCCCAGAGAGCCGCCAGCGTGGTAGACACGTCACCCCAATTGGAGTAGGGGCACAGCCGCCACCCGCACCTGCAAGGGAGACTTTTCAACTATACAAGAGCAACATAAATAAATAGGGGGTAAATTTCAAAACACAACAGTTGCACCAAGCAGAAAGAAACGCGAACAGTATGAAAAGACAAGGAAAGAAAGGACCACAAGCAATGCAGGTCAACTCAACTTTAGAAGAGGTAATAGCTGCAACAGATGGAATATCAGATAAAGAGTTCAGGATATATATGCTTCAGATGATCTGGAGTCTCAAGGAAGACATGAGACAGCAAAATCAGACAATGAAAGATCACATTGACAAACAAATCCAGGAAGTAAAAGATCAATTTCACAGGGAGATAGAGGTAATAAAAAACAAACAAATAGAAATTCTAGAAATGCAGGAAACAATAAACCAACTTAAAAACTCAACTGAGAATACTACCAGCAGAGTAGATCACTTAGAAGAGAGAACATCAGACAATGAAGACAAAGTATTTCAACTGGAAAAGAACATAGACAGCTCAGCAAGTCTGCTAAGAAACCATGAGCAGAACATCCAAGAATTATGGGACAATATCAAAAGACCAAATTTAAGAGTCATTGGGATACAGGAAGGCACAGAGCTCCATTCCAAAGGAATAAACAGTCTATTCAGTGAAATAATACGAGAAAACTTCCCAGAATTGAAGATTGAGACAGAATCCCAAATCCTAGAAGCCTACAGGACGCCGAATGTGCAAAATCATAAGAGATCCACACCTAGACACATTATAATGAAGATGTCCAACATACAGAATAAGGAGAGAATTTTAAAAGCTGCAAGAGAAAGAAAGCAGATTACATTTAGGGGTAAACCAATCAGGATAACAGCTGATCTCTCAACACAGACTCTGAAAGCTAGAAGATCCTGGAATAACATATTTCAAACACTGAAAGACAATGGGCTCCAACCAAGAATCGTGTATCCGGCGAAATTAAGCTTCAGGTTAGAAGATGAAATTAAAACCTTCCACAATAAACAAAAGTTAAAAGAATTCGCAGCTAGAAAACCATCTCTTCAAAAAATCCTTGGCAAAACATTACAGGAAGAGGAAATGGAAAATAACATTGAAAACCAACAATGGGAGGTAGGACAGTAAAGGGGGGAAAGTAGTCAAAGAGGATAACAAATCAGGTTTAGTAACATCAATAAACAAATATGGATAGAAGAACAAACCATATCTCAATAATAACCCTAAATGTTAATGGCTTAAACTCACCAATTAAGAGACACAGGCTAGTAGAATGGATCAAAAAACAAGACCCAACAATATGCTGTCTACAGGAGACGCATTTGATAGGAAAAGATATACATAGACTGAAGGTGAAAGGTTGGGAAAAATCATATCACTCATATGGACCGCGGAAACAAGAAGGAGTGTCCATACTCATATCTAATAAAATAGATTTCAAGCCAAAGCTAATCAAAAGGGATATAGAAGGACACTTCATACTGCTCAAGGGAACCATACACCAACAAGACATAACAATCATAAATATATATGCCCCAAATAATGGTGCAGCTGTGTTCATCAAGCAAACTCTTCTCAAGTTCAAGAGTCTAATAGACCACCATACAATAATCATGGGAAACTTCAACACACCTCTCTCACCACTGGACAGATCTTCCAAACAAAAGTTAAATAAGGAAACTATAGAACTCAATAACACAATTAACAACCTAGACTTAATTGACATATATAGACTATACCACCCAACAACAAGTAGCTACACCTTTTTCTCAGCAGCACATGGAACCTTCTCAAAAATAGACCATATACTATGTCACAGGGCAACTCTTAGACAATACAAAGGGGTAGAGATAATACCATGCATCTTATCTGATCATAATGGAATGAAACTGAAAATCAATGATAAAAGAAGAAAGGAAAAATCAAGCATCACCTGGAGAATGAACAATAGGTTGCTGAGTGATCAATGGGTTTTAGAAGACATCAAGGAGGAAATTAAAAAATTCCTAGAGTTAAATGAAAACACAGACACAACATATCGGAATCTATGGGACACATTGAAAGCAGTTCTAAGAGGAAAATTCATTGCTTGGAGTTCATTCCTCAAAAAAAGAAAAAAACCAACAAATAAATGATCTCATACTTCATCTCAAAATCCTAGAAAAAGAAGAGCAAAACAACAGCAAAAGAAGTAGAAGGCAAGAAATAATTAAAATCAGAGCTGAAATTAATGAAATTGAAACAAAAGAAACAATTGAAAAAATTGACAAAACTAAAAGCTGGTTCTTTGAAAAAATAAATAAAATTGACAGACCCTTAGCCATGCTAACGAAGAGAAGAAGAGAGAGAACCCAAATTACTAGCATACGGGATGAAAAAGGCAATATCACAACAGACACTTCAGAAATACAGAAGATAATCAGAAATTACTTTGAATCCTTATACTCCAATAAAATAGAAGATAGTGAAGGCATAGATAAATTCCTTGAGTCCTATGATCTGCCCAGATTGAGCCAGGGGGATATAGACAACCTAAACAGACCAATAACAATAGAGGAAATAGAAGAAACCATCAAAAGACTACCAACTAAGAAAAGCCCAGGACCGGATGGGTATACAGCAGAGTTTTACAAAACCTTTAAAGAGGAACTAACACCAATACTTTTCAAGCTATTTCAGGAAATAGAAAAAAGAGGGAGAACTTCCAAATTCATTCTACGAGGCCAACATCACCCTGATTCCGAAACCAGACAAAGACACTTCAAAGAAGGAAAACTACAGACCAATATCTCTAATGAACCTTGACGCAAAAATCCTCAATAAAATTCTGGCGAATCGGATTCAAATACATATCAAAAAAATTATACATCATGATCAAGTAGGATTCATCCCTGGGATGCAAGGCTGGTTTAATATACGGAAATCAATAAATGTTATTCACCACATCAATAGACTTAAAAATAAGAACCATATGATCATCTCAATAGATGCAGAAAAAGCATTCGACAAAGTACAGCATCCCTTTATGTTCAAAAAGCTAGAAAAATTAGGGATAACAGGATCATACCTCAACATTGTAAAAGCAATCTATGATAAGCCACAGGCCAGCATCATTCTGAATGGAGAAAAATTGAAGGCATTCCCTCTAAGATCTGGTACAAGACAGGGATGCCCTCTCTCACCACTTCTGTTCAACATAGTCCTCGAAACACTGGCCAGAGCAATTAGACAGACAAAAGAAATTAAAGGCATAAAAATAGGAAAAGAAGAACTTAAATTATCACTATTTGCAGATGATATGATTCTATACCTAGCAGACCCAAAAGGGTCTACAAAGAAGCTATTAGAGCTAATAAATGAATTCAGCAAAGTGGCAGGATATAAGATCAACACGCATAAATCAAAGGCATTCCTGTATATCAGCGACAAATCCTCTGAAACAGAAATGAGGACAACTACTCCATTCACAATATCCCCCAAAATAATAAAATACTTGGAAATCAACCTAACAAAAGAGGTGAAAGATTTATACAATGAAAATTACAGAACCCTAAAGAAAGACATAGAAGAAGACCTTAGAAGATGGAAAAATATACCCTGCTCATGGATAGGCAGAACTAACATCATCAAAATGGCGATATTACCAAAAGTTCTCTATAAGTTCAATGCAATGCCAATCAAAATCCCAACAGCATATCTTGTAGAAATAGATAAAAGAATCATGAAATTCATATGGAATAATAAAAGACCCAGAATAGCAAAAACAATACTAAGCAGGAAGTGTGAATCAGGCGGTATAGCGATACCAGACTTCAAACTATACTACAGAGCAATAGTAACAAAAACAGCATGGTACTGGTACCAAAACAGGCGGGTGGACCAATGGTACAGAATAGAGGACACAGTAACCAATCCACAAAACTACAACTATCTTATTTTTGATAAAGGGGCTAAAAGCATGCAATGGAGGAAGGATAGCATCTTCAACAAATGGTGCTGGGAAAACTGGAAATCCATTTGCACCAAAATGAATCTGAATCCCTATCTCTCACCATGCACAAAAGTTAACTCAAAATGGATCAAGGAGCTTGATATTAAATCAGAGACACGGCATCTGATAGAAGAAAAAGTTGGTTATGATCTACACGCTGTGGGATCGGGCTCCAAATTCCTCAATAGGACACCCATAGCGCTAGAGTTAACAAATAGAATCAACAAATGGGACTTACTCAAACTAAAAAGTTTTTTCTCAGCAAAAGAAACAATAAGAGAGATAAACAGGGAGCCTACATCCTGGGAACAAATCTTTACTCCACACACTTCAGATAGAGCCCTAATAACCAGAATATACAAAGAACTCAAAAAATTAGACAATAAGATAACAAATAACCCAATCAATAAATGGGCCAAGGACCTGAACAGACACTTCTCAGAGGAGGACATACAATCAATCAACAAGTACATGAAAAAATGCTCACCATCGCTAGCAGTCAGAGAAATGCAAATCAAAACTACCCTAAGATACCATCTCACTCCAGTAAGACTGGCAGCCATTAGGAAGTCAATCAACAATTAGTGCTGGAGAGGATGCGGGGAAAAGGGCACTCTTGTTCATTGCTGGTGGGACTGCAAATTGGTGCAGCCAATTTGGAAAGCAGTATGGAGATTTCTCAGAAAGCTGGGAATGGAACCACCATTTGACCCAGCTATTCCCCTTCTCGGTCTATTCCCTAAAGCCCTAACAAGAGCATGCTACAGGGACACTGCTACATCGATGTTCATAGCAGCTCAATTCACGATAGCAAGACTGTGGAACCAGCCTAGATGCCCTTCAATAGATGAATGGATAAAAAAATGTGGCATTTATACACTATGGAGTATTACTCTGCATTAAAAAATGACAAAATCATAGAATTTGGAGGGAAATGGATGGCATTAGAGCAGATTATGCTAAGTGAAGCTAGTCAATCTTTAAAAAACAAATACCAAATGACTCCTTTGATATAAGGGGAGTAAACAAGGACAGGGTAGGGACGAAGAGCTTGAGAAGAATATTTACATTTAACAGGGATGAGAGGTGGGAGGGAAAGGGAGTGAGAAGGGAAATTGCATGGAAATGGAAGGCGATCCTCAGGGTTATACAAAATGTCATATAAGAGGAAAGGAGGGGTAAGACAAGAGAATACAAATGGAAGAAATGATTTACAGTAGAAGGGGTAGAGAGAGAAAAGGGGAGGGGAGGGGAGGGGAGGGGAGGGGGGATAGTAGACAATAGGACAGACAGCAGAATACATCAGACACTAGAAAGGCAATATGTCAATCAATGGAAGGGTAACTGATGTGATACAGCAATTTGTATACAGGGTAAAAGCGGGAGTTCATAATCCACTTGAATCAAACAGTGTAATATGATGTATTAAGAACTATGTAATGTTATGAACGACCAATAAAAAAAAATATCTGCAACTAATCAACTTAATAAGAGAAAAGTTTTATTTTGGATATCAGTTTCAGTCGATACTTAGTGGACCGTTATTTGAGGCCTGTGGCAAGGCAGCACATCATGGCAGAGTGCAAGGCAGTCCTGCTTATCCCATGCTGCTCAAGAAGTGAAAGAGCCAGGGGAAGGGTCCCAAATTCCCTTTGAGGGCTTGCCTCAATGACCAGAAGATCTCTCGCTGAATAGCACCTTTTAAATATATCACCACCTCCCAACAGGGACATGGACTGGGGACCAAACCTTCAACACATGGGTCTTTGGGGCACACTTGTCCACACCATAGCAGAATGTTTCCAGAAAGAGGGAGGGATAAACTTTGTCAATGAATGTTGATGAATCAAGGTGAGATCTTATAATTGACCTTTAGATGTATCAGTCATTGGTTGTGGCCTTGACAGGAGCTAGGAGGTGATTGGAGAGAGAAATGACTGTTCAATCAGAAAAGGTGGGAAAAAAATCCAAAACAGAAAGCTTAGACAAACTTTTTAAAAACTTTTTGCTGTGAAGGAGATAGAACTCTAAGTCAATACCCAGAAAGGATGCCACATGTAGAATGGGTTTCATATTTATTTTTCTAATAAAAAATGTCAGAATGTTTGTGTGTGATGGGAATATGATTTGACCATGTATAAATGTGCAGTAGGTGAATTATTGATTTAATCAGTATTAGATATTTGCCAGGCAAGATCATGGTTTCACAGATTAATGCATGATTAAAATTGTATAGTATTTTGCTGATGATATCCTGCTGTTTTACAGACAATTAGATTAAAAGGATTTTGAGGGTTCAAAAGAGGTGGTGAGTGAAGTCTTAATAGGGGATACACAAAGTGCTATGAGAATGAGCAAGAGTTCCTGGGTCTTGTTGTTCAGTCTGAGGGAAATAGTCACGCAGGACCTGTTATGATTATCCTGATGGTAGGCTTTACAGAGTTTCTGATGATTTCAAGAGTCTGGAAAGAATGTAAAAAAGGTTCTTGCAAGTAATATGCAGGACTGGGCTCCTTCTTAATTCCTGCTAATGGAAGCAGATAGGCAATATGTGAGTTCTGGCACATTCTTTGTTCTTGGAGATGAAGAGTGGAGGTCAAGGATAAAGGAAAAGTTTGACAGGATAATCTATACTTTTGCATCTTCATTCAATGTAAACAAAAGTTATTGTAAAGTAAAGGCAGCAACTATGGGAATGTAACTTGACTGAGACATAATACTATTCTTCAACTTTTTTAAAGATTTGATTGATTCACAAGTTTCCCTCATTCATTCCCATCCAAACCTGAAGACTACTCAAAAGTTACAAATATTTTAATGGTTTCAGAGAAGTGGAGAAATATTTCTGAGAGTGGGAGGTGGAGAACAAAATTAAAGCAGAAGTGAGATCAAGGAAACACAGAGAGCCATTTTTTTAAAAAGAAATCATTCCTATATTGCATTTGGGATGTGTATGATATTAACATAATTATTCTAAATCTTGCTTTCTTCATTTAAAACAGTAACCTTTTTTCTATGATTTATTGCTAATTTCTAAAGATTGACTTACACATATTGTTGACTAAACTGTCAAAATTTAATGATTCAGCTACACTATCTCACTTCTATGTGTTGTGACTTTGAGGCTTTGCATTGAGTTGATTCTGTTTATCAATCTGCTTGAAATGAAAAGATATGAAAATTTGCATTGATTATTTTGATGGATTATCTGAGGAGAAATAAAGGTTATATCCAAGTCTAAATAATGAGCTCTTTTTATCTTGCATTCCTCATTTCATTACTTATCTTTCAAAAATAATGTAAAATGACAAAAATAATACATACATAGTTGCAGAAAGTACCTGTTTAAATTGTAGAACACATATTTACATCAATACTATAGTCAGATACATGTTTATGTGACATTTAAAGAAAATATATGTATGCTTAAAAATTAAGACATCTAAAGTTAATGAAATTTATTTTTTTCAAGTAGATGTAAGGTCAATAATAACCTCATGATTTCTATGAGGCATAAGATTGACTTTTAACATAGTAGAAAAAGAGATTACATTTTATTGTAGAATAGATCAGGGATTGAGAAATTCACAACTATATATATATATATATATATATATATATATATATATATATATATATATAATAAATTGATGATATAATCCTGAATAATACAATTGACATTTAATTTAAAAAAAATATTATTGAAGATCTAGTTCAGTGGTAGAGCACTTATTTAGAATGTTCAAGACTCTGAGTTAAATTCCTCTCACCACCTCTGTGCATGCATACACATACACACACACACACACAAGATTTGAGCAAAATTTAATATCATGAGTCACATCTTTGCCAATGCCTAAAAGTGTGACTCTATATGTACATTTGATACTTTAAATATAAGTTAGTTCATAAATAAAGTCTTATGAATAAAAAACTATTATCTTAGTTATTCACAAATTTATGCAATTAGAAATAGCAAAACATATTAAATATGTACTCCAAATACTTGGTCCCCTATTTCAATATTGCCTTTTTATAGCTACTTTTGAGAATATAATTCATGTGTATTGAATTCTATCCATATAAACTGTGTAATTTTGAAAAATGAATATATATGTTTAGAAATATATTTATACATATATAGATTTATATTTCATATATATTTATATAAATAAAATTTATTTTATTTATGTATTTTATATATGAATGTTTATATAAATATACTTATTAAATATATTTACATAAATATGTTTATATTTTATATATATATATATCCCAGAGCAAGCTATAGAACATTTCTATCACTTCAGACAATTTCCCTTGTTTGCCTAATTGCTCATCCTCCTGACTGAGGCAAGCATTTTGTGATTATTTTCTCTATGAATTAGTTTGTTAGTTCAAATATTTAACAGAAATTGTATCATAAAACTGATTTCCATATAGCACCTTTGATACAACATAATGTCCATGAGATACATTCCTATGGTTGCAGATAGCAATTCCCTATTCCATTTTATGGTGCATTGAATTTTGTTTGTGCATATATCACACTTTGTGTATCTATTTTCCTATCAATGGATTGTTTGAAGCCTAGGTGTATTATGCATAATGCTCCTATAAACATTCTCTCAGATTTTTATAGAAATATACTTTTATTACTCATTAGTTAAACTACCAATAATAGAATTGCTTGCTTGAACAGTATGTTAATATTTACTGTGAAATCACATATCCAACACTTTTTCCAAAGTGATTTTGTTCATTTTATATTTATCACCAATACATAAGATTTCTATTTGCTTCATAAGTTAGCCAATATTTTGTATTTTTCAGCTTTTTAAAAATAATTTCATTAAAATACAAAATACATATAAAAATTCACCCATTTAAAATGTGCAAAATACAGGTTTTTAAATTATATTTAGAATCATGTGTAATAGAGAGGAAGACTTCTTTTGCCTATTTGAACAAAACTTTTCAGTAACCATTGCCTCCTTCTCTTTCCTTTCTCTTTTGCTCTAACCTAGGGAAGACAATAGGAAATCACTTATTCTTTCCCCCTTAACACTGACTCAGTCTTCAAATCATGCAAATTTGGCCATAAATAACAACATTAACTTTGGCATCACTTCCTGACCAGTATAAAAGCCAAGTCACTTGTCTCTCCTCAATTTTGTCACCTGGGCCCTGCTTTCTTGGAGAGTCTCATAATATGAGTGATTACTCTTTCTATATCTTCCTTGTGTGTGTAGCATCATCATCATCATACTTTATGGAGGGAGGTTGATTTTAACTTCCACAAGCAACTATAAAATATTGTATTAACCACATAGTCTAATTTTAGAATATTTTCACCACCTCAAAAAAAAATGTCAGAGGCTTTAGTATTCACTCCCAATTATCCACCATACCCTTAGTTCCTGACCTTGGGCAGGCACTGGTCTACTTACTGTATAAACATATTTGTATTCTAAGAAATAAAATTCTACAAATGAAAGTATACAATAGGTGGAGCTTTGTGACTTCTTTCACTTAGCACAGAGTTTTTGAAGTCCATCCACCCAATTTATAATATTTTTATTACCAAACTATATGACATTATATGGTATACCACATTTTACATAATCACTCATCAATAGATGAACATTTGTTACTCCCCCACACCCATTTTTCTTTATGGGGAGATAGGTATTCATTTAACCTTGATTATTAAGAGTCAAATTGTTAAGTCAAATGATAATCTGTTTTATATTTTGAATAATTGCTAAGCTGTTTTCATTTTTTTAATTAGTTGTTCAAAACATTAAATAGCTCTTGACGTATCATATTTCATACATTTGATTCAAGTGGGTTATGAATTCCCATTTACTAAGCTGTTTTCAAAGTTGTTGTATTGTCTTACATTCCTAGGGGCACGATATATTAGGACCCAATTTCCCCCAGTTTTTTTGTTGAGCTTTGGATTATAACTTTTATTGTTTGTGCTTTGGATTATAATGTTGGTTTTTAGTTATTTCCAATTGTTTTTAAAACTTTTGACTGTATTATAAAACACATTTTATTTGTTCTTCTATGTTTTTATTTATCTCATGGTAGTAGAAAATTTTAAAAAGTGAATATAATCATATTAATATATTTAAGGAGGCCACATACAGTCCATTATTCTTGGTCTTGGTTGGTAACTTGCAAAACTAATAGATAATATTAAGAAAACACTAAACTCCATACACAACACAAATGGTACGTATATGTTAATAAAAAATGAATTAAAAGCAAGGTGCTGTAATTTGGGTGTGTCTTCCAAAGGTTCTTGGGTAGAGGCCTTAATTCTCAGTGTTGATAGGATGGTTATGAGAGATGCTTGGGTCATGAGGGTAGAGCCCTTGTCAACAGATTAATGCCGTTACCATGGGAATGAGTTAATTAATGAAAGAAGGTTGGTATGAAAGTAAATTGGCCTCCTGGGCTGTATGTTCCACACATACTCACTTGCTCTGTGAGATAATGGAACACCAAAGCCCTTGCTAGATGCTGTGGCCATGCTCTTGGATTTCATAGACTCCAGAATTGTGAGCCAACTCCCCTCATTTTATTACTCAGCCTGTTCTACTCTGTTATAGCAATAGAAAGTGAACTAAGACCCAAGGGATTCAGAATATTCTTTGAATCATTCAAAAAAACTTAAAGGGAGTAATAAAAATTTACTTAATAGTCACAACCATAAGAAACATCTCATTTTCCCTTTCACAAAAGATAACATCATTTCCACTTTCAAATTAGTGCTAAACCTATTATGAATTATAAATGTTTAAATAAACAAAGAGGAGCAGGGAGAACAACAGCACTTGGCAACATGCAATTATGTATATAAATATTTATAAAAATTTAAAGATACTTCACATACTCTCTCTATACACACACACACACACACACACACACACACTTAGGCTATGACATCACTATATGACATCACTATAATCTATTGAAATCAGTATCATATGTGTGTTCTGTCACTAACCAAAACATTATCATGTAGTGAGTGGCTGTACTACATTAGGATGATCTGTACAAAAACAATAAGACAAAATTATAGTGTACTGGGACAAAATAGTCCCATTGGGTACATTTATTAATGCATATTTGAACTGAAGCAAAATCTCAAGAATATACCATCACTAGCATTCCAATGGCTATATCTAAACTGTTCTTAACCAATAACTAAGAACATTTCCATGAGGGTATATATGTTCATGTGTTTCTAATAAAATAGGTATATGAAACTGTATCAATAAAAGATCCAGATTTCTTGTTTCACCTTTATATTTCACATTGCATATGCATTCCAGAAACAGTAGGGAGACAAAAGCATCCCTCCTTATAAGCATTAAGAATTTAACCTGTACCGATGTATGTATTCTGCATGTATTTATCACACTATAAGACATAATTAAACACTAAATTAAAATAATATAGGCCCCCATGTACTCATAAGCCAGTTAAAATGTCAAAGAATTTACACAGATAAAAGAGTTTTTGAAATATAACTAAATTATTTTTTTTTATTTTTAGGCATCCTTGGATAATAAACTTGTTTTTCTCTTCAGCACACTTAACATTATTCTAAGAAGTGCCTTAGAACATGAGGAGATTTATATTTAATGATGTGATTTAAGGATTGGATTCTGCATGAGCTTTAAGTTTAAATAAAGTTAGTTGTTAGGTTCAGCACATTAATTATAGTTAGTGCTTCTATGGTTATTTTTAAAAATATTCTTGCCAGGATTTTCTACTGTTTATCACTTATGATAAGAGATCATTAATGAGTAAAATTTATTGGAAATACTCATAAAAGAATGAATACTGCCATATTTTAGAGATGAAATTATATTTTTCTTTTTATATTTTTCCAGTTTTAATCTAAGATAGCTGTTTATACCAGGCCAATAATTAGATATTTGAAATATGTCTGTGTTTGTATATATACATAGGTATGTATAATTAGATATTTTAATTATATGTTTTTACACATATGCATGTATGTTATTAAATATTTTAAATATATATGCTTATGAAAGCACAGTAAAAGTAGATTTTTTTTCATTTTTGTGATAACAAATTTGTGAATCAAACTTGACAGATGCTACAACAATACCATTCCCTTCAAAGGGTACCAAATACTCTTTGATCAAATGAGAAATGATCAAAGTCTAAGCCTGTTTTTAAAACCCATGAAAATATTGGATTTAAGTGCCTTTCTTTTTCTTTCTCCTTGAGTTAGTCCTTTGATGAAACATTTTATTAAAAGAAAAATGAAGAAAACCAATGTAATATAGAGAACGAGACACAGGTGATACTTTATTATGGGGACATTTATCATGACACTGAAAAAACTAGCATTTTGAAGGGAAAGTCATCAAAGATCTAAGGACATGTGTTCCTTTTGGATGTCTTGGTTGTTTCATTTCTTTTACTCAGGAAGTTCATTTTCTTATGCTTGAATTTTACTGCTGTTTAGATGCTTCTTTGATTTGAGGACATTTTAAATTTAAATTAAATATATCTGTGCTAATGCCATCAAAAAAGATTGAGCTTATTCCTACATAGAATGGCAAAATATTATATCAAAGTACAGACCACAGCTTTCAGCAGCACTCTATCAACTCAAAAAATTTCCCCAAACAAGAATAATCCACAAATGCCTTGGCTAATATTATATCACATTTCTATATCATCAGCAGACCAAACTTTGTTAATAGATCGAATTCACTGATGTACTATTATGAAGGCAGCTCACATGAGATGTAGAAAATACTTCAAACCACTTCAGATGTTTTTCTTCCTATCAAAACAGCAAATCGCATCCTCCCTTAAAGAAAAATATGAATCTTTAATGGTACAGTATATATTACAAAGCAAGGAGTAATCTTTCCAACTAAAATAGAGATAGGAGAACTATTTGTAAAATTTTACAAGATAGAATGTTCAAATATAGATGCTTCCTGTGCTATATTTGACTTATGTTCACCTAAATGATAGGAGAAATGTATATAGCTTTATTATTTTGGGGAATGAGTAAAACACAAATCTTATCTGTATAGTTTCTTAAAACAAATATGAAAATATTAAGCACTCATGAGTGTTGGAGTTCTATGAAATGATACCTCAACTTTATTGGTCCACTTATCACTGTCTTTTTCTGTGCTCAATTACCCAATGCAGTGGTTTTATTTCAGACTAGTATTAACAATGCTGATTTCCAATTACTAAACTGCTTTTCTCTGCTGGCACAGTCAGGGTATGACCTTATTATGTATATTGCAAAGGAAACAAGAACAAGTACTGAAATCTATGATTTTTCTTATACTAGAATTTACACATTTCCACACTCATTTCATGAATCTCAAGAGTAATCTTATCTGTTTAAATTAGTGGCTTCTTAATTATGTCTTGTAAAGCTATGGTATCACTGGATGAATCTTCAGACCACTGAGTGGAATTCATGGTGTATGAAAAAAGCTAAGCAGGCTGATAGAAAGCTCCATGTTTTCACTTTTTTTTTTCTTTTAAGTACCAAGGATTGAACTCAGGGGGAGTAGAACAGTGAGCCACACCCCCAGCCCTATTTTGTATTTTATTTAGAGACAGGGTCTCACTGAGTTGTTTACTGCCTCACTGTTGCTGAGGCTGGCTTTCAACTCACAATGCTCCTGACTCAGCCTCCTAGCTTCTGGGATTACAGGCATGCACCAACGCATCCAGACATGTTTTAACTTTATATACAACAAAGTTAACTTTTTTGTACATACCTGAGCTCCACATTTAATTTTTTTAAATAAACTGTTATAAAAGGTCTTGAATAGCTTTAAATTCACTGAAAATTATAAAGCTAGTACAAAGAGTTCTCATGCACACTACATAGAAGTTTTGCCTTTGTTAACATTGGTGTGGCACAGATGTCAGAGTTGATGAATTAGAATTGAGATTTCCTTATAACTAGGGTCCATATGTTTTTCCTTTATGACTTATCCTTCTTCAAAATTTCAAGTCTTTATCATTTAGAAATATGTGTATCTAAGATGTCAACTACTGCCATATATGCAAGTATTCATTGATATAAATGTTATGCTAGTGTTGAATATAAAGGAATCACTTAAGATGACTGATTCTTTTGTCTTTTTCTTAATAAGAAAATCTTATATGTATAAAAGGATTTTATACATTTTCTTATGTAAACTCAATAATTATATATTACATAGTCATAGCATGACATATATTTTAATACACTGATGTTTATATTCTGCATAAAACTAGACATAATGATTTAAAAGGAATTAAGCAAATATATCTAGCCAAGAACTCATTCAAAAATTGAGATAATACATTTTCTATTCATATTGTCCAAATAAATTAAAGAAATTCAAATATAGTGATGTAGAATTTTTTAAAAGGGGAAATTTAAGAAGAATGAGATAAAAATTTTATTTCTTATGAAAATGAGCTATGAATGTTTTCTATTTCTTATATCAATTTTTAATGAAACCAATATTCAAATACATTCTGTTACCTCTACTTTATAAATTAGTTTTTGAGTATATATTTACCCTGTTATTAAAAATTCTTTGAGCTCCATAGAATACAAATACCCTATTAAAAAGGTTGATATTTTCAATTCACTTCACAAAGTCTTTAAATCTTATTATTAAGTCTGAATTTCCAATGGCCCCAAGCCCTTCTCTACTCATTGCTTAACATTCTTGTTTTAAAAAGTAACTACAACAAAGCAGAACAAAGACCTAGTTATCTGATAAATAAAACAAAAACAAAACAAACAACAAACAATGATTGCAAGCAGTTATTCCCTACCCCCATATCCTCAGAGTATTTTTCAAGGATTTGGACATGTTTCTCCTTTCCTTCTCATATGAGCAGTTACAATAAATAGTATCTAAGTCAGTGGTTTAAAAATTATATCTCCATTATTACTCTTGTATCTACAAGTCACCGGGGCAGTTATGCTACTCTAAATGAGGCTTAGTTGATATTGGTTCTGTCTGTTCATAATCCTGTGGTCAACAATTGGGTTGGGCTGAGCACTAGGTATTTTAATTGGTCCCCTTTTTCATATATGACAATGGCCTAACCATCATTGGGGGCAAAAGATTTAATGGGACTATATCTTTCCCTCCAGCAAGATAAATCAGCCTTGCACTCATAATAGTCATAGCATTTTCAAAGAAAAAGTAGAACTGTGCATGATACATTGAGGCCTAGACTCAGAAGTGGCAAAAATATTACTTCTGTCTCATTTGATTAAAGACAATCCAGACTAAAGGAAATAAAAAATAATCTTCACCTTTTAAAAATAGAAAACCTAAGTCTCACACTTGAGATTCATTGCCTGAGGTTGGGGAATAAATGGAGAGACTTTTGTACTCTAACCTAATACACCATCTAAACAGGGATGCAAACTAAGTTTAATTTAGTGAACACTGTTATATATATTGAAAAATGTCGGATCTGTTGGATCTATCAAAGAAAATTGAAAACTACAGGCGTATAAGATAGAAGACCAACAGAATAATAATGGTGTTCCAGTGAAGAGTAAAGAAGAAATTTTAAGGAAAAGTGACGGATCTTCTCAAATAGTGTTAATAGGTTCAATAAGCCATAACCTAACATTTGATCATCAAATATATCAATCTAGAAATCAATACTTGGGTAGAGTTGTAGGAACAAAATTGAGTCATGAATTTAAGAGAGAATGAGAACCAAGGAAGTGAAAACTTACTAAATTCTAACACTAATATTGTTATTTTCATTATCAAGCAGTTGAGACAAGACAGAATGGAAGTTTTACACTATCTTCCACCTACTTAAGTGGAACCATCCCAGGCAAACTAAATATTGTGTCTTTGTGGTACATTTGAATCATTTATTTACCTTTACTAGTGTAAATATTTTGAACAGTTACATACAATAGTGTACTAAGAGATGTATGGTAGTAGCATACCAATTTCTTTCATTGCTTTTATTTTCTGGAAAATAAAATATCATTAGAGCCATTCATGGTGCCACACACTTGTGATCCCAGAGAGTTGGAAGGCCGAGGCAGGAATATTACAAGTCTGAAGCCAGCCTGAGCAGCAAAGCAAGGCCCTGAACAACTTAATGAAACCATGTTTCAAAATAAAAAATCAAAAGGACCAATGGTCAAGCACTCCTGGGTTCAATCTCAAGTACAAAAAAAAAAAGATACTGATAGAAAGATACTGGAAGATTTATGAAAGAGATGTTTAAAGCAAGTGATTCAATGAATGGACCAAAGCATCACAGAAGAGTGTTAAGCAGAGACTAGGGTATTACTGAGGTAGGTTGTTGCGAAGTTAATATCACCATAGGTAGATGTTGTTGATTATACTGTTTTCCCAGTAGTCATATTTAGGTACATACACACAGATTAGTCTGAGAGTTGATTTTATTAGGTTTAGATTTCAGCAAATGAGTACAGTAAGTATAAAAAGAGCAAAGAAGTTTAAAGATGGCAAGGCAGTGGCTATAATAAAAGATCCAGGAATGTAGTGCAAGTAATTACATACATGACAATTTGAGGTGGGTGGAAGTAGTCAAGTGATATAAGAACAGTGAATTATATATAGCAATGGAGTTAAAAATTCTCAGAATTCTGGGAGTGAGCTGAAAAGTTAAGAGGTAATTGTGAAAGAATAATGTTGGGCTTTCTGTAATTTTCAACAGCAAGAGACTGAAGTGACAAAGGTGGGATTGATGACAGATCTTAGGGGGATGAGAAGTGAAAAAATTATAAGGCTCATGATTTTTTACATGGAAATTAAAATTACCAATGCATATGGATATGTAAGAAGTAGTGCTGAAGAATGGCAGTGACATAGGTAGTAAAACTTAAGAGAACAAGAATAGGTGATCCAAAGAAGATGACCCAAAAAAGTAGTATAGTGTAGTTTGGTGATGAGAGTTATATTTAAGTGTGTTAGACATGCAGTAAGGAGAGTTGCCTGGAAATTGAAATGAGAAACAAAGAAGATGTGGAACACTGTGTGACAGTTACAGGGGAAGCAGTCTTCACAGGACTAATAAGTTTCAGGTTGGGTAACAAGTGAAAGCACAATTAGAAAAAAAGAGATTTTGCTCATGAGGGACTGTGAATTACAGATGCAATTGGAATATTTTAGACTTTAGAAAAGATGAAACAGATTTAGAACTGTTTGGGGAAGGGAATCTAAGGAATGAGGGGCAACCTGGGAGTCCTGAGTTTCTTATGTTTATGGATGTAAACAAGAATAATGTGCATAAAAAGATTAGTCCTGGGTGCACAAGGAATTAACTTGTAGTGAAAGTTTAAGGAGATAGGGGAGGTGCATATCCACAATTACATCCATGTGATTTCTATATATTATAAAGATGTTCTATATAAAATATGAAGCTAATTATTCTAATCACTCTATCCAACCACTAAGAATGGTTTCTTGTGTATCTTGAAATTTCTATTCACATGTAGACTATTCCAATGAGATATTAAGCTCTAAATCATGGTTACAGAATGCATATATAAAAGCATATTTATGTACAAATTCACATGTATACTCTCTTCTTTGTATATTTTATCTCAATAATTTTTCTTGGGAATTTTTATTCAATAAGCATATTGAGATGCTTATTTTAAAAATTCCTGCATTATACACATTTGCACTAATTTATGTAGTTAACCCTCTTTCTACTGATAAACATTTAATCTATTTACAGTTTTTGTGGTACATACTTCACTCCACAGTGTTTCTAAGTGTAATCCTTGAAGCAAACTTATAGAAAATATTCCTTTCATTTTAAATGTTGGAAATTTTTGCTAAATAGCCTTCCTCAAAGTTACATGAATATTGTTATGGTCTGAGTCTAATTAATAATTATAGATTATAGGTATAAGATATTAATAAGCAGAATAAATAAGATAAAATAAGTACTATGAGATGAAATGATATTAAAATTCCCTAGTAATAAGTTACAAGTAAGCAGAGAACATAGGTAATTGCAGAGTAATCATTTAACTGTAAGACTTAGAATTCAAGTTGGTAGAAATAAGATATAAGACAACATAAGGTGAGAAACATAAGTCAGTAAGTCAGCAGAATCATAGATAATAGAGGCTAGTAGATTCACATAAATATAGATAGTTAAATTTATATAGCCATAGACAAATATGGATTGTCATAGCCATAATGACTCCAACTTTGTAACCACTCTATGAACTTGTTATGTAAGCTGCTGTTTTAAGCTCTTTAAAAAAATGTTTTTTTTTTCTCTGTACTTCATGTTGCCACTGCTCTACCCAAATCCAGGATATATGCCCACAAATGTGCTCGAACCCAGGATGTGATTGTCTCTTTTTGCTTTGCTAATGGCTTACTCAGTCAGGCCCTGTATTTGACTTGCTTGCAACTTGCAGATTCCATAGGATGTGGTTTTCTTCCTTAAATACTCTGACCACAGACAGCTGGAGTCTATTATCTTATAGGGACACTTGGACTCTGAGGGACAGACTCTGGCCAGATAATAAAAAAATGTTAAATTGGCTTTAAATTTGGACCTAGAGTGTTTTCTGAGCAGTTGCCCCATAACAATATGTATGAGCACTTAATGAGATATACAATGCAATATATATGATACCAATATTTTAAACTCTGTTGACTTTCTGTGTGAGATAGGCAAATATTCCACTTTGATCTAAAGGATTCCAGTGTGGGGAATTTTGGTATACACACATACATTTTAAGAGATGCATTTAACCAAGGGAAAATATTTGAAATTCATTAAATTACTCCACCAGAGCAATTTTGGGGGGTTGAGGAGGTACCAGGAATTGAACTCAGGAGTCTCAACCAACCACTGATCCACACCCCAGCCGTATTTTGTATTTTTTAATTAGAGACAGGGTCTCACTGAGTTATTACCACCTCACTTTTGCTGAGGCTTTGAATTCACTATCTCAGCTTCCTGAGCCACTGGGATTACAGGCATGAGCCACAGCACCTGGCCTGAACAATTTTTTACATCTTTTTTCGGGGCCAATTTTGAATTTGAGCAGAAAGTATCAACCTTACTCTTGCTGTGAAGGAGAGAAAGAATTCATTTGAAATCTGTTTCAAATATGTACAAGCCAAGTAGGGGAGCAGTTGAAATTTGATTTGAGCAGTTGCCTCTTTTATTCTCCTCTCTCCAGTACGTAATACTAAACCTCTGGCATATGTCAAAGAGTGCTTTACCTCTGGCAATCTGACCATTCTTTTGAAGGAATTCTCAGCTTGGGAACCCAGCCCTGGATATCACATCATTGTAAACATAGTTTTCATCTTCTCTGTTATCCCATGGACAACTGTTTAAATCTTTTTTTTTTGTTTTTTTTCCACAGAAGTGTCTTAGTTGATACATTTCATGTTTTAATAGGTATTTAAAAGTTCTTATATGTTTTTGTTGATTCATTTTATTATTGTGTTGTATTTATTTAAGATGGGGAATTAAGGAAAGCTTGCCTGATAAAATATTTCTTTTTTGTTTGTTTGTTTTCCGGGGATTGAATACAGGGACACTCAACCACTGAGCAACATCCCCAGCCCTATTTTGTATTTTATTTAGAGACAGCGTCTCACTGAGTTGCTTAGCGCCTCACTTTTGCTGAGGCTGGCTTTGAACATGCAATCCTCCTGCCTCAGCCTCCCATGTCTCTGGAGGGAAAAAAAAAGGCAACATATTTTCTTAAACAAAGGTCAGGTAAAGGAAAGAATCATAAAATAAATTTTTTAAGTTTTATATAATAATTATATAATAATTTTTATATAAAATATTTAAAATATTTTCATCTTAATTTAAAACATAAATATGAATTGATCTCCAAATAGTTGAGGCAATCAAAGATTTCTCCTTAAGTATTGATAGTTTCAGGATGCACCAACCCACAATATGGCACCCTGGACTTCAAGCAAGCAGTAGAAGCAGGAAAATTTCTTTCCCTTTCCCTTCTCTTCTATGTTGAAGCAGGCCGTAGGCTTAGCTGAACTTCCCCTGCAGTGGGTCATAAGACCCTCATTGCAAAGATATCCAACGTAAAGAATAGTCCTTATTTCAGAAAACAAAGGGACATAGAGAAAAATTTTAAAAAGTACAGATTTCCCCCATTTCGTGACCAGTAGGTCACAACTCACTTACCCAATCATGCTCCTCTGTGACTGCCCACTCTTCACCAAACCTAAACAAAAGCACAGTTCCCTGGTCACACAAAACTTCTGTTAAAAATACTCATGCTTTCTTTTGTTGATCCTCTCTTGCTACAGGAGTACTAGCCATGGCCTCTGCAATGCATGAATAAAGAAATCCTTCCTCCCTTGCAAAAGGCATTGGTCACTAAACACTCCCGATCTCTTTCTCTTGTAAATTATGCCCTTACTATATGGGAGATGGTGATATTTATGTCTATAAAATCAATGCCAATTTTATTTACAAAAACAAAAAACACAACTTATTCCTAATTTCACATTTTATACTTACATTTATCAAATGTTTCCCAAATATTCAATTTTTAATATAAATTACTATTTCTTTTATACATTTCTTAAATTTCTATCAGCTTGTTAAGCTATGTAAAATTAATCAAAAAAACTTTTTTAAAAGCAAGAAAATGATTTGGTTTTGATTTGGGGCAGTATTGAACCCAGGGCCCAGAATATACTAGAATAGCACTCGATTAATGAGCTATCTTCCAAGATCATTTTTTAAATTTTATTTTGACACAGGGTCTCCTCAATTGCTTAGGCAGGCTGGTATTTAACATGGCATTCTCCTGCTTCAACTGAAAGTATCTATTGATAACCAAGCAGTATCCCTAGATGTAGCAATGATACTTAAAACAAAGAGTCTTAAGTCAGCCCATTTATTTGATAATTTTTAAAATGTTTATTTTTTATTATATTTTTATTTTACAGAAAGAAATAAGTGTATATTATCTTATAAATTGTTTTAAGTTAGTATACTTAAATGAAGGCACCTTCTTTTCTTCTACATGTTACTTATTATGTCCAGTACTTGACATTTACTATTACCACTCCACAAAACAATTCTGAGAGATATATATTAATGTCAATTTGCACATGATGACATTAAAATTGAAAATAATTAAGTAATTTGCTCTACTTCACAAAGTATTAAGTTTTGGAGCTAGAATTTCAGTCCAGGTTCATTTAACTCTCAAGGGAACTTTTTATATTGACTAATCTTCCCAAAATAATTTCTCCAAAGTACTGAATAATGGCTCATGATCCACAAAACGTATTTCTGCTATAACTTACCCTCAGTTGTCCCATATGTGAATTCTGAAAAGCAAACTTATTAAGAGCTGCTTTTCAATGAAAGAGCCTCTGGAAAGAAAGATAATTCAAGTGTAAATACTAAAGCCCATTGAAAGTGTCAGTATATTGATTATTGTGTAACTAAGTTCTCTTCAGAAAAATAATTAGGACATCCAGAAATCAACAACTTAAAGGCACTAGGAGAGTATCATTTTGAAAATTATAACCAAGGTTTGAAACCTAGAAAACTTGGTCATCATACTTCAGTGTTAATCATTCAATAAGGAATGCAAAAACAAATGACTATGAAGTCAAATTCAGCAATAACAAGGTACTCTTTTTGGTCATTCAAAGCATATTAGGGGTCTATCAACATGTATGTAGAGTTAGACATGGTGATGCATACCAGTAATTCCAGAGACCCAGGAGGATGAGGCAATAGGATTACAAGTTTAACTCCAGCCAGGGCAACTGAGTGAGACCTTGTCTCAAAATAAATTATAAAGGCTGGTGATGTAGGTCAGAGGTTAATGTCACTGGGTTCAATTTCCAGTATCAACAACAAAAAAGTGGATGTAGAACTCAATTTTTTACTTTATTTTATGTGACTGACTGCTAATTTGAACAGTGTTTCTTCCTAAATGAATGAAGATGGGCTTATTAATTCTCTCCTTGGCAGTCTTCATGTTCAGTTTTGTTAAAGCACTGAGAAGATGGGACTCTCAGACCTCAATCTCTAAGTGGAAAATATGTTCATGTATACTGGGTTTTTTGCATTTGAGGATTTGAGATGTAAGTCTAGCTACAATACAGTATTTCATTCTTTTATATCATTGTTGTTTATTTTCTATAACATAATTTTCAAGACTACACTTAAAGGTAGTGCCCACCCATTCTGTCAACAACTTTTTCCATATCAATCTCAGATTTTTCTCATTTTTTAAGAAAATGCATAAATATGCTATGCACATTAGGTATAAGAATAACAGTTTTTCAACATTAGTATTTTAGAATGCTTGAGCTAAGAGAAAAACTTCAAATACAGAGAAAAATAGGAGAAAAAAATTTGGGGAGAAAAAAATGAAAGGCAAAGTATGGGAAATAGAAAAAGAAAGAAAAAAGATGATTATTAATTTTTGTTCATACTGACTTATTATTGAAAGCTAGAATATTGACTATATCCCACAAAAACTACTCCTTTAGCAAAATGTTGACTTTTTCCATGTTTGTTTTTAACAATTCATGATTTTAGTGGACACTTTTGATGATCTTATTGCCATAATTTATCCAAATGTATTAAATAAAATGCTAAAATTCAGTAATGCCACTAGTTATTTGGAATATAATTTACTCCTTCTATTGATAAAAAATTCCTTTAATAGATGCTTTTTGTTATGTAAAGCAAATGTTGTTCATGTTGTAGGAAATGTTAGGATTTACTGCATTAGATATCTGTTGAAAAAATGTGTAAAGATTTTAATTTGTTGTTGTATTGAACAAAAATTTTTCTCCAAATATGACATCCACAGCAAAAGGAGAAAATGATATTCATATAAATGAGTCTTGGCTCCTTCTACGTATTCGTGCAGCAGGAATTAGTTCTATCACTTCCATATATAGATCTTGAGAGGAAGTGGGAACAGAAAATCTTAGTGTTTTTAATAAGAACAAAGAAGTAAAAATCTATGTTTGGTAATTCTATTCAAGATCAAAATTTTCTGATCATTCTGGTTATAGAATCACTTTTCTTTCTTGTTTGTTGTATCATTTAGTTAAGTGCTGTAACCAGTGTTATGGTTTAGATATGAGGTGTACCCCAAAAGCTTGTGTATGAAACAATCCAAGAATGTTTAGAGGGGAAATGATTGAATTATAAGAGATTTAACCTAATCAGTGGATTAGTCCACTGATATGAATTAGAAGAATGGTAGACAGGTATGGTGTGGCTGGAGGAGGTAGGTCACTGAGGATATGCTTTTGAGTTTATATTATGTCCATGGACAGAAGAGCACTCTCTCTCCCTCTCTCTTTCCTGGTGCCATGTCTTGAGCTACTTTTCTCCATTACAGTATTTCTGATGTTCTGCTTCACCTAGGGCCAGAGAAAAGGAGCTAGCTATCTATGGACTAAGAACTTTGTAACCGTGAGTGCCAAATAAACTTTTCCTCCTCCAAAATTGTTCTTGTCAGTTCTTTTGGTAACCACAACAGAAAAGCTTAACAAAACACTCAATGACCAAAAATGGTAACATATTCCGAAAAGACTAGGAAAGCAAACATGTAAATCAGAAACCTCTGAATTATAAACCAAACCACTTCAGTTTGGAATTTAGTATGATTGTCCACAACATAGAAATTTGTATTATTTTTAAAGAGCAAGAGAAATTAAGCCAGTTCTTAGATATGAACTTACATAAACTGAAAGGAAATTTTAAAATTGAGAAAGAGGGAGAGAATCATTTGGAGTTTAAATAAATAATAAAATATTAACATTAAGGACCAGAGTTTTTGTTAGTTCAGTTTTTCTTCTTGAGATGATGTCTTGCTATGTTGCTCCCATACTCCTGAGCTCAAGGATCCTCCTGCTTCAACCTCCCCAGTAGATGAGTGAGTGGTATGCCATTGTACCTAGCTAAGACTAAAGTATGTAGAAAAGTTACTGACTTAAGCTGCAAAAAAAAAAAAAAACATGAAAATCCAATAGAAAGAAAATATCAAGCCCTAGAGAAACATATGCTCCTAGATGGCATTATTGCTCCTGAATATGTTCATTTTTTAAAAATTCAGCCTCATTTTCATGGCTTGACTAAACAGAAATAAGGTAATTAATTTCAAAGAATTGGACATAATGCATGATTTCAGCTTTTAATAATAACCTGATCAGAGGAATTAAGAATTTGAGAAAATCCCTTTTCTTTGGATCTACCACACTAAAAATTCCTCCTAAAAGTAACTGTAGAGAGCAATTAAGGCAGATTTAGAGTAAAGAGTATCACTTTGCATTCTCATTGTCCTCATACTGTTTAACTTACTAAACATACTCTGATACCTAAAATTCAGTTTTAAAAGGTAGAAAGCATGCTGTCTTATTTGTTGCTATGTAACAATTATTTTGACAGTTTGCACTATTTTAAAAAGGTAAACATTTGCTGCACCCCCAAAGTTCCTGGAGGACAGGAATACAAGAACAGCTTAGATGGCTAATATTATCTGAGGGTCTCTTCATCATTGACTGAAGCAGAAGTTATCTGAAAGCTGACTAGACTACAGGGCATTTTTCCAAGATAGTTCATGCATGTGATCTTTGGCAGAATATCTCAGTCCTTTGCTCATTGTTGTCTGAAACCCTCAGGACCTTGCCAAGTGAACTTTTCCAAAGTGCCTTCATAGTGTGGTAAATGGCCTCTCCCAGAGTGAGTGATCTAAAGAGAACAAGGAAGAAACCATGATGAATTTTCAGAACATTCTACTATTTGAATAGGCCTGTTCTGATAAGATGTGGGAGAAAATGACACAATGATGTGAATCATCCCTTGTTCCTTGGATAATATTATTAGGGACTGTTTTAGAGGCTGGCTATCCTAGGTGGTCATTAAGTCTATTTCACCTGGTGTGGGGGAAGAGGAGATCAGCTGGAACACAATTTTTTTATCTTAATTTTATTTTTTATGTGGTGCTGAGGATTGAACCCAGTGCTTCATGCATGCTAGATGAGTGCTCTAACTCTGAGCCACAATCCCATCCCCTGGAATATAAATTTGATCCAAGAAAAGAATCAAGGAGAAAGGAAGAAATTAACTTCTCATCCCTGCAATATCTAAGTATAAGAAATTAATTGTATTAAAGCTGTTCATATTTATAATTACTTTAGGTCAGTGTTACTCAATGTGTGATCTACAGACTAATGTTCACTATAAGTTCTTTGTTATCAGTTTAAAATTGGGTGCCCTAAGGAGCTGAGACATAACTCTAAGGACAATGTGCTACCTGGTTGCTGCTAGTAACTCCAAGAAAGATGACACAAGACTGATCTGAAAACATAAGGAGGAAGTGTAAACTGTTACTTAATGCTTCTGCTGATGTGAAAACCAGTTGGTGCCCTGACTGTGGCAGAAACTTACAACAACAAGAAGAATTGTGTCTCTTCCTCTTCCTCTTCCTCTTCCTTTTGTCTTCCAGTGTTCAGCTTGTATCCCCTAGTGATAGAAACTAACAAATTCTGAAGGCAAAGAAAAAATGTAGATATAAACCCTAGCCTCAGAGTGTACCCTAGAATTCATATATAAGCCTTATTCATACAAGAACTTCCACTCAGCACCAGAAACATTTCATACAATTAAAAATGTTTTTACCTTTGTTATGATTTGGATATGGTTTGTCTATGTCCTCCAAAGGATCAGGTGCTATAGGGTTGGTCCTTTTGTACATCTGTTGAGGTGGTGGAACATGTTAGGGGTGGGGCCTCATGCAAGGTAATTAGATCCACCCTTGGAAAGAATTAATGCTGGCCTACCTTCGACTTCATCATGTTGTAATTAGTTAGGAGTTCACATAATGATTAAATAGATAGAACTATCTGATCTTGGACTTTCAGTTTCCAAAACTATGAGCTAAAAAACCTCTTCTTTTTAGACTATCCAGCCTCAGGTATTATGTTTTAGCAATAGAAAACCAACTAATACAACTCTCACCAAAGAGGAGTTTAAAAAATTTCATTATTTGTGTTACCCAAATTTAGGTTGATGTTAATTGCTCCTCAGATTGAATTATAGTTCAATTTTAGTATTCCTTAACCTAATGACTCAATGGTAAGTTAATCTCAACAATTATCCTTATGGAAAACAACAAGGGGGAAATAAGGAGAGAAGCAATTTTTCATACACACACATTTAACAAGGAAGACAATGTGTAAATGCTATAATGGTATGACTTTTTCTGAATGTGTAGTTTTTATTATTTCCTACCCACACATCTTTTATCCTTTCTGTGCCCCTTTTAATGCCAGCTATAGCTTCAGTGATGGTATGTTTACCAGTTTGAGTGATGTAAAATTTCACTCTAGAAAAGTCAGTCTTGCCTTTATTTTATTTTATTTTTGGCAGTTGTTGCTGTCTTTAGCAATTATTATTGGGCATGAAGAAACTAAGACACACTCAATTGAATCACCTGAGTCCAAAAACGTTCTCCCTGTCACCACTGTATAGCAGAAAACCAATTCCCTTTGGTAATCATCAAAACGGATAAAATCATACTCATATTTGTCTGTAGGAACAATGGTTTGACATTCAAAAGAAGCCAGGTATTAGAATAAAAATTCAATTTCATGGAAGACTGACAACATAAAAGTTTTGAGGGACTCATGTGGAGTAATAATGAAAGTTGCCAATTCACCTTCCGTTGCGTATTTCCTAGGCTCATGTATTTGATCATGAAGGAACAGCACCACATATTCATCATTGACTCAGAGAAAATACTATGTTATGTGATAGAACTTAGCCTTTTAGGAGATTCAATTGCCTCATCAATAAAAATGCTCCACGCTGTAAAGTGATTAGGTTTGGGAACATGTGAGAGATTGTCACTCTCCTTTTGACAACTCCAGTTGAGTTTCCAGCCACTGAGCTGAAGTTGTTTCCATTATGAAGATCAATGAATCTTTCAGTAGACTGACTATCTGTTTTATTTTAGGGATACTAAATGAAACAAACCGCTAGTAAGAGTCCCCATAGATCAAAACATTCTGACAGTATTGTGTGCCTGCTGCTCATTATGAAAACGTGGTATCTTGTCTATAATGATTAAGTTGTACCACTTGAACCTCACTGCTCTAAGATAATATCATCTCTGCTAAATTACAAAAGCCATCTTAAGGCAGCATTTCCCTATAGTCAGACCCAGCCCATAGAGTATGACTACCACAGAGATTTGCAAGTACTCTGTTATTCCCTTCACTAATGTATTTATCAATGTCTTAGTGAATGGAGTGCCTTATAGGCCCTATTAAGGATGTAATGGAGGATGGTATGGAGGTCACACATGATAAATGAACTCCAGTGTTTCAACTCCAACAGTCCTTTCTGCCCAAGTGTTTGACTTCCTTATCACATTTCAGTCATAAATACAAGTTTAAGTCAATTAAACAAGTAAAGTATCAGAGACAATTCCAGGTGGTTTAGCTAACTCCATGGTAAGTATAGCTAGATCAATATATTCAGGATCTGGATACTAAAGCCAATGACTGCTGACAGAAGAAAAGGCAATTGACAAGTTGTCACAAAACCAGGACAAGAAAGTATCTTTTATATCCTCATGCTTTTGCACTTTCTTGTGTTTCTTTTTGGCTGAAAACAAGAAGTCAGGAAATCAAGGAGAAGTGCATTCTTGGTACTCAATGTCTGCATCAGAGAAGAGGTATAAAAGGCAGGGAATACAAATGAAAGATGAAAACAAATGCCGAATGTCTTCTCTGATATAAGGGGGGGGGCGGTGACTCAAAACGGGGTAGGGAGGAAGAGCATGAGAAGAAGATTACCTCTAGATAGGGAAGAGAGGTGGGAGGGGAAAAGAGGGAGAAGGGGAATTGCACGGAAGAGGGAAGGAGACCCTCATCGTTATACAGATTACATGTATGATGATGCGAGGAAAAAGAAAAAAAAAGAAGTGTGTCACATTAGATTGGGTAGAGAGAAGTGATGGGAGGGGAGAGGAAGGGAAGGGGGGAAAAGAAGGACAGCAGAATAAAATAGACATTATTATTGCTGTGAGTATATACGTGACTGCATGACCAATGTGATTCGGCAACCTGTACACTCAGAAAAATGAGAAATTATACCCCTTCTGATTCAAATGTATGATATGTCAAGATCATTGTACTGACATGTGTAATTAATTAAAACAAATTTTAAAATAGGAAAAAATGAAAAAAATGAGTTTAAAAAAAGAAAGATGAAACCTTAATTAATGACACTACTGCTTAATTTTGAAGCATTATTTTTTACATTATTAAGCTGCCATTTCAAATTTTCCTCATGATAAACTAAGCATATTTAGTTTTGTGTCATTAGGACTTAAAAACACTCAACATTTTATGAGGTGAAATAAGATGAGGATTCAACTATAACCTGAATAGAAATTCCACAAAATAATTTATGAAAATAAATCTCTATATCTCACAATGGATTTGAAATGTTTTGATGTGTAAAATATAAACATAAAAATTACTTTATCTGGAAAATATACTAATCAATGTTCAAAAATCAAGTGAATACTTAAATTTTAAATTTGTGGGAGTAAGAAAGTACAAAACATGGGACCCAGGGCCTCATGCAAGTCAGAGAAGTGCCCTAATATTGAGCTACCTCTGGCCCCTGTGATTTTTATTTTGAATTAAAAATGTCTTGTCTTAGCTTTTTCAGCTCTGTGACAAAAAAAAAAAGAACAACAACAACACTTTTAGAGGAGGAAAAGTTTATTCAGAGCTCATGGTTTTAGAGGTCTTAGGTAATACATAGCTGACTCCATTGTTCTGTGCCCAAGTTGAGGCAGAAAGAACATTAAGGCACAGGAGCATGACAGAGAAAAACAGCTCAGGACATGGCATCAGGAAGAAGTGAGATTGTTCCATTCGCCAGGGACAAATTATATACTCCAAAGACATGATCCCCAGTGAGCCATTTCCTCCAACTCAGCCTAGCTGACTATAGTTATCATCCAGTTAATCTTTGTCATGGGATTAATTCACTGATTAGGTTAAGACTCCCATAACCCAAACATTTCACTTCTAAACTTTCTTGCATTATTTCACACATGAAATTCTGTGGAAACTTCAAATACAAATTAAAACATCTCAATATCAACCAATAAATATGGGTAAGTATATGAATATGAATATAAATTAAAGAGGGAAAACTGAAAATACTACAAGATAGTATTGCCTAATTAACTAATTAAGGATATTTTCTGGTGCAAATATACTTCTTAAAATACCCATTTATTAGGTTCTTGGGATATGTTTGTGTTCTGGGGCATTAAACTACAGTATAATTTTGGATAAGTGTTGAATCTTATTTTCTCTTCTCCCTTTTAGTTTTCATGTGAATCATGGTTAGTTACATAGAGAAATTCTGCCTATGTTTTTCATTCTCAAACTTGTACATAAGTTTTCTCCAGATAGTGAAATGTGAGTGGATGTTACATAACAGAAACTTTGAAGAATGGACCATGTACTCCCATTAGCTTGCTTAACTTTCCTCTTTGCCCTGTCTCAAACAGTTTGCTACTCTTTAGCCTGCATCTTTGAGCTAAGAAAACATATTAAGAAGGTTTAAAGCAGACCTCTATCCTGGTTCCAGGCTATAGCTAATCAGAAACCAATGTCTAATGAAAGTACCAAATAAATTTTTATTTTAAAGAAAATGGAATTTGAGTGATGTGTTTTGATACAGCAAAACTAAGCAAATAAATGACTAATATTTCTATTTTGATACAGCCATAGAGTGGATATTTTGAACCCAGAATAATTCTCAGGCATTTTTTAAAGTATATATATATATATATATATATATATATATATATATATAGTAGGGATATAGCAAATAATTCTCTCAAATTCTGCCTATTTTCAGCTATTTGCTGTTATTTTCTAGGAAAAATTTACAGACTCTTAGAAAATATATCTGATTTTGAAGACTACTTGAGTATATAACATGAACTAAAGAATAGTATGAATCCTACAATTATACCTTATCACCTCCCAACAATTCAAACAACAACTCAAGTCTTAATAAGCCCTTTAACATTTAAAATTCATTTTTCAGGCAAGATACATTTTATTATATGTCTTACAAATAAATTAAGAAATCAAAAATTAAGTTGTGGAATAACACACTATAAACCAGTAACAGACCATTTAATACGCAGCTTTGACTGAAATAAAGAATTTCTCAGAAATAACAGCTATAGCATTCTTGATGCTGAGGAAACTTACTTAATATTTCAAAGTCAAATGATCCTTTTCACATTTTGTCCAAGAAAAAATCCTAAAACTGTTATAAGAATAGTGCTGTTTATACATCATTATTCCACTGTTAATTTTGAAGCTATAACTTAGGGAACTACTCAAGATATTCTAACAAATAAGCTCCAGATCCATTACTCACTTATTCTGTTAAAGTCTAGCTATGGGGCATAAGCTTTTACCTACACATCTTCAATGTCAATTGGAATGATATATACTGAAACTTTATCCATCTTCCTTTAATTCACTCAACTGCTTCTTCTTCTTTCCCTATAATATATATTAAAGTGAAATAAATGTTCAAGTCTAATATTCAAATATCTGATTTTTTCCTTAAAAAGCATATTTACATTTTAGATTATTGTCATTAAATTGATTATAGGCTACAACTTTCAGCAGTAAAGTCACTAAGTTAGTTTTATAACCAAGAAAATGGTAAAAATTATTTTGATCCTGATGAAATTCTGACAGCCATCCTCATATGTCAAGGCATAATGCAAAATTATATCTATATGCAGAGTATCTTCTACAGTGCATGACAAAATTTACTTTTTTATCTACATTCTTATCACATTTTGTCAACCTAGGTTCTTCCACATGCACTGTTTTCTAATCATATTAAAGAGTTTGTTGAATGCAAAGACCATGTCTTATTCACCTTCACATGAACTTAATTTTCATACCTCTCTTTATAGTGTGACAAAATACAAATACATCCACAGAGTTTTCCATCTCTGTATCCATGACCTCCTGAAATGCAATTTTAAGCTCCTACCATTACAATATAGAAATTATCTCATTATTTATTCTGGCTTTCCTTTGTGACATTTTTCCCCCAGTAGAATATCATAGACCTGGCTTTGTGCCAGTTTCATTTAAGTCTAATAATCACAACATGCTTAAATTGTGCCACTGTCTTGTGGAAAAATACAGGCCAGACTGCTAAAACCCTCTTTTTTTACACCTTTCTTTCCCATAAGGATTTTAAAAGAGACTGAGAGGCTGGTCGGGTCTGTTGCTAGGTGTACAGCATGCTGTCTGGCACTTCCAGTACTAAGACAGGTTAGGTGGGACAGCTATGGTCCCAAATCCAGGAATTCCCAAATTGACAAAGAATGTTACCTCAAGCCTGAAGTTGAGCTCACCTAGGAGGACAAATGTGACAAGGGTCATAAGGCAACTGAACTCATCAAAGCTACAACAGAAACAAAAGCAAGTTCAATGTTTGCAAATCCAAAGATCCATATATTTGCTGACATGATGAGGAAAGGAGGAAACACAGTACTACCAGATTCCTCAGGATGCACACTGAAAGGTGTTAAAAGGAAGTGGTTTAAGAAGTAACATGCTGCTTTTCCAGAGGAACAAGCAACCATTCAAAGCAACCCCTACATCATCTTCCACCAAGCACTGTAAAACTGAGCTCTGATTGGAATGGTACCTATCCAATACAAGTGTGGTCATTTCTACCATGTCCCTGGACCTCCAGCTGACCAATGCAGCCACTTCCTCGCCATAAAATAAATTATCACTGAATGCCAAAAGACTAATCATGAGTGGACACTAACGCCAGAGAGCCTGTCACATAAACTGCTGCAGGCTTTCACAACTACAGTCCTATGATCCAGACAAAGCACGACAGGTACACAATAGCAGAGGCCAACTGTGCCCTGGCCACTATTTGTGGTGGGAGAAGAGAGATTCTAGGAGGAGGCCAGGGTCCTCTGCCACAAGAAACCTGGTGAGCCACTTCTCTGTTGAAAGGTGGATAAAGGATATATTTAGTTTTCAAGAAGGATGGAGTAACATGTTATTGCCTGTTACTCCTTCTTTGTTTGATGCTAGAACTGGCTCTCCCTGCCCTATCTTCTTTTAATGAAAGAAGATATTAACTTGGGAATTTCTTCCAAAAAACTCAGGGTCCATTCTTTTCTTCACTCAGCTTGGGATGGGCCTTAGGATTCTAAGAAAGGGAGTTGTTTTAGACTCAGAAAGATCTATAAGAAAATCCTGATGTTAAACTGGTATAACAGGTTAAATGAGTACTACCATTCATTAAAACTGAGGAATAAAACCCAATTTTATAATCACCTTATATATTAAAAAAAATTACTGGAAAGAATATTGAGTCTCAAATATGTACTATGGCTGATACTATGTATATCCTGCAATCAATAAAATTGTACCATATATATCTTTAAATTAGCATGGCTTTGAAATGTTTAAGGGAATATTAACCACCAAATACTAATTAACCACACATATTTTGGAATGCCTGGAATCAGGAAAGTGTGTCATGGACAATTTGATGCTTGGCACAAATGACAAAAGCTAGGGCTCTCTGTTGGGTTCATATGTGATGAGTGTGTAGATATTCTATTAAGGACAAAATTGAAAAAGGCATGGAAGTTTCTAGAAAAAAAAAGAATGTCTTCTGTGTTAAAATTGCATTTATATAATTTTATACTTATTATGGTAAAGTACACATAACATAAATTTTAAGGGGCATTAAGTATGTTAACATTATGAAATTGTCATAATTAGATACTTCAAAAATATGTTCATCAAACCAAACTACAACTATTTCTATTAATCACTATTTCCAATTCATTATGCTCACCTCAGCCTATGGTGAGCACTATGATACTTTTTTATGAATTTGACTATCTTAATTTCCTTATAGATGGAAATAATATAATCTTTTTTTCTGGTTTGAATCCCTGCTTTTAATTATGTTGAGCCAGAAGTGAAATTGCTAGGTTATTATTTACTCAATTTATTAAATACATTGCTATATAACCATATAAACCTATAGGAATATTGAAAAATATATGAAGATTATGGAAAAATATATCAATGTTTTGAGCAGGCAAAAGATAATTTTATTTAAGGTTGTCACACAACTTCAAGGAAATGGTCACATTATTTCACACTACATCATAGAAAACTGAAGACATGATTTTATTATGAGTATCATTATTTTTTCTACAACAGGTATCTGCTCTTGTATTCAAAGGCCTAGTCTGTATACCTAGACAAATTTATCTGAACTAGCCTAAATTTGCAACTATAATCTTGGCTTCAGAATTTGTGACTATAATCTTGCCTTTATGCTCAGCAACCAGTTATAAAATTCATACTCTCAAGAACTTCATTTAAAGAAATAAAGAGAAAAAAATCTTAACTGGATTTGATTTCCCATAAGTCTTGTATCTGTTATTTTTTAGTGTGGAAAAAAATGTTGTTTCACACTACAAAGTCAATGAAGATACTTTGTTATTATTAAAAAATAGTGGCTCAAGGCTCAAGGTGTTATCACTTTTCTCAAATTTCTTTTATAAAAAAGACCTTCACAAATACAAAGTATAATAGGGTTTTTAAATAAATAAAAAAAGATTAAAGCCTGATTGTGATATACTTTTTAGTAAACAGCAAAGCTAAAGCATTTTAAAATAATTCAAAAGAATGCCTATTTTTTCCAATTTTAAGAAAAATGAGTCTGTTTTGTTTTGAAGTCATGGGGTTAATGAGTTTATAAAGAGGCGTGAGATGCAATTATTGAGATCCAATTATTTTCTACCTTTACTAGAAAACACACCTCTGTGTGAAGAGAATAGAAAAAGAAAGAAGAAATAAAAATAAACGAGAGAGGGAGATGGAAGGAGGGAAAGAAGGAAGGAAGAGACTGAAGTTATATGCCCTTTTTGGAGACTATGAGGGCCTTAACCATTAAACCAAAAAGGGGGAGCTTCTGTGATGAGATTTGAATGCAATCCATGGTGAGAAATTTCAAATGTGTCACATATGTAAGAATATTTACATATGTAATATGATGTAGACATATTTTAAGAAGTTAAATCAGATTTTTATTTTAAAAATATATTACCAAACTATATTAATCAATGCACCATGATACTAATATAAGAACAATGAATTAATCAATAAATTAGATGGCTGAGAAACGAACCCATGCTTCTGCATTCATTTGATTTTTCAACATAGATGCTAAGAACACACAATTTATAAAAGACAGTCTCTTCAGTAAATGACCCTGGGAAAATTGTCCAACTACATGCAGAAGAGTTAAATTGGAAACTTATCTCACTGCAACTCAAAATGGATTAAACACATAATTGTTTTAACACCGGAAACTATAAAACTAGTAGAAGAAAAGTTAGGGGAAAATATTTATAACATTGGTATGAACAATAATATTTGAAAATTACCTCCAAAACATAGGTTATAAAAGCAAAAATTGTCAAATGGAACTGCCTCAAACTGAAAAGTTCCATACAGCAAACGAAACAAAAGATTCAAGAGATAATCTGCAGAATGAGAGAAAATATTTACACACCATACACTAAAGAAGAGGTTAATCTCAAAAATGTATAAGGAACTCAAACCCTCAAAACTAAGAAAACATGCCTTTCTAAAAGAAGCAAAGGTTCTAAAAAGATTTTTCTCAATTAAGACATAAAAATAAGCAAAAAGTATATGAGAAATTGCTTGACATCACTAATCATCAAGAAAAAATAAATTAAGACCACCACAACAAGTTATCACCTCACTCCTCTTAGAATGGCTATTATCAAAAAAGCTTAAGGAAAACAAAGTCTTGAAGTGGATGTGGAGAAAAGGGAAACCCCGAACACTGTTGGTAGGAATATAAATTAATTCAACCATTTTGAAACACTGTGTGGACGTTTCTCATAATTCTAAACATAGAAACAACATATGATCTAACAATATCAATTCAGGCTATATATGCAAAGGAATTGAAACTTTTATATCAAAAAGGTATCTTTCATTTGTCAATTTTTACTTTTTTAACCTACATTTTGGAGGTAATCTCCAAATATTATTGTTCATACCAATGTTATGGAGACTTGTCTCTGACTTTTCTTCTATTAGTTTTACAGTTTCAAGTGTCTTTAATTATGCCTTGAATCATTCCATCTCTATTCATACAAGCCAAAATTTGAAAAAACCCATAAATGTCCATAAAAAAAAATGAACAGATAAAAATAATGATGTACTATTCTTACAAAAAGAAAATCAATTGCGTCATTTGAATTAACATGACAAATCTAAAGGATATTAAACTAATAAAACAGAAAATCACATACTACGTGTCCTCACATATGGACTCTAAAATAATCAGATTAATAGAAGTAGAAAGTAGAATGGTGGTAACTAGTGGCTAAGGAAGGGACATAATGCACACAGGTGAGATACTTCTCTGAGTGTGCAAGGTTTTTTTATAGATCAGAGCAAGTTATGTTACTACTACACAGCATGATGATGATAATTAATAATAATATATCATATATCTTAAAATTGCTGAAAAGGTGAATTTTAAATATTCTTAACTCAAAGAAAAAGTAAATATGTGAAGTGTTATATATGTTAATTAGCCTAATTATATCATTAAACATGTATCAAAACATTACATTTTACCTCATATATATACATATATATGTGTGTGTGTATATATACATATATATATATGTATATATACACACATACACAATTATTTGTCAATTAAAATAGAAAGGGAAGTTAAAAAAAGAGAAGTTAAAAGCATATTTTAGTGGAGGAAGTAAAATATACAAGAGTAGTTATAGAGAATATAGAGAAGATTTGCAGCAGTCCCTGTAGAAGATTGAGTTATGTAAGAATAATATGAGGCTTGAAAATATTAAAAAGTAGAAGAAATTAATGGGGACATTGAAGACCTATGTGACCCAAGTTTCTGATAAGAGTAATTGATGGTGGCAAAACTATGATGGCAAGTGGTGCAAGATATAACTCTGGACAGGGTGGACCCTTGGGCACCTTAGGATGAGATTAGAAAGCAGCTTATACTAAAATGAAGATACACACCCATACTACCTCGTTAAACTGAATGAAATAACTAAATTTCCATAGGCAGAATAGAATGTTATACTCTCTTTAGATGAAATGGAAATACAGGTATGTATATTAATGGGATTAGTCAAATAAATATTAAAGTATGGGCTTTTGAGTACCCTCAATTCCACTGTGCATCCATGAAAAACATAATTTTTCTCTCCATCATTTGTAAGTTGTACACTATCATCATGTTCTTAAGTCTATATGAAAGAGAGAGAGAGAGAGAGATAGAGAGAGAGAGAGAGAGAGAGAGAGAGAGAGAGAGAAATTAGTGTTGACCCCCCAAAAATGTGATGAATGTGGATTTCTTTAGCATTAAATGGAGTTGTTATTGGAGAAATTTGACAACCATTAGCAATCAAAATATGTTGTTCTCAATATTTAAAGATAGGAGGAAAAATTGAGTGCACTTTAAAACTCACTTAATTTTAAACATTTGTTTAAAATGTTTTATTCAGCTTACTTGCATTTTTGCATATATTTTAAGGAACATATCAAGTTTGAATTATTATGGAAAAAATTATTAGCAATGAATAGTCACACAAAGTTAAAAGGATAAAATATAAGTGAATCTATAATTTATATAAGTAAAGGTATATTCCTTTAAACTGTTTTACTTTGAAATATAATTAAAAATGTAAAGACAACCAAATAAGATTAAATAGATATTTAATATTTAATATTAACCCTAAATTTAAAAAAGGTATTTGTTGATACTCAAATATACCACTTTTTAATGTAAAATAGCAATGTTCTTATTTTTATGTTTTCCTTCTTTTGTTATGGAACATAATATTTATAGATCAGTATGAAAATCATAATATTTGTTGGCAGTATGAAAATTCAATACATGTCTATGATGTGTAGTGATCAAAATGGTGTAATAAGCCTTTCATCTCCTCAAAAATTAATCATTTCTATGTGTTAGAATCTTCTGTACTCTTTTGTACAAGTTATTTTAAAATATATCATATGTCATCTTATTTATGGATGAAAAGGAGTTATTAAAAATGTTTGAAATGTTATTTTTAATCTTTCATTGTTCATTCATTTAATACCAATTTATTTATCTTCAAGTAAGACCCTTCTATAGTTTGTCATGCAATTTTTAGTACTGCTTGCTTCTGATGCCTTCATCTTACAAATTCCTAATCAGTGAGGTAAAATTCATAAAGTTTTACTTTATTCTCAGTATGATGGAAAGGACTGGAGAAGGTTGTCAAGGGCAGATGTCTGTCTGTTTAAGAACTTTGTTGCATCCCAATGTCTTATAATTAGACAGGTGTCATGTCCATTCTAAAGAGACTTATCAAAACATGCTGCATTTTTTTCTTGAGTTTTTTTCTTCTCTTCTCATTTTGACATAATTGACTGAAAGGAAAATTGAATAAGGGCACATGTTTTGTTTTTTCCTTCAGCTGCAACCAAAATAGAAAAGCAAAAGAGAAAGCAGCAGGTTGAATGGAGGGTAAGAAATTACATACTGCCTATTTACCTGGTGATAAAAGACATATTTGCATGATGATCCTTTGGGGGACATAGGCACTTCATCCTGATTCTAGCTACCAGTAAAATGGAATAATGCTTGTGTAGCTCAATTTGATCACCTTGATGGTGATATCTACTTAAGTAGATATAGACATGCTCTGTAGTTGGGCATTCACCATGCTATGATTCAGAACTGGATGTCCCCTAAAACCTTGTGTGTTGAAGGCTTGGTCCCCAGGACAGCACTGTTGAGAAGAGGAGCCTTAAGGAAGGTAATTGGATCTTGTATTCTAACCTTACTAGTGGATTAATTCATTAATGATTCATACTTTGATGTTATTAATGAGAAGTGATGGAAATTATAGGAGGTGGGGTCTAGTTGGATGAAGTAGATCATGGGGGCATGCCCTGGAAGGATATGTCTTGTCTCCAGAGCCTTCCCCCACAACTTTCTGTTTGCCATGAGGTGAGCAGCTCTGCTACAGCAGTCACTTCCTGCCCTGATGATCTGCCTTGTCAAAGGCCCTAAAGGATGCACTGAAGTAACTGAGTGCCATGAACTAAAACATCTGAAACCATGAGCAAAAACAAATATTTCAAGCTTTGAGTTGTTCTCAGGTATTTAATCACAGGTACAGAAAGCTGCCTAACGCATAATCTGTGTGTATTATATATCTAGGAAAGACATATTTTATTCCTGAGGAGTTGCTATGAGTTTGCTTTTCATAGATTTTATCTTGTAACAATTTTTTCCAAAGTCAATTCTTTGAATCAATTTAATTAGATTATTTGTATTTACTGAAGTAACAGAGAAACTGAGTAACAAAACATCAAAACTCATAGAAGTTCTATTTGTTCCTGTATAGTATCAGTGAGAAACACAAACACACACACACACACATACACACACACACACACAGAGAGAATTTAACTGTGTAACTCACTGTCACTATGCAATTCTCCTAGAAACTTGTCCTTTCTAATCTTTGTCCTCATTTGTTCTAGTCTTCGTATGAAAAAAAATAAAGGAAGCCTGATTATTATCTTCTAAATACCTATCTCTTTCACCATGCAGTTGTACAATTATTAAAAACTTGGTTATATTGTATACCCTGCTTGTAATAATTAATTCAGTCAGTAATGAATCAATTTTGAAGTCCTATATTGGGTCACCTGAAGCTTGCACAAAGTAAGTGAAGGATTTGGATAGTCAAATATATGGTAGAACTTTCAGTTCTGAAAGAATAATCATTTTAAAAGCTTTTACAATGTTTTATGTTTTAAAACTCACATTACTAGAAAACTCTTTGAGTAATGAGGTACTTAAAATCATATCTTTAATTATTTATAGAAAAATTTATTTGCTTATCTATTCCTCTTACAAAATATGAGCTAGACACTTTAAAAGTATTTTTAATACAAAAGTTTATAGGACAGAGAAAACCCAGTATTTGGTATTCTAATAGGAATATATATATATATATAATTTCAACATCTGTTATATATATATATATATATATATATATATATATATATATATATATAATAAAATGCATACTTTAAATTAATGTTACTAATATATAGGAAATAAATATAGAGAAAAAACAGGTGATACACAGGTGCTTGATTGAGAAGGCCTTCTTTCCTGAGGTAATTGAAGGAGACATCATGAAAATGGACTGGAGAAGGGGACTGAGAGGGAAGGAAGTATGATGGGGAAAGGGTTGAAAGAGCTGAATGAGGTGAACCAAACTATGCTATGTGTTTGTGTGAATGTACCATGGTGAACTCCACTGTTATGTACACCTATATAGTGCCAATTTATAAAACCAATAAATAAATGAGGGGAAGGCCAAAAGAGTATAGCGGTGTGGGGTAAAGAAGAGTATTATCTCCTGATAATGGGGACTAAAATGGAACAAATTATATTCCATGCATATGCGATTATTTCAAAATTAACCCCACTACTATGTGTATCTATAATGCACTAATGTAAACATTAAAATTCCCCCCAAAATCACATCCCTACCTGTAAATATATATAATTATTATCTGTAATTAATTTTTAAAAATCATCACTCTGGCCATTTGTTTCAAAGGAATATAATTCAAGTCCCATTCTGATCTTTCTCCCTTATTGCGATTGATTTAAGTAAAGCTTTCTTTACCTATCTCATGTTGTCCAGTGTCATCTGTGCCTTGAAAGGGCCTTCACATATATTTTTACTTCTTCTTTGACTGCATACTTCACATTTTCTCCATGACTGGACTCACCCTGTCACCAGAGAAGAGGTATCAGTGGAACTGGGTCTCAAGGAATTCCCAGAGAAGGGCATAACTGGAATAAGGACAAGGGAGGTCCTTGATATAATTGATAGAAAAGAATTTTGACATCTGTTAGTAGAAACACACAAAATGTATTCAAGAATACAAGGAGTATATATTCAAGGAATGACATTGGCATTTTGAAAGTGAGAGATACATCTTGGGAGTTCTGGCACAACTTTTTGAGGAGACTTGGTAAGGTGCAGGTATGGGAGGGTATGTGAGGATGACATCAGTATGGTTGTGTCTGGGATGAGATCCTTGGGCTTACGTGGTCTCCATTATCTGATCTAAATTATAGCTTTCTAAAAATTTCTCATTTTTAAATCTATTTTTGGTGGGCTAATTAACAAGGATGATGGTTATCTCTTAAGATTTTCAGATTTCCTGGTAAATTTGGAAGTCACAAGCCTGGAAATGTATGTGGGATTTTAAATTAAAACTGTATGTATATTCCTTCCTTTATACCACCTTTCCACCTATATTTTATTTCTTCTATCAATATCAAAGCTCAGTTGTATCTTAGATTTTATTTCCTTAAAAATAGTCTCCTTCACATATCCACCTTTACTCTCCAGTTTCTCTCTACCTTCCATGTGCAAGCGAAAACATTTAATACTTAACTTTCTGAATCTGGCTTATTTCACTTAGCATGATAATCTCTTCTGTCAATTTACCAACAAGTGCCATAACTTCACTCATCTTTGTAGATGAGCAAATACTTCATTGTGTACATATATTACATTGTCTTATTCATTCATCTGTTTTTGGCATCTGGTCTGGTTCCATTAATTGGCTCTTGTGAATTGAGCTGTGATAAACATTGATGTGCCTGTATTTCTATAATATGTTGATTTTAGTCCTTCTGAATAAATACCAAAGATTGAGAAAACAAGGTTATATGGTGATTCCACTCCTAGTCCCTTCAGAAATCTCCATAATGCTTTCCAAAGTGTTTGTACTAATTTTTAGTTACACCAACAGTGTATGAATGTGCATGTCCTCCCCTTACATCCTAACCAGCATTTTTATTATTTTATTCTTGATGATTGCCATTCTAATGTGAGATGAAATCTAAATGTAGTTTTCAATTGCATTCCTCTGATTGCTAAGGATTTTGGATATTTTTTCACATATTTGTTGGCCATTCATATTTCTTGTTTTGAGAAATGTCTGTTTAGTTCTTTTGCCCATTTATTAATTGGGGATTTAGTTCTTTGTTTTTGTTGTTAAGTTTTTGAGTTCTTTATTTATTCTGGATAATAATCCCTTGTAGAAGGAGTAATTGACAAGGATTTTCTCTCATTCTGCAGTCTCTCTCTCTTTAAATCTTGTTCCTTTTTTTTTACTGTACAGCTTTTTTATGTTGATGCTATATCATTTATTGATTTTTACTTTATTTCTTGAAATTTTTGAGAAACTACATTTCATTTTCATTTTTTATTGATTAAAAAAATAAATGACATTGGAATGCAATTCTTATTACAAATATACAGCACAATTTTTCATATCTCTGTTGACACTAATTTGTATCTTCATATGCACCTGGATAATGATGTCTATCATATTCCACCATCCTTACTAATCCCCTGCCACCTCCCTTTTCCTGTCACCCCTCTTCCTTATCTAGATTCATCTATTCCTCCCATGCTCCTCCTCCCTACCCCACTATGTGTCAGCCTCCTTATACCAGAGTAAGCATTCGGCATTTGTTCTTTTGGGATTGGCTAACCTCAATTAGCATTATCTTCTCCAATGCCATCCATTTATCTGCAAATGCTATGATTTTATTCACTTTTATTGATGAGTAAAATTCCATTGTGTATATAGACCACATTTTTTTATACATTCATCCACTGAAGGGCATCTAGGTTGGTTCTAAGTTTAGCTATTGTGAATTGTGTTGCTATAAACATTTATGTGGCTGTGTCTTTGTAGTATGCTGTTTTTAAGACTTTTGGGAATAGACTGAGGAGAGGGATAGCTGGGTCACATGGTGGTTCCATTCCCAATTTTCCAAGGAATCTCCATACTGCTTTCCATATTGGCTGCATCAATTTGCAGTCCTACCAGCAATATATAAGTGTACCATTTTCCCCACATCCTCACCAACACTTATTGTTGTTTGTCTTCATAATAGCTGCCATTCTGACTGGAGTAATATCTTAGAATAGTTTTGATTTGCATTTCTCTAATTGCAAGAGATGATGAACATATTTTTATATATTTGTTGGTTGATTGTATATCCTCTTCTGAGAAGTGTCTGTTCAGGTCCTTGGCCCATTTGTTGATTGGGTTATTTGTTTTTTTGGTGATTAGCTTTTTGAGTTTTTTATATATCCTAGAGATTAATGCTCCTTCTGATGTGTGAGGGGTCAAAATTTGCTCTGAGGATGTAGATTATCTATTCATGTCACAGATTGTTTCTTTTGCTGAGAAGAAACTTTTTAGTTTGATTCCATCCCATTTATTGATTTTTGGTTTTAATTCTTCACTATAGGAGTCTTATTAAGTAACTTGGGGTAGAATCCCACATGACAAAGACTAGGGCCTACTTTTTCTTCTATAAGATGAAGAGTCTCTGGTTTAATTCCTGGGTCCTTGATCCACTTTGAGTTGATTTTTGTGCATGGTGGGAGATAGGGGTTTAATTTTATTCTGTTGCACATGGATTTTCAGTTTTCCCAGCACCATTTGTTAAAGATGCTATCTTTTCTCCAGTGCATGTTTTTGGCACCTTTGTCTAATATAAGAAAATTGTAATTTTGTGGGTTAGTCTCTGTGTACTCTATTCTGTACCATTGGTCTAGCAGTATGTTTTGGTGCCAATACCAACTGTTTTTGTTATTATTGCTTTGTAGTATAGTTTAAGGTCTGATATAGTAATGCCACCTGCTTCATTCTTACTGCTAAGGATTGCTTTAGCTATTCTGGGTCTCTTATTTTTCCAGATAATTTCATGATTGCTTGCTTTTTCTATTTCTATGAGGAATTCCATTGGGATTTTGATCAGAATTGCATTAAATCTGTATACTGTTTTTGGTAGTATGGTTATTTTGATAATATTAATTCTGTCTATCCAAGAACAGGTAGATCTTTCCATCTTCTAAGGTCTTCTTTGATTTCTTTCTTTAGGGTTCTGTAGTTTTCATTGTATAGATCTTTCACCTCTTTCATTAAGTTGATGTCCAAGTATCTTTTTTTGAGGTTATTGTAAATGGGATAATTTTCCTCATTTTCTTCTCAGAGAATTTGTCACTGATATACAGAAATACCTTTGATTTATGTGTGTTGATTATATATCCTGCTGCTACTTTGATAAATTCATTTACTAGTTCTAGAAGTTTTCTGGTGGAGGTTTTTGGTCTTCTAGGTATAGAATTATGTCATCAGCAAATAGTGATAATTTAATTTATTATTTTGTTTATGTATTCCTTTAATTTCTTTTATCTGCCTAATTGCTCTGGCCAGTATTTCAAGAACTATGTTGAATGGAAGTGTAGATAGAGGGCATCCTTATATTTTTCTAGTTTTTAGAGGGAATGCCTTAATTTTTCTTCATTTAGAATCATGTTGGCCTGAAGGTCAGCATAGATAGCCTTTAAGATGTTGAGATATGTTCCTATTATACCTAGTTTTTCTAGTGTTTTGAACATGAAGTGGTGCTGTATTTTGTCAAATGCTTTTTCTGCATCTATTGAGATGATCATATGATTCTTATCTTTGATTCTACTGATGTGATGAATTACATCTATTGATTTCTGTATGTTGAACCAACCTTGCATCCCTGGGATGAATCCTATTTGATCATGGTGTACAATCTTTTAATGTGTTTTGTATTCAATTTGCTAGAATTTTATTGAGAATTTTTGCATCTGCATTCATTAGAGATACTGGTCTGAAGTTTTATTTCTTTGATGTGTCTTTGCCTGGTTTTGGCATCAGGGTAATATTTGCCTCATAGGATGAGTTTGGAAGTGCTGCCTGTTTTTCTATTTCCTGAAATAAATTGGAGAGTATTGGTATTAGTTCTTCTTTAAATGTCTTGTAGAACTCAGCTGTGTGTCCATCCAGTCCTGAGGGTTTCTTGATTGGTAAGCTGCTGATGGCATCTTCTATTTCATCACTTAATATTGGTCTGTTTAAATTGTGTATATCTTACTGATCCAATCTGGGCAAATCGTATGACTTAAGAAATTTATTGATGCCTTCAATGTCTTCTATTTTATTGGAATATAAGTTTTCTTCTAGAAGTTGCAGGGTTTCTGACATAATTACCAGGTATTTGAACCAGTTTGAGTTGACTTTTGTGCAGAGTAAAAGATGGGTGGAATGGTTTAGATGTGAAACGTCCCCCCAAAGCTTATGTGTGAGACAATGAAATAGGATGCAAAGGTGAACTGATGAGGTCATGAGACTCTTAACTTAGTAATTATATTAATTTGCTGATATGGATTAATTGGGTGGTAACTAGAGATAGGGAGCACATGGGGTTTGGCTTTGGGATATATATTTAGTTATTGATGAGGGGAGTCCCCCCTGCCCTCTTTCTCTCTTTCTATCTGCTTCCTGGTATCATGTCCTGAGCCACTTTCCTCAGCACACTCTTCTGCCATGATGTTTTTCTGCATCACCTCAGACCCAGAGCTATAAAGCCAGCTATCTATGGCTTGAGACCTCTAAAACCATGAGTCTCCAAATAAACTTTTCCTCCTGTAATTGTTATTGTCAGGTCTTTTGGTTCATAGAAGCAAAAATCTAAATAAAAAAGAAATTGGTATTGAGGAGTAGGGTTATTACTGTCTAACCTGATGATATAATTTAGAAGCTTTTGGAGCTTTTGTAATTTATGCCAGGAATTTTTAAAAGTTTAGAGATGCAAGCTGGAAAAATTAGATTGTTATAAATGAAGTTTAACAAATTATTCTATTGGAAGCTCAGAATGCTATCAGACTGTGAATATTTGGTTCATGAGGTTTCAGAAGAAAAGGAGGACCCTATTGGAAATTGTATTATAGGCCATTGATGTTATGTTCTAAGAAGTTGTGTGAATTTTTCCCAAATCATGAGTTGTTTTTTTTGTTTGTTTGTTTTTTGTTTTGTTTTGTTTTTGTGAGGCTCAATTTAAAGATGTTGGAGTAATTAATCTCACAGAGAAATTTTCAAGATAGCAAAGCTTTCAGGGGGTGACACAGGTATTGGTGAATTTCAGGCACGTTTATAGTGATAATCAGGAGCAGAAAACAGAGCACAAAGATTTGCCAAAAGTTGTGGGTGTTAAAAACAATAGAACCACTAAAAATATCAAACACTTTTAGGACAGACATTGGAAAAATGATTTGGTGGCATCTCAAAAATTGACAAGACCACACACATCTCAGGATCAAAGGTGTGTAATTAAAAATTCCTTTGACAAGAGACCTTGGGAGCAACCATGCTTATGGGGGATGGGTAGTGCTCAGTCAACCATGCATTCAGAGTGATTTGAATACAAGAAAGCTATTGGGTTATGCATGTTGATTGTGTATCCTACTACTTTGTTGGATTTGTTATCAACTGAGAAGTCTTCTGGAACTTGGGGGAGGGATTTTCTAAATATAATCATGTCTTCTACAAGTAGAGATGATTTACGTCTTTTCTTATCTGCTTATTTTTTCCTCTTGCTCAACTGTTTAAGAACAATATTGAATAAAAGTGGTGAGAGTGGACATCCTTGTTTGTTCCTGATTTTAGAGGAAATGCTTTTAGTATTTTTTCCCATTCAATATGATATTGGCTTGAGTTTGACGCGTATAGCTTTTGTAATGTTGAGTTAAGATCCTTCTAGCCCTACTGTGGTGAATTACTTTATGATTTGTACATGTCAAAACAAGTTTGGTTCCCTGAGATTAAACCATTGGATTATGTTTTACTATCTCTGTGGTGTGTTTTTAAAGCCATTTGCTAATATTTTTAAAGAGTTTTGTTTCTACATTTATCAGGAATATTGGTTTATAGTTTTCTTTCATGTGGCTTTGTCTGATTTTTTTATCAGATTGATACTGGTATTGATACTGACTTCACAGAATGAATTCAGCTATTCCCATTCTCTCCTATTTCATGGAATAATTTGAAGATGATGGGCATTAGTTCTTCCTTCAAATTTTGGTAGAATGTGGTTGAGAATCAATTGAGTGCTGGGCATGTCTTTGTTGGAAGGTTTACGATTTTAATTATACACTATTATGCTTGATATTGATCTGTTTAGGTTCTCTATATCTTAATGGTTCAATAAGGTAGGTCATATGTTTCTAAAAATCTGTCTGTATCTTCTAGGTTTTACTGTTTATTGGAGTATAAATTTTTAAAAATAATTTCTAATTATTGTCTGGATTTCAGAAGTTTCTGTAGTGATATCACATTTTTCATCACTAATTTTGTTGATGTTAGTCTTCTCTCTTTCTCTCTCTCTCTCTCTCTCTCTCTCTCTCTCTCTCTAGTATTTTGACAGAGTTGTCAAATTATATGTTTAAAGAATCAACTTCAATTGCATTGAATTTTTTATGTTCTTGATTTCATTAATTAAACTCTCATATTAATTATTTCCTGTCATCTACTGATTTTGAAATTAACTTGTTCTTGCTTTATATAGAACCTGCTACAGTAGCATCATATTTTTTAATTGGAATCATTCTGTTTTTAATCTTGATAACTATAACTGCTTTCATACTTTCTGAGAGATTTTGATATATCTCTCTTCTCATTTCTTTCTAGGATTTATTTGCTCATTTTAAAGTGCATTATTTAATCTCCAGGTGCTAAAATTATTTTTTATCATGTTATTGATTTAAATTTGATTCTATCATGACTAAGGACTTAGCTCAAATTTTTATTTGCTAAGACTTGCTATACATCCTAAAACATAGAATTTCTTATAGAAAATTTCATATGCAATTAAAAATAAAGTAAATCTTATTGATGGGTGTTATATTATATAGATATCTGTTAAATTCATTTTATAATATATATATTTAGTGCTGAAGTGTCTTTACTTAGTTTATGTCTTGATGACCTATCTGCTGGTGAGAAAGGTATGTTAAAATTATCCCATGTTATTATATTTGGGTCTGTTTGATTCTTATACTCAGTGGGATTTGTTTTACATACATAAGAGCACAAACATTAGGATCATACAAATTTAAAATTCTTACATCTTGTTACTGGATGTTAAACTTGATTAGTTATCAACCTTGACCAATTACAGACAATGAAATGACCTTCTTTGTCTTTTCTAATTAATATTGGCTTGAAATCTACTTTATCAGATATGAGATTAAATAATCCTACATGTTCTTACTCTACATTAACATAGTACATCATTTTCCTTTCTTTTACCTTCAATCTATAGATGTCTTTGCCTGGAAGATGAGTCTTTTTTGAACAGCATAGAGTTGGGCCTTGTTTTTGCTTTGAAAGCATTGTCTTTCTTTGGAGTTTAGACCATTTGCATTCAAAATTATTATGGAATATTATTTCCATGAAATTTTGACTTATTTCTGATTTTTTCATCCAGACTAAATTTTTTTTAATTGACTATTTTTCTAATGAGATTTATTTATACACTGGCTGTGATATTTACTTTTCATTTGTTCTGCATAAAATATTTCAATGAATATGTTTTGTGGTGCTAGCTTAGTGATTATGCATTATTTTAATTTTATCTAATAATGTAGATTTTATTTTATTCTCAATTCTAAGTATAATTTTGCTGGATAAAGAAATCTTGGTTGAAATTTATTATATTTTAGGGCTTCATGCATAATATTTCAAGCCCTCCTGGCTTGGAGTCTGGGCTGAGAAATCAGTACAATTTTTAATTGGCTTACCTTTAAGTGTAATTTGTCATTTTTTTCTGGCACCTTTTAGAATTCTGTACTTTAGGCATTTTAATTAAAATGTGTATTGAAGAGAATACTTTTTGAACTTGTCTGTATAGTGTTCTAAATTCCTCTGATATTTGGATTCCCATCTCATTCCTAAAGTTTTGAAATTGCTGAATATCATTTCATTGAAAAACTTATTCATTCCTTCAGTTCCTTCATGTATGTCAATAATTCTTACATGTATTTTTATTGAATATTCTGATTATGGTCCCTTAACATCTTTCCTTTATTTTCAATGTAATATATTTGGTCTTCAAAGCCTGAGAATCTATCTTCCAAGTGATATGATCTATTCATGATTCTTTCAACTGAAATTTTAATTTGCTTCTTTGAGTTTTCAATTTCCAGGATTTCTGTTTGGTTCTTTTGCAGAAAATCTTTTTCTGTATTAAAATCTTCTTTCACTTCTTGTATATTTTCTCCTAGTTTATTCCTTAGATCATTTTTTAGTTCACTGAACATTTTAATCATCAACATTATAAATATTTTTCTGATATTTCCTCTACGGTGGTGTCCATGGAGTCAGTTATGCTGTGAGTTATTTGTGGTGGTTTGTTACCTTGATTTTTTATTATTAGAATTTCTACCCATCTTCTAAGATTATGTTTTCTTCTATTTTTATTTAAGGTAATTTTTGCTGAGCTGCTTTTACTTTACTGAATGTTCTGGCTTTGTGAATGCCATGTCATGTGTTCTCACTCAATTTGAACTTACTCCAATGACCATTCTCAAACACCACATTGAGAGTAAATGCTAGTCCCCAATAATGGCAGTCACTTCAGGAAAATGAATGTTGTATGCTAAAACATTTTTTTAAACAGACTTATTATAGATCTATTTAGTTGTCCACTAATATATTGGTTTTGGTCAGGTTTTTGAAGTAGGAGGTTTTCTTCCTTGAATTTCAGTTATTGTACAGTTTGTTTATACTTGTCTCTGACCCAAAATGGTTGAATTTTTAGGGAAGTCTGTATGCAGAGTTTAACTGCCACGTTTTTGTCCATCCTGATTAGACAGCTCTGTTTTCCCTGTGTTTCTGGGAAACTCAGATCATGTTCTGAATATGGGAGCATATAAGGTATCAGTCTGTGCTCCAGCCCTTTTGAGGCATGGAAGACATGACTCAAGACTTACCAGGTTTGGTCTGATTTATGTTAATCTCAGTCCTCCCATGTCTTATTGTATGCCAGGCTCATAATATAGAGTTTAGATCTCATTTCAAGTAAGAGTTTTTCAGTCTTCCCAGTTTGTAGAGTCACTTTTCCAGTGCTGAATTGCTGTGTTGATTCATTTTTATGGAGCTGTTATGATAGTGTAGCTGCCCCTAAACTATATTATTCCATTCCACAAAGGGGTAGAATAGATAGATTAAAAGGAGTTTGAAAATATAGTTAATTAAGGATAAATAATTCTGGACATGATGGCAGAGAGAAGGTTGGCATATTCAAAAGTGAGAGTAGATAAGATGGAAGCAAAGTAGTGCATAATGCCAAAGAAAGAAAAGAAGTAAAAAAGTAGAACAGAGAGAACAAGAAATTTTGCTATTAAAGGAAAAGGTGAAGAGAGTTAAGTTTAATAAACAAGCAAATGCAGTAGAATAATACAAATCCCCCAATTAAAAAAAATACAAAAGTAAAATATAAAGAAAAAATATCTCAGAAACAAACAAAAACAGTCACTAACTCTTAAAAAAAACAGAAATAGTAGAAGTTTAATAAAAGGAAATGATAAAATAGGAAAAAGAAAACTAGAAACTGATGAGTATATGTGTATGTATATGTGTGTATATACATGAATCAATCTGCAAATGACCAGAAAACAGCTAAAATAATATTAATAATAGGAAAAATTGTTAATTGAAAAATGCTTATTTTTTTTTTACTGAGGTAGCGATAGTTTCATATTTACATACTATATTAGTGCCTTCTGTCCCTTACTTCTTGGGCTGTGAACCTCTTAGAGTAAACCATGAATGAGTGATATAAAACCAAGCTCCTTTTGTCATTTTAACAGCTCTGGAGTAGATTGGAAGTGTAACAGGTTGAAGTGACTCTCAGTTTCTCTGCCAGTGCAGAGAGATAGAATTAGAAACACCTATTGGTATTTTGTCCAGATAATTTAGATATTTTATATATATTTTAGATATCAGATCACTGGTATTCCTTGATGGAAGCAGTGTAGAGATCAATTTAGAAAGTTTCTGCTGCTGGAGATGAGTTCTAGAATGAACTATGGACCATTATTTCAGGTATGTACTCCTGAGCACTTAAATCCTTACACCCCTAGGGCTGAGTAGATGTCAATATTGGTTGGGCATCTGGGGTGACACACATGTTGAGTTTAATGTGCATGGCAGTTTTCCTATTGCCTGACAACCACCCATATGAATTTCCAAGTTTACATCCTGAAATGTACTCATAACTCCATGATCAATCTCACCCAATCCCTCTCAGCTGATTGTACCAAAGGAAATTAAATTGCCCTCTATCATCCCTAATGCATTCACACCTGCCTGGTAAATCTCCCCAATTCTTTTCTGATGATCAGTTGCACACTGAAAACCTCAAGGGAAAAGCAGATTGCACTCTCTCCTGTACCTCTTTCCTGAATGCCCTTGAGTCCACTATTCTCTATAACTGTTTGGGGATCATGATTTTCCAGGTGTGCATTAGGTCACACAATAAACACTTTCTGGGACAAAGTGGAATTTTTTGTTGAGGATGCTCAAGTTCCTGAAGGAATAAGATTCGACATAAACTCCTTAAGTTGAACCTCCACTTCTGTTCTGCATTTAAATTTTGAGGAACACAGAGCACATTTTGTGTGCCAAATTTCTCCACCATGGTTTTCTTTCCCTAGTCTTGCCCTCATTTGCAGAGACACAGCACCACTTACCCTGCTGGGGTCATGTGTAGTACCTTATATCTACCATTCACTATGCCAGTATATCTGGGATTGTCCTAATCTCTGACAAACAAATAATGATATATAATGGTTTTCTTCAGACACTACCTTCATTATGAAGCTGTATTCCTTTCATTTAAATTTCAAATGGCAGAGCAAGTAGGAAGTGTCTCCTTTCTCTTCTCTGCCATCTTGCCAACCTCCACTCCAATTTGGTGTTTTGATATACACATATATAAAAAAACAATGATCAAATGATGTTAAATTGCTGTTTTAATCATTTTTTTTCAATATTGAGATCAAAAGACCTGTCAAGGACAATATTAAAGGAGGAAAAGATTATTTTGTGCTCATGATTTCAGAGGCTTCAGTCCCTGCATGGCCTACTTTGCTGCTCTGACCTGTAGTGAGGGAGAACACTATGGTAAATGGGTGCAGAGATGGAAAGCATGAGCTCAGCACATGGCACAGGAAGCAGAGAGAGACTGAACTTGACTCACCAATGACAAAATATAGAACCCAAAGGTGTGCTCCCAATGTTGCACTTCCTCCAGCCACACCTTACCACTGAAATTACTATCCAGTTAATACCTATAAGTAGATTAATGCACTGATTAGGTTTAGGTTCTCATAACCCAATATTTTCACCTCTAAACCCTTTTTGCATCATGTCTAACACGTGAGCTTTTGGGACACATCTCATATCTAAACTCGAACATAGTCACATTCATCACTTTAAACATTAATCATTTTTGGGGGTGGAAACATTTAAAATATTGTTCTCTTGCTATTCTGAAATATCTACTACATTATTATTGCCTGTAGTCACCATAATGTGTTAGAAATACCAGAACGTATTTATCTTATTTAACTTTAGTGAAAGGTTTTAATTGGGGAGGTTGATAGAATTCCAAGCAATGATGTTACAAATTGGCCTTATCAAAACATAATGCAAACTGCATTATATTTTCATTACAGAAGGTATTTTTATAGCTTCCAGAAAGGCAGCCACCTAAGGCAGGTTCCTAGCAAACATACAGATTAGGAAATGGGGTGCTGTCTCCCTTAATACTTTCGTTTCAAATGAGTAATTTTCAAGTCATGAGAAGACAGTCATGACTTATAAGACTCAAAAGAATCTGATTAAAATATTTACATCTGAAAGGAGCAGAAAAATAATTTTAATTATAAATTTTCTAAAGTAAATGTTTAAGGGACTAGAGTCAGGACCAGACAGGTAAGATGAAACCAGTTGTTTCAGTCATCTTTTTCATCACTGTAAGCAAAAGAACTGAAAAGAACAATTAGAGGAGGAAAAGTTTATTTAGGGGCTCACAATTTCAGAGGTCTCAGTCCGTATATGGATGGTTCCACTCCTCAGGGCCTGAAATAAGGCAGGACTTTCATGACAGAAGACTGCAATGGAAGACAGCAGCTGATATTCAAGAGGTAGAGAGAAACTCCACTTGTCAGGGACAAAATATTTACCCAAAGGCACACCCCCAAGGACTCACCTCTCCCATCCACAACCTACCTCCCTTCAGTCACCACTCAGTTAATCTCTTCAGGCAATTAATGTACTGATTGGGTTAAGGCTCTAATATAAACACATAGTAAACATTTCCATTCCACAAGGGAGAAATAGGGGCATCGAAAGAAGGAATGAAACCCAAGCAAGGTCAAAATCCAGATTGACAAACAAGTCCTGTAGCTTCATGTCTAGCACCTGGGGCACATGGCATCCTGATGTTATCTTTGTCTCTAAAAGGCTTGTGTAGCTCTAACCCGGTGGCTTTTCTGGTTGCAGCTCTGATGGCCTCTTTCTCTGCTTTCTGGTGCCATGTTCCTAGCTGCTTTCCTCACCACACTCTTCCACCATAATATTCTGCTTCATCTCAGCTCCCAAAGAATGAAGTCAGCTCACTAGGGACTAAGACCTCTGAAACAAAACAGTGCACCCCAATATAAACTTTTCTCCTCTAATTTTTCTTGTCAGGTCTTTTCATCTCAGCAGTGAGAGAGCTGACTAAACCAGCAGTCTATGAAATTTGGACAAACAGCATGAAGGCAATCTTGATAAATGCTGATAGAGGAGCAATCTAATTTTGAAATACACTTCTGAGTTTGTTCTTGGGTCTGAAACTGATCAACATGTGTACATATACTTAATCTTTGAGTTTTTTGGTATGCCAGCTGTACATACACCAAGCACTGAGCAAGTTCACGGATTCACAGTAGTTCCAAAGAAACAAATATTTCATCAATAGTAAGTGCTTTAATATAAGTTATGTATAGATTTATAACTGTATATGTTCACATTTAGGATATATTAAATGGTATCTCAGATTAGAGTATCACCAAAATATGGGGAAATATGAAAAAAATTAAGTTCATTGTCCTTCCTGTCTAGTCTCCTCCTCCAATGTAATTCAAATTTTGTCCCAAGTTCCATATTAGATTTTATTATCACCAAACCCTAACCCAAAATCATAAAATTGTTGATGTCATCTTGTGGGCCTACCAAAGCCTAAACTACTTATTTTAGTACTACAGCTAGTATAGTTGGTGCTAAAAATAGATTATATTTAATACAACCTTCTCTACACAAGAAAATTATTTTCAGTACCCAGTTTAAAATAAAATGACCAGAAAGGAAATGGAAAAAAATTATCTTATGGAATTTCATATATACAATCATTCATTTAAAAACATTCATATTATTAACAAAACTTAAGAAAAGTTTGTGCAAATAGCTCAAATGCTATTTCATCAACTTTAAAAATTTTCTTTCTGCCTTTTAGCCGAAATATTCAATTGCACTAGAATTTCAATCACAAATTCTACCTGAAGCAATCTGAAAGGATCTTGAGTGCTCATGAGCTTACTAGAATCTGTGTAGCTCAAACTACATTTAGGAGGAGGTGATTTTATAACTAGAAATTCTTTGAAATAGCACCACTGTAGACTCAATTTATATTTATGGAAAATAATTAAAATATGATCATTGAAAGATTTCATGTATATTCATTAAACTCATCAGTAATAAGGAAAATTATTTAGTTCTTAAACAGAAAATAATTTATTTTCAAGAACACAGTGTCTATCAGTGGCATTGTAAGAATCAAAGAAATGTGAATTCATTATTTTTTTTTTCAAATTTTACACAAATGATGTGCCTCTGCATTACCTTGGACCACTCCTGAACACTAGTATCTGCCATTCCTGTCTCTATTTTATCTCTGTGTAAGACAGCCACTCCAGGTTCTTGCATTAGAATTATTTAAATGGTTTTTTGTTGTTGTTGTTGTTTTGTTTGTTTGTTTAGTATTATCTTGTAGTTGTTTTTCTCTTCAAAGAGTTAGTCAAAACATCAATCCAAGATTAATCTTTCTAAAACATAACATCTATTCAGCATTAAAAAGTAGTGATGAGACACATTAACTACCTGTTTTCTTTTGCATTGTCTAAATAATTTTACCTCTCTAATATAAACTGATGGAATTGATTTACCTTTTACCACTTTTCTTTTTTACTCAAATCCATTCTTTGCCTGGTCTGAGTTCCCATTCTTTCTACACATGTCATGTCAATTCCCACCCACCCACACAGCATCCTATTTCAGCTTCTCAGGATGCAGTGTTCACTCCCTCTTTTCTCTACCAAACTCTCTGTCAATTCATGACAATCTAACTCCACTTTCAATTACTACTTATGATTTATTTTTCTTCTGTTATGGTTTAGATACTATATGTCCCCCCCAAATCTCAGGTGTGAGATAATGCAAGAAAGTTTAGAGGTAAAGTGATTGTAATATGAGAGCCCTCACCTGATTATTGCATTAATCCATTGATAAGCATTAACTGTAGGCAGGTAGGGTGTTGTAGGAAGGAATGGGTTATTGAGGGTGTGCCTTTGGGGTTTAAATTTTGTACTGGTGGAACACAGCTTTCTTTCTGTTTCCTAATGTGGTCTCCTGCACTGATTTCTTCTGCTATGATGTTGTATCTCACTTTAGGCCCAGAGGGATGACATCAACTACTATCTATAGACTGAGACCTCTGAAATTGTGATCACCAAACTATTATTCCTCTAAAATTATTCTTGTCAGGTCTTTTTGTCACAGCAGTGAAAAAGCTGCCTAAAACATCTTCTAAATTTTGTCTACTAAAAATACTTACATCATTATTATAGGAGGAGACATGGGGATTTTAAAATAAGTCATAAAAATCTCATCATTTATGAGTAATGTTTAAAATTTTTTAAAGGAGTCATACATCAAACAGAGTTATGTCTGAAAATTCAAGGTTTATTCCACATTCAAATTTGCATTTACAGGTTTTTATAAGATTTGAAGTAAAATTTAAATATGTAATATTTTTGAGAGTTTTTCAAATTTTTCTAACGTAAAAATTAAGATTTGTACGTGTGTGTGTGTGTGTATATCTTTAGTACATGTTTTTACAGATATAATTCAGTTTTTATAAAGCTACTTTTTTATTATTTGAATACTTTTCTTGCACATTTCCTAACACAATTAGTCATTCAATTTTAAAATCAGTCTTCGGTACATATCCTAGATAGACTGTAGTTTCATAGATTAAAATGTGTTTTAGTTGAAATACATATTACAGAAAAAAAATTTCTTTAGTGATAACACTGAAAGCTCTACTTTATGACATGCCTTCACATCCAGATACATAAAACTTCATAAAATTCATTTTTAGGTTCTCTGTGGATTTCAAAGCCATTATTTAATGCTTTTCAGATAACAGCAATGTAGCTATGACTTCTTGCTGGACTTCTGATCCTCTCCATAGTAACTTAATTATTTCTTAAGCCTCTGTTTCAACTCCTACTGCTGCAAATATGTATGAAAGCTAGGGCTACTAGATTATAAAGCAATGCTACCAACTACCAGCTATAAAAAGTTAATTATCCCATTAATTTCTGGATCTAAACCAAACAGTTCTCATATATATTTTTAAATTTTTTTTAAATTGGAGAATTATAATTGATATATTTATACATGCATGTAATATAATGTAATTTGATCTATTTCATTGTCCAGTACCTCTCCTTTTCCCCATCCTCTCACTGGCCCCTTTGTTCTTCCCTGGTGTTCCTTCTATTTTCATGAGATCCTCTCGCCCTTCTGCTACCTTCTCTTCATCTTTTTCCCTCTAGTTTCCACATGAGGGAAAAAACATAAGATCATTCACTTTCTGTGTTTGACTTATTGCACTTAATATAATGCTGTCAAGTTCCATCCATTTTATACATTTTTTTTTCCAAAGGGAAAAAGAATTCCTCAAAGTTAGACTCTTGTAGATAGGATTTCTCCTTAAATAACAGTGATGCATATTTAGGCCTCTGATATGCAAAAAATATTTCTTGTAATCAGGAAACCCTTTGCTGAATTAATAAAGAAAATTATGTCTATTCCCTTCAGTTTAAACCACTTTTGAAATTTGGCTACGCTTGTTTAAGGCAAACAAAACTTCCCAACAAATCATACTAGCTAGTTTAGCTTATTTGAAAACAAGCATAATTATCCAAAAGGCAGTCTCAGACCAGAGAGTGAGACAGAACTCTAGTCATAAACTCATATCCTAAAGCCAAAATATTATGCAGTCAGAACTAATTTCACCTATGTGGATCAAGCTATTTCTCAACAATGCCAATTAAATGAGGGGTTACTCTGTTTAATAGTCCCCTAGAAGAGTACAGTGGTACCCAACGCTTTGAACCACCTAGTATATTTCCAAAATGTTCAAAGTATTACCTGGAAGTTCACAGCCCCAGGGGAAAAAGATGATTGTTAAATAATAACTACCTACCAGAAGTCATGCCAAATCTCTATTCCACAAGGTTAGCTATTAATCCATTCTCATTCCTTTGAGAAATCAGTGAAGCTACAGAGAAACATATGCTACTGAACAAGGATTTAGTCATGTTTCAATTGTGAGTGAAGATATTGCCAAGAAACTGATTGTTGTTAAAAAGAAAAAAAAAAGAAAATCACAGATTGTCCAGGATGGAAATAGTCCACAGTGACCATTTAGTTCAGCTTCCTTATTTTTATCTGAGAACTAAGTCCCAGAAAGGTTAATTGATTTGCTCTGACCAGAATGTCTGTTTCCTGAATTCCAGTTCAAGACTATTTCAAATTCTTCAATGATTCTTAGTCTTTTAATAGGAGAGATCAATCAAAAATTTGGTGATGAAAGTAAGGACATTTTCACCAGGAAATATATGCAAGCTCACTTCTTTGTATAATTTCGGAGATCTGAATTCCCTTTTCTCTACAATGCAATGATTAAAAGTGATTTTATTGTCATTATTTCCAGACCCAGTTATGTTGCAATTGCTTAAGAGGCATCAAACTAGGCCTTTTCCCCTTGTTATCCTATGTACTACCTTGGTATAGACAATTTTTATTGATTTTACTAACTACATTAGCTTTTCTAAAATTAGTGGAGATTTACATGGGAATAATAGTAAAAGATGTTGCCTGCATGTGTTTTACTATTTATTTTATGACTTTCTTGTTGCTTCTTTTTTTTTTTTTGTTGCTTCTGAAGTCTGAAATTTCTAACTTTGCATATTTGTAATATAAATAGTATGTCTGTTTTGTCATGTGAGCAGAGTAATGAACTTTTACTAATTATTAATAAGAAGAAAACTAGAATAAATTCTAGCCTTGCTGTGTGTACATACCTGTACATAAACACATCATACAGAGTAATGTTTTCCAATAAATCCACAACTATTACTGTGGATCATCAGAATTGTAGGTGCATAGGCCTGGAGATGGGTCAGCATGTGAGTTTGTCCAGCTCCTTCTCAACCTCTACCCAGGTTCCATGTTGCAATGGCTCCTCTTTGAAGCTGCTGGAAGTAGACTTACTTCTGACATGTGGAAGGTGACCAAAGTTAGGAACTCCATATTCATACCAAAGGTGCTTTGTCCTTCAGTGCCAGATGTTGCTGGCTTATATATGAAACAGGCTCTATCCATAGCTTCAGGTGTATCAAACAACTCTCTGAATTATCTTATCAGTGTCTGTGTCAAGTGCTGACCTTCCTCCTCCACACACAGCCTCAAAATTATTCTCAAGAAAGTGGATTCTTCAGTTCATGATTTTCTTTCCTCTTACAGAGTTTCAAGGGTAATGTGCTGGATTCAATTTCATGCATTTTCTCCACCTCTGAGATTTTCATACTCAGCTCTCAGTGGCTTCAGCAGTTCTCAGCACCAACTGCTATATCTTTAACCCAAAAGTTTCCTTTCAGAGCATTAGGATTCTTTCCATACCCCTCTGTGAATTGACAAATATCCATACAGAAAAGAAAAATGGATTAATATGTAACTCTTTTCCTACTTCCACCTTTCAGAAAATTTATTTTTTCAAATTCTGGCTGAATGATCTTCCCCTGCCTACAGTCTGTAAGTAGATATTTGATGTGTTTTGTTCAGTTTTGACAGATATTTTCAGTAAGTGTTGACTTTGATACAGCCTATTCTATCAGGACCTGTAGTCCCTAATTTTTCTCAACAAACTTCTTAACCTGTCTAATTTCTTACAAACTCGTAGTTTGCCCCACTCATGTAAGCTTCCTAGATCATTTAATTTTTGGCTAAAAATATTTGCTATCCTTGTTCTTTACTATGATTTTTTTCCTTGCCAAATTATACATACTAATGAATAAGATATAGACATTGATTTTTGCTTTATTTCTTGGTAAGCCTTTCTTCTTAGCTGATGTATTCGACTAAGTATTCTACAATAACTATGACCAAAGAAAAATGTTTTTTCTATTCTACAATTTAAGACAGATTAGTCAGACCTTTCAAATTTCAGGTGTGTTAGCAATTTAGTGACCTATGGACAAATAAAGTCCCTAAGCCTCACAAGCATATATGACACTAGCTGATTTTTAAATAACACCAAATATTTTTGCTTTCTTTTTTCAATATAATAATTCGAGTTAAAAATAAAATTGTATTGTCCACTTGACTTTTCTCAGATTTAATTTCAAAAGTTAGTAGTTCTCTTTTGTTTAGTGTTTTATTCTTTATTCAGATTTCAACTAGAATAAACTCTACAAATAAATTTACACAATATATTTTACTTTTTAATGTGTCACATTCTTATCTATTTAGTCCATAAAGTAATATTCTATTCCCTCCAGTCTTTAAAATAATTTTTGAGGTAATTATAGTATGTTTTGGAATTTATATACTTATACTGATGCACATAACAATTTCTGAGGTACATCCAAACACATAAAGCGTTTATCATCTGAATTCTTAATTGGGGAATTTTGCATTGGTTTAATAAATTTCACTTGATAAAATATATGAATATTTATTTCCTAATACATGTTTATTTTAATATGAGAATATGTTTGCTCAAGCCAATTTATAATCTTAGAAAAATATTATTTAGTGGAGGAGAATATGGAAATTCCTGAGTAACTGCATTTTACCACTATATTTCTTTTTTTTTTCTTTGCTAACATTTACTCCAGTGATGGATATTTTAGAATAAGTCGAAAATGAAAACTTCTGACTTCTAGTATTGACTATAAAAGAGACAATATTAAGTAAAAACAAACTATAAAAACGGGGAAAATGAAGTTATGTTCACATGACTTTCTGAAATCTAAGATACTAAAATATTTTAACCATGATAAAAAAAATTGTTTCTTTCAATTGTTGGCTATCAACAGACTTACATACAATATTATTTTTAAATTTATGCACTTTAAAACCAATTCATGTTTATTATGTGATAATTATGTTCTGTAAAAGTATCATAAATATCAAATACGTTTTCTCCTGTTGGAGGGCAGGAGCTAAGAGAAAGGGGAAGAACTAAATATGCATTGTCTCTTATGCCACTGCAAGGAGTTTGGTTTTTCTTCTAAGTGTAAATAACTGTGGCATGGATTTAAGCAAGTTAAGAACGTGATCTTATTTATGTTTTTAAAATGTCATTATGGGAGCTGTGCAGAGATTAGATTTCCATTGAACAAGAGCGCAAATGCTGAGGCCAGCTAGAAAGGTACTGAAGCCAGGCAAGTGCAATTGATGCCTATATTGAATGCAATGGAGTCTTAGAAATGGAGAGAAGTATGTAAGTGCAATGTCTCTATCCATTTAGAGACAATACAATATCTGATAAATTGGGTGTGGAAAAATAAAGACTTATAGTCCATAAATTTTCCCAACAAACTTCTTAACCTGTCTAATTTCTTACAAATTAGTAATTTGCCCCACCCACATAATCCTTGGCTAAAAATATTCTCTAACCTTGTTCTTTACTGTGATTTTCTTCCTTGCTAAATTACACATAGTAAAAAATAGTATATACACATCAATTTGTGCTTCATTTCTTAGTAAGCCATAAGATCGATCAAATTTTATATCAAATTTTTGACCTGATAGAAAAAAAACTCACATTCTGGATATTCAAGTTCCTCATTCTTTGTATCAGCTGGAAGATATCTGGGTACCTTCCAGTCATTCTTTCTAGAGTCAAAAAATTGTATGGATTTTAACTGTTATAAAAATTTCCCCTTCACCAAAATAGTGATGAACTTCCACATTGTAAAACAGAGAGAAGCATAATATCCAATGAGCCTCTCTCTAAGAGTGACAGGTGCAAATGCTTCATATTCCATCACAAAATGTCTTTCTGAATCAGTATTTTGCTCCAGTCTGCTCAGATATTGTTGCTCTGCTCACCACTCTTTGGAAAAAATCCCTCAGAGGACTTCCAGGTTGCTTATTAGGATATCTACTTTGTGTTTTTAGACTCTTATGGAATTAAATACAGTATGTTTTTTCTGCTATTTCAAATAGTTTTGGGCAGGAAGGAATGATATGCACATACTAGTACAGATATGGAATACTGACTCTCTAAATGCACTTAGCCATTATTTTGAGCAATTTCATTCTAAAAATCTCAATTCAGGTAGCATTTAAGAATTCTCTTTGGAATTTTGTTGTCATTGTTGTATCTTTTGTTTAATTAAGTAGTATTTCCTAATTTTGTGTAGAAACTTCTATATCCTCTTTGGACAATAAGTTTCATTATCTATACCTCAAATCAATAGTCTCCTATGAAGTTTAGATTAAATACAATTGTAGTGAGAATTAAAGGAAAGAATTAATCCTAGGCAAATTGTGAAAATCTGAGTTTGGGTATGTGTATTATCCTCATTCAAACTTCAGGTATTCACAAAATTATTGTACTTTATATATAATTCTATAATGATATTGAGCTTATTTTATGAATTCCAGTTTACTAGCAGAATAATTAAATCTACCAATTTTATTGCGCTTCCTCACTTCCCATTATATGAGAGTTTATAAATCTATTTGGTGTACTCAGCCCAGTAAGAATTTTACCCTAACACTCTCTTATCCATCTAATGTTGATTCTTGTAATTACCTGTCAGAAAACATTGGTGAGGCCAATACACATGTGGCAAGAAGAATTCACCAAGACAGAGAAGCAATTAAGCAAATTTATTGAAGGGAAGATATTGAGGGTGTGACAGGGACATAGCAAAGACATCTGCTCAAGAACTTGGAGGACATCTTGGTTTATGTGCACTTCTAAGATTTTTCTAAGTTTTTTTGTTTGTTTGTTTGTTTTTCCCCTTTGGTAGTTTATTTGCTAAAAGTGGTTTATGCTAAGCAAGACTGGCAGATTCCCATGCCCTGTCCATAATGCTTATTTTGCATGTACCACATGCTTTTTTGCAGGTTCACAATCCAATGCATGAGATGAGGTCAATATGTATGAGATCCTAAGTAGGAGATTTTCCCTTGTAGGTAAATTTAGTTAAAATTTGGAAGCCTCTGGGCAGGCTCCTCAGGACACTTGAGTGATCTTTTTGAAAAACAGGATTTTGTGATTTGTTTTAAAGAAGTTGTCTATTGTTAAAGCCATGAAAGAGTGAACTTGGGTGTAACCTGGCCTTTGTGTGTCATCTAGCACTATATTATATAAGATTGTACAAAGGAAATGGCATGAGAGTGGGAAGGAAAGCAAAGCTCCTTAACCTGACCTGCTTAATAGAATCTATGCTGACATCTTCAGAGTCCTAGCATCTGTTTCATTTTCATCTAGATTAGGAGACCTGCTAATCACTCCTTGACTTCCAGCTGTTGGACATTACTTTTCTGAACCATGGGACACGTAGGAATCACAGTCAATTTTCAATTTTTTGAAGTGATGAATGTAAATTTGGATCCAGGAAATATTTGAATCATCTACCACCTCAGGCTCTCTTTGAAGCCAGGGGACCTAGAGGGACCTGTCTCACAAATCTCTTTATAGAATTTTCTTCACTCCATTTTAAATCAGTTGGAGATTCTCCATGTCTTTTCCCTGATACCCAGAACACAACACATACCTACAATATGTTTAAGTCTTCCCAAGACTTTTCTTCTTAACCACTCAGAGTTTCAGATAACAAAAAATATTGTCTCTTTGTTGTGTAAGTTCTCAGATACTCTGATGGTTTCAGGTGACTTTCTCCGAGCTGCATGATTTCTAGATCAAACACCAATCCAGGGAGGACGCAGGCAGTGATTGCTGACCCCACCACCTGCTTCAACATAGAAAGGAGGCAGTGAATAATCAATAAATCTGAGGGGTCACTGACAAAATAAATGCTCTTAACCCAATGTTACAAAGTTTGAGAGTAAGAGAGACTTGAAGATTGGTAACTGGAGTAGAAAATAAGTTCCCCAACCCTGAACCCAGACCAGAGTGGGAGAAGAGAGAGACCACAGGGGAAAAGAGAGAAAGAGAGAGCAGAAAATCACATAAGCTCACCCTCTTTACAACATTTGGAAAGAAAAACAAAAAAAAATTGAAACCTGATGGGAATAGTGGTGTCCTTAAAGCAGATCAAGCAGTATAAAACCAAATCATAAACAGAAAGCCATACTGGATACCACAGCCATTTTAGGGAGTTCACAGTTGATAAGTTACCCCTTTAAATCACAACGGCATCTCCCTGCTTTCACACATCAGTAAATTAAACCAGAGTACCTCACAGGGAGTATTCTCTAGATGAACCTTGTAAGGTTGAATGGAAGCTAAGCCTCATAGAGGGCAGAAAAATAAGAGAAGTTTAGTACATTAGTCAAAGGGGGAAGGACAAAAAGAAGGGGGAGAGGCATAGGAAAGACAGTAGAATTAATATAATTTTCCTATGTAGATATTATAAAAAAACCTAAGTGAATCCCAGCATTGTGTTCATCTATAGGAATGGGGTCCTACAAAGAATAAGATTTAAATATGCATGTATAAATTTATCAAAATTGATTCTACTGTCATATATAACTAAACAGAATCAATAAAAATAAAAAAGAAAGAACTTATGGAGGTATCTTTACTAGTTAAAAGTTGTTGAAACCCTTCTCCCTCACCATTAGCAAGGCAAGCAGGAGGAGCAGCTCTCCAACCCAACACTCTGCACAACTGCTGAGGAAGCCTTGGCAGAGGTGGAGCAGAAGCCAGGTTGTTTGAAAATGAGAGCTCAGATCTGAGTGACAAAGTAGTTTTGGCTCTGAGCAAAGAAAAGAAAAAAGGAGAGTCATTTAAACCACTGCTGCAGCCCACTGACTTTGGGAAGAGTCACAGTGGGAAGTTGCTTAAGTCCTAAGACACCTAGAGAGGCTATCCCCCAATCATGGCCCACAGTCTGCATGGGGGTTGACCCAGAGGGAAGCCGCCTGATTATACAGCAGCATAAAGAGATGATATAAAGAGATTGTGGCATGAACTGGCAGAAGATTGCCACAAGAAGATGTCTGAGTCCCAGGAAGCTTAAAGGGAAGGTGCTCAGATGGATATCACAGCCAGTAGGAGATCAGTCAAGATGGGAACTTACCTGGTTCCAAGGCAATAGACAGCAATGGCTCTCAGTCTTTCACAGTCTCACCCTGACCCTCAACCACAACTACCAAGTAATAGGGCTCTGATTGAATACTTGAATATTTGCCTCAGCCACAATCAGCAGCGGGAATTAGCAACTGCCATTCACCTGGGACAGAGAATAATAAAATCCAGTGAACCAGCTGTGTCCCGTTACTTAATAGCACAGTACTTCAGTGAACTGTAGACCAGGTGGATCACTTCTGCTACACAGATAACCTGTTGAGAATTCACAACCATAGGACCTGTGTTTATGGACAGCCAACAAACTCTATGCCATGAAGAAAGGGATCTTGTAGATGGGAGCAGCTACATGGAGACCTACAACAATCACAGCAACAGAAAAAAGCCTATACCCTAAACTCCTGCCCACAATAGAAACAACAGTCAGAAGATCCCACCCTCTTATCAGTCAGCCACAGGCCCTTGAGCTGACAAACCAGATTCAGCTGGTGGGAGTTCCATAAAACAAGGAGAGTGATTACCTCTGGGGGGATCCAAAGCCAAACAATGATGGACATCTTCTAATGTCTCAAATCCTAATGAAATGTATACAAAGATTTAATAAAAATTTTCTGCACCTTGGTATGATTACTATGAATAGCTTGAACATCAAGTTTGATAATATATATTACTCTTTATCATAATTATTAGTTGTTATCCTAATAACCAACATTGTACTTTCAACACATTTGAATATATTTCTTCTAATGGTTTAAAACATTGGTTGGAATCATTCTCTCTCTGTTTGCTTTCCTAGTCCTAGCTATATTTGTCTATATTTTCCCACTACCTTTTTCACCTTTTTACCTCAGTGTATATTTATTCTTTTCTATCATTTTTCTTTTTCACTCTCTTGCCCAATCTTTCTTTTCCCCCATTAAACCTGATATAATGCTATAGCAAGTTTAATATATATATATATATATATATATATATATATATATATATATATATATATATATATATAATAGCTAATTTTTCAACCTGTTCCAGAACTTTACTATAAGTTTATACCTGGGTTAGAGGAACTGTATGGAACAATATATTAAAAAAAGTTTTTTTACTATCTATAAGGTTGAACAGTGTGTGGCTTCACTCTGAAGTGATTGTAGTAAATAGAATTTAGTGGCTTCTCTCAATGAGGAGCTAATACTGAGATCATAAGAGAACACACAGGGAGTTAAAGTATTAATACTTGGATATTCACCCAATCCAAGATTCTTAAGAGAAAAATCTCATGAAGTAGTCTCTTGCTTAAAAGAAGGCAAGAAATAATTTTAAAAGTTCAGAGTTAAAATGTAAAACAAGCTAAAAGAATATGTAAGAAATAAGATTAGAAAATATAGGATATGAAAGATCACTTCAATAAAGAAATAGAGATTCTGAACAAAAATGAAATGGAAATCCTGGAAGTGAAAAATTCAAGAAACAATTTAAAAATTCAATAGAGAGCATCAATTATATATTGGGCCACATTGAAGATAGATTATCATACCTTAAACATAAATTTGAGAATAAAGGAAAGATGTGAAGAGACCACATCCAGAATATTCAAAAAATCTGTGATAACATCAAAAGACCAAATTTAACAATCACTGGGATAGATCTGAAATACCAGCTAAGGTCTTGCACAACCTTTTTGATGAAATAATAGTAGATTTTTTTTCAAAACTTATGAATGAAATAAAAATTCAAATATAAGAGGTATGTAGACTCCAAATACATATAAGTGCAACAGATTAACTCCAAGATACATTACAAAAAATCTAACATAAAGAATAAAGGATAGAATTTTTAATGCTGCAAGCAAAAAACAACTGATCACACTTTGAGAAACAAGACCCAACAATATTGTGTTTGCAAAAGACATACCTTACTGACAAAGAAATTCATAGACTGAAGGTGAAATAATGTGAAAAGATATATCATGATAATTATACCAATATAGAAACAGGGGTAGCTATTCTCATATCAAAGTCATCTTTAAGCCAAAATTACTCAGAAGAGACAAAGAAGTTCACTTACTAATGATTAAGGGAATCATTCAATAAGAAGATATAAATAGTGTAAATATTTGTTTCCTAATCAAAGCTATATATATATATATATATATACAGACATAAAGCAAACTCTTCTCAATATAAAGAATTAAATGAAACATGATTCAATAATACTGGGTGACTTCAATACACCTCTCTCACCACTAGATTTATCACCCAAACATTAAATAATTTTTCTTCAGATCTAAAAAGTACTATTAATTAAATAGACTTAACAGACATCGATGACTAAATTCACCTTCTCAGAAGCTCATGGGAAATTTTCTAAAATAGATCATATTTTAGATCACAATGCAAATCTTAGTAAATACAACAAATGGAGGTAATTTCTTGCATCCTTTCAAATCATAATGGAGTGAAATTAGAAATCAATGACAAGATAAAAAAAACAGAAACTACTTTAACACCTGGAGACTGAATGATACACTTTTTAATGACAGGAGAAAAAAAAATCAGGGGAGATTCTTACAAACAAATGAGAATAGTGATATAACATATCAAAATCTCTGGGAAAATATGAAATAAGTTCTAAGATGAAAGTTTATAGCATTGAGCTCCTACATTAAAAAAATAGAAGGATATCAACTTAATAATCTAATAGCAAACCTCAAGGCCCTAGTAAAAGGATAAATGAACATCAAAGTCAGTAGAAGGCAGGAGGTAATTGAAATCAGAGCCAAAATCAATAAAATTGGGAATAAAAAATGATACAAATGATCAATGAAAAAAGTTGTTTTTATTGAAGGAATAAACAAGATTGATAAACCCTTAGCCAAATTAACCAAATAAAGAGAAGACTCAAATAAAAATTGAGATAAAAAAGTAAATATCATCACAGACACTACTGAAATCCAGAATATTATCAAAAATAATTTTGAAAATTTATACTCCAATAAGCTAGAACATCTTAAAGACCTTTGACATGCCCAAATTTAACCATGAGGGATATAGAAAACCTAAACAAAACCATATCAAGTAAAGATATTGAAGCAGTTATCAAAAGCATGCCAGTAAAGGAAAGATCAGGGCTGTATAGACTTGCATCCAAGATCTATCAGAGTTTTAAAGAACCAATACCAGCCCTTCTCAATGTTTTTCCATGAAATAGAAAAGGAGGAAACACTACCAAATTCATTCTATGAAGCTACTACCACCCTGACACCAAACCAGACAAAAATACATCAAGGAAAGGAAACTTCAGATGAATAACCTTGAATTTTGTATCTATATATAAAATTTTAAATAAAATATTAGCAAACAGCATCCCAAAACACACTGAGTAGATAGTGTACCATGATTAAGTGGGTTTCATCCCAGAGATGCAGTTCAATTCAACATACTCAAATCAATAAATGTAACCACCACATAAATACAATCAAGATAAAAAAATCACTTGACTATCTGCATAGATGCATAAAAAGCATTGGAAAAAGCTCAACATCCAATTATGATTAAAATAAAAGAGTAATTAGGGATAGAAGCAAATTACCTCATTGTTGTAATGCTATATATGAAAATGTAGGCCCCAAACTGCAATACATTTCAACAGGAACTAACTTTATATGAAGACCACCAAAGGCATAAAATAAAACTAAAAATCAATGAGTGGGATGCCATTAAATTAAAAAGCTTCTGTAAGAAAAAGAAACAAGAGCTTGAAAAGAGTTTACAGAATGGGAGAATATTTTTGCCCCATGATGGGGCATTAATATCAAGAATATATAAAGAACATAAAAAAAACTTAACTTCAGATAAAAAAAATAGTAAGTTGGAAAAAGAACAAAGCAGACATTTCTCAAAAGAAGAAATAAAAATGTCCAAAGATATATGATAAAAAGTTTCAACATCTCTAGCAATCAGGAAAAAGGAAACCAAAACTATATTGAGATTTCATCTCAGTTAATTCATAATGGCAATTATCAAGGACCAAATAATAATAAGTGCAAGCAAGGAAGCAGAAAAAAAGGCACACTCATGCATTGTTGGTAAGACAGCAAATTAGTGCAACCACTGTGGAACACATTATAGAAATTCCTTAAAAACCTAGGAATGGAACCACCATATGACCCAAAAGATCTAAAATCAGCATACTTTAGGGCTGCACTTACATCAGTGTTGATAGAAGCACATTTCACAACATCCTAGATGCCCTTCAAGACATGAATGAATAAAGAAGATGTGGTATATATACACAATGTTATATTATTGAGCCATATAGAAGAATGACAAGTGCTGGTGAGGATGTGGGGAAAAGGGTACACTTGTACATTGCTGGTGGGACTGCAAATTGGTGCGGCCAATTTGGAAAGCAGTATGGAGATTCCTGGGAAAGCTGGGAATGTAACCACCATTTGACCCTGCTATTGCCCTTCTCGGACCATTCCCTGAAGACCTTTAAAGAGCATGGTACAGGGATACTGCCACATTGATGTTCATAGCAGCACAATTCACAATAGCTAGACTGTGGAACCAACCAAGATGCCCTTCAATAGATGAATGGATAAAAAAATGTGGCATTTATACATCATGGAATATTACGCAGCAGTAAAAAATGACAAAACCATGGAATTTGCAGGGAAATGGATGGCACGAGAGCAGAGTATGCTTAGTGAAGCTAGCCAATCCCTAAAAAACAAATGCCAAATGTCTTCTTTGATATAATGAGAGCAACTACGAACAGAGCAGGGAGGAAGAGCAGGAAGAAAAGATTAACATTAAACAGAGACATGAGATGGGAGGGAAAGGGAGAGAAAAGGGAAGTTGCATGGAAATGGAGACCCTCATTGCTATACAAAATTACATATAAGAGGTTGTGAGGGGAATGGGAAAATAAACAAGGAGAGAAATGAATTACAGTAGATGGGCTATGGAGAAGAGATGTGAGGGAAGGGGAGGGGGGTATTAGGGGATAGAAAAGGTAGCAGAATACAACAATTACTAATAGGGCATTATGTAAAATTGTGGATGTGTAACTGACGTGATTCTGCAATCTGCATTTGGGGTAAAATTGGGAGTTCATAACCCACTTCAATCTAATGTATGAAATACTATATGTCAAGAGCTTTGTAATGTTGTGAACAACCAATAAAGAAAATAAAAAAGAAAAGCATTTAGTGGTGAGAGAAATGGAAGAATGAAGGTACACTGAGGAAAGATCTAGGGTCTCCACAGATGGACTCCTTCTTGGTCTTGGGGTCAGGAATCCCTTATGAATCTTCCTTATAAATTATACTGTTCAACTGGTTTGAGTGCCGATTGTTGTGCTTCAAGCATCTAATGTAATTAAATAACTATAATAATGCAAAAAAAGAAACTATGTCATTTTCTGGCAAATGAATAAAACTGGAGACTATCACACTACATGAAATCATCCAGAGTCAGAAAGTTAAATGTCAGATGTTTTCTCTCATATGTGGAGGCTGTGAGAGGAGGGAGAGGGGGAAGAGAGAGAAAGGGAAAATGGTGGTGGTGGTAGATTCCATCAAAATAGAAGAAAGATAGTAAGAATAAGTGAAGGAAATTGAGAGGGAAAGAGAAGGGACAAGATGAGGGAAGAACAGTGGAAAGAATCTCATGGAAACTTTCTATGTACATATATGAATATGTTGCTGAGAATAGTACCATCATGTTATCCTGGACATGCACAAAACACTAATTAAAGAAACAAAACAACAACTCCAACAAAAGTAAATAGCAGAAAGATCACTAGAGTAGAGGGAAGAGAACAGTGGGTGAAGGGGAAAAGGAAAAGGGAATTACTGAATACTGTGGACTGAATTAGAGCAAATTATATTTCATGCCTTTCTATATATAACTAAGAAAGAACCTATAAAAATGAAATAACATAAAAATGCCAATCCATGTTGCCAAGGTAAGATGATTTCTGATGCAAATATGTGTGCAAAACATTTCAAATCATATGGCTGAGATATCTACAATAAGAATTGCCATTGCAAGAATCCTCTCTCTTACTTAGAGTCACTATTTATATGCATCGCCTGATTATTTGGGTCTAGACATTTTAGGTCAGAAGAGTAATAGTGGAGTGAACATTTATTGCCTACACTGCTTCTAAAAGAGAGTCGTCTGCCAAAATTGGCTCAACTTCACCATTCCCTAAAACTCTCCCTATACACAAAGTAGGTTACATAGATACCTCAGATTTCTTTGAAAATGGGGTCCTTAGATAATTGTGGATCTGCAAATACTGACACATCCAAATTTACTCAAAATTTTAACACTACAATGAACATTTAAATGGATTCTATGGTCTATGTGAGAGCTGAAAAATCAAATGTGTTTTGTGAACCTCAGGGTTAGCACTATAAATTTCATGTCTCGTTCCTTAATTATTTGAGTTCAGCAAGGAAGGGCACAAGAAGCTTATTGGTTCAGTAACTTTATAGATGAGGATGTCATTTCTCTTTCCATGCCACTTTCCCTCTCTGCCAAGAAGTATATAATAGGAGGAATAAAACAAAACAAATTCTAACTAATATTAAAAGTTAAAATTTAAAATCAGTCAACAATGTAAATGCAACATTATAGAAATGGCAGAGTAGTAATTAAGACAGCAAATCTTCTCAGAAAAAAAAAACTTTTAAAGCATTTTAATTTGTTGTTAAATAGCTGAACAGATAGATAGTAAGCCCATAGGTCAAATTAGGAGATGAAATAAAGAAGTGCTATAATTAGCTTGATTGATGGAGAATTTATTGCCCTATTTTAGTGACCTTACTAGTTTTCCTCCTCAAAAAAGTATTGGATTTCAAACAGTATTCATTTTTTTTCTAAGTGAGTAAATGCACCTAGAAAAAGTTAGGAAATACTGGTTAAAATTGCCAACTTCTATAAAGCCTGTAAGGCTTTTATCAGTCATTTCACTATTATTCTGTACATTTGGCAAATATCATTTTAATTAAATAGTTGAAAATGGTAATGGAAGAGATTAGTGAATATATCATTGTGTTAACCCTTTTGTTATTATTTTTGGTAGTGGTAGTAGTCCTAGGAGCATATTTGTTGCTACTGTTATATTACTATGTTACAAGAGAAAAGTGGAAAAAGAGACACTGCATACAAGTAACATTTTATAATTTGTCAATGGAAAGAATATATGGGAACTGAGGGGTCTAAAAGAAAATAGAAATTAAAGCAAAATTTAGGCATATAAACATATGCCTCCCAAGGAACTCTTAATGCAGAAGTATGCTGATTTAAGAAGATTTGAATGATTGTTTTCTTTGATTAATATATATTTAAGAAAAACTTAAAATATCTATATGAGAACTGAAAATTTCGTTTAACAAACTAGGTTGTTTTTCCTAAGAAACATTATAATTTTATGTATAACTACTTGGAGCAATAGAGGCAAAAGAATAAAAGAGAGCTCATAGAATAAAACGCTCATATGTATTTTGCCTGTCTTATGTGTCATGTATCTATAGCTCCAAAGCAATACTTAGATACATATTTGTATACAATATTTTTTGAATTATTATTTAACAAAAAATAGATTTTTCCTTTTATAATTATACTTTACTAGTCTCATTACCAGTGGTAGTACCACTATTTATTGTTACTTTGGGGAACCTTAATTCATATTTGATGTCTGATGATAACAGACATGATATCATAAATATTAACTTCAAGAATTATTCCCCTTGATTACCACCCCCATTTTAGCCTAAGGGAAGTAAGAGGAGTAATTAACAAAAATAAGCAATCTAGTCCCTTAAAATTTTATTTCTCACATAACAAATAAAAGATACTCTCTTTTTTTCTGTACATCAATAGGTATATGAGGCCCTTAAGTAGCTTTGGACATAGCACACAGGCAAGAGAGTTGTGAGACAAATATGTCAATTGTGATTTGTTTGCAAGCAAGGGAAATTAAGATCTGACTATCTTAAAAAGATGGATTTTACCATGAGGTAATTAAAAACTTTGATAGTGAGTGCTAAAGCTGAGGCATCAGATTTGAAGATTAGATGAAATTGAGTTACCTCAGAAGGGAAGAAAGAGCAATATAATAATAGAAACTCTACACTTAAGGTATGGTTGCTAGGAAAAAAATTATGTTGATCTTCATCTCAAGATTAGCATCTAGCGGGCTGGGGTTGCGGCTCAGCAGTAGAGTGCTTGCTTAGCAAGGGTGAGGCACTGAATTTAATCCTTAGCACCACATATAAAAAACATAAAATAAAGGCCCATTGACAACTAAAAATAAATTTAAAAAATTAAAAAAAAAGATTAGTGTCTAGGGTCTAGTTGGATGTGCCTTTGCTTTGTATAAAAAGGGTGAGAAAAGCATTAAGGAAATAGTATCCAAGAAATATGTTTCCCAGACAAAGTGCAGGCAACCTGATTCAATAGTTCTCCAGATCTGTGCACAATGTTGAATTCCACAAAACAAATTTAGGCTGCTAATAAAAAGATGGCATGAGGAATAATGTGAGTAAAACAAAAATAAGAATTATAGTGAAATTCTATGTACAACACAATTTTCATTTTGCATACTATAATCATGCTCCATGTGTTGATTGGTCTTAAACAAGTTACTTAAGATTAAAGAGTTAAGTTGAGTTAGGAAGTCAATAAGGAAAGAAAAGAAAGGAAGCAATCATTGGTTGTCACAGATTTCTCTTCTCTATCCAGAAAGCTTCATGTATTCTAGATCCTAATATAAATGCAGTTGATATCAACAAGTTGATCTTTAATGCATCAATCATCCCTAAATAAAGTATTTTATGTTTAATTTTCTTTTTTGTAGTAAAATGCACATTGTATAGATACTTTTATTTATACACAACTTTGTGTTATTCTTGACCTTATAACCTTATAAAATTTATATTTTGAAATACATTTTCAACCAAAATTCCTGAATGATTAATTACTCAAGATTTTCTTAATTAAATTAATAAATAACTTCTGATGAAAGTAAAATAGATATCATATTCAAACTATGCTGTTTTATGATGGGCAATATACTGTAAGATATAAGGCTTTTGTTTGTGCTAATATTAAAAATGTTTAATAGGTCTCCAACAAACACACTCTGTGGTAGCCAAGTGTGATGGTGCCTACCTAAAACTAATTAGGTGGTGAACAGAGGGGGAATCACTCAAAGCCAGGCATTGCAAGCAAGCATGAGTAATATAGTCAAACAAGAGACACAAATCCATTCCTATTAAATATAATAAAACATATCAAGGTAAATAGAATATTTCTTCTTTATCACAGAAACACGCTCTGCATTTTTATTCCTGGTTCATCATCTACTTTTCCCTTTTGATAAACTTCCCCCATAAAACTATTCAGTTTTAAAGTGCCACCTTGGCACAAATCTCCAAGTTTATAACAAGTTGTTTAACATTTTAAGCCAAATGTTTCATTTTACTGATATACTTTTGATTTTATTCAGTCAATGAATCTTCACATTTCTTAGACGTAACATCTGTTGGCAATATGTCTGCTAATTAGATTACAATAGGCTTTTGATATTGATTTTTTTCTTTTTTCTTTTACTTGACTGGTAACCTTTTACACATATTCATCACACTCCCTGGGAGCTTTTTAAATGTATGTGTTTGTATGAGTCCATTTATATAACATTCTGGGAAAGGTGAAACTAGGGAGAATGTAAAAAGGTCAGTGATTTTGAAATTTTGGAAGAGAGGGAAGAAGGGAGGTAGAGATAATGTAAGAGATATTTTGGACAGTGAAAAGATTTATTGTGATAATATAATGTTGAAAAAATGCCATTATATACTTGTCAAAACCTTTAACTCCATACAGTATAAGAAGACATCCCTAAGTCAAACTATGGACCTCATTTAACAATAATGAGCCAATATTGTCTTATTAATTGTAACAAATATTCTTCACTAATGCAGAATACAAATAATAGGAGAAACGGGGATGGAGAAGGACAGGACATATGGAAAACCTCTGTACTTTGAATTCAATTTTTCTGTAATCCTAAAAGTGTTGCAAAACCAAGTTTTGTTTTTAAGTATGTTATGTAAAGCCATAAAGTCAATATGTTACTAAGATTTATAAAATAATTCTGATTCCCTGGTCCATGTAGATGCATATAAAACAAAATGTTTTAACCCATATTTTTCTGTAAAACTAAGAATGACAATGTCTAGGTTATTAGAATTCTGAAGAGGGATAATATTGATTTGATTGTGGGATAAGATGAATTAAATTAGCTTACTTCTTTTCTTCATTGACCACCTTACATTTATTCCTTGTGGTAATCATGATGGATCTCCCTAGGCAAATTCAAGTGCTCAGGTTACTGGAATGAGGAACAGCTCATTCAGTTCACGTAATTGTTCTTAAAAAAAAAATACCTTCCCACTACTAACAATTCTTGTCTGAAGACAAAAAAGTTATATTTTAAGAAGAATTCATGCTCTAAAATATAATTGTGTTTAGTCTTTCACCCCTCAAAAGATGATAAAGTATAATAAAAAGTTTTATGTTGATTTTAAAATAAAATTTGAACATTCTTTCATGATACTGGTTAATCTATCACAATCTTAAATTATATGAATTATAAAGAATTAATACTATATATTAAAATATATAAAAAATTTAAACAGGTTTTTATTAGATACAATATAAAGATACTAAATATAGAAATTTTATGATATTAGAAAAGTTTAATAAGTAAAAATAATATAGGTACAATATATAACCAGGAATATTTTTCCTCTGATCAATCTGAACTGTTATTATTATTGTTATGCATAATTCTCCCCTAATACTGATACAATATTTTAAACACCTTTTCCACTACTTGATGGAATGCATTGTTTTTTATAAAAAATGTGTTTTCAATATGCATAATTCAACCATTAATTTCCAATAAAAAATAGTCATTAGTGGTGGTAGATCTATAAGCAAAAAGTAAACTGGGCACTTGAACCACTTTTCCAATATAAAAAGTGGATAACAATGGATTTTTAAACAATAAGTCCCAATGCTATGCATACATATTAAATGAAAGTGCCCCTTTTCAAAGATGTACTTTTCAAGTATAACATATGTAACTTGATCTATTCAAAGGAACATATTATTGATTATGCAAAAATAAAAACAAGATTAGTTGTTTTTGTTTTGTTTTGTTTTAACCAGACTTTGGCTATATTAGGACACTTTAATATTTATAAATCTTAGGTACAAATGCAGATATCAGTGTCTGACATTAAAGAAGGTCCATGAAGGCATCTGTTAAGGTGATCCATAATTATGCATGCCTATGCTAGCAAAAAAAAGACAAAAAATAAGCAAAAGAAAGAATGGACACAGAAGTTTTTCATTTTGCAGTTGAAAAGTGATTCATAAATGAAGAACTTTTTAACTGAATGTCAAAGTTTAGTGGCTCATGCCCATAATTTCAACAACTAGGGAGACTAAGTCAGGAATATTGCAAGTTTGTTACTAGCCTCAGCAATTTAGCCAGACCGATCTCAAAATAAAAAGTAAAGAAGACTGGGGATATATCTCAGTGATAAAGCATCCTTGGGAACAAATGAACCCCAATCCTGTACAAAAATCATAACCTTAGAGATGGATATGCTTAGTTAACAGTATTTTCTGAAATAATAGAGGGCTACTAATCGAGTGTTTATTATATTCTCTTATTTTGTGCAATTTATGCAACTGATTTGTTTTGGTGTCCCCCAAAGTCCTAAATGTTAAATGTTTGATCCCCAACTAAGTTTTATTAGGGTGTGGTGAGAGCTCTGGGAGTGAGTCCAGTAGGAGGTGTTAGATAAATGGGGGACATACCCTTGAAAAGAATTGTGGGAATCTATTCTTTTCTCGTGTCTTTTTTTTTTTTTAACTTTCTTTCTTTTTGCTTCCTGGCCCTGAATTGATCTCACCAAACTTTCTTTATGAGGTTTGATAGGGTGGTTGTGACAGGTTTTGCTAATAAGCAAGGGCTAGGGATGGTAAGGGCATTTTATCTGGAAACCATAATGAAATTATTTGTTTTTATAAAGTTCCCCAGGATTTTTAAATAATGATTCCCTGAAGGGATTTTAGTTTTCTATGGCTTGGGTAAGGTTAGGCATTCTGGATCTCAATCCCAAATGCTTGCTTGTTTAGATAAGTTTCTCCTCGGTTTCGGTTTTGTGGCTCCTGGATTTTTTTGTTGTTGTTGTGTAGACCTTGGTTGTCCTTTTCCTCCAACCGCCTGTTCAAGAATAACTAACATACTTAACAGCTTCATCTTGAACTTCTCGACATGATGTGCTGCCACTATACTGGCCCAAAAGCAAGGGAGCCAATCAACCATGAACAGAAGCCTCTAAAACTAGGACCCAAACTAAACCTTTTTAAATATTAAATTGATGTATCCAGGCATTTCTTAAAGTCTCAGAAATCTGACAAAAACATGTGCCATGCTTTACACAATATAGAAGTGCTTTCTGAAAATTATTTTTTACAATTATAAAGTCAACCCTACAATATAATTTCCTCTTTTTTCCAATTATAATCACTTTTTACTATTGTGATTTAATGAAATTTTTAGAAATTAAAAGGAAAAATGAACTTTGGAAGAAATATGGTGGATAAATAATAAATATAAATAAATAATAATACTTGTCCTCTGATTTTCTGTTCTTCCAAAACCAGACTTAAATACTAAATTTCAAAGCCTTCTCCCCGCCCAAGGCATCTAAATGCACTAAAGGCATCTATGAGAGGAGAATATCCCTCTGGTACATTCCTTTATTCTTTCTTTCAATCAGACTTACAAGGGACTTCAGAAGAGACCTAGCTAGTCAGCTGGTTTTTTTTTCATGCTATGGTAAGTATAGTGTGCTGTATTCACATCAGAAGAAATGTATATATGTAACATGATAAAGCATTGTCTGAACATTTTTACTTTATTCAAAAAGTTATGCAGAAGTCCAAGCTGAATAAATTCATGTGATTTTTCATCTTTAGGATTATAAACCCCAAATTATTGGGATATTACAACATTATTTAGCATATATGTAAAAATAGAGTATTACACCCTGCAATGTAAATATACACAGGAACAAATATATATATATATATATATATATATATATATATATATATATATATATATAACAAGAACTTACATGCTCTTTTGGTGGAAAACAGTTTACTCTTCATTTGGGCCTGCTAATGCCTGATGGGCAATGAAAATCTTAATATCCCTACCTTCATTTTGTATCTGTCACCTTATTATCTTATTAAACTTTGGATCAAATTTCTGCTGAACTCTGCACATAATCATGTTAATTATTTAAGGAATATTTATCTTCCTTCAAGGCTGAAGACTCCAAGATAAGAATCCCTAAGGCATTTTCAATACATTTCCACCTGTAAACTTTTGCAATTCCCAGATCCAGGACCATGGGGTGACACCTAAAAATTTTTGTCCGGCACAGTTCAGAAACAGTCATCGCCCTACACTATCCAGGAACAGTGTAACCTATATTCAGATAATCTCATGATGAGACTATGCCCTAAGCAGTACCAATTGTCCCAAGGGAGCCATCTTCCTATTTTCCACAGTCATATGTCTGATAGGTAAATAGCAAAGCATATAGAGATCACTCCTTAGCAGCAGCAATTTCCTTGACACTGGTAAGAGTCTGTGTGACTAAAACAAAAATAAAGATAAACAAGACCATACTTTGACCAAGACTGTTTAATTATGCACACCCTCTTCCTTACTGCCCCAATCATTCCTCTATGTAAAGCTAAAGCTCATGTTAGTGCTCCTGAAGTCAGAGCTGAGATTCTGGATCTCACATGTCTTTCCAGTTAAGTCATGTTGATAAAGTTCCTTTCCTGCCTTTTTACCATTACTATTCCATTTGATTTCTGGGGACAGTGTTCACACCCAATTTGTTAATACTCCTCAATGTCAGACCTCTTGTGGTCTAGGATTCTGGTTAAAAAATGAATTAATAATTTTATGGAATAACATGTTTAGGATAATGTAGTATTTCAATTGATGTTAGTATTAAATATTGTTAGTCATTTTTTTTGTACTTCAATGCAAGTATTTTCCATTTTCACAAAGAGGAAAAATCCAATGGTAATGACTAAGCCCATTCTACCTTTTCCACTGTTCTGAAAGTCTCCTACATAAGTCTTCCAATTTATATAAAGGACACAAACCCATATAATGAAAAACTGAAAAAAAAGGCAAGTTAAAAGAAAGACCTTTGTGTTTGGAAAGATCGTTTCTGTCTGTTCAAGCCTGGACTGCTATATTAGCAGTGGATATCTACCAGAGAATTTTTCTCATTTCACTATTTGTGATATGGTGCATTCTCTATATCACATTTGTACTTAGCATGTGACACTCCTACATGCTTCCATGTATATCCTTTTGTATCTATTTCTTTTTATTACTTGTTTTATAAAATTTCCTTAGGGTCAAGCAGAACAGACTGAATAAACAAGAGCTAATCCTGAAAATGACGTGCAAATTCAATCTGTGGCCATATCCCTAGGTAATATGCCTCTATTTATATATGCATCTGTATTAAAATGGTAATGGTGGACCTGGAGTTAAAAGGGCTTAATTACAAAAGGAGTATGAAAATATTATGAAATACACTATAAAGGCTCTCAAGAGCCAAAAATTACTATTTTTGTGGCATAAAATTACTTTGATAGGGTGAGTAGATATGAATGGACCATAATAAAGAAACTCATTTGAATAAGTTTTGTATCTTTAGAATAAGGGATAAAATAGGTGCATGGGAATAGAATAAAATGGAAAATGCACGAATAGTTTTGTTCTTAGGACTGCTGCTATAAAACACAGCTGAAAGGTTTTTAAGAAGTAAGCTTGCAAAATAAAAATCATTAAACAAATATTATGAATCTCTGGCTTTGCTTTAGGTAAGTAATTCCTAAAGGTATCAGTAATACATTTTTATGGGTTATGGTAGAATAGTAGAATATCATCATGCCAAGTGCAAAACCAGCTGAGCTGCGAATGAAGTTTATGGAAATGGATGGTAAACACTGGGGGCAAATAAAGATATTACAGGGAGAAAATAACAACCACATTTTCTAAAGGAATTTCTGTGATATATTTGAAAGTTTCCTGCAATTAGTGTCTTCTACAGGTGTTTATAATTAGGGCATATGAATATAATTGTAAGAGAAGGCTTTTAGAATTTTCCAACCCAAAATTGAGAAGGGAAATAAGTATACAGGATTCTTCAATATCATTACCTTATCTGAAGTTATAGTATTGGCAACAATCTTTGTCATAAAAGTTTTAAAGGCTAACTCAGATCCCATGCAGATGATAGTATTTCCATTTGTCTCAGGTTAGAGATCTCCAAGACAAGACTTATAAACAGAGGACTATGTTATGGACTTATAGGAATGGAATAAAATTGAAATAACTTCATGGAAAAATGTTAAAAATAAATTGACTAAATTAAGTAAAATAAATAGAGGATTGCTAGTAATATTAATTCTCATTTGGAAATTAAAACCCCAGTTTTTATGTAGTAATACAAATCCACATGACTCAGAATTTTTTTTCACCAGTAATCAGCAATTCTCATTCATGGTATAATATTCAAAAATATACACATTAAATAATTCTATAACTTTTCAAATATTTCCACAAATTAAAAAAAGCAGATGGCTCATGGGTGGTGAATATACTTGCCATTGTGGTTCTCAGAAATAGAAATGTCACATATCTGTTATCCCTCTTTACATTATTATAGGGTTTTAACAAGGCTTAATTTCTTATTGACCAAGGGAAAAAGGTCTGGAAAACTAATATTGAACTAAAAATGTATGTACAAAGAATCTCTTAGAATTGTGTGTGAAGCCTCACATTTGTAAAGTGGGCATTTAGCACATATACATCCAATACCAGAGTGAAAAAGAATGCACCAAGTGATTATAAAGCTGTGAACAGGAAAGTTATGGACCTGTAAATTACTTTCAGTGTGAATGTGGTCAGATAATGTACTGGTTCAGGATAAAGAGAGTTTAGCCAGATTACCTAGAAAATACTGCAACCCCAGAGTTGCTTGGTCACATCACCTAGGCACCTTCAATGTTTCAATATTTTCATCTGTATATTAGGGATTATGACTATATCCACCCAATGTGTTTTTATGGCCATTAAGGGAATTAGCCTTAGAAAGCACTTAGAATAGTGTCTGAAGCATAACCAATATAATATTGGTTTCTCTTAAATAAATGCTAAATCTTCTATACTTTACAATATCCCAAAATATATAAATATAAATAATATCTATATCAAAACTGTATTGTTGTTACGGAAAAAAAAGAAATTTTTGCCAGTATATCCCTGTATACAGGCTCATATACAAACTCCACAACTCCATGAAATCAGAAGTAGTTTCCAGAGGTGTTTACATTGTTTTTTCATATTCTTGACAGGAATGAATTCATGGTTGCCAAACACTATGTTTGACTCAATTTGTTCACCTATATAATAGGGACACTAAGAGACTATAACTTGTTGAGTTATAACAATTAACTAATGAATGTAAACCAGTTATTACAGTTATAAAGTATTGCAAATGTTATATCAATGCATTGATTTTAAATGCACAAATAGATTAGAGGAAAAGGGTTATTTTCTTTTTCCTATTATTACTAATATTGTATGGAAAGCATTGTTAGCAAATTACCTAATTACATTACCTCTAATATTAAAATGGAGTTCATCAAACAAATTTAAGGAATTTATATCAATAATAGATAATAATAACATATATTTAGTTTCATGGAATATGAATTGATTTTATCTGGCATTCAAATTCTTTTTTCATACTTCACATTTAGTAACACATTATGGAATTTGTATTTAGAATACAGCACACAGTAGAGTCCTTACCAATCAGTCCCAAGGGAAAATTTACAAAGATGGTTTCTAGAAATTTCTGTTAGAACAAAATAATATTCAAGACGGTCTTTTTTTCTGCCTTTTTCCCTTGGGCATTATCACAAAAGACCACCCTGTATAGTTTAGTAAAATTGAGCTTTAGACCTGGGAAAGAAAACCAAGAGTATTTCAGAGAAATTGACACACAAATTTGTTATCACTGATTTGCTGAATTATCAAATCCTCAATTACCTACTTCATATCATTTGTTGTGTGATTCCAATATACAAAACAAATGAAATTGTACTTCATTTTTTCACTTTTATCCCTGCATACTGTTAATTGCTTTTATTTTTTTTTTTTTTTAGTTCTTGGCGGACACAACATCTCTGTTGGTATGTGGTGCTGAGGATCGAACCCGAGCCGCACGCATGCCAGGCGAGCGCGCTACCGCTGAGCCACATCTCCAGCCCCTGTTAATTGCTTTTAAAAACATCATCATTGTCAATTGCATTGTTCATTTGTCCTGATTTATTTTGAATTTCAGATTTTGAAGTCATGTTCCTGCCTTATAGAAAAAGAAAAGGAGAAAAAAAAGATATTTCTCCCTCACAGAAAGATGAAAAGAAAAACAATAAAGATATTCTTTTATATTGGTAATTTGGAAAAACACAAATCACACAAGATAGGATTGCATGTGTTTATTTCATTGGAAAGAAAGACAAGAAGGGGACAGGAAAGAGATAGAAAAAGAGAACATGCTCTTCCTCCCTATCCCATTCTGAGTCACCCTCCTTATAGGGAGGAAGAGCATGAGAAGAAGACTACCACTAAATAGGAAGAGAGGTGGGAGGGAAAAAGAGAGAGAATGAGAGTTGCACGGAAGATGGAAGGAGACCCTCATTGTTATACAGAATACATGTATGATGTTGTGATGAGAAAAAGGGAAAAAAAAGTGTGTCACATTAGATTGGATAGAGAGAAATGATGGGAGGGGAGGGGAAGAGTAGTGGGGATAGGAAGGGCAGCAGAATAGAATAGACATTATGATTGCTGTATGTAAACCAGCGACTCTATTACCAGTGTGATTCTGCAATCTGTACAATCAGAAAAATAAGAAATTATACCCCAATGATTTAAATGTATGAATTACCAAGATCATTGTAATGTCATGTGTAGCTAATTAAAAAAAAAAAGATTCGTATTGAATTATCTGTCAGAAATTTATTGTTATGAAATAAATATGTATATAAAAAAGAAAAAGAAAAAGATAACATGAGGAGGGGAAGGAGAAGTGAGGAGCAAGGAGGAGCAAGATGATCTACAACATAGATAAATGCCAAAGAAGATGCTGAGTGCTTAATTTAACTTAGTGACTCTTGAGTGCATTCACATTCCCGGAAATCAGCATTCTCCCTGAGTGAATATTAGTCACCTGTTGTGAAATAAAGGAGATAATTTAGTTTTTCATCTTTGATTTCAAGGTCTAATTTTATCTAAAGGACATAAAAACTCAAACCCATTTATAAAGCAAGACAATTCATAAATTTATTTTGAAGGTTAGTTGTAAACACAGAGTAAAACTTCATTAATTTAAATATTTGAAGGAGAAGTGTAGAAATTAGGTTGGCAAAATCTTGGTTAATATAATTCCTCCTGGACCTACTCTAATAAATATATATGAATCATGCAATTATCACATTGTTTATATGCAAATGAATCCTGCTAAAATGTTTCAAAATGATTAAATAAGTTCACAATGTTATTGCCTCATCCCCTCCTGGCACCAGTGAGAAATACTTAATAAAAAATAAAATAAGTTACATTAAGTATACAGAGCTTGGTTTTACTGTGAAATGGTAGCATTAAATGTTTTCTGAGATGCTGGGGAGATAGCTCAGTTGGTAGAGTGCTTGCTTCCCATGTGAAAGGCCCTGGGTTCAACCCCCAGCACCACCTTATCAGAAAGGAAAAAAAAAAGTGTTTTCTGAATTTCATTCCACATCTGCCTAATTTTGTTCTTTGATTACTTATATTACTGAAACTCTCAAATTACATGGAAATACATATCTGGAGATGATGATGATGGTGGTGATGATGATGATGATGATGATGATTCAGTAGCTCCCTTTTCTCTCTAAGAAAAAAACAAACAGCAATACAAGGATTATCTAGTTATCTAGCATGATGTGATTCTCTCTTCATGGAATTCCTACCAAAAGCTAGCTTCTGTTCATAAGCCTAACAACCTGCCATAGAAGCAGTTACAAATATAGACTTTTGTATAGTTTATATGGGATAATAAATAAGTTTTTTTTAAAAAAAATACTTCCTTTCCAACTCTATTTATGAGTAACTTAACTTCCAGTGCTCAGGATAATATCTCACAATTGAAAATGTCCATCACATTTCTTGAATAAATGAATGAATGAATGAATGAATGAATATGAAGTTGAAATGAGAACAGTGACATTACATGTTTTATACAATGAGACTATGCTACTGAGGAGATGAGGTGACATTAGATTTTAAATTCCTATTTTCACATTTTTCAAAAGAAAAAATAAGAAGCAGAGGTTTTAAATATTATCAAGGTTGGAACCAAAATAAATCTGCAAAGCAAGTTTAAAAAGCTGTCTTTCAAAATCACCATTGTTCTATTTGTATGATTTTATTATGAAGCATCACAAACAAAGAAAACTTCATAGCTGAGCATGGTGGTGCATGCCATTGGCAAGGTGGTTACTGAGGAAGGAGCATCTCAAGTTCAAGATCTGTTTGGGCAAGTTAGCAAGACTCTGTCTCAAACTAAAATAAAAAGCATTGGGAATGTAACTCAGTGGTAGAAAACCCCTGAGTTCAATCCCAGTAACACACAAAATACAATAAATAAATAAAGATAACAATAGAAAAGTTCATAAAATATTTTCATATAATATTTATTTGTGAATAAAATATATTTAGAATTATTCAATAAATCAAGAAATGGAATGATAGAAGCACCCTCAAAGACACTTGTGTCTTATTTATAACACTCTAGTTCATTACAAGAAGTAATAATTATTCTAACATTTTATCCCATACTTTCATGCTTCTATTCACAGCTTTACGGAGTCCACATATTCATATCCACAAATAGCACAGTGATTGATATTTTTCTGCCATAACATTTTTGCTTCTGGGGCTGAGCAAGGCATTCTCTTTACCCTTAATGAATCCTTTCAGATAATTTTCCTTCTGCTCACCTTTAAAAAAAAATCCAATTTTGATTTTCCTAACATCATATTTCATAACTCACTGATATAACTTATCATCTGTATGCCAACATCTGGTCATTCTAGATGAAATTTCTAGATGAATTGAACTTCTGCTCAAAGTATTCTATTTCAGTTTAAATGCATATATTCTTTATAGCCACCAGAATTAAGTTTCCTCAATGTATCCACTCAAAACTAAAGTCATCCCTGAGGCATTATCATACTAATAACTACAATACTTCAGATAATCACATTTTTATGCATAAAAGTTCCTGATATGACCTCTATGTTTGTTAGTCCCTGTATCCTTGGATTCAACCAGGTCTTCCAAACCATTGCCTATTCCACGTTTCCATGGCTCCACATTACTAGGATGCTGTATATCCTTTTTATCCTACTTAATTTGCATGGGCAACCATAATAATTACTATTATCTACATTTGAATTGCATGCAGATGGCTCAGTTATTCCTATGCTGGCAAAAATTTAATTCAATCAGATTACTTTTAGCTTGCAACTGCACACTATGGTAAATACACATAAATATTTAACTGTATGACCAAAAACCTAGTGTGCATTCAGATGCTGTCAGACAACCAATACTTACTTTACAAATCCATTTATAATACCACTGCCCTAGAATATTATCTCATACAATCTTTTCTCCCTTATAGATCTGACATTTCCTACCTTCATATTCATACATAATAAGCATCCATTATTATTTTACATGAAAATTTAAATCAATCACTAAAGAATATCAGCAGATCCCCACTACTACCTCCATTAATTTACCAGCATCTACATAAAATATAACTTTATGTCTTTCATGAAAAATGAACCTGTCATCAACCTATCTAACTCCAGTTGCTCAGTCTGAGTTCTTAATTCCTTTTGTCTTCCCTGCACAGATCCCACACTAACATTTCTCCACTCCTTTTCTTACCTTATTTATATTTACTTCTCTAATAGGTTATTTCATTCGGCATCCTTAAATAAAACTTTTCGAACCCTCTTATTTTATATCCTCACTCCTCTTTGTAGAAAAACCTCTGTGTGACTTGTCTATTCTCTTTAAACAAGTGTTTCACGTTCTCTCTCAAGTTGTAGCTTGAACTGAGCATTTAAGCAAAACTGTTTTCCCAAGGCCACCAATATATTTTATGTGTTATGCTAAATTATAAAACCTATTAGCAATACTTCTTTTGCTTTGGCTTCTAGCTCAGCCCATACTATCAATTTTCCTCTTACCTCATTGGTTGCTTTGTCTTAGCCCCATTTGCCTGTTCTCATTCTATCAGACAGTTACTGCTGGAATGCTTTAGGGATGGAACTTCCTTGCTCCTTTCTCTGTCTTATCTCATTCATGGCATAATCTTATCATATGTGATGACTTTTCAAATAATACTCAGGATCAATCAACTCAGACTCCTCCAACAAATCAGAAAAACTCCCAGCATCAGTGGTTACTAGCAATCTTGAGACACAGTTAAAAGAGGAGGTTTTGGACCATCACCACAGGTCCAGTAGTTTTTTACTTGTACTGAATCTGTTCTCTACTAATCACAAAATTAGCATAGTCTTTAAGTAGTGTGTGTTGTTTAGATCATTTACAAAAGTGTCTTAGGTGAGAAACTAACCATTTTGTATCCAGAATATTAAATAATATAAAACATTTCAGCAATTCAATATTGGTGAAATTTTTTAAAACCGTTATCAAGATAAGGAATTTTCTACTAGCAAATGCCATTTTTTTTTCACTGGTAAAGAAACACTTATTAGTATGTTTCTAATGTGATATACCATTAATTGTCACCTATATTTTCTATGGTAAACAGAAAAATGAAAATCAGATCGGGAGTTGGAGGGTAGATCAATAGAATAGTGTGTGTTTAGCATGCATGAGGCCTTTAATTGGAACGTCAACATTCCTGCTTGGACTTCATCTCCAAAAAAAATTAGATGAGATATTTGATTTCTTAATTTCCAGCATTATACCACAATTTATACTAATAATTCACCATTTATATATCTCTTTAATTGATTGTATAATATTTTACATTTTTGATTCCCTATTAAGATGTTAAATATATATACTGAGATGTCAGACTCTAAATTCCTTTGAAATTTCTTCTATGTTGTCCTCCCATGATGAGTGATGGCTATTTACTTATTCAAGTTCAAGAATCTTAAATAGAGGGCCTGAGTTTTATTTAACTCACCATGACCATCTATTTTTTTTAATTAAAATTTGCTGGAACACAGCCACATTCTTTTTGTTTATGTATTATCTATGTCTACTTTTATGATAAAATAGCAGAGTTGGATAGATTTAATAGAGAAAATAGGCCTGGAATGTTTATAGGGTTTACTCTCTTTGCCAAAAAAGTTTGATTCTCACTAATGTGCTTTGATATACAATTGTCTTCTATTCTACATTTAGTCGTGGGTTTTTATAATAAAATATTACTATCATTAAAAACAAGTTAGGCATTGCACTTACATTTAACTTCTTTAAGTTCTTAATTCAAAGTATTTTTATTTTTTATTATACTTTAATCCATGTAGTGTTTCTAAGTTTATTTTTTATTATTCAAGCATATGGATATGTTTTTTATTTTTCAATAATGTGAATACTTTCAGCTTAATTATAAAGAGCCTACCAAAAATATTTGATATGCTGTTAAACTTCTGATATTTGATACTTGCTTTATAAATAAGTCTGTTTATTTTTGCTATATATTCTTCAATTGAGTTCCTGTTTTTTATTTTCTAATTTGCTAATTATTCACACGTCTGCATAATCTGCTATGAAAACTCCATTGAAGTTTTGATTTTGGATCTTTTGATTTTGAGTCCATTGGTTTTGTATTTTAAAAATTTGATTGTGTCATTGTTTTCAGTCCTTGTTAAAGGACTATTAAATAGTACAAATAGAACGATTTCTATTGTCTGCAGATTATGCTGATTTTTTTCACATATTGTCTTATTTCCTTGTGTGCCTTGTCACGTTTTACTACATATTAGACTCTGTGTTGGAGAAAATGTTTCTAATAATTGTTACTTGTTTAGTTTTAGTGTGAGTATATCTTCTTTCAAAAGTGATATGTTTTTCTCATTTTCATTGAAATTTTGGATCATTCAAGTTCAGTATATATATATATATATATATATATATATATATATATATATATATATATATATTTAACACAAGCTTTAGAAGGTCATGTAAAGTCAGGTTATAATGCCTGGTGGGCTGATTGATGCTTAACTGATTGCAAATATCTTTGGATTCTAGCTTAACATACTGGATGTTTTTTCAAGTACCCAAGGATTTGGGGATCATAATCATTTTTTGTTTGCTTAGACTAAACATGTTTTTTGGTCTGTTTTTTTCTTCATTGTTTATAACTGCCTTTAGAACCCTAAATTATTAGAATTACTTCTTTCTGGCTTTCTTGTTGTAATGCTTTCTGGTTTGCTTTCTTTCTCAGGTTATGACCTCAAAATTCATCACTGTTTTATTAACTTCTTGGAATTTTATAGAAGACTAAATATTTGTTTGCAGGTGCTTGATTATCCTCAGGAGAAGGCTTGATTCACATTATAAATGGTCTTATTTACCATTATTAGAAACAAGGCTTTCCAATTATCCTCTGAGTACATGACTTCTTCAAAGAAATTAAATTTACAAATACCATAGACTCAAAATCAAGCTGTATTAATAATTGTGTGATAATATGTAATTTTACTATATTTTCTAAAGCTTTGTTTCTGCCTATTTAGTAGTATCCTATATACATGATTTTGTTGAATTTATTGTAAGAAATGCATTTCTGAGTAAGCCAGATATTATTGTTAAGTACAATTTGACTATTTGTATAGAAGATCCACATAGAAAAGAGAAAATATTAGAGTAAAATAGACATATAGATAATGTTAAGGAGAAATAACTTCTAGTGTTCTACAGCCCAGTAGATTGATTGGATATAGACCATAAATTAATAATTCACTTTTTATTTTATATAGAATTAGTAGAAAATTCAAAGGTTCCCTACACAAAGAAATGATAAATATTGAAGGAGATAAAAAAGATAATTACACTTATGTGATTATTATTCATTACTTGCTTATATCAAATTAGTACATTTTACCCACAAACCTAAAAACTATTAGTATTAATAAAAGTACTAAGACTAAGGGAGAGAGAAGTAGAGGATAGAAATATTACATGAATACAGAAATATTTCATGGAACTCTTCAGGTAATCCTCCTATTCTGCATAGACATTGTGTAACAATTTTCTAGTTTGAGTTTCTCATATTAAAAATCTCAAATGGAAATGCAAAGTACTTTAAGATTTTATAATATGACTTAAGAGAAAATAGAAAGAAATAAAAAAACATGTTAACATAACATACCTATTACCTACCCACAAAGAGGTATAATCCATATATTTAGGAAGGAGGAAGATGGTAGATTAGTGGAAGGAATCACCCCTCAGCATCAAGGATAGATTGCTTCTCATTGAGAGGCAATTAGCATTATACATATCAAAGTTAAAAACAAATAGTTATCTTAAAATTATATATGGGTTTCTGATATTAGTCTGATATTATTGCTACTACTGGCTCTCTCTCCATCTAAGAGGGGCACTAGAATGTAATTTGGACCCTTTTGAATTACAGAGTGGAGGGATTGCTGCTGAGAATTCTCACAAGTTGTTGACCTCAGGGTCAACATAGAATTCCCAGCCACTTATACACACAGGTCCATGGGGTGCCCCAGTAGGACCACCAGCATTAGCATCTGCACAGGACTCCTGGCTGCCCAACCATGCAGGAATCCTGATACTGACAGTTATGGATGACAAGTCATGCTTCCCCACATGTTGAAGTTTGAACATGAGAGAAACACTCCGAGGCAAGCATGCAAAGCAGGGTTTATTTAAAAAGGGGTAACATAGTTCTCCCAGGAGGTAGAAGGGGACCATAGCTGGTATCATGGTATCCCTAGAAAGTGTTCTGCCCTTTGTATACATCCTACACTTCCTTTGTTCTCCTGTCTTTCCCCCCTTATCTTTTCTCCTTCCTGTGTACATGACTAGCCCCCCCCCCATCTTAACAACCTTATAGCTCCCTGTAGTGGGGGGGCAATTCCTGGGACAGGTTACTTTGGCAATTAGGTTGGAGCAGAGGTAGGTTCTTGATAAGGGTGGAGGAAGGGCATTGAAGGAATTAACAATTTAATCCCTCAGGGGACTGTCTCCAGCTTCCCTGACTCACTCAAAATTGGCCTCCTTGATCCTTCCTGACTCAATTTACCTGTCTATACTGACTGCCTGCCTGATTCTGGCTTCAATCCCAGCCACTGCTCCCACACAGAACACCTAGCTGCTGCCCACATATAGGATCTCTGGCCACCACTTCCATGTGGACCTCCATCTGCCAACATGGGGCTCCTCTGGTTGCCTCCATCTTGGGGCACTAAAACTATTGCCACAGTCTCCTACATGCGGTAACCTGCACCGTAGGACACTGCACTGGGTCTAGAGACAGCCGCCAGCCACAATACTGTATGCCACAGAGCTGCATCTCTAAACTTCCTGCTCAATGCCATTGTATGGCCCTACCTGACCCCACAACACACCATCACTTAGAGCAACTGCCTCCATCTTGTGACATCTTCAAAACTATATTTAGTTGGGGCATCTCTTAGCTTGGAACACAAGATGGGGCTTAGAAACATTATCAAAGTACTGAAAGTACCCAACTCTCCCCATTCCCAGCAGTTACCAACCTGGAACAGTGCCTGTGGCTACGTAACCAGTCTGTAGCTCGCAAAACCAGTTTGGAGAACTGGGTCCTGAGCTGCCCAGTATAAATCAGCTCTCCATGACAGATGCACAGCTCCAAAAGCTCCAAAAGCGCAGCCCACAAGACCTCCTGAGAAGTTCTGAATTGGGAAGTAGAAAAAGAGAGGGTGGGTAAAATATAGTTTAGAGACTAAATTAGTGACCAGGAATTGTGAGGTCTACAGGCAAATAAGGAGATAAGACCAGGTGCCCCCATCACACAAGTGGGCCCCAAAAGAGATCCTTGAACCAACCCTCCTACCTAATAACCTTCTCAATCCTGAGGTGGTAGATAGCAACAAACAACAGACAACTCCACCAATTGGATGAGAAGGGAACCTGGAGAGATACTGATCTCCAACAGAAATAATCCTTGTATCTTCCTTCAAGATTTTTTTTCTTCTCTCTCTTCCCCGACATCACTCTCCAAAATTTGTGAAAACAAGCATTGTTCATGAATTAGGCTACTGAGGACTGGTATGTCTCAACAGTGTAATGCAATGGTATTGTATATTCTTTTATATCCAATTTTACATTTTTTAACTTTCTTCATATATATGTTTGTTTGTTTTGGGTATTCTACTGTTTCCCACTTACTTGTCTCCCTGAAATCACTTTCTCTCTCTTCTTCTTCTACTAACCAACTTCTTTAGATTCCTCTTTTATACTTTCTAAAATCTAATAACTCTATCCTCACCTCCTACCCCCTCAACATCTCATCCTATACTTCATCCCTGATTCTTTGTCCACCATAAGAAACTGTAGACCCTTTTGCAGACTTATTGTTTATATAGTAGATAATAATTGAACTTATCATTTCTGTATATTGTGACAAAACCATAAATGTCTTAATAGCAAATATTTGGTTTAAGATGTATATTGTTTGTATTGGGATCTGCTCAGATTGTTCTCCCACTTAAAGAAGAGGTATTGGAAATCTTCATGGATACTATAAGCCTATAGGGTAAAAATAGAAATGTCTTAGATACGCAATGCTAGATAGGAAGGCACACAAAAACAAGGGAAAAACAAGGGAAGAAAGAGCCCCCAACAAACCAAGATATTACATTGTTACAACCCATGGCCAGCACAATGGAAGAAATGACAGAGAAGGAGTTCAGTATGTACATAATTAAAATGTTCTGTGAATTAAAGGATGACATGCAAATACAAACAACAAAAGATCATTTTGAGAAAGAACTACATAAGCAAATACAAGAAGCAAAAGATTACTTTAATCAGTGTATAGAGTTTCTGAAAAAAAAAACCATAAATATTTGAAAAAAAAGAAACAATAAACCAAATTAAAAGCTCAATAGAAAGGATCAACAACAACCTGGGTACAGTGGCACATGCCTGTAATCCTAGTGGCTTGGGAGGTGGAGGCAAGAGGATCTCTATTTCAAAGTGAGCCTCAGCAATTTAGCGAGGCACTAAGCAACCCAGTGAGACCCTGTCTCTAATAAAAGTACCAAATATGGCTAGGGATGTGGCTAAGTGGTTGAGTGCCCCTGAGTTCAATTCCTGGTACCCCTATCCACCCAAAAATAAAAGTATCACCAACATAATAGATCACTTGGAAGCCAGAACCTCAAACAATGAGGACAAAATATATAATTTTGAAAAGAATGTTGACCACAGTGAAGATGGTAAGAAACCTTGAGCAAAACATTCAAGAATTATGAAGTAACATAAAAGACCAAACTTAAGAATTATTGGGATAAAGGAAGGCATAGATTTATAAACCAAAGGGATGAAAATCATTTCAAAGAAATAATATCAGAAATTTTTCCAAACATAAAGAATAAATTGTAAATTAAATAAACTCACAGGACACCAAATATACAAAATCACAACCGATTCACACCAAGGCACATATAATGAAAATCCCTAGCATAAGGAATAAGAAGAGAATTTAAAAAGCCACAAGAGAAAGGAATCATATTACATATAGGAGGAAACCAATTAGGATATCTTCAGATTTTTCAACCCAGACCATGAAAGCTAGAAGATCCTTAGAACAACATATACTAAGATGTGAAGAAAAAAGATGGATGCTAACCAAGAATCTTATATCCAACAAAGTGAAGTTTTAGGTTTCATGACACGTCTGGGCTGGCGAGATGAGCTAGGTTCAAAGGAGCTGGCTGCAGCAATAAACTGAGAAAACGGCAAAGAAACCACACAAAACACAAACATGAATTTTGAGGGTGGGACTGCTTAGTGACCCCAAGGGTTAGCTCCACGTTGAATAGCACTAGGAAGAGCCATAGGGGGAAGGTGTACCTAGGACCCCCTTATTTAGTGGAGAAAAGACATTGAATAGAATATTCCACCAAAATAAGGAAAGGAGTAGAGTTTCAAAGGGTGGAGTCATATTTGGTGATGCCTTGTAGTCAGCAGATTGATTGACATCTTCACACCCATCTCATGTGCTGTGTGGGATCACAAGCAGAGTGAAGAAAAGGCACATTTGAGTCGCACAGCCCAATCAGTACACAATGCCAGACCAGTACCCTCATATGCTCAAATGCTCAAAACTCACACACAGCCCATGGATGGCTTATGACAACAACAACAACAACAAAGCAAAAAGTATTTACAACTAGAAAGCCTGCACTACAGAACATCCTTGAAAATATTTTCCAAAAGGAGGAAACAAAAGACAACAATGAAAATCAGCAAAGGGAGATATTACACTAAAGAATCTTCTAATCAAAGGAGAAACCAAGTCAAGTTAAATACCAGAAATAAACAAATATGACCAGGATACAAGTCATGATTCAATAATAACCCTGAATTGAAAGACATAGACTGGCAGATTGGCTTAATTAAAAAAAAAAGGCCCAACAATATACTGCATTCAAGAGACTCATCTCATAGGATAAAACATCCAGACTGACAGTGAAAGGTTGTGAATAAACATACCTCTCACATGGACTGTGTTAACAAACAGGAGTTTCCATCCTTATATCAAATAAAGTAGACTTCAAACCAAAGTTAATCAAAAGGGATAAAGAAGGACATTTTATACTGCTTAAGGGAAACATACATCAATAAGACATAACAATCATAAATATTTATGCCCCAAGCAATGGAGTATCTATATTCATCAAACATACTCTTCTCAAGTTTAAGAGTCAAATAGACCACAACACAATAATTCTGGGTGACTTTAACATGCCTCTTTCACCACTGGATAGATCTTTCAAATAAAAGCTAAACAAAGAACATGAAAGGGACAGAACACTCTCAGTGACATTGTATGAAACCAGTGTAACCCTGATACCCAAACTAGACACATCTAAGAAAGAAAACTACAGACCAAAATCTTGCATGAATACATATGCAGTAATCCTTAATAAAATAGAAGCAAACTACATTCAAAACATACTAAAAATATTATACATCACGATCAAATGCACTTTATTCCAGGGATTCAGGGTTTTTCAACACAGGTTTTTTCAAGACATCAGTATACTTCATTGAGAAAAACTGAAAGATTTGCCTCTAAAATAAGGAATAAGACAAGGATGCCCACTTTAACCCTTTCTAGTCAATGTAGTTATTGAAATTTTAGCCAGAGCAATTAAGGAAGAGAAGGAAATTAAAGGGATACAAATTTGTAAAGAAGAAGTCAAATTATCACCGTAGGTTGATGACATAATCCCATATCAAGAGGACCTAAAAAAGTTTCACAAGAAGACTTTTTGTAAATGAATTTAGCAAAATAGCAGGATACAAGATAAACACTCACAAATCAGTATATTTTCTATATTCTGACAAAAACTCAGATGAAAATAAAATAATGAAAACCAGTAGCTCAAAAGAAAGAAAGAAAGAGAAAGGAAGGAGAGGAAAGAAAGAAAGAGAAAGGAAGGAGAGGAAAGAAAGAAAGAGAAAGGAAGGAGAGGAAAGAAAGAAAGAAAGAAAGAAAGAAAGAAAGAAAGAAAGAAAGAAAGAAAGAAAGAAAGGAAGGAAGGAAGGAAGGAAAGAAGGAAGGAGAGAAAGAAAATGTGGAAATTAATCCAACCAAAGAGGAGGAAAAAAAACCCTCTACAGTGAAAACTATACAACAATGAAGAAAGAAATAGAGGAAGACTTTAGAAGGTGGAAAGACCTCCCATGTTCTTGAATAGGCAGAATTATTGTTGGCAAATGACCATCCTACCAAAAGCATTATACACATTCAATGCAATCCTCAACAAAATACAAAATGTCACTGTTATTGCTTACAGAACTTGAAGAAAAAAAAAAGAGTTCTCAAGTTTATTTGAAAGAACAAAATACTCAGAAGAGCCAAAGTAATCTTCAGCAAGAAAAGCTGATGAAAGAGACACCACAATACCTGGTATCAAACTATACTATAGAGCTATAGTAGCAAAACAACAGGGTACTGACATCAAAATAGACATTAAGACCAATAGAAAAAAATAGAAGACAGAGATAAACCCAAATGCATAAAGCATTTAAATACTTGACAAAGGTGCCAAAATGTGGTTTGAGTAAAGACATACTTTTAAACAAATGGTGCTGGAAAACTAGATACTGGTTGAAAAAGATTACCATAAAATCCCTACCTTTCATCCGGTACAAAAAACAAAATGTCAAATCAAAATGGATCAGAGGCTTAGGGATTAGACTATATAAAGTTTGCAAAAGTTAGAGGTAAACATAGAGAATTATAATTACTATAATAATTATTATAATAATTATAATTATTTGGGGTAAACATTCCATCATATAGATGCAGGCCCTTACTTCAGCAATAAGACCCCTCAAGTACAAGAAATAAAATCAAGAATCAGCAAGTGGGATGTCATCAAATTAAAAAGTTTCTCTATGGCAAAGAAAAGACTGGAATGAAGACAGAGACTACAGAATATGAAAAAAATATCTGCCAGCTATTCCTCTGACAGAGGATTAATATCTAGAATTTATGAAAAACTAAAGACCCTCTATGTCAAAAACAAATACCCAAAGAACTAAAAAGAAATTTTCAAAAGAAGAAATAAAAATCCCCAACAAAAACATGAAAATTTTAACATTTCTAGCAATCAGGGAATTGCAAATCAAAATTACTCTAAGATTTCATCTTACTCCAGGCAGAATGGCAATTATCAATAACATGAATAATAATAAATGCTGGCCAGGATTTGGGGGTAGGTATACCCATATATTGCTGGTGGAACTGTAGATTATAGTACAGCACATTGGAAAGCAGTGTGGAGATTCCTCAAAAAATTAGAAATTGAACTACCATATGATGCAACTATCACACTCAGTATTTATCCAAAAAAACTAAAGTCATCATACTATAAATACACAGTCACTTCTATCCTCAATAGCTAAACTGTGGAACCAACCTAGATGCCCTTCAATAGATGAATGGATAAAAAAAAATGTGGCACATATACACAATGGAATATTACTCAGCAATAAAAAGAGAATAAAATCATGCAATTTGCAGGTGAATGGATAGAGTTCGAGAAGATAATGAAGTTAGTTCAGGAAGATAATGAAGTAAGTGAAGTTAGCCAATCCCCCCAAAATACAAATGTGGAATGTTTTCTTTGATATAAGGAGGCTAATTCATAGCGGGATAGGGAGCAAGCATGGGAAGAATAGAGGAACTCTGCCTAGGGCAGAGGGGTTGGAGAGGAAGGAAGGGGGCATGGGGTTATAAATTATGGTGTAATGTAATGATCATTATTATCCCAAGTACATGTATGAAGACACAAATGGTGTGAATATACTTTGTATACAACCAGAGATATGAAAAATTGTGCTCTCTATGTGGAATAAGAATTGTAATGCATTCCACTGTCATATATAAATTTAAAAAAACTAGTTGAAAAAAAAATAACAGCATAATTCTCAATAGCCAAAATATGGAATCAACATAATTGTTGGCAAATAGATGAATGTGTCAAGAAAATGTGGTATATATATAGACCCAATGAAATTTTATTGAACCTTAAAGAAGAAAGAAGTAATGACATTTGCTGGTAAATTGGTGAAAATGAGAAATGATGATGATTAGAATGATTTTATTCTAAGTTAAATAAGATAGACACAAATACTTTAGAATCAGATGTATTCTCTCATATGTGAGAGCTAGAGTAAAATAAGGGAAAGAACCAGGAGGAGAGGGGATTGGCTATCATAAAGATACTGGGAAAGTTAATGGAATAAAAGGAGGACAAGAGGGAGGAGGGGAGGGAGGGAGGGGAGTAGGGAATGGGGAAGCAGTATGAAATTAATGTAGCAAAATAATGTTATATATGTATATAAATGTAACAAAGGGAATTTCCCCTTTGTGTATATGTAGAAATTATCAATTAAAAATAAATAAATAAATATACAGGAGTGAAAGGAAGATAAATATAATTCATAAGGGAGAATAAGGGGAGGAAGAGAGGAAAAGAAGGGGATTGAAATCAAATTTCTTTCAGGTATGATTTTGTCAAAATGAGATCAAATATCATAATTACAAATGCTGTAGTAAAAATAGAAAAATTAATTTTGTTCTCTGAGATCAAAATGAAGGAGCTGATATTAAACAAGAGGATTTCAATTGACCATAAAAATATATAAAGATATATTTTTAAAATTAAAATGGCATTAGAAAATGGAAGGGTATGCTTTCCCTGCAGAGTCTGAAAGTATGAAAGATCAACATATATTAATAAAGGTTAGATTTCTTGGAGGGTAGTTCATCTTGAAAGGGTTCTTCAATCATTATATTTTTCCTGGGCACAGAATAATAACTGTTCTAAGAACAAAGAGACAAGTTACCAGTATATCCTAGTAGCTCCCAAACAGAAATAAATCCAAAAAGTTATTATAGACAATTATACAATTTTTATTGACACAAACTTATAGTGAATAATATTTTAGCTTTGTTAACTTAAAAATTTGTCTTTGTTTCTGGACATTGCTTAATAGTAAATTTTTAAATAAATTGATTAACCTATACGAGTCTTACTTTCTCATTTATGAAGTGGCAATTGTAATTCACATACTTAATATAAAATTTTATCAATAAAATTATACATATCTAATAAAACCATCACTACATTTCTCAAGCAGCAGTTTCTTAAAAATTTTCTCAATCTAAAAACAAATAAAAGAAATAAAAGCTGGAAATAAATTGAGAAAGGATAATCCCACGGTAAAATTGAGCAAGAACCTTTTTTATTAAGTAATGCCTAGGGAATAGTGACCATATTCAAATTTGGATAATTAAAAAGTGAAATTATCTCATTTTATTATAATACTGTGTGACCTTGATTTTTCCTATAATATCTGCAATAATGCAATTTTTTTAACTGCCTCAAATCTTTCTCCTCCTCCTCCTCCCCTCTTTCCTCTTTATTTCCCCCTCCCTTTCTTATCCAATCTCTGTCTTTCTTTCTGCTTGATAGTTTTTACCTTACTAATAGATGATTTTGCACAAAATTAATCTGTCTCCCAGAATATTTATAAAAATAAAATATTTAGTTAATTTAAAGCATTCAACAAAATGCTTCAAATACAGTAAACTTATCATTTTTATTTTCTGGATCTTAGTCTCTTACAGAAAGCGTGGTTCTGCTTGATTTCAGCTAACACTATACAGTGTATTTGATAACCTATAAGGTGTTTTAAGAAATAAATTAACTTCTGTAAAGCACTTTGAATAGTGCCTGGCACATAGAAAACATTTCATATATCCATTTAATGAATGAATATACCTTCACCCTGTAACCATTGTATAGACTATTAAATTTCAAGAACTTTGGCATCTACAAAATTCACATATACATGTATAAAAGCCAAGCCCTAGATATTTTGGAGATATTAAAGTTTAACAGTGTATAATCACTTTCTAATGAACACTCAGCCTATTACATGAGATAAGTGATGTGTAAACAAATAAATATAATTCAGGACAGTTACTTTAAAATGTTAATTACTAATGTGATGTGCTTCTACAGAATTAATATTAAAAATTATATGCTAAATCACCAGATTTGTTATAATAAGTATCATATTAAAAGGATGATTAATTATATAAATTTTACACTTACATAGACCACATCTATGTTGGGACTGTACTGGTAACAATGACAGTTTGACATTTTGGGAATAGATTTAGTGATTATAATAGTACTAAGTGAAATTTCTTGCATGAATGATCTGACACAGGCTTAAGTGCATACATATTCTTTATTTCATTTAATATTCATAACATTTCTGTAAGACAGGTACTGTTTATTTTTATTATCTTAAATGTGTGGAGGAGGAGACTAAGATTCAAATGATTAATAGCTCTTAGAATTAGTAATGACAGAGCTGGGATTCAATCTAATTCTCCCTTTTCTAATTATCAGCCACTAGTTTAATATAACTGTAAAGCTGAGACATTCCTTTTTGTTGCTGCTTTGGTTTACAACCATGATGATGACAGCAATGTCTACATTTGCAGTTTCCAAACTGTGTGGTTAGGTGCCTGGCTTGTAGCATTGAACTGGGTAATTTTATACATCCAAGGGAAACAGGAAAACTCAACAAAGTTACTACAAATAGTACATTAAACTACGTTTCACAGTTAATGTTAGCACAAAATACATTTCTTTTAATGACATCATATCTTTGAAAATTTGAGTTTTTATTTGTTACTATCATAAAACAAAATATATGTGAAAATCATAATAGAACAAAATCTGAGGATGGTGGCATTGTTACCAGAATCCTAGATTAGAGGATTGACTCTGGGGTTGCAGCAAATTAGTTCTGGTTACTTACCTATGACAAAAACAAACAAACAAACAAAAAAAAAACAGAAAACATAATGATAATGTAAACTTAAATGGAAAGGTGCTTCAATCAGAGTAGCTAAACCAGAAACACAAGGGGACCCACATCCTTATCCAGTTTTTAGGGTACTAACAAAGATTTTTAGGTTTTACAAAAAGGGAAATGAGGACAGAGGTTGGGGATTTGCATAGCTGGAGTGTTCTCACAGCTTGCAAAGCTGGTGATCTTGGTCAAATGTGGTCTAGTTCATCACTATCTCAGTATTGGTCAGAAGGAATTTTATTAGCACAGGAAATTTGCTGTTGCCTTGAGGTAATTTTGACTCATCCCAAGATATTTATTGCTCAAAACTGATCTTACTTAGATCCAGGTCACTGAACAAAAGAGACAGATGCAAAATAGAGGCAAAGATGCCACGTTCTTAATCCCACTTTTAGTTACTTATTGGATATTTGCAAACAAAAGTGAAAAATCTAAATCCTTGTTACAGTATTGTACCTAAGTCAAAATTTGAGAAGTCATGTAGTAAGCAAAAATTATGCACATCCAATTAATAAGATACTTCAAAGATACAATTAATAAGAAATTATGTTTAAGAACATAGCAAAATATCTTATTTTTCTTTATGTGTGTTATTTTTAAAATATATACATATCCTAAATTGATATTAGCTATTTAATCAGTGAAACTGATAGGTATTTCATTCAACATTGGGGCACCATGAAAAACATCATGGTAGATTGATTGCTCTATGAGTTGAGACAGTCTAGTAACATCCAGTGTAACACACAAGTGCTATTCCCAGGAATTTCAGTCCTGGGTGTCAGAATATTTCTCTCTTGTGTTCATTTCCTTTGCTCATTTCTGACGTTCTCCCACCCAAACTGTAAGGTATATCTTTAAAATTCCCCCAGTAGCTATCCTCTCATTTTTGGATTTTAATCTTTAATTGTTATTTCTATAAATGTCAATGATAGAAAAAATACTCAAATAAAAACAACTACACCAAAGAAAAGTTGTGGTCTTCACTTAATGCCAATATTCTTTCTTCACCATTTGTGGATTTTTAAAGTTCTGGAAATATATTATAAAAACACATTGACACAAATATCTGCTAACAAGTAAGTAGGTTTTATTTTCAGAAGATTTTATCTCATTCTAATCAGAATGGTAAGTACCAAGAATACAAATAATAATAAATGTTGGTAAGAAAAATGTATGAGTGTATATAAGAAAAAAATATACACTCATACATTGTTTGTGTTACTGCAAAATAGTACAACTCTAACAATGGTTCACTTTATGCTTTGAATATAGTCTTTGCTGCTCTGCCAACACAATTTATTTTTTATTTTTATTATTTATTTATTTATTTATTTATTTATTATTAGTTGTTCAAACCATTACAAAGCTCTTGATATATCATATTTCATACATTTGATTCAAGCAGATTATGAACACCCATGTTTACCCTGTATACATATTGCAGATTCACATTGGTTACACATCCACTTTTTTACATACTGCCATACTACTGTCTGTTGTATTCTGCTGCCCTTTCTATCCTCTACTATCCCCCCTCTCCTCCCCTCCCCTCCCATCTTCTCTCTCTACCCCATCTACTGTAATTCATTTCTCTCTCTTGTTTTTTTTCCCCTTTCCCCTCACTTCCTCTTATATGTAATTTTGTATAACAATGAGGGTCAACTTGTTTTTTAAATGGACATGTTTCTTTCTCTTTATCTCTCTCTAGCCCTGCCTAATCTCCCCCCCTCCCTAATCTCAGGGGAAATAGGATTACCTTTCTTTCTCATCCCCGAGGATAACTGCCTGCAGAGTTATCTGTTACTGAGTACACACCCACCAATGAAATTAAGTAACCTAGATTTTAGATATGGCTACAGAAGATGTCTGAAATGACTGAGTACCAAATTAACAAGTGAATTACAACTCTAGATAGAGAACAATTGGAATATATCTTTTGAATCTCCTCTGTTCCTGCACATGAGGAGAATCACAGCCTGTGGTACTGGTGTCCCCTGTGTTTCTCCTTTGCTACCAAAGCAATAAAGCTTCTTTTTCTTTTCCCTCAAAATGGTGTACTCATTATTGGATTGACATCAGGGACAAGGACCAAGCTTTTGGCAACACAACCACTCTGGAAAGCAGTATGAAGATTCTTCAAAAATACAGGAATGGAACTACCATATAATCCAGTTACACTATGGCTTGGTACTTATTCAAAAGAATAAAATAATATTCAAATTAGTATACTATAGGTGTAAGGTCCTTGCTTAGCATCTGTATGGCCATCTTAAGTGACAGTTGCCATCTTAAGAAAAAGTTTTGCTTTCCTGCCCAAGATCCTTTCTGAGAGAGGCTCACCTCTCCCTCTTACCAACCCAACCCTTAACCACCCACATTAGGACCTGCCCATCTCTAATCTTTGAGCTTGCCACATAAAATTCCTCAAGACTGTGTTACCTCTCTCAATCAATGGAGGAGAGATGTGATTTTATTTGTCATCTCTGACAAATAAACTCTCTTGTGTATCTTTGCCTGGCCTCTGACTTTCATTTCTTGCTTGTCCATCTCCCAGTTGCTTGTTTTCCTTTCAACAGGGATATCACATCAATGTTTTAGTGGCACAATTCAAAGTTATCAAGTTATAAGACAAGACTAGGTACTTGTCAATAAAAGAATGGATAAAGAAAATATGGTGTATATAACCAAGGGAGTTTTAGCCACAAAGAAGAATAAAATTTAAAAAATTGCTGGTAAGTGGGTGTAACTGGAGATCACCATGCCGGGTAAAAATAAGTCAGACCCAGAAAATCAAGTGTCTAATGTTTTCTTTCACATGCAAAAACTAAACAAAAATAAGGGAAAAAAGTAAAAAAAAAAAAGGTGGGGGATTGCATGAAAATTGGAGATAATCAATGGAAAAGAAGAAAGGATTGAGGGGGAGAGAGAAGTGATGCAAAAGGAGAACAACATTTGAAGAAATCTGGCCATAATTTTCTATATATATGTATGAGTATACCACAGTGATTTAGCCTTTATGTATATCCATAATGCACTATTTTTTTAAAAAACCTATAAACAAATAGAGGATGATCAGTAGAGTAGAGGAAAGGTAATTCAGGGGAACAGGATGGAGGAAAAAGAGAAGTACTAGGGAATTACTGGAGTAAATAAATTCCATGCTTATAATTATGTCAAAATGAACCCAAATACTATAATAAAATAATAAAAAATAATTTGAACAAAAAAGAAAAAATTAAAAAGCCTCATGAGAAGTCATACAGAAAATCTGTATTAAATTTATCCATTTGTGGAAATTCAATTTTATTTGGTGAAATAATCTCTTCAGTTTGTACTGATTTTAGTTTTTATGCTGAACTTAGGCTTTTCCTTTGAACCCTAAAAAATTAGGTATCGGAATAAATGAGATTTTTACCAAGAAAAAACAGTTTACAGTTTTTCATTCTGATTTGGGAGTTCCTTTCTAATGAATTGTGTCTGTGTCTCATTGAAAACTATGCTATTTCTCACTCTGAGATCTGAAGGTTCAGTATTATGAAAACCCCCTGTGATTAAATGTATACTAGAACTATATAGATCAATTATAGCAAATGGAAATGAATAACTCTAAAACAAAGAGAGAGGCTGCAAGATGGTTAAATGCACTAATATCAGATATAAGAAATATTTCCTAACCTTGGAACAGGTTAATTGAAGTTCTTGCTATTTTATTAGGGGTTTAGAAAACTCCCTGGGTTTTGATTGCAGCCCCAAATGACAAAGAGGCTCAGAACCATTCCAAAAGTCCAGATGGAGGACTAATGCTCATCTCACATCCTCCCTTTGCCCTTTTACTTTTCACAAAGCCCATTTCTATTAAAGATAAACTTGTCTTCCCTTCATGCAAAGTCGCAAAGACCTCAAAGCAGTTTTGATTTGTGCAGCTTCTTGAAGCTATTTCAAAAATTCTTTGGACTACAGAAGGTCTTTGCTTTTTATGGGTATAATGGAAAGGAGTACTTGAGTTTCTTTCATTTTTCTAGGCAACAAAGAAGCTGACTACCTCACATGATTAAGTCTTTAAAATAGAGGGGAAAAAAAGAAAGAAAGAAAGTGAAGATTTCTACTCACAGTTCACTTCTCTCCCAGAACATGACACAATATGTCTTCCTAATCAATATTTTCAATATTTTAAATCCATTTATACTCTTTTATTTCAAGTTATCTGATTTTCCCCCTCTACCAAGAAAAGTATATGAAGAATAATTTTCTCGAGTAAACTAAACTGCAAGTTTCTAGAGCTAGTCATGAAAATATGAAGACTAAATGAGAAAAATGAATTCAAAATGCATAGAAAATCATTTGACACAGAGTAGGCACCCAAAGGGTGTAAGTATTTTTTCCTACTAGAAGTAGGAATTTTCTCAGCTTAGGAAATTATGACAGCTTGATTAAGAAGATAGCACAAAACTGTTGGAAATTTTGAGCTGAGAGGAGATAACACTTTTTCAGAGATCTGTTTTTTCAAGAAGTTTTAATCACTAGACGTTACTTATGTCTCATTGACTAAATGTGACTTACAGATACATTATTCCCACATTATTATGACTTGGAATAATGATTTGAAACTCATTTTTCAGGATATGTGTAAAGGAAACCATGGCTCTGTTAAGAAATAAAAAGGAAATAATAGGGGATGGAGAGGAAGAAGAACAGGTAGAGAGAGAGCAAGCAAGAAAGAGAAAGGGGTGGGCTGGGGTTGTGGCCCAGTGGTAGTGTGCTCACCTAGCACATGTAAGGCCCTGGGTTCAATCCTCAGCATCACCTAAAAATAAATAAAATAAAGATATTATGTGTAACTACAACTAAAAATAAATATTTTAAATAAGAAACTATTAGTGAATAGTTGTGGTGTAGTCAATCTGGATTACTAATGTGTAACCTATTTAAAACATCTTAATTTGCATTTATTTTGTTCCTAACAAGACAGTTATAGGTAGAAGTTGGGCAAAGAAGATCAAAGCCTCCACTTCTCTATAAACCATGTATCCCATCTTTCAATAGCAAACTTTGTCAAGAGGGCTCATACATTCTTCCCTATCTTATATTTCTATTATCTCTGGATTTCTCTATTTATAGGTGTCCCTTGACAATTTTTATCCCTTTACTACAGAGATTTATGCTTTGAAAAAAATTCTAAAGTAATGACACTTTAAGAAAAAGATTATATCCCTACTGAGTTCACATGTGCCTCAGGCTAATTTCAAACAGAAAGTGTTCTTAGCAGTCCCAGTGCCTGTGCCCAGAAGTACAATTTCTTTGCCATCAGCTGTTCTTAAGAATTTGCCTTATTTTACCTTCGGAATGCATCAGCTGTCAAGCAACTTGTGCCACTTCAATAACAGCCAGACATCCAATTGTGATCTTTATTTTCATTTAGCAGTAGGTTATGCCATATGTGTTTCATTTTTTCTAACCTCCCTATAAGGAAGACTCTTTAGGGACCTAAAATGTTAAATGTTCCTTATGTTTCTCCATTTTTTGGAGCTCAAATCCATGGGTCCTCCTCCATTCTCTCCTGCTTGCCGGCTGGACATTTGTTTTGCTAAAAACATTCTCCATATCTTTTATTGGTCATCCTTCATAATAAAAGCTATGAATTCTACAAATTCTGCCTTTGATAAAAACATCAATTTTTCAAACAAAACTTTTCCTGTCCACTCCTCCTAAATTGGATAATATCACCCAAGGGGTATCATTTATCCACTTAACATCTATCTCCTACATGAAATCAATCTATCATTGTTATACCTTTCTTCCCTAAAGAAAGCTTCATCTTCACTGAGACAAACCTCATACCTCTAAATCCACGAGTTTCCCTCAGGGTATATATCTGACCTATCCTGCCTGGGGTTTGGATTTGCATCACTTGTAATATAATACAAAATGTTATATTTTGTTAACTCCATTTTTTTCTCAGTATATCTGAAGTGATTTTTATTTATATTTCTAATAGGGGAAAAATAAAACATAAAAAGGCAGTTGTCTGGGAAAACTTCAATGTATTTATTATTGATTACCTATAAAATAAAAACTCATGTAAAACTGTTTTTTTTTTAGTTGTCAACATGGCAGGTGGACAGAAGATGGTGGAGTAAAGAAGGCTGCATCCCAACGTGCACCATGTTGTAAGACAAAAGCAGTGGGAGTACAGCTTTTCAGCAAAGTAGGTAAAAGAGGGGTTCACTAAAATTTTCCATTGGATACTCAAAATGGCTTAGAGACTTAAAAATTGGGGTACAGTAAACAAAGAAGAAAGAATACATCAGAGTCAACCCAGTGGCCCCACCAGCAGTGCAATTTATCACAGATGGAGGGAGTGGGAACACAGTCTTGGTACAGAAAAACCTGATATGAATGAAAAATGCTGCCTAATGCCGATCCCTATCCTGATTGTTGGTGCTTGAAAAGCATGCTCTTTTTCTCAACTGGCTGAACAAACCTGAGGCAGGAGCCACTTTGTGGTGAGCATGCTGCTGAGGGGACCTCAGGATCTGGGAGATGAGAATTAAATACACACACACACACACACACACACACACACACACAAACACACAGCCATAATATCCTGGCAAGTGCCATCAGAAAGACCTAGGCTGGGCCTGATGAAACATGAGTGAAACAGGCATCACAGATTAGACTACACGCAGGGGGATTTGAGTGGGAAGAGTGAAAGGGAGCCGAGCTTGCTTCTCCTTTGTGTTGGATGACTCACATGACAAGCTGAAGCAGGTTGGAAGTCTAAGCAGGCAGTGAGAGTCTGTCTGTGTGTGTGTGTGTGTGTGTGTGTGTGAGAGAGAGAGAGAGAGAGAGAGAGAGAGAGAGAGAGAGAGAGAGAATGCACTCCAGATCTAAGTCTTGGAAGGCTGTGCTCCTGGGCAGTAGTGAGTGGAGGATCAGAACCTTGTACCACGGTTGGATTTCTTGGGATAGTCCTGAGAACCAGGCCTCAGAAGAGATCAGGTAAATTCTTGCCCTAAGGGTGGGCCAATCTAGTTTCTCAAAAGAAGGCCCCTACCCAACAAAGTGCCTAAGGCCTAATTAGATCTAAGCCCCACCTGCTGGAATTTCCCCCCCACAAAATGCTACAGAAATGGTTCCCTGGGAATGCACTAAAGTGGTCTGTAGAAACAAAATGCCAATCATCAGTATGTCTTAATCCATCCCACCTCATATTGGTGATAAGGGAAGCTGAGTCTCATATCAAACTACTTCAATCTTAGGCCACTAAAACTAGCAGCTTTGAGAGCAACACAAAAACAGGAAGGGTTTAACAGTCCCCATTCTCAAGAAGACTTGTAAAGAAAGACTTTGGGCAGTGATCACCCACTCTGGTCAACTACTTTGACAATAAAAAGGATTTCTAATTCTTTCTTTATTTTTATTTTATTTTATTTTTTCCCATAGTGTGGAAGTGTGTGTGAATTCTAGCTGTGCTAATAAGTTCAGGGACATATATACAATACCCTTGTTTTTTTCCTCATTGTTAGCATTTTTAATGTAATTATGTTTTTTTCTCCTATCATTGTCTTTTTGGGGTTCAGATTTTAGGATTGTATATTTTGATTTGATTTTGTATTATTTTTATTTATTTATTTTTCTTGTTTCTCTCTCTTTTCTCTTGCTAAGAGCCAAAAATTGTTGTTCTGTCTACCTCTTTCCCAATACATTATTTATTCTATTTTTCACTCTTTTCATATAAACATCATTTGATACAGACCCATTCCCTATTTTCCCCCTTATGTTCCCCTGCCCTATCCACCTGCTCCCCCTTCTTCTTCTCTAATAGTTTTCTTTATTCCCCTTGATTCCACATATGAGAGAAAGAATGTAATACTTGTCTTTCTAAATCAGAAGAACTCCTCTATTTAATAATATACTCCTGCCTTTGTATTATCAGGTAATAGGAATTAACTGTCTTCTTGGTGTCAATCATTTGTCATATTTTTTTTGTCAATACTATTTATATTTATTTTTCATAATCATTTATATAGCTTCATGGCATCCTTCTTCAATCTCTAATCATTATAATGCAAAAGTATGATTATTTATAATTTTTAAGCAACTACAGATATTTTACAATGTGATTTGTAATCTCTAGGTTTAAGTAAGTGTCTTCAAAGGATATTTCACATAAGGATTAACAATTTTAAACACTTATAATTTGAAGATATTATACAAAGAAAAGCAAAATTAACTTATAAACATTTTAAAACAAATTTTTGGGAAATTGATTCTTGAAAATTCCCTCTTCATATTAATGGAAAAATAATAAATATTTTCAATGTATCCTCCATTTGATATGTCATATTTACATATTATTTTAGTGAATTTACACAATCACATAAATCATATTTGTTAAAACAAATTGTTAATATTTCCTGTGCTTTTTAGTCATTTTTAAGAATATCTTGTGAACTGTGAATTCAAGTAACTGTCTTCTATAACTCATGAAAAATATAACTAGAGTTTTGTCCATTTAAAAAATTGCCTTACTATTCAACTTATCTTTATATCATTATGTGTAAAAATTTACAAATTAGGAATTTTGACATTGACTCAAGTTGATTATGGCAAAGAGAAATTGTTTATATCCTTATATAATTGTCTTTGGTAATTAACTTTCTGATCATCATGGGCAATAAGTATTGTTCCCCTGTCTTTTGCAAACTAAAATTATTAGAAAAGTTGTATAATGTTTTTATTTTGTTAGCTTTTCATCATTGTGTCCAAAATACCTGACATAGCCAACTTAAAGAAAGAAAGATAAATATTGGCTTATGGATTAGAGGTTTCAGTCCATGGTTGCTGGCTTCAAGGCAGAGGAAAGCTATTTCCCTAAATGTGGCCATGAAGCAAAGGAATGCAGGGGAAGGGACTAGGGATGATATATATCCTTTCAGGGGCTAAACTCAATGATAAAATTCTTCCAAATATGCCACACCACCTACAGTTTCTATTATCTCCCAATAATGTCATTAAATTAATTCATCAATTGATTAATCTACTGATGAATTCAGATACATTATCATCTAATCACTTCCCCAAAGCTTCATCTCTGAAAAAATACTCTTTAATACATGAACCCTTGAGGGACATTAGAGATCCAAAACATAGCACCTATGTTTTAACTGATAAAGCTAATCATACATAAAGAACATAAAAAGATAAAGTTATTTTCTTTGAAAGTCTTTAATCATAAATCTCATTAATTGAATTTTCTATTGTTTCTATTTACTTTCCAGTGCCATGTATTATATTTAATTTTACCCTAATTATGTTTTTTGTATTTTTACATTGCATATAGTTGCACTGTGAATAATTCTATATACTGTATAACAGAAGGATTAAATATGCCCTGAAAAAATAATTATATTGTTGCAGTAACCAAAAGGTAAAAAAGCATACAATTTAGACATCTTTCTGCTATGGTTAGGATATATATCCTCCAAAGTTCCTATCAAAGGCTTTATTCACAAGTCTGAAGTGCTATTAGAAGATGGTAGAATCTTCTAAAAGGCGAGGTCTAGTGTGAGAAAGCTTGGTCACTGGGAACATGTACATAAAAAGGATATTTTGTGTCCCAGATCCTTCTTCTTATTCTTTGCTTTCTGATCACTGTGTGTTGAGCAGCTTCCTCTAGCAGGTTCACCACAGGCTCAAAGTCAAAGGGCCAAGTGACCATAAACTGAAACCTCTGAAAGTATGAGGCCAATTACACCTTTCCTTATAATTTGGCTATCACATTTTATAACAAAATTTTATACAAGCAAATTAAAAAAAGAGATAGGCTGAACACTATTACACTGTCTGGTAAATAACACAACACAGATTATGTACTATGTTAGATTACAACTTCAATACTGATGATAAATCCATAATTAATTCAGATATAAAAATGTTTACATTTTTCTTTCAAGTATTTATTATTTTTAATTTGATATGTGATTTATCACAAAGGCTTATACATTATTGAATAAAATGGGTATGAGAAAACAATAGGAGATAGTAATCTTCTAGCTCAAGTTTTCTGGGAATATTAACCATGAGAGGGTGGTGAATTTGGTTAAATATACTCCATTTTTGTGATTACCATATGAATAGTTTCCTTTTTTGAGTTAATTTGATTCATCAAATGGGTGTAATTAACTATTCTTCCATATCTGGGATGCAGTTCTGCTTGTCCTTTGTCAGGAATATGCCATTGAATTCTATGTATTATTTTTGTAGGACTTTTACATCTAAATTCATGAGAGATGATCCTCTTATATTTTTTTCTTTCTATTTCTCTCAGCTTTGGTAATCAGTTTTATACTGAGCTCATGAAATATTTCAGAAGGTTCTAAGAATGCCTGTGGGGAAATAGTTACCAGTGACATATCTCGGTATTGAGGGATTTTTTTTTCATTTTTTTAAATGAGGATGTTTTATAATACAAATTGTATTTATATTTGGCTACTTAGTGCCCAGGCTGACCTGAAACTAAAAATTCCCCTGCCTCAGCCTCCCTAGTAGCTGGGATTACAAGTATGTGCTATTTTGCCCAATTATATTTTGGCATAATCTTACAATTGAATCCTCCTGGTTCCAATAGAATAGAAAGAAACAAAATACTGACCTAACAAATTTGAATGAATCTCAAAACTTTTGTACTGAGTGACAAAAGCCTTAGACAAGTGAAAAGATTATGTATGATTTCATTTATATGAAATTTCAAAACAGATTGGCTCTTGGGTGAGATGTGCTAAGGACTGAAACTGAGGGGAAATATATGCTCATAGTCTATATCATGATAGGTACTGGAACTGCACAAATATATGCATTTGCCAAAGATAAGGCAAAGTACAACTAATTAAAATTCTCACATTTCAGTTAAGGTAAATTGTACTTAGCCAATAAAGGAATGTTGAACTCTTTTAAATAATCTGTTTTGAATTTATACTTTTGATTTATACAACTACTAGAAATTTACCTGGAAACACAACTCAAACTATTTATTTCTAGAACATTAGGTAAATAAATAGAAATGTGAAAAATCAAGTACAGTAAGATGCTAAGGTAGATTCTAGATACTAGATATTAGGACGATCACCTCAAAATTCTTTCAAATTTAATCTGTTTATTTTTATTTCAAAAATTAAAATGGATTAGAAATATAACCCAGTAATAATCATTCACGAAAAGTTATTTTTTAACACTTAGGATGATTAAAAATTTACTAGTTTTCTTTTTTCTTGAGAAAAGCTAGTAATAATAACACTTTGAATCATTTTAGTGTTTTAGGCTCTTGCTTTATTGATTTTCATCATTTACTTTATTTCACAAAAAAACTGATGATATTGAAGTTATATTAGATATTTTTTCTTTTATAGATATTTTGTTAAGTTTGTTTTTTTTAGATACACATGACAGAGGTGTGTATATTTTGACATATTGTAGATACATGCAATATAACTTATTCTAATTAAGATCATATATATATATATATATATATATATATATATATATATATATTAGTTTGTTTAGTTGTTGATAGACCTTTATTGGAATTGAACCTAGTGCCTCACACCTGCCAAGCAAATGTGCTAACACTGAGTCTCCACCCCAGCCCTAGAATCTTATTCTTGTGATTGAACACAATATGGAGTTACACTGTTCAAGTATTTATATACAAAAATAGAAAGATATGTTCAATTAATTCTACTATCTTTCCTATTCCCCTGTCCCCTTTCTTACTTTCATTCCCCTTTATCTAATCCAACAGACTTCTCTTCTTTTCCTCCCCCACCCACCCTTGTGTGAGTTAGCACCTACATGCCAGAAATTTGCCCTTTGGTTTTTATGGGACTGGCTTATTTCACTTAGCATGATAGTCTTCAATTCCATCCATTTATTGGCAAATGCCATAATTTCATTCTTCATGATGGCTGAGTAATATTCTACTGTGTATATATAACACATTTTCTTTATTCATTCATCTGTTGAGGGATACCTAGGTTGGTTCCATAGCTTGGCTATTGTGAATTGAGCTGTTATAAAGATTGATGTGGATGTGTCACTGTAGCATGCTGATTTTAAGTCCTTTGGATATAAACCAAGAAATAGGATAACTGGTTCAAATGGTGGTTCCATTCTAAGTTTTCTAATGAATTGCTACACTGCTTTCCAGAGTTGTTGTACCAATTTGCAGTACCACCAGCAATGTATGAATGTACCTTTTTCCTCATATCCTTGCCAACATTTATTGTAATTTGTATTATTGATAATTGCCATTCTGATTGGAGTGAAATGAAATCTCAGTGTAGTTTTAATTTGCATTTCTGAAATTGCTAGAGATGCTGAACATTTTTTTCATATATTATTTAACCAGTTGTATTTCTTACATTAAGGTCTTGTCCAGTTTCTTTGCCCATTTATTGATTTGGTTATTTGGGTTTGTTGTCAAGTGTTTTCAGTTATTTGTATATCCTGGATATTAAAGCTTTATCAGAGGTGCAGATATGCTCCCTTTCTGTAGGCTCTCTGTTCACATTCTTGATTATTTCTTTTACTGTGAAGAAACTTTTTAATTTGATCCCAATCTCTTATGCTCTAAAAACTCAACTCAAAGTGTTTTAGGAGCCTAGTATAAGGACCAGTCCCCGTCTACCACACTAAAGTGGAGAGTCGGGCCTACTTTTTTTCTAGTAGGTGAGGGGACTCTGGTCTAATACCTAGGTCCTTGATACACTTTGAGTTGAGTTTTGTACAGCATAAGAGATTGGGATCAATTTTATTCTACTACACATGGATTTCCAGTTTTCCCAGCACCATTTGTTGAAGAGGCTATCTTTTCACCAATGTATTATTACAATGGCTTTGTCTAGTTTGAGATAACTGTATTCATCTCTATGACATCTATTCTGCTCCATTGGTATTCATGTCATTTTTGTGCCAGTACCATGCTGCTTTTGTTAGTGTAGCTCTGTAGTATAATTTAATGTCTGGTATTATCATGCCTCCTGCTTCACTTTTCTTGCTATAAATTGACTCGGCTATTCTGGGCATCTTATTATTCCAAATGATTTTCATAACTGCTTTTTCTATTTCTTTGAAGAATGCCATTGGGATTTTAATAGGAAATGCATTAAACCTGTATAATGTTTTTAGTAATATGGCATTTTGGCAATGTTAATTCTTCCTTTCTATGAATATGGGAGATCTTTGCATTTTCTGAGTTCTTCAATTTCTTTCTTTAGTGTTCTTCAGTTTTCATTGTAGAGATCTTCACCTCTTTTGTTTGATTGAATCCCATTTATTTTATTTTATTTTGGAGGCTATTGTGAAGGTATTGTTTTCCTGATTTCTCCTTGACCTGATTTATCATTGGTATACAGGAACACAATTGATATATGGGTGTTAATTTTATACACTGCAATTTGCTGAATTAGTTTATGAGTTTTAGAAGCTTTTTGGTATAACTCTTTATGTCTTCTAAATATAGGAATCATGTTGTTAGAGATTGTCTGAGTTCTTCTTTTCCTATTCATATCCATTTAATTTCTTTCTTTTACCTAATTGGTCTGGCTAGGGTTTCAAGGACTATGTTGAATAGGAGTGGTTAAAGATTGTATCCCTGCCTTGTTTCAGTTTTTATAGGCAGTGTTTTTAGTTTTTTTTTCTCCATTGAGGATGATGCTAGCCTAGGGTTTAATGTATATAGCTTTTACAATGTTGAGATATGTTCCTAGTATCCCTAATTCTTCTGGGGATTGAGTATCAATGGATGCTGTATTTTGTGATATGTCTTTTTCTGTATCCATTGAATAAATGGTGCTTCTTGTCTTTAATCTGTTGATGTGATGAATTACATTTACTGATTGCCATATGTTGAAACAAACTTGCATGCCTCAGATAAACTCCACTTGATCATGGTGCACTTTCTCTTTAATATGAATTTGTATGTGATTTGCCAGTATTTCGTTTTGAAATTTTTATTTATTTAATTTAGCATTGTACTCTCCAGATCCATCTATTGTCCTGAAAATGTCATAAAGTCTTTCATTTTTGTGGTTGAGTAATATTACATTATGTATGTACATTATAATTTTTTTGATGGGCATCTAGGTTGGCTCCATAGTTTAGCTATTGTGACATGGGCAGGTATAAACATTAATATAGCTGTGTCACTTGTAACATGCTGATTTTAACTGCTTTGGATATCTGCTGAAGAATGGAATAACTCGGTCAAATGGTGGTTCCTTTCCTAGTTTTTTGAGGATTCTCCATACTTCCGTAAAGAATGGTTGCACTATTTGCAGTCCAACAACAACATATGTTTTACGCTTTTCCACACATCCTCACAAACATTTATTATTACTTTCATCCTTGATTATTGCTTTTCTAAATGGAGTGACATGAAATCTCAGGGTAGTTTTAATTTGCATTTCTATAATTACAAGAGATATTGAATATGTTTTTATATATTTGTAGACCATTCATATTTCTTCTTTTGAAAAGTTCATTTGCTCATGTATTAATTGAGTTATTTGTATTTTTAATGTTAATTTTTTGGTTCTTTATACATTTATCTGAGTTGTGGGTGGCAAAGATTTTCTTCCATTTTTTTAGGTTCTCTCTTCATAATCTTGATTATTTTCTTTTCTGTGAAGAAGCACTTTAGGGTTATACCATTCCATTTATTGTTTTTTTTTTTTTTTTATTTCTTGTACTTTAGGAGTCTTGTTGAGAAAGTCAGTTCCTAAGCCAACATGTTACAGTGTTGGGCCTACATTTTCTTCCAATAGGTGCAGAGTTTCTTGTTTATAACCTGGGCCTTTGATCCATTTTGAGTAGAGTTATGTGCAAGGTGACAGATAGGGGTTCAATTTCACTCTACTACATATGGATTTCCAGTTTCCCCAGAACAATTTGTTTGTTGAAGAGGCTCTTCTCTCCAGTGTACATTTTTAGCATCTTTGTCTATATGAGATAATTGTATTTATGTGGGTTTGTCTCTGTGTCTTATATTCTATTCTATTGGTCTACATGTTTGTTTTGGTGCCAATACCATGCTGTTTTGTTATTATAGTTCTGTAGTATAGTTTCAGGTATAGATGCGTCCTATTCCATTTTTCCACTAAGTATGGCTTTGGTTATTCTGGGACTCTTATTTTTCCAAATAAATTTTATGGTTTCTTTTTGTATTTCTATGAAAAACATCATTGTAATTTAAATAGGAATCACATTAAATTTGTATAGCACTATTGGTAGTTTGGCCATTTTGACAATATTAATTCTGCCTACCCAAGAACATGGGAGATATTTCCATTCTCTAAAGTATTCTTTAATTTCTTTCTTTGGTGTTATAATTAATGTTTTTCTTATAAAAGTCTTTCAACCTTTTGTCAGATTGATGTCAGATTAATTCCCATTTTTTTTGAAGCTATTGTAAATGGGATTGCTTTCCTAATTTCATTTAGTTGATTGGCATTTGGTGTACAGAAATGCAATTGAACTATGACTGTAAATTTTATATCTTGCTATTTTTCTAAATTTATTTATTAGTTCTAGAAGATTTCTGGTAGAATTTTTTTTTTATTTTTTCTTTTGTGTGTGTGTGTGTGTGTGTTTGTGTGTGAACATCAAAAATAGGGATGGTTTGAGCCCTGACTTTTCTAGTCATATTCCTTTGATTTACTTCTTTTGTCTAATTGCTCTGACTAGAGTTTCAAATCTATTTTAAATAGAATTAGTGAAAGTTTGCATCCCTGTCTTGTTCTAGTTTTTATAGGCAGTGTTTTCTGGTTTTTCTCCACTTAAAAAGATGTCGACCTTGGGTTAACTTTTCTTTTTTTATATCTGGTTATGTTAGCTTTACATCAGTGTGACAACTACCTGAAATAATCAGCATATAATGAGGAAAGGTTTATTTTGGCAAATAGTTTCAGTTCTGGGTTGTTTAGTGTGTATGCTTTTGTTCCTGCAACAAATTCAATAAATTGTAACAACTTTGCCTTGCTCACAGAGCTACATCTTGATTTAAGCACATCTTTAAACACAGCAACAAAGTGTTTCTTTTCTATGGATCTAGTATATCCAATGTTTTTACACTTGACTATATATTTGTTCCTCACCTCCTCACCTTTTGTTTGTTTGATGTGGCTTCAGACATGTCCCCTCATTTAGTCATTGAAGTTACCCTGTGTCCAGATCTGTATGGGCCACCAACTGTTATGACCAGCATGTCCAAATTTGTGGTATCTGAGAGAGGTGATGGGGAGTTAAGAAAAACACACACACATAGATCTGTAGATAGCTGGTATTAGGTGGAGCACTGCTCTCTGATGGAGAATATTTATGCATGTCTCATAATCAAGTTAAAGACTATAAAAGCACTATTCTTTTTGCATAAGAAAAGTACAGGTAGCTTTTCCATAGTTTCAATATGCAATGCTAGGAGCTTTGTACAGCACTCAGAAGCCCATTGTCCAAAGTTATGGTTAAGTGGGAAGGCTCAGGAGTAGCAGTGCTGGTGAAACATTGTAGTTATCTTGCATGCTCAGAATACCTCTATCCCTGGGAGCTATGTGCCTGAGATCAAGGTTAATGCTGGTAAGACTTTGCAGAGAGCTTCTTCTGGTGGGGTGTTACCATAACTGGGCATCTTATATCCTTGTACAGAAACATTCCCAGGCAGCAAGCATGCAACAGCCATGAAGTCATCATAGACTCCCAATCTCAGTCACTGTTCTCCCATTCTCTGTCATATCTTTGCACAGTTTCAGTTCGGGGTTGTTTTTGATCCTGTAGTGAAGCAGGACATCATTGAGGGAGCAGATGGTCAAGCAGGATGCTTACCTCATGATGGCTAGGAAGTAAAAAGAGAGACAGAAGTTATTTGAGACCCAAAATCTCCTTCAAGGGCATTCCTATGAAGATGTAACTTTTTTCTACTAAGCTTCACTTTTTAAGGGTCCACTGATTCCAAATAATGCAAGCTGGAGACCAAGATTTAAAATATAGATTTAAAATTGGGGAAAATTCCACATTCAACCTATAGCACCAGCTTAATTCACTTAATGTTACAATCTCCAGATTCATTCATGTTGCCACAAATCATAAACTTTTATCCTTTTTTATAATAAAGATATGTCTTTGTTTTTATTTTCCATTATATAAGTAGCAATAACTTTGCTTACTATCTGAATATAAGACTTAAAAAAAGGGTTACACACAAACACTGTTGATGGTACTGAAATTGGTGCAACCACTCTCAAAAGCAGTATGAAGACTCCTTGGAATGGATTCATCACTTGACCAAGTTGTCCCACTTCTTGGTATATATCTAAAGGACTTGAAATCAGAATACAATAATGACACAGCCACATCAAATTTATACCAAAACAATTCACAATAAATAAGCTATATAGCCAACATAAGTTCCTTTCAACAGATGAATGGTTAGAAAAACTGGGGTATATATACACAATGGCTTATTACTCAGCCATACAGAAGAATAACTTTATGATATTTGCTGGTAAATGAATGGATCTGCAGATTATCATGCTATGTGAAATGAGCCAATCCCCCCAAAGGTCTAATGTTTTCTCTGAAATATAAAAGCTAAGCCACAATAAGGAGAGAGGGGAAGAATACATGTTCAGTGGATAAGACAAAAGGAAATGAAGGGAATATAGATGGCATAGGAAAAGGAAAGACTGTGAAATGAATCTGACAGAACTGTCTTATGTACATATATGAACACACCACAGTTAATCTCACCAAGATATACATCCACAAAACTGGGGTCCTAATCAGAATAAGATTATATTCCATTCTTGTATAGTTACATCAATATGGATTGTACTGTCATGTATAAGTAAAAAGAATCAATGACATTTTAAAAACATGAAGTACATAAGTTTATATGTAATAGTCAATAAAGAAAAAAGTATGATATTTAAATTTTTTAAAAAATGAATATTATTTAGCCTCAAAAATGAGGACATTTTTCTGATTGTCACAACTATTGTGCTTAGTAAAGTAAGACAGATATGGAAAGAAAAGTATTGCACAGTCTCATTTTTATGTGAAATCTAAAGAAATCAAATATCCAGGGCTAGAGAATAAAACAGTGATTAATTGGGGCAGCTAGAGCACAGGTAATGGGGAGACATGGATCAAAAAATACAAAGTAGAAAATAGAGGGGATGAACAATTCTAAGGATATAATGTGCAAGATTAACAAATATATTAATAATAGCATGCTAGTGTATTATATTATATTAATTTATTATTATAATAATAGCATGTACTTAGGATTTTTGCTTATATGGCTGTAAGTTCATTTGCCACAGGTAAGAAATAGGTAACTATATGCAATGATAGATGTTTTAATTTGTTTTTTTCCAGTAACAGTTTTCATTTAGATCACACAACACTATGTGGTATAACTTAAATATATACAATAAAATATAGTTCCAGACAAGATAATGGTCCTTTCCCTCACTCTATGTCTTGGCATCCTTGCCAAAAATCATCTAACCATATGTATGAGAGTTTATTTGGGGGATCTGTATTCTATTTTATTTATTTATATGTCCATCTTTATGCCCATACCATACTATTTTGTCTGCTATGATTTTATAATAAGTTCTGAGGTTTGTAAGTGTAAATAGTTTCAATTTCATTCTTTTTCAAGTTTATTTTGACTACTCGGGATCTCTTCAGTTTCCATATTAGTTTCACAATGGATTTTTCTATTCCTGGAAAAAAAGTGTTCTTGGCATTTTGATTGTAATTACATTAAATATGCAAATCCAATCTTAACAATACCAAGATCTAACCCTTTTAACAATATGAAATCTTCTAATTCATGAATAGAAAAAGAATAGATAAATATTGTCACTAAGTAAATTTCTATTTTATTTGTTTGTTTCTTGTGTATGGTATTAAGAGATTTATCCAAGAGGCACTCTACCACTGAACTATATCTCCAGCTCCTTTCTTAAATATTTATTTTGAGGCAGGGTCTCATTAAGTTACCAGAGATAGCCTCTAACATCCAGTCCTTCTGCCTCAGCCTCCCACAATCCTTAGATTATAGGAATCTCACTTGTTCATTAATGTCTAGTCCTCAGATAGTCAGGAAAGGCTCTGTCTTTCCCACATTGCAAAATGTAATAAGGTCTTTGGCTTACATAGGCAATAAAATTACAACATCAATAATTTGTTAGTCTATTTTCTACTCATGTATCCAAAGTCCATCTTGGTGACATTAAATAGTTTATATGTATGCTATTAGTGTTTGAGTAGAAAAAAATGGGCTTATTTTAAAATGAGTTAGTATATAATCAATACTGAAATGTTTTCAAAAGAAGTATAGAACAAGAATAGACTTTCTGTATTCTTTCATAGAATCAAGGACAAATAAAGAAATAAAAAATAATTAGAGAATAATTAAGTTAAAGCTAATAGCAATAATCACACATGCAGTGATAGCAAACAAAAAGTTACGAAGTTGAGTGTGAAGAATTAATGGTATAATCTTGGAATGAGTAGAAATTTAACTGATTTCTGATTGATAGCATTTGTCAGAGGAAAATATAAAAGATAAAAATTTAGAATATTAACCTAAGAATAAAGACAAAATATGTAAATTTCACAGAAACAGAATAACATGTTGACCTGATTTCACCAGAAAAATCCCTTGAAATTGACCAGTTTATTAGAAGAAGTCATGCTTTCCCAGGTACACAGATCTACAGAAACGGTTCTACCAGTCCTGACCGTAATTCCTCAATTGTCTAATATTATCATCTTGGTAAGTCTAAATTTTTGCCCATTTTCCTGACACAATAGTAATGTTATAATATTTTCAAATCTGTTTTTGATATATTTCTCTTGAGAGTGCCCATAGGCAAAGACAACCACTTATTAGAATCCTTAATGAAAGGGAAAGTTAGGTTCAGGTGTGTGTATCAGGTAAGACACAAAAAGGAAGAAAAACTAAAATGCATGAAATGAAGGAAGTTTATTTCTCACAGATTCCATAGAGGTGAGGGGTGCTGACAGGAAGTCTACTGAAATTCTGGAGGTAGCAGAAAGCTCATACAGCAGGTAGAGACAGATGAAAGGACCTATGGGACTCTTCTTTTATTAGGGGTGTTGTCCATTACACTTTCTCATGGAGATTGTGGGTTGGCTAATTTAATAAAGATACATGCCAAGTGTGGAACATCTTTATATGAATCTTGTGTGAATTGTTAAATTTTATTGTAGTCAATAGATATAGAATATGTTGGTTTTGGGATCAGTACAATGAAGAGCAAGTTAGTTATGTTGCAAACAAATACATATAGAGGGGAAGTTTTAAGTAGACTAAAGGTGACACGGTACAACTGGTTTTTAAACAACTTAGGTCCAAAAATTGATACTGATATATTTGGTATATTGAACAAGTTTATTACAAGTATTGTTATATTATTGCCCTTTTTATTTCATAAGATGCAAAGTTTGAACAATAAATTCATTGCTTTCTGTAGTATGACTCAGGCAATGTCAGAAGTAGCAGAAAGGGCCTTAGACCTGAATTTTCTTGTTGGACCATGAAAAATATTATGACCTTGGTGTAAAGTTGATAGGTATAATAAAACACACTTACTCAAAAATTCTTAAAATATAGTAACAAGAAGAGAAAATCAGTCCAAATGAAGGAAGTTAAAGATCACAGTTGATAGCAAGAATGGTGGAATGTGATAGACATCATTAACCAAAGTACATGTATGAAGACACAAATTTGTGTCAACATACTTTATATACAACCAGAGATATGAAAAATTGTGCTGTATATGTGAAATAAGAATTGTAATGCATTCCGCTGTCATTTATTTTATAAAAAATTTTAAAAATCACAATTGAATTTAAAGTGGCTTATAAACCAGATACTTTATCCCAGGGCCTCATATACATCAGATAAACTCTACCACTAAGCTACATTCCCAAACTTAAACAAGATAGTTAGAACAGTTTCAATTTTGGAAAAAATAGACAATTTTGGGAAAAATAAATAGGACAGACATTCCAATTTAGGGACTAACAGGGAATTAAGATTTTGACCCACTCATGCAAGCCTAATTGATATTTTTTTACTGCAATTTTTAGAAAGATATTTTTCTTTGCTTGTGTATAGACACCTCCAATTAGGTTACAGAATTAATGAAAAATATAAAAATATTAATATTTTATAAAAACAAAATACAAGAAAGTATTGACATCCTAAGGTTATGAAATAATTTAATAGATGTCATTCTAAAAGCACAAATTCTCAGTGTAAAATACTAAATTGGCATTAAAAAAATCAAACAATATTCTGCTCCTTAAAACAAATTGTTATGAATATCAAAAAAATGAAGATAAAATATTAATAAAATATGCATTTGATAAATATCTTAGTTCTTAATGTGCAAATAATTTGTATTAATAAAAGAGCAATCTAATACAAAATGGTAAAAGATTTGAAGAAACATTTTACCAAACAGAAAAGAAAAACAAGACAGACAGCTTATGAAAATATAATATATGCACAATATTCATAGTCTTTTTGGAAATTCCCATATAAACTATATTGACATATAACTTCTTGCTTCCTAAAATAAATAAAATTCAAGATTGATAAAATCAAGTACATATTAGATGCACCAACTGGAAATGTCATTATGTAGGAACGCCAGGTGGAACAATACATTGGAAATAATTTACAGTTTTATATAAAATTTATTCTCTGATTACAATAAAATCCAGCAATATCCATACTAAAGTGTTTTAGTTAGTTTTAGTTTGCATCACTCTGACTAAAATATTGGATAGCACAAATCAGAGGAGGTAAATTTTATTTATTAGAGGAGGTAAATTTTTATTTTATTAAACTCATGGTTTCAGAGGTCTCAGTCTAAAGATGGCTGACTCCAGTGCTCTAGGCCCAAAAAGAGGCAGCACATTATGGCAGAAGGGCTCAGAAAAGGAAATCGGCTTAGTTTATGGCAGGGTCAAGAAGCAGGAAGCAAAGCAAGAAAGAAGAAGAGCCTCAGGAAGAACAACTCATATATGGCATACACCAAGTGAACCACCTCCTTTAGCTACTCCCTACCTAACTATAGTTACTACATCATCAGTTCTTCCCGATATGAATGGACTGACTAGGTTACATCTCTCAGAATCTAATTCATTTACCTCTGAATTTTCCTGCATTAGCATAAATATTTGGGAGGGACACTTTATATCCAGACCATAATTTTCTGACACATATTCCCAAAAAACTATGTTCATCTCACAAAGCAAAACCATTTTATTCTTCTCCAGAATTTCCACAATTTTAACAGTTTTAACTTTGCCCCAGTCCGAAGTATCCACTGAGACCCAAAGTAAATTCTTGGTTGTGAACCCCTGTAAAAATTCATTACTATTCCAAAAGGGAAAAACAGGTATATAAAGAGAAGCAAGACATCTAGGCAAACAAGTGTGCTAACTCTGCATACAGTATCTAGAACACATTGCTGTGAGATATGCCCGGCAAAAGGCTTGGACAGCCCTACTCCTTTCACCTAGCTGGTTATAACATACAAGTTCTGTATTTCAGCTGGGCTCTCTCTATAGCCAGCAGGTTGTATCAGCAGACAGTACATATTAGTGGATGTCTCAACTCCTGTGGTTTTCCTTTCAGCTTCAGTTTCAGAGATTCATGCATCAGCTTCTCCACAGAGGAACTCCAACCCTGCTATACCTTACCTGGCTTCCCAGGCCTTTTTTTGAAATCTCTGTGGAAGTGTCATGCCACCTTAACTCAATCATTCTGCATTCTGCAGAACCAGCACCATGTGGGTGACACTGAGGTCAGTCATCAGCTCAAACAATATCTGGACCCTCTGTAAACATGGATGGAGCAGTCTCTGAGTGCCTCCACAGTGAAGAGAGTAAGTTAGTGGCTAGCTTGTTCAACATTTTTATTGACTTAAAACTTGTACATATCTATGGGATACCATGTGATGTTTCAATACACGTATATGTTGTATAACATACAAATGAAGGTAAGCATTTATTTGTGGTGAAAACACTCAAAATTCTTTCTTCCAGATTTTAAAAACTATATAGTAGTACATTATCATCAACTATAATGACCTTAATGTGCAATAGCCAATGGAACTTACTTCTCCAATTTAACTGTAACTTAGTATCCTTGTTATCTCTTTGTTATCTCTTTATGTGCCTTTAAAATCCTAATAACTTTTTTATAGTAGTATGGCATTTCAGAAACACACTACTCATCACAGACTATTTTTAAAACATGTTTTAATTTAATGCAAAATGTAGTTCTTTATAACCCAGAAAGAATAAATGACTTGTGTATCTTTTGGAATTGTACTTCCATGTTTTCTGTTTACAATAAAAATAAGCTTCAAATTTTTATAAAAAATACTTGCAATGAAATAAAAAAGAAAATAAGTTAGGAATACCAACAATCAAAAAGTTGTTGATAACAATAGATTAAGAGGGACTAATGGTTAAAGATAAATCAATTCCATTTGAAAGACTGACTATGGTCATTATATCCCCTGCTACCAACAAATTTTCTATTTAGTATCTCAGTTCTGAAACTACAGTGCATATGAATAGGTAGTTCTATTTTGTGAAATTCATTTTTTAAATAAAATAAAATTATGACTCAATAATTTAAATTCTGTCAGGTTTTTCTTTTTGAGTGAATATTTCAGAAAAATTTGAGGTATTTGCTCTCACCACCCCAAATGTAAAATTGTGGAATGAGCCAGAACAAACAATTGATGAGAGGAAGCATTAAGTCCTCACAGCAGTTCCTGATTCATATCTAAAACAATCAAACAAATAAAAAAAATTTTAAAAATCCAGGTGGGTAGGATTTCCAAGTTTTTTTTTTTTTTTAACCTGGCAGGTGAGTGAGTCCTTAGTGTATTAGGGTACTATTTCTGTTGTAATTTGTTTCACAATCTTAGTAATTTTAAAACAAGATACACTTATTCTCTTGTAGTTTTTGATATTGGAAGTCCTTTCAACCTAAAATAAAAGTAATTGCAGGGCTGCTTTCTTTAGGAGATGTAGGGGAGATTCTGTTTACTTTTCTTCTCCATCTTCTAGAAACTGTCTTCATTCTTTGGCTCCTGGCTGGCTCCACATACTCTTTTTCATTTTAACCTCTCTCAAGATATATCTAATGTCTTTGATCTGTCTGCCTGCTTCTTGTAAGAACACTTTTATAAGGACATTGAACACACCTACATAAAGATCCTTAATCACAATTATAAAGTCTTGTTTACCATGTAGATAACACACTCACATGTTCTAGAGTTTTTAGGGTGTGAATATCTTTAGGGAGTCCATATTTAGTCTACTAACCTTAAAAAATCCCTGCTTCTGTTTTCTGAGAAGAATCCCTTGACTCATTGACATCAATGGCCTCTTAAAAGTTATTCCATAGCATTTTCTTCCATGGTCCATGGTAGAGGTTTAAAAGCTCTCCTATAGTACATGCTCTTCATAGTCTACTTCTTCTGATTCATACTTGAAAGATTGGAAACTTATTTTCCGACCAAGCTTTTAGTCAACTTTCTCTCAAAAGTTGATAAGTTTATGTCAGCAAAATCTGGTTTCACAGCATATTATTCTTTTTTGGACAGAGTTCTTTAAGTCTTCCTTATTAACTTAAGTCTGCCATTTCCCCCATATTTTGGTAGTAGTTACAAGACAACTCTTTACAAAATAACCCTGCTAGGTTATAACCTTATTTAACATGATCTTTGCTGCAGGCCTAGGACTTTTATTTTAAATGAAATTCATTGCAGTGAGGCCTTTGAGAACAATATGAAGAACAGTTTCCCCCACTAATAATAATTTATTAGTGTTTGATATATATTTCCTCAAACTATGATAGAATAACATTTATTGTGTTTATCCTCTACGTCTATGGGAACTTGTTACAGCAGTAATAGAAAATTAATCCAGTAAGGGGTCTCACTCCATTTCCCAGTCAAGAAAATTGTCAAATTGTGTAAGATTGATTTTATCTTTGTTATAAACCTAAACAGCAGGAGTAATTTTAATGATTTCTTCTGCCAATTTTTTGTTTGCTTATATTTATTTCCTATTCTTGTTACATGATTTTATATTTGATTCAGTAGAATCATGTATTTTGTCTTTTAGTTTATAGTCTTCATGTCTTCATTACCCGCTTGCATCGTTTTTGAGATCATTCTTTTAAAAAATTCCTGTTAGAAAAAAAATAATTGATACATATTCATAATGCATAATGAATCCCAGAAAGCTACAGCTACAGTCTCCTAAATATGTGGATGTTCTATCAAGTCATCATAGATGACAATCTACTAAATATTTGCTACAGCATAGCAAATAGTATGAAAATTCCTGGATTCAAGTCCTTTGTTTTATTGCTTATTGTCTGGCCACTCTACCCTCCATCACATATTTTAGATTTTTACTATAAAAATACTACACATGTAACTGATTTCTGATTTCAGTTTTAGCCTAAATGCTAAAGCAAAAACCAAACCAAACCGAAACAAACAAACACACAAAAAAACCCAAGTGTTTAGAGATTACAAATATACTTGCTTAAATTAAAATAATAACAATAATGGAAACATTAGGGAAATAAGTGTATTATATTGTTTAGAAATTTTTATGAGAAATAGGAAGTCCAATGTTCATTTTCAGAATATAACTTTAACTGAATTCAATTGTAGCCATTTTTTACTATAGCCCTTCTGCTTGCACCCCTCCACCACATATTTTAAAATTAGCCAACCATAGAAATTGTACCTGAAAGCTCCTCCAATCAGGGTGAAGAGCAGCACTGCACTGGAGATATAAGCCGGCCCACTGTCCACCCAGGTGTGCTTTGTGGGAAGCCGTTCTCACATGTGATTGGGCACCTCCCTGATTGGGTGTGAGGAGTTCTTGCTAAACTGTGTCAGAATTAATCTCCACCCTCTCTAGGTGTGAGAGCCCATCCGTGTGGGGGTATGACTGACCATTGACCCTGAGACCAATCACTGACCCTGACCTTGGAATGCTGTCCCCCTCGACTTTCATTGGATGGAATTTTTCCCTGAATTTCTTGTTCCCCCATAAAAGGCCATGCCCTGGCTCGTTCTCTCTCTCTCTCTCTCTCTCTCTCTCTCTCTCTCTCTCTCTCTCTCTCTCTCTCTCCTGCTAGTCCTGAGTAAGCCTCACTGCCTCACCAGGTGGCTCCAGGCAGGAGCCAGAGGGAGGGCCGTCTCAGACCTGGCCAAAGAAAAAGGTAAATTGAGTTTGTGTGTTTATTTTGATCTCACTAGCTAACTTCTATGCTTCGAACCTCTAGTATGAAGCCAGCATGCTGGTAGCACAGTAGAGTGTTTGCTAGCCAGTTTCTGAGAGTACCTCCTTCTGTGTGTAAAAGTTTGCCTTGATCACCTACTTTTGAGCACATGTTTGGTTTCTCGCAGCATCTCAGTATTTCTAACAGGTATACAGAGCATAACATCAACAGAAAAATGGAAATAAAAGTATCAAAAAAGGGATAATAGGCATAGAAGACAGACTGACAAGGTAAAATATCTATTCAAAAGTTCTGGACTTCTAGACCATAGAAAAGAGATGTCTGAAACTATCCAAAATAATGATAATGATTATGAGAATAATAATGATGATAGAAATGACTACCAGTCTTAGATTTAAAACCACCAGATTGCTGGACTATTTAAAGAGAGAGAAACACAATATCTTCAGAATTTCTACAGTGAAAATATCCAACAAATTTTTCAAAATTAAATATAGCAGTAATAACTTAGTAATAACTAAGGCAATACTAACAAATGGTTTTATATCTCCTCTTTTTGCTCTTGAAAGCCTTCAGTTGTCTATTTCCTTTTTAACTGGAAAGGTAGGCTCAATTTAAAAAAGATAAAAGGAATAAATAGACTATGTACAATAACAGTTTTGACTATATATATATAAGCTATCTTCTACATTTACTTATCAACTTAGGAAGTGGAAGGAAAATTAATTTGTATTTTTCTACCCTGAGAGTAAATGCTGGCCCCCTCACATATTGCTCTAACTTTCTGAAACCCATGGTGTTAATTTGCTCATTTGCAAAAGATAAATAATAATGGTACTGTTATGGTCTGGATAGGAAGTGTCCTCCTAAAGCACTCATGTTAATTTAGTAATGCTTAATGGAACAGGGAACAAGGCTGTCAAAATGCAGAAGCATATCCTAGGTCAAGGTCTGAAGACATAGCCGATTGGATTGTCATGCTTGGAGTGGGCTGTGGGTGGCCTTTACAGGCTGGAGAAACTACACTCTAATAAAGCCTGAAGACAAAGTTTCAGAGATACATATTTGTGGTGATTTTCCTGGACAAAACTCATGAGGAATGATCAAGTGACAGCGTTATGTGCTGCCATGTCCAATCTCAGGGTTCTCTTCCTTTTGTTGGGCTCAAATGAAGGTGTTGATTTGAAATATTCAATAAACTGATGAACCTGCTCTTTCTGATATTGGTTTGATACATTCACACATCCCTGTGTTTTATAGTCAGTTTCTTCGCTGCTGTGACTAAAAGACCCAACAAGAACAAATAGACAAAGAAAAGTTTATTTGTGGGCTCACAGTTTCAGAGGTCTCAGTCCATGATAGCCAGCTCTATTCCTCTAGGCTCAAGGTGAGGCTGAACATCATGGAGAAGGCATAACACCAAAAAGCAAAGATAGAAAACTCACATCAAGAACAAACATAACACCAAAAAGCAAAGATAGAAAACTCACATCAATAACAAAATATATACCCCAAAGGCATGCCCCCAATGTCCCACCTCCTCCAGCCACATCTACCTGCCTACACTCACTACTCAGCTAATCTCAATTAGGGCATCAATGTATATTAATTTGATAAGTTCACATGTGGTCATTTTTATTGATACCCTTCATTTATTTACCAGTTTGCATCTTATGATTGTGATAGCAGATGGTGGCTGTTTACTTGTGCAAACAAGTTGTAGGGTCATTCCACCCCAGTGTTTTTTACTCAAAATGGAATAGCTCATGGCAAACTACTTCTTAACAAAATGGAGTAACATAGATTAAGGTACAATCTGAAAACTGTCGTACTATAAATTATAGAATAACTCAGATCAGCCACTATCTGCATTTTATTTATTCTATTTTATTAAAAAGAGAAGTAACTTCTTTCCTAATGATGAGTAAACAAACGGAGGGATGAATTGAAATGTAAGAAACATTAATAATTCTTTCTAAATGGAACTGGGAAAATGGGGAAAGAACAATTGTCTTACATAGTGGTAAGAAATTACTTTCCATCTATCAAAGACTATTTTTACTGCTTTTCTAGATTATTATTCACAGCAGTTGTCATGGGTATTTTCTTTTTTGTCATTGTTGCTGTTGGAATAAAACCAAATATAGGCATCATATGTGGTATCACTCTTATTGCTTCTACATTGAATGACATACTGCCAGCATTATCATTCATCATCACTTATTAAGAATGAAGTAATTATCTTTTCTCATCCACTTAATGCTAAAAATTCAGATGCCAAAAGGTATTCTGTGTTCTTGAATGATTTCATGGCCAGAAATTTTAGCCTATTTTGATAGGCTCAACTACTTCTCTACTGTCTCTATTCTTTTCAACAAAATGAGAAATAAGTATTGTATCTTTTTACAGGTCAGAGGCAATTTTTTTTCTACTTGCAGCAGCAGCTTAAAAATTACTAAAGGAATATTGCCTCAATAGTTACTAGAATGTTTAAATTAATTTCCATCATCAAAATCTTGAGTAGGAAATTGGATTGTTCAAATTACCATATGTGCACGTACAAATGTGACAGAATGAATCCCAATATTATATATAATCATAATGCACCAATAATTCACATAAATTAGTATAGTCCCCAAGTTCATTTGGATTGTCATGAATACTCTAGATTTCATAACTGGCAAAGTCTAGGAAATCAGCCAATATAGAAAAATGTGTAAGTATTAGTTACACATTTTTAGATAGAGGACAGGAGGGAACAGGGGGGATCCTGAACCAAAATTAAATTCCATACATGTCTGAGTTAAGATAAACCCAACTATTATGTATAACTATAAAACTCTAATTAAAAAGAAAAGATTTCTTAAATGGGTAAAAAATATAGAGAGAAAGAAGAGATGACCAGAATTGAGTTTTTGTTTTTGTTTTCTTTTTTTTTGTATAAAATCTGCTTGATATCAAATTTTTAAGCTCTATAAATCCCAACAAATTAGACAGTTATTTTTTGTTTGGTTTGGTTTTAACTAATATAACATATGTGGCATATGTGAAGGGATTTTCTTCATGTTAGTAAAATAGACTCAGAGCAGACTGGTCTTGGTCTAATAGTATGTGGAAGACACTGGCAGAGGACACTAGCTCTGCACTGGCACTCGCTAAAATAACAACTGAATCATCACCTGTACAACCTGCGGCCTTAACAGGTCTGGAAAGATATCATCTATAAAGATAGAGTCAAACAGAAGTAAGGGTCAAAGGTGAGGCCTCTGCTTGCTGAGAGCTCTCTCATGATCACAGAACCACAATCCCTGAAGATCTAAAGGATTAAATAAGATGCATTGAAATTGAAAGGGTTCTCTGGATAGAGACATGCAACTTCTCTCAGCAACAAAAATCATGACAGTATGTTTACACTCAGGCTGCTGTATAATAAAAAACTGAGTTTCTTGTGCAATGTGTATGGATTATGTTAAAATTTGTGAAGAGATATAAAAGTTTGATCCTGCATTGATTCAAAAAGTAAAACTTTTTATCAACACAAAAGATTTATTTATACTTGTCCATATAGGTGTTATGTAAGAGTTATAGAACTGCACCTTGGTTAATTCATTTATCAGTGCTGAAGTTAGTTGATAGGGCACATTTTTAAAAATGTCCATCTGTGGTGCCTTGTTCCTATCATGAGGTAGAAACATGTGAGGAGAAATTATACAAATCCAGATGTTATGAGTCTCTAAGTTACAAAAGTGTTTTAAAAAACAAAGCTGTCCTTATGTTTGATGTATTTTCCTTTGGGGCTTGAGTAATAAACATAGATATATGGAGGGAAGAAATTTATATCAAGTTTTAATGAAAGGTTAATCACTTCAGCATCAATAAGTCACTTACTAGGAAAGACATTCTAATTCATAAGTGTAAGGTTTGATATGTGTTTCCATTTATCAAAATGTAAGGAGAGAAATACTGAAAATAACCAAGAAAATATAGCTATTAACTGCTTGATGTTTCCTGATGTTAATAGATTCTTGTCAAAGTAGAAGCAGACTTCAGATGACCTTGGCTGAAGTTGACTAGTACTGAAATTCAATTAACTGCTGCATTAGGGTAGTAATGAATACACTTTACTGCAGGTTAGTAACATCAAGAGGAAATAAAAACCCAAAGGTGCAAGGAGTTAAGTATGCCACAAAGAGAGTAAAAGAAGAATAAAATGATATGTGAGCAGCTTGAAACTTCATGTAATAAATTGCTTCTAACATTGTAATGATATAGACAAAAAGCCCTTCATTCTTTAAGGAAAAATAAAAGCAGTTAGTTGAGAGGTAACTTGCTAATAGTTTCTCTATCAACATATAACAAAGTAAGACCATTTCTGACAGATTGGAAGAGTGGCCCAAATTATGCTTTTTTCATATCTGCTTTGTCAGTTGATTTTGTAAATCTTCTCTTTTTGTATGTTTTTAAAGAGGTGGACACCCTTTTTCTTTCTTCTTGAGTCTAAACTGGTTTATTGACTCACATTGGCCAAAGTGAATCCTCTGAGTGATGTATTACTTACTACCTTTAGACTGTAAGAGGCTTTGTCTGTGGTGGATATCCCTTTGTACTGTTGTAATCTCCAAAAGAATTACAAAAATCCAGCCTGGAGACAAGAAATCAAATGGAGCAGTCAGTACACTGATTTAACTGAGCCACTGCCCAGTACATATAAAAGAATTACACAAGCTTAGCAAAAGCAGACCACGACAGACCGACCCTCCTTCAGAAGACTGCAGTGGGCACATATACAAGGCCTGTCAATCCCATACTGACTCAGTGACTCATGAGCTAATTAAATGCCTATTGTTTTAAACTACTAAGTTTTGGAGTGATATGTTATATAGCAATAGATAATTAATGTTATTGATTATATTATCTTGCAAAAATATAACTAAGATTTCTTTGTTAATACATTGTGATTTGTTGACTTGATACCACTTGTAAATACACTTTCCAGCACTAATTGTGTATTTATTTTCATTGGATTTAAAGAAAGAATGTATTTCTTTTTACTTGATTTCTAAATTTGTACATTGACTTTTGGTAGAGAGCATGATTAACCCAGGTAATATAGATATTTGGTAGTTAACTGGGATAAATACTGTCAGGAAACCAAACCTCCAAATTAAATTTTAGCATGGTAGGAAATAAAAATTAATTTGAGGCATTTAATTTATTTAATCCTCCTGTTACCTAAGATGAGAACACGGAATCTCCTTTTGTACCTCACTTTTCTTCACGGACTAGATTTAAATGCAGCTGAAACCTGAGATTGTAGCAATCCCTGAGCTTTCAAAACATGTCTTTTCTATTTCTAGTGGGTCTTTGTATGGCAGACTCTTATTATCTCTATTGTGGAGTATAGCAAAAACATGTCACAATGAGTTTTCTGAACTAAACCTCTCTTTTTTTAAAGCCAAGTTACACCAAGCAATGACTTTTAGCCTGAAATATATTTAAAAGTTTTGTTCTTCATGTATGAGCGTTCAGAGGGTGTTTCACAGTATCTTGTGGATACTCTTCATGACCCCACATTTCAGAAATGCTTCCCTGAGTCTGTCACTTCCCATTTACCACCCATGGCTGCACCTTAGGTAAAATGCACTGCCCAAATGTGCTTTGCAACTTTTTTTTTTATTTTTAAGAACCATAAACTGTGTAAATGCTTATACTTTCTCTTATTTCAAGATGCTAAAGACTTCAAATTCAAATATTTATCTGTGAATGTTTCCAATATTTATACATAAAAGTTCACTTTTTAATCTTGAAATAAGTGGGAGCTAAAAAAAAGCAAATAAATGAACTGTCAAAATAAAACACATAAAGTGATTTTTTAAATGTTGCACATGGTTGGAAATAAATATTTCAGTTGAGAAAGGTAATGCTAGTTTTGTGGAAGAGTGACCAGGCCCTTGGAGGAACTGGGAAAGGTGCAAAGAAATTGTATCAGCTGTGATGATTGTGGGGTATATTTCAAGTGCAGTATATGAAAGTAATAAACTTAGTCCTGGGGGCACTGAGAAAACAAGGGTCTGACAAGAGCAGTTAGTGAATGGTAAAAGGAAAAACTGAACATGGTTGAACCATTTCATCACAGTGTAACTAATATCAGTGAGTCCAGAGTCAGACTACCTGGATTTGAATCCAAAAGGAATTTACAAAACATGTACCCCTGGGTGAATTACTAAGGTGCTTCTCTTTTCTCATTGTAAATAGGTAATAGTTTTACCTTTTGTGGTTGATTAGAGTTCACATTTTATTTTATACAATAATTATTTTCCAAATTACTTTATTTTCTAAAATTCTTGCCTTCCTCACTTTTTACAGCCATATTCACTTTCTTGTATCTGGGTATTCAGATCCTATGTCCTGGGACATTATTTCTACAGATATCCTAGTCTATTTCTTCATTTCATTTATATTTGTTCAAACATCAAATCTGCACAGCATCTCAGCAACACCCCTACATCTAACATACAATCTTTGCTCATCATCACTGTTTTCTTATCTCCATTAATGTTTCTTTATAGTATTTATCAAACCCTGATATTATATTCAATACTTTTTCCTTCTTCTACTTGAATATAATAAGTAGATATTTTGCTTTATTATTTTTGTTCACGACTTTACATCCCTCTAGATAGCAAGTATGTGACTTGTAATTGTTTTTCAATGTTTTTTTCAGTACACATTGAGTGAATAAAATGATTTTTAAATACATTTCTTCATTCTCATGAGATAGCAGTTTTAAAAGACCAATGACAAGATTTCTTTTGGATGTACAACCTGTACTTCTACATGTGAGTCTAGCATTTTGCAGAAAAAAAAAAAACCAAATATCTTATTTAACAATTCTTTCACTAAAGGAGACAACTATAGCTTGGTTATCACAGTTTTAACTTTTATCATGTAATTAAGTTATTAAAACAGATATGTTAGGTATCAATTCATAGCCATTAATTCTTCATACAATTTTACTCCATAGAATATTCTGGTTATATAGATTTTTTTTCACTTAGTAATGTTAGATATTAAGTAATATTGTGGTGATATCAGCCTACTCTTTATTTGATTATTATCTTTTATGAATGGCTAATCAGTGCCTTCATTGAAATTTTAATAGAGTATCTAATTTGGAACTCAAAGCTTTGAAAAGTGTTCCTTGTGATTTTAGACCTGAGAGAAAGAAATAGTAGCTAATGAGGGAGAGGCAAACACAGACCCTTCTTCTCCTTATCTATCCTATGTGACTATGCCTTCATTTTCTCAGGGGAGAGAAAACAAACACTAGTCCTCAGGGTGCTAGGGAGAATGTGCAGCTGGAATAAGGGAACTAAAATATAGAACACACTGCTCCTGGGAAAGAGACAGGAACACACTGTATCCAGAACATAGTCTGGGATAGCCAGGGATATTTAGAGAACCGGTGTCCCCAAGACTAGTACCTACTTAAAACTGTGATTGCATTAGGAAAAAAAAGAATGGCTTTCCCATTGCCTCCTTCTTCAGATTGAAAAGCATCAGGTAGCAAGCAAGAGTAGGATATTGGTAGGAGAAGGACAGCAAGGGACAAAATTCTCAGAAAGAGACTTTTCTGAGTTACCACAAGAATGGAAGACCTCAAGCCAAGAGTTCCACAACCAAAAATATAAAGAGAAATGTGCAAGGGAGTAGGGGATGATTATAAAAGAGAAATAACTTTGAAGGAACTCATACAAAGCATGGAAGGAACTAAAGATCTTTATGTTATGTGAAGTTAACTGGACACAGAAAGACAAGTACTGCGTGCTGCCATTCATGTGTGCAATCTGAAAAAATTGATTTAAGAAATTGAGAGTAGCATGGTGGTTACTAAAAGCAGAGTAGAGGGAAGGATGGGAAAACGTTGATCAACAAGAACTAAGTTTTAGAGCAACAGGAGTAAAAATCCTAGTGTGATGTTGTACATAGGGTGTCTACAGAACACAACAATGTATTGTATATCTCAAAAACCTAGAAAAAAGGATTTTAAAACATTCTATCATAAAGAGAGGATAAGCCTTTGGGTAGACAGATAAATTTTTATTTAAACATTATAGAATATATTCAGGTATTGAAGTATTTAATTTGATCCCATTAATAGGTACAATTTTCATGTTTTATTTATGAATGTAAAATAAATTGAATGAAAAAAGCTATAGTGTCTCTAACAAAATAAATGCCGAATATAAACACACACATTAGTGATAGATACAAGTTGAAAAATAAACAAAGCCTTTTTAAAAAAGTTTATTTATATGCGGTGCTGAGAATCGAACCCAGAGCCTCACACATTGTAGGCAAACGCCTTACCACTAAGCCACAACCCCAGTCCCCCCCAGCCTTTTGATTTTTACATGAAGAAAATATGTTTTGGGAATTGGAATATGTTACGACTCAGGGTAAGTCTTTATGCCCCTGCCTCATCCATCAAAGCAGCTTTGGTGATTTTTGATTAGTGTGTGTCTGCAGCATTTAAAAAAAAAATCCTTTCTTCTACTTCCAAGGATTGACATTTGAGCTCTGGTAAGGAAGAGGAAGCATCCATATACACAGCATGTAATTTTGTCTTAAGGTGAAGCAATTCTCATTGACTTCAGTGTGATTTTAATTCAAGGGAAGATTTGGCCAATTAAGTTCATCTTTCATTTGACAGTTGCACTAACTTTCTGACTGTCACTTGGTACACAGTCACTTCATAGTTCCATGCCTTCAAGTCTCCCAAGTTTCTCAGATTTGAGTAGTGGATGTATGTACTTAAAAAAAACTTACAATGGGCAAAGAAAAATATAACACAACAAAAGTCCTATAGATATTAAACCGGTATCATATAAGTTTCTAAATTACATGTTACATTTTATTTCACTGAATGTCAAGGATGCAGTTTTCACTTATATTTTGATGTAGCATAATTGTAGCATTCTTCAGAGCTACCATTACATATTTTATTAAATATCTATAAGAGCCAACCAACTCTTGGAATTATAGTTTATATTATGATTTTTGTTTAAATATTTTATACAAATAAAATTGATTATTGTATTAGCTTTCCCTCTCTGTGACTTAAAAGAAGGAAATTTTTATTTTGGCTCATTGTGTCATATGTTTTAGTTCATGGTTTCTTGGTCTCAGCCCTTTGGGTCTGTTTTGAGGTAGAATATCATAGCAAAGTACAAGGTAAAGCAAAACTGTTCATTTCATGGTTCAAGGAAGCAATATAATAAGAGGGGTCAGAGACCCCTAAAGAGCACACCTAAGGAATCAAACATCCTTCTACTATGTTCCACTTCTTTAAAGTCCCACAAACTCCCAGTGGTGCCACAGGCTGGCAACCAAGCCCTAAACATATGGGCTTTTAGGAGACATTTCAGTTGCAAATCATAATACTTATTGATTTTTATTTGCCACTACAATATATCTAATTTTGTAAATGACGACACTATATAAATTTGAAATACAATAAAAATAAATATTTGTACATTCAATAAGAATCTTTAATAATTTTAGAAACTAATGGCCTCTTTCCTCCAAAATACAAATGTTTCAAAACTAACATTTATGCATATTTTACAAAAACGTTCATGAATTCATTTTCTTTTTCAGAACCCCTGATAATAGAAAAGTGCAAAATAACTAAATAAAAATCAAGAATATATCTTTTTACAGCTCACAAGGCTTTTTCTGCCTGTAAATGAAACATATACAGCACAAGAAAAAAAGCTTTCTTCCTGTCTCATTTTTCTTTCAATTGAAACAGGAAATTGTTGAAGGTTAAAGAGATTTAATTGAAATCCATTATTCACATTTTATATGAGTATGATTCTCCATATCATGATTTAATAAGCTAATTAACTTATATTACACTCAGAAATTACCATGGACCATGTGCCACCTAATCCCTATGTAAAAATAGAAATGGCAGGTTATGGGTAGGGATGCTATACAGCCCAGCGCCCAAGCCACAGCACTTCTTGGCCTGAAAGGTTGTGACAGAAGGAATAACCAGATGGGAAGCTAGAACAACATGCATAAAACGATATTTTCTCCAGCAACTTTGGACTTAGGGTCCCTGTAGTTCTTCATCTTCTCCCTTATCTCATGTTTATGACTATGAAGTCTGTTTGCTCTGCCTGTCACAGACTTTCGGTACCTCACTTGGTAGTTTAGAATTAAGATAATGAATTCAGTTCTAGAGGCTGAAGGAAAATGGTAGTGGGTTTTGAATTTAAGTTGTAAAGAACTAACAATAGGAGTAAGAGACTCTGAATAAGGCTCTCTTTATAGACTTGACTGCCCTGGCATCTGAGATGAAAAATCTGAGCGAGAGAATGAAGCACTAGCAATTTACCTTACTGTACTGTAGATTTTGAAGATTTATGGCATTTTGTCCCTCTTGTATAGCACGTTGGATACATGAAAAGAGTATATGGTCTGCCTTAGCGCTTGAAGTTTGAATCTGATTTATAAGCTGCATAGGGCTTTACATCAAAATAACAAAATATTTTAGTGTTGCTTCGAATGGCATTCTGACTTTTGTCTAAGAATGAAATGTGATTTAAAGTGTATCACCTTCTTGATGGGGAACTCAAACCCCTCCCTGCTGCCTATTTTACAACTTATTTCAAGTAAGTCCCTCAATTTGGTTTGTGGCAAGTATGATTTCTTCAATTTTGACAGATTTATTTTGATCCTGACAATAGCATTACGAAATAATAGCTCTGTTCTAAAAGGGAAGGTATTTATTTTTGCTTTTGCCAGTGTAAAGGCTTATCAAGGGGGTAATGTTGCAAATACTAAAATGCCCACTGTTGTATACCAGAGGTAGCTTGCACCTAAGACTTCAGGTAGCTCTTAAGTAACTGATAGAATTGAAAAAAAAATATGTAAGAATAGTATCCTGATCAATTGTAAGTTAAATAAAAAGGCAACCTATAATTAAATAGAAACCTCTCAGAGTTTTAATGAATTTTCTATGAAGCAGCATCTCATATAATTTTGAATAAGTTCTTCTTCTGATTATTTCTCCTGAATAAAGAAAAAAAAACACAACAAACTTAAAGTCAACTTAAAAATTTTACAGTAAGTTTATTCTCTTAGCTCCTATAAAAACAATTTTAATTGAGATATATTTTAAGGGAGATTCTAAATATATTTTGAGCAAAACTATATGTAGGTTAGGAAGTTAAAAAATTGGGGATGATTGAATCTAACTTGGATATATAACCCTAATATTCACTCAGATTTTATAAGCCAAAAAGAAAATTTGCAGAAGATATAAAGTTTGGGATTTGCTTTACATTGGTATTAAATTGTCCATTTATTTACTATATAACTCAGTATCTGGTAGAAAGAATGTTTATTTAAAAGTGCAAAAAGGTGAATAGATGAAAGACAGAATTTCATGAACTTATATATTATTCTAAATATCTGAAAAGCAAATTAAAATTTTAGAAAATTAATCTAAATATATAGCATCCAAAAAATAAAATATTTAAGCCCATATATATTCAAATATGCACATTATCACTAACCTGAAATGAAAAAATATTGATGATTTAAGCAAAAGAATCCATTAATAAATATAAAGATATATCTGAGTGTTTTGGATGACTAAGTATTTTAAAGATGTTAATTTCCTAAACTGATGTATATATTTAATGGAATCTAGTAAAAATTTCAGATTGTTTTGCACACACAAAGTGGCAAGTCAGTTTAAAATTATATGGGAAAAAAAGAATCTAGGGTGTTCACCACAAACTTGAAGTTGAAAACACTGTTGTTTCTTATATAACAGTAGTTCAGTATTTACCAGGAATCACAATAATGAACTAGCCATACAAAAACAAATTAATAGAGTGCTGTAATTGAATATTGGGTACAGTGATAAACCCAACATATATTTCAAAAGGAAAATAATACGTTGTTCAATACTTGTGTTGAGTTATGCTACAAAGAAGACAGCTATATCTTGTCCTAAAATTCACATTAATAAAATTACAAAATAAATGTGAATTAAAACACAAAATTGTTTTCAGGAGAAGAAAAAATCATCACATTGAAGTGGTCTTGTGTTTTTAAATAAGACACAAAGTATTAACATTAAAGGACAAAGTTTACAAGTAAACTATTAATATTAAAATATTTTTCTCTGGTAGAGGTAATGGAGAAAATGTAAGAAAAATAATACCCAGGAAGAGTTTTTTGCTTTTCATATATTAAAGAAATGACTTACATACAAATATTTTATAGAACTACATACTAATAGGAAAAAAATGATTATCTTAAAAATTAGATAAAGAACTGAACTTGCACTTTTCAAAGGAGGATAAATACAAAGACAATAAGCATTTATTTTTTTTTAACAAAGGAAAAGACAAATTAAAAATAGGAGTGTTAATATTAATTATACACAAAAATATCTACAATTCTAGGCAATGATAGCTTTAAACTGATAATAAAACTTCATTGCAGAGTGAAATGTAAATTGGTAAAACATCTCTGGAAACCTGTTTCTGTTATGTTCACTTATTGTAACTGTATATTCAATCCAGAACAGAGAAAGTCCCATTCTTATATAACTAAACAAGAAAAACCAGTGCCTGTATCCACTAAAAATTATTCATGCAAAAACATTTATAGCTTTACATTTAATAATCAAATATTTATTAAGGAGGAAATAGGATAATAGATTACCACATGATCCTATAATAAAGTATTAAAAGCAATAAACTGTAATATAAATATTATGTGTGAATATCACAGATATTATACTGTAATAAAGTAAAAAAAAATATTCATTTGAAGTTCCACTGTACACACACAAAAAAATGATTAAAAACAGATGATTGATGTAAAGGAAATAAAAAGACACATAGAGATAAGATGAAAAGGCAGGAAAGAAAGAGGACAGAATGGCTGAGAGGCCAAACTGCCAAGCTTCATTTATAACAGTAGGTTACTTTAGGTCATTAGTGCGATAACTACATTATTGTTTGGTGTTCCTTCATTCCCAGGAGCTGTGTCTGAAATCAAGGTACAGGCTGATAAGACTCATGCACAGAGCCTCTTCATGAAGAATATTACCGTAACAACTAGATACTGCACCTGTATTATTTTCCTAGCTTCTAGAAATAATTGCTGAGCATTCCAAGCATGGGAAACAGAGAGCCAGTTATGTCCCAGGAATTTGCTCACCAGAGGAATGCTTCCCTGTATATTTCCACGGTCAGAATCCCTACAGATATACTACCTCAAAAGGGTCCCATTGCTTAGAAAGTAGTACAAAAGAAGTTTTGGAAGTTCTGGTAACAGCCACATATCTTGACTTTAATTATGATTGTATACTTTAAAAAAATAATCAATTTTTTAAAATATTAGTGAACTTTCAGCCCTTTATGGCATAAAAATTGTATTTCAACATTTAACTAAAAATTGTGAAATATAGAAAAAGAAATAACTAAAAGAAAGTTCAAGGCCTCAATTGCATGTATTAGAAAGAAATACTGAAAGTCATTGATCGGGCTGGGGATGTGGCTCAAGCGGTAGCGCGCTCGCCTGGCATGCGTGCGGCCCAGGTTCGATCCTCAGCACCACATACCAACAAATTACTTTTGTATATGTCAACAACATATAAGTTATTAAATTACTTGACACTTTCTAATAGGGTTTCTCTTCTCTTGATAAGTATCATTTTTTATCTTATTAAAATTGTAGGGGCTGGAGTTGTGGCTTAGTGGTAGAGCGGTAGAGCGCTTGCCTCGCATGTGAGAGACCCTGGGTTTGATCCTCAGCACCACATAAAAATAAATAAACAAAATTCTGAATATCTATGCTGTTATGATCAGAGGCCTGAGCAAACACTTGAATTTCAGAATAATGGGTTAAGTTTAAACCTTCATTATTTTCTTCTTTATACTGAGATACCAAAGGAAAGACAATGAAAAGAACTTTAGCCCTATAAGTATCCTCCTATAATATACTGAAGACCTCTTTAAACAAAAATCTCAGTTTTAACAAAGTAAGTAGAAAAGTTATCTCATTTTTCCTAGCATCATTTTGCTTATTTATCACCTAATTAATATCACCAGTAATTTGACTTGACATAGTTCAAAGAACACATCATGCCTCAGGGTTCAATCGTGTGCATTGTTAAACCTTTCTAATTACACATTTATGTAATAAGGTCATTCACGTAAGATGTGTTCTTTAGAATGTACCCTATTGGAACTTTGGAAAAGTGTATCATGGAACATTTGAGAGCCATAAATTGCTTAAGACTACCTGGCACTCACTCGCCTTCTTCCATTTGGGTATTGTTAGTGTATTACATATAAATCAGAATGAGTAGATCTCAATTTGGTATATATTCCTATTTCCATTCCACTGAACAGAATTGCTATTGGTTTGTGATCCAGCTGCAAACCTACAAACTTGAAAAAATTAAGAAACATCAGTAATTTTCATAAATTTGAAAGGAAACTGACTTTTTTTTATTATATACCAAGGGTCTGTCTTTCCCTTTGAAAGTGAGTAATGGTGTTGTTATGACCAGAATGTCATGTTTCCATGACACAGAACAGGACTAAGCCAGACTCTGTCCACCCCCATACTCCATGTTTGATAACTATATTTTGGACAAGTTATATAAAAAAAATTCTGAACCTCAGTTTTCTCATCTCTACAATGGAAAGGATTATTTTTGTTGCTAGTGTTTGATAGACTCAATCTACTAATATTATGTACATGACCTGTCATGTTTTGTAGAAAATAGAATACTATATAAATACTTTTGCAGTTCCTTTTGAAATTTAAAGCAATTAAAAAAAAAGAATCAGAGAATGAAGCCATGAGTAGTGGTGCACACCTGTAATCCCAGCAGCTCAGGGGGCTGAGGCAGGAGGATTGCAAATTCAAAGCCAGCCTCAGCAATAGGAGGGGCTAAGCAACTCAGTGAGACACTGTATCTAAATAAAATACAAAATAGGGCTGGGGATGTGGCTCAGTGGTCAAGTGCCCCTGAGTCGAATCCTTGGTAAATTAAATAAATAAATAAAAGTAGTTTTTAAAAAATGAAAAAGTGACAAACTGCTGTTCTTCTGCTCATCATCACCATCATCTCAACAAATATTCATCTGAATTCTCCTTATGATTTTGTCTTTTTTTGAAAAAATATATTCACTTGCTACAAAGAAACAAGCATGTCAGTGTATATATAATCTAGAAGATTATTCTCTATCTTTCATACTTTTTATCTCAGAAGTTGAACCATGTTCTTGATTTTCTTTATCCTGTCATTTCCAGTTTGACTACCATGGGAGCAAACAGGTAAAAAACATGATATATTCTCAAATAAATGTCAATCATCTGGTACTATTGGTTTAGTGACTAGGACCACTGTGGGTTTTTTTCCAGGTATGCAAATACGATTATGTGGAGATCTGGAGTGGTCTTTCCTCTGACTCTAAACTGCATGGCAAATTCTGTGGTGCAGAAGTGCCAGAAGTGATCACATCCCAGTACAACAACATGAGGATTGAGTTCAAATCTGACAATACCGTATCCAAGAAAGGCTTCAAAGCACATTTTTTCTCAGGTATAAGTATTAACATGTTGTATGTGTATGTTACTGATGTTCAACATGGATTGGCTTAAATTTATGATCTTTTCTTCACAGTTTACTGTTGATAAACTTGGAGGCACAAAGGATGCATGATGATTTATCCTAGTATTAACATTTTTTTACATAAGATATATTTAAAAGGAGCACTGTTGAAAGGTTGACCCCAAATGATTAGATTTTATATAAATAAAGTCTGGTACAAATAACGCAAAAATAGTGATATAATACTTCCAAGCAGTGACTAGTTGTTACAGGTATATGGGAATAATGATACCAGACTACCAGACAGTGGAATATTTTTCAACATTTTTTTTTGAAAATGTGTTCTTAGTTTTAGACTTTTTCATTTTGCAGCATATTTCTTCTTGTTATTGCTATATTTACATTCTTATTTTTAGGCCAGTAACAACATCATATTTTGCCTTGTTGCTACAGGCATGATTGTAGAAAGAGACTGAGAAATATGGAATTATAATTTTATTACAAATAACATAGGATGGGGTATACTTAATGTTTTATACTTCTGCGTTTGGAAATTGGCAACCAATTCAGAATACAATAAATAAAAACTTTCCAAATTTTACAAAAACATATAGAAACGTGAAATTTCCCCAGTTTCTGAATCTCAGAATGATTCATTATAAAAACAATATTTCAAAACTCCAAGAACAAATAATAGTGTAATAAACCTCAGTATATGAATCTATTCTGCCTTTGCACAAAGCTAGCAAATAATTTAAAGCAACTAAATTCCAATTATGCTTCAATATTAGGTAATTTGGATTGAGTTAATTCGAAGTCCATTTACTCCAGTCCCCCTGAGTTTAAAATTAATGAGATTTACAATGTCCAGGGTTTGTTTGGGATTTGGGGGGGGGGTAATTGAAGTTAATGGTTCACAAGCTCCATTGAGTTCCAATTCAGACATAAAAGTGCATTCAAAATACAGTTGGTCTCAGCTTACTTGCTCTTGTTCCCTTGCCTTCTCACAGATTTAATTACCTTTTAAAAATTATTCTTAGGCATTTATTTCAGATTTATATTCTTAAAAGTAGAATGTGAATATCTTATTTTAATAAAAGAGACTTTCTTAGACTTCACTATTGTATAAATATCATGGACATGGTAGAGACAAAGCTACTTACCTCAAGCCATCTAAATAGTTATTTTAAAAAGTGAAATTATGAAGCAATTCAATTTTATCATAACATTCAAAGTATTCCTTTGCATATTACCTTGGTCACATACTTCAAGATTCTTTAAAAATGCATACTATACATACTGAATTCAAATTATGATTAAATTTAACAATTCTCGCAACAATTAAAATCACTTTCTGTTATTTTTGGTCAGACAAAATTTTCCAAATTAAAAAGCCAGATTATTTATCTGAATCTTTAGAACACTACTAGTACAATATAAATGTGCTTTTTAAATTCTTAGAATACAAACATGAATGCAGATGGTACTTTCATCACTTGGGAAGATAATAGGTTTTATTGTTTTCTCTGTGTAGTGATGCTTTGCAGTATTAGCTGAGTATCTCAATAATACTCAGCAACTTATTTGCTATAAGTCATGTTCACTAATACAATCATTTAGAAAACTATCTGTTTTTAGTATTTAAACACACACACATGCTACATGCAGTATTTATTTCATTTTAGAAGAATCTAGCTTATACTGATGGAATGAAGGTAGTTAAATAAAATGAACAATGAAGTGCAGGAGGAAACTAAACTCTGGACATTCATATTATATTTGTATGTTCATTTCTATGTTTATTTGAAAGATGAGCTGCTGAGGAGTTAACACGTTGCTCAGGGTCACAAAGCATTTAAACCCTATTCTGTCTTGGTTCACAGACAATTCTCTTAACCATAAAAGCAGATTATGACCTTTGCAAGGGGCATTAATAATGAATGTGTGCCATTCAACATCCTTATGACCTGAAAAACAATAGATATGCTTTTCATTTCTTTATTAGATTACTTTTTTGTAAAGTGTGAAATAATCATCATTAAGTAAGTATAAATTTTCAATGTTCCTTTTGATGCATTGAAAAGACATTTTATTTTGCTGTATTTATTTTTAAAATATTATGGTTCTGGATGTTACGTGTTGTACACCTTATTTCCTGGGAGTTTCTCTCAGTGGGGAATGTGTGTGCTCAAGAAAACAGAAGGTAAAAACATTCTATTTGTAGTAAATTACCATTGTGGTACCATAAAGAGATGAATGTAAATAAGGATTTAGATAACTAAATGATCTTAGACTAATAATCTTACAAAATTATAACCTATAAAAGTTCATCATTTTAATAAATAGGTTTATTCACATTGAAAATATTATTTAATAGTTCTAATGCTTTAAGAGTCATAAAATAATTTGTCAAAAATCATATATTTTATTGTAACTACATTTATTAGAAAGTAACTATGTAAACCACGGTCATACTATACTTCACAACAAAATTGAAGGATTTTTTTAATGTTAAAATCCATGATTGGGGGATTTTTAAAGTGCATTATTAGTTTTATTGTCACAGATTCTTTGGAAAACAATCAGGTATAGAGATCAAGAGTCATTAACAAGACTATCCTGTTTGTCTCAGAAATCCCATTCTTTTGGGAGACTCTCATAAATATCCTCACATCAAGAAAGATTTAAATATAATGAGATACTGATAGAAATTTGGACAAAATAGGGTGACAATTAAAAAAATAGCAAGTTACAGCAAATAGACTCTTGTGCCATAAATATAATTCAATGACTAAACGGTGCAAAAAGTTGTAGATGATAAAATATTAATAGAAATCTCGGTATAAAACTATGCACTGTGCTTATAACTAAGCATGTGATTTGATACAAACCTGAAAGTTAACCATTTAAAAACACTGAAAATACTTCTGCTAAAGTGGGAAGACAGTGCCTTATAGTAAACTCCAATTTATCTCAGAGCATTTCTCTGATTTAAATATAAAGTAACTTTTGGAGAAAAGTCCCTAAATAATATTTCTAACTATCTGTTTCTTAAAAAATATTTCTAGATTTGCAAAACATTGCCTGATGGACTTTGATCTTTTCTAAGTGAAGAAAATTTTAAGTTTTTATATTTATTGTTATTCAATATTAATATAAGAAAAAATCAATAGAAGTGAATCAGAACAAGTTAATTTGTAATTATCTTATTACAGACAATAAAATAAGAATCTAAATATATTTTATGGGAACTTAGTCTTAAATAGTAACATTTATAGCCAGTGTTTTAAAATTTCAAAAGTAGTTATGGCTTTATATAATCTTAACAAGGGATATAACATAACGTGTTCAATTATTTTCTTCTTATTTTTTTCCTAATAACAATTACAAAGGAATTCAATAACAATAAAAAACAGTATTTGGTGATAAGTTATCCCACAGTATTTGGAAAGGAAAGCAATTTGAAAATAAATTTAAACTTCCTTGAAGTCATACATAACAAAAGAGGTGAAGAGCTATATTTAAATTTTAATGTGTGCAATGAAATAAAGTACTTATAGTGCTGTTTCTAACATACCATTTATCTAAAAAAATAACCATGTAGATTGTATCTATTTTTACACATAACCTCAGATTTTTAAATAAGTATTTTTTTAGATTTAAGAAATGGAATCAAAAGGATGTTTCCAAGAACTTATTAGCAGAATAATTAACATCAATGATTTCTGTCACTTCCATGTTCATGAAACTAAGAAACCCTTATATTACAATTCTAATTAAGCTTCATAAATTAGTTATGAAAATGTCATAGCTTGAAATGTGGGAAGTTAATGGATTTTATAGTAGAAAAGCTTTTAACCTGCTCTACAAAAATCAAAGTGTGATGCACTGTAATGATTCCAGAATATATTTTCAGAACAAATGAAGGAACTAATATTTAAGAAAATAAAGAAATTAGGAATATCAAAATAAGGCTATTGGGATATTAACTAGAATTATAAGTCTATTCATTTTTTTAGATAATTCAGAATATAGTAACATGGGCATTTTCTAGAAGATATCTAATTCAAGAATTGCTGAAGGAGATTTGTTATTAGGTTAATAATAATGATTTATTTTATATGCTGATAAAATAAAACTCAATTTTATGTGATATCATTTTTGAACACAGGGGTATAAGCCTGCAAAGGTATACACAATAGAGTTTGTCTAGTTTAAGTGATAAGGCAAATTTAGCTATATACCTCTCAGAACAAAGTTATTTTTCTTAGAACAGGTTACGCCCAAAGAAGTATTGGTAGAAATTTATGCATGCAAAACAGCAACATTTGGAGAACTTGACAGGATTTTTAAAAATTATAACATTCACAATTTGGAAATAACTTTAGGCAGTGGGCATTGAGCATGGGGTGCACCTTTGTTAGGCAACCCTGTACAATGAAAAGACTCAGTAATGACTTCTATGATAATCAGAACACCAAATTTGAAAAAGAAAACTTTCAATAGCAATCTCCCTCAGGGATAATTTAATGGGAATGTGATCTAACTATTATTGATAGACCTAGTGACTTGCTTAGTGACAAAAATAGAATGAAACTGAAGTTTGCCTTCTCCCAGTTCATTTTGGTCTGTAAAAATGCAAAGTAAGATAAAATAATTTTCATTTCAATATTTCTAATTATAAATTCAATTGATTTTGTCTGACACATTCATCTTCCTCTCACAGATATGTATATCACCCTAACAAATGTATAAATATTGGTGTTATTAATTATCAGTAATAATGTAGCTACAATAGTCCTACAGTTTTGAATCCTGCTTCCAAGTTTTCAATATTAGTAAGATTTAATATTTGCATATTTATGGAAAGAGCTATAGTAAGGGTTGTAGCTCTCAGAGTTTATCTTCTTCTCTCTCTAAAGGTGATAATTTATTGAATAGTTTTGTGTTGTGTGTGCTGTGTTTGTGTGTGTGCATGAGTACTGTATGTATCTTTTAATTCCAGTCCTGAGGATTTGATTTGAGAATATTTGCTTTCCTATATGTTGCTGTTCTGTTGCATGGAATGATTACTTCTTTTTCCTACAGATAAGGAACCTTTCTGCAAAGAGAAAATTTTTATTTTTGAATCTTGCAAGAACTTGTTACAGATTGCCACTTCAGTTCCAACCAGTATGTATTATTCATAGACTGATGACCTCTGATAGTCTCAGAGGTATGCTACAGGCTCTGATGGGAAAATACCACCTCCCTTCTCCTAATAATAGAACTTTTCTTCATCTAACACAAAATGGAAAACAGACATGTCCATTCCCAAGACTGGGGCTCCTTTCCATCTACAGAAGAGAAATGTGTTTTTTTTTTCTCTTCACAAAATATTTGTTTCTTCTACTAATAAAAACTATTAATTTTTCTTCATTGTGTGTCTACTCTATGAAAATGCCAGAAAATTTCAAATGAATAATTGATTGAATTCTCAATTATTTAATTGATTATGCAGACATTTTAAGAAATGTTGAATACTCTGCATCCTCCTCCCTTTCCCTTTTTCTTGAATTCTTCATTCTGTGAAAAGTCTGTGAAGTTAGGTCCTGAGAGGGGAAAAGGGACAACATTAGTCAATCATGGGTGATAACGTTTCTCCCCCATACCCTGCTAGTTTGATGGCCTTTCATAAGTAAGAAATACAGAACATATTGGTGGAATTCTTCTTTTATGATATTGTTGTTTCTCACAAACGAAGAAAATCCAAAACTGAATTTACTTTAATTAGAATAGTTAATTAATTATCTCTATTAAGAATATCTTCAAATGACTCCAATGTATTCACTATTTTCTAGACAAACTATTAAGTTAAAAAAATATGGGCATTTTCTTTGTCTGCATGATGTAAATCATCTGGCTCATTTTAAGTATTCCAATGATTTCATGAAATTTTCTCTTTTCATATGACCATTTGACTCAAGGAGCTCAGTTTTAGGTGCTACCTTTCTGGAAATGATAACTTCCCTCTGCTGCTTTTAGTTACAATTTTGATTAGTCCAGTTTTGCATCTTGGCTAAAGCATAGATTAACCCATAAATATATTCTAGCAGCCTAATTGATGACTTTTAACTTTCATGGGATCTTGAATAAATTAAGAAACAAGCGATGTGGGAATGGAGGGAGGCAGGAAACACAGACAAACTGGGAAAGTAAAAAATAACAGATACTTAGAAAATAATGACTACATAAATAATAATATAATAATAATGCTTCATCTTCTAATTCTACAATTTATCCTGTTTTTCTTCTTCTCCTCCTCTTTCTTCCAAATATTATTTGAAAAGTTATTTTTTTCAGCACAATAGAAATAAGAATAATTGGTTTTTGAAAAAAAAAACTATTAAAATATGATTGGTTTTACTTGGAATTCTTTCAGTTACCACCACTACAGCTCAGCTATGCCCTATGAGGTCCTGAAACTAATTACACTTGGAAAGATTAGCTAGTGAAATGATATTACTACTAGAATGAAGTTTGATGTGTTGGAATTATTTTGACTATACAGTGAGTATGGATTTAAACACTCTGTAATAATACATGTGTTCTTTTAACATTTTGGTGCTTCCCATGCATGACCATCCAGACAGGTACCAATGAAAGGAGGAATCAGGCAACTTCATCCCCACAGGGTGGGTCCTTGAGCGGTCCATTTGTTTACCAGTCAGTTACAAAAGGGAACAAATGTTCTCTAAGTTACTTTGCTTACAATGGTTAGGTTTTCATACCATTCTTGAAAGTCTAGTTGACCATAATCCATTTTGAAGTTCATTCTATTGGGTCTTATTTTAAATACAACAAATCATCATTATATAAACATTTTCATAAGAAGTGTGTTTCTATTTCAGAGTAATTGTACCACCAGAAAAAAATTTTGAATAGTCCTTTTTCATTTAATGAAGAAGATTTTTTTATCTATATTCACTCATGAGGAAGGCTTTTACTAAAGCTTCTTATGATAAAATACTATATTTAAAAAATTTACTGCTGAACTATGTGAATTAGGAAATGCAAGCAAGTGAAAAGATAGCAATAATAAATATAATTTACCATCCATCCATTCTGTTTTTATCTTTCATAATTCATAACCAATAATCTTCAGTGTTGACACAGTTAAGGTAATGGGGTTTAAGATATGATAAATTGATCTAAAATTAATTTTATGATGTTAATTCTCTATTAATTTCTGCTTTCTTATGAAGTCCGGTGTTTGTTACTCTTTTAGAGATGAACTATCTTTATTTAATTTTTTTTTTGCTTACTTCCCATAATAAGCATTAAAAGAATCATGAAAATGGCAAGGATAGGCAGAGAAAACATAAATCACAAATTTACTGATTCTTACATATTCTTTAAAGACTGGAGAATACCTGTATGTATTTGAAATATTCTGCCAATGTATGAATGTATCCTGTAACCTGTGTGTGCTTGTCATGATAGTCAATCTTTAAAAGTGGAAAAAGTAGATGCATCTTTCAAAATTGCTAGCAGATTATTTAATAAAAATAAACAAAAATATATAAAAGCCAAAATAGCAAACTGTTTGTCCTGTGAACTCACTATTTCTCACCAGCAAAATCAGCTGACAGTGAAAAAATTGAATTCATCTCACCTCTGACATGATTGTACTGTGTCCTTTTTGTTCTCTGTGTGTGGGAGTGATGAACATCTGAGTGATATGCCACTGTATATGTGTGTCAGGAGCAACCTGCCAGTTTGGCTTAAAGGGACATGCCAGCCATGGGATGACAGCTGAGTAACGTAGTGTGACAGCTGATGCCTGTCACTGAATCGACTGCCTGTTAATCTAGTTTGGCTTTCTCCCTGTAGTGAATATATTGACTATTTCCTAAAGCTCATATTTCCTATTTTAACCTTTACTTCTAGCACACTAAAAGCTTTTTTAGAGGATGACTTATTAATAAACTAGTCTGCCAGAGTAGATTTGTTTAAAATATAAATTAACTTTCATCTTTAAGATGGTCTAATGATGTCTTTTCTGTCTTGGAATGTTTTGAAATGTCCAGATTCATTAATGCCAAGCATATCTGCAAAGTTAATGAAAAAAAAATCAACTACAGTAGTTATACTGAGTGATTTTTTTTAAAGCAATTATATACAAATCTTGGAAACTTGTTTAGCCTCTGTCTGTACACCATGGTTAATATAATGTAGGATTTGACCACTACATAAATGCTGTTTCTTGCCTTCATTAAAGCTACTAGTGATTTTAAATTCATTTCTAAAAATTCACAATCACTGTGTGGATTAATTGGGAAAAGATCTGTTGACTGTTTTTTTTTTTTTTTCCCTACTCAAAGTTTTACTCCAGTATAGAAGTGAAAGAATATTGTAAGTTGTTATCCTAGCACAAGTATTCTCAGAAACTCATTCCATGGGACAAGGCTCCTAGCGAAACAAGAAAAGGGTAAAACTAAGACACCTTAAATTTCTATTTTTTTTTCATGTTGATCACAGGGGGAGTTGTGACTTAGTTTACCCTTGGCCATTGCTCGCCTCAATAAGTGACTGTCCTTTAAGAGCATTTTTTTAAAGCTACTTACTAAACTATGGGGTTTATTTCCTTGCTAGACAAAGATGAATGTTCTAAGGATAATGGTGGGTGTCAGCAGGAATGCGTCAACACGGTGGGAAGCTACATGTGTCAGTGCCGTAACAGATTTGTGTTGCATGAGAATAAACATGACTGCAAGGAAGGTATGGAAAGAAATATCCTTTTCTTGACAACATCTCAAATTTTATGTGATTTGAAAAACGTTCTGCTTCTAAGGAGAGTTAATCATATCAATGAGTTGAATAATCAGAGGTCAAAAATAAAAATTTAAAAAAAATTGTGAAATGTTTATAGATCCCATATAATATAATATATCTGGAAACCTCATTATATTACCAAAAGATTTTACATGTCACATGTGGGCACCATTAGAGTAACTTGTATATGAGATACATAAGTTGCTATGAAGCCATCTGGTAGCCAAAAATCAACTTGTTATCCTCAGGTCTTTATAGAATAGACCTTACAACACTATCCGTATATAAACTGAACTTCTGAAAAATGTTTTAAATTTGGTGTTATAGCACTCCCCCAAATTTCTCATACATGAGCTTCATGAGTGATGTGCCTTAAATATCAGACATATCAAGCTCAAATGTCTACCAAGGGAAAGACATTTGAAAATGGTATATGCCATTTAAAGTTTTAAGTCAGGGTTTGGCCAGAAAATAAAAAGCAAGCACACTAGTAGCACAATACTAGCCTGCCAAGATTTTGTTTCCAAAGTCTTAAAAAATTCCAAGATTTTTAAAAACAATAATTTTATTCCCCTCAGCTTCTGTGAGTTATATGGAAACAGGAGATAATTATTCAGGTCTTATTTCCTCCTCTGAGAGTCTACTCTGGAATTTTCTACTTAAATTTGATTTATGCCTATTTCAAAAAGAGAATTATTAAGTAAGTTTTTTTATAACTACTCATCATTCTGTGTATGTACATTGGAAGGACCTGACTAAAATCCCAGTTAGATAATGGACTTCTTGTATATACCTTAGAATTGTAAGTTGACAAGTTTTCTTTCTTTCTTTTTTTCTTTCTTTCTTTTTTTTTCTTTTTTGAAGAAGATGTCATTGTACAGAATCATATGCAACCAGGAATTTTTTTTCTCTCTGCTTTCCTGTATGAGCATATTTGTAACTTGGTAGTATATGCTATTAAATCAAGAGTCTGGGCAACAGGCCCAGAATTTTTTTTTTCCTTCAGAAATGGAAGGTAATTCAGAGAAAAACACGAAGCAGCTTTTGAAGAATGTGCATGTGACCCATGTCTCAGAGATAACAAATATCTTCCTAATATTTTAAGTAGCTAATATTTCCAGAAGTAATTTTATAGAAAACTTTCATTTAGATAGAATGATGTCCAAGTACCCTTTAATAAAATTAATTTTTATTGACAGGAAAAAGGTTGAATTTTCTTTTACCTTTGCTGTAGCATATGCACCTTATATAGTTTAGCAGTAAGCCTGTTTGCTTTGTTGCAGGCTATTGTAAATCAGGTAGACTCCATATTTCATGTGGCAAAGCAAAAACAGGGATCATGGAATTTCAGAAACCTTTTCCATAATGGGATCCAGAATTTTTCTTTCTTTCTTGTTATTTTTCTTTCCCACCCCCAGAGTTGGGATGGAACCAGGGCCTGCTCTTGTCTTGCTACATAATCCTCATTCGTTTCCCAGAAGCTGAATGTCACCTGTATCTTCTTGATATTCCTCCACATTGCAAATCCAAATCTTCCTATGGAGAACTATTGTGGTTAAGATGAAGTTGTAGATTAAGGAATGCAATAATGGCAGCAGTGATAACATCAATTGCATGAATTTGTATTGAGCATGGACCCTTGTTGTGTGGCCCTGCAGTATGGTGGTATATTGTTTATATAGTAAATTAATTTCCCCAAATAGATTCCTTGGAAAATTTTAGAAAATCATTTATAGTTTACAATATGTAACGAATAATTCCAGCCTAAACCAGGATCTCTAGGGTATAGCTTCACAAATTACATACAGTGAACACAGCCTGATGACATCAAATACTTTGAAACTTGATACTAAGTATGGAATGGTCTCGTCTGAACTGATAGAAACATAAGAAATTTTATGCTAATGGAATGAGATATTCTTTCTAGTTAGTTTAAAAGCTGTCTCCAAGGCTAAGGAGCTATTTTTTTTTATCCCTAGTGCTTCATTTTGCTTTAATGAAATTGAGGTTAATTTATTTTGGCAACTAAAACTGTGACTTATGTTTTTAAGTGTATACTTCACTAAGGGAGAGAGAAAATATAAATATATAATTTCTAAAATGCTTTAATGATATTAATTAGATGCAAGTGATGTTCTGTTAATGGGAAATTTTTAAAAAAAAGATTTTAAAATGGCATAGTTCATTGATTTTTGTTTGTAGCAATGCATTACATATTTTGCAAAACCCAGTGTTGATATTCTTGATTGTCAATATATGTTGCTCTATTAAAGTCTGAGTTTATGGATCCAGCAGTTTAAAATAGGAGTTCCTTTTATTTTAGGCATTTATCTGATTTGTGGCAAACACTTAATTTCCGGTGAGTCAGACAACAAACATTGCATGATTATGCTCAGCAACTTATTTGCCAAAGCAGATGAATATGATAACAGAGACCAGAGTGATGATTAGCTAGTATTCAGAAAGATCTTTTAACAGAGCAGTGGGCAAATAGGCTGCTTGTTTTCTGGCCCAATCCTGGGCTAGATTCCACACTGACTGATATTATCGTTATTAGTACAGCTGAGTGTGAACAGAAGATCCACAGCCCAAGTGGCCTCATCACCAGTCCCAACTGGCCAGACAAGTATCCAAGCAGGAAGGAGTGCACATGGGAAATCAGATCCACCCCTGGCCACCGGATCAAATTGGTAAGTTAGCCTATTTTCTTTCTATTGAGCTGTAGACCCATGTCTTTTGCAGCTAGCACATGGTGGTGGTGGTGGGGGGGTTGTTTATTCAATTGAATTGAATCAGTAGATAGCTGGGAAAGATTTTTCTTCTCATGCTTACTTACACTAACCAATTCTTGATTTCCTAGATCAAGGTGACAGCTATGTTGTTCTCCTCTAAGGATTCTTTTACTTTATACTTTAGAGGGCATTATCAAAGTAACTACAAACAACAAACTTTATTACCTAATGTTACTGGTAATGATGTTTCCAAAGGGGAGAATAAATGAAGGAACCAAAAAAAAAAAACCAGAAAGAAAGAAAGAAAAGGAAATTCATTAAAAAAAACAGAATAATCATTTACTTAAACACAAGTTATACAACTGAATATATTCTACTAGTTATGCCAATTTTATATGCTTCCTATACAAAAAATGTATGTTTTCTTACAATAGAATGGATATTATCTTATGGTGTGTAAAGTATCATTTTTGTGTAATCTATTGTCCTCTAATAAGATACTGATATTCCTATATTTTTCTCACATGTTATTCTATGTGAGTCATTTAAATATGAACACAAAATTTGTCTTCCCTTTTACATTTTTTAAATTGGTTGTCTGATAGTAAATATTTCATTATAGATTACAGAATCTATAAATTATGCACTTTAAAGAAATAAAATAATGGAAATATAGAAAATTAAACTATTTCCTACAATATGCTATTTTTGGAAGCCAAGGAAAATGCTAGCTAGCAAGGATTAGGACATACTGTAGGAAGCACTATAGTAATGAACAAAAAATATTTTAGGAAAGAGGCTACCAATCCAAGGTATTTCCCTGGACCATTTGAGCCATAAGGTTAATTTGTAATTTTCCTGTTTGGATCATTCCATTCAGTGAATTTATTTCATTTCATGATATTTTATTAGCCAATAAAAGAGGCTTTATTCAAATGTGGTATTACGATAAAATCAGAGACAGCAACAAAACATTCATATCCCTAGTATGGATTTCCATCCATCCATTTGTTGTATTTGTGACTGAAATGAACTAGTGTCTCTGTCTGAAAAATCACTCACAAATACAGCAAATGGAGGGAACTAACTCCATTCCTCTCAGCTAAATGCTGAGATGATAGCCCTGTAGGAACTCCATTGCTTTCTAGTCCTGTCCAAGGTCCTGATTGAGAGGACAATTCTCTGAACCTTATGGGCTGAAATGTGGAGGCTGCATCTATTCAGCAACACAGCCAGCTAATTAAGTTTGGAAAATGGATTTTCCTGATTGCATGAATTTATGTAGATCATAATTTTGTCAGAGTATTCTAAAGAAGTTCCTCTTATGTTGTATAGAGAATATATACAGTATCACTTTTGGAAGATATTTCATTGAGTATAGAATTCTAGGATGACTATTTTATTTTTCTTTTTGCACTTCAAACACCTTACTCCAATGGGATTTTCAAGCTTTCAAAGTTTCCAATAATTTGTAAATTTTATCTTTATTCTGTATAAAGAAAAATTTTGTCTATGGATACCTTCAATTTTTTATTTTTATTAGAAGTTTGAATATAATGTGTCTGTTTATGGTGGGTTTGTTTAGATATGTGTCTGTTTAGTAATTTTCTAAAAAGTCACCTTCTCAAAGTTCTCTACAATTTCTGCATTCTTGAAATTCAAAAGTTTTACAGCATTCTTCTGCACCACTGTGTCTCTTCTTCCAGATTCAAAGTAAATGTTTGATATCTTCCAACAACACTTGCATGTTGTCTTAATTTTTGTCACTTGTTTTAAGTTTCAGTAATTCCAACTGATGTTTCTTCAAGTTCAGTGACTGTTTCTTCAAGTATCTTGAATCTCTATGAACTTTTTAAAAGCACTCTGTCTTTTTTACCTTGTTCTTATTCATCTTTCTAGTATTCCCATTTAATTCACTGTTATAGGTTCGATCCGTGTTGGTCAATTTGGGCTACAGTACACAGAGTGACAGAAACTTATTTTCTCACAGTTCTGGAGATCAGAAATTGCCTATAGGGTTGGTGTTTGGGGGGCGCTTCTTTTTTCCGGTTCCCCTTTTCTCTTTATACATGTGTAAGGAAAGGATTTTAGTTTTTTTTTACTCTTCTTATGAAGACATCAGTTTTATAGGATTAAAGCTCTACTCCTTTAAATTAATTTAACCTAAATTACCTCCCTACAAGTCTTAGCTCTATGTATGGTCACAAATACAGTCAAGCCAAGAAATGAAATGTTTTAGCAAAATGTTCTTTGTATGATTGGTGAACACTGGTTTAATTTCAGAGAAAAGATTATCTGCCACGGAGTTTCCCCCTTGTTTTGATCTATCAGTTTCACAGTTGTAGGACTTACATTTGTCTTTAATTCATTTTTATTTTGAGTTGATTTTAGTATTTGGCATGAGAGAAGGGTCCACTTTCATCCCCCTGCATGTGGATATCTGGTTTCCCCAACAACATTTATTGACGAGATCACACTTTCCCCATTTTATATTTGCAGCACCTGCATCAAAACTCAGTTTGCTATAAATTAATGGATTTATTTCTCAGCTCCCACTTCTGTTCCATTGATCCATGTGTCTGTTTTTGTGCCAATACCATGATATTCTGAATGCTACAGCTTTGGAGTGTGTGTTGAAGCCAAGTAGTGCAATGTCTCCAACTTTGTTGTTCTTACTCAAATTGCTTTGGGTATTTGGGGTCTCTTCTGATTCCATACAATTTTTAGAATTGTTTTCTCTAATTTGTGTGAAGAATGTTATTGGTATTTGATAGAGAAATTTTTTTTGAATTTGTAGATTGCTTTGGCTAACATGGATATTTTAACAATATTAACTTTCATTCCATGAGCATGGGATATCTTTTCATTTATTGATATCTTCTTCAATTTCTTTCAGCAGTGTTTTATAATTTTCAGTATAGACATCTTTCACCTTCTTGGTTAAATTTATTCCCAACTGTTGTATTTGTAGCTATTGTAAATAAGATAGTTTCCTGTTAGTATATATAGAAAGGCTCTTGATATTTATATATTGACTTTTGTACCCTGAAATTCCAGAGAATTAATTAGCCTAACAGTTTGAGTCTTTAGTTTATTTATTTTTGTTTTGTTTTAATATAAGACCACATCATCTGCAAACAGGGACAGTTTCACTTCTTTCTTTGTGATATGTATGCCTTTTATTTCTTTCTCATGTTTTATCACTCTGGCTAGGACCTCCAGTATTATAGTGAGAAGAGGTGGCAAAAGTGGCATCTGTTTCTTATCTGAGATCTTACAGGAAAAGTTTCTCATTTTTTTCTCCTGAGTATTATGCTGACTATGGGTTTATCATATATGACTTTTATTTGTTGATATAGATTTCTTCTGTAATATTTTGTTGAGAGTTTCATTATGAAAACTTTGAAATTTTGTTAAATGATTTCTATTTATCTATTGAAATAATCACCTGGGTTTTGTCCTTTAATATGTTAATGTGATGTATGACAACTATTATATGCATATATTGCAGTATCCCTGCATTATTGGGAGATGAATTCTACTTGATCATGGTCAATGATCTTTTTAATTTATTGAATTTATTACTAGTATTTTATTGAGAATGTTAACATCTATGTTTATCAGGATTATTAGCCTTTTGCATAGACTTATGAATATGAAATTCAGTCTTAACAAATGAAAATGTTGCTAATGCTTCCTTTTCAGAAAGATTCTTATTTAGAGGGTCATGTAGAAAAATGTAACAACATTTGTAGACTATACAATCTGTGTTGCAACAACTTAATATTGATGTTTTAGTGTGAAAACAGCCAAGGAAAATATATAAAGAATGTATTCTCTTGTGTACCAATAAAGATTATCTTAAAACAGACTGTAGGTCAGATTTGTTCCATGGGGCTATAGCTTGTGTTCCCCAGGGTTAAGAATTAAAGAAAGTCAGGAAAAAGAATTTGTAATCAGACTGATAAGTGTTTGTGTTAACTTTCTCTGAAAAAAAATTACATGAACTGGGAGGATAAAAACATTTAGTCTTTATGTTCTGTAGAAGGCAGAATAATGACTCCCTAAAGACGTCCATGTTCTAATTCTCAGAACCTTTCATGGCAAATGGGACTTTGTAGATGTGATGAAGTTAAGAATCTCAAATGGAGAGGTCGTCTGGATACAGGGTCCTTATAAGAAGGAGGTGGGACATCAGAGAATAGATAAAATGTTACATTAAAGATCTTGAAGCTGGAGCAAGGGGTATGAGCTAAGAAAGGCAGACCTCTCAAAAGGCTGAAAAATTGGGGGAAACTAATTGTCACCCAAGATTTCTAGAAAGAAAGGCCTTTCTACCCATTTTAGACTACTGACCTTCAAGATAGTAGGAGACTATATCTGTGCCATTCTAAGTCATTAAATTTGTGGTAATTGACAGCAGCAGTGACAGGAAATAGATACAATGATACTGAATGTAATGTGTGTGTTTATATATTCAGTCATAAAATGATAAATATATGATAATTTTTCAGTAAGATCAAAAGTACTTAATCAAAAGATGGCTGAAAAAAATTCTTCCTACTATAAAAGAAATGAAGTTCTGAATGAATAAGAACAACGATCTGATCTATATTCCTGGGTTTATCCTATCTTAATTTTGAGAGATTCAAACAATCTTTTAAGTTTTTGGCAACCTTTTTTTGTATTTTAAACTAATCTTCATTAAAAATGAAAACAAAAACAAAGTTTTAGGCTAGGATCATCTGGCAATAGACTAATGTGCTTGTGTAGTTTTATGTGATTTATCATATCTTATTAGAGTTTTGCTAAGTAACATACACTTGCAATGTACAGTTTCAAATAAGGAATATTTAAAAAGCAAGACATCTACAACTCTCATATAACTCTCTACTATAAATCCATAAAAAGTATATTTAATCATAGTTATAGAAGATTTGTGGAAAATAATGGGGGCTTTTTGAATCAGAAGATTGGGGTTTATATTCCAGTCTGCTGTTTTTTCCAGTGGCCTCTAATCCTTCAAATATCTTGTGGGAAACAAAATGACAGCTCTTACTGAAAAACAGGAAAAGGTGAAAGATGTCTGGTACTAAGAGCTCTAAAGCCTATCTCTCCACTGCTCAAATTGCGTCATCTCTTTAATTCTCTTAGTTTAAATGTTCAATCTAGGTAAATTTTATTTCTGCATTATACGTAATCATTTTATTATCTCTACCTTTGTGAATATATGTAGTTATTCTACATGGCCTCTTCCTTTAACTAATGCCTGTAGTTTCAATAAAAGAACCTTTACAGATGCTCATATGACCAGAGAGCATATGGAAGCTTGGCCAGTGGGCATCCAGGTAGATTAGGCATGCGTGGGTGTTTCAGAAAGAGAGTTATTATTTCCACAGCCTATAATAAAAGTTGGATTTTATTTTATTTATTATTATTTTTTGAATTGGACTCTTAACCTCTTAGTTTGCCTTATGAGAAATGCATTAGAATTTCTGACTAGAGCTCATCGTTATCTACTGTGTTTAGCCCTAAAACCTTAATTAGTAACCCTAAAATCATAGAAATATAATCATGGAATGCATGTGCTTTAAAATTTTGATGCCCAAATGCTTATGAAGTCTTTAGTTGAATGCTTAAGAATAGAATACTTAAGTAAATAATGGCAGGGAGAAGATGTTTTATCAGAAGTCAGAATTCCTTACAGCTACATACATTCATCCTTGTGGGCTATACTGTCCCTATTGTGTATCTGAAGGACCTTTTGGGAATATGAATGTCTTCCTCCTGGTAGCTGGGAAATTTCAAATTCTATAACACTTAGAGATTCATAGTTCGTCATGTGTCACAAAATAAAGTTAATAAATTGTGTGTCAAACATTATCATTGTGGACTCCAAAATAATACAGTTTCCCAAGGGCTCCTGAAAATACCTTTCTGTGGCCTAGAGGTATTTTTTAAATTCAGGTGAAGTCATTATATATGGAGGTCTCTGTATGTGGGTGTTTCTGTGGCATAAGGACCAGATTTATGAGACATCAGCATGTGAGTTAGGCATGCCTCTGATTGTGTGTGGTGGCATTTTAGGTCAGCCTGACTTCTGGAAAAGGAGCACACAAATCTTTGCACTTGACAGAACAAGCTGCTACCTATTCCAAGAGAAAAATTCACTAATATGTTAATGAATAAGCATTGTTTGTATCACTTGAGCATATGTCAGCTATGGAATCTTTGACTAATTTAACTCTTGTAGACTCAATCTGATTCCATTAGTAATTTGATAGGAAGCTGCAGCCATTTGGCTCCAGACCAGGTGTCAGTATGGCCCACAGCCCAGCTCAATGCCACCTTGTATGGTGTTGCTCCATTATTTTAAACAGATGTTGTTATTTACTCCAGACATCCTGCATTTCATTAGAGAGTGAAATAGTTGCTTATTCATCTCATTCACTTAGTTTCCAATGGCCCAGAGAGTGGGTTGAACATGTGTGGTCTGCAAATGCAGAGGCACATTTAATAAACTATTTATGGGATTATGCTTTAGAACAGCATTATCCCCATCCTTCTTAGAATGTTCTTGTCTGTATAGTAGGTTGCCATGTTCTTTCTATAACATGCTCTTTTCTATCACAAAATAAGGTTAAGAAATTATGTATCATACATTATTATTGTGGACTCATTATTTTCTCCTACGCCCTAGTTAATATTAAATGCTTCTTTCATTACTTCCCCTACTCCTCTAAAGTCAGATGTGACAGTAGGTGGTATGATGTGATGTGGCATAAATCAGCACTGAGAGTCAATTGTTATGACTATCTTCAATAGACTGAAAATAGGACCACAACACAAAATATCATTAAATAAATCAAAACAATATAACAATCAAAAGAGATGATTACTCAGCATGCAATGATTTTCAGATACTGTTGTTTTCCTGAAACAATGTTTTATCCTCTTAAATAACATTATTCTTTTAATTCAGAGACTTGGTTTCATATGTAATACAGAATTAAATGGGTGCAGTTGAGTCAATTTTCTCGAAGTAATTTCTTACTAGTTTTAAACTGACACCAGAATGTGCATGTAAGCCAGGTGTATTGGTGCATGCCTGTAATCCCAATGATTCACTAGGCTAAGGAAGGAGGACCCCAAGTTTGAGGCCATTCTCAGCAATTTTACAAGACCCTGTTTCATAATAAAAAGAAAAAAAAAGCTGGGGATATGGCTCAGTGGGTAAAGTGCCCCTAGCTTTATTCTTTAGTATATCTTTAAAAATGAGGTAACTGGAACTGATTGAGTACCCTCTCATGAGAAACAGAAAACCAGAAATTTTGGTTGGCCATGTCTACAACATTTTCCTACAAAGTTTGCTATAAACATAAGATGGGTGGAGAAGTAATTGACTGACATACTGCTAGAGACATCCAGACATCCATTCATGATCTTCTGCAGCCCCTGTCCAGTGTCTACTGTACTCCAGTCTAACAGATTGAAGAAATTGGAGATTATTAATAAATTAATAAACTCCAGTCTAACAGAATGGAGAAACTGGAGATTACAGAAATTGTAGATTATTAATAAATTAATAAAATGAACTCCTTCAGGGATCACCTGCTTTGCATATTGTGCTTCAGGATAATGAACTCTGGTGAAGTTTTCTTACTTACTGTTTTACTTGTTAGTTTTTTGTTTCCAGTGAGAATCTTTGTGTTACATTCAATCATTTTTTTTTTCTCCAGTCCTTTTGGTGAAATGAACTGAGCATTCCTTTTGGCCCATAATAAATTACATCTAATAATGACTTTTAATGTTTATTGGCTACCATAGGTTTATTTATACTTTTCAAGTTGAATTCATAAAAGAGATCAGTCCTCTTCCTTTCCTTTGCTCGAATTTTTAAGCAACCTCATTACTTTCTCCTACTCCCTACTTAACACCAAATGCTTCTTTCATTACTTCCCTTATTCCTCTAAAGTCAGCTGACAGGTGGTATGATGTGATGTGAAATAAATCAGCACTGAGAGTCAATTGTTTTGACTATCATCCATTACACTTAAAATAGGAGCACTACACAAAATTTCATTAAGTAAAACATATTTCAAAAGTTTATTGTTCAAATATTGTATTTGGTAATTATAGCAAAATTAATAAATTTTGAAGCATATTTTGTATTTCTTTTATTTTCTTCATATTTTTTAGCTTTGCTTTATAGACTTAAGTAAGAATGATGGTTTACTTCTTCACTATATGATGTTTTTTTTTTTTCCCCAGAGAAAGGAATAAGCCTTAATTGACATCAGCAAATAACCTGTAATTCCTGAAGTTAATGAATAGCTTGGGCAATTTTATTTTTAATCCATCTCAAGTAAACTTTGCTTGATGATTTCTAATGTATTGTATATATATACATATTTAGTGAATTTTAATTTTAAATTTGCTAAAACTCACACATAAGTATCACTGCATGGAAAAATAAGAATTTGTAAATCATACAAGTAATAGCAATGCATACCAAAATTTCCAGCATACCAGATAGTCAAATAAGTGTGCCATCTACCTGAAAAATGAATTAAAGTTATTCTAGCCTTATAGAATTGTCACATTAGTGTTTTTTAATACTATGGTTTGTAAGATCAAATAAGAAATATATAGTAAAAATTCCCTTTGTTTTAGTTATTCTATAAAGATTTATTGCATTAAAATTTTGTGAAAATGTAACAGTTATGGGACTTTCTTATGAGCTTACATGTCCAAAGGTAGAATAATGTTCACAAGCTTACAATCATCAAAACCAGAAGTGATCAATGTTTTAACACAATTGCATAAAATTTTCTGATGTATCCTTTGGATTAAATTTATCATAAAATACCACTTTGTTATTATAAACTGTTTCAGTTCTGTGTAGATGAAGATTTATTTACAATTGTAGAATTATTTGCAATACTTGCAAAATAGAATTTCACATTATATTATTTAGCTTTCCATTACTATTAAAAATGATCAAGAGAGTCGACTTGTAAAGAAGCAATGCTTATTTTAACTCACAGTTTTAGCATCTCTGGTCAATTGGCTCTGTTGCTTTTGTGCAAATGGTAAGGTGACACACCATGGGCAGCAGTAGACATAGAGTAAAACCAATCACCCCATAGCCAACTAATAAGAGTGAGAAGAGGCTAAGGTCCTACAATCTACTCTTAGGGAAGGTCTCCAAGTGAACCTAACATCTCCCACAAGGCACAGTCTCTAAAGTTCCAATACTTCCCAATAGTGCTACACTAAGGGCTAAACCTTTAATACATGGTTGTTCCTTTGAACATTCAAGATACAAAGTCTCATACACGGTTATATTATTGTACTCATTATGTTCTTTCCTAGAGATTACATATTCTATTGATTTCACAGTCCTTTGAATAATGTGCTTTATGGATTGGCTCATTTGTATGCCCTGAACATATTTTATTCATATGTATTTTAGTTCCAAAGAAAAGAATTCAGTTTGAGTGATTTGTGGTTTTATAAAATTTTTTTCTTTCTTTTTTAAATAGGACTTTAGTGAGTTTGAGATTGAACAGCATCAAGAATGTGCTTATGATCACTTATAAGTATTTGATGGAGAAACAGAAAAGTCCCCAATTCTTGGACGACTATGTGGCAACAAGATATCAGATCCCCTTGTGGCTACTGGAAATAAAATGTTTGTTCTGTTTATTTCTGATGCATCTGTTCAGAGAAAAGGCTTTCAAGCAACACATTCTACAGGTCAGCAAATTAGGGTTGTGCTTCTCTTGTCTGACAAAGACCCAGGTTTCTTTTCTGGTGAATATGTGTATTTCATTAATAGGACTGTAAATGAATCTCCAAGCAGAGCACAGAAAAATCTCAAAGTACTATGTGAATTTTTGCAAGAATCACTCAGTACCCTACTTAAATATCTTAGAAGAAAAAATGTTTAGTTTGATTTGTGATTAATATAGTACAGTCAAGTAGAACTAACTCTAAATATTTGTATAATGAACTTCGTGTTAAATTTAGTAATTTGACTTATGTGTTACTGCTAACAGAAATCTGTAGTTTGGTATTGAAAATTCATACAGTGTCTAATAACACACCAGTTTAGCTACTTTTGCATTAATATGTTTTTGTAAATAAGTATGGGATTATCTCTGTTTGATGAAGTCCATTTTTTTTTCTTTTATTTCTTACACAACATGATTTCCTTCCTAATTCTAAACTCATAATTTGAGTTTCAGAGATTGAATTTCAACTGTATTTTTTTTAAGAGAAAAATAGAAATTTGAGGCAACAGTTTATAATAAAATTGCTTGTGGTGTGAATACAATTTAATTATATGTTTCAGAAATTGTCTAGGGAATATCCTTTATTTTCATTCAGTTTGACAAAAAGATTTTTTTTTAAATTGTAGCTATTTGCTTATAGTGACACCTAGTGGCATTGACAATGCACAAACAATTGACACATTTCCAGAAGAGACTTTGTATAAAACAATTAATAATATACAAATATTAATATAAAAATAATAATATGCTGTGAAATAATTTCAATGAAATTATTTTCTATTTTCTTTGTTTCTCTTTGATTTAGAGATTTGTTTTCATTGTCTGATATTATTTTTTAGTCTATTTTTATTGTGAGCACTAATTTATATTGAAGTCTATGAGAAAGTAAATATCATTTATGCTGATATTATTGGACCTCTACAAATAATACAAATTAATTATTTCTCATGTATTAATATAAATATGGTTTGAGAAAAATCTCTTATGAACTGTGGCAATTTCATATTAAGGATTTTCCATCTATTTGACATTTTTGTTTAAACATATTTCTGATGACTTATTTAATACTTGTTAACAAGCATAGTTTGTAAAAGGTTTGAATCCTATTATTATATCGATATTGGAGGGGGCGTACTGGGGATTGAACTCAGGGGCACTCGACCACTGAGCCACATCCCCAACCCTATTTTATATTTTATTTACAGACAGGATCTCACTGAGTGGCTTAATACCTCGCATTTGTTGAGGCTGGCTTTGAACTCAGTATCTGAGTAGCTGGGATTAAAGGCATGTGCCTCCATGCCTGGCTCATCAATATTTTTGAAAACACAAAGCTCATGCCATTTTAAAAAAATTCCTGCCCATCAGTTTCTATGAATATAGTATAAAATATGCTGTCTAAAATTATTGGAATAACTAATGATAAAGAAATTCAAAATTGCCTGTTTATAAACATTTCTTTTTTTCAGTTTTATAAAATCTTACTCTTACAGTTTTTTCTTTTATCCTTTATAAATTGGGAGGATTGACCTTAAATTACGTTCCAGTGTGTCCATACCTTTGGGTCCTGGTCCAAGTATGACTTAACCTGGCAGGGAACTTTGGAAAAGGTCATTTCTTTGAATCTCAGTTTCATCATCTGTGAAATAATAATCTAAAGATTTTTTACAGCTGTAAAATTCCATGACTATTATTATTTTTCTATGAAGAAACTCAAAAGTTGCATGGTTAATTAGATTTTGTTATTTTTTAAGTTTTCTTCTCATTTAGCTAGCTATCTTAGCATTTTCTGAGTGCTGTATATGTGCCAAATATTCTGATTAAACTGACTGATGTTTATATCTTCCAAGTTCACTTATTTTGTAATCTTTCAACAATGTTTTTTTTTTTTGCCTTTGCTTTGACTAGACAATGTGCCATGTTCATATTTTATAGGACAAAATCAGAAATCTGTGGTAAGGACAATATAAGAAATTCCTGTCTGTGGACAGCTTGTAGTCTAAATTGAGTTTCTGGGTTTCTGTTTATCTAAGTTTTTGCTCACAAGACAGCCCAGTCCAGTACCATATCTGTCAACTTTTGCTTCATGTGTAAAGCATTTTTGCATTATGTCCTGCCTTCTAGAATACATGTAACTGTTATAGACAAGTTCTCAAGTATACACTTTAATTTACTTAAACTTCTGTGTACAATTTCAATTTGATCTGCAATAAAAACTTCTAATACTGTAATTTTTAAAACCAGGCGATTAGAAATATTGCTCTAACATAGCTCTGTGGCTTCTTTTTCATAAGTTATACTACCCAAGTCCATTAAAAATGAACTTTATTGGTGAGAGTTCTTGTTTCCTCGGACAGTTGGTTCATATTTTCAGTCCGAGTTTGTTTTAATCAGGTAACAACTGGTATTATTCCAGCCTAAATCAAACTAACTGAAAGAAACAAATTTTGAAGTAAGAAATACTGTTCTCTCAGAGGGGAGAAACTTGGAGAGAAAATATGTAATTTTTAAACATGGCATTGTCTGTTAGGACGTCGTTTTTGTAATATAAAGCATCATATTATTTGTCAATGACATTTAAAAATCCAATAATGTATGATTATGCTCCTTGGAAATTATTTTGATCAAAATCAATTCAATTAGAATGCTCGCTAAAAGCATTTGTAGGTCAAATTACGGCACCTCTACTTTAATGTAATACTTTACCAGGAAGTAAACACATCTTTCCAAATTAAAACGAAGCCCACCTCTTGGCTTCTCTTCCAGTTATCTTTCTTATTCAGCTCCAATTCCATTTCCCAGAGTTTTGTGAAAGACTCTCTCTCTCTCTGGCAGCTCGTAAAGTACGTTCAAAGTATTGATTAAAAAAAAAATTGCTGACATACTGAACAACTTGTTTTAGGTTTTTCTGACTTGATAAATGAATAGGGATATTCGCCAAAAATTTGTTGACTCTATTTAAAAATCATCTTTTCAAGGGACCCATTAAATGCTGTTGACTAGGGTTTGAATAGCAGTGGGGAATCTTTAAAAAAATAAATAAAATACTCAAGCAATTGCCCTCAGGCTGCCTATCCTGGACTTTCTCTCAGGACATATTAAAATCACACATCTTGTGCACATAATGTTCACATATTCATCCTTCAAATGTACTTCATCTAGGCTAAATTCTCCCTCTTTTTTATGGTATTGAGCACTGAAACAGATGAAAAGGGAACTTAGTGCAGCATTTAAAAATATCCTTAAGTGTAGTTTAAGGCATTTTTACTTTTTAACTTCCCCCAAGGCAGGCCAGTTTTCAGTCAAATGGAGTAATGACACCTTCCTGTGATTTTTAGGTTCATGAAGACTTGGGGAAACCTCTTTCCCGGTTGTGCTTCACTGCTTGCTTCCTCCTTGAGTTCTGTTCCAGGCTGGGGCTGGCAGAGGACTGCCTCTTTTGAATGCTTTTGTTTCCCTGCCTTGTTTCTAGGAAGCAGGCACACACAAGCAAGGGCCTCCTCCACATCTCCTTGTGCTCCCTTCAGGTCTTCCTGGGCAGTTTGGTGAAAGCAATGCAAATGCTAACCCTGCAAGACAAAAGAGACCTGTCAATTATACTGAGCTTGGAGAATAGGTAGAATTTTTTTTTAAAAACCTACAAATGAGATTACAAGCTGGTTGACGTATTTTCGTATTGAATTCAGAAATATTTTTCACAAAATGGTTTTACTGGCCTGCAAAAATATGATTTTTCTTTTCTGATAGCAGATTAATAGTGTTTTGAATTGTTGGTCAATATTTGTGACTTTTCATTTCATACCTGAATCGATTCCAGTTTACAGATGATAGCATTTAAATGTTCTTACCAAGAAAAAATGATGATGATGATGATAGCTTAAAATATCAATTACTTTTAACTGTGTGCCAGACACCATCCAAGCATTTACAAATATAAATCCACACATATATGTGTGTACTATGTATGATCTCCATTTTAAAAGTGAAGGTGTGAGAGGAAATAGTAGGACACACGCTTAGCATGTGGAAGGCCCTGGATTTGAATCCCGATACTAACCATATTTCAAAACAAAGAAGAAAATTACAAATGAAGTTGTGGGACAAAGTAGGCAAAGTGTGGATTTGTATCTGGGCAGTTTGACTGTGGAAGTCTGTCACAGTCAAAGAAAAATTATTTATAGAGTTCCTGGGATAAGAAAAATATTGTATTGGAAAAAGGAGGATTCTTGGCTTCCAGTTTGCCAGACAAGGGACATAAAATCCCCAAAGTGATCCGAATTCCAGCCTTCAGGAGTACTTTCAAAGATGCCTTTATACATCTGTAACAATAACACTATGTCAATACATAGTGCAAGATGGGCCACTTATCATTTGCAAGACAGAGGAACAGTTATACTGACTGTAGCCACCTTCCCCCACAGGCATGCTTGTGATTAGAAACCCAGTTGGAAGTTTCTTTCAGAATTTATTCACAAGAAGGTACCTGAAGGAGCAGTTGTCTGTGACAATGCCCTTCAGTGCATGTAAACCTGGCTGACTGGGTATTCATGCCTTAGCATTCAGGAATGTATTGTTATTTAAAATCACCAAAGCACAATATAGGTAAACCATACATATATAAAAATGGAAAATCCAAGTAAGAATTCATCTGCCTGATCCATCTTCACTAAGGACTATCTGGCCCAACTATGTGTTCTGGTACCCAGTGGTTTAGCTTCTCCAGATTTCCCAAATGGGATATTTCCTGGGTTTTCCCTAGTTTTATTACTGAAATTCCTACTTCCCAGGAACCCTTTCAGTCTTTGGAAACAGGGACAGAAAGAAAGTCTTTCTCCTGACACTTTTCTGAGCCCATCTTTTTCCTCCCTTCCCTTTCAGGTTGGCATGTGTCAGTGGGCACTGTGTCCTCCATGGCCTCTGCTTAATCTCTAGTTATAAAGTTTGGGCTTCTACCTACTAAAGATTACTGAGAACATTTTTATAAACCTCTTACCTTCTAAAACAAGCTAAAAGTTTGTATGTTCACTGACTTATTTCTTTGATGTATTTTCCTCTTGTGACAAAGTTAATAACTGGGAAATCATATGCTTATTAATATCTCTCTAAAAAAGAATCCAAAAGGAGCATTTAAAATATTTCATTATAGCAAGCAAACGAACTGTAACAGAATTGGTTCTGGAATTTCAAAGATAAGTATAATTAATTATGCCTGTGTTTTTCTGTATCTAGTTAGATAAATATTTCTAACAGTAAAATAATATGGTGCTATATATGTTGTGTAGAATTTTTATGTAGTGTGTGCGCGCACACACACACACACATGAATTTTATATATTCTGTTGAATTTTAGATTATTTCTTATTCTGGATTCTGGGTTCTGACATTATTAAAGTTAAATTCAAATTAAGAACCTGTTTGTTTTGTTTGTTTGTTTTAACCATAAAACGAGTTACTTGAGACTAAAAACTATTAGGTATAATCACAACAACAACAAAATTATTGAGAGTTATTATGTGACAAGTAGTCTTTGAAAAGATTTTATGTCTAAATCCTAAAAACCCATTAACATTGGTGCCAACATCATCATCTGTATTTTACCTTTGGGAAAACAGTGTCTCAGAGAAGGGACAACACTGACCAGGTCACAGACTTTGTAGGTGTTGGAGCTTACATTCCAACTCAGGCAGCCTGTGCTCTCATCTTTGTACTTAGGCTCTTGGGTTATGGAAATTACATCTGATCCTGGAAATGGAAACAGAAGTTGGAGAATGTCAGAATACACTGAAGTTGAAAATTAGACCAGTTGAAGCTCATTTTTCTAATCCCTTTTTCTTTCCTGGTAGAGTGTGGTGGACGATTGAAAGCAGAACCCAAACCCAGAGAGCTATACTCATAAGCACAGTTTGGAGATAACAACTACCCAGGACAGGTGGACTGTGAGTGGTTGTTAGTGTCAGAACGAGGCTCTCGGCTTGAATTGTCCTTCCAGACCTTTGAAGTGGAAGAAGAAGCTGATTGTGGCTATGACTATGTTGAGCTCTTTGATGGTCTTGATTCCACAGCAGTGGGACTTGGTCGATTCTGTGGATCTGGGGTAAGTACACCACCAAGGGGATACTGTAGACAAAACTAAAAATGCCTATTAATTGATGATTACTGTGTGTAACATTTAAAATTTGCGATATTTGTGCAAAAAGTTATATTATTAACGGCTTGAAGAAATATAATGAATGTGCTCTTCCACCCTCCCACTTTTCTACTCCTAATGAATTTGCCTGATTATATTAGCCAAGCAGATTAATGTAGTAGTTATACTTTCTGGTTACTTCCATATTCTAACTTTTTATTGTACAATAAGTATTGAAATACTCAATAATCTCAAAGCATGTTCTACCTTTTTATTGTGCAATAGGCATTTAAATAATAATCTAAGTGCAGTAAACTTAAACACACAAATTTAACGATTTCATCACCTTCCTCAATTAAAGTATTAACAGAAAGAATATGCACATCATTCTAATTGACATTCCCTTTTCAGCTGATATTCTTGGTGGGAGTGGAGGGTCAGCTGCTGGTATGTTGGCTCAGTCTATGCTCTAGGAATATTGTTCATTTCACAGTGTCTCATGTACAAGTGCAGAGTGCCAGAAACAGGCTAGAAAATGTCACCATGAGAAATGAGAACCAAAAGAAAAGAAAGATTAAGGTTTTCTCAATGCTTCTTTCCTGGGATACACTGAATTAATATTGAATAGTCTTCTGAATACATATTCTGTTGTGAAGATATTAGTCCCAATTTTTTGAATGTCTGCCAGTATCTATTGCCTAAATAATACTGTTGAACTTTTGCCCAAATAACTACTGAAATAAAGAAAAAGGAAATTTCTTGCTACTTAAATTATTAAAGCAAAGATTAATTGAAGATTTCAATTCTAGAGTGGCTTTGACTCAGTAATTTGTGAAACAAATTTAACATCCCTTTACCTTTTCTGACCTCTCTTTATAAATATATTTTTTAAAAAAATTTGCCTTAAGGGTTTGGGGAAGAAATACGAATCTAGAAAGGAAAGTAGAAATAGGCTCATGCAGGTTTGAAGCCCAGCTATAGCATTGACTAGCCTTTTGATGTCTAGCATAACATTGTCTTTTCTCAGTCTCAAGTTTCCTCATCTGTTAAAGGAAGCAGTCAATCATATTGATTTGTCAAGGTTATTGGGAGGGTGGAATTATATGCCAAAGAAAAACATGCTCAAACATGCATTGCCATGAAGAAAAAGTAACTCATTCTGTTGTTTTGTTTTGTTTTCTTTCAGCCACCAGAAGAAATCTATTCAATTGGGGATGCCATTTTAATTCATTTACACACGAATGACACAATCAACAACAAAGGATTTTATGTAAGATACAAAAGCATAAGATATCCAAAAACCACACACACCAAAAAATAACACCAAAAGCTCTGTCAGAACATAAAGGATTGTGCACGATGGAGAGAAGAAATAGACATATTTTTTTTTTTTTAAAGAGAGAGTGAGAGAGGAGAGAGAGAGATAGAGAGAGAGAATTTTTTTAATATTTATTTTTTTTTTAGTTCTCGGCGGACACAACATCTTTGTTGGTATGTGGTGCTGAGGATCGAACCCGGGCCGCACGCAAGCCAGGCATGGCGTGCTACCGCTTGAGCCACATCCCCAGCCCCAAGAAATAGACATATTAAAAAAAAAAAAAACTGATGATATTAGCACAAATGTTTTTATATAATGAGTTTGAACAAAAGAAAACTATAAGGTCAGAATGATCTCTGTACTAGAAGACAAGCTTCTAGCCAATCCTGTTTAGCAACAGGAGGATATTTGAACTCCGTGCTTGATGTGCTGTTAAAGCTGGTTGAGGGGCAACTTGTGCTTCAAGGGAGACTCTACAAGCTTCTGTTCACAGCTTGAAACAGATGCCTCGCAATTCAGACAGTTCAATTCAGGGGCTGTGACCCTGCAAATGTTCCTTTTGACCATTTTTCAAGATTTGGGACTGATCTTGCAGGTCATAAACTGGAAAAACCTCTTCTTAGCATAATTGCTTTGACTTTGTATCATGGATACAATGTAAACCAGATCCATATGAACTGATGTGAAATGGGAGTCTTTGAGGGTGGTTTGTACTTTAAGTATGTGTGTGTGTGTGTGTGTGTGTGTGTGTGTGTGTGTGTGTGTGTGTCCGTCTGTCTGTCTGATGTTTGGAAACTGAATATTTCAGCTTCATTATTTTCACTTGCAGGTCAGCTTAACCTCTTTGAAACACAAATGATCTTGAGACCACTTCATTGTTCTTACATTTTGACTAGTGTAAGAGGTCAAGTAGTGTCAATTAAAGCCAATGCTGATCATCATTTATTTAATTACTGGAAATGCCCAGCTAATTGGTGAATTCAGTTCCTTCTGTGTAAGTGCTGCCTTTATACACCAAATCCAAGAAGCCTGTGATGTCTTATGAACCTTATGAGAAAACTTCCCCGGGGTGTGCACAGGATTCTTCTAGATGCCTGCCTGGATGGACCATACTCAAGTTACTACTGCTGCTTTTGTCTGTTTCTCATTGTTGACCTATTATTGTTGTAGTTATTATTGTTGATATTGTCATGGTTAGTGTATTTAAAAAAATTAGATGAAGTGGAAATAGGCCTTGTGAGAATTGAAAACTCTATTTTTTTCCCTCTGTCTCTCTCCCTCTCTCTCTTCCTGAAATTCAGTTTAAAAATGCAATGTTGGGGAAAAAAAATGAATTCATTACTGAAAGATTTCCTATGGTGCTATTGCATAAACATTTTTTCAAAACACATTTTGACCTTTGAGCCAACCACCTGTAGACTATGAATGTCTCCCTGTGTCTGGCTGTTAGCATTTGAAGACTAAAGACTTGTTAAATATACCAAGGGTATATCATTGCCTGGGCAGCCCTCGTCCTGTGGAACAACTTCTTATAATGCCTTAGAATTCTTGCACATGATCAAACAGATCCTCCTAGAAACACACCTCTGAAATGTTGAACCTAATAGTGTATGCGAATCAGTAGCTCCATGAGGAAAATCCATTTCTGTGACTGAGACATGGGACGTAAATATGGTGACCTGCTTTTGTTGTAGAAAATGTAATTTTAGAATGAGTTTTCTGCTTTACAGCCATGTGTGTTTTTAATATTAATGTACATATGTGTGAGACTGTCTGAGTGAGTGAAGCCACAAGATGGTGAAAAAGTAATGAGATGGTTGAAAAGTTAAATTTATTGTGCCAAGTTCTACTAGAATCCTGTTTGAAGTAGCACCGTTCTTAGGATTCATGGGAACTTCTAATTATTACCAACTCCATTAAAGAAAGACTCTTTCCTTTAGAGAACTCTATTTTGATGTTTTTGGATGTTGATGTAGATTGCTCTATGAAATAGCTTTGTTTCTGTTACCTGTCCATGAATGTTCAGTGTTTAATAAAATTGGGTATATTTCTTTATTTTTACAGAATTAAACTATACACACAGACGTAGCTAATTTGTTCTTTCTCTCATTGTTCTCCTGAAAAGATGTCCCCCTACTCAGAAATTATAAAGTGTAAATACATTTTTTTTAAAACGTCGTTTTGATCTCAATGACTGTTACTTTAGAAATGTGTAACTATTGCCTGCAATGTAGATGTGCCTCTGCTTGGAGCTGATTTATTCCAGTAACTTCCACTATTTTTTCACTGATCTCCAATTAGCTAAGATATGCCAGGAATGGAGAAGAGAGAAGAAGGCATTTACAGCAGGAGAGTTCTGCACTACTCTGAGCCTGTGCTAGGCACATACACCAGCTCCTTCTAAACTTCATACTACCCATTGAGGACTCTGGAAACATTGTCATTTTGTAGTCAGGACCTGAGGCACCAATACATTATGCCACTTCCCAGGGTCATAGTGTAAAATTAGATGTAGAAACCCAGCTTGTCTGATATCAACATCTGTACCCAATGTAGTTGAATCAATCTCAATATATACAAACAGTAGGGTTTTTGAATGATGAAACTTTTTCACATAAAGTAAATTTTAGGGGTGAATTAGAGTAACACTTTCAGGGTAAAGATATTGTTCCTTTTAGGAACAGCATGAAAAGTAGAATGTTAACTGTAGATATCGTTAAGAACCAGAATTAATACTAAAAATTTAAAACAAACACACTGTAGTTTGAACCTTTTGTTAAAATGAATATATTAAATTATTTTACATGGCATGGTAGGGAAATTATAGCATTCTATTTTTAAGAAATATTCTGAATATTCCAATTGACATTAGGCCACGATGAGCTATGCTCAACCCCATTGGGAAATTATAGAGGTTTGTAGGAAGCATATTGTCATAACGTTAGACCTTCAGTGTGGATATTAATTTTATTGTATATTATGTCAGATATGAGTTTACTGCATATAATTTTTACCTTAATTCAACATTTGCCTTACGTCTGTTAAGTGCAGACAGCTTCATTGTTATTTTGTTAGTAATTGTTAGACATTGTTCTAGGCATTTTATTAAATTAATATTGTAAATTATTATGAATCCCTAATCAGCATATTGGTTTTGCTTTATATTTGCAAAAGTTCTAACTCCTGTGCAATCCTCAGGACTATACACAGAACAAAAACAACAAAAATTCTGCTCAATATGTTTTTTTAAGTTATTTTTAAAAGTTAATTTCAAAAATAAATATTACTTTTAAGGTGATCATAATAAAACAATTGCATAAAACAACTTTTTAAAGGCAATGGATGAGAAATAGGAGTTGTATTTCCAAAGTCCCCAAATATCCCGTGTCTTCCTTGGTTGACTTTTTGCTATCTTGAGCTAATTTTAATGTGTCACAGTATCAAATTTAAAGCTTGTTCAATTTTGTTGTTAAATATCCTAGACACTCTTACTTGGTTTCTATTATTGCTACATTTTTATGGTAAACTTCAAATATCAAATTTTGTTCAGTATAAGGAAAATCCCCCAAAGCATCAAAACTAATTTTATTTTTTAATGGGTTAAAAGGTATTTTTTAAAAAATCATTACATTTCATCCATATTTATATTTAGTACAACCATGTGTGACATTAAAAGTAACTTACTTAAAGCAATTACCAAAATATTTGGAGACTTATTTAGTGTTATGGGAATAAGATTTGACTTTTGGAAAACCTTTGATATCACTTGTTAAATCTATCATGGGAGGTTGAAAACAGGAATAATAATTATATTCAAAAGCTTTATAAAATTTGAATTTTAATGCTTTCCATTTTACAAGAACAGACACGTAAGATGAACATATCAACGAGAAAAATGCAATCGGTAAATGAAACTTTTTAATGCTTTAATTCAAAGCAAATGGTTTCCAATGACTATTTACCTTTTGGTCTTTTAGTGATATTGTTATAAAATTTAGAAATGTTGTCATTAGCTTAGGAAGCAAGTGATGGCAAAGCCAACTTTAATAATGAAGTAGCATTCTTAGTTTCTAAAAGTTCTTTTGACATATACTTTTCTCATTGTCCATCTTTTAACTTGCCAGTCAATCACTCACTGAGCCTGAATTCATACTGATTGTCTGACTTAGGTGCAACGTTGACATCATATTTCAGGAACAAACACAGGAAGATTTCTAAGCAGCTGTAGAGCCCTAAGCACATCTCACTATATATAAAACCTCTCTCTCAATTTTTTAAATAAAAAATGAATACAATAAGCATCACTTTTAAAGACTTGCAAGTGAAAATATAATTGGAAATATATAAACATTGTAGGATGATTATAATAGATAAATGACTATTACAAATAGTCTTTCCATATGTGTATCCCCATACAAATATGCTTTCCATATGTTTCCAAAGCTCTGTTAGTGTATTTTCCTGAAAAGCAAGTGTTGAAATTTAGTTAATGACAGTAATTTCAATCAAAATATAAAAATGAAACTCTATTCCCTCATGACATTTTTATGGTAGAATCAGTTCATCTCAAAAATTTTAGTGACACTGACAAAATAGTGTTGAAAAAATTTTTAAATTTTATTTGTATATGACAGCAGAATGCATTAGAATTCTTATTACACATATAGAGCACAATTTGTCATATCTCTGGTTGTATACAAAGCATATTCACAACAATAAGTGTCTTCATACATATACTTTGGATAATAATGTCCATCACATCCCACCATCATTTCTAACTCATGCCCTCTCCCTTCCCCTTCCACCCCTCTGCCCTATCTAGAGTTTGTCTATTCCTCCCAAGCTCCCACAGCCTACCCCACTATGAATCAGCCTTCTTATATCAGAGAAACATTCAACATTTGGATTTTGGGGATTGGCTAACTGCACTTAACATTATCTTCTCTAACTCCATCCATTTAGCTTCGAATGCCATGATTTTACTCTCTTTGATTGCTGAGTAATATTCCATTGTGTAAATATGCCACATTTTTTAATCCATTAATCTATTGAAGGGCACCTAGGTGTTCCACAGTTTAGCTATTGTGAATTGTGCTACTATAAACATTGATGTGGCAGTGTCCCTGTAGTATGCTCTTTTTAAATCCTTTGGGTATAGACCAAGGAGAGGGATAGCTGGGTCAAATGGTGGTTCCATTTCCAATTTTCCAAAAAATCTCCATACTGCTTTCCATATTGGCTGCACCAATTTGCAGTCCCACCAGCAGTGTATGAGTGTACCTTTTTCTCCACATCCTCACCAACACTTATTGTTGTTTGTATTCATAATAGCTGCCATTCTGATTGGAGTGAGATGAAATCTTAGATTAGTTTTGATTTGCATTTCCAATCAAAACTACTGTAAGATTTCATCTCATTCTAGTCAGAATGGCAGCTATTATGAATACAAACAACAGTAAGTGTTGAAAAAATTAAGGTATGTAAGGGGTTTATTTCAAAGAATGCCATTAAGATTATCTAAATAGGAAGATCATCCAGAAAGTACAAATAAAGTGAGAGGATCATAGATAATAAGCTTAAGTATATAAAACTACCCAAAAAATATTTAGTGGGTGTACCCTAGATGACTAAAACTCAAAGTAAATTGCAGAAAAGCTTTCCACAGGGATTAATGCATGTATCAAAAGTCATTTCATAGCATTGTGTATCTATTGTTTTAATTTCCTAGTATTAAAAGGTTCCCATAAGTTTTGTTATTTTCAAAACAAAGGGGATAGTACATCCAATGTATTTTGTTTACTTATTTATTTTAATCTGTTTATTCATTGAAAATATATTTGCATAATGCCTACTAATATTAATATATGAAGTACTGTATGAGTTAAGATAAAAAAGAAAAATCAGAATCTTGCTTTTATGGATCTTAAATTCTAGTTGGACAGATAAGCATTGAAAAACATCTCCAAAAGTCAAAACTGAAATAATAAAACTATATATGTATTTTATCATCATTTTTGGGACTTAAATATATATTGTGGTTTGTATTTTGAGATAAGCATTAAACTAGGTCTTCTTTCCATAATCTTAACTGTGCATTTTTAATAATTCGGTTGTCATATAAATTAACTTTATTTTGCATTAATTACTTGCACTTTTAACCTATAAATCCTTCTCATGATGGGCAAAAGGGACTTTTGTAAATAAAATAATTTGTCAATAACATACCTAGTACTAGCTCCAGTTGTTGATAATATGCAGTTCCTCTTAAGATGTAGGTTGAAACACCCAAGACTCATTTGTCTAATCAATTCTGATGGGAGGAAAGGGAAATTTTAAATAGCAAGATGATAAAATTCTTGTCTCACCATTTGCTTATCTTTCAAGACAACAAATAAAATTTATTTTTATTTTTTATTTAATTTTTGCAGTGCTGTGCAGTGGTAAACCCAAGCCTTTACCACTGAGCTATATTCCTGGTCTTGAATAATTTTTAAGTGTTAGTAAAGACCCTGGGATGCCCAGCTCTCTCAGAAGCATGAAATACCCCTTTGGAAGCACAACATACCTGCAATCTAGGCAGCATTACATCCATAGGTAATATTTGAGAGACTATGATATTATACTAAAAAATTCCAAAACATTCAGGTAAGAGTAATCCAAATAGTAACATCCTTAGATTTTTAAAACTTTGAATAATATAATAATCATGTTGAGTAAAAAGAAAGCATATTGAAGTGATTAACGAGAGGGAAGAGAAAATATGGGGAAAAGGCATAGACGCGCTCTAAATCCTGAGAAGAGTATTTGAAAAAATAAATTGAAGTAATAAAATGAAAAAAGAAATTGAAATAAAAATTCAAATTAGAAACAGTTGATGATATAATTTATGAACTGTAAGAATCACAAAACACAGCAGAGAGAATGTCAAAAAGATAAAATAGATATTTGAAGAGATGAGGAAGAGAATTTGAATGTTCAATATATGTTATTAGTAGTTATAGGAGAATGTAGAGAATGGAGGAAAATAAAATATTCAATATAAATATCTGATATGTCCTGGAACTTTTGAAAGACATGTATCCTTACATCAAGGAAACACAATAAGTGTTTCCCCAAAGTAAATAAAAGTAAAGACAAACCCAGATATATAATACTAAAATTACTTAACACAAAATTAAGAAAAATTAACACAAAGTTAAGAAAATTAACACAAAGTTAAGAAAAATCTTAATCAGGAAAAGATTGCTTAGGAGGAAACATTTTTAGAAAGATAGCAGGTTTTCCAACATTAGAAGGCAGAAAATAGTGAAACTAAAAACTAAGTATTCAAGGTACTAATGTGAAATAATTTTCAACAGAAAATTTACATCCTATGAAACTACTGCTTACAAATAGGAACTAAATAATACCAATTTCAGATAACTATAAACTAAGAGTTTATTACACCTCATCACTAGAAAAACAACGAAGGAAGGAAGGAATATTCTTCTGGACGAAAAATTGAAACAAGAATAAATAACCTACAAGAGGGGCTAGTAATCAAATAATTAGTGATTATGTGTCAATGTAGAAGATATTACTACTATAAAATAATATTAATGACTAATTTGTAAAGAATGTGAGACAAACAAAATAATAATTACATGTACAACTAGATGGTTAATAGAAGATGAATAGTTCTAAGGTACTCATAGTTTTTAAGAGGATTAACTTTTAATTTTAAACTTACAGGGGAAAATCATATGGGTATCACAAAAATAAGTAGGATTTATAGCTTCTAAACTAGTAGAGTTTAGAATACAGAATAAAAATTTAAAAAATGAATATTAAGGATAGCATAAAGAGAAAAATAGTAGAAAAAGCAAGGGAAATGGAAACCCCATAATAAGACGAGATAAGCAGTACTATGTAATATTTTAAATTTGAAACATACTTGTTGAACATTTTGCTAAATGTCTAACATAATAATTTATTAAATTCTCACAGATACATGAATTAGATTTTATAGTCTCCATTTTATGAGCAAGGAAATAAATCAGATATACTGGTAGTCTCAATAAATGAAAGTCCTCTAAAATATCTAATTTAAGGAAAGATATATTCAAGTTCAATTACAAATTTATTCAAAACATTTTAGAAGAGATGGTTATAAAATGTTATACCAGAAAAGCTGAAAGTGAACCAAATCATGTCTGTCAAATTGAAAGGTAAATAGAGCTGGGTTTTCTATGTTAATATTAAAGAAAATTTTAAGTTGTCAAAGATCATTTGGGATAAATAAGTGACCTACAATGATAAAAGAAACAATACATCCAGAAAATTTAAAACAAAATTTTAATGAATGTAAAAAACAAAGTCTCAAAGTATATGATTATAAAATCATAAAAGCAACCCATGATAATAAGCAAAGATAGTAGCAGATAATAAGTTTTAATGTATTGAAATATATATATATATATATATATATATATATATATATATATATATATATCTGTCAAAGGGCCAGAACCCAGATTATATCAAGGAAGCTTCAAATCCAATAAGATACAGATTACCCAATAGATCTAGAGTTCAGAAATTACACTCAGTGAGCCAAATTCAATTCACAGTCTCTCCCTGTATAGTCCAGAGCCAAAAATGATATAAAAAATGTTTATTGGTCTTTCGGTACAAAGAGTTCAAGAGTTAAAGACATTGCCTGGTGGCACATGAATCCTAAAATACTATATGGCCCTTTACAGAAGAAGAAAACTAACCCAAATAATAGATAAATGTGCACAGAATATGTCTAGGCAGAAAAGAATATGTCCAGGTAGAAAGAAGGGGATCAGAATGGTCAATGAACAGGTAAAAACCACGCTTGATATTGCTGGCATTTAGAAAATTTACATTTAAAAAAATAAGAAACTCCATATTCATTAATCTATAAAAATTAGCCTTTATCAAATGTTGGCAAGGATGGATAGCATTAGGAACGCTTGCATACTGCTGTCAAGAATGTTACACTAGAGATATTATGGATATGTGCTTGATCATATGTAATATTTAATGATGTTCTTTTCCACTGACTGTAAATGTCATTCCTTGGTATGATAAAACTTTTGCACACTTACTTAGTTTTAAAGAAACCAACTGAAATGCCTGCTGTGGGCTCCATGAAGTTGTGCAGGCTGCAGGAGCCTGTCAAGCAGCACAATGGAATCGGGAGGAGGATCTTCCTCCAACAGCAGCCTCCAGTGCTCTGCACTCATGGAGCTTCACATCAGGATGGTGAAGAGCAAATCTGTAGAAGGACCAGCTCCATTAGCAACAGCAGGCAATGAAAAACAATGGAACTTAAGAGACAATAAATAGATAACTGGTACATATGATCAATAGTATGAGAACTAGAAATTTGTATTGTATAACATGTTTTATGACCTTTAAATTTCCATTCAATAAATCCACAATCAAGAATTAAATATTGGGGCTGGGGATGTGGCTCAAGCGGTAGCGCGCTCGCATGGCATGCGTGCGGCCCGGGTTCGATCCTCAGCACCACATACCAACAAAGATGTTGTGTCCGCCGAGAACTAAAAAAAAATAAATATTAAAAAAAATATCTCTCCCCTCTCTCTCTCTCTCTCTCTCTCCTCTCTCTCACTCTCTCTTAAAAAAAAAGAATTAAATATTGGACCACTTATAAAAATGAAACTCTATATATACCATGAATTATGAAAAGCTAAAAATCTCAGCTAAAGGAATAATATTCTTCACCTTTTTTTTTTCGTTTTCTTTTCCCCTGTAGTTTATTCTCAACTAATTATTTAAAATACAAACAAACAATCAAACAAACAAACAGGCTTTCAATAGATTTTTTTTCTAATGTTTGTTTTTTGGAGACAGGGTCTCACTAAGTTTCTCAGGCTGGACTTGAACTCATGATCCTCCTGCTTTAGCCTCCGAAATAGCTAGGTATAAGTGTGCACTGATTACAGCTTGAAGAGATTCTTAAATTGGATATCATAAATGATGTGTGTATATATATATATATATATATATATATATATATATATATATATATTTTTTTTTTAATTCAGATCCAGTATTTATAGAATGTGTCTGTGAGACGAGTATCATTATGGGGATGTTGAATATAAGTAACTTTTCCAAGGCCACATCCAGAAAATTTAAAACACAAAATTTGTTTTGATAAAGAGATTCTGTCTAAAGAAGAGTGTATACATAGCTTCATTTTAAATTTACAAAGAAAAATTTAATTTGGATTTACATTTTGCTGTTTATATTGTGATTTTGAATGATACTATAGTCAAACCAAGTCTCCTTTAAAAACAAGAAAAAGCCACTGACTTTCCTATCAAGTATAGAGTTCTGAAGTCTGTGATTATGTTTTGTTGATTTCTTTTTGGAGTTATGATTGACTACGTGGCTAAAAACTAGTATACTTCATCAAAATCAAACAGAGAAGTAGAATGGCATTAAAATAATTGAATTTTGAAGACGTCTGAAAACTTTCAGAGGAGCCAGGACTTGAGGAGTCAAATGCACTTATAGGAAAAAAAATCTTTTAAATTTAAACCAACATTCTATGCCCAACTTTTCCTTTCTAGATATTAACTTGTCCTTGATACCAGGCAAGAAGCTATGTGCAGAGCTTAACTATTAATCTTTACTGAACTGTACTTGAGTGAAAATGTTGAATCAAGAACTCATTTAAATGCCTAATTTAAAACATATAACAGTGAGTATGGGGAAATAAAAATTCTTGAAAAAGCAATCATTTTTTGGAGAAAAATATTAGAAAACCCTAAAAGGGAATATCACATATTCAAGAAAAACTGATAACATTGTAGTTATTCAGAAACAAAATATGAATAAATTTTAGAAAAAACCTGAATACCTGTGTAATATGATTAAGAATAAATAGAGTTAACAACTCTGTTTTAGTAGAATCAGGTAATTATATCCTAGATGCTGAAAATCCACATAGAAATCCACAATTATTCTAGTTTTAACTCTTCACAAAGGATTGTCCTAGCTTTAAGGAAATAGCATTATAAAATTGGTAATTTTATTGATCATATTTTTCCTCAATGTATTTTTCTGCCTGTATATTTTTAACAAAATATAATTATACTTTAGTAAATTATGTAAAAAATGTTCCAAATATCCCAAATTATGAATGATTTCTATTAGAATATTATCTGTGAAGAATATAAAGATAATGTACATTTTTTGCTATAGTTTCCTTCAAGTAACTTTGTGCAGGCAAAATGAATCAATTTAGAACTGTTTTATGTTTCAAACATATAGATTTTATTATAAGATAATATCCTTTTAAAAGCACTATAGTTGAGATTTTAAAAATTATACTGAGTGTACTTCTCTGCATGCCACCAAATGAAATGATGATTGTATTTATTATTATACTGACTTTTTCCTGTAAAAAGTTTTGAGATTTTTGGAAGCAGGGATTTCATTCAATTTTCCTCGTACTTATATAGAACTGTACAATAAAATCCCTCCAACATATATTGGCTATATTAAATTGAATTGCAATGAGGTTAAATTATACTAAATTAAAGTATCCCAATGAACTATAAATTGTCTTTTCAGAAACTACCATCTATTTAGTACTTGTCACCTGGAGATCTGGAATATTTTCTGGGTAACAGTGATATGAAATTAACAAACATTATAACTAATACAGAAAAGGACTTGGCATTTATGATAATCAAGATGGAATGCATTGTCCTTTTATCCTCACAATCATGTTTAGCTTAGATCCATTACAGAATTGTGAAATAAGTGTTTTGAAAATAATAAAGAGAATTTTAACAGGTCCTGATAGTACATGCCTGTTATCCCAGCAATTCCGCATATTAAGGCAGAGAGATTATAAATTTTTAAGTTCAGCCTGAGCCACTTATCGAGACACTGACAGAAGAAGGAGGAGGGCGAGGAGGAGGAGGAGGAGAAAGAGGAGGAGGAGATTGGATGGAGAGCTCTTGGTTTCAATCCCCAATACTACAAAAAACAAATTAATGAATAAATAAAGAAGTAAATAAATAAATAAATAAAATTGAAAAATCTTAGCTCTCATCTTTTCTGTTTGCCAATATTTAAGTCACAAAAGAACAAAATTGGGATAAGAACCTAAGGTAACTCTCTAGAAAATCTAATAAATTTGGTTTTCATTGATAACAAAAAAATCTATATTTTAATTTTAAGCAAGCATTCTTCTTAACTGTCTTAAACTATATGTATGAAAAGGAAGAATTTTTAATTCCTTAAAAATATCTAAATTAGGAACCTGTAATTGAATGCAAGAATATTTTTTTAATAAAGATGTTAAATTTATTCACATTTTGCTTCATTTAATACCTTTTTTCCCCCCAAATAAGATCTGTTTTGCTCTTTTAAACCTCCTGGAGGAAACAGATCAGGATCTCAATGTTAATGTGAAGTGATAGGAAGTCTGAATCATAGAGAAAACTCATTATTACTTTAACTTAACTTTCAGCAAGCCTGAAGTTAATTTGTCATAGATTTTAGAACATTTGTTTATCTGCACTGAATTTTATCAAAATTATCAGTTCTTTTCTAAAATTAAGGGAAGACTGAGAATTAAAATATTGTCCAGTGATAGAGAACTAGGACCAAAAAATCTCAGTAAAAAGGAAGTGATTGATACAACTTTGGCAGCAAACAAATATCATTTATTTAGCCAAATTAGTCATTTTAGGATATCATACTGAGGTGACTATGCATAAATCTACCACAAAAAAATTAAATAGTTACCATATGTCTTCTTTTAAGATGTGTCCATTCAGATCTCTTGCCCAGTTTTAAATAAGATTTATTTTTCTTTATATAATATTGTTTGCATTCTTTATATATTACATATATTGATCTATGTAACAAACATTATAACTAATACAGAAAAGGACTTGGCATTTATGATAATGATATATGTTGCCGAAATATTTTCTCACAGTCTACGTATTCTCACATATCTGACATTTTTTTCTTTTTTTACAGGTAAGTGCCTTTTATTTTGATGTAATCCTATTTGTACTTTGATGTAATCCTATTTGTACTTCTGTTGCCTGAATTTTTGGAGTCAAATCTAAAACATCATTGATTACCAGAACAATCTCATATAGTCTTCCCTTTATTGTTTATTTTAGTAGTTTTATAGTTTCAGGTCTTATGCTTAAGTCTTTGATCCATTTTGTGCTGATTTGTGTGTATGGTGTCAAAAAGGGGTCCAATTTCATGTTTTTCCCTAGGAAATTTTCCCAGCATCATTTGTCAGAGACTCCTTTTCCCATTGTATAATTATTGGCCACTTTGTTAAAAATCAATTGATTATGTATGTTTGAGCTCATTTCTGAGCTTTTATTTCTATTCCATTGATCAATGAGTCTATTTTTCTATCAGGTACCATGACAATCTGTGTGTGATGCTTCCAGTTTTGTTCCTTTTATTCATGATTGATTTCAATATTTAAGGTTTTTTTGTGTGCTTTCATGTGAATTTTAGGATTTTTTTCTGTTTCTCCAAAAAGTAACATTGGAGTTTTCACACAAGTTTCATTGAATCTATAGATTATCTCAAATATACGATATTTTAACAATAATATTTTTTCTAACTCATGAATATGTGATATCTTTCCATTTATTGCATCTTCTTCAATTTCTTTTATTAATGGTTTATAATTTTCAGTGTGCAGGTTTTCATCTCCTTGGTTATATTTATTTCCATGTGCTTTACTGTTTTGTGACTGTAAATATGATTATTTTCAATTTTTTTAAACTTTTTGTTGCTATAGAAATGATATTGATTGTTGTATGCTAATTTTGTATCCTGAAACTTTACTATATTTATTAGTTCTAACAGAGTCTTTGGGGGAATATTTAGGGTTTTCTCTATTATAAGATCATGTCATCAGTGAATAGAAACTACTTTACTTCCTCCTTCTCTACTTGAATGACTTTTGTTTCTTTTTCTTGACAATTGCACTGGCAAGAACATTCATGTTGAATAAAAGTGGTGAGAGTGGACATCCTTGTCTTATTCCAAATCTCACAGGAAAGGGCTTCTATTTTTCACATATGAGTATATTGTTACTTGTGGCTTTTTATATGTGAATTTCACTATGTTGAGATATATTATTTTTATGCCTAATTTGAGATACATAATTAGAGAAATACAATTTAAAACCACAATGAGCTATTACCTCTTTCCTGCCAGAATGAAAATTATGACAAAGAGAAAAGATAAAATTGATGAAAGATGTGGAGAAAAGGGAACGTTTGTGCACCATTAGTGGGAATGTAAATTAGTATAGCCATAACAGGAAAAAATGTTTCAAGGGTCCTCAAAAATTAAAAATAGAGCTGACATATAATTCAGCAATCCCATTACTGAGTATTTACCCCAAATATTTGAAGATGGTATGCCGAAGAGATGTCTATATGTCCACATTCATTGCAACATTATTTATAAGAAACGTGCTATAGAATCAACCTCCAAGTATCTATCAATAGATGAATAGAAACAGAAACTACCATATATACAATGGAATATTATTCAGATTTTAAAAAGAAAAAAGTGTTATTTGTGACAACATAGGTGGAATGGGAGACCATTATGCTAAGTGAAATAAGGCAGACACAGGGAGACAAATACTATATGTTCTCACTTTTACACGGAATCTAAAACAATTTAACCAAAAGAAGAGAAGAGTAATTATTGGAAGCTAGGATGTGGGCCAAATGGGAGATCATGATCAAAGGGCTTAAGACTCAATTATCCAGGAAAAATATGGTTTCTTTTTGAGATACATTGCATACTGGGCATATAATTACTAATTTACATTTTACAATTGCTAAGAGAGTAAATTTCAAATGTTCTTATCACATAAATGATGACTTAGAGCTTAGACAATACTGTCTTAGAGTATGTTAATTAGTTCAATTTGATTATTTCACATTGTATTCATAAATCATAACATCATATTTTACCCCATGTATTAGTCAGCTTTTTGTCACTGTGACCAAAATATCTGATAAGAACAACTTTGAGGATGAAAGATTTATTTTGCTCACAGCTTCAGAGGTTTGGTCTTTGGTCTTAAATTCATGGTTAGCATGCCTCAAAGGCAGAGACCTCATGGTGGAAGGGCAGGGTCATGGAAAGCAGCTCACCTTCTGCCAGTCAGGAAGCAGAGCCAGTAAGAGGCCAGGGACAGACATTGTTTGCCAATTCATGCTCCCAGTGGCCTGCTTTTCTCAGCTATACCCAAACTGTTTATAATTTTCATCACCTCCCACTAAGTCCATTCAAATTATTCATCTATAAAATGATTAATCTACTAACATGTCAGAGCTCTCAGAATCCAATCATTTCACCTCTGAACATTGCTACATTAACTAACATATAAGAATTTGGTAAACATTGCAGACACAAACCATAATATTCCCTAAATGCATATGACTATAATTTATCAATTTATAATTAAAAATCTAAAAAATGGGTCAACTGATGTCACCAATGATTTCTCTACTTTTTTCTCATATCACTTTTGAAAGTTCACTGTTCATTTTGCTGGACAGGACTCTTTGAGCCTCTTCTGGTTCTGAATGCTGCCTGATTCATGTATCATTCTGATAAACTCAAATAAACTGTGAAGCAACACATAGCTGTTGAACAAAAAGAAGAAGAAGTAAAGCACCTAGTGTGATTAAGCATTCATCTGCATTCAGTTCAGGAATTGGAAACATGTTGCATATGTTAAGCAGAAAGAGCACTAATTGGTGTGATTTTTGAGAGGAAAGAAGGCTTGGCTCCTAACTGTTATGTTGGTATAATTTCCCTGGGATAAAAAAAAACTTGACCTCATAAGAAAGCCACTACCTGTGCCATAGTCTGCAATTTGGGAAACCAGAAGTCTATCCATTGATGTTTTAGTTCAAGAACACTTGACCATTGCAGATACAAAGGGATTCCCATGGCCATTAGTGCCTCTTGACCCTTTTGAACCTGGAGAGCTGATGATGTACTGTTGCAAAAAGTCATGATACAATCATGACCAAGCTGCTGGTGTAAAACAGTAGCAAGAAAGTGGCTTCTACCTCCTTTATGCACTCCCCAATTTGTGGTGAGCCGTTTCTGTGAACTGTGGCCGCCATTACAAGATGGCGCTGGTTTCCCCTGTAGTCTGTGACAAACAACTCCTTATCAGAATGAGTTGGCACGCTGTGACTTGGCACCCTATGAGAAAAGTCCACGTGGCAGTTGTACATTGGGGCTTTATCTGCTTTATTAAGGCTGGGGCACACGGGAGTAGTAGTAGTGGCAGTAGTAGTAGCAGTAGTAGTAGTGGCAGTAGGAGTAGCAGTAGAAGTAGTAGTAGGAGTAGCAGTAGAAGCTAAAAGACATGTCAATACAAAGGCCTGAATAAACAGCTGAAAGAAGAAAAAGTATCAAGGACCTGAATAAACTGCTGAAAGAAGATTCCTGAGTTGCGTCTTCCTTGCGGACAAGGGGTCGCGACAAGTGGCGCCGAGACCCGGGAACCGGAACTTTCAGTCAGTCAGGGGTGGTGCACCGGTTAATCCCAGGTAAGTGGGATCTGCGATCAAAGCAGGGATAGTCCCAGTAAGTGGGATCCGCGTCCAAAGCGGGGTCAGCTCCTCTACAAAGAAAGAGAGAGCCTCACATTTATTGCAGCTGCACTGTGTACTTTCACTTTTGTTTTCTGTGTTTCTTTTGTTGTGTCATTTCGCTTTTGTTTTTTGTGTTTCTTTTGTTGTTGTGTCCTCTGTAGATAAAGAGAGAGCGGGGAAAAATAAATAAATAAATAAGACGCTCCTCTGTAGATAAAGAGAGAGCGGGGTTTTGTATTTTCACTTTCTTTATACTGCTTGGAACAGTATGGGTGCTACTTCCTCAAGCCCAATTTTGCTGGCCTTGGACGGGTTACTGCGTTCTAAGGGACTTAAAGTGAAGCAGTGCACATTACAGAGGTTTTTAGAAGAGACTGACTCTGTAGCTCCTTGGTTTGCTTTTTCAGGGAGTCTCACGATTCCCAGTTGGGACAAATTAGGGAAAGATCTGGATTTCGCTTACAAACAAGGAACTTTAAGGGGCGGTACCATTCCGCTTTGGAAATTAGTGAGGGGGTGTATAATGGATGGTAAATGCCAGAAAGCTGTGAGCGAGGGTCAGGCCGTTCTTGAGCAATTGCATGAAGAAAAATCGGAGGGGTCACATAGCGAGGTAGCAGAAAGTATTAGGAGTAAGAGTGGTGAAAAGATAAGGGAGTCTGAAGTTAAACAGAGGAGAAGGCTCTATCCGGACTTGACTGAGTTTAAAACTCCCAAGGACACAAGTAGCTAGGACAGTTCTGAGGAATTGGATCCACCCTAGCCGCTCTCAACCCCGCCTTCTCATCTTCCCCCTCCCTATCAGGCCCACAGAAAAGTCTTAATTGACCTTCTCCAGAATATTCACCATGGCTTATTTTAGGACTTTCAGCAAAAGAATCTCTACAAAAAGGTTTAATGTAGATAAACTTCCTATTTTCATGTTGCCCTGTTTTATTTGGCTACTGTCTGAAAAAATCAGCATTCCAGGCACTGGACACTCCCTTACTAGTTTTTCACAAAAATATGTAACAAGGCCTCTGGCCTTGAGCTGGGCTTCACAGTGCTGACTACATTTCTAAGATAAGGGAGTTACTAACTGGGCTCCATGGTAACAGCTGGCAGGAGGAAGAATTGGAAAGGGAGATAGAGGAACTGGAGGGTCGATTGAAAAAGTCAAGATTTAAAGCACCTACAGCCCCGATCGCTGTCACACTCCCTCCTTATAACCCCGATTGGGACAAGGACAACCCCAGAAGGCTGGGGGGTGTTCAGTGGCAGCCTAAGACGGCCCAAACTTCCCAGTAATTGAAAACTTGGATGCCGATGGACAGCCGGCCAGATAACATGTTCCTTTAGCCTTTAAGGATATTAAACAACTAAAGGAGGCAGTTACTAATTACGGATCCCATGCCCCCTTTACATTGACTCTCTTCGAGTCTTTCTCTGCCAATCAGCTGACACCTAGTGACTGGCAACAGCTTTGCATGGCTGTGTTGTCCGGAGGGGATTTTTTGTTGTGGAAAAGTGAAAATCAAGAGAGGTGTCCCGAGCTAGCCCGAGTCAATCAGGACGCCGGCTTCCCACGGCATAACCTTGAAATGTTAACAGGCTTGGGACAATATGCTATCATAAATCAACAAATTAATTATAATCCTGGGGTCTATGCTCAGATAGCTACAGCAGCCATTTAGGCTTGGAAGGCTCTACCTATTTCAAATGCTAAAACAAAAATTTCCAAAATTGCTCAAGGACCCTCTGAGCCTTATTCTGACTTCCTTGCCTGATTGATACAGGTAGCAGAAAAAATATTCCCTAACTTGGAACAAGCCATGCCGGTCATTAAGCAATTGGCTCTTAAATATGCAAATTCCTATTGCCAAAATGCCATTAAATCTACCAGAGCAAAGAGTGTTGATGACATGATTCGAGCTTGTAAGGATATTGATGGAGCTCATATTACAGGACAGGTTCTGGCCGCTGCCCTCAAAACGGAAACAGGGGCCTGGCCCGGGCCCCGGAAGCCTAGGTGTATGGGGCAATCCAGGGACGGAATGGTACCCCGGGGAGTGGGCGACTTCGTCACCTCCCAGGGACCAACCCCTTTCTATCTGTAGACTCCCTAGGGAAATGCCAGGAAGTACAGGATGTACAACTGCAACCGCAGGTCGCAGAGACAGAACAAGCTGCTACCGCAGTAAGATCTTGGCCAGGCGGGGGAAAATGCAGACAAAATCAAACAAAATACAATCGGCTAAGAAAACTTGGAGAACTTTTGCCCTGAAAATGGGCACCAGACTCCATGTTGTTTGCATCACCATGGTAACCATGGGGTGCCTGGCCGGCATAGCTGCTTCCTGGTCCCACCTCCCACACTTTTGCGGGCTTCTGATTGGTTCTTCCACAGTCACTCAGACAGGACTTCTGGTCCCGCTTTCCAGCCACTAACCTGTACTGCTGTGTTTCAGGTTTCTACCGGAGCTGCTCAGAGCCTGTATTTTTTTTACAAAAAAATGCCTACCTGTAAATGCTAATGAAAGATATCTTTTTCAGACAAAATTTAATTCCACAGGTTTCTATGTTACAGTCCTAAATTTAAGCTAGTTCTAAGTTAAATAACCTGACTTTTTCTCTATAGTTGTGTTACTACATAATGTTCTATTGATGGGAGATATCAAATATGCTTCTTTATATTTTACTTTTAATTTTGAAGGTTATGAGGATGCATTTGCTCGCCACAGGAACAAGCCAGCAAAGTTCCTATGATGACCAAAAAATCCTTATTTTCATTGCTAACTATAAAAATAAAAATGTACACTCAAGGATCTTATTTCAGTTACATCAAGTGACGTCACATAGAAGAGTGCACTCCTAGTTAAAAATAAATTTAAATGGATCCAAATATTTTAAGACCACGTGGTTACATAAAGTTAATACAATTATAAGTTATGTTCTTATTCTTTATATATATATTTTAGATATTTAGATAACCTATATTTGTTAATCTATAAATTAATTAGCACATGCCTAATTGATTAGTTAATATATATTTGCCTAATTGTTTTTCTTCAACAGAAAACCTATAATTTAAGTTTTATATTTACATTTATCAGGTACTCTGTTTTTTTCAGTTACAGATATTTGAGATAAATGCGTTTACTATAAATTTGCTTTTAAGTAAAAATACAATCAAGTAATTTCTACTTCTCAAGGTTATTGTTCAAACTCATATAATGATAAATTATTATAATTATTTCTCCAAAATATCTAAAGGTTTTAACTTTATTTTCATTGATATTTCTTCTCAAAATATAATAATTTGTTTATAGATTCTAAGGTTTTCAAAAATTGTTCCAAAATATAAAAAGAAAAAAAAAAAAAAAACACATGCCTCCTCCTGGATGAAAAACGTTGGTGTCCTGTGATTTTTTTATTATTTTTTAACCTCGACGTCTCTCGCCGGACTCGGTTTCCGTTAGCCGGACTTGGCATCTGGAGGTCCTTACCGAGATTCGGAAAACAGAGGTAAGCAGACAAGGCTCACCTTCTAAGGGAGAAGGGGGAAGATTGGATCAAAGATAATTTAAAGAGACAGGGTACGTACCATGGGTAACTCAACAGTGAAACTTCGTCTGGCCAACGAAGTTAAAGAACTGTTAAACAAACAAGGAACAGAAATAAAAACCAAGACAGCAACTGAATTCGTTGAAGCTATAGCCCAGGCTTGTCCTTGGTTTCTGACGGGAGGCTTTCTTAATAACAGTGATTGGGATTTGGTAAAGCAGGATCTCCAAAAGTTGTTGAGGGACCAAAGTCCAGATAGAGTCCCGATTGCTACTTTCTCTCTATGGAGATTGGTAAAGGATGCTCTTTTAACTGATAAAGTGAAGATTAAGGAGCAGCTTGCTGAATGCAAACAGGCTCTTAATCAGGTCCAAACTGCTGCCACTATTAATCAGGTTATTCAACAAACTTCCACCATACTCGATTCTCAAAATAAAGTTAACCAACATCTTTTGTCAGGGATTTTAGCTGCCAACCAAAGAATAGATTTACTCCAAGCTCAGGTAGAAGAATTGGCTGACTTGGTGCTTTTGGGTTGTGTTGACCAACATGCACATTTATGCATAACCTCTGTCAGATTTAATAATTCCAGGAATGCTTCCCGCATCATCGGAGAGTACTTGGCCGGAAATTGGTCCATGGTGGCAGAAAATTTGATCCAGTCTCAACTGACTCAGATAGCTGTTTTGAACGACACCCGTGTCATACCGGTGACTTTGGGACAATTCACCCTTTGGATTTCTTCTGCCTTTTCCTTTTTTAAGGAATGGGTGGGAATAGGCATTTTTGGTGCAATGTGTTGCTTTGGTATGTTTCTCTACTTGTGGTTTCTCTGTCGCCTCAAGGCCCGCAGTGCTCACGATAGGGCTATGATCATACAAGCTCTTGCTGCTTTAGAAAATGGCAACTCGCCACAAGTCTGGCTTGTGCATCTTAAACAGTAAACCTTTGACATGGTCGTTGCACCCCAAGTTACATTACACTGGGATCGACATGTCCTTCTTTTGTCACTCTTCTAGTGTTGGAACTTCTACCATATCTTTCCTTTGTGCATACCTCTCCTCCCTGCCTTTCTGCACTAGGATCTTTGCTAGCTAATCTTACAGTCCAACTACACCTGCCATTTGATGGTGATGGTCATGGGTCCTGTTTATGGAGGCGGTTACCATAACAATGTCCTGTTGGCCACAACACGCTGAGCTGATCTTGTAGTACCCAGTGACGGGCAACTTCCACGCTTGCACTGCAACCTAAGACAGGGGAGTGGGGCCTCCCCAGAGACGGGTAAGCAGTGCAGGGGCGGTGGACGACCTAAGACAGGGGCTACTTGATTCCCTTTGACATGCAATAAACAAAAGAGGGGAACTTGCTGATAGCAGGCCTTCCCTGGCCCCCGGGGCCCAGCCCCCAATTCCTTGTTCTGCATGTCAAAGTGGCCAGTTCACAAGGCCATGACATATGTGCTCCACGGGAACGTCTTGACCTTTATCTAACAATGGCAGATGTCACAACCAAATTTCTCCCCCTCTCTATTGTCCGTGCCTTTCTCTTAGGGTGTTGCCAACTTAATTTTGTCTGCACTACAAAGACAGCCTCAGCTGTCCCCCTTTGTCTACCATCGTCACGATACAGGATGCGAGGCAAGGCACTGCACTTGAGTGATCCACTTGAGTGGACCTCAAGGGGAGCATGTCCTATTGCATGCGGGTTTGACGTCCACGCCCCGCCCCACGAAAAAAGGCGTCGGCTGATATGGCCTCAGGTTTGGGGAAGGGCCCTCCTTAAGGCTGGGCCATACTATGCAGCCACTTCTGTACAGTGGGATAGGACCTCTACTCTCGCCTGTATTGTCGTAATAAAACAAAAAAGGGGGAACTGTGGTGAGCCGTTTCTGTGAACTGTGGCCGCCATTACAAGATGGCGCTGGTTTCCCCTGTAGTCTGTGACAAACAACTCCTTATCAGAATGAGTTGGCACGCTGTGACTTGGCACCCTATGAGAAAAGTCCACGTGGCAGTTGTACATTGGGGCTTTATCTGCTTTATTAAGGCTGGGGCACAAGGGAGTAGTAGTAGTGGCAGTAGTAGTAGCAGTAGTAGTAGTGGCAGTAGGAGTAGCAGTAGAAGTAGTAGTAGGAGTAGCAGTAGAAGCTAAAAGACATGTCAATACAAAGGCCTGAATAAACAGCTGAAAGAAGAAAAAGTATCAAGGACCTGAATAAACTGCTGAAAGAAGATTCCTTGCGGGCAAGGGGTCGCGACACCAATTCACACAATTGTTTCTAATTAGCAATATGTAATTAAAAAAAACTTGCAAAGCATCTTTTGAAATGTAGTTTTTAATTTCGTATTCCCAGCAGTATACAAGTTTGTGAAAAGAAATGGGAATAGATGATCACCAATTATTATGCACCATATTCAGGACATTTGTAGTTGGCAGGTATTAGTTATTGATTGCCATGTAACAAGCTACCTTAAAGTGAAGCAGCTTGAAATAAAAAATATTAATTTTCTAATAATTGACATGGATCAGGAGTCAGGCAAAACCATCTGCATGCCTCTGCCTCAAGGTCTCTCACAAAGCTTCAATCAAGATGTCCACTGGGGTTGTGATCTCACCCAAAAGCTTGACTGTGAGAGAGATCACTTCCAGACTCATTTATTTATGAGCTTTGGCAGCATTCTGGTGTTGTTGGCTGTCTATTGGCCAGCATCCACCCTCAGTTCCTCACACGTGTGTCTTATCACAGGAAAGCTCACAACATGTCAACCAGCTTCTTTCAGAGAGTGAACAAGAGACTGAGAGTACCATCAAGGTATGTAATAGAGCCTTTTAATAACCTAACCTCAGAAGCAACATTTTAACACTTGCCATATTCTGTTCCCTAGAAGTTTAATTGCTAGGTCCATCCTACAGTCAGGAAAGTTTTGCACCAAACAGGAATCATTTAAGTTACCTTAGATGCTGCCTACCATAGCATCTAACACCTTTAATTCATGTGATCCTGTTCTCCACTTAATTTTCCTTGTCATGTGTTTTTTATTTTCATAGGAAAGAACAACATGAAATTAGTGGTTTTCTGTTATTATTTTCAATTTCCTATGCTAACCATTTTACACATTAATCAAAAGCACTTAGGACACAAATAGTATGTTCCCCAAAATTATTTTCTCTTCTATGAAAAAACTTGTCAACAATGATTTACCTGCTTTAAATATATATTTATATACATGTAATAATATATTAAAGGAAAAATGATATTTATAAACATTATATAACCCTCTACTTTAACTGTATTTCTCTTACTAAATATTGTTCTTATCCTCCTTTTCAATTTAGCCTCATTTTTTTTCTTTTTAAAATAGTTTACGAAAAGATTTTCAAAGAATTTATAAACAACATGCATAAATTAAAGTATTTGTTACATGTTTTGTAAAATTAATAAAATATTTGTTTTTAAATTGTAACTTTGCATAATTCAATTTCACCTTGAATTTTTAAAAGTACCTTCAAAATTTAAAAAAAAACTGTTAAATTTAAAATTGTCATGTTTACTTTCAGTAATTGACAAATGTCTTTCAGTTTCAACTGGGGCATTAATTGCATTTCAACTGAAATTCACCTGATGGTAGCACATTTTCTGACACAATTTCAGGAAAAACAAAAATCATGGAAAGAAAGTTTTTAAAAGATTTGAAAGCATAGCTTTAGCCAGTCTACTGGTTATAGATGTTTACAGCATATTGAACCTGGAAAGTGTCAAAAGAAAGGGTTTTAATTTCCCTTCTATTTGAGTCTCAGAGTTCATAAAAAAAAGAGAGAGTTTCTTGTAGTAAACACATGCTGTTGCCATCTAGAATAGGGCTAAGGCCAAGTTTCTGTGTTTTCTAGCTTCCTTCCACCTTTTCTTATGCTTCTTATAATGTTTCTGAACCAAAGAGAGAGAAACACTGCATTTGTTATCACACAATTTGCAGCGAAGTGCTGTTTCTGGTTATAAGACAATTTCAGTCCAGCTGTTTTTAATATTGCAAAAAGCTTTTTTAAAAAAACCTGGAAATTACTATAGCAAGGAAACAACTTAACCTTGAAAAGTATCAGAGCCAAGACTAAAACAGCTGAGGGCAAGAGGAAGTGAAGAGAGGACACAGACGGGGATCCCTTTTCAGGAGATTTCTTCTTCTCCACTTCCCAGTTGCCTCACATTTCTGCAATCTTCTACTGATGATTTTTTTTTTACTCCATTTAATTCTTGAAATGGAGTAAATAGGAAAATCTGTTTAAATCAACTTTAAGTCAAATTTTCTTTTTCTAATAATTTAAAAATATTTAGAATGATTTATAAAATTATTGTGACAAATACTTTTGTTCAAATACCATGTTCCTTTAGGGTAGGATATTATGGACTCGTGTTTACTTAAAAGTGGTTAAATTCATTTTAGACAGCCTACAACTTTTACCTCGCTGGGTTAAGAGACAGATGTTTTTCAGTCTTAGGTGTGAGATGGCAACTTGCTTATCAGTATGATTTCTAAAAGCTCTTATTCCATTCCACAGTCTCTTTTCTTTCTTTGTTTTTTAAATTTTATTTTAATTAGGTATATATGACAGCAGAATGCATTTTATTCATTGTACACAAATGCAGTACAAATTTTTACTTCTCTGGTTGTACATGATGTAGCATCATACCATATATGCACTCGCACATGTACCTAGGGTAATGATGTCCATCTCATCCCACCATCTACCCTGCCCTCATTCCCCATCCCCACCCTCCCTCCCCTTTGTCCCATCAAAGTTCTTCCATTTTTCTCTTGTCTCCCCCAATCACCGATCAGTGTTCACTTATCAGAGTATTTGGCCTTTGTTTTTTGGGGATTGGCTTACTTCACTTACCATGATATACTCCAACTCCATCCATTTACCTGAAAATGTCATAATTTTATTCTCTTTTAATGCTGAATAGTATTCCATTGTGTATGTATACCAGAGTTTCTTTATCCATTCATCTATTGAAGGGCATCTAGGTTGCTTCCACAGTTTAGCTATTGTGAATTGAGTTGCAATAAACATTGATTTGGCTGAATTACTATAGTATGCTGATTTAAAGTCCTTTGGATATAGATCAAGTAGTGGCATATCTGGGTCAAATGTTGGTTCCACTAAAAGTTTTCTGAGGAATCTCCATACTGCTTTCCAGATGGGTTATACCAATTTGCAGTCCCACCAGCAATAAATGAGTGTGCCTTTCCTCCCACATTCTCACCAACATTTATTGTTGTCTGTATTCTTGATAACTGCCACAGTCTCTTTTTTGAGTCATGCCAATTTAATTAATAGAAAATGATAATATTATTTATTAATAGGTATTAGTACATACATATTTATTATTAGATAAACAATCTTTTATTTTTTTATTTTTTTTAATTTATTTTTTTAATGTTTGTTGTTCAAAACATTACATAGTTCTTGATATATCATATTTCACATTTTGATTCAAGCGGGTTATGAACTCCCATTTTACCCCGTATACAGCTTGCAGAATCACATCAGTTACACTTCATTGCTTTACATATTGATAAACTCATGTCTGTTGTATTCTGCTGCCTTTCCTATCCTCTACTATCCCCCCTCCCCTCCCCTCCCCTCCCCTCTTCTCTCTCTACCCCCACTACTGTAAATCATTCCTCCCCCTTGTACTGTTTTTCCCTTTCCCCTCACTTCCTCTTGTATGTAATTTTGTATAACCCTGAGGGTCTCCTTCCATTTCCATGCAATTTCCCTTCTCTCTCCCTTTCCCTCCCACCTCTCATCCTTGTTTAATGTTGGTCTTCTTCTCGTGCTCTTCTTCCCTAGTCTGTTCTTAGTTACTCTCCTTATATCAAAGGAGACATTTAGCATTTGTTTTTTAGGGCTTGGCTAGCTTCGCTTAGCATAATCTGCTCTTATGCCATCCATTTTCTACCAAATTCTGTGATTTTGTCATTTTTTACTGCAGAGTAATACTCCATTGTGTATAAATGCCACATTTTTTTTAATCCATTCGTCTATTGAAGGGTATCTAGGTTGATTCCACAGTCTTCCTATTGTGAATTGTGCTGCTATGAACATCGATGTAGCAGTGTCCCTGTAGCGTGCTCTTTTTAGGTCTTTAGGGAATAGACCGAGAAGGGGAATGGCTGGGTCAAATGGTGGTTCCATTCCCAGCTTTCCAAGAAATCTCCATACCACTTTCCAAATTGGCTGCACCAATTTGCAGTCCCACCAACAATGTACAAGTGTACCCTTTTCCCCACAACCTCGCCAGCACTTATTGTTGTTCGACTTCATAATGGCTGCCAATCTTACTGGAGTGAGATGGTATCTTAGGGTGGTTTTGATTTGCATTTCTCTGACTGCTAGAGATGGTGAGTATTTTTTCATGTACTTGTTGATTGATTGTATGTCCTCCTCTGAGAAGTGTCTATTCAAGTCCTTGGCCCATTTGTTGATTGGGTTATTTGTTATCTTATTGTCTAATTTTCTGAGTTCTTTATATATTCTGGATATTAGAGCTCTATCTGAAGTGTGAGGAGTAAGATTTGTTCCCATGATGTAGGCTCCCTATTTACCTCTCTTATTGTTTCTTTTGCTGAGAAAAAACTTTTTAGTTTAAGTAAGTCCCATTTGTTGATTCTAGATGTTAACTCTTGTGCTATGGGTGTCCTATTGAGGAATTTGGAGCCCGACCCCACAGCATGTAGGTCGTAGCCAACTTTTTCTTCTATCAGATGCCATGTCTCTGATTTGATATCAAGCTCCTTGATCCATTTTGAGTTAAGTTTTGTGCTTGGCGAGAGAAAGGGATTCAGATTCATTTTGTTGCATATGGATTTCCAGTTTTCCCAGCACCATTTGTTGAAGATGCTATTCTTCCTCCATTGCATGCTTTTAGCCCCTTTATCAAATATAAGAAAGTTGTAGTTTTGTGGGTTGGTTTCTGTGTCCTCTATTCTGTACCATTGGTCCACCCGCCTGTTTTGGTACCAGTACCATGCTGTTTTTGTTACTATTGCTCTGTAGTATAGTTTGAGATCTGGAAACGCTATACCACCTGATTCACACTTCCTGCTTAGTATTGTTTTTGCTATTCTGGGTCTTTTATTCTTCCATATGAATTTCATGATTGCTTTCTCCATTTCTACAAGAAATGCCGTTGGGATTTTTATTGGCATTGCATTAAACCTATAGAGAACTTTTGGTAATATCGCCATTTTGATGATGTTAGTTCTGCCTATCCATGAACAGGGTATGTTTTTCCATCTTCTAAGGTCTTCTTCAATTTCTCTTTTTAGGGTTCTGTAGTTTTCATTGTATAAGTCTTTCACCTCTTTTGTTAGGTTGATTCCCAAGTATTTTATTCTTTTTGAGGATATTGTGAACGGCGTGGTTTTCCTCGTTTCCATTTCAGAGGATTTGTCGCTGATATACAGGAATGCCTTTGATTTATGCGTGTTGATTTTATAACCTGCCACTTTGCTGAATTCATTTATTATCTCTAATAGTTTCTTTGTAGACCCTTTTGGGTCTGCTAGGTATAGAATCATGTCATCTGCAAATAGTGATAATTTAAGTTCTTCTTTTCCTATTTTTATGCCTTTAATTTCTTTCATCTGTCTAATTGCTCTGGCCAGTGTTTCGAGAACTATGTTGAACAGAAGTGGTGAAAGAGGGCATCCCTGTCTTGTTCCAGATCTTAGAGGGAATGCCTTCAATTTTTCTCCATTCAGAATGATGCTAGCCTGAGGCTTAGCATGAATTGCTTTTACAATGTTGAGGTATGTTCCTGTTATCCCTAGTTTTTCAAGAGTTTTGAACATAAAGGGATTCTGTACTTTGTCGAATGCTTTTTCCGCATCTATCGAGATGATCATATGGTTCTTATTTTTAAGTCTATTGATGTGGTGAATAACATTTATTGATTTCCGTATATTGAACCAACCTTGCATACCAGGGATGAATCCTACTTGATCATGGTGCACGATTTTTTTGATATGTTTTTGTATCCGATTCGCCAGAATTTTATTGAGGATTTTTGCATCTAGGTTCATTAGAGATATTGGTCTGTAGTTTTCTTTCTTTGAAGTGTCTTTGTCTGGTTTCGGAATCAGGGTGATGTTAGCCTCGTAGAATGAATTTGGTAGTTCTCCCTCTTTTTCTATTTCCTGAAATAGATTGAAAAGTATTGGTATTAGTTCCTCTTTAAAGGTTTTGTAAAACTCTGCTGTATACCCGTCCGGTCCTGGGCTTTTCTTAGATGGTAATCTTTTGATGGTTTCTTCTATTTCCTAAATTGATATTGGTCTGTTTAGGTTGTCTATATCCTCCTGACTCAATCTGGGCAGATTATATGACTTAAGAAATTTATCGATGCCTTCACTATCTTCTATTTTATTGGAGTATAAGGATTCAAAATAATTTCTGATTATCTTCTGTATTTCTGAAGTGTCTGTTGTGATATTGCCTCTTTCATCCCGTATGCTGGTAATTTGAGTTCTCTCTCTTCTTCTCTTCGTTAGCATGGCTAAGGGTCTGTCAATTTTATTTATTTTTTCAAAGAACCAACTTTTAGTTTTGTCAATTTTTTCAATTGTTTCTTTTGTTTCGATTTCATTAATTTCAGCTCTGATTTTAATTATTTCTTGCATTCTACTTCTTTTGCTATTGTTTTGCTCTTCTTTTTCTAGGATTTTGAGATGAAGTATGAGATCATTTATTTGTTGGTTTTTTCTTTTTTTAAGGAATGCACTCCAAGCAATGAATTTTCCTCTTAGAACTGCTTTCAATGTGTCCCATAGATTCCGATATGTTGTGTCTGTGTTTTCATTTAACTCTAAGAATTTTTTAATTTCCTCCTTGATGTCTTCTAAAACCCATTGATCATTCAGTAACCTATTGTTCATTCTCCAAGTGATGCATGATTTTTCCTTCCTTCTTTTATCGTTGATTTTCAGTTTCATTCCATTGTGATCAGATAAGATGCATGGTATTATCTCTACACCTTTATATTTACTAAGAGTTTCCCTGTGACATAATATATGATCTATTTTTGAGAAGGATCCATGTGCTGCTGAGAAAAAAGTGTAGCTGCTTGATGTTGGGTGGTATATTCTATATGTGTCAATTAAGTCTAGGTTGTTAATTGTATTATTGAGTTCTATAGTTTCCTTATTCAGCTTTTGTTTGGAAGATCTGTCCAGTGGTGAGAGAGGTGTGTTAAAGTCTCCCATGATTATTATATGGTGGTCTATTAGAGTCTTGAACTTGAGAAGAGTTTGCTTGATGAACATAGCAGCCCCGTTGTTTGGGGCATATATATTTATGATTGTTATGTCTTGTTGGTGTATGGTTCCCTTGAGCAGTATGTAGTGTCCCTCTTTATCTCTTTTGATTAACTTTGGCTTGAAATCTATTTTATTTGATATGAGTATGGACACTCCTGCTTGTTTCCGCAGTCCATATGAGTGATATGATTTTTCCCAACCTTTCACCTTCAGTCTATGTATATCTTTTCCTATCAAATGCATCTCCTGCAGGCAGCATATTGTTGGTTCTTGTTTTCTGATCCATTCAACTAGCCTGTGTCTCTTAATTGGTGTGTTTAAGCCATTAACATTTAGGGTTATTATTGAGATATGATTTGTTCTTCCAGCCATAGTTTGTTTATTAATGCTATTAAACCTGATTTGTTTTCCTCTTTGATTATTTTCCCCCCTTTACTGTCCTACCTCCCACTGTTGGTTTTCATTGTTGTTTTCCATTTCCTTTTCCTGTAGTGTTTTGCCAAGGATTTTTTGAAGAGATGGTTTTCTAGCTGCAAATTCTTTTAACTTTTGTTTGTCGTGGAATGTTTTAATTTCATCTTCCATCCTGAAGCTTAATTTCGCAGGATACCCGATTCTTGGTTGGAACCCATTTTCTTTTAGCATTTGAAATATGTTATTCCAGGATCTTCTAGCTTTTAGAGTCTGTGTTGAGAGATCAGCTGTTATCCTGATTATTTTACCCCTAAATGTAATCTGCTTCCTTTCTCTTGTAGCTTTTAAAATTCTCTCCTTATTCTGTATGTTGGACATCTTCATTACAATGTGTGTAGGTGTGGATCTCTTATGATTTTTCACATTCAGCGTCCTGTAGGCTTCTAGGATTTGGGATTCTGTCTCATTCTTCAAGTCTGGGAAGTTTTCTTGTATTATTTCACTGAATAGATTGCTTAATCCTTTGGTTTGGAGCTCTGTGCCTTCCTGTATCCCAATGACTCTTAAGTTTGGTCTTTTGATATTATCCCATAGTTCTTGAATGTTCTGCTCATCGTTTCTTAGTAGACTTGCTGAGCTATCTATGTTCTTTTCAAGTTGAAATACTCTGTCTTCATTGTCTGATGTTCTATCTTCTAAGTGATCCACTCTGCTGGTAGTATTCTCAATTGAGTTTTTTATTTGGTTTATTGTTTCCTGCATTTCTAGGATTTCTATTTGTTTGTTTTTTATTACCTCTATCTCCCTGTGAAATTGATCTTTTACTTCCTGGATTTGTTTGTCAATGTGATCTTTCATTGTCTGATTTTGCTGTCTCATGTCTTCCTTGAGACTCCAGATCATCTGAAGCATGTATGTCCTGAGCTCTCTATCTGACATTCCATCTGTTGCAGCTATTACCTCTTCTAAAGTTGAGTTGACCTGCATTGCCTGTGGTCCTTTCTTTCCTTTTTGTTTCATACTGCTGGCGTTTCTTTCTGCTTGGTGAAATTGTTGTGTCTTTGATATTTTCCCTCTATTTATTTATATTGCTCTTGTATAGTTGAAAAATCACCCTTGCAGGGCAGGTAGTGGCTGTGATCCTCCTCCAATTAGTGTGATCCGTCTACCATGCTGGCAGGCCCTAGGTCTGCTCTGCTGGTCGGTCAAAGGTCCGCCTACCCAACAGGCGCCAGGGGCACCTGTGTCACTCCGTAGGTTGCTGGGCCTAACCTCCCGATGGGTCGCAGGTTCCCCTAGCTTGCAGGCACTGAGGGAGGGGCCGGTTCTGTCCCTCAGCAGGCCGCTGGGCCCGATCTGTCGGTGTTCACAGTCCCGCCTACCTTGCAGACACTGGGGGAGGGGACGGGCCTGGCCCTCAGCCGTCCGCCGTACCTGTCCTAGTGGGTCCGGTCCGCGTTCCCCGCAGGCGCGTATAGCTGCTCTGTCACTTGGCTGGTTGCTGGGCCTGACCCCTTAGATAAACAATCTTTTAAAACTTATGTCACAGGAGAAATTATGTGTTTCACAATAGTTTTCACCCTGGTGCTCAAGATGCATTTGTTCTTTCTCTGTAATAAAATTATTTCCTCTCCATTTTATATTTCTTCCTCTTTATTCCATTTTCTTTTGCTCAATTGCTCTTTTATTTTTCTTTATTCTATATCTATAAGCAGCTATTTTTTTGAATTAAGTATAATAAAAATCAATATCTTAGAGACAGAAAAATAGTTTTATCTTTTCTTAGTATAAGTGGCTTCAAATTTTGGGGACAAAAATATAATGCTAGTCTATAAATATGTATTATACTATTAAAGCTAAGCAAATGCTTCATTAAAATCAGAACAAATAAATTATAATAAAAGGAATATGAATATATAACATATAAATGTGTATAAAATATCTGGGTGCATGTGGGTACATGTATATGCAGTAATACAAAATATCCAAGCTGGGAAGAGAGGAGGAGTGGATTGAGGGGAGAGTTAATACAGTGTAACCAGGGGATAATGATCTTGTTGCGGCAAGGATAGAATAGAGTATTGAGAGCAAAAGTATTTCTCTGAGATATGAAATCTGTAAAATTTGTGGGTAAATAAAACCTACTTAAACTTTTACTATATGTTTTATTGTAAGTTCATTAATTTCCATCTTTGTTGTGGCTTGTTTCTATGATACTGGGGATTGAAAACAGGGGTGCTCTACCATGTGCTATGTCCCCAGGCCTTTTCTTTTATTTTTTAATTTTGAGACAGTTTCCCACTAAGTTGTTGAGCCTTGAAGTTGCGATCTTCCCACCTCAGCTCCAGAGTTGTTGGGATTACAGGAATGCACCACCATAGTTGGCTATCTGCCCTTTCGAGAACTTTTTTGATCCTAAGGATTTTGAATTGAATGAAATATGTTTCCTTGGAAAGCAATATTTTGTTAAATGTAATTTAAGATGGAAGAATAGAGATCCAAATATATATATACATATATCTATGTTTGTGTGAATAGATGCATCTATATAGATGCATATATAATACATATACAAATTCTTTTATTTATAAACATATATATATGTATCTATATGTGTATATATATATATATATATATATATATATATATATATATACATATGCACACATACACTCTTTTGAAAAAATTATCATCTTGGGAAAAATACTAACTTACACTCAATTTAGGGAATAGGTAAAATGATCGTTTTAGTACTAACGTACCAAAAGTTAAATTCTGAAAGGAAATACTTGTCTTAGATTAAGGCAGAACTTTAGAGAAATGTTTGGATACAAGTGTGGTATTAACAAAGTGTCCCCAGTGAAAGCCTGGGAAAGAGCAGGAGAGGTTGAACAAGAAATGGGTAGAAATCAGTCAGTAGGTAAGTTTTCAGGCAAAATTTGGAAAATAAATTATATTTTAGAGTGTTTTTTGCTGAGTCAAGGGATTTGGATGTTCGCAGGTTCGTTGCTTAGTCATTAACTGAGGAGCCATCTGAGGGTGGTAGTGTTGAGGGTTTACTCTAAGCACTCTGGTTCTGGATTTTCTGAATTATTTGTGAGAAAAACAGGTCCACAGCCCGAGGCCAGTCCTTAGAAGAAAGTTGCAGGTCTGGGATTCTGGAAATAAAGGCTCACAGAAGCAATAAGAAGGGCTAACAAAGTGGTTAAAATAAATTCAAGGGTATTTGGACAAAACATCAGCTGTGTACATTGACATAATCTAGATTTTTGTGTCACTGATGAAATCCTAAACCAATCTCTTTCAAATAGTTACTGATACAGTAAATGGTAAATAACAAAAACTATTATTTCTTAAGATCTATTGTTTGTATTGTAATGTATGCACAGAAAAATTTTACATTCTAAACACTAAGACATGATCATGGAAAAAATATTTTAGAAGTTTTAATACAAATAAGTAATGGGCATAATAAGTAATGTTGATATAGTTTTGGGAACTTAATTGCGCTGTTCTTTGTATTAAGTCTTATTTTGCTTTATTTTTAGATTCATTTAATATTAATATTTTACCACATTCAATTTCTCTATCTTTGCACATGTGTATGAGGAATTCCCTAGTGAGTTACACCTATTATGGTACTTTATTTCTTATTAACTTAGCATTTATCTCCTGATAGAAAAGGCCTTCTAATGCAAAGACCGAGCACAATTATATCATTCAGAAAATCTAATGTTGATACAATGATCTTATATAGTCATTGTTAAAGTTTCTCCAGTCATCCTTAGGAAAATAGCTGTTATCTTTTCTTAAAAAAATATTTTAATTAGGTTTATATGACAGCAGAATGCATTTTGATTCATTGTACACAATTGCAGCACAACTTTTCACTTCTCTGATTATACAAGACAAGGCATCACACCATATATGCAGTCATACAGGTACCTAGGGTAATGATATCCATCTCATTCCACCATCTTTCCTGCCCCTGTACCCCTACTCTAAGTATTGATCTTACACCGGTCAGAATGGCAATTATGAAGAATACAAACAACAAGAAGTGTGGGTGAGGATGTAGGGGAAAGGCACACTCATTCATTGCTGGTGGGACTGCAAATTGGTGCAACCACTCTGGATTTATTGCAGCTCAATTCACAATAGCTAAACTGTGGAAGCAACCTCAATGCCCTTCAATAGATGAATGGATAGAGAAACTGTGATATATACAAACAATAGCTGGTTGTCTTTAGGGAAATCCCACTACATCTATCTATGTATGTTTCTATCAATCAATCATTGATGTATATATAAAAGATAAGTTATCCCTACAAAGCAGCTGTTACAGCTATTTTCTTTATCAAGCAATTATCATGTAAATAATGATCACGAATTACTTTGAATTGTCCAAACATTTTAAATTTTGTGTAAATTTCTCATGATAATTTATTTTTAATTTAATAATTTAGAAAAAGATCAGGTCTATGTCTAACTAATAGTGTATTGGAGTCGATTTTTTTCTTGACTATTTGTTCTTTTTAAAATTAATTTCTAAGTGAATAAAATTTTTAAAATATTATTTCCTTAAAAGTACTCATTAGTTTAGTGAAAAGTGAACCAAAATCCTCCATTATATAATTTCATACAATATCGATTAGACTTTTTCCATGATCCAGGCTATTTTAAGATCTTCAGTTACACTAAGTCTTTTAATCCTCAGAATAATACCAAAAGATAAATACTATTATATTCTGCATTTATGAAAATAAAAATCTGGTACATCTAAAAAAAAGGTACAGTCCACCACTATCATTCTGTTTCAACAACCTTTCAGAGAATATAATGTAGCTTTTCTACCTATGATGTTCATTTAATATAGAATCATTTTTTTTTTGTTTTTGTTGAGGACTTTCATGCACTGAAGAGCCATATCTGTGTGAATATAATGGTCATTAGCCAATTAAAGATTAGTGAACATGTGTATATAAAGTAAGCTTGAGAAAAGTATTAATAAAGTCAAATTTATATTAAAATTTTGTATTTGGACATAATTAACAAAGTTTAGATCAACTGGAATAGGTAGATTATTCTGTCATTACAGACACATCATATTGTGAAATCACTTAGAATATGGGAGAATGCCAGTAATATCCTTAATATTACAAAAGTTAACCATCAAGTAAATTTAATTTCTCAATAGAGTATGAAATTATTTTAAAATGTTATGTTAAATCTATTTGATAACAGCTTTTGAAACAGTTTTCCTTGTTTCTTTTAGTTTTGGTTATCTATGTTCACCATTCTTAGTTTCTATTAACATGAAAATTTGAATTGACTTAAATAAATATTAGACGGGTATATTGATTTTCATTAAAATATGAATTAGTATGATAATGATATAATGCTTTTGGGAATTCCTTGGTTCTCAGTCATTTTCATCTGAGACCACCTCGCTAGTTTCACATCCTTAACTGGAACAGTTAACTTTCACATTAACATAGCCAGCTCAGATTACCTTATGATGTTCCAGATCTGATATCAAGCAACTAACTAGCTATTTCAAAGTCATATCCAATTCAATCAGTCTAAATGGAAATCAGGATCTTGCCCTGTAAATGTGGTTCTCCTTTAAAGTATGGTGTCTTCATCAATTATGTATTTCACCTCTCTTCTACGTGTGTACGCTGAATCTAAGCACCATATGAGAAATCCTCTTCCTCTTTACATTCCATGCACAACTCATTACCAAGCTCTATCACTATCACCTTCTAAGTTTCTCGAATCTGTCCACTTATCCCTACCTCCTTTGCTACAGTCATCTCTTATTTGATTATTTGCAAAAACTCAATAATGTGACCATTATCTGAGATCTTTATGAAGATTACCTTATTTAACCCTTCCTCTAGTAGGCTAGTACTATGATTTTCCTGGTCTCACTTGTAAGGTCACATGGTTAATATCACACAACCACTAAGTAGAAGACCTGAAATTTGAATCTGGTCTGTGGGGCCACTGAATATTACACTCAGCAATATTGAACCTAATCTAGAGCAACAAACATTTTGTTGACCTTGGATTGTAAGAATAATGTAACTATTTTAATGAAAGTGATGTTTCATCTTCAATTCAGCCTTATGAAATAAAGATTAATTCTTCTTCATATGGAAGTTCCTTAAATTATACTCTGGGTAAGAGAGCTCACTCTATTGTTTCTATAAGAATTACAGGGAATCTGATTCAAATCTTCTTTCCTTCTATAACCTGACATTTTACTTAACACAGAGGAGGAGTTTGGAGAAGTTTGAGGAGTAAAGAGTTAACATGTTCTTAGACTGCACCTATATATATCAGCCTTCTTAAGTAAGCCTTGGGAAAGTGCTGAATCTCAGTTTACTCATGGTTGTTGAATGTTCTGACAAGAGCCTGCAGTGCTCTTCTACCCCTGTAGATTGGGGAAGTACCCATGGGACATAAATTCTAGATGAACGGGAGACAGACATGACGTCTTGTTTTGAAAGCCGAAGGGATTGAGGTGCATTTGCTTCCAATGTCTATCTCACACTGACACAAGGATGGACTGTCTGCAAATTTATTTCATGGGGTCCTTTATTTCAAAGTTGCTTTATTTTTCTAGGGGATGTTCCATAATATAGATATAGTGGATGAGTTAAAAATCAAAATCTCTACAGTTGGGTTGAGACCAGACCCAGAGTTCCAAAGTCCTGAAAATACCAGCTGACCTAGAAGCTCTTTAGAATAAGTTTTTTTTTTCCTTCCTTTCTTTCTTTCTTTTTTTTTTTTTTGTCTCTTTGGAATAAGAAGTATTTTTGTTTTAAGTCAGCAATGTGTACTGTTTCAAATATTGGCTGTTGCTTTTCCTCCAGCTCCAAAGTCTACTGAAGAAAGCCAGCAACTCTCAATAACTTTCCTTACTACCAGTTATGATAATTCACAGTAGCTGCTTTCCCTTGAGTTGGTCTTGTGTGTCTCACATTCATTAGCAGTTTCTTTGTCTTTAAGTAACTCACAGAATATGGTAAAAGTATGGTGGGCTTCCAGGTGGCATTCAAACAAAACCCTATATACTGCAGCTGTATATCTTCTAGAGATTTTTTTTGTCATTGTTGTAGTTGACACTTGAAATACAACACAGATGCCAGATGTACTGATTTGCAGCTCAGAATCACGTTTCATACTCCGTGAAGTTGCTATCCTATGCATCTTCAAATCATAACTTGGTAGGTAGGAAGAAATACGTTGTAGGTAAGTTTTAATTTATGTTCTCCTTTTTTTTATTCTGTTTGAGCATTCCTGGTCTCATTGCTAAGGGTCCCAATTTAGATAAAGGCGTTAATCCATGATCTACAGCATTGACAAAGCAAGATAGATAGTTGCAGGAAATTTGAATATTTTCTCACCTCATTATCACTTCTGAGCCAGGCAGTTGTGATAACTTGATAAAAGCATTGTCAATAACTGTTCTCACTCAGACAGAAGCAGTTTTGAGATTTGTACTTATCTAATACCTCATCTGTTAGTAAAAATATTAGTTTGTAATGGGAGGGGATATGAAAATATGTAAAAGTAGGACTGTCTTTTAATATAGAAGTAGAGATTACTTCTATATAGAAATGCTTGCTTCAGAGATGCAAGAGAGGAGCCCCACAAATTGCAAGGATATTCTTCATCCTGGGAATAGAATGCATCTCTCCTGGATGTACTGTTTAGTAGGAGAGCTGGGGAGCTGAGTCCCCAAATGCTAACAGTTATTAAAGAGCTTTACTTTGACTCTCCCTTTTGGCTTCCAATACATATAACCTGATACTTTTTCTTAAAACTGTTGCAGCCAGAGAAGACTAACAGTTGTTAGAATATCTGGAAATGGAGTCTCATAAGATGTAAAATTCTGCCTCAGCCTATAACAACAATTAAAGTTTTTAGACAAAACTTCCCAAGTTAGAAAGGAGCAATGTAACAAGAAATGATCAGACAAAATATAACACTGCCAAAACAGCAGCCTGTACAGATATTATGAAATTGCAAAGAAGAGAGGAGGTCAAGCTGAACATTAAATTGTTGAAATGGAAGAAAAGAGTGAAATAGTCAGAGCAAAAGGAGAGGGAAAACATAAAAAGATTAAAACCCAAGGAGACTACAATAGGCAAGACAGATGAGATAATCTGACATAAAAAGAATTAGTGTTTCTGAAATAGATAACCCACATAAAGGGGGAAAATACAAAATGATACAGCACAGAAAAATGTATCACTATGGAATATTGGAGGCAATTAGCTTCTGGCTCAAATATCAAGGCACATTCTGAAATGTGAAACAACTCAAGAAATATATCTCTAATAAATAATTTTGGGAAAAGTCCAGTTATGCAATAGTTGAATCAAAATAAGAAGCTTGAGATGGAAGATGTGATACTGCATCACTTTGACAAAAATAATACATTCATTATTCCAAAAGAAGATCTGAAAATAGGACAAAGGGAAGGAACAAGTAAAAATGCATCTGTTCTGGAAATGGGATGAGTTGAAATATAGAATTAAGAATGAAATGTTTATAGAATAAGAGGAAGAGTCTTGATGTTCAAGAAATTGGAAAGAAGAGGAAAAGGGATTTTTCATGAAGGATTATATGAATCTAGAAGTACTGCTCAGTATTAGTTAATTCTTTGGTTGAATGCACTTATCTTTCTGAAAGTTAACCATGCTGTAGCTGGAATGTGTATGTGGGTTAGAATCTGAGGTTCATGATGACAGGGACGTTCATGATTTTATGACTATGTCTCCAGGAGCTACAATAATAGCCTAGCACCAACTTTGCAGCAAAGTAGGAGTTTGTTAAATATTTGTTGAACAAATAATATTTTGTTTTAGTTACTTTAGTAATATGCAACAAAATATTTTTATTGGAAAAGATAATTACTAAAATGGTGTTAAGGATCATTTTTAAAATTTCAATATTTATTTGGTTGTTTCTATCTACTGTGTTAATATTTAAATGAATATTTCCCCTATCTAGAATGTAATTTCTATCTGTCACCTCTCAAATTTATAAGATAAATCCTATTTCTGCAAAGGTACTTATATCAAAAATCATTTTCTTATAATTATGTCATTTTAGATGTTGAAGGTAATTTATAGATAACAGTTCAATCATTTAATTTCATTCAACTTTTTTAATATTAATTTATTTAAGTACTGAGGATTGAAACCAGGGGTGCTTTACCTCTGAGCTACATTCCCAATTCTTTTATCAAATTTTATTTTGTATTTTGAGACAGTATCACTTAAATTGCTTAGGGTCTCACTAAGTTGCTGAGGCTGGCCTTGAACTTGATATCCTCCTGCCTCAGCCCTGCAAATTGCTGGGATTACAGGTATGTGCCACTACACCCAGAAAGAGTGTATACAATACACATTTTAGAGAAAGAGTGAGATAATACACATTCCTAAGCAAGTCCTGGAGGTCCCACAGCTTTCAATATAAGATTATTCCTATTCTGCTATTTCAGGACTTTGCTTTATTTTTCTTCTTAAAAATTAAAGTTTTGCAGCATATAATATGTCAGTCTTTTCAAAGTATTTTCAAATGAGGCAAGTATAATTGTTTATTTTTAATATCAAAATATACAGTGACTTCAACTTTCTAGGTGTCTGGGTGTGCAAATCATAATTAAGTACCCTTGAATGAAAAACAAAGCGTGAACTGTTCAAAGTCTTCTGAACAGTCTGCCAAATTTTAGGAGTTATCATCACGACCCTTTGTTTACACAATTCCTTTTCCTGAAATTGGCCTTAATTTGTTATTCGCATTTCCTGTACCACTCACTTAAAATGTATAGTGGCTAACAGGAAAGAAAAGAAGATATGTGTTCCATTTACAAAATTTTGGCTGATGTTAACATTGTGATGAGAACATCTCCTTGACATTTTACAAAACATAAGCTTCTTGGCCCATTTATATGTAACGAGAAGTAATAGACTAAGATGCTGATAAGGAAATATGTAACTTAGAAAATGTCAGACAAAGGTATCATTTTGATGGAGTTTAAAGAAATTTATTATAACTTTTCACTTATTGGGCTAAAGTTTGTTAAGGTCTCTCGTGTGAGCAAGAGAAGTCTGACACAATGTAATGATCAGTATTGTTAAAAAATTGATGTTTGTCAATGATGTTTACTTCAAAATATTTCGATATATTTTCTTTTCTATGACAGTGAATTACTGAATGTTAAAGGAATAATAAAACTTGTCATTGCATTTATCTACTTTTTTTCTGAGTTGAGGAATCAATTCCTGTGGATTTTTATACAGGAAAAAAAAAAAAAAAACTAATGTAGACTCTATATGGATTTGTGTCTCCATCTCCCTTTCAGAGCCTCCATCTTTCTACCATCTCAACACGAGCTTGAAGCTTGTAGCTCATCTTTTCCACTCTTAGGATGTAGCATTAATTTCCTTTCTCCCACTGTTTCTGTCTGTAATCAGCTGTTAATATAAAACTCCTCTGAGAATAGGTGGTTACTGATCATGCATCATCAACAAAATAAAATGTTTCTTGGCCAAATCAAAACCCGAATGACTCCACTAAGTATTAATTTTATAAATGAAACACTCCATTATTGTTACATGCTATCTCATTCCATAAGCTGCTGAAAGTAAATATAGAACTGTTTTATTTGGATGAAAATTACTAAGCAGTTCAATTGATAAGTGCATTATGATATCGATACATTCAATGATAATCTCAGCTCCTGAATAATGTTGTTTTATAACCAGAATCATCCATTTTTAACTCTTAGTTAAAAAAATGTCATTCCTTAGATGAATGGATAAAAAAATGTGGCATCTATACACAATGGAGTACTATGCAGCAATAAAAAATGACAAAATCATAGAATTTGAAGGGAAATTGATGGCACTAGAGCAGATTATGCTTAGTGAAGCTAGTCAATCCCTAAAAAACAAATACCAAATGTCTTCTTTGATATAATGAGAGCAACTATGAACAGAGCAGGGAGGAAGAGCAGGAAGAAAAGATTAACATTAAACAGAGACATGAGATGGGAGGGAAAGGGAGAGAAAAGGGAAATTGCATGGAAATGAAGGGAGACCCTCATTGCTATACAATATTACATATAAGAGGTTGTGAGGGTAATGGGAAAATTAACAAGGAGAGAAATGAATTACAATAGATGGGGTAGAGAGAGAAGATGGGAGGGGAGGGGAGGGGGGATAGTAGGGTATAGGAAAAGTAGCAGAATACAACAATTACTAATTGGGCATTATGTAAAATTGTGGATGTGTAACCGACGTGATTCTGCAATCTGCATTTGGGGTAAAATTGGGAGTTCATAACCCACTTCAATCTAATGTATGAAATATGATATGTCATGAGCTTTGTAATGTTGTGAACAACCAATAAAAAAAAATAATAAAAAAAAAATTAAAAAAAAATGTCATTCTTGCCTAAAGCTTGGTGGTTGGACATGAGTGTTGTAGTGCAAAGTGCAATTTAATCCAGTTCCACTATTTGGGTTTTGGTTTTGCTATGTATAAATAGGACAAATGATTGCAACATCTCCCCCAAATTTTAGGAAAAATAAAATGAGATAATCTGCATGAAATCTGAGGCAAAGTATTTTGAATATACTACAACTTCATTAATGTAAGTATTCACTTTAATAAAGATGAGGAAAATACCTACATTAGTTCCTTTCTTCTTTTTTATATATAAATATGAACCATATTTGTTACCAATACAGACAGTAGATTCCCCTTTCCTGTACAATCAATGTTGCCTCAAAATTGTCTTGTAGTAGAATTGTGCACTTGCTTTTTCTTGTCCATCAAGAACAATTTTCAGATTTAAAATTGTGTAAATTGTGAATTTTACTGTCTTCCATAGATATATCTTGGTTACTAATTTTTGTTACTTTCAGTCTTCTAAGAAATTAAAAATACTTTTCTTGTACTATAATGAAATTTGGCATTAATTATTTTTTGAGATTTTTCCTTTTTTTAAAAGACTTTTCTCTTTAGTTGTGTGCCCAGCAGTGTGTGAGGTCTAACATTGTACTTCAATCCTTCTCCAATTCATTTAGAGGTTTTGTTAGTGTCATTTTCCAAAATATTGTCCAACATGAGGCACACCTATTTGATACTTTCTTCAAAGACATAGTATATCAAACAAATAGAGCTTTATGACATATTATTTTGCTGGACTTACAGAAGCAATGATGTATTAGCAAAAGAGGTTTATTGCCATTTTTATCAAAAAAGTAGTTTTGCTTCAATTTCTGTACAAAAGCACCAGGTTCCATATTTTATTAGAGATGTCTTGTTACTCAAATAAAACCAATATGTTTAATGTGAAACAGCAATGTAACACAGAGAACTGAGTGAAATTAAAGACATGAAGCTTATGCTCAAGGAACTTAAAAATAAAAGATGAGAAATGAATTTATTCTATACAAAAATGGGGAATAAACAACCGGTAGTGTAGGTCTGCTCTTCCTATCTGGTACAAGGATGATGAATGAGATGGGACTGAAGAGAAAGAAATGATCTTCTCAGCCTTGGGTGGTCATGGAATTTTGAGTAAGTTTTATATTTAAAAAGGACCTGAATAGCTTCCTAAGTAGAAGCAAGTGAGGCATTCCAAAAAGACAGAACATTGTGGTTCAAGAGCTGAGGTTAGGTGCTAGGCTATTATTCAAAAAGAGGCACTAAAGAAAGATATTAAGGAAAATAGGGAAATTGAGTGGGTTGGAAGACTTCTCTGAAGCAGCAGATGACAGGCAGGGCCAGAGTCATGAGGATTTCTCTCTGACATTGCTGGAGAATATTAAATTGGCAGAAAGTTACACATTGTTTTAAATGCTTATATGTTAAAATTAATTTTGTTGAGTGTTCAAAGTTTTAAATAATTAGTTTGGAGTTGTTTTACAATATAGACTACATTGTATATATATATATATATATATATATATATATATATATATATATATATATATATATTATTTTCTACTGTATCAATGGGTGGGATAACTGAATACTCTCAAGGATGATACTTGAAATGTTATTATTCCCATCTGCTAGCTGGCTCATAAATCTACATGAAAAGTTATTACACATGCAGCTCAACATTATATTTCCATGTGTTTTTCAAATGAGTTTGGTATATATCTTTTCTCAAGTGGTTAGAAACCTGGTTTTAATCCACAGCGGGTCTCATTCTGCAACATGAGGTTATGACAGATTTTAGTTGTAAGTGATTTATAGTTGTTTCAAAATTTTAAGCACTAAGTAAATTAATTTAGTTCATCTAATTTTTTTCTAGATGTGAATTTATGCTTGATGATCAAATAACCAGAATAAAGCTGTTTATTAACAGAAGGGTTTCATAAAATGTTATTAGTATAGCAGATGATAGAATTTTGCAACACGCCCACTTTATTTCATTTTTGGCACAAACCTGTTGGATTAGAAATCACTAGAGGTTTTTTTTCCTATGGGTAGTAGTAGTGTGTAATATTCAAGAAAGAATCGGTAGCCACACCTCAGTGAAATTTTTCCCAAATAAAATAGCTTTATTAGAATGATTCCAGGGATAATATGAAAGTCTCTCAAGTTGGTTCTATAACATTTATTAGATCCACCCTCCCCACCACACTGAAAAGGAGAAAACTTTGTATGTTTTGGAGATGATCCTATTTGTGGTAGTTTGATTGAAGTCCTGAGTACTCCTGGAACATATTCATTTCTGGCTTCAGAGAAAATAAGCTCTAAAATCCTCATAATATGCTAGGCTACCTGCAGCTGTTTTTAAAATAGTGCTTGGGAGAAGTTAAAGAATATTTGCAAGATGCACTGTGGATCTCTTATGGGTCAGCTTACCTTATTAAAAGTTTGTTCCCAGCAATTATGCAACTGGACCATTTGGAAGGGATTCCACATAGATCACTTTAGAATATGATTTTTTCTGGTGGTTTGATTTGGTACAGTTTATAATTTGTTTCTTTGAGATGAATGATATTTTTTATTTTTGTTTTTGTTTTTCAATTTTCCATGATAGGGATGGGCCTGTGCATGCTACACAAGAACTTTTCATCTGTGCTATATCTCCATTCCCATGGTGAGTAAAATTTTAATATCAGGATATAAGTATTGGATAAAGATGCTATGTGGTCCTTTGAAAATTTCAAACAAGTTTGATGTAGTTGAATACAGGTAATCAGAGCCAATGGTGCCTGGCAGATTGAGAGGACAGTGTCATGCTAAGAATTTCTGCCATTTTAGTTAAAGACGTCTTATTTCTTCATAAGCAGAAGTAAGAGGCAAAAGAAGCACAAGTAATTTCAAATTCTAAGGTAGTTAAACAAGATAGAGAGGGAAGACTCTAGCAATTCAGAACACAGTTATTTTTTTGGCTTTGGATTCATAATTTTTTCTTCTGTAACTGAGCCAAAACAAAACAAACAAACAGACAAACAACAAAAAACCCCAAATAAAGAAAAACAAAAACCCCAAGTCCCAAGCCAACACAAACAAACAAAACAAAAACTCACCCCAAAGCCTATAACCTAACAGACAAGTAAACAGTCAAAATAGTACCTTTGTTTATTTGTGGATTTTTCATGGTGAGAACTAGTAATTACAGACACAAGGAATAAACACAGAATACTACTTTTCACATCAAATATGCATCACACTGAGATCTTATTGTTGGAAGTTATGTTTGTGGGTAGAATTTCCTCCAAGAAATGGAGTTTTGTGATGGTGACATCCACAGTGCTGGACTTCCTCAGAGTGGCACCTGGTAGCTTGCAATCTAGAGAAAAGGGAATTTATATCATTTTAGCTTGATAAAGTGTTCTGTACTACTCTGTGGATATTTTGTTTTCCCATTCAACACCCTTATGAAAAATGGGTTGGGATTCTAAAATAATAATTTAAAGCTGGATTGATAGTTTAAATTTTTTTCTTTAGTTGTACATGGACACAGTACCTTTGTTTTATTTTATTTAATTTTATGTGGTGCTGAGGACCAAACCCCAGGCCTCGAATGTACTAGGCAAGCGCTCTACCACTGAGCCACAACCCCAGGCCCAATAGTTGTTGTTTTTTTTTTTTAAGAAAATATTAAAAGTCATGAAAGTTAATTTTTCAGAATTGGTAAACTGCTATACTTGATTTGAACAACCCAATTTGAAGCACTTTGTTTGAATTTATACAAAAGGTAGAGGTATTTATTCAAGTATTATTGGTTGATGGGACTTCACAGGCTTGAATTGAGGGGGCGGAAATGACCAAGGTATCCAAGCATATTCTCAGTAGTGAAGTAGTAAAACATTTGTTTATTCTGAAAAGCACAGGGAATGGACCCTTGGGGCTCCATGATATTAAGAAACAGGTAGGAGGGATGACCTGTCCCTGAAGCAACTCAATATTTGGCATGGCATTCGTTTGGACATTTTTATCAAGTGTATGAACAAATAGTGAAAGAATGTGTAAGCCCTGTGGGAATGAAGAGGCTGTTGCATCAAATTTTCGGACTATGATAGTCTATGGTACACACATATGTTCCTATCAGAAGAAATGAGACATTTTCAAGCTCTTTAAAGTTAAATGAGATTGGAAAATGCTACATTATATGTTAGAATTATTGGTTACCAGAGGGAATATGGATATTATTTCCCCTGTCTTCTACTGGGTTGCCCCCTGCCATTTCATTTGTACACAGTCATAACCTCTGAGGTCTTGAGGAAGCTGGGAAAGTGTTGAGATGCAAATTGGAACTATAAAAGTGAAACATTGTAACTTCTGTTATATACAGTCAGTTTTAAGATCTGACATTAATTGAAAAGGAGAGTCTAGGATTATAATGGCTTGAGGTTTTACCGGGTTATATCTTATATCTCTTGCATCCACAAAAAAAAAAAAAAAAAAAAAAACAGTGAAATTAAAACAAATTATTTGCTAATATTATTATTTAATTTCAGATCTACTTTGAGTGGCTTGTTGGATCTGTTCCTTTCCTGTTTCTCTGAACAACACAGGAAAATAGGACTCCTTTGTCCTCTACCATTGAGGAAAATGTGCTTTAACCTGAAGGCTCACAATTGTCAAGATACAGGAATTGGTTTTTAATTGATGTGTCATCTTTCATGATAGCTGTCAGCTTTTTGTACTCAAAGACACATTTCTGTCATTTTCCTAGTGAATCTCAAGTTTCCTCTGTGTTCTAACCAAGCTTATCTCATTTCCATCCACCAGGTCACCCAAAGAACAAACCTAGGAGTTCTCTTTGTTTTACTTACAGAATTTGGAAGTTTACAAGATATAGGAGTGTTTTCATGCTGGCTCATCTCTTTCTGGTTTCCTGAGTTTCTTCATACTTTCCCATCTTCCTCCCAAGTCTCTCTTCTGGTGAGTTCTCCCTGCTTGCCAAATTCCCAGGTAAATTTTATTAATATTGTTGTGGGATTTGCTCACAGAGAGACAGGCACCTGGACTTTCCATGGGAAGCAGTGTTTATTTGGTGTCAGAATGGACTCTGAGAATTCTCATCCAAAGGCTGAGCCCCGAATACAGCTAGTACTAGTAGTCTCTACTAGTACCCCCCACCTCCCAGTAACATATTAGTTTCTTTGTCTCCCCTATATGGAAAAAAGAATTCGTGTGGGTATTCTATACTATAAAATCATAAGACAGAGCTATGTGAGTGCACTGGGAGCTGGAGCAGGGGTTCTCCAGATTCAAGCATGCACCCTGAGTGTGGGAAGAGTGTGTATGTTGAGTGTACCACGTGGCTTTTCTTGGGTCTGGGAAACATTCACGTACCAGGTCACTGAAGGCGGCACACAGAGTTGCGCATGCGTGCATGATGCGGGGCTCTGTTGTTTGAGAGTCCTGTAGGCAGGAACAGGTAACTGTGGGCGTGCACTGCTGTGAAGGTTTGGAGCGGGCTCCTACAGCAGTAAAAGCTTTATTTGTGTTGAATCCTGTTCCAGTTTTACTTTGCCAATGAGGTGGGTCACTCTTTTTCCATAGAATTGTACTTTATGGGAAATAAGTTTCTTTAGGTGGGAAATATCATTTCAGGAAGGAAAGTAAAGGTTGTGAAAATGAATGACTTGTCTAATTTAGAGAAAATATGCCAGATATAATAGGAGGATGACTTACTGACAAACTGAACATTAAGTGAAGGACAGGGGGGTGTTCAGCGTTATCTGTCTTGGGAAAGTGTGAGGAGTTACTTCTAAGACTGTGAACTTCCTGGAGATGAGACAATGTCTGTCATGCTTGTGGTCCTGTTTCTGGTATAGGCGGTGAACAACACATAGAAGCATTCAATAAATAGCTATTAAATGAGAGAACAGATTGACTAATTTGGGTAATGTGAAGAACAAGTGCTTTTCTGAAAATGGATGGAGCTGGACTTTGGGCCCACACTTGGCCTCTGAGGCAGATGGAATGGGAGCAATCCCATCATCTGAAGGAGCAGGACTGCTGCTGTTAGGTAGCTAGTCAGCTGTGAATGAGTGAGCAGCAAAAGGTCAATGAAGGGTAACTGATAAACACCTGGAAGATGGGAGCCTGGAATATCCAAACCTCTCACAGCTATCATTACACCCCCATAGGAAAAAAACATTCTTTCAAGATCGTATAAAATCATACCAAGTGTCCTGGAACCTGTCTTATCACCTAAATTATTTCAATTCCCCATTCCCCCACAACTGAAACATCAAGACCCTCACCAACAAAGCTTGCTGAGGGTTACTCAAAGGGTAATACACCAATGAAGGGGCAGGAAATTGAGGGTAAATCAGGGGGACTCAATTTCCTCAAAATCTCCAACACCGTGAGTGCCCCACCATCTTCTTTTGGAGGCAGTCCCTTCAGATTATCTGTTGTCAGTAATAAGTCACATGGTGGACCAGGATGGGACCCCCTGGAAACTTCTCTGAGACTCTCATTAAAACTGAGGCCAGGACGGGTGTGCTCTCCCTCTCTTCTATGAGAGGAGCCACTCTTTCCACTAAGAGTGTTCCCCTTGCCCCTTTCCTGTCCCTTCTAATAAGCTCATGCTTGTCACTCTGAGCAACATATCTGAACTCTTTCTGGCATGATGCAAGAATCAGGGTTTGAAGCGGGGAAGGGCTCTACATTTCCATAGTTGCATGGAAGACCTGTGTCCTATAACACTGATAGATCCATTTGGGGTGTACGTAAAGATCTTGGTGATAGTAGCAAGTATTCCAATGGCAACTTTGATGACTGAACTGAGACTGAGTTTCATATGAATAGCAATTGAAGTGGGAAGTGTAGTACTCACTCCTGAGTAACAGACAAGCACTGTCTGTTCAGAAGGTCTTAGTACAAGTAGTTTTAGTTCTGGCTGTGAGAATAAATTACCATAGACTGGGTGGCATATAAACAGAACTGCATTTGTCGCAGTCAAAAGACTCAATGTTTGAGATCAGCATGATTGGATACTGGTAATGGCCCTCTGCAGAATTATACTGAACTCCCCTTTATATACTCACATGGTAGAGCCAGCTAACTGCCTTTTTCTTTTTAGGGCATTAATACCATTCATGAAACCTACATCTTCACAATTGCCTTCCATAGGTCCTACCTTCCAATATCATCATATCGAGATAAGGCTTTCAATATATAGGAATTTTGAGGGGACTCCACACTTAATACACCACAAAGGTGAAGGTTCCTGCTCAAGGTGGGGTCTTGGGGCATATTCAGCCCAGAATGTTTGCCTTGATGAGGAGGTAGAACAAGACCCAAATAATGTTTAGGTGTGCCTGGTAGGGCTAAGCTAGAGGTTTCTTCACCTGGAGATGCATCTTGGTCTTGACATCTTAGCCCTTATAGGGGAGAAAGAGAATTGATTCATGCTTCCTTAGCATGTCTATGGTAATTATTGAAACCACACAGTTTTATCTGGTAAGGGAAATGCTTAGATGTTGTTTTGAGGCTGGAATGAACTCAGCTGATTCTTAAACTGTAAATAGGTAAGAAGCTAGGCTAGATGATGTAAGGCTAGTTTTGGAAAGCCGGGGTCTTGGGCGCTACTTTTGGTATGGGTATGAAATAATCAAAGAAGAAATACTGTGAAGAAGATATCCTTATTTCATTGCTTTTCAAAGTATTTCACATATATGTGTATATGCTCTTCAAAGCATTTTGTGTGTGTATATATATGTGTGTGTGTGTATATATATATATATATATATATAAAATTTATATATATGTATATATATATATATATATATATATATATATATATATATATATATAAAATTTTACTATCACATCACAGGCAGGAAGGGAAGCAGGGTGTAATCAAAGTTATATAAAAATTTCAAAATAAGAGAAATAAGTTATGAGCATTTACATTACATAAAAGTTCTTTGAAGAAAAGTTTTAGTGGAAATGTAGGGAATTTGGCTTCTTCTGTGCAAGAGCTCTTGATCTCTCAATTCTTCCTGTTTTTACCTAATGCTTTCAATAGTGTAGCTCTCTGTGCATTTTGAAAATGCTAGGGCTAGGAATGAATCCTAGCCTGATTTGGAATTTTGATAAAGAAGATTTTGTGGACATATTTTAAAGGGTTTTTAATGCCAACTATAGTTTTTTTTCCTATGTTGAATTATTAGACTTATTCTTTTGAAGAGAATGAAATTTATTATAGATTGGCTGTGTCCTGACACATTTTGGGTGTTTTATTCTCCATAAAAGCATAGGAAGATTTCTCTTGCTTCTACCTGCATCCTCACCCCCAGATACCTGAGGGAGTGGCTTTTCTTTGTTCCAGGATATCTACCTGCCATGATTGAAAGGGACAGCCTACTGAGATAGATTTGCTTTGTCAGAGAGACTGTGTGATGTGATGGCAGGAACAAATGTTGGATTAGGAATCAAAGCATTTCAATTCTAACTGTGGCTCTGTGATTGAGATACTATATAACTGAGAAGCAGATCTTTTGGATCTCAGTTATTTTTCCTCTAAAAGAATAAGTTAGGACTACATGGCCTCTACATTCTTTGTGGACTGTTTTTTAACTGGATTTCAGCAATATGTCTCCTTTTTATATGAAGTTCATATAGGACCTCATCTCCACAGCATCATATTAATAATTCTGTGTATTTTTTTTACATCTCATGTATCCCTAAATAATTTATTAATTCTTAGCCCATTTATTTTAGGTCAACGTCATTCATTTAAAATACAATACCTTTGATATTCTTTTTAATTTTTTAAAAGTCTTAACTGATATAAATCACACCTATTTATGGAGTACCCTGTGATGTTTCAACACTGCATATTTTCTCAATTGAGCAGTTATAGGATACTGAGGAGTAATAGCATAAGAGGGCTTTCCAGAGATTTTTGGAAGTACAGAGGGAGAGGTTACATTTTCCCCATGTTCTGCTTTTCCTTTTGCAGTGGCAAGGCCATGCTCATGGGCTGAGGTTGTCTTACACTCACTTTAAACCTTCCTGCTGCCCCCGTCTTCCTTCAGGCAGTTTGAAGGGCATAAAATGGGACATGAATGTTGCATCCAATCACAAGGACTATCCCTTCATTCAATTAAATAGTCATCTCAAAACTATTTAGTTAGTACTACCCTAGATTCTAGAGATACAAAGTAACATTACTTCTTTGCTTTACCTTTGGGAAGGCCATATTTTAACAGATTTAATTTAAAAATTTACATATGTTAAAAAAATTTAACTGACATTATTTTTTTTAAATGTGCTCTCTTCAGTTAGTCCAGGTATACTTTGGGACAGTTCATCCTAAACTTGAGCACTCCCCATTGTATTTCCTCTGTCTCTCTTTACTTCTTTATGTCACCTGTTGACCCTTGAAGTAAATAGAATCTATGACCTTGGAGAATATAAGGTAAACAAATAATGACATAGTTCTTAAAATTCACTATAGTGCAGCAGTGGTGTGGCAGTGTGGGTAATGACAGGGATTAATTCTCCAGGAATGTCCTACCACTTTTCTGGTGCATACATTGTCTTCAGAAAGCACTGGTCATCTAGTTAATTCATATGAGCACTGTTATACACAAGAAGAAAAGTTCTGCAAAACTAATGATAAATATACACTACTACTAAAAGAAAACAGAGAGTGAACTTGAATTTGTGGGAAATTTTAAATTACATTTTGATATGGCTGTCATTTCAGTAATTTTTTGGACTCGGTCTTTTATATCTAAGATTTTTGTCTTCATGTCAGGATACTTTCAGAATGACATAATAATGATAGGCAGTGGGCTTAGTAAGGCAGGGATTATGAATTTTATATCCTGGTTTCATGCCTTGGAAAAGATGATTTAAAAATAGCCTCATGGAATTAAATTACTACCCTAAGCCTAAAGCTACTGTGTTTCTGTTTTGCTTACAACTCCAATTATTTTGACATCTGGCTTAAAATGTAACTTTCAGGCATGGCTTTCAAGCTTAAGTTCCACCCTTAAATGAAGTGCATGGCTGATGTGATTTGGAGCCTGGCAAAGTGTGGTTCACGGAGGAAGTAGTGATAACACAGCCATGGTTACAGGAGCATGAGAAGTACATTCCCTATCCTATCCTGTTGTCATGATTTGTGGTCTCTGATAGGATGTCTGTTTCAGGTTCTGCAAAATAGAGGGCATGCCCTTGTTATGGTGCCTTGTTACACAAGTCCTCGAGGAAGAATCACATATGGGCAGCTGCTGTGGGAGCTGCAAAGGGGAGTTTCAGACCATCTCTAATAGCCACAGACTAGAATGATCACCTGGGAGGGAACCATTATTTCTTGCTACAGAAACCGATTTTTCTGAAGGGTGAAGAAAAGGAAAAGCATATAGAGAAAATGAGCAGTTTTGTAAATCTTGTGTTTAGAGGACACTTAAGCCAATCAAACATAGCCTGGTGGAAATACTTTCCATTTGCTCTCAGCAGGAAGCATAAAACTAGAGCAGCCAACAGGAGGCTCTTGCCTTGCAGTCAGTGTACATGGTCTGCTTGACATTTCCATGATTTTTATGGACTACGAGTCTGATTTATTATACTTAAACATTCATTGTTGATTTGCCTCCTTTTGCTAATTCTATAAAATTTGCACATTTCCTTCAACGTGTATTTCTTATTTGTATATGTTTTAACAAGTGAGTGTGATTCTGTTGATAGCTTTCTCCAGTTTGTTTCAACTATAATGTATACCATATTATTTTTGTTCACTAGAATTTTAGGCCTACTTTTCAGTTTTCTTTTTCTTCTTCTTTTTCTCTTTTGGTACTAGAGATTGAACCTTGGGGTTCTTTACCACTGAGCTATATCCCAAGTTCTTTTTATTTTTTTTAGTTTGAGACAGGGTCTTGCTAGGTTTCTGAGGAGTTCTCTAGGTTACTGAGCTGGCCTCCAACTTACAATCTTCCTGCCTTGGCCTCCCCAGTCCCTTGGATTGCCTGTGTCGTCACCATACCCAGTCTGGTTTTCTTGCTCCCTTTAAGGCTATTTATAGTTTAAAATGACAATCAATTAGAAAAGACAGCCCAGAAGCTAGGCTGAGACAGTGTTACTATCACTATCTTCACTCTTACACATAAAATATGACACTTCTACACATGTGTCTTTTCTGGTCTAATGGACTGAAATAGATTTTGTTAATAAAAATGAAAGATCCCAAATTGTGTAGTGTGTCACTGATTTAACTGATGATTTTCATAGGGAAGGTCATCTATTAAAAGTGTTATGACTGAGTTAAGATCAGAAAGCCTGAGAGAAAATATTTCTAAAAACATAGAAAGGTTAATACTGGTAGTACTTTATGAGCGCCTATAAATCAATAATAAAAATTAAAAAGTGCTTAATTTGAAAACCATGGACAGAGTAGAAAGATTATCAGAGAGAAATAAAATTAAAAATATGAAATGCTATTTTTCAAATATTGCATTACAGTAAGGCAGTTTTATAGTTGTCATCTAGAATGTCCCCAGGGGCCCATGTGTGGGATGCTTACTCCCCAGCTTGACGTCTTTTGGAGATGGTGGGTCCTCTCAGAGCTGGGGCCTAGTGGGGAATTAGATATGCCCTGACCCCAGGTTCTTTCTGTCCCTCCTGTTTTAATGAAGTGAGCAATTCTGTCACATGTAATAGCCTAAGGGGCTGCCTTGCTACAGGCCCCCAAAACCAATGGGGCCAACTGATCATGGACTGAAACCTGGCAAACTGTGAGTCAGAATAGCCTTTTTCTCTTTATAAGTTGATTACTCGCAGGTACATTGATGGAAGGCTTACTAACAGGAGCAGTAACTTACCATGCTCACCTGTAACCACTGCTCTCCTTCATTATGGCCCATAAAATAATTATGTTTCCCCACCTTCACAATTAGATAGGACAGGTGGTAGGTGCCACTGGGTGGCAAGAGGAAATAATATGTGTCACTGTTGGAACAAGACATTTGAAAATTTCTTCCCTCCGTCTGTTGCAACCTTCAAGAAAATTGGTTCTAGACAGCTAGTGACATTAAAGGAGAGAGAATGTTGGTGATTGAGAAATAAAATCAACTGATTGTGTCTAACCACTAGGATGAGGGTTATATATTTATTTAATGTTTTGTGGCACCATGACAGTATCTTCACTGATGTTAAAAGTAAAATTGATTGCAACATCTCATATGGGTGGCTAAATAGAGAAGTACATACCAACTGTTGGTGGGAGTATAAACTGGTGTAGCTTTAGGAAGGAACATCAAACAACAAGTGTCAAGACTCAAACTGTGCATGCCAATTAACCAATACTTCCATTTGAATGATTATATCCAACAGAGATATATACCTAAAGGTTTAAAAGAATGATTTTTGTAGATATTTTGAAAACAAACTCTTCAAAATGAGCTAAACTGATATGAGTAGACAAGATGGTTTATCCAAAAAAAGAAAGCAAATCAAAAGTCTAAATAATAGAAAATGTTTAATTTTATTATCACAATAGTATAGGTTTAAGGGCTGGGGATGTGGCTCAAGCAGTAGCGCGCTTGCCTGGCATGTGTGCGGCCCGGGTTCGATCCTCAGCACCACATACCAACAAAGATGTTGTGTCAGCCAAGAACTAGAAAATAAATATTAAAAATTCTCTCTCTCTCTCTCTCTCTCTCTCTCTCTCTCTCTCTCTCTCTCTCTCCTCTCTCACTCTCTCTTTAGAAAAAAAAAAAGAATAGGTTTAATACACTTGTGTGAACAAGAAAGATATAAATGGCAGAAAGCTTTTTAGGATCTTCTTGTTTTTTTTTTTTTTAATATTTTTTTGGTATCAGGGATTGGACCCAAGAGGCACTTAACCACTGAGCTACACCCCAACCCCTTGTTTCTTTTATTTTGAGACAGGGTCTTGCTAAGTTGTGTAGGGCCTCACTAAGTTTCTGAGGCTGGCTTTGAACTTGTGATTCTCCTGCCTTAGCTTCCCAAGTTGCTGGGATTACTAGAATGCACTATAATACCTGGCTTTTTAGGATCATCTCAATTATCATTAGCTATATATAGCAGATAATTCAATCTTAAAAATTAAACAGTAAAACTTGTAGTGAGTGGAGAGATACAAGAAATAGAAGAAAACATGAATAATACCATGAATAGGGGCAGAAGAGTGGTAAGAATTTGGGGATTTATATTACACATCTCTAGCTCACTTAGGTCTGTTATGACAATCATATAATATTTTGTAAATTAAAAATCTACTCATGGTAAAATACTTATATGCTTTTAGGATTTTTGAGGTAATTCATAGTTTTGCTTTTCATATTCACAGTATGAATATGACTGTGTCCTTTGGTTTCATTGACAGAAGATACAAGGTATTTGGAAGTTGTGACTATTCTCATTTCCTAGGAATAAGCAAAGCTAAACCAAAATCAAACATAAGTGAAAGAGCTATTACATGAAACACCTTTCTAGCTCAAGATCTAATAGGTGCATGTGCTTACATGTTATCTTCTTCCAAATTCAAGTGAAATGACCCAGAGAATAAGCATAAAAAACAATTTGATATTTGTGTTGAAGTTAGGATTGAATGGTTTCCATAAGTTATGGAAGAAAGTTCCGACTGGCTATTTTACTTTAATTTTTTTTAAATTCTAATTTGTTTTATATGGCAGAAAAATTCATTACAATTCATATTTCACATATAGAACACAGTTTTTTTCATATCTATGGTTGTATACAAAGCATATTGACACCATTCGTGCCTTCATACATGTACTTAGGGTAATGATGTCCATCTCATTCCACCGTATTTTTTATACCCTTTGCCCCTTCCCTTCCCCTCTCTCCTCTTTGCCCTATCTAGAGTTAGTCTACTCTTCCCATGCTTCTTCTCCCAATTCTCCTATGAATAAACCTCCTTATATGAGAGAAAACATTTGGCACTTGGGTTTTTGGGATTGGCTAACTTCACCTTGCATTATCTTCTCTAACTCCATCCATTTACCTGCAAATGTCATGATTTTATTCTCTTTTATTGCAGAGTAATATTCCATTGTGTATATATATATCACTTTTTTTATCCATTCATCTACTGATTGACATCTAGGTTGGTTCCATAGTTTAGCTATTGTGAATTGTGTTGCAGTAAAAATTGATGTGGCTGTGTCCCTGTAGTATGATGTTTTTAAGTTCTTGGGGTATAGACCAAGGAGTGGGATAGCAGGGTCAAATGGTGGTTCCATTCCAAGTTTTCCAAGGAATCTCCATAATGCTTGCCATATTGGCTGCACCAATTTACAGTCCCACTAGCAATGTATAAGTGTGCCTTTTCCCCCACATCCTTGACAATACTTATTGTCGTTTGTATTCTTTTTTAAAATCTTTTTTATACCTTTATTTTATTTATTTATTTTTATGTGGTACTGAGGATCAAACCCAGGGCCTTGCACAGGCTAGGTGAGTGCTCTACTCCTGAGCCACAATCCCAGCCCTGTTTGTATTCTTAATAGCTGCCATTCTTACTGGTGTGAGATGAAATTTTAGGGTAGTTTTGACTTGCATTTCTCTAATAGCTAGAGATGTTGAACATTTTTTTCATATATTTACTGATTGATTTTATATCACCTTCTGAGAAGTATCTCTTCAGTTCCTTAGCCTATTTATTGATTTGGGCTAAGGAACTTATTATTTTGGTGTTTAGCTTTTTGAGTTCTTTATATACCATATATATATATATATATATATATATATATATATATATATATATATATAATATAAATATACTAATATATATATATATATATTAGTATATTATATATTAGTGCTCTATCTGATGTGCAAGTGGTAAAGATTTACTCCAAAGATGTAGGCTTTCTATTCACCTCACTGTTTCTTTTGCTGAGAAGAAGCTTTTTAGTTTGAATTCATCCAATTTATTAATTCTTGATTTAACTTCTTGTGCTATAGGAGTCTTATTAAGGAAGTAGGGGCTTAATCCAATATGATGGAGGTTGGGGCCTACTTTTTCTTCTATTAGACACAGGGTGTCTGGTTTAATTCCTAGGTCTGTGGTCCACTTTGAGTTGAGTTTTGTGCATGGTGAGAGATAGGGGATTAATCATTTTGTTGCATATGGATTTCCAGTTCTCCCAGCAACATTTGTTGAAGAGGCTATTTTGTCTCTAAAGAAGCTTCAGAGGAATGTCATTAATGCCTGTTGGGCTGCAAAGGAAGAGTGGGATACTTCATATGATACAAATCTTGAGTTGACTCATTTCTCAAAATCTAGCAATTCTACCATAGGCATCAACTAGACCCAAGTAAGTAGATGCCATAGTCCAATTTTTGCTACTGTAACAGAATACCACAACTGGGGGATTTATAAAGAACAGAAATTTGTTCTTTATAAATTTGGGGAGCTAGGGAGTCCTGGATCCAGCATGTTCCAGAGGATGAATAACACTGAATCCTTCCTTGGTTGAGGGCTGAAGGGCAAGAGAGCAGAACTCTGTGTGAAACTTCTTTTACAAGGGTCTTCATCTCACTCACTGGGCAGAAATTCTATGACCACATCACATCACCCACCAGTACCTCCACATTGTCCACTAAGTTTCCATACTTGCCTTCTGGAGGTTACACTTTTGACTCAAATAGGGGGTATACCAAGAACAACCTGGATACTGCTCATACTCTCCCTGGTAAGGGGAGTTCAGGTTGTTAGAGAAAGAATGCCACTGCTACCCTGTAGGTCCAGCCTGAGAGCCACAAGATGACACAAACACTTGAGTCCTTGAGACCAAACCCTGTTTCTGTTGAAAATTATTATAGTGGCTTTGGGGCCAATTTATTTTACCAAAAAATTGATATATGCACAGATCAATGTTGAGGAACTAAAAGTATTTGGTCTTAAAAGAAATGAATGAGATGATTGTATTGAGGTATATCATTTTAAGAACTTTTTATATTTTACACAAGATGATGTTTACTGATAATAAGGTTAGTTATCAGACTATTTTACATCTCTATACCTCTATTAAAACATTTTTAGTTTCACATTGATACAATATATTTATTTTATTTGCTTATTTTTATATGGTGCTGAGGATCAAACCCAGTGCCTCACACATGCTAGGCAAACACACAACCACTGAGCTACAACCCTAGCTGCTCTTCAGAAATATCTTGGGAATTTTTAAAAAATGGATTATTTGGGTTCAAAAATTGCTCACTCTAAAACTATCTCAACTTACTACTAGCCATTATAAATTAATTATTCTATTAATTATTTTAACAGAAAAAGAACATACAGGTAATATTCCCATCTTATTAGAGCACTGGTAAAATTGTACTTCAATAAATGCTAAAGGATTTTCTAAGAAAATGTTCTATAGTCAGTTGCTTGATAATTTATAGTTGATTTGTTTCTTCTTTATGGGTCAAATCAGAACTTTTTATTATGTAGCTACATGCATCATGAATCTTCAGGAAACTTGGGGGGCCTGCAATTTTTCTATATTATTCACTCATGGAACATGCCTTCCTACAAACTGTTATATCTCACAGCATTTAATATTTTACAAAATAGTTTAATAAAGTACAATAGAATTGGTAAAAATATCAGACTATGTAAACAGTGTAGCCTTTTAAAAATATGGAGTTGATTTCTGTTTTTAAAAGAGAAAAAGTTTTTTTTTTCTCTGAAATGTAAAATTAATGTTGAATTAAGGAAATCATATTAAAATTATTTTTTATCAAACTTGTTTAAGGAAAACAATATATTCATAATTAGTGGAGTAAAGGTTCTTTCTTAGAAATTAGAATATTAATTATCACCTTGGTCCTTCCTTTTGAAATACTCATATTTACGAAAAGAAAGTCTAATTACTTTAAATAGAGAATACTGGAGGGAAACCACAGAGTTTCCTATGTCCTTATCAATTCTCTGGTATAGGATATCTGACCTTCACATATAAATGTATCCAAAAGGACAGAATTGTGTCAATTAGTTGGAAGAAACTATTTTATAGAGGAATCTAAAAGGTTGCCAGGACAATGATGCTAATCTAGATAGCTAAACATGAATGGGGTGCATTTGTAGGAGGAGATGAGTGGATGGAACAGAGGACATCCATAGCACAGCACAGAAAATGCTGCAGTTGCCAAGTAGATGTAATATGGATTCAAATAGGGCATTGTAGAGGGCCTTGATATAATGTTTGCCTCTAAATTTTAGGTTCCATATGAAAATGGAAAACAACATGGCCTTGTATCAGCTTGTGCAATGAATCCTGGTAGGTACAATTCTGATCTCAATAGTTGTATACATCTTTGTGTAATTTAAAAAGAATTTGGTATCAAGTAATTTTATTTTTTTTTCCTGGAAAATAGAAAACAAAGTTAGCAATGACGAGCTGACCTTGCTTTACTCAAGAGCGATCTGCCTAAAGCTATTTACAGCATGAATATGTGCTCCTCCTTTGTTGGTTTGGCTCATGAGTCTGTCTTGGGAATGAACTATTAAACATGGATTTAATACACAGCCACACTGTGTCAGTGTGTGGGCTGCAAACAAAGCTGCTGACACAACTTCACTCCACCTTGCACAGTTTTTCAGCATGAGGCCAGCTCCCAGGGGGAGAAAAACACAAGTTCAAGGAAGATGGGGAGAAAAGGAAGAATCTCTTCTGTTTATAACTTGTAAAAAATCAAATCTCATTTTTTTTAAAATGTTATATGCCAATTTAATAGAAAACATTTCCTTGAATGGAAATGGCCTGGCCTTGGGAACAGGAGTGGGAGCAAGAGATTTTATTCATGTTTGTAAAAAGGAACCTTCATTAATGAAGCTCAGAAATAAGCACAGAGTGTTCTCAGTGAAGTGTGCAATAGGGGAGGAACCATTCAGCTAAGATGGAGTCCGTGGTGAAGCCTGTCAATATCTTGAAATAAATATCCCATATCCTTCGCATATCTTATGCTTTTCTCACATGCAACATTTCATATTTCCCACAGATTTTAATTTAATTTCTTGGAAGCTTAAGTTCATGGAATACATAATTTTCTACAGTTGTCTACAAAGTAGTGGCATTTTGGCTTTCCTATAGAAAAAAAGGCTCCATGAAAATGCTTTTTAATTTTTTTCTGCTCACATTCTGAAACCTGAATATTAAATGTCTGACAACAGTTCTGAGAAATCTCTGGGAAAACATCTTTCTTTCTTTCTTTCTTTCTTTCTTTCTTTCTTTCTCTCTCTCTCTCTTTCTTTCTATGTGTATATATGTATCTATATATACATACATACACCTAGAATAATGAGAAATGTGTAAATAAACTACTAATGATGGGGAAACTCTCTTACTTTTGGTATTTGTGACATTAGGGTATGTATGGTATTTCAGCAAAAATGCTCAGCTCTAGCTTCAGCCCCTCCTAAAAATAAATGTCTTGCTGAATAGTGAGCAAAATACAAATATACAATATTTATAAGATTCTGAAACAGTTTCTGTTTCTTCCTCTTCCTTTGAATGTGTATGTCAAAATCTAGAACAGGAGGTGAATTTTGAGGAAAGGGGCAAATTAGCAGTGTGGAGGGTCTGAGAAGGGAAGTGCTTTAACAAGGAAGAATGGATTTACTATGCCCTGTGCTACAGAGAGGAATCCAGGAGGAGAGGAATTCTTCTAGGAGCTTACCACGGGATCTGGTAAGATAGAATTCTTTAGATCTTTGTACAAGCAAATTCAGGGAACTAGATCGGTGGTGAGAAAAACCCTAGAGGAGTGGCTGAGAGAAAACAGGAGAATCTTATGCACAAGCAAAGGCATTGGCCTTAGATAAGAGTGGGTGGGTGGATAGTCTATTTTTTAACAGGTAGGAAATGCAAATTAATGTGTACATATGTAGACTAGTTCACAGATTTATGGTGGGAAGACAGGAAATCTGTTTGAAGTGATTTTATTTCCTTAGTGAAATAAGAAGCAAACTCATGCAAAAGACAGAATGATAGAGAAGCATTAAAAGTATGAGTAGAGGCTGACAATGGAATAGTTTTCATGAAGAACAAAAGGGGAATTGACTAGGAAAAGGTAGCAGGGGTCCTGGCTATTGGAGACAATGGGATGGTCAGAAAATCAGGTTAATGGATTAGAGATGCTCATTAAATTAGTGAATTGTTTCAGAAGATTTTTCAAGCAAGTTGGATGGGAAGATAGGTGGTTGTGCCCAGAGAATAGTCAATGTGCAGTAATAAGGAATGATGAGACTAGGGAACAGACATTGAGTGAGTTTAGGATTGATCTTTTATATAGATAGAGAAGTCAGCCAGAATGATGATATGGATGTTGATGGAGATGAATGTTATAATCTAGTATTGCAGTAAATGAGGGGGAGTGAAAGGAGGTTTAACCAGGAAGGAAGGTGGGTGACATTGTCTTGTGGTTTGGATTTCAAGGATTCATTTCAGGGAAAATGAAAGAAAATATTCTGAAATATGTAATGAAGTCCTTAACTTGGACCCAAGTTAATTTCTTCTACCAAGTAAATATGATGCCCATGGATAAGTTACTTACATTCTCCGGATTTCACTTACCCCCATTAGTAAATTGGGAATGATGTTTTGTATCTCCTAGGTTTGTTTTAAGAATTAAGTGAGCTCAATGAAAGAAAATACCTTAATACATAGTAATTGTGCAGTAAGTTGTGTTTTACTCACTTTCAGCCTATGGGAAGGAGGATTATGGGAGGAAACAAGTCTTTCTCCTACTGTACTGAAGAATTATGTCCTTAGGAGTAACTTGTCTTCTGAAAAGGCAGTGAGATGAAGGGAATGTCCAGAGAGTATCTTGAGGAGATAGACTCTGTTGATGATAGTCCAGTTGAGTCAACAGGGTTCTGTGGTAACTTCAGTGGCAGTGTTGGAAGATTGGGTCTATGCTACGTGGGGATAATAATCCTGACAGTAATGGATGAAATGAAAATTTCCATAGTGTCGGCAATAAAAAGATATATAACATGTTGAGATGATTCTAATATTGATTCAGAAAAAGTATTTCCAGTTATAATCTCCTAGATTTTACCTCTTCAGTTGTTGGGAAGACATAGTATCAGGACATACTATTCTAAGCATTTAAAGTATTAACTCACCTGATAATTCTAACTGAATGAGAGAATGTAGAAAACAGCAGTAGGAGCATTTTACTTTTGCCAAAAAATACTGTACATTCATTTTGATTTTCCTGGGAAAAAATACCCAAGAAAAGCAAATCATGATTAACTTACGTGTGTGTGTGTGTGTGTGTGTGTGTGTATAAATACAAAATTTACCTAAACAAATTCAACCATGTAAAACATAAAAGAGAAAACTAATACTGTTGAAGAATGCTGAATTATGTAGTGATCTGAAGAATTTGATTTAAACATGTATTCTAGTTTTCTTTTTTTTTCTTATCACTTAGAAGTCTTTGGCTTTTTGTCAATCTGTCATTATCATTTTTATACATTTCTCTCTCCCAGAAATATACCTACACTCCCAGGAAGAGAAGTTATAATATAAGTAGAACATACAGAATTTTGCAAGGCTTCAATAAGGTGGTCAGGATACATAATAAATAACCGTTACAGAAATGCACTAAGGGAGTACTTACTGAGACAAGCAGAAATGATTGAGGACGAGTGGAGGAGAAAGAAGTCTTACAAGTGGAGCACTGTAGAAAGGCAGGTGCCAATACAGCTCAAACTTCCCAGTCCCCCAAATCTCTGAGGCTTTAGAGTTTTACTCTGGAGATCTTGTTAGTACATTTATGAAAAATTTAATAGTCTTCTGTTGTAAACATTTTTTTAAGGCTTGCTCTTAAGGATCCATACTTGTGCATTTGCTACAAAGTAAATGAATTGAAACAAGAGGAGCCAAAAACTTACATGAACTGAAAGTCAAAAAGTAATAAAGAAAGCATATGAGAGCCATTATAGATGTTTGCACAAATTAGACCCCCATTGAGTGTTTAAAGCTTTTCTGGGTCAGCACAAATGAAATATCCCATTAAGGATGGTTTCCCCTGGAGGAAATTTTGTTCTAAATTTATCAGCTGACCTAATCAGCTGTACATCACAATACACAATTATTAAATATTTATGGGTGTATGTTTTTCAGGTAATTGTAGCTCATACAAAAACAAAATGATTTATCATGTTGCCATCAATATAGTTCTAATAAAGTCACAATTTAAAAAATCTTATTCATGAATTATTCTTATTCCCTTCATTTTATTGCAAATTTCTTTGGCTGATTTTATTTTTTATTTATATTTCTTTGTGATTTACAGTGACAAATTCACTATGTGAAAAATCAAGAAAAAAGTAAGAAATGTCAGTGTGTTCAAGTCATAGCAAAAGTTGTTCTTAAAGTCTGAGTTTATATATAATTCAGCAAAGAGCTAAAAAATGTCCTAAAGAAGCTTAACTTTTTCTCATATCAACAATTGCCTCCAAAAATATAAGAAGGGGACATAAAGAAGTAAGGGGAATTTACATATCTAATGGTGACAACTCTGATGCCCTCCAAAGGCAAAATGTAGATACAAAATTATAAATGAAAAAAGAAACTCATGAAAATATTTAGCAGCAGATAAAAATCTGAGCTCTCCCACACTGACACAGAATTTGATATCTTACTAACCTGCCTAAGTGCAAACCCTGTCAAACATTCTTTAACCTTTGTATTAACACCAAAATGTAGTAAAATTAAACAGACAAGCCAGAGAGGATTTTCAGGACAAAAATGAATTAACATTGCTAAAAACAAATCTGAGAGAAACTGGTCAGAGCACAAGTCACAGGATAATTTGGACATCTCTGAATCCCCATGTTAAAAAATGAAGAGCACCTGGAGAGCAATACACATGAGTTTGTGGGAATATTTGCAATAAAGCTGAGTGAAAAGGCATCCCCAAATTACAAGGGGTCGGGGGGGAGATATCAACCACCAAACACAGACCTATGTTCTTAGCCTCTGCTTTAAAGAAAGCAAAGGGAAACAATTGAGTATCTGACAGGCACAGAAAAGGAGAATCCCCAAATATGTAATGGGTGTCCATTCCCTAAGTGATTAAATTCAATGGTTCAATTTTAGAAAACCTGAAGAAATCAGGAAGGATTTTACTCAGTGCACTAGTGGGTTGATAGAGTCTTTTATTAAGACCTGTGGGACAGCAGTTGTCTAGCTGCAATGAACTTGTGGAACTAAGCTGCTGGACATTTCTTTCAGATCCTCCCCACCAAGAGTGCAGGAACAGAGAGAAAAGAATGAGAATGTCCAGACTGAGGACTGAAGTGGAGCAAATTATATTTATGCATGTATTATTATGTCAAAATGAACCCACTCTTATGTATAACTATAATGCACTAATAAAAACATGTTAAAAATGAGCAGACTACAAATCTAAGGTGTGAGTAAAAGGAGTTATTGACACAATGCAGAAGATATTAAGTAATAAATGTTAAAAGTATTTCTGTTACTTCTACATGTTAGAGTGCTAAATTTGAATTGGAAATGAATATATTCTCATGATTCTTTTCTAACTGTCCTCTGAAAAAAAACCTAGAAATAGTGAGTTATCTGAATTGCAGTGAGTATACTTAGTATGCAAATTGTGGACTTTAAATACTGCCAAGGGAAGCAGCTCACTTGGTGATCAGAAGCACAGAGATCTCCACTTGCCAGATACAAATATATACCCCAAAGCCATGCCCCGATTCCCACCTCCTTCAGCCACACCCCACCACTTCAGTTACCGCTCAGTTAATCTCTGTCTTATCTCATATGTGAGCTTTTGGGGGACACCTCACATCCAAACCATAACAAGCTGCTATATGTGAGAAAACAGATAGGTTTAGTATATTACTGTTTTGAAACTCCCAATAAAGTAATGTAAATAGGCTTTGAGAAAACATGGCTGCTAACGTCAATAAAGTTTAAAAAGCAGACATTCTCTGACTCTGTTGAAAGCACACACTGCCAATCCAGTTGTATATATTCAGGAAATACAGGAGAGAAGAACATGCTGAATTGAACTCTTACTACTCAGTTAACAAAATCCTTAATCAAGATATTAGTACTGGAGAGACTATATGTAGGAAGGAGAGTGAGGGATACACTAGAATTATAAGCTTTTCAATCATTTTTTCTTTGTAAACCTAAAAGTGTTCTACAGATAAAGTTTATTAATAAAAATTTAAAACATAAAGGTAAGGGGGATGGTACATTTGCAGAAAGTGAGGGTGCTCTCGTTGGGTTAGGGTGCGGGGAGGGATTTGTTAAGATTGCTGGGGAAGTTCTACTTTTTGACCAAGTGGTGATTACAGCAGTATTCCTTCTGTAATAATTAACTGAGATGTATGTTGTATGTGATTTTTTAAAAGCCAGTTTCTTGATGATCTAGTGTGTTGAAATACTCTTACTACATTGAAATTCCCCCCTTTGCGATATAGAGAACATTGACTTTGGCACACATGTGCAGCCATCATAATATGGAAAGGTTCCATCCTCACAGAAAGTTCTTTCATGCCCCTTTGAAGTGGATCTTCTCCCCAGCCCAACACCTGGAAAACATTACTTGATTTATTCTACCTCCCTCTGATTTTGTTTTCTCCAGAAGTATGAAATCATACAGTAGCCTTTTGATTCTAGCTTCTCACACTCAGCATAATGCCCTTGAGACTGATATATATTGTTGTATTTATCCAGGGCTCACTCTTCTTTATTGTTGAGCAGTATATATTGTTTATTCATTCACATGTCAGTGGATGATGGTTTCCAGGTCTTGGTGATTTTGACACAAGCTGTGATCTCTTTTTTCTTTTTTGACAAAAAAAAAAAATAAAACAAAAATCTGAGCATTTTAATCAACTCATAGTGCTAGATTGTGTAGAGTGTATCCAGAAAAACATATTTATTCACAGAAAGAATCTTATGTCAAGTATTGCTCAAAGTATAAATATCTTAACTATCCATATAGATTCTTTTTCTGTTTAATTTATGGGGGAAAACCAAGAGAGCAAAATCAAGACAGACTTAAGAAAAGAAGAACAGTGAGATAATATATCTATTAAATATATACCCATATATAATTTAACCCACACAAGTACAAAATATAAAACATTTGTCTGTATCTGCTGATTAGTTGAAAGGATGAAATAGTGACCATTTTCTTTACCTGGTTTGCTAATTGGTTTCACTACATATTTCTGTTTTTATTGATCTGAATATAGAATGATATATTCCTGTCCTAAAAAAATGTTTAATGACCAAGTACCAAGTGAGCAACACCATAGTTACTAACTACAGTGTGCTGCATAACATACTGAATGTTTTTTCCTTTATAGCATAGATCTGTAATATCATGATATAGCAGATTTTATTCTCAATTTATAAATAAAAAACTGAAGTAAAACTAACAAATAAATCATTATAATTACAGCTAGGATCCAATATTAAACCCAGTTTTGTCTGGATCCAGCTTTGGGCCGTGGAAGTTCTAGCTGGGAAACATCGGTTACACAATGTTCTTACACATGTAAATGATTTAGCTTTTCTCTTCAACGGTTTTCTGATATGAAAGCCCAAGAGATTTTCTTAAGAATTTATTTTTTAAGTTTATGTCTCAACTCTTTTAGATCAAGAACAATTGTATTTTATTAGTTTATTGGTTTAAAAAGAATGCACTCACTTTTTTTTCCCTGCTTCACTGATATGATTTGCTGTTTGTAATAAACGACTGGAAGGAGCAGGATTACACAAAACTGCCTCCAAGTAGAAGCAATACAGAAAAGGTGTTTAGAGGCCCAATTCTCATGGCCTCTGCTCAAACTCACCTCCGGGATCTGTTCCTTGTGCAACCTGGAATATCTGTTTCAATCTTCAACCCTAAAGAAAATGGGCATGGTGTTAATAAAACTACCTCCTGGGGTTATTGAGAGAACCAAATTTAAAAAAAATGTAAGCAGAGCTTTTGCGAAAAATAATAGCTCATAGTGAAAATTCAACAAATGTTACTTCTTATTCAAAAGTGAAAATCATCAAAATGCCTCATGATTGTATTAGAAGTCCTTCCATCAGATTAAGCAATTTGCAGGAAAGTAAAACCAACCTCAGTATTGTACAAATAGTTATCTGAATGTCCTGTGTCCAGGTGCTTAAAACTTCAAGTCCTGTGTACTCAATGATCAAATGGATCACTGCACCTGAGTTATCAATGACTTCTGCTATACTTTGATCCCTGTCACTAAATATTGCTCTCTGCTGGCAATCAGTCATACCAACTTTAGTACTAATTTTTCTTTAGGTTTGGGTTTTCTTTTTTGTGATAGCATTATAATATTTCATAAAACACTCTGGCATCTTCCAAGTTTTTAGTCTTTTAATATTAGTTTGCTAAGGATGCCATAACAAAGTACCAAAGAAAAAAAAACAGGCTATTGTTCAAATTGTTCTGGAGGCTAAAAGTCCAAAATCAAGGGTGATCAAGCCCATACACCTAAAGCCTGAAGGTTCCTTACCTCTCGCTAGGTTCTGGTTGCTAGCCAGCAATCCTTGGTGTTCTTTGGCTAGTAAGTGCAGCTCTGCTCTCTCTCCAACCAACATCAGATGGCATTCTCCTCTGTATCTGTGTCTCTTCTCGGCTTACAAAGACATCATCTGCATTGGATTAAGGGTCCACCCCCCTCCAATATGACCTCATCTTAGCTAATGACATCTAAAGCCACTCAACTTACTCTGAGATACTGGAACTTCTGACAAGGACATGAATTTTTTGAGAAAATAAATAATTCATAACAAAGGCACTGATAACTTTTTATGAACATGTCCTCGAATTCATAGGTTTGTCTATTCCGTGGTCACTGCAGAGAGGTGCTGGACACCTAGTCTTGCTTGACCATCTCTCCTTGTGGAGGACCAGAAGTCTACATCTTTATCCTTTAGCTGTTCAATGCTGTTACATAACATTACCATTTTCAAAAATTTTATATTTTTGGAAGTTATAAAATTTTATAGGTGTCTGATTTAAAACTGAAAATGAAACACGAAGCTATGTTTTCAGATATGGAAAATATACAAGTTCCTTTATTATTTTAAAAAAATTCACTTATGAAGGCTTTTGAATGTTTTTTAAAAAACAGTTTATCACTTATTATTACAGAGATAGAATTGTACATTTTTCTTTGTATTTGCCATCTAGCAGTATTAGGTGGTTCATTTTGCTTAAAAAAGGTTCTTGATATTTTTTAGCATAAATAGAGAGACTCATCCTGAATTCTTTATTTATTTCTTATTTAATTCTGTCAAACCTCAGTTAATCAGAGAACACAAATTTCAAAACAGAAACTTTGAACCTGTGCAAATAGGATTTATTCATTATGCTTCATTTTGTTTTATGGTTAGTGTAATTTTAATTGCAAAGCAAGGAGGTTGCTGTGGAGCTTCATGGGAGAAAAAAACCTACACTTTGTACTAAGAATCATGAGTGAGCATATTTCTTCCTCTTGTTTGGACTCCATCTTTTTTTTAAAAAAAAACTCCACTGAATTTGCTTGTAAAAGCACACATAAATGCATATTCACTGCAGGCCTTGAAGGTTATATTTCTCTTGAGTCCTGAAAAAGTATTCCACCTGAATATTAACATTTTGTCTATTTCTATGTTGATATTTCCTGCCCTTTGATGACAAGTTTGTGTAGTTTTAAGAACCTCATTTTCCTGCATCTCAAGTAACTTTACTTAATATACATTGGTTAAAGTGTAGTTGCAATTATAATCTGTGCTGTGTGTGTGTGTTTCTGTGTGTGTGTGTGTGTGTGTGTGTGTGTGTGTGTGTGTGTGTTATTTCCTTCCTGCCTTTGGAATTTTCCCAATATTTTTTTTCTAAAATGTGCTGTTTGGAGTGACCAGCCAAGCTATTTCTCACCTGGTAGGTCACTTATTCCCTTAGTTGATTGAGCCAGGTGTTCATGTGCTGTCCCTTAGGGTTTGCATTAGTCTATAAAAGAATGAGTTAGATGGACCTCTTCTTTTGATTGACACAATTCCTCTTCCAATCTTATTGTTGGTGCAGCAGAGACCCACAGTGCTTCCTGTTCTTCTGTCCTCTGGACCCTAATTGTGCTTTTAACACATTTTCCCTGAAGGTAATCTTTTTTTTTTGCTCCTTTGCCATGAAGATACATAATCATTGTAACTGTCCACTTTTTAATAACAGAGAAGGTCTTTGAATTATTAACTTTTGTTGAGAACATTATATTGCCAGGTATTTATTTTTAAAAAATGAAGAAAATGAATTAGGTAATATTTTTAAAAAATTTGTAGTTGTAGATGGAAGCATGCCTTTATTTTATTTATTTTTGTATGTGGTGCTAAGGATCGAACCCCACATACACCAGGCAAGCACTCTGCCACTAAGCCCCAGCCCCAGCCTGAATTAGGTAATTTTTATAGGGACTTTCTATGTAACAATAACTCTTTTATGTATTACAAGAATTTATCACTTTTTCATTTTCACCTACAAAGCAAATTTACTATTATTATCTTGTAAGGGTAAGGAAAGTGAGTCATATCAAGGATGAATATTGGCAATATGCCAGCCAACGGAAATAGATTTTAAACTCAGGCAATTTGGCTCCAGATCCTAAGTTCTTAAATGATATACCATGATGCTTGTTAGTAATCTAAAATATATGACAAGGATGTTGGGTAGATTGAAAAGCAAATGAGGCTGGCCAAAGATATGTTTTTTACAACTACTAGAAAGGGTCGTTGTAGTTCCTTTGGTGCAGAGCCCTCTGACCTTACAAAACAGGAGGAATTCCTAAATACAACTTTTGTAAACAATTGACGAAGATCATTTTACAAATGTTATCTGACTCAGAATGTAATATTTGCTGTACTCAATTATTATATTGTATCTGTGAAAGACAAATCTGATCTCAAGGAATAAAAATGTTTTGTGAGACAAGAATTGATCATATTATAATCAAGTAAATAAAATTATTAAGAAAACATATTTCCTATTACTGAGCAACTTGATATATGTCTTTCATACATAGTTCTCATTTGTCATTTGGTTTCTAGTTGTCTCAGTGAGGGTAGGAAACTTGATTGCTTTTATTTTCAAGGTAATATAGCCAATTGGGGTTTTAGTAGTGTTTTGGAGGTGGCAGCAAAGAGTTATGGCTTAGGGGTTTCCTTCTGGTACAAGGAAGTACAAGAAGCAAGTACTTTCTTCAATAAAACCAGAGATAGAGAAAATAAATGTAGACACATAGTGGTTCTTGAATCAACTTATTTTTCTCTAACTATCTTAAGAAATATACATATTTGGGTACTGGAGATTGAACTCAGGGGCACACAACCACTAAGCCACATCCCCAGCCCTATTTTGTATTTTATTTAGAGACTGGGTCTCTCTTACTGAGTTGCTTAGTGCCTCACTTTTGCTGAGGCTGGTTTTGAACTCAAAATACTCCTCTCTCAGCCTCCTGAGCTGCTGGAATTACAGGCATGTACCATGGCATTGGCTCTGGAGAAATATTTAAAAAATGGATGAAACAGGTATTTCTGAATATAATGTTTCATTTAAATGGTAAGCAGTCAGCAGTTTTGCTCTGATACCTGACCCATAGTTATAGCAAATGAAATTATCCAAAAGCTCACTGAAGAGTCCTGGAGTCTTTTGTAGCAATGTGTTGCTTGGAATTGAGCCTAGAAGGTGGGGTGAACTGCTCCATGAAGTCCTTCCCCCATCAAGGGCTGGTTCTAAGGCGAGTGGGAATCTTTGAGCCTTTGAGGGAATAGAGTCTGGAGTCAACTACAATAAGTAGACAGGTACTCAGAGCAGGCACTACAGGTGCTTGTAGCATCAACAGTCAGCATCTTAGAGATGTCTACCATTCCATGAATTTTAAAACGCTGACATCCCAGCTTCTGTGACCATCTTCTTAGGTTCTCTTTCCCTTTTTTGTAGTGACTAGCCATTTTTACTTGGTGCAAGAAATCTTGAGTCCACATAAACTGATTAAAGAAATACAGCTACTGTAATCCATAAACAGTTGCTCCCAAATTTTTGTTTTTCACAAATACAAACACTATTTTATATTAACTCAGAGGTTGGGCTGTGAATTGAAGCTGATCCTCTTACTTTTCTGCACCCCAGGTGTCACTGTTTTTCCCTCAATATGATGCTTACAGCTGATCCGAATTCCTGCTCTTAAATGAAAACATCATCCCTGTCTTACAGACCACAAACACTAGATGGCAGGATTGCTCTTTTTCTTCCAAACGAATGGGTTTAGTGAATGATGTCATAGCTTATTCTCTCTTTCACAGAGTTCTGTAGACCCAGAATCTTTTACCTAGCTAGAACTTCTGGTTTTTTATGATATGATTCCTGTTGCTTTAAGCAACCATAGTTGCTGCTTCTTCTGTAAGGGCAAGTGTGTGTGTGTGTGTGTGTGTGTGTGTGTGTGTGTGTGTGTGTGAAAACTAAAGACAAAAAAATAATAGAAAAATTTTTTTTTTTACTCAAAGCCTTCTTCATAATATTGATTTTAAGTGATGCAACTTACAACTTTCAAATAGCTAAAAATGCCAACAGCTTTGAAAACTTGATGAATGAAAGCAGAATATATAATACAAGTGACGGCATTCAAGAAGGCATTCTGTAATAAAAATTTTAAAAAACTATATAAAGTTTTGTTTATATTGTCTCATATTATGCATCTTTAAGAAGGCTTTATGGATCAGAAACCAATATTTAAGGATTTGTATTTTGGCAGAAAACAAAATCAACACCAGAATAACTTCCAATCAAATTTACCAACACTTTTGAATCTGAAATCACCTGGTCACTGTCCATTGGCAGACCCAGGCTTTCCAATTTCCATTGGCTTCCTCAGAGGCTAAGTGTTATCCACGCTTCTATTCCTCCTTGCTTCTGTAGGCAAGTTTTTAGAAAGAAACGTGCGATAACTGAGAGGCCCCTTATAACTTGAGTGTCATTAACCGGGGTAAGAAGATCAGTTGGGGAAAATTGCAAGTTTGTGGCTATGGAAAATTTGTGCTGGAGATGATGCCAATCATGATCTAGATAACAGCAAAAGCACCTATTGACTGGAATGCTATAAGTGAGGTAGTTTATAAGCATTTACATGTATTAAATAGCTGTATTTTCACAACAACCCAAAGGGAGGCATAGTATTTTTCCTACCCTGTAGATGAGGGATCTGGGTCACAAACAGCTCAAGTACCTACTCTGAGTTCACACAGTTAGTAGAAACTGGTGATGCTGGAATATATATTGCACCATTTTGACTCCAGAGCCTGTACTATAAAGTGATTGTTAGGAATTCCATTCTATTCTAAGTCTTTTCTTAAGTGCTGCAGCAAAGTAGTAGGTGATGCTATAATGTATAAGAAAAAAAGACTTAGTGGGGGGTGAGGAATCTGAGATTTTTATTTCTTCTCATCCTCTCTCTAGCTCATTATCTGAAATTAAAATATATTTTTGGCTTTTTGAGTGACAGTTTCCTCATCTGTAAACTAGGGATAAAGATGTGCACCAGTGTTTACAAACTGGCAAACTTGAGGTTTGTTGTACTTTCCCATATGTAGTCTTTTGAATGTCACCATATTGTCATTGTCTTTTCCGGAATAAATTATATCAGCTTAAAATGTTTGAAATTAGAATAATGCCTATAAAATTAAGAATTTATACTTTTTCATTGAAAAACTTGAATATATAGCACAATTGAGCCTTCTCTTCTGTTAGCCAAGTGGTCACCTATAATTCAGCAATGAATGAACCATTCTGGGGGAAAAAAAGCATGAGTTGTTCTTCCCCACAGTCCCAGGGCATCGCAGTCTTTTCCCTACCTGGCAGGCCACAGTATGTATTTTTAATGGAATATGCAGGTGCAGTTGTACTCTGAGGTTCTCTTTACTTCTTGATTTAAGACTCCACTTTATTTCTCTTTAGTGGTATAAGACAGATGATGTATAAGAAGTTGATTGAGCAGAGAGGGACATGATGGAGGAAAGACCAAGTGACCTTCTGAAGTTTTTCAGTGACCTTCTGAAATTTTTCAAAGTCAACTTTTGCAGGGGACATACCAATTGAAGAGCTAGAGGGAAAAGGAAGAGTTTGAGGTAGACCAGAGAATAGAGAAGGACAGAAATTAGCTCTTTCTCCTTTTTCCTTCCATTTTAACCACACAGTTTCATTGTTTTGGAAAGTGTGAATTTACAGCACATCAGCATAGGTGTATAAATCTAAACATGAGAATATAGCTCAAGGCCAGATAAAATTATTGTAAATAGTTGTAATTATAAATTATCCATTTCTCTGATTTCTATATGTGTTTATTAGTAGATGGACAAGCTAGAAATAGATTCCAGAGTTTTTCTACATCCTCATTATAATCCTAATGGAATTCATTAGGAATGCATGATTTTACTTTGTAGGGGTGAAAGTGCATAGGTGTTTCTGTCTTTACACCCTGTCTCACTTTTATATTTCTCTTATTCAGTTCTCTTCAGCTTATTCTGGTGGATAGTGTGCTTTGTGTGCACTATTGAAGGCCGAAGAGAAAGTTGTTACAAAATGAAAGACAGAGAAGTACTTGATCTGTCGATTTTCTTTTTTTTTAACTTTAATCTTCCTTTTGGTGCTCCATTCCTTAATTCTCTTACTTCCTAAGCGAGAGGCAAGGTGAATGTAAGAACAAAAATAAGTCCATTTACTCATAATATTTCAAAGGATGAGGGCGAAAGCATATAATGAGAAAAATCCAGTATCAAGACATAATAAAAAACAGAATGTAAATGTGTAAGCTCCCACCCAGGACAAACTATATTCTACTAATTAATTAGCCATAGATTCTTTTATCTAATTCATTATCTTCAGGATTTCCAGATAAAGCTCAAGACGGGCAGGGATAATACAATCCATTTAAAAACCTTTTTTTTATCAGTATACTGTTAATATCTTCTTTTTGATCACACCTGAGCTTTGTTCTGTAATGTTTTTAATCATCTTTATGCTTTCCTCTAAGTATCTTTCTAAGATAAAAGTTCTGGGAAAAGCAATAAATGTCACTACAAGATAAACAGAGAAGCCAGCTGATACCCACACCCCCACAGACAAAGCAGACTGGAAAGCTCCTGGGTGTTTCCCCATCTTTCAGCAGACAAAAGAAAGTGCACTCTAGACGAAAGTAGTACAGGAGAGGTCCAGGTCCCTCCTCAGGAACTTCAGAACAGAACATGGTGACAATGCTGTCTTGGGGGACATGTATGAAGAACATTGAATTGATCATTCTCTATAATGATCAATGCCAGTATATTAGCACTGAAATGAGCTGATTTGGGTGGGAAGAGCACAAATCCTGAAGCTAATAAAAGTCCTGCTTCTGGCTCTTCCTGGCTGGGAGACTTCAGTTAGCTTTTTGCCAAACCTCTGTGGACCTCAATTCGTTCATCTGTAAAATTAAAAACCATATGACTTAATTTCTGAATATCATCTAGAGCAAGAATTGGCAAATAGTAATTGTTATGTCATGTTAAATTTACAGTATTTTGTGTTCAAGTATATATGTTTCAGACATATTTCATGGACAGAACTTAACTATCATCTTAACTTAAATTTTCTCTGAAAAGAAATTCTTCAACTTTAGGAATGTTCTTTGTATCTGAATTAAATTGTAATTGGATTAATTTATTTCTTTTATAACAACAATGTGGAAATTATAGGACATGAAGCAAATACCAGGGGGTTGGGATGAGCAAGAAACATTAATTCCTGAGAGCTGTATATTGTTATTTAGAATGGAATGAATATCTAGAGAATTGGCTGAAGCAGATGTCTCAATAATTCTGAATAACACAGCTAAATATCTGTTCCTAATAAGATCATAGGCTACAGGGCTGAGTCAAAAAGTTCTATTTTTGGAAAGAGGAAGAATGATCTCCTGAAAGGCAAGGGTAGTGAGTCACCAGGATTTGAAAGTCCACATGTCATTGTCTTCTTCCATAAGTGACATTATATGTAAATGACATTATATATTGCCAAATGAATTTTAAAATTCACTCTTGATAAGGTATTAAAGGAAGAACAAGGAAGACAATAAAAAATGTTGCTCTTTGACTTTGGAATATGTCTCTTATATTTCTTCATAGTGTGTCAAGTCACAGTATTTTAAATAAAGAGAAGTGACCACAGTTCAGAGCTAACTGAACTGGGGGAAATATGATAATACCTGGCTTTTTCATCTGCGGACCTCTCTAGGTGAGGTTTTCTTAAAATTCCTCTATGAAAGGGCTAGTCTTATCCAAAAGTATACTGTCAATGATTTTATTTTTTAACTTTGTCCTCTCTCTTTAGATTGTTTAACTTTATTAGTGTATCTTCAAGTGACTCTTCTGTTTTGTCCAGTTTTATCTTAATGGCATTGAAAAAAAATTTTTTTCTAGATATTATATCATTCAGCTCTTGAATTTTTACTATCAAATATAGTTTTTATTTCTCTGCTGACATTTTCTATATGTCCATTTATTAGAAAAGCATTTTACTTTATGTCTTAATCATAGAAATAATAGCTGTTTAAAAGTTATTTTATACTAATTCTACCAAGTGGGTTGAGGTGATCTTCATTAAGTTTTTTTGTCTCTTGAACATGGGTATCATTTTTTTTTTATTTCACTATATATTTTGTGATTTTGGACTATATTGTGGAGACTTTGATGTTATGTGTGGTGACTATGAGTTTACTGTGTTCTTATTAAGAGTGTTGATGTGTTTTTTGGCTGATGTCTCAGTTCAGTTATTTTATCCTTAACTTGGCTGCTTTATATCCACCCTATCTATAGATAATTCATAGGTCACTGATAAATTTGGGGAGATTTATTTTCACACTTGGGCTTCTTCTTGGTGTTTCTTTCATTTTTAAAAATTTCTTCTCTATTTTCAGCTGCTGTGGGAATTCTCAACTCTGAACTGTCATTTTTTAAGCTGGTATGATAGGGGCCTACTAGGAGTTCAATAGCTTTAAAAGCAGGAAAGTGCTGGACCTTCTGTCAGTGCTAACTCCTCTTTAGTTTCTACCTAATTTTGATCCTTCTACAATTCCTTTGGATTTTTTTTTTTTGTATTTTATACAGGTTCATGACTGTTACCTGAAGAAAGAAAAAGTGTTTTTTTTCAAGATAAGTCCTGTTGCTAGAGGTGCAATGTCTGCATTTGGTAGCTCATGCAGCTCATATTTAATGGAAACCCTGAGGGCCTAAATTTATGGTGCTTTACAGAAGAGAATTTGCATATGCTTTTACTTGTAAGGGGATGCTACTACTGAGTGTAGGTCTAGTCCTTTCTTGACTTTGTGTCAATCCCTTCCTCTTGCTGTGGACCAGAGAATATTAGGATAGTCTTCCTTTATTTGCATACATGTGGGCCTATTTCTCCTTTTGCTTACAGTTCAAAGTTTAGGTTAAGTTTCGCTTTATGCACTCTCTCTCTTCCCCCCTCCCTTCCCTAAATCTAGGAATACAATAAAAGTATTTAATAGTGAATATTTTCTTGTTTGTGAAAATGAGGGCCCTTTAGACTTTCTAGGCTGTTGTACTGCTTGAACTGAAAATCGAAGTCTTCAAATTTTTATACTTGAAAACAGCACTTTACATTGTATAATTTAGTTTCTTGCACAGCTTAGATAAAGTTTTTCTTGGCAGCTTTGTTTAGACTTTTGAAATTTTTATAAATCTATTATTAACTCTTGTACTCTGATCTTTTAAAAAATTGTTAGTGCCTGAACAGGCATATTTTGTATACACCTATGATTGAATTAAACAGCAGGAAAGGTTCTGGCCCATCTGTTTGGTTCATGCTCTTGTGCCTGTCTGTAACCCGTTGTGCAATAAGGAGTAAATGTGAAAACAACTTTATAGTCTATAGTGGTAATTTTCACCATTTCCCCCCATATATCAGGTATTTGTTGTCAATTCTAGGTCTGAATGTATCTTATATAATTAAGGTTCCAAAATATATTTCATTTGATGTGAAATAATTTTCTATTTAACTTAAAACAAGAAATATTAAAAACACTTAACAATAAATAAAGTTTATAAAAAAAGACAAGAATAGATGTCATATAATTCAGAACTGCTAAATTTTCAATAGTATTAATCACAGTAATAACTGCTTACTAATTGAGGTTTATGTCAGGAATACAAAAAGTCACTTATAAACAAGAAAATATTATTTCAGCAACTTGTAATCGCACCATCCTTTTGGAGTCACTAAAAATGTTGTGTAAAGGCAGGACTCAAGATTAAATTTCTACTAAAAATATCCACATGAAGGAATAGACTTATGCACAATTTCATCCCTAGTGTATAAAAATGAAATTAACATTAGACTTGAAATTTTTTCTATAAAATATTTCCTACTTTTCTATATTTCTATTTCCTCTTTCTCTTTTCCTTTCTAAAGCTATGTCAACTTTTTGGCATGCATATTGCAAGAATAATTATTCAAGTATTTTGGTAATAAAATACTTAACCTAAGGAAATGAAGAATGCTTGCATTATTTAGTTTTACACTTTGATGCAGTTGAGTGAAAACTATTTGCAAACATACATAGAAAATTAATTTATGAGGCTTAGATCAGGGCTAGGTAGGTAATGAGGAACAAGTTTCTTCCTTTCTTTATTCTTTTCCTATTTCTACTTGAATATATTGTGTCCTTTTATATTGAGGAACAGCACTTATACTGCATTAGTCATTTTATTAAGGATATTTGACAATATGAGTTGGATCTTATTTAAATTTAATCTACTTTTTTTGTAATTCACAAGTTAGCATGCCAAACATCTACTGGTTCCCATAATAAAGTTCTGGATTTGAGGAAATTCACTTTGGTAGTTGATCTCCAGATTTCACTGAATGAAAGATCCCCAACACCAACTTTATCAGTATCACAGTGGTTATCTCTTGCTTATCTATGATAATTCCAAAAGAAACCTGTTTCTAAAGATGAGACTCTAATCAGCCCTTGGCTCTGGATATTTGGGGCATCCTCATTCTTCATTGCCTTCAGAATTTTCCCCATATCTCTTCCTGCTGATCTAAGCTGTTTACTTCTCTACTTAACAAGTAGCCACTCTCCTTTCTCCTTTAGTGTTTGGGTATTTCACAGTGGGAGAAAGCCTGCTGAAACTGGGGTTGGGTCTCTAGAAATGCACATCATTTGGTTGCTCTCCACACAGTGAATTTGTTTTTCATAAAAGGACTGGGTAAGCATGAGTTAAATATTTATTATATTTGGAACCATCTTCTTCTCCCAAAATCAGGTTTTAGCTCAAGTCTAATATCATCTAGATTTATTAATGAGTTAGTTTTCCACTGAAGGTTCTCTTCATATATTTCGCAAGCTGGTTTGTGTCAAAGTTACCTCCTCCTCCTCCCATGGGCCACACCTGCTCCTGCTCATTATTAATGTTGTCATAGGTGTAAGCTTCCATTGTGGGTTTGAAGTTTTGGGCATGTGGCTCTTGGACATAAAGCAGAATATGGGATTCTTCTAGACACCTATTTTTATGTACATAAAAATAAGTTCCTTTAAAAGCACTTTTTTATTGTTGTCTTTATAGACTGCATATAGGATATTGTTCCTGTTGACAGTTTCCCATTTCTAGGCTATAATAATTAATGTAAGTTTTGGACAACAAGACCACCCTGATTATATATTAAAATCATTAGGTCCACATTGTAGTGCAATAAATTCTGTTCCAATTGCTCACTGGTTTTTACAAAGTATAATTTTATAAAATAATTCTATGTCCTCTGAGGAGTTACTACATCATTTTGAAGTCAATCACATTGAACACACAGATATAGTTCTCAACTTCTTTTAGCATAACTGAGTTGCTTAAAATGATATAAAACATTCTGTGCAAACAAAATTAAAATCCAACAATGAAAATGTACTTTGGCATCATTCAAAGTAGGCTAACAGTGAACCAGAAACTATTGGAAAAAAGATTATTAAGAAATATGCTATTGATGTTGCAACTAGAATTGTAGATTAGTGGGCTGTTACCAAAAAAAGTACAATTAGAAGCAATGTCTGAAAATACAGCCCAGAAAATAATTCTAGCATTATATTTGAAGCACTTGATGAATTAGTTTGGAGGTTGAGATTATGTGAAATCTTTAGAGTTCAACTGGATGGGAATATACATTCTGTAAATCTCTCCTTTGTGTTTGTTTTTGTATGGTTTGGTCAGGCAGGAGAATATGAGGAAGATTTATTATATTTTAAAATGCTTGTCACATAAATGTAACTGGATAATGGAGCAGTCTGAACTTTTATCTCTTAAAATCACATCCTTCAACTGTGCTCTGTCAAATACCTAATTCAAAGTCTCTTAACAGCATTCCAGGCAGACCCCAAAGCCTTCCTTTAATTTCCAGTTATTATAAGTTCAATCCAGTTGAAAACTCCAATTTTATCTCTTCCTCTGTTCTTAAGCAGTGGCTTAACTCTTTGCTAGAAGGAGCTGCTTTTTATTCTCCTTTTTATCCCCATTCATTGAATTTTAGCCACTGTGGAGATGGGCAGGCTGAGAGTGGGTGGGCAGGTCTTCTTAAATAAGGGTGTATGTGATTATGTGCCTATGTTCTTGCTGTTTCCTTGGCTCACATGGTGAATAGAGGTGCTTTCTGTGAGGCATCTGGAAGATGACTTTTTAATGAAGAGCTTTGGGGCTTCTCCAAGGTCCTCTTTCCTGACTTAGGCGCTCCAACTCTGATGCAATCTCTTCCATTCATCCATCCCTGCTCTCTATCAATGGTATAGTTTTTCAACTTTTTGAGCTTTGAACCCCTAACCTGGGGAATCAATCTTTTGTGTGGATTGTAAGCTAAAAGGAACAAACATGTCTACTAAGATGTAACTTAACCTGTTTGAAACAAACCAATGTTTGCAAAATCAAAGGATGAAGAGGTCAGCTTTTCTATTGTTATTCTGTGGTCTCTTCCCAATTCTCTTTGTTTCTATTCACATAGTTTCACAATAGATAAACAAATAAACTGTGCAAGCATCTACTCCATCCTTCTCAGGAGTTGTTCACTTCCCATCCAGTCACTCCTAATCTGTGTGGTTATTTTCTTGAAATGCTCTTTAACTTTGTAGGACTTGAGCACAGATTTCTTCTCCATTGATAATACTCTTTGTAAGAAACACAATTTTCTTCCTCTATCTCTGGTTTCAAAAATACTGTCAACTAGGCGGTGCAGCATTAATCCATGTAAACAATGTCAAGTAAACTATGCCACAATATACTCTTGTTCACAGGTTTTATTCTTAAAAAATTTAGACTCTGATGGGTGTTATGTTATACTATTATTTTATATGTAAAACCAAAAGATACAAATAAATTGTTCAAAATATTTTTATTTTTGCCTCATATTCAGAGTCGGATTCTTCAAAATCACTTGGGATTAGAGTCATTGACACCTTTGCCTTCCCCTGAATATTGAGGAAAGAGTTGTGGAGATGAGGCATTTATTAACAGAACCCATAAATGACATGATGAACAGTGTCCTCAGCTTTTAGGTAGGCTTTGCAATTATACAAATTTGGAGAACTAGAAACTCTGCCTTGGAGCTGTTTCTGTGATTGCTTTCTGCTGGCATTTCCCTTGTAGAAATATCTGATTGGACCGGGGTAGGGAAGAGTGGTGTCAAATCTTTCCTCCACTGTTGTCTCCAGAATCTCCTGCCATGCCCCTGGTGCTCATTCTGCTAGCTTTGAGCCTCGCTTTTTTGAATACATTGGATACATTGTGTAACATGAATATCAGTGGAAACACATCTGAAATGCTGGGCCTATGTATCTGTGAGATGGTATTGATCATAAAGGCAGTTATCTCAGACATTTAAAATATGATATAACTGTGTATCTTAAAATCAATATAATATAAAATGGGTCTTCCCTATCTGGATTCTGCATACTTAGATTCAATCAACCATGGATTAAACATATTTTAAAAAATTTGCATCTGTACTGAATATGTACAGACTTTTTTCTTGTCATTATTCCCTAAACAAGGCAGTAGGATAACTCTTTGTGCAGTCATTGTACTGTATTATGTATTATAAGAATCTGGACATAATTTGAAGTTTCAGGAGGATATTATAGATAATATACAAATACCTCACCATCTTATATAAGGGACTTCAGCAACTGTGCATTTGGGTGTGCACGGAGGCTCCTCTAGCTCATCCCACACAGATTCTTGGGGATGACTATGGCCTATAGACACCATTTGCAGGGATGGTGGTTGCAGAACTTGTTTGGTCTTCTGTCCTTAAGGCCAGAGGACACTGTTTATCCTTCATTGTTGAAGACTCTATAAAATATTTTGGGGTGTATGCATGTCCAGTCACCTAGCCCCATTGTTCTGGTGCAGAGATGACATTAAATTGGGTAGATTTCTACACTTGTGATTCCTAATCTTTTAGATTGAGAAAGTGAATTTGGAAAAGCATTAAGGTAAAGATGCATTCTGGGAGAGGGATAGATTGTGGGCATCGGAGCCAGACTGTCCAGGGTTTGAATGTTGACTCCATTCCTTACCACTTAGATCATCTTGGATCAATTATTGTATCTCTCTGTGAATCCATTTCTCTTTTAAAAATGGAGGTAATAATATTACTTATCTCATTGATTTCTGTTAGTAGTTAAATGATATAAATGAGTTCCACATAGCAAAAAAATACTTAAAATACTGCCTAACAAATGACAAGCATTCCCATACACTAGCTACTACTATTAATAGTTTAGTTTATTAATAGATTAGTTCATAAAGGAAAAAAGTAAAATTTGACATCAAATTGGATCTTAGAAGATAGTGTTGATTCAACCCCATGAAATAAAACATTTTGAATATTTCAAAAAATGGAAACAGTTAAAAATATGAGTTTCTACAGGTGATTTAGAACTGATTCACAAATTATTTTTTTTCTTTTTTTAATTTTTATTGGTTGTTCACAACATTACAAAGCTCTTGACATATCATATTTCATACATTAGATTGAAGTGGGTTATGAACTCCCAATTTTACCCCAAATGCAGATTGCAGAATCACGTCGGTTACACATCCACAATTTTACATAATGCCCAATTAGTAATTGTTGTATTCTGCTACTTTTCCTATACCCTACTATCCCCCCTCCCCTCCCCTCCCATCTTCTCTCTCTACCCCATCTACTGTAATTCATTTCTCTCCTTGTTTATTTTCCCATTCCCCTCTCAACCTCTTATATGTAATTTTGTATAGCAATGAGGGTCTCCCTTCATTTCCATGCAATTTCCCTTTTCTCTCCCTTTCCCTCCCATCTCATGTCTCTGTTTAATGTTAATCTTTTCATCCTGCTCTTCCTCCCTCTCTGTTCATATTTGCTCTCATTATATCAAAGAAGACATTTGGTATTTGTTTTTTAGGGATTGACTAGCTTCACTAAGCATAATCTGCTCTAGTGCCATCCATTTCCCTGCAAATTCTATGATTTTGTCATTTTTATTGCTGCATAGTACTCCATTGCACAAATTATTTTATTATTAACAAATCCAATGAAATCTATAAACTGTAAAAGCATGACATTAAATAGACTTTACAATCTGAAATCACTTTCAAATATTTTCTGGATCTTCAGGACAGAAAACCTAAATCCATCTCCATTATTTGGAGAAACAGTCCATGTAAGGATAGCAAGCAGAGAAAATTACTGGAAGACTACCCAGTGACATCTATTACCGAGTCTCTACTGATCCACAGGAATGAATTTAAACATGTTACTTTAAGTCTTGACTACTTGTCACTGAGCGACCTTCAGAGGTTTGTTAGAAATGGTCCTTTTCTCCTGCTTTTCTTTGCCAATTGCCTCTGACTTAAAGCTTCTACTGCTGATGACATGTTGGTAAATGACCACAAACCATTCTAGGATTGAGGTATTATTAATCACTTCAGTATAGTTACCATTTAGTATTGTAAGTCATTCTCAAATTAACTGTCCAGTATTTCCACAGCAATTAGTTTCAGTTTGCTCATAATCTTTCTCAGGCTGACCTATAGCACTAGATGTGGTTGGAACTCAAGCTTGTGGAGACAGGCACAAGGTGGTGGACCTGCTTTGCATTCTGCCTAGAAATGTGGGTGAACAGTGTATGTTTTATATAAAGAAGGAGATTCATGTTAGGATAATACCTGGGTCTGGTTAAGCATGTTCAAATAGGAAAAACTGTTATTAAAATAAATGAAAAGAGTATCTTGGAGTTATAGATAAGTATAATATGTAACGTGGAAAATTATAAATATATTTGTATATGGATATGGCTATTGGATTTTTTTACCATGTACAAAATAGAATTCTTGTAATTTTTAGAATATATAGATATATGTAATTAAAAAGCATCTTTGTGTTTAAAAGAAACAAGGGCTCTCCACAGAATATTTTGATGTGATATTTTGCTTAGATTTCTCTTTCTGGCATTTGGATATTTGTTTTGGAATTACTTATTTTTTAGTGCAGTTTTTCCTGATCTGGATCTCTGATGTAGGCTGCTTTTCTTCTTCCATTGAAACAGATAAGAAAAGAAATTGTGTTCCTGGTGAGAAACCAACAGCTATCTTCCCCTCCACACACATGAATCTCCAAAAGGTATTATTCTACTGTAGCAATTATTTGGAACAATAACTAGCTTCAGTGAATTAAATTCATTTTTCCCTCTTTCCCACTGGCATTTAGCTGCAGGTTAGCAGCATCCAAAAAACACCTTATTTTAGGCAGTTGGTTGTCTGTTTCTTACCTCATGGAGTGTACAAGCAAGAGCAAAAGATCTTAAGATTTCTTTTACTTTCTTTTCTCTCTGCTAGGTCATAAATGTGAGTCATCCTTAGGAGTTACCTAAAAAGCATAACAATGATAATTTTTTAAACTTTGGTAAAAATAAATGAAGAAAAATTTATCTACAAATGTTCAAGCTTACTATTTCTCTTTGGGTTACATAGTTTGAAACAACACAGCAGGTTCTAATATCCATGAAATAAGAATCTTAGGAGCAGAGGAAACCCATTTCTAAGGACAGTTGGAAACCACTTGTCTGAGATACTCCTGCTTATAATAAAAGATGCCATGAGGTGACATATTTCTGGAGAACAAGATCCTTCTGTTTGGGGAACTTCACACCATTTGACAATTTATTTTTATTTGAAAAAAATCTAAAATGGAAGATAGTTTGAGCTCATAATTTAGGGTAGTACTTCAAAAGCATGTTCTTTATCTCCAAGTGAAATTCTGAAACAAGTCAGTGAGATTGGTAGAAATGACGATGGCTATGGGAAAGCTCTGAATTATTAAGCTACATTTAACTATGGAACCAGATGGTATTTACATAAGTCAATTCCCACCCAATTGGAATCCTCAGCTGTATTTAAAGTAGAAAGATGGAGATGGCAGAAATGACCAGAATATGCTTTTGAAGAAGAGAATTCAATGTGTCCCAGGTTATGATGAAGCAATTTCAGGATAAGATTTCTGAGTGTTTGTATCTTGTGTTGTCTTCATTGCATAAAATGCTTAGAACAGACAAAATACATAACATTATTATATATAATGTTAGATATGTAATATATATATATATATATGACATTATCATATATAATGTTAGATATGTAATATATATTATTTATACATATATAAATAATGTATGATAATATATTATTATATATAATGTTAGATATGAAATATATATATATATATATATATATATTATTTATAGATATATAAATAATGTATGACTCTTAAAGTAAACACCAGGTAACTATAAAGAATATCTTTTTAAATATTTTATGGCATTAATATTGAAGAAAACATGATGTTCAATAATTCTTTGTTTAAAATGAACATACTTCCAGATTCAGTTGAAAACAATGGAAATGTATATGTTGAGAAAAGACTCAGGATGATTTGGGAATTTATCGAAAGTTTAGAGAATGCAAAGATATTTATTAAATATCTGCAGAAGCTTTTGGAAAGAAGTAGAATTTTGCCTAATACTTAACAGAAGTTGGAATGTTATAAGGACATTAGAATGTTATTAAATACACATAAAAAGGTTTAGATATTATACTTGAGGAATGTTATTATCAAAAGCATTTGATATTATTTGATATTATCATATTGTAAAGAACAACTCTGATTTATTAAAAATGCCTTGAAGTTAGATCTTGTATTATTCATTAGAGTAGCTGAATTCCTTGTCAATCAGATAAACCAAACCATAGAGGTAGAATGATAACTTTCCCTTTTAAGAAAAAGCAAGCACAATGGGGCTGGGGTATCAGCTCAGCGGTAGAACCCTTGTTTAGCACATGCGAAGCCCTGAGTTTGCTCCTCAGTGCCATTAAAAAAGAAGGAAAGAAAAAAAAAGAAAAAGCAAGAACAAAATACATACATTTTATCTAGATTATGTTATTTAAGCATAAAAATGTAGTGAGTCCTTTAGAGTACCACTGGTAATTTATGATGTAGCAGGTATCCTTTATTTAGTTATTTGTAGTATCTTCAAAATCAAAGAGTCAAAAAATTTTAAATTATTCATTGGATTAAATATTTATGTTTAATATTATATGTAATACATACTTGTATACATTTATGTCATATAATTTGTGTATATTTATTTATAAACACCTATAATTATATGCCATAATTATATACAATATATTATTTTATATGATACATTATATATTATAAGTATAAATGTTTTATATTTATAATAGATACTTCATAATTATGTGTAATTATGTTTTTGTGTATGATTTGTTATGTATGCCTGAATATATAGATAATAAAACACAGGCAGAAATGCATTTTATAGTAACATTCTTGGCTAATCTGATTATATACTCCTTTGTAAACTAAAATCTTGCAGTAGTTGAAAGGATAAATTCTTTTCAAATAAACTTTTATATGACATTTATACCTAATATGCCCCTATTATCTCCTACATCCTTTAAATTGATTACTAAATAATTATTTTTAAAAATGTACCTGGATAAGTTTAAGACTAGATTATTTTTCTAGTTTATATTATAAAATTCTTAAATAGTAGTCATCTTAAAGTATAATCTTAACTTTTAAACTGAACTATTCAGTGCATCCCATGGATTTCCTACTTTACTAAAAAAAAAAAAAAAAAAAAAAAGACTTGATCACTATGCAGAAAGTTTCTCAGTTTATAATTTCATTACTAAAGACGCTTTGCTTTTCTTCCATGATTCTGCACATCAATAGCCACCTCTTTTGCCTTAAGTATCTAGGCATAAATATACTGTGCAGTAGCTTGGTCTCTTTCTGCCTCAGAGGGCTTTGTTCTTCTTCTTTTCTTTCTCCTATTGCCCTTGGGCTAGAGAAAGGATTAAATGCTAAAATAATTTTGGTATAAATTCTATACACCAGTAGCTTTCCATTCAGAAGAGAAAATAAGACCCATCTTTTAATACTACTAACAATACAAAAAATGAATAAGTGACTTAAAATCTTACATATAGAATGCTGTGGAAGTTGACAGATGGAGAATTTGCTTAAATTTAGAGAAAGGGGCTTTAAATGAGAACTAGAATTTAAATAGAAATTGGGAAGATATAACATATGTCCTCACGAAGGGAACATATGTGTTAAGTCACAGAAATAAAAAATGTTTACTGAAAACTAAGCAGAAGTGTAGAAGTTACATACAAGAAAATTTTATGGGGAAATTCCAAAATTATTGTCAGACCACATGATAGAAGATCTTGTTTGTTGGAATGGACTGGATGTTTATATCTTCCCCAAATTAATTTATTCACAATCCCATACAGTCATAGTATTAGGAGGTTTGCCTCTGGGAAGTGATTAGATCATGAAGGTGGGGAGCATAAAAATGGGTTTAATGCCCTTATAAAAAGAGGCCCCAGAGAGATCACTCATCCTTTCTCCATGTATGATTATGGTGAGAATATGACAGCACATGAGCCAGGAAGTAGGTCTTTAGCAGACATTAAATCTAACAGATTCTTAATCTTGAAATATTTAGCCTCTAAAAATGTAAGAAACACTTTCTCATGTTAATAAGCTACCCAATCCATGTATTTTGTTAAAGCAATCTGAACAGACTAGTTGATATAAATAGAATAATTGTATTTAACATGAGGTAAAAAGTAAAAATATTCCTGAAGAAGGAAGTAGTATTTTGAAAATCTCAAGAATAAGATAAAGATGTATAGGTTGGATTGAAGTAGAAGATGAAAATGGAAGTAAATTATAAGACTATCACAGGAAGACAGATTACACATAATGGGTGGCTGATCTGATCTACACAGTATATGTGACCTTTGACTTGACATTAATAATATCTAATATATTAAATGATTTAAAAACAAAGTACAGTAAGATATTAAATGTTAAAATTTCATAGTTGACAATTTATGTTTTGCATGTTCAAAAAATACTTAGGATAGGATTCTCTATTTTTTAAGAGACTTAAAAAACATATTAAAAGATAATTTGGGAAAACTATCATATCCTAGACAGTGTTCTAGACTCTGGGTATACACAAATGTATAAGACACTAAGACCCATCTTCTCTCTTTGAGGAATTTTTAGGGTAACAGGAGAAAGAGTCAAGCAGATGATTATAGGATATTATTGTTTTGAAAAAAGCTCCAATGTGTGTGTGTGTGTGTGTGTGTGTGTGTGTGTGTGTGTGTGATAAAATAGGTCATTCTGGGGAAAATAAGAGCCTACTTACAAAGGCAGAAGGATAAGGAAATCCGTATCTCCTATATGATAAGTATAATATATTGTACAAGGAGGGGAGTTAATAGACTGTATAGATAAGTAAGATATTAAAGTGTGCTAAAATGTTCCAATTATGTACTAAAATATAAAAGAAGCCTTTATCTGTGAAAATGACAGCATCAACTTTGTGGTTTGGAGAAGTCACTGTAAGAGATAATTTAGAGCATAATTGAAGTATGGAAGATCTAAGGTAGGAAAATTATTTTTGGAGTTCAAGTAATCAGTGCAAAATTTGATGATTCTGAAATAAAGTCAAAGCTGAGGGGGTTGAGTAATAAGGGACATGTCTAATGAGGGATTACTGAAATGTGAGAGTTGATTGGAAGTGGTGTGTTGAAGAATGGGGAGAAATTATGACCATTTTTTTTTGTTTCTCATTAAGGCAGTTCTTTTGTCTGAAAGTTTTATGCAATTAGAGAACAAGAAGGAGGAGAAAGTTTGAGTAGATATGTTTGTAAATTTGTTTAAAAGGTGGAATGAGTCCCATTGGAATCATCAAGTAGGGATATTCAATAAAAAATTGATCGGGTGGGAATAGAATGCAAAAGATTTATCAAAACTTTTGTTAATCAAAATATTATCTTTAGGGTAATAACATCTGTATAATATGAGAGTTTATTAGAAATTTAGAATCTGAGGTCCCATCCCAGAAATAAAGACTTACAATCTTCCTTAGACAATATTCTATATGACTCAAATGAAAATTAAATTATGAGAAGCACTAACAATAAATACACACTTGTGTAAACATACACATGCATATACACTCACACATTTGTGTTATCAGCATTTAGGTTATAGTAAGAACTATCAAGATGGGTAAATAGAGCAAAGAAAAGTAGAAATTAGAAAACTGGCCCAAACACCAGTATTTAAAGGAAAATGGAAGAAGATGAAACTTCAGAATAATATAGGGTTATTTCAAGATAAGGAAAAAACAGAAAAAAAAACAGTGTATTAGAGAAGCTGAATAATAAAGGAAATGTAAGTAAAATAATTAGCTACAATGAGGAAAATTGGTGGAATGGATCTAGGCTGGGACCCTGAGCTCCTCCATAGCTCAGATCTGAAGTAGTGGAAGAACAGCTGATCAGAGAAGAGGGTGACACAGTAAACACTCTAAAACTTAATATTGGGCAGCTTGAGACTTGGTGGACCTGGAATTTGGTTATTGGAGCAGGAAATAAGAAAATAATTCCTTGACTCACAATTTAGTTAGCTTTTTGTTGTTGTTGTTGTTGTTGCTGTGACCAAAAGAACTGATGAACAATTTTAGCGGGATGAGGAGTTTGTCTGGCACTCACTATTTCAGAGATCTCAGTCTGTGGATGCCTAGCTCCTTTGTTCTGGACTCAAAGTGAGGCTGAACATTATGGTGGAAGAGGAAAGCAGATAGGAACACAATCATCAGGATACAGAGAGAGATTAATCTTGGTTCACTGGGGACAAAATATATACCCCAAAGGCATGCTTCCAGCAACCAACCTCCTCCAGCCATGTCCTACTTGCTCACAGCTATCACCCAGTTGATCCATTCAAGTGAATTAATGCACTGATTAGGTTAAGGTTTTTATAACCCAGTTATTTCACCTCTAAACTTTCTTTCATTGTCTCACACATAAGCTTTTGTAGGACATTTCTTATTTAAACTATAACTCTGAATAGTGACCAGTGTGAGGTCAGGGGAGAAGCATAACAGAGAAATAGTGAGAGAAAAATCCCATAAGCTTACTTCCTTTACAACAGTTGGAAAGAAAATCAGCCCAAGTTAAACAGGACAGGAGCAGCAGAGATAGGGAAGGAGATCAAATAGTTCAGCCCAAATTGTGGGCAGAAAGATATGCTGGGCAAAGCAGCCATTTTGTGAAGTTCACACCTAGGCAGCCTTCCTAGAAAAAAATAAATCAGTAAAGCTTCTTCCCACTTAGAGATAGTAATAAAACCATAGAGAACACCTGTGAAGCAGGTTGTCTCAGTAATTTGTTCAGAAGGAAATTGTAAGGAGGTCACTGTTAGCTAAAGTCTACCAAATCTTGTTTTCTCTCACTTCAGACAAGTAGATTAGAATGGAACTGACCCAAGAGCAAATCTATTGTAGGTAGTGCTAATCCAACCCAGTGTTCCCCACAGCCTATGCAGAAACTCAAGAGAAGATGGGCCAATTGACCTATAATGGTAACAGTCAAAACCTTGATCTGCAGCAGCCAAGGTGGAAGCTTCTGTTCCATGGAGCACACACAGATATCCTGTACCCACAGGGCCCAAAGTTGCATGAAACTGCCAAGGTCTTAGCATTCTATAAAGAGGCAGGTGCTCAGCAATTCACAGCCTCTAATCATAGGAGCTCAGGTGAAGGTGGGCCAACTAATATTCTACTCCAGTCATGAGGATGGTACCATAGTTATCTACATCATCCAGGGTGGAGTCTTGTGCCACAGACTGCCCAGAAAAAGCCTGAATTCACAGATTCCACAGTTGCAGAGTGCCACATACTGTGCCTCTATAAAGAAGCCCCTATAGAAGGGAGTGGGTGCTCAGCATTCTGAAGCAGTTAGCAACAGCACCCTGCAATCCCATGCCCATCAGAAATAGCCAGCAGATGCAACACCCTCCAAGCATGCCAACTTGGGCCTCTGCACTGTTGAACAAGCTCTGCCTGGTGATAAAACCATGGTAACTGGGAAAGTAGCTCATGGACTCTATCACCTATAGGAGGGTCCACAGCTATGAATCCAAGTGTCACCAGTCAACTCAATTTCTCATTCAAATGCATGGACATACAGAAGGTATTTTCTGAGGATAACTCCAAGTAGCCAGTGGAGAACTTCAGTACATACACAATGGCAGTACACACACAAAAATGGGGCTCAGAGGACAGTATCACATAGACAACAACTACTACCCAGTATTCCCAGATGCATGCCCTGCAATTGGTACATTCCAGAGGGGGCAGTTGTCCTATATCTTCCCATGGGAAACCCAGTGCCACATCAAACAGATTACAGTGCCTCTAACTTAGACCAGGACATCCTACACACTGTGAAATATACATAGGGTGCACATTTGTTTTGACAGCATTGTATGGAACTTCTCTTTAGGAGTATACAAAAGACTGTACACATAATAGGCAGTAATCTGGCTGCTAAGCCAGATATTTAGGGACCATTTCCACAGACACACCAGAAAACTAATAGGTACCTGGACACACCAAAGATCAGAGGGGGTTCTTTAGAATTGTGTCAGAGAGGAGCTGATATGATCATTACCCCCACATCCAAGGAAACTTAAGGTTAAACCTGAGGAGTGGTGGGATTCTTTAGAAGTCCCAAATACTGATAAAATCCAAATCAGGAAAACTCAATATGAAGTCTCTCTACCTCAGCATAGAATATCACAGATATCTTTAATGTCAATTTGAATCTTACAGATGTTACTTTTCATATTGAATAGGTAAATATTCCTTTATTATTTTATGTTGCAGCCCTCAACCCAATTGATTACATTTCTTCTAATATTTCAAAGCATTAGTGGATTCATTCTGTCTTTACTTTTCTATCTCAGGTTTATACTTGTTCCTCTTAGTCTCTCTTGTTCTTGCATTACCCATGCTTTCAAAAATCTCCCCCATTTTTCCTTATTTTTAGCTTAGTTTATATTATTTATTATGTGCAGTGTAATAGTAATTGTATTATCTTTAGTAAGTAATTTCTCAATAAATTCAAGAACTTTACCACAATACTAAACCTGGATTAGAGGAACTGTAGAGAACATTGTCAACAAAATTTTTCCCCTATGGGTTATAAGTTCATGGTTTCATTCTGAGGTGACTGAAGTTAGTAAGGTTTAGTATCTTCTCTTGATGAAGTGTTAGATACTGGGCACAGAAGAGGATGTGTACTGAAAAGGAGTATCAATGCTTGAATGTTTTGTCCAGTCTGAAACCCTAAAGTGAAAGACACTCACTCAATAGTCCCTTGCATAAAAGTAGAAAAGATATTCATATGAAGAATCAAGGGAACAGGGAAAAATAATACCCAAATGCCAGATTTCCTATAGTCAGTCAAAATTTCATACAGAATTGATTAAATTAAAGCTTTCTATGATAAACAAAAACTTAAAGAATTTATAACTAATCCAGCACTATAAAATACACTATATTAAATATTTCACACAGTATAACTGAAAAATAAATATCAGAGCCAATGTATGAATGAATCTCCATGACTAGAAGAATAGTAAATCAAAGAAGAATCAAGTTTGAATTAATATTATAAATAAATAAAAATGGCACGAAATAAAAATTATCTCTATAATAATATGGAATATAAGTTATTTAAGCTCTTCAATCAAAGACATAGATTAGCAGAATGGATTAAAAAACAAGATCCAAATATATGTTGTTTGTAAGAGACTTAACTGCCAGGTAAAAACATCCACAGGATGAAGGTGAAAGGATGAAAAAATATATACCATGGAAATAGAGACTGAAAGTGAGCAGGAGTAGCTAAGCTCATACCTAACAAAACAGACTGACCAAAAGTTGATCAGAAGAGACAAAGAAGGTCACTTCATATTGGTTCAGAAAATATAATGATTGTAAATATTTATGCCCTGAATTACTGTGCACTTAATACATAAAACAATCTGAAATCAATATTAAAAACTCAAGTAGACCCCAATAAAATAATACTGGATGGTTTGAATACACCTCTCTTACCAATAGAGAAGTCATTCAGACATAAACTAAGTAAAGACTCTTTAGAGTAAAGTATATTATTAATCAAATCAACCTAATAGACATGTATGGAATATTTCATCCATCAACCAAATTCACTTTCTTCTCAACTGCACATGAAACCATCTCTAACAAAGCAGACAACTCAGATATAAAACAAAATATACATAAACAATACTGTATGATAAATACGGCTCTTCAAACTAATGTTAAATACAAGATTTCAACAATCATAAAATTATTAAACTGAATATCTATTTCATAATTAACAAATAATTGTGATCAATAAATTCTATGAATTGAGGATGTGGGCAATACATTCAAAACTTTATAGGATGTTCAGGTGGTAAATGTTTTCTAAACACCCAGAAACCACAAAAATGTGACAAGTTCTGCTCAGAAAAACTAATTTTCTTCTTTTGTTTAAAAAATTATAAATATATAATTATAAAATATATATATGGCAAGAATCACACTGAAACAGTATATTTCAACTCATAATACAGAGCCTATCTATCAATCTGTTTATTTAAAGGGATGATAAAAATAATAAGCAATATCAATAATTATAAAAATAAAGAAATTTCATGTGAGAGTGTAATTTTACAGTTCTTATAATGAGATATTAAACTCTCTTATGAGAAGAAAATTACAAATTGAAATTAAAAATTCCTCTCACACCAATTTCAAGTGCATACAAAACCTACATGAAAGGTGCAACTATGCAATTTTAGGGGAAAACATAAGGAATATTTTCATGACTTTGAGTTAGAGGATTTAAAAACTAATACATAAATGTGCTAATTGCATAATATGTGTTCAGTAAATACCATAAGGAAAGTGAAGGCAGAAGCCACAACAAGGAGGAGATATCTTCAATAAACATAAATTATTTAAAGTCTAGTATTCTGAATATTTGTAGACCCCAAATAACTTATAATAATAATTATAACCACAAGATTATCCAAAATTAAATGTCTAATGGTATAAAATATTGGTGAGAATATGGAACAATGGGAACTATCTTACCTGGGAATGATGGGAAGGACAATTGCTACAATTCTTTGACAAACTATTATGTAGTAAAATTTCAGACAGACATCCAATGGTCCAACTCTTAGAGAAATTTCTTATGCATATGAACCAGAAGACATGTACAAACATGCTGGATGAATTGTTGTCACCATAATAATTCCAAATTGGAAACAACTCATATGTCAATACACAGCAGAAGGGATAAATAAATTGTGATGTCTTCATTCAATGGAATACAACAAAGTATTGACAATGCACAAAATAAAAGTATCTATTTAATAACACAGATGAATCTCAATATAATGATGAATGAAGAAGCCAGACACAAATGATTGACTGTCTGCTATTTTATTCCCTTTATGTAAAATTTCAAACCTAGGCCAAATTAAACTGTATTTTATATAGATATATACATTTTGGTAGAACAACAAAGCAGAAATGATTATAATAAAAGAAAAATAGGCTTGTTTTAGGTGCTACTAGCCATTTGAAGGCAGGGGTGAAATGATCTTGATCCTCCATGTCTAGCAAAAGCCAGGTATATAGTGGGGATACATTTCAATCAGAAGTTATGGTATCTGTAATACGTTATTGAAATTTAATTGCTGAATGCTCTGTAGTCTAACATAGTCTCTGTTTCAGGCCAAGGTTCCAGACAAGACAATTACAAAAGAACCATTTATGATCATGCCCTCCGCTGCCCCTGCATAGATTGATGAGAGAACCCAGTATTAGTTGCCATACTCTTTTATGCAACGGGTATTGGTAATAATTTTAAAAGACTATCCATCTTTCAGGAAGCAGAGGCAGATTAAAGAAAGAGATAATGAAAATAGGATGCCATACATTAAAACATTATTTTTCTTTACAAAGTACAGAGCATTGCTATCTTTACTCATTGATTTTATAAAGATAAAACAGTTTAAGAACATATTGCACTGATAGATATGGGTATGTGGAGGTAGGCAATTTCTGATTGAAATGTGATTTTTGAATAAAATATATATTGAGCAAGTTGAGGTGAGATGTAATGCTTCAAAAATGAAAAGAATTTTAAAATCACCACTTAAAAATATTTAAAACCTTCTTGAGTCAACTGAACTTGGGGCTTTGACCTTAAAATTTTACTTTTAAAATGTAGTCTTCTGATTCATATTCATGTTTGTGAAATACTATTGTTAATAATATCAAGATACAGAAAAACAAGTGTCCATTGGTAGAAATATTTATAAATTCAATGGTTGTACATCAATATGTATAATGAAATGTCACTATAAAAAATGTGAGGTTTTATGTATGTGTGTAATGTAAATTCCAAGATATTAAATAGAAATGTAGAGAAGTAGATCCACATGAACATTGTTTTACATTTTTAAAGACAACATACACATATGTGAGTATCATTCATAGAAAAACACACAAGAAAGTGGTGATTGTGGCTTCTATTTCAAAGTAGAACTGAGCAATTCAAGTACATTCACAGGGTGGTAGAATATAAAAATTAATAGAAATTCCAAATACTAAGAAATACTTTAAAATTAGTATGGGATTCATTGTCTACATATTACCATGTATTTCACTCAGTTTTTAATTTATTTTGATTCTTACTTTTTAAACTGAGAATTTTGAAGGAATTGTAAATGTACAGTTGATTACAGCTATTAAAATATATGTGTGTTTGAGGCACTTTAGCTTGAAACAATGAATTAGACACTAGCCATATATTAAAATTTTCTACCATTACTAATATTTATGAGAATACTTATAGTGTTCTGAGAAAATAAATTAGACGTCTCTAAAAATAGAATTTATTTACTATGCCCATTTTGTCTGTTTTCCCATTGGCAAAGTAGAGAAATGAGTTTGTTATCAAATAATTCAGTTCATACCCAACCATCACAAACTGAACATAAATTGTGACTGTGTCTGTGAAGTTTATATTAACTTAACTCACCAGAAACCTGTAACACTTTATATTTACTTTTTTCATTTAAACAGAGCCTGTACTCAAAGTCTTAATATATAGAATGCCCTATCTTTCTACCTTTAAGAGTATTTTATCCATGCAAATAATTTCTTAAAAAGCATTGAATCTGATCATAATGAAATCATATAGCAAATCTTAATGTAAAACTTAATGTTGCAAACTTTTTCATTCCCCAGGGCTATTAAAAATGTTACATTTAAAACCACTATTAAGTCTATTTTACACATCAATAAAGTGGCCTAGATAATTAAATGCAGTAAAATCATTATTCTATTCGCTTCTATTAGCACTTGTTAGTTAGAGGGAGAAATGTGGTTTGATTTTTCTATTTGAGAAGGTGGATAGAAATTAAAGATCTAACCAATGGAACAGATAAGTGTTTTTACCTACACAAGAGTTCAAAGTTAAATCCAAGCCTCCTTTTCAATATCCATGTAATATGAGCTTGATATCTCCTTCTGGCAGAGCAATTGATCAGATGAAGGGAATCTTGCCTTCTTTTACAGTCTCCACAGACAAGGGAGTGGTAGTACTTTCATATTACTTTACTGCCCTGGGATTTGTTCACATTGGAGCTATAGTACACAGGATTTAAAAAAAAAATAACAGCTTTGTGGGGATGTAATTAACATATCATGCAAATCACATTTAAGCTGTAAAATTCAGTAGTTTTTAGTGTATTTTTGAAGTTGTGCAACCATTGCCACTAATTAACTTAACATTATTTTCAACACTCCAAAAAAGAAAACTGCATATTCTTAGGAATCAATTTTTATTGATCTTATTTCCTAACTCCTGACAACCACAAATCTCCTTTTTGTCTGTCTCTATTTTGGATAGTTCAAATAAGTATCATTTTTGTGTGTGTGTGTGTGACTGACTGCTTTCACTTAACATAGTTTCATTTAGAGTATTGTTATTTGATTTCTTTTGCTAAAAAATATTTTATTTTATGAATATAACCATTTTATTTATCCATTCATAAATTGATGCACATTGGGTGAATTTCACTTTATGAATATTGTGACCACTGCTCCTAATCCTACAGCTGTTTTTATGGTTTGGTTTTAAGCATGTGTTTTCATTTATCATGTATGTATTAAGACTGGACAAGTTGGGACATATGACAATTGTAAGTTTAGCATTGAAGAAGAGCTAGACTGTTTCCAAAGTGGTGAAACAACAGTGCACTTTCATCAACATTGTAGAAGAGTTCAATTTCTGCATATCTTTGTCAAATGTTGTATTGTCTGATGTTTTAAATTTAGCTACCTTAGTTTATGTGGATGTTTCATTGTGATTTTGATATTTATTTATTCATTTATTTTTTATTGGTTATTTTTCATTGTAAATTATAGTAGAATTTATTTTGATATAATTATACAAGCATGAAATATATCTTATTCTAGTTACTACTTCATTTTTGTGGATATACATGATGGTTGGATTCACTATGATGTTTCTATATATGTATATAAAAATTATGTCACATTAATTCCACTGTCTTTCCTTTTCTTATCTGCTCTTCCTTGCTTCCATTCTCCATTGTCTAATCTTCTGAATTTCTATTCTCCATCCCCCCTTATTATATTTTAACTTCTACATATCAGAGAACACATTAGACCTTTGTCTTTTGGGGATGGACTTATTTCACTCAGAATGATAGTCTGCAGATCCATCCATTTGCTGTTGAATGTCATAAAACCATTCTTATTTATGGCTGAGTAATATTCTACTCTCTCTCTCTCTCTCTCTCTCTCTCTCTCTCTCTCTCTCTCTGTCATATTTTTTTCTTTATCCATTCATCTGTTAAAGGGCACCTAGGTTAGTTTCATAGCTTAGCTATTCTGAATTGAGCTATATAAACATTGATGTGGCTGTGTCACTGTAGTATGCTGATTTTAATTTCTTTGGATTTGTACCAAGGAGTGAGATAACTGGGTAAAATGGTGATTTTATTCCTAGTTTTCTGAGGAATCTCCATACTGCTTTCCAAAGTGGATGCACCAATTTGCAGTCCCACCAGCAATGTATGAGTAATAAATAATAAAGCTGAACTATTTTACATGTGCTTATTTACTATTTGCATATGTTCTTCAGAGAAATGTTTATTCAGATATTTTTCCAAACTTTAGAAAGTGTTTTGTTGTTGTTGTTGTTTTACTTTGTTATTGTAGTAAGAACACAACATGAGAGTTGCTGTCTTAACAAAGTTCTGAGAGTTGCTGTCTTAACAAAGTTGCTGTCTTAACAAAGTTCTGCTGTCTTAACAAATAGATGCTGTACTGCTTATTATAGACACAATGTTGCTGAGCAGATCTCTATGCAACTAAACCCTTACAACTGTTGTTTTGACAACTTTTCAATTGGTTGTTCTATTTTCTTTTAATTGCTGAGCTGTCAGACTATATCTTCTACATAAATCTCTTATCAAATAATTATTTGCAAATATTTTCCCATTCTGTGTATTTTCTTGATGATGTACTTTGAGTTACAAAACATTTTGCTTTCAATGAAGTACAATTTACCTATATTTTTCTTGTGTTTTGGTGTTATTTCTAAAAACCAAGTTTATAAATATTCACCACTATGATTTATTCCAAGAGTGCTATCATTTTAGCTCTAACGTTTAATTCTGTATTCTATTTTGAGCTAATTTTGATAGAGTATGTGAGGTGTGGGACTAACTTTATTACTGGGTGTGTATATTAAGTTGGTGCAGAACCATTTTGAAAAGAATTGTCTTTCACCATTGATGTCTTAGCAACCTCATTAGAATTCAATTCACTGTAAGGGTTTGTTTCTTTTTAATTTAGTCTCACAAATCTGTAAGTCCATCCTATGTCAGTAAGTATATCCTATGTCATGATTACTGTGGCATGCTTTGAAATATGAACAGTGAATCCATTTTTTTTCAAGATAGTTTTGTGTATTCCAAGTCCCTTGAATTTCCATATAATTTTTAAGAAGTGTTTGGCAGTTTTTACAAATTGAATTTTTGATAATCATTGTGTTGAATGATTTGGTCCATAAACCAATCTAGGGAATTTTAACAGTATTAAGACTTCTGCATAATATAAATAATTTCATACCATTTATTTAGTCTCTCTGTAATTTCTTTCAACAATATATTTTAGTTTTGTATGGATAGAATTGTAATTATTTTATTGACTTTACTCCTATTTTTTCTCTTTTTGATGCTATTTTTGAGTTGTATTTTTTATATTGTATGATGTTATTAATTAATTTTTCCCCAAAAAACAGAAAACATAAAACCTATGTATTTATGGGGTACCATGTGAATTTTCCAATGTATATATAATTTGCCTAATCTTGAAGTCAGTGTAAATGTATATATCTCCTCAAACATTTAGCATTTTTATTATGAAAACATTGAAAATTCTTTTTTCAAGCTTTTTGAAATATATGATATTTTATTATTATTTATAGTAACATACTGCCCAATAACACACCAAAAATTCTTACTTCTATATAATTTTAACAGTACCCATCGATCAACCTCTTCACATTCCTACTTATTTCATCTCTGGTAATCTCTGTGACATCAACTGTTGTTTATATTCCACATGTGAGATCATACAATACTTGTCTTCCTGTGCCTGCTTTTTTCACTTAACATATGATCTCCAGCCCCATCCATATTGTCTTAAGTGACAAGATTTTATTCATTTTTAAGGCTAAATAATTTTCCATTGTGTATATGTATGACATTTTCTTTATCCAGTAATAAGTTAATAGATTGCAAATTTATTTCCATTTTTTGGCTATTGTGAATAGTGTTGCAAAAAAGTGGAAAGGCAATGTCCTTAAAATACATGGTTTAGAAGTTGAGGTATAAGCAGCCCAATCAGAATTATCAGCTTGCGTCCATAATTCTGTATCTCAGGGCAGCTGGCATTTGAGTCTAAGATTAAGAACTGATTAAATCTGGGACTGAAATGGAATTTCCCTTTGAACAGGGCATCACCATAACAACTGGGCAATCTTCAATCACTACCTTCACACTGAAAATTTGCCAGGAGAGGTATCCTCCTGACCATTCAAGGACCACAAGTTTATTCACTGGTCCTGACAATATGGTTGTCCTGTTTTTAACACTTTGAGGAAAAATTCCTACTGTCATCCATAAAGACTGTATTAGTCTACATTTCTGACAAAACTGTACATTAGTTTTCTTTTCTCCACATCATCACAGAACTTGTTGTTGTCTTTTTGGTAATAGCCATTTCTCATTGGGGTAAGATGATAACTTGCTTTGATTTGTATTTCCTGATTATTAGTAATGTTGGGAATTATTTCAATTTTGTATTTTTATGTCCTTTTAGAAATATCTATGTAGGTCTTTTATTTGCTTTTAATTGACTTATATATTCTTCTTATCATTTTTGAGTTTCTTATTGATTCTGGATATTAACCCATTGTCAGTTATAAAATATGCAAATGTTTTCACTTTCTGTAGGTTGTTTCTTCATGCCATTAATTGTTTTCTTTGCTTTTCTGAGAAGAAGCTTTTAAGTTTGCTGTAATCCCACTTGGTTATTGTGTCTGTGTCTCCTCTGCTTTGAAATTATTGCTCAATGCCTGGGAATTCTTACAAGATGCTTGCCTATTTCATTACACAAAATCCTTGCTCACTTCAATGACTTGAAGCATTTCCTCTACATTTTATTCTAGTTCTTTTGTAGGTTCAGGCTTTGCTTAAATCTTTAATCTTTAAGTTGATTTTTATATTGTGAGAGATGGGATTGCTGTGGGTGGCTGTGCAAATTTCCCAGCACCATTATTTAAAAAAATGTTTTTTGCCAATTCATGTTCTTAGTATCATTTTTCAAATTCAACATCTCTTCATGATAAAAACTCTGAACAAAATAAGTATAGAAAAAATGTATCACAACATAATAAAGGCCACATATAATAAGCCTATAACTAACATTGTCTAAAGAAAGGATCAAATTCTTCTAAGAATTGAAACAAGACAAAGATGCCTGCTTTTACCACAATATTCAACATTGTACTTGAAGTTCTAGCTAGAACAATCTGGCAAGAGAAAAAAAAGCATCTGTGATAGAAAAGAGGAAGTCATATTGTCACTATTAGAAGATGGCAAAATCTTATATATGTCAGACTCCACCAAAATTCTATTTATCTAAATGTAGCAAAGTTTCAGGATACAAAATAAACATACAAATATTAGTAGTGTTGCTATATTCCAATAGAGAATTGTCTAAAACAGAAATCAAGAAAGAAATCCTACTAACAGTAAATACATACACACAAGCTGATAAACGTAACCAAAGAGTTGAAAGTTCTCCACCATAAAAACTATTAAAAAAACTGATGAAAGGAATTGAAAAAGACACCAAAAAGTTGAAAGACATCCCATTTTCATGAATTAGAAGGATCAATGTTGTTAAAATGCCCAAAGGAATCTATAGCTTCAATGCTGTCTCTATCAAAATACAATTTTTTTAATGTAAACATATTTTGGTCATCTTGCTGAAATTGTTTTTTAATTCTAATACCATTTAGTTGATTATATAGGTTTTTATCTCTATAAGATTATGCCATATATGAATAAAAATAGTTTACTTCCTTCTAACTATATTTTATTTTTTATCTTGACTCATTTCCCTGGATAGAACCTCCATTACAAGGTTTAATAGTTTAACTTAAAATCTCCAGCATAATCATACTTAAAATACAATGTAGTTATTATACTGCTAACTGTAATTAGACAATTCCTGAAATAATTTTCCAAGTATGACTCTGGACAAAAATATTTTTTCTACCTAGATTCTTAACAGAACATAATGCAAGTATAAAGTTGAAGTAACTGTATTTATGAATGAATAAGTAATTTTGGTTTCCTATGGAAACATTTTTATCATGACTATTAAAGATAGGAAAACCATTTGGGGCTTGAGGTAGCTTGTAGGAACTTACGGTAATTTATAGTATTTGGAGAAAGAAGTTTATAGTGAATTCGAGAGACACCAGCCTTTCTGGAGCAATGTTTATATGATTATAGGTAGCATGAAAAACAGAAACATATGAAGTAAAAAGAAGAAAAAGAAGAATGTACCAACCAGGTTACTAGTTATATGAGCAAGCACTTGTGCAGCTATGCATATTTTTTTTTCTAAATTGCTGTATGTATTTATAAATTGTGGAAATAATTGGATTAATTTTTTATTGCCACAGCCCTCTTTCTCCTGATGGTGTTGATGTGTTATTACTGGTTTTGACTTTACAATTTATTTTTAGGCAATGCAATATTCAGGCAGGACCTTCACCCAATTTGAGGTGAATGTATCATCAATTGTTGCATATAGACAGACACCATCACTTTTGGGAACCTGCGCTTCCCTATGTAGGTTGAAGACATGTTGGAGGCCATCCTCACACATGATTTGAGTTACCTCCCTGGCTGGGTGAGAGGCGCTTAGGCACAGCTGTGTCAGAGCTTTCCCCACCCTTCTCCAGGTCCAAGGGCTTGTTGGTGCAGAGGCATGTCTGGCTACTGCTCTGAAGACTCAATCATCACCCCTGACCTTGGGATGCTGCCCCCCTTAACCTTCATTGGATGGGATTTTCCCCAGAATTTCTTGTTCCCCAATAAGAGTCCACTCCCTGATGTGTTCTCTCTCTCTCTCTCTCTCTCTCTCTCTCTCTCTCTCACCTCTTCAGTAAACCTTACTACCACATTAGGTGGCTGGAGGTGGGAGCAAGGAGGAGCCATCCTGGAGCTGGATTTAAAGGTAATTAGAGTCTTGTCTCTTTAATTTAAACTCCCTAGTGTTTTCTCAAGGTTCGAACCTTCTTTCATGAAGCCAGCACAAGATTTTGTTTCTGGGTTAACAATGTGTGCAGCTGAGTAGCCAACCACAGAGACTGTGTCCATTATTAACTATTTGTTCCTCAGGTTCAAAGCCATCCTCTTAACCTGTGTATTTTCTCAGATCCCCTCTGTTTTCTTGCTCTTCCACTCAATGTCATCCCAACAAAGGCTCTTCACATTGGCAGTGAAAATTGGATTTAGTTTTCAAAAAGTCTGTTTTCTCTTTGCCTCTTTGTATCTCCTGAGAGAGTAGCACCAAGGGACAGACTGGGTTTCAACTCAAAGGATTCCTCTTCTAAATTCCAAAATTCCATCCATAGTCTCTTTCTTCTATTTTCCCATCAGGGGTGACTGCTACTTCCTGTGGTTATTACTTCAAGTATTTAGCACAGGTCCACATTTTGCAGTTTTAGTCTTCGAGATACCTTCCTAACCTAACCCTAACATCAGATTCTCTTCTTTTTTTAAAAAAAAATATGCATTTTTCGTTAACTGGCAAAAATATAATTTTCTCACATTTTGCCAAATTCCTAAATATTTAAGGACAAGATACATTAAAGGAGCAAGAAATCCTCTATTTTTTTGATGTATAGATTCTTTGGTATGAAATAACAGTTACAAAGTGCTGTATCTAAAATGTTCTTGTTACATCAATATTGTCAATATTTTGTATGTTTTCTATTTATAAGCCTTTAAAATCAATCAATATTATACTATATTGTACTATAAATGCAAATTTTAATTTTAATTTTGCTTTATAAAACAAGGGATTTATTATAGTTATTTCTTGGATTTTTAATAAAACAAATTTAATAGGGAAAATGCACTCTCATTAATGAAATGACAATAGATTTGCACAAACTTCACATTGTCCTTCAATTGCTAATATCTCCCTGGTTCTCCAATAACTCATTTTTTCCTGCTATTTGTAACTTACTTTTTAAATTTGTTTTCATTGTGGTTATCTAAACATTGTAAAGTAAATATATTTCTTGATGTTTGCCCTTATGGGGAAATTTTTGTATGGATTTCACAAAGATGGGAAACCCAGTAATTTTCAGTAAATGATCCTTCAAATGAAGTGGTAGTGAGCTATAATACTATAATACTGGGTAGGGCTTCATGCAGGGAAACTGGGAAGAGCTAGAGAAGGGGAAGAAAAATCTTTCTCTTCTTACTCTTAGTTTCTAGGATTTGTATTAGTGGAATTAATAGTGAACCATCTAACTTTTTTGTAGGATATTCTTTGGGGAAACTGCTTAATTTTTTATATATAGGCTTATAAGGCCCAATGCACAAGATATTAAAGAGAGTTCTAATGTTATTCTGCGTTACCAGTATCAGATGATATGATTTGTAATAATGACTAGGAGAGGCGTGATATTTCAGGATTCACACAAATGCTGATCTTTATAGTAAGGTTGTGCATGCATTCTGGTTTGTAAAACGTTGGAAGTTGTAGTTGGAAAGAGCTTTCCAAAATGAATAGAACAACTAGATAAACAAGAGAGCTTGTTTCTTTCACTAAGGCGCATGTATATAAATACTCATTGGGGTTTCCCTAGTTTTTTGTTTTTGATTTTGGTTCCTGTGATTGAACCTGAGAGCACTTAACCACTGAACCACCCTTTCTTTATATATATGCATATATATATATGCATATATATATAAACACACATACATACATATTTTATACATATTTATATACATACATATGTACACATATACATACGTACATACATATGTACATATATACATACATCTGTGTGTGAGTGTCTATACATATGTATTTTAGAAACAGGGTCTCGCTGAGTTGTTTAGGGCCTCACTAAATTGCTAAGCCTGACTTTTAACTTGTGATCCTGCTGCTTCAGCCTCCTGAGCCCCTGGGATTATGGGCATATGACACCATACCCATCTTCCTGAGCTTCTTGCTGAAGGAAAATGATTATTAATTCACTATTAGTATTACTCTGAATGTTCTAGATATTAACCATGATTTAAAAATGAGAATAAAATCATTGATAAAGCAAAACCTATTAAGAAAATAGAATTCTTTTAGATTGTTCCCTGAATTTGGTGTATATTGTGAGGTGGGACAGGACAGCTCACACAAGTTATTTTGAACTAATGGTGTTTACACAAATAATTAATTTCTAGATTGATTGATTCATCCAACAAATACTAACTGCTGAATTCTGCCAGCTTTCATTGATATTGCTCTATATTTCCTTCCATTACTGTTTTTAGGTCTTAAAAATCATGAATAAATATGATTTTATTCATGTAGTTTTTATTTTAAAAACAGTTTTGAGTTTTTTCTTTGTTGCTACAATATTTTCTTACCATTATATTTTTAATAAAGATTATGTAATTTTATATCATTTTCTTATATCAAGTAAGAGATCATTAAAAGGAAGTAATATATGTCCACATGATAGGAGTTCACATTATAAATGTGATCTCGTTATCTCCTGTAACTAAAAATCTGGAAATTGGCAGCTCCTGGGTTGCTTCACTGCCTCAGAAGGGTCTGGTTATAGGATTGCTGTTTAGAAAATTCTGTAACTGTGGTCTCATGACCACAACTTGACAGTGCATTCTGCATCCTGTTGTCTCACAATCATGTGAACTGCAAGAGTGTGAAAAACGGTTTTCTCTTTTTTTTCATCCCCACATTTATTACTCTCTCATTCCTTCTTTCTTTAATTATCAAAGGAAAATCTTCCCCTTAGTACTTCTGCAGACTTCCTGGCTTGTCTCATGGCAGAACTGAGTCACATGGCTCTTGGAGGTTGGGAAATAAAGCCTCTTTAGTGAGAGGCAAGCAAGAAAATATGGGGCTGGGAAAAATTCTGGGGTAAGCCACCAAAAGGTCTGCCATAGCTAGTTCTTGAAATAATAAATAATACATACAAGTTTATTCTTTTGCTGTATCTACATATTCAGCCATATCGTAACTACAATATTTTCTTACCATTACATTTTCAATAAAAATCAAGTACTTATATATCATTTACTTATATCAAGTAAGACACCATTGAAAGGATGTAATATATGTCCATACCAAAGAAGTTCACATAATGAAAGTGATCTAGTTATCTCAGACAACTATGTTATAGTTAAGACTCAAATTAATGTCATATTGAGGAATTATTTAAATGATTTGTTCCAGGTGTCAAACATTCTAGATATATTTGGGGAATGCCATGAACAGTTCTTAAGACATGTATGAAATGTGCCCGAAATATATCTGGTACAATGCCTGCCATATATTAGTTGCTCAAAAAAATGTCAATTTCCAGTTTTGAACATAACATTTTGGAACATATCTTATAAAATAAACCAAATGTGGTTTTATCTGATTTAGTTTGGGTGGATGTAAGTATTCAACATGACTTAAAAGTTTTAGTGATGAAGATGAGCAAATTAAGAAATTATCTTAATGCTTGATTTTAGATAATTTCTTCAAGTAGCTTAAAATTTCAAATATTATCATTTGAAAATATGGTCATTATATACAGTGAGATAAATTTAGTTATAGTCAAAACACTTTTAGTTTTTATAGAATCCAGAAATGCCACAGGAGTCTTATTAAGGAAATTGGGGCCTAATCCCACATGATGGAGATTAGGGCCTACTTTTTCTTCTATTGTACACAGGGTCTCTAGTTGTATTCCTAAGTCCTTGATCCATTTTGAGTTGAGTTTTGTGCATGGTGAGAGATAGGGGTTTAATTTCGTTTTGTTGCATATGGATTTCCAGTTTTCCCAGCACCATTTGTTGAAGAGGCTATCTTTTCTCCAATGCATATTCTCGTTACCTATGTCTAATATAAGATAATTGTAATTTTGTGGGTTAGTCTCTGTGTACTCTATTCTGTACCATTGGTCTACCAGTTTGGTGCCAATATCATGCTGTTTTGTTACTATTGCTCTATAGTATAGTTTAAGGTCTGATATAGAGATGCCACCTGCTTCACTCTTCCTGCTAAGGATTGCTTTGGCTATTCTGGGTCTCTTATTTTTCCAGATGAGTTACATGATTGCTTTTTCTATTTCTATGAGGAATGTCATTGGAATTTTGTTTGGAATTGCATTAAATCTGTATAGTACTTTTGGAAGTATGGTCATTTTGATAATATTAATTCTGCCCATCCAAGATCAAGGTAGATCTTTTCATCTTCTAAGTTCTTCTTTGATTTCTTTCTTTAGGTTCTGTAATTTTCATTATATAGATCTTTCACCTCTTTCATTAAGTTGATTCCCAAGTTTTTTTTTTTGAGGCTATTGAGAATGGGGTAGTTTTCCTCATTTCCCTTTCTAAGGATTTGCCATTGATATACAGAAATGCCTGTGATTTATGGGTGTTGGTTTTATAGCCTGCTACTTTTCTGAATTTATTACTAGTTCTAAGAGTTTTCTGGTGGAAATTTTAGGGCCTTCCAGATACAGAATCATATAGTCAGCAAACAGTGCCAATTTGAGTTCTTCTTTTCCTATGTGTATCCCTTTAATTTCTTTTGTCTAATTGCTCTGGCCAGTGTTTCAAGAACTGTGTTAAATAGAAGTGGTGAAAGAGGGCATCCCTGTCTTATTCCTGTTTTTAGAGTGAATTCCTTCAGTTTTTCTCCATTTAAAATGATTTGGCCTGGAGCTTAGCATAGATAGCCTTTATGATGTTGAGTTATGTTCCTGTTATCTCTAGTTTTTCTAGCATTTTGAACATAAAGAGGTGCTCTGTTTTTTCAAATGCCTTTTCTGCATCTAGTGAGATGATCATATGATTCTTATCTTTAAGTCTATTGATGTGATGAATTACATTTACAGAATTAAAATCAAGAATCAATAAATGGGATTGACTCAAACTAAAAAGTTTCTTCTCAGCAGAAGAAACAATCTGTGAGGTGAATAGAGAGCCTACATCTTGGGAGCAAATCTTTACCCCTCACACATTAGATAGAACACTAATCATTAGGGTATATTAAGAACTCAAAAATGTAAACACCAAAAAAAAAACAAAAATACCTAATCAATAAATGGGCCAAGGACCTGGAGAGATGTACAAGGACCTGAAGATGATGTATAATCAATCAACAAATACATGAAAAAATGTTCATCATCACTAGCAATTAGAGAAGTGAAAATCAAAACCACTCTAAATTTCATCTCACTCCAGTCAGAATGGCAGCTATTATCCAGACAAACAACAATAAGTGTTGGCAAGGATGTGGGGGAAAAGGTACACTCATACATTGCTGGTGGGAGGGCAAATTGGTGCAACCACTATGGAAAGCAGTATGGAGATTTCTTGGAAAATTGGGAATGGAACCATCATTTGACCCAGCTATGGCTCTCCTCAGTCTATACCCCAAAGCAGCATACTACAGGGACACAGTCATATTAATGTTTATAGCAGCACAATTCACAATAGCTAAACTGAGGAACCAACCTAGATGCCATTCAATAGATGAATGGATAAAAAAATTGGCATATATACACAATAGAATAATACTCAGCAATAAAAGAGAATAAAAACATAGCATTTGCAGGTAAATGGATGGAGTTAGAGAAGATAATGCTAAAAAAAATACCAATGTTTTCTTTGATATAAGGAATCTGATTCATAGTGGGATAGGGAGCAGGATCATGGGAGGAATAGAGGAACTTTAGATGGGGCAGAGGGATGGGAGGAGGTGGGAGGGGAAGGGAAGGGTCATGGGGGTAATTAATGATAGCTGAATGTGATGATCATTATTATCCAAAGTAAATGTATGAAAACACAAAACGGTGTGAGTATACTATATATACAACCAGAGATATGAAAAATTAAGCTCTCTATATGTAATAAGAATTGTAATGCATTCTGCTATTATATATAAATAAAAACAAACAAAAAAGAATCCAGAAATGCCACACCCGATTTGTTGTTTAATTTGTCTGCCATGAATGACTTCTCAAAGGTTATCTTTGTTTTTTTTTTTTTTCTTGGTACTGGTGAGTGAATCCATGGATGCTCAACCACAGAGCCATATCCTCTGCCCTGTTTTCTCTCTCTCTCTCTCTCTCTCTCTCTCTCTCTCTCTCTCTGTGTGTGTGTGTGTGTGTGTGTGTGTGTGTATTTCATTTAGAGACAGGGTCTCACTGAGTTGCTTAGGGCCTTGATAAATTGGGGAGGCTGGCTTTGAATTCAAGATCCTTCTTCTTCATCACTTAGCCACTGGGATTTACAGGTGTGCACCACCATGCCCAGCTTATCTTGGCTTTCTTATGTCCTATTTGAAAACAACTTAATTCTTAAGATAGTTCAGCTTCTTAAATGATTAAAATCATTCATCCTAAAGAATCAAAACCCATTGGATTCTGACACTTTGTAGTTAACTTTCTGAACACTAAAAATGCAGTTCTTAATATAGGAAATAAATGATGTCCATTTATATCAGTGTTTTTGCCAGACCATTGAGTCTTATTGTAAAACAGACAAACTATAAAATTCAGTGGCTCGAATAATTATACCTCTACATACAATGAACAAAGTTGAACATCTCTAAATGCTCTTGTTCAAATAACTAGTTCAGTTTTTGTGGAAGATGTAGGTAGTAATTGTGCTGAATGCAATGAATTTTAAATTTAGTCACGGTAAAAGAATATATTTAAAATATGTGGGGGCTGGGGATGTGGCTCAAGCGGTAGCGCGCTCGCCTGGCATGCGTGCGGCCCGGGTTCAATCCTCAGCACCACATACCAACAAAGATGTTGTGTCCACCGAGAACTAAAAAATAAATATTAAAAATTCTCTCTCTCTATCTCTCTCTCTCCCTCTCTCTTTAAAAAAAATAAAATAAAATATGTAATGTGCAAGAACAAGTTTTACAGTACCAAAATAACAATTCAAAGTTTTAAGAAAGATTTAAAGAAAATACAGTTGATTATCTTTCAGGTATAAATGTTCATTATTCAACATATGCTTCTTTGTTGCCTGACCTATTTACTTATTTTAAGTTACAAGGATTGGAAATGATATGATTCTTTCCAGTAGTAATTGTTTTATTTTAGACATTAAAAAACAATAACTTATTTAAGTGTAACTTGATAAAGTAAAAATATTTTTTCAAAAAGAATTTCTTCAAAAATAATAAATTATTTTGGCACTGTAAGTCTACTTAATTTAGTGAATCATCAACAGATATGTTATTCAGTTTAGTGGAAGGGTGCAGAAAAGGGAATTCAAACCTTCTTAGTAATAGCATGTCACATGGTCAAGAATAAGGCCCTTGACAAGGTGGAATTGTGTGCTTTTCTAGACCCCTTTTCATTCCACCATACTATGATTCTACCATTTTCACCCTTATAAAAAATATTGCATATATTTTTTTCAATGTTTCTGAATATGTTAGAATCTACCTAAGGAAATAAACTACTGATGAATTGAAAAAAAATTTTATATAAAATTAAGACTATTTGAGATATTATACTAATTTCCATTTAAAGTAGAGCAAAACCTTTTTCTTAGTATTGAAAGCCAGACCAATGAATCACCACTCATATATGTATGTATTATTTTTGCAAATAGGGAATAAACTCAATTCTATCTTTGGAACTTTAATCAAGTGCTAACTAATTTTCTAAATTTTCACAATTCATCACAAATATTTCAAGACATTGAATATAAACATCCAGCATTTGAAATATGGATCAATTTATAACTTAACAATATACATGACTCGAAGTGCTTTTCACAACCTATTTTGTTGTATATGTTTTCCACAATGGCTATAATGGCATTATGTTCTAATTATAAATGACTGTGTATTTAACTTTATTGAGACAATTTTGGGTAAATGAGCATTTGTAAATTATTAGTTGGAGTAAAATTATTTTATAAAACTGATTTTATCTTCTGACAATATATGGAGGGTTTCATGATTTTCTTAATATTTTTCCCAATTCCAGATATATATTAATTCCAAACACAGTTAAATTCTAATTGTCAATTTTTTCTTGGCTCTTATTATTTTATTAGGAAATACCAAAGTATGATTATAAGTATTCTACTTCACGTGAAAGACTTTCAAACTGGCCTTCAAATTTATTATAACTGTTTTCCTGAGAGTGCATAACATAGTCAGTTGATTTTAAAAAGAAGTCTTTAAAATGAAATAAAGCTGCTTATGCACAATTCACAGCCTTATCTTTCCACATACATCCTGAGGAAACTCAGACTGCTTAGATTATGCATGTTTTATTTGGTTATATTTGTGAAGTATTTGATCATATTTCTGAAGACCTACAATTGCTTTTGCAATGCAGTCAGGTGGTATATTTTCTTTGTTCTTAGTTTACTAGAAATGGCTATGATTTATGCAACTGATATAAAACCACTTTCACGTTAACATATACAAAAGAGAGCACATAAAGCTAATAGTCCAAAACATTTGCTGAAGGCTATTGCTTTTGCAGAGTATTAGGGATCTGTCAAGTTGAGGAAGCAATGAAAATATGTTTTGGGAAATTCAACTTCAGTTGTCTTCTGAAAAGAGGACTGATATTGTTGACAGTGAACTTTGGTAGATATAACTTTAGAACTAAAGAATACTGGAATTAGTAGGCACTTATTTAGAGAATCCACTTAAATCAGAAACAAGATGCATACTTTTAATCTAAACAACTCTTAGTTGTATTACTTGATGTATTAATAATTTATTTGTATGTGAATACAACCTACTATAAATCTACTAAGCATAGACTATATTTAGGCTAATAAAACTTTCAGTATAAATGAAAATAATTGTAAGAATTTAAAAAAACTTTATTTAAACATAATTTTTATTAGTAACTTGCCTTTATATTTCCAAAGCTAACTCTACATTTAGAAAAGATTTGTATTTTAAAATTTTTTAAATAATTTAAATTTTTTACTTTTCACATTAAATGTTCATTGCAATTTTGTTATATCAAATCTACTATCTAGTATGTCTACGTGTTCTTGGTAGGAGGGTTTCTGCACTACCATAGCCTGCCATTTTCTTATACCAGAAACCAAAATATAATAGGTGCCAGTGGCATCAATTTGTCATTTAGTTAACACTGCCCTGGTGTCTTGATATAGAATCATAATTTCTAAGTTTCTTCAAGATAAAATATTTTTAACCTTGTATGATCTAGTCACATCCTCTTCTGGTCTTCTTGGTAAATACATGAAGGCAGTTAAGAAAGTCACAGAGAATTAAACTATACTGTATAACACAACAATGAAATTTTTAACCAAGAGAATGGCACACTTTTGATAAGATCAAATAAAAATAAATATTTTTATTAAATGTCAGATATAGTGTAAGAACACCTTACACATGCACACACACACATACACACACACACACACACACACACACACACACGTGGGAATTTTATCACTGATTTGAAAACTTTCACCTGTTTTTGCCCTGGGTCTTGTTTGTTTGAAAATAATGAACATGTTATCCACTTGAAGTTATGTTTTAAGATGTTTCTTTAATATGAACACTAAGATTTAGCACATTGTGAAACACTTTTCACACTTTTCTTTTTATTTTTGAATAATGAATACTGTTTACTCTTCACATATTATGTTCTCTAGTGTTCTGAAATAGGCCCCAAAGAAAACTCTTTGTTTTTCAAGTTTTTTGGAAACAAACCTTCATAATTCTATATATTTATGATAATAGCTTACTGTATATCCTGAAACTTCTCTTCAAATTAACATTCTTATAATAATAATAAATTTGTTTTCCAATCATATGCCCAAAGAAGTTTTGATCTTAGATATACTTCTTATACACAATTTTATATAACTCCTTAGAGGAAATTCTCTCTTAGTGCCATACGTACTGATTCATGACACTCTAGTTTGTGAGCAAATACATTTCACCATCTCCTGGACAACTACTGTACTTAGTCCTCACAGTTGAACTGAAACTGTAAGTATAGAGGAAATGGTTTTCTACAGCTTTGTGCTTGTTAAGTGGAAAGCAATATGCAAGGGAAGCTCTCTTATGTAAAGATTTTAACTGACTTTGAAGTTTTATGAACACTTTGAAGTACATAATTGGATAGAAGCAAATATTCTCTTTGTAAGTGCTATGGATCTCTCCAATTCCGTGAGGTCAAGGATGTAGAATCCAGGTAAAAAAGATTTCAGGCATCTCTTTTTCTTCTACTGCCAAACCACATTTGGGATATGACATTTCTCCAGGTAAATCCTTTAGATCCACAGAATAGAAACATATTTAACACTACATGTTGAGTTCCTCCTGTAGCGTAGCTAGATGTGGTATCTTAATGGTTTTTAACCAGTTAAGACTTTAGATTGATAGGATTTCAGCAGCATTAAAAAACATGAGATTTTTTTTCTCTCTTAGGTTGATCAGATATGATGTATAAATAGTGCTACTTTTACCTCAACTAAACCATCAGAAAATATTTTGAGAAATTATCCAGCTCAAAGAAGGAAGCTTATGAAATAATTTAGAATGAACATCATAAGGTATGCATAAGATCTTTATTGAGAAAAAAATTATAACACGTTAGTGAATGATTAAAAAAAAGACCAGATAAATGAGAAACACATAACATTATGAGCCAGAACACTCAACAATAGAGTGAGCATTGATTTAATTTTCCCTTATCTGATAACCATATAATTCAAAAATCAGTCAGAATAAGTCAATTTTTTAGTGAAAAATATATTTTGTCTTCTTAATCAGGGGTAGTAATAGTTTATTCTGTTGGAAGGACAACCTCAAGTTCTATTTTTTCTATATTCAGCCAAAGTATTTTAATTGCTGAAACTTCCTACTATGTTATAATGTCTAATAAGGTCAGTACCCTGTCATTGATTTTCTTTTAAATAATATTTCCAGTTGATTTCCCTGGGAATGAAATGTGGACTAAATTTAAAGGTTACACTGAATTCATACATTAGCTTATGGAGGACTGGGATTTTTATAGTGTAATTTTCTTTTAGAAAAATAGAATCTCAGGTTTTCTCAATAATTTAATCATGTCCTTTAGAAATTTCAAATGTATTTCAATGGAAGGTTTTACACATTTTATGTAATCTGATGAATTATACTTTTTTGCAATTTGATCACTATTTACTTAATTTTCTTATCAGTATTATGATTAATTTTAAAAAGCAACTTGCTCAGTGTATCTTTGGTGTTATTTTCCTTATGAATTGTCTATGATTTTATAATGAAATTGGAGAAATAGTACTTTAGAACTTTATCCATTTCTTCCATAGTACTTTTCTGTATCTTTTCTTATCCAGTTTTGTTAAGTTACATTTTCCAAGAAAAACATTACATTCTATTTATTTTTCCAAGTGTTCATCCATGGATTATTGTAAAACAGTTTGTAATGATTATTTTAATATTAACATTTCTGTGCTTAATTATACCTAATTCTATTGACTGTGGTGGTAAAAACATGACTCGGCATCAAATTTCATCAAATTGTACACTGAAAATAAGTGATATGAGATCTAAATAGAGCTGATAAAAATTCCAATGGTCTATTTCAATATTTGTTATTTTACATAGCAATTTTTACTATAATCTATTATAAATGTGTTTATAAGCATTTTTTTCTCCTTTTCTTTCTTCTTTCTTCCCTCACTCTTTTTTGGGTTTGGGGTAGGTGGGTGGGTAGGTCTGACTTCATTAAAATTTTCATTTTGTTTCTGTATTCTAACATTTGTTTTAGAGTAGTGACATTGTTAAATATATTTGATGCTCTCTGTCACTCTTTTGAAGGAATTTAAGTCATTACTTGGCTGCCTCAAATTAAATATTACTAAAATAACTCAGGTGATTTTTATGAATTCAAAACTATTTGCATCTGAGCTTTATACTTGAGAATTTGTCTTATTCATTCTTTTCCCATTTACATGTCTGGTCAGTGTTATTATTTGTCTTAAGGCAATAAATGTGACTTTGAAAAAATTAAAGTCAATTTGTTTTTTTCTACTAATTATGGTCTGATCAATATTCTTGCTGATAAATTTGGGAACTATTTGTATATAAGTATGTATTCTGGTGTTGAATGTTCTGTGACTTTACCTTAGGGTTTTTTTTTCTTTGTTTTAGTGTGAGTTACTTATGAATTTTTCTTGAATTACATTCTTTAAGTAAATGTTCTATTTCATTATTCTCTTCATCTCTTACTGGAAAATTAAATAAGTATATGTTGAAACCATTCTAATTTCAGTATTTTTATTTTCTCTTAATTATTTGGATGTTTTAATAGCTATTTTAATCTTTTTATTCTATTTATGTATCTCTTTTAATGATTTCCACTAATTTTATTCTTCCATTTATTTTTTCCAATATTACCTTCTATTTGAGAATGTGTCACATATTTCATTTCATACTGTCATCTTTCGTCTTATTTCATAACCTCTGTTCTTTCACTATCTCTTTTGACTGTTGTTCTTTTTATTTGCTTTTTGCTCTTTTAAAAAATTAATTAATTTATTTTGATTAGGTATATATGACAGCAGAATGCATTTTGATTCATTGTACACATTTGCAGCACAACTTTCATTCCTCTTGTTGTATACTATGCAGCGTTGCACCATATGTGCCTGCCCTGATTCCTCCTCCCCATTCTTCCCTCCCCTTTGTCCAATCAAAGTTCCTCCATTTTTTTCCCATGCCCACTCTCCCATTATGGACCAGCATCCACTTATCAGAGAGAGAATTTTGCCTTTGGTTTTTTTGGGGGAGGATTGACTTACTTCACTTAGCATGATATTCTCCAACTCCATCCATTTACCTACAAATGTCATAATTTTATGCTGATTAATATTTCATTGTGTATATTTACCACAGTTTCTTTATCCATTCATCTATTGAAGGGCATCTAGGTTGCTTCCACAGTTTAGCTATTGTGAATTGAGCTGCTATAAACATTGATGTAACTGTGTTACAATAGTATGCTGATTTTAAGTCCTTTGGGTATAGACGGAGGAACAAGATAGCTGGGCCAAATGGTGGTTCCATTCCAAGTTTTCTGAGGTATCTCTATGCTGCTTTCCAGATACGTTGCACCAATTTGCAGTCCCACCAGCAATATATGAGTGTGCCTTTTCCCCCACATACTTGTCAACATTTCTTTTTTTTTTTTTTTAACATTTCTTGTTGTTTGTATTCTTAATAGCAGCCATTCTGATTGGAGTGAGACAAAATCTTAGGGTTGGGTTTTGATTTGCATTTCTCTAATTGCTAGAGATGTTGAACATTTTTTCATATATTTGTCGATCCATTGTATATCTTCATCTGATGTCTGTTCAGCTCCTTAGACCAATTATTGATTGGGTTATTTGTTTTTGTTGTTTCTTTTTTCAGTTCTTTATACCTCCTGGAGATTAGTGCTCTATCTGACGTAGAGGCAAAAATTTGTTCCCAAAATGTAGGCTCCCTCTTCACCTCATTGATTGTTACTTTTGCTGAGAAGAAGCTGTTTAGTTTGAATCCATCCCATTTATTAATTCTTGATTTTATTTCTTGTGCTTTATGAGTCTTGTTAAGGAAATCAGGGCCTAATCTGATGTGATGAAGATTTAGGCCTACTTTTTTCTTCTATTAGGTGCAGGGTCTCTGGTCTAATTTCTAGGTGGTTGATCCACTTTGAGTTGAATTTTGTGCATGTTGAGAGAAAGAGGTTTAGTTTTATTTTGTTGCATATGGATTTCCAGTTTTCCTAGCATCATTTATTAAAAAGGCTATCTTTTTTCCAGTGTATGTTTTGGGTGCCTTTGTCTAGTATAAGATAACTGAATTTATGTGCATTTGTCTCTATGTCTTCGACTATGTACCATTGGTCTACCAGTCTGTTTTGGTTCCAATACCATGTCATTTTTGTTATTGTAGCTTTGTAGTATATTTTAAGGTCTGGTGTTGTAATGCCTCTGGCTCCACTCTTGTTGCTAAGGATTGCTTTGACTATTCTGGGTCTTTTATTTTTTCAAATGAATATCATGATTGATTTTTCTATTTCTCTAAGGTATGGCAATGGGATTTTAATGCAATTGCATTGGATCTGTATAGCACTGTGGGTAGTATGGCCATTTTGACAATACTAATTTTGCCTTTTGAAGAGCATGGAGATCTTTCCATCTTCTAAGGTTCTTCAATTTCTTTTTTTAGTGTTCAATAGTTTTCAATATAGAGGTCTTTCACCTGTCTTGTTAGATTGACTCTCAAGTATTTTATTTTTTTGAGGCTTCAGTGAATGGGGTAGTTTTCCTTACTTCTCTTTGAGAGGATTCATCACTGATGTATAGAAATGCATTCAATTTATGGGAATTGATTTGTATGTGGCTACTTTGCTGAATTTATTTATTAATTCTAGAACCTTTCTGGTGGAGTTTCTTGGGTCCTCCAAGTATAGAATCATGTCGTCAGCAAATAATGATAGTTTGAGTTATTCTTTTCCTATTTGTATCACTTTAATTTCTTTCATTTGTCTAACTGGTGTGGCTAGAGTTTCAAGGACTATGTTGAATAGAAATGGTGAAAGAGGGCATCCCTGTCTTTTCCTAGTTTTTAGAGGGAATGCTTTTAATTTTTCTCCATTTAGAATGATGTTGGCCTTGGGTTTAGCATAGATAGTTTTTACAATGTTGAGATATGTTCCCACTATCACTAGTTTTTCTAGTGTTTTGAAAATGAAAGGGTGCTGTATTTTGTCAAATGCTTTCTCTGCATCAATTGGTATAATCATATGATTTTTATCTTTGAGTCTATTGAGGTAATGAATTATATTTATTGATTTCTGTTCGTTGAACCAAACTTGCATCCTGGAAATGAACCCTACTTGATCATGGTGTACTATTTTTTAAATATGTTTTTGTATGTGATTTGCTAGAATTTTATTGAGATTTTTTGCATCAATGTTCATCAGGGATATTGATCTGAAAATTGCTTTTCTTGATGTGTCTCTGCTTGGTTTTGGTATGAGGATGATACTAGCTTCATAGAATGAGTTAGAAAGGGTTCCCTCCTTTCTATTTCATGGAATAATTTGAAGAGTGTTGGTATTAATTCTTCTGTCTTGAAGAATTCTGCTGTGAATTCTTCTGGTCCCAGGCTTTTCTTGGTTGGTAGGCTTTTGATGTCATCTTCTATTTTCCTTGCTTGAAATTGATTGTTTAAATTGTGTATGTCCTCTCGACTCAGTTTGGTTTATGCATATGCCTCTAGAAATTTGTCAGTGTCTTTGAGATTTTCTGTTTTATTGGAATATAAATTTTCAAAATAGTTTCTAATTGCCTTCTGTATTTCAGTAGTATCTGTAGTGATATTTTCTTTCTCATCACGAAGTTTAGTAATTTGAATTTTCTCCCTCCTTCTTTGCATTAGGTTGGCTAAGGGTTTGTCAATTTTGTTTTTCAAACAACCAGCTTTTTGTTTTTTAATTGTTTCTTTTTATTTCAATTTTATTGATTTCCACCCTAATCTTAACTGTTACCTGCCTTTTAGTACTTTTGGGGTTGGTTGGTTCTTCTTTTTCCAGGGCTTTGAGATGTAATGTCAGGTTGTTTATTTGTTGACTTTTTCTTCTTTTAATGAATGAGCTTAATGCAATAAACTTTCCTCTTAGCACTACCTTCATAGTGTCCCAGAGATTTTTATAAGTTGTATTGGAGTTCTCATTGACATCTAAGAATTTTTTGATCTCCTCCCTGATGTCTTCTGTTATCCATGCACCATTCAATATAGTATTAGTTAGTCTCCAAGTGTTGGGGTAACTTCAATCTTTTATTCTATTATTGATTTATAATTTCATTCCATTATGGTCAGATAGAATGGAGGGTAGTATCTCTACATTTTTGTATTTGTTAAGGCTTTCTTTGTGGCATAACATACAGTCTATTTTTGAGAAGGATGCATGTCATGCTGAGAAGAAAGTGTATTTGCTCATTGATGGATGGAATAGTCTATATATGTGTGTTAAGTTTAAATTATTAATTGTTTTATATTATATTATTAATTGTTTTACAGTTTCTTTGTTTAGTTTTTGTTTGGAAGATCTATCCCGTGGTGAGAGAAGTATATTAAAGTCACCCAGCATTATTGAGTTGTGGTCTATTTGGTCCTTACAGTTGAGAGAGTATGTTGGATATACATAGATGCCCCGTTGTTTGGTGCATAGATATTTATGATTGCTATGTCTTATTGATGCATGAATCCCTTAAGCAGTATAAAATTTCCTTCTTTATCCTTTCACTAGCTTTTGTTTGAAGTCTACTTTATCTGATATGAGGATGGAAACCCTTGCTTGTTTATGCAGTCCAGGAGAGTGGTACATTTTTCCCCACCCTTTCACCTTCAGTCTGTGGATGTCTTTTTCCTGTGAGATGAGTTTCTTGAAGGTAGCTCATTGTTGGGTCTTTTTTTTTAATTCAACTTGTCAATCTATGTTTTTTAATTGAGGAATTTAGGCCATTCACATTCAGGGTTATTATTGAAATATGATTTGTATTCCCAGTCACTTTGATTTATTTTTGTTTTTTTAACTTAATTTGGTTTCTCCTTTAATTGGTGTTTCCTTTAGTGTAGTTACTCCCTTTGCTGATTTTCATTTTTTTTTCATTTCTTCTTTCTGGAATAATTTGCTGAGAATACTCAGTGGTGCAGGCTTTCTCATTGTAAATTCTTTTAATTTTTGTTTATCATGAAAGGTTTTTATTTTGTGATCAAATCTGAAGCTTAATTTTCCTGGATATAAGATTCTTGGTTGGCACCCATTCTGTTTCAGAGCTTGGTATATGTTGTTCCAGGGTCTCCTGGCTTTGAGGCTCAGGGTTGAAAATCAGCTGAGATTCATATTGTTATCGCCCTGTATGTAATCTGATCCCTCGCTCTTGCAGCCATTAGATTCTACCCTTATTTTGTACACTAGGCATTTTCATTATAATATGCCTTGGTGTAGATCTGTTGTAATTTTCTACGTTTGTACATTTTTCTCATTTAAAATGTACAACTTTAATTACATTTGCTAATTTATGTATATTTTTACATTTTCCTGTAAGCCTCTTATATTTGATTTTCTCAATCATTCTTCATGTTTGGGAAATTCTGTGATATTATTTCATTGAAGAGATTATGCATTTCTTTAACTTGAATCTCTGTGCCTTCCTGTATCCCAATAAATCTTAAGTTTTGTCTTTTGATGCTATACTATAAATCTTGGATGTTCTCTTCATGATTTCTTACTATTTTCACTGTGTGGTCAACTTTATTTTCAAGATTGTATATTTTGTTTTCATTATGTGATGTTTTGTCTTCCAAGTGATCTAGTCTGCTGGTGATGCTTTCTATTGAGTTTTTTGTTTGCTTTATTGTTTCCCTCATCACAAAGAATTTCTGACTGTTTTTTTCCCAGAATCTCTATCTCTTTTTTGAAGTAATCTTTTGTTACCTGTATTTGCTCCCTTATCTCTTTTTTGGTGTGATCAATTGTTGCCTATATTTGCTCCCTTATCTCTTTGTTGGTGTGATCAATGGTTGCCTGTTTTTGCTCTCTTATCTCTTTGATGGAGTCATCAATTTCAATTTTGCCTATATTTGCTCATTTAGGTCATTCTTTGATTAGCAGATCATTTCAATTATGTACATTCTGAACTCCTTCTCTTATATTTCATCAACTGAGATATCCATGGATTCTATTTTTGTAATATCTTGGTTTGTTTAGGGCACTTTCTTCCTTTATTTTTCATGTTGTCTATGTGTCTTCCTTTCTTGCAGTGCAGATCTGAGGTATTGCAGTTTCTACCTATAATCTTGTAGTGTTCCTATAGATTATTCATACCTCACCTTAGTGTTGGGCTTACAGTCCCTGGCCAGTGTCCTGTGATGGATGCTACTGTATTTAAAGGTGGTGGCAGCAATAGCAGAGGTAACTCAAGATAGCTTTGAGGGTGTCCCAAGGTAGATGCAACCACTTTTAGGATGGAGCTGAAAGGGAGTCCCTTACAATGACTTTGGACTGCCTGTTCGGGTATGCTGCTAGCTCCAGGCCCTGTCATCCCAAGGTGGAGAGATATGCCGATGACTGCAGTGTCCCAAGATGGAGGTGGGCTAGGCCTTGGCTCCTGGGTGGGTCAGCAGGTCCACTAGGGCAGTCCTAGGCTTGTGCCTGGGCTCTGGCATGGGTCCTAAGGTCAGCAGGCGTGGTCCTGCTGTTGTTCTATTTTTAATGTTCATTGTTTCAATGAAGTTCCTTAATAAATATTGGGGAAAATAAATTGCATGTTTAGTAATAATTTCAACTACTTCATGGTAAATCATCCCAGATACTCGTTTTCCAATTCTTAGAATGCTACATTGTTACATAAAATTAAAAATGAAGATTTTTACCTAACAGGTTTGGTAAGGCTATAAATCCATGAGCTCTATAATTTAGCAGACTTTAGCACTGTAACTTTTATATTTTAGTGATCTCATCCCTAAGGGAAAAGTAATAAGAGATTAATATAACATGGCCACCAAAGTTCCATTACTTGCTTTCAGATTAGTCTGTAAAGATTTTATTTTTTTTTTCTTTTTGCTTTGATTTTTATGATGCTATAAATGGAGGTGTGACATAATACATGTTTCAAGACTTCTGGTCACACTTAAATATCTACAAATAATAATGTTCAAATAGGAACATGGCTGACATGAGGCAGATCCTCTATTCATACTGTGTTTATAAATCAGCATCATATTTTACCCTACTATTTTATTTTGATATGGTTTGTTAAATTATTAATAAATTTAAGGATTTAATGCCAGAAATCTATTCTCTGATATCAATATGTTGCAGCTATAGCTCCTTTTTTTCCAAACAAAGGAAATGGACTCAGAATAATATATAAGAGAAAAATATACATCCATATGTGTATGTGTATGTATGCATGTAAACATATATATGAGTGTGTGTATGTGAGAGGAGGTGATTAAAATTCTTTGAATCAGACACAAAAACAAATGATCACTACAGATTTATGCTCATGAATAGACTTTTAGCGTCCTGATGTTAAGATAAATTATCTCAAACCTATTTCTCTTCTTGTATTATTCAGTCAAGATTAGAAGTTCAAAAGGGAGAGAATGCCAAATTGGACTCTTTTGAATGGGTGTCTGCCTGTGGGCCAGGGGATAGAAGACCGTCCTTTATAGTTGCAGAGTCACAGCCTGATTAGATCAGAAGTATTTCTCCAAATCACAATCATAATGCCATTATACAAAGGAAGAATACCTTCAGGCAGAGGAAAGCAACAAACATTTACTGCTTCAATATTCTCTCAACTCTCAAAGGAAATATGAATATAATAAAATTTTAATTCCCTTTTGTTTCTCAAAACCATTTCTTTTCAATGAAATCCATTTGATCTTCAGAATATAGCCAAGAGTGCAGTGGTTTTCAACATTGATTTTCCAGTAGAATCTCCTTGGAAGCATAAAAAAGTTTTGACTCAGAGTGGTCTGAGGATAAGGATCAGTTTTTTTTTTTAATAAAAACTTTTTTTAAACTGCTATCTCTGCTAATTATAATGTACAGTAGAGATGAGATCAATTAGCTTTGTTGTTAAGAGTTTAAGAGCCTTAGTCGGATTGCATGAATTCAAATCTCAATTAAATGCCTCACTAACCTGGTGACATTGGACAAGTTATTTAAACTCATTTGTAAATTGGACTCTTGCAAAAAATAAATAACACACTTAAATGCACTAAGTAGAGTCTCTGGCATGAGATAAGGACTCAGCTGCTGTTAATTATCATTATTGTTGCTCAGGTTGACTTCCTTCTTTTTGAGATAAGTATTCATTTTCTTCTTTTACCACTGAGTATTCTCTAATAAACTTTATTAATGAAAGTGCAGATTGTTAAGCATTTATGAGAATATAAAGCATCAATTATATAATTTGCAATATTTAAATTTTTTTAGTTGAGACATTCAGTTGTGGAATGAGTGATAAATAGGGGTTAGTTCAACTAACCATAGCAGTTGCTGAGTAGATTAGCAGGTATTACTCTCCAACATGGCAGGAGGCTACAAGTACCAACAAGGAGGTTTCTCTTACATGTGTTTCAGAGAGAATTATTATGTCTAGGGTTCTCATGCCTAAGCATGATTGTGGTAAGTATGCAGTCCCATCTCATGATGCAAGCACTGGGCTTAGAATTGCCCTATCTGGAACAACCTCCGACCTGAATCTTATGTGCAATAGTCAGTGTATGGCTTTTATGGATTGGTTCTTCCTTAAATATAATAGGTAGAGGGACTCTTGTACAGGACCTTATACAATTATATTCCTGAAGCTGTTAGCCACTGAGTTTTATCCTGGATCAGAAATTAATAGGTGATGTTTTTTACAAGAGTGGTGATAACTATGATATTATTGACAGGTGATAACTATGATATTATTGTCCAAGCTGTTGTACCAATATGATTACAATGCTAACTTGAAGTTTTCAAAGTATCTGTAAATGGCTCCACATATTCCAGGTCTGGGATGAAAGTCTTTTTTATGTTTATGTAACCATTTCAGCACGAAATTTAGGAAGGAGAGGGGTTAACCTATAAATTTAGTCCTTATGTGTTCCTTATGTATTGGTTCATTTTGTGCCACCATGACAGAATACTACAGACTAATTTATAACAAACAGAAATTTATTGGAGCTCAGTTGTAGAGCCTGAGAAGTCTATGATTGAGGGGCCAGCATCTGGTGGGGTTTTTTCCTTGCATTATTTGGTTGGTGGAAGGTAAGAGGCTTAGCGCACAAGAGGGAGATGCGCTCTTCCTTTTATGATGCCATTAATCTCATCCATAAGGAAATAGTCCTTGTGGTCTATTCATCTCCTAAATGTCCTACCTCTGAAGACTCTTACAATGGGAATAAAATTCAGCGTGAGTTTTGGAGGGACTAACCATCCAAATCATAGCAACTTCTTAATTCACTGTCTACACTAGCTTTATAAAAATGGTAAAACTAGTATTGCTTTTCAAGAATTGGGTATTTATAAACTTCATACACTATTTATTTTAAACCTACAATTTTTAAAATAATATAAATCTAATTAGTGAATACAGTAAGACCTGAATGAATATTTATAACTGATGCTAAAAAGAAAATATATTAATCTCCTGACATGACTAGAATGATAATAAGCTTGATGATGTGTGGTACCATTTCATGTCTAAGTCCATACAATGTATAATTTAGTGAGATGATTTTTGTGAATAAAGAGGAACAAATAATATTTGAACATTTTTTACCCATTAAGTCCCAAATTTGGAATTGGATATATATTTCAATAAAATTAACACAACTGCACTAAACTAGGTGAAAAATAATAATCTAGAGCCAATATGTTATTATGTGGATCAGTATTATTCATATTAATTTATATTATAATTACTATATGATTGTAGTCTTCTCATTATAATGATCATATTATTTTCACCAAGAGTTAAGTCATAACAATTCCAAAGTAGATATCATATCATATTCAGTATGGTATTAAAATACTCTATGACAAAGAAGTGACATAGAGATTTTAAAAAAATCAATACTGGAAAATATATTATGTACTTGATCATCTAATATAATATTAATATTATTTATAGATAAAAAGAAAATACTTGTTAGATGTTAGAAAAGCACTTCTAATTAATCATCCCGAAGATATTAACTCTGAAAATTGACATTCATCTGTTTTCTTATTGTAGACCTCAGTGTTTTATGATTGGTTCTTTGCTGCTTTTTTGGGATTAGTGATGCCTTAGTTTGATTTATGTTGCTATAACAGAATACTTGAGATTTAGTGCTTTACAGAAAAAGAAGTCTATTAAGCTTACACTTCTGAAGGGCAAAAAGCACGGCCCTGGTGTTGATTTATGGTGAGACCCTGATGTAGATGTCATCGCATGGGGAGTATTTGTGTGAAACAGGAGGAGTTGGGCTTGCTCTTATACATTAATGTGTTCTTACCAAACTGGTCCTTCAAGAACTACACTAATCCCTTGCAAGGGTGGTGCCCCATGATCTAATCATCTTTTACAAGCCAGTCACCTCAATACTTTCACATCTTCCAGCACATGAAGCTTTGGATCAAACCAACTCCGAACTGTAGCAAGTCCTAATAAGAAATTCCTATGGGTTGCTGATAACTTCAAGGTTCCTTTTTGCTTTTCTTTTATTCTTGGAATTGTTCATTGTATCCTGACCTCACAGCTTTCTTTCTTTTTCCCTAGGCCCATCTGCACAGAATATTTAATACAATTTGACTTTCAAAGAAATATGAACATTTTCAAGAATAAATATTGAGGAGATAAGAGTCATAGATGCTCTAAGACACAAATTATACCTAGAGTATGTGTTTTTTAAAGTATTTTGTTAGTTGTAGTTGGATACAATACCTTTATTTTATTTATTTGCTTTTATGTGGTGCTAAGGATGGAACCCAGTGCCCCACACATGTGAGGCAAGCTCACTACCACTGAGCCACAACCCTAGCCCCTAGAGTATGTGTTAATGTTACTTTTTTTTTTCTTGTTTCTTTGGAAAGGTGAGTTTCCTGGCCAAATAAATTTGATTTTGAAAACTGTTACATTTGTGATACTTTTATATCTGTTTTGTGCAAAGGGAGACTTCAACCAATACGTATATTTTCAGCAACAATAATGTGTTTAAACTTCCATGTATAGTTAGAATCTCTTGATTTGCATGTATCATTTGACTAATGGAGATTAGCTCCATATTAACTTTAATGTTTATAATTACTTAACATCCTGAAGGAAAAAAAAAATGAGAAAACACTTCCCTCTCAAAGAATGACTTAATTTGAAATATTTATAAATTTTCATTTTGACTCTTGGATTTTATGAAGCAAAAAAATTAGAAAACATCACTTTCCAGTGCAAAAACTTCCCCAGAGGATTACACTAAGAATCAGAACTTTTTTTTTTTAATTTCAAAGGGTTATCTATTTATACTTTAGTTTACCTAAGGCTTTCTTCTTTTTAGCAAGAATGTATAAATATCTTATTAACTTTATATAGAACTTTAATATTTAAAGACAATGTTTTGTAGCCCTAGGGCACAACAGAAACTTAGTGTGAGGAGGTTTTGAAGAACAGACCAAAAAATTGGTTATTAAAACTCCTGAGTTGTCATACCCACACATATTGCTCTCCCTCCTCTAACTTCAGGAGCCCTCACCTCAAATTGTCATCACTTTCCTTGCCCCCCTTGTTATTTTTTAAGGGATATTGTAGGTGATGTACAGCAAAATATTTGCAAAGTTGAGTGGGAACAATTTTTGAAAATATGTGTAACTGTTAAGGAGCTCTCCAATGTAGGGTGACTTTAGGCACTCTAGCAAGTTTTATTTGTCTAAATTATACAGGAATCATTTCTAATTCAATAATTACACCTTTAGACAAATTCTTCCTCTTCAATTGCCATGAAATTAACATTTTTTATATGATGTAAGTGGTCTAAGACATATATAATTTATATATTCTTTTTAAATTATTAACTATGCTAAAATGAAATTAGATGGATATCAATTCCATGAAGGTAACAGTGGCTTTATGTGTCTCCAAAACTTACATCTGTAAGTTTTCTTAACAATATTTCTTAACAAAAATAAGCCCCAATCATAATATAAAGTATTCTACAAACTTCTAAGTGTAATGTTTTCTTTTCCTTGCTTTAGTTTTATACAACATTTTAAGAGTTCTTTAAAAAATTCTAAATAATGTAAAAACCCTGGGACCTTTTAAAGGTTAATATTGTATCAACAAATTACTTTTTATTTTTGTAGCTGAAAACTTAGAACTATAAGAAAGGATGTGGATGCTAGGCTTTATCCATTAATATTTTTCCAAATCTGAGTTGGAATTTACACTATTAGAAACCAGGTAATTGTTATTTAACCTAATTTTCTTACTATAGTTATACTATATGACAGAATATAAATTTATTTCCAGTCCAATTTAATACAATTATGTAATAATAAGCTTATTTCAATACCAGTTATAGAAAGGAAAAAAATGAGAAGATTTTTTTCACAAAAATGTTTTAGTAATGAATGAACACACTCCAGTAGACTTCTTTCCTAAGGCACACATAACAAATTGAATCTATTATGACATATTATTGCTTTTCAGTTTTATATTCTAGAAAGTATGACAACATTTTGGCCAAGGGGGTTGTTGTCAGAGTTGTGTCATTATTTTTATGGTACATGGAACTTTGGAGTCTCCACATTTATATTGAAAGGGGACTCTTCCCTCTCCAGTGCCTTTAAAATGTTATTATTTTCATTGGGGCAAACCAACATTCCTTCACATGGGTTTTAAGAAGTTTTGCTGATGGATATCTGACATTTTAATGAATTCAAAATGTTTCAGTGGTTTACTTTTCATGATCTGTATATTCTCTGATCTCCCCCCCCTCAAATTTAAAGGCTATTGGTAATGAAAAATATTTAATGTGAAACAAATACTTTTTATACTTAGAGAATTCTTCAATCTGTACAATCCTTTGGATTTCTGTATCATTTGTATGTAGTACATGGCTACAATTCTTCTAATGAATGATGAATTTGCATACTATTTTATGTCATACTATTATAGGTGGTATATACTAATAATTCCCAAACTCTCAGATATGCTGGTTTAATATACTTAAATCTTTTTCTGACATTTCAGAAAAAGACTCAGGGAATTCTGTGCAGGGTGTTTCAAAGGCCACTGCTTATAAAGATAAGCATTTTCCTTGCCAATACCCACCCTCCACTTTCAGAACAGTTCTATTTTGATTGATTGAATATATATTCCCATGGCTAAAATTAGTTCAAAATCTCTAGTAAGGCATGTTGGGTGAAATCTCTGAGGCCAGGCTCAATCAAGATTTCTGGTGTCCCTTCCCAATGTGTCATATCAGTCACCCTGAATTTTCCCAACAATAATGTGTGGAAACACATGTGAAATGTTACAGGCAGAGTTGCTCACATAAGCCTCAGTTTCCAGGGTTTTTGTTGAGGGTCAGTTTCTTGATCTCTAGAGCCCACATGACTAACCTATGTGGTTCCATCTCCATTCTCTTTCTTCCCCGTATTAGCATTTCATTCATATCCAAAGAATGATTATGAATCATTATATACATAACAAGTACAGCTAAGAATTAATTACCTCATAAAAGAAGTACCCATGAATTATAGATATGAGGATGTGTGAGCACTATATACATGAGAAATTCACCTAGAAGCCCCCAAAGTTGATATCAAGTTTTTTGCAACAAATTATTTTAATACTGATCTGGCCCCCTGGAAAATTCACTGAGAGTATAACAAAGCTATTCACCAGGGTATGTCAGGATATTTGGACCTGGCTAGTTTAGAGACATTAACTATCTTTTCTAATTGAATATAATAAGCACACAATATGTTCAACATACCTTTGAGGAGGGATACTTGTTGAAGACTCTGAAAATAGCTAATTCAGCTGCAACAGTCTTTCTTGATCCAGTGGGTGCTCCAACTAGGACACTACAGTCTGTGTGATACAGTGTATGAAATATTTGTGTCTGCACAGGGTTAAAGTGGCTGAAGTTGTACAGGGCTTCATACGCTTTACATCCCAAAGCCATAATTGTCAAAGGCTGAAGATCCAGTAATTCTGAAAAGATCCAACAGGTACTTATGAAAAAAAAACTGAAAAAACATGCACAATACTGAATACTGTATTTTAAATAATAACATTTCCTAATTATCTCTAGAGAAGAACATATTTAATATAACTTCTTATACACCAGTGACACATCTTATTCAGTCACTACATTTAACATAACTGATAAATAGAACACTTTTATTTAAGAATTCCCTATAAACCAACTATATATTTCTCCTCCAAAAAGGGAAATAACTTGAATAAAAGTACATGAAAGTATGTATGTTATGGTACAAAAATAAATCAATGAAAACCATTTGTAAACAGCAGTATTGGAAGGGATTTAATCTGCTACATACTGACCAACAGATTTAACAACAGATTTAATCTGCTACACACTGACCAATCCTGAGTAGCTGAGGGATCTTTTGGTACGGCCAATGGAAACAAAAATGAATTTAGCCTTATTCAGGAAGGAACAAGGATAGTAGTTTCAGAACACTTCATGACTGAGTAAAACAAAACAAAACAAAACAAAAACTCTCCTTAAAGGGTACAGGTCTTCTTACTTTCACTAATCATTGGGGAAATTTATGTCTGTAAAGTAAATTTATGTATTGAAAGACACTAGATTTGGTTGCTTCTCATTATATGGACTGGGTGCTGAAGAAATTAGATAATTATTACAAAGTTTAAAAAAGAAGATATTAAAAAATCAGTTAAGAGGACACCTTGATCTGACCTTTATAGTATGGTTGCAAAATGGAAAATATGGTAAATTTTCTTCTAAAAAATATACTTAAAATCAAAAACTAACTTAGTTGGGCATGGTGGCACAGGCCTGTAATTCCAGCAGCTCAGAGGCTGAGACAGAAAGATCCCAAGTTGAAAGACAGCCTCAGTAATTTAGTGATATCCTATCTCTCATAATAATAATAATAATAATAATAATAATAATAATAATAATAATAAAAAGACTGGGGATGTGCTTCAGTGGTTAAGTGCCCTTTGGGTTCAATCCTGGTTACCTTGTCCCTAAAGAAAAAAAAAAACAAATAAAAAGATGACTTTAAGAAGTTATCTTTTCCCCACCCATTGCTCTACTCTATTACAAGGATAGCTGAGAGCTAACTTCATAATCTCTATGTCTGATTATGATTGTTTAAATTTTCTGTAGCTCTGGAAATCCAGGAAGGAGGAAGACATTGCATGATAAGGCATGCAATGTTAATCAAACATATTTTTTAAATAAAAGACTAAAAATTAAACATTGTACAATGTCAAATGCACAGTTATTGACAATGTTAAATTAAGATGATCTATTACAGTGATTTTACCTAGATGGTATGTTTATACTACATCAGCTAATTATATAAATAGGTTGATATGTATTTGGTTGCTTAAGAAAAAAATTATTAAATTGGCATTGACATATAATGCTAATATATGTGGAATTAAGTACTTTAATGAAAGAAAGAAACCCAGCAATGATATTGGAAGCATATATTTTAAGTTAAAACATCATCACTTCCACATATTTTGAACTTATGCGATTCTAGATATCACATAAACACATTTGATGAAATAAGACCAGAAAGACCCTCTGCAATAAGTATATTACTAGATTATACAGTCTCAATATCATTCTATTTTGATAATTTTTTTTTGGTTTTGCTATGCCAAGATATCAAAGAGAAATTGAGATGTGGTATAAAGAATATCTCAATGAATAGTATGAATAAGGTGTACATTTGACAAAATGAAAGATTATAAAGTCATATTTAGGTCTCCTTTCACTTCTGAAAGGACTGTCAAATAGCATGCTATTTAAAGTAGTCAGAATAACATTTTTATTCTGAAAAGTCAAGCAGTTTGTCTGAAATATACATGGGAAAGAAAATTTGATTCCTAATTTATGTCCGTAAAGTAAATTAAGGACCTCTGAAAATCAATAGTCATCAATTATGAATTCTCAAAAAATGAAATTAGTATACTAGTTTCAAGATGTTTTTGAAATAGATTTCAGGGGTACTTGAAAGTATCACTGCAAAGATTTATTCATGAAATTTTGCTTTTTTAATAAATCAAAATAGAAAGGCATTTGTTCATTTTATGAAAACATAGAGTTTATACATTACATCAATAAAAATGCTGCTGAATGCTCTTACTATATATTCCTTTTAATAATTTGTTATATATATACAAACATTCCAAAAATCTAAAAAAAATGTGAAATTTGAAACACTTTGGGTTTTAAAAATTTTGGATAAAAGATAACCTGTACTAGAATTAAGTTTATGTGAATTGGACTAAATGTAAGAAAAAAGAGATATCTCAAAACTTTTACAGAGAATACAGATTAAATGATAAATGACAATTGCAATGAAAAAGGAAGGCTATATGGAGAAATAATGATTATATGTACAGATGAAAGTCCAGTAACACAGAAATAGTAACTCTCCTCATTACTATGATTATCAGAATTGACTAAGCTTACTTTAATGCTTTTGGAGCTTAAATAAACAAAAATTAAAGGTCCACAATTTGACTATCTACATATACATATTTGATTTTGAAAATTTTGAACATATAGTTTAGAATCAATTTTGTCAAGTAAGTTGGACTTTGATTCAGAATAAAACAACTTTATACTTGTCAACATTAATTAAAATAACAATTTTGGGAAGTCAATAATTCACATCAACACATTAATGTTCAGTTTGTTACCTGTATGGGGCTGATGCCTGTCTGGTAGAATCAGATGTTGGAAGCTGATAATACAAACAGCCTCTGCTCCTAACCATCTATCAGAAACTGCTTGGATATAGTATTGGGAAGGCAAAGGTTCAAAAATAGGGATTGCAAATACCAGTAGTTGAGCTTCTTTACTAATGACCTAATGTGAAATAAAGTCTAAAATAAATAAAGTTCTTAGTAGTCAATTCTTAATAGTATCTATACCAGATGTAATAAAAATAAACTATGTTGTATTTCTCAATAGCTCAGATATTCAGGTACTACAGTAACTTGTAGGTGATTTCCTTCTGAGGATTATTTGACATAACAGAAGGTAAAAAATTATACTAACTTTATATTATTTATATATATGTTATTATTATGACATGTTATCAGTTTGATTCATTATCAGAATTTCCTAAACATGATTCATGCAATTATTTCATGATTTCTATAATTTCAAGTACAATGTTATTATTTACTTAATATTTTTCTTTAAATCTGATCAGTATCTTAAGTGGAATATCTGAAATCTCTTAAAATATATAGGTTACATGGTTATCAAGAAGATAAATGCATGAAAACAAAATATTGCTATAAAATACTATTGCTATCTAGTCAAGATTTTCAATCGGCAGCTTGCTTTCTCTTTGATAAAAAGAGAAATTACAAATAAAACATGAGTTAAAGATGTAGCAAAAATTGAGTCTTTACAGATAATTTTACAAGGAATGATCTTTTCACTAAGCAATTTATTATTTTGCAGGAAATTATTTTACCCCCCTTATTTTATATATTCCACGCTTCTAGAAGCCATGCCTTAAACCATGGTAAAGATTATAAATGAATTTCTTGAACTAGGATCAAACTGAATAATCAATATTGTCACACTGAATCTCCGTGTTCCTTTGAAACAAAACAGGACAACAGAAGATAACAAAACTTTCATGGCACTCTGAAATCCGAGAGATAGTAAAAAACAAAAATTGTTTATATATTTTTTTAATGATAGCTAAATAATAAGGTTATATTCACCTGTTTTTTAAGAGCTAGAAAATACTCTGAATGATAAATATGATCATTTGTAGGATGATCTTCCACCCAAATCCACCAGGGTTCTCCTAATGTACCATGGACCTAGAAGAAAAATTATCCTAGTACTATGAAAATTATAACTCAAGTAACAGTACTGTTTACATTTCAGCACCTATTAGTGTAACAACTTTTTTGATATATAATTTATAAAACAAAGTTCACTCATTTAAAGTATACAGTTCAATGGTTTTAACATATTTACAAAGTTGTACAACTATGAACATAATCTAATTTTAGAACATTTTTATCATCTCCAAGAGAGTACTTATATTCATTAGAAGTATGGACATGGCTATTCTAAACACTTTGTTAAATGGAATGATATAATAGATGGTCTTCTGTGACTGGCTTTTTAAACTTACCATACTATTTTTGTAGTTCATCCATGTTTTAAACTGCATCAGTACTTTGCTTCTTTTTATTGTCAAATAATATTCTACTGGACACATATATCATATTTTGTTTATATAAGCCAATCTCTCTTTTTTCCTTATATGGTCCAATACTGTTCAGTATTCACTTCTTCCTCAGGGACTCATGAAAAGGAGATCACATCCCAATCATTTCTCCTCCAAATCTTCTTGCACTATCTCACATGAGCTTTTGGGGGACACCACATTTAAACCATAACACCTGGGATAATTTTGATTCACATAAAGCCAATCAGCTCATGGCATTCTCCTGACAATATCTATAGTAAAGGAGAAGTCCATAACAAACACTTGGCATAATTAGACTGGGGGGGGGCATGTATTTGTGGGAAGAGGGCTTACAGTTTATGTTGTGGGCTGAGGAAGTGGGTATGTGTTCCCCTTACTCCATTAACAGTGAAAGAGAAGCAGGAAAACATTTGGGAACTGTGTGAGCAGAGCAAAGAAGTGGAAAGATCTTCTCCTTGAACAATACTATTAACCTCAAGACTGGACCCTCCTTAGGGCCCATGTGATCTGTGGACCTTTTATTGTACAAAAGGATATATTACCTTACGTAAATCAGACTGAGGCAAGTTAGGTTTTACATTCTTGAAGTTAATAGCATTATAAGAGAGTTAATTATAAAAACAATCAAGTACTTTCTCCTATTAATTAATAAAACTAAATTAGGATGTATTATGAATAGCAATAGTATAAAACCATGTGCAAAAATAATGAAACTTCAATTCCTTTAAAAACAATCAAAAATTTTAAATATGAGCTTATACTTAAATATAATTTTATATTTTATATAAAATTTCATATTTAGGGCTGGGGATGTGGCTCAAGCGGTAGCGCGCTCGCCTGGCATGCGTGCGGCCCGGGTTTGATCCTCAGCACCACATACCAACAAAGATGTTGTGTCCGCCGAGAACTAAAAAATAAATATTAAAAATTAAAAAAAAATAAAATTTCATATTTATAAAAATATTAACTGTAATTTGGTGTTATCAACTAGTGCTCATATACTGTGAGAAAAATAGGAATTAGGAATGCTTTAGGAATTAAAGGTCTGAATGCTTTAATGACAATGTGGAATTAAGTTAAAACATAGATTGGTGATTTTAGAACACACTGCTGAACAAAATTCATTTACATTAAAGATGTACAAATGTTAACTAATATAGGAAGTATCCAAATACATTTAACTAGAATTTTATAAGACTACTTGATGTAAGCATTGTTATATACAGTTTCTGATTTACTTGCCTTCCCCAGTTAGTTTTTTGAAACTGAAGACTGAGTCCTATTTGCCTTTTGTATGTACAATTTCTAACACAGTAACTAGTCAAAATATATATCTGAAAAACTATTGATAGAATAAGAAGAGGATACAAAGTAGGTTTTTACATGTATGTTTACCCATATGTTGGTAAACACATATAAGATATTGAAGAACATCTAAGTATTAAAGCAGGAAAAGGAGGAATAAAAGTAGAAATAGAAACATGATAAGAATCAAGAAAGGACATTCTAGGGAAGAGCTCCATATAAAATGCTATCTAATCAGAGAAGGAAAATAACTGAAAAATCTGCTGGTTATGGCAACTGGTCAATCAGATATTAGAGATCCTTGAGGAAGTGGTCTCAGCAGAAAAGAAACTGGTGACAAGAAAGAAAATGTAGAATACCTTCTATACAAGTCTAATGTTTAAGAAAAGGAGAGAACGGTATTTTGAGAGACATCATGATTTAAAAATGGATTTTTGGTAAGCAAAAACGAGAGTCAATAGAGAGGGCAAAAATAAATGGCAAAGTTCTCATGGATTTGAAACCACTAAAATAGTGTCCAGTGATGCAATGTTAAGTTCCCTAGGCTCTCTGAGGAAAGATGTAGGGAGGTGTAGTAAAATCTGAGGTACAGACATTTTAGTTTAATATAGATATAGATATTTTCCATTTTTACCTGATCATTCCATGTGAAATCAGGGTAGATGCAGACAGTCCGTGTGATAGGCTGAATGGATGCTTCCATCATAACAGAAGGAATCTGATGAACACATTGTTTGACCTTTCGTCCAATATTCACGATGCAAAATGTGACCTGAAAGAAAAATATCACATAGAAGTAATGTGTCCAGACAGAAAAAAAAGCAATATAATCTGACTTGTAAGTGGGATTTCAGAGTAGGTGATTTTATTGCTTGTTTTAAGATTTGCTATGTAGAATAGATGACATTCTTGACCTGGCATTGTTGAGAGACACAGCCCAGTCAGAATGACGCCTGGCATTTGCCAGAGGGAATGTTTGAAAGGTGACGCCAGCGAACCATTGAGATGATGATTTGAGTTAAGCTGTATATAATTGCTGTGGATTGATTGAGTTGTTTATTTGACCTTTACTGTCAGGCAATATGGTGGCTCTTGCTGCCTTGGGCAGCAATTCATAGCTCTGGAAATCAGTATCAAGTTTCCTTTAGGTATTAATAGGGTTCTGAGTCTTGATATTGTGCTTAAACTACTATAAACGGAACTACTTCTTTTTGAGTTAGTTTAGAACACATACAGAAATATTAAACATTTTATGTACATAGCCACTGGTTTATTCACTTTAGAACTCTAAAATCATGAGAAATGCTTCAGGAATTAAATACAACTTAGTTGAATTAAATACAACTCATCCACCCAGGCCCACTTCTAGAAAACATAAAATAATCAGGTTCTGGAATGCAGACATGTATGGGAATACCAACGGTAGAGGCTGTTAAAAAACAAATGTGACTAACTGATTTGAGCAATTAAGTGAAAATAGATCATATTTTACAGCATCAAGTGAGCAGTATGTGTACAGTCAACTTACTTTGTTAATAGTCCGTCTTTCTGCCCTTTTTCCTACTCTATCTTAGAGTACAAATGTAATGACTATTTCAGCCTCTCTAAACATCTTTGGAATTCTTTTTTCTTTCTTTTTTTTTTTTTTTTTTTTTGGTACCAGGGCTTGAACTCGGGGCACTTGACCACTGACCTACATACCCAACCCTATTTTGTAATTTTATTTAGATACTGGGTCTCACTAAGTTGCTCAGTGCCTTGCTTTTGCTGAGGCTGGCTTGGAACCCGCAGTCCTCTTGTCTCAGCCTCCCCAGCCTTGGTATTCCTGGGGTGTGCCAGGGAGCTCAGTTTCCTCTTTAGAATTCTGGCCATCAGTAACCCTCCTCCTTACTTGTCTTCAGAATGACTCTTTTCATGCATAATGTCTATCCTCTGCAGAAGTCAATACTGTCTAATCAAGGCATTATACATTTATTCCATAAATGTTAGGATTCGTGGAAATGTATGTTTAGGAATAACTTTTCAATATTACACAAAAAGCTGGACACTGAATTCTATGTATGCACTGATGACAACTGGGTTTAAAGGTATCTATGTGTGATTAAACTTGTTTAGAAACTCTGGAGAATGTAGAGCTTATTGTTCACTTAAACTTTTACTGTAATACTTCTGATATATATAACATATCTTTCAAATTAGTTCAATATTAAGAAACAAAATGAGAATAAATATCACTGAATGATTCTTATCATTTATGGGTAGGATCTACATTTAAAATACTTAAAACTTTGCTAATATAAACTATTTTAATTGCTAATTTTTTTGGAGCAGGTAGTGGCGGTTGAACCCAGGGCCATCAGCTAAGCCACTAAGCAATATCCCTAGCCCATTTATTTTTTTTTAAATTTTGAGACAGGGTCTTGCTAAGTTGCTGAAGCTGACCTGGAACTTGTGATCCAACTATCTCAGCCTCCAGAACTGCTGGGATTATAAGCATGTGTGCCCACATCCAGCCTTAATTGCTAATTCTGCTAAATAACTTCATAAAATTTGGAGTGATTTTTGCTCTTTTGCATAAATAAAGAGATGTCATATGTAGGTTCAAAATTTATATTGAGTTATATGCATTGATGAATATGTCAAAATTAACAATGTAAACTATAATGTACTAAAAAACAAATAAAAGAGAGAAAATAAATTTATGTTAAATAATATGAAAATTCACAATACTTTTATATCTGGTAAAATATTTTATTTTCACAAAAAAAAATTGATTTAAGCACTTTTCCCCCCTTCTTACCTATTTCATCTTTCCTCATATCTTTCAGCTTATCTACAGTAAGATTTTTTTCTTCTAATCTTCTTAGAATGTGTGGTGGTAACACTGAGAGGCTGAGAAAGGAGGATTGCATGTTGAAAGCCATTCTCAGCAATTTAGTTAGGCCCTGAGCAATTTAGTAAGACCCTATTTCAAAATTAAAAAAAAAATAGAAAGGGTTAGAGATGTGGTTTAGTGATTTAGGGCCCTTAGTTTCAATCCATAGTACTAAAATAAATAATTAAAAGAAAAAAGTGAAAAAGGACTGAGGATATATTTCAGTCAGAGAGAGCCTCTCAGTTCAATCTGTAGTATTACAAAAAACAAAACAAAACAAAACAAAGAAAAGAAATGAAAGACAAAGAAGACAAAAAATAACTTACTTTATTTCACATGATGGTTTAAATATATGAAGAATTTTTTTTTACCATAGCAGTTTTTAAAAGTTATAAATTAAATGAGCTGTAGGTTTAGGGAACAATTTTCTTTCAGTACTCAATATTTAAAATCAGAGACCTATCACACTGGAATACATATATTAGACCTTATATAAGATAGATTTGTTACTAAGCCAAACAAACCACTAACTTTCACCCCCAGTCCTGATTTAAAAGCACAGGTTACATAAAAGATGTGCAAATCAATATCTTTAATTCTAAGGAGAAACTGTAGTTCATAGAATTTCTCAAAGTAATATATTCACAGAACAATAGAATTAATTCCCTGGTCTCTAGAGATAAACAAAGAAGAGAAAATGGGGAGTAAGATTCTTACCTGTGCAACATTTGCACAATCTGACATAAGGGAGAAACTATCCATCTCTCCTCGGCTCATGGAAGTTTGAAGTAAGATGTTTATTTTCCCATAACTATTTTCTACACCTCCAGGAGCTGAGAGTTTACAAAATTTTTTTAAGAGAGCATCTAACTCCTCTATTTCTTCTTCTCTGACCTAGAAGAGTCAATATTTTTATAGTAATATTTGGTCTGATTTATTTAAAAACCCATTGCATGTTTTTAAGGTTGCCTTTTAGTATAATGTAATATTTTACTCTTGTACAGCTAAAACCCAGTAATTTTCCCATAGGTAAATTAAAAAATATAATATGAAATTATGTTGAGGCGGGTACAATTATATTTTATTGTTCATCACCAATATTACAGTTGCCATTGATACATAAAAATTTGATATGACACAAAAATTAATTCATCTGACCTCACCATCCTTCAACTGATGAGGTTTCATTTTTTATTTGACCAGAGTAAAACCTCTGCCCAGACTGATTAGGGCAAACTTGATTATCTTCAAATGCATTTGTTATAGTCATATATTTTTATATGGTATAATGCATTCATAGCTTAAAGTTGTGAAGTACTATTTCAAAGTATTAAAGTTTTCACTGTTAATAACATTAAATTATAATATGGGTAATACACAACCTATTTAAATTTCTTGACTTGGGATACAAAGCAAAGCATGATGTTAGGTATGCTGTGATATTATTATCTAGAACACTGAGTTTTCTTGTACAATAGAAAACACTGCTGATACTCCAAGTATGCCATATGGCTTTTTATATTGTATCAGGAATAACAATTAATTTCAAACTTTCATAAATAAATAAATGTACATACCTGACTGAAACTTCAAGTAATCTTACCTTGATCTGATCAAATTATTTGGCTTTGGAGACTATCTCAAATATGTCACCTCTGTTTTGTGAGCATCAAAGAGTTCATTAAAGGTCTACCAAAGTAAGTGTCACATTTAATTAAAATAGAAGATCAAAAGATATTATCAAATTTATGAAAGATTAAAAAACACTCCTAAACATAGTTAAGAAAGCCATTAGAACCAAAAAAAGATCAGTAAAATCATCTAATGAAATATATACTAAATGTCTAAAAATGTTCAACATAACATTCTGGTCTTGACCTCAGTATAGGCATATGGAAATCTGCATCATTTACTAATTATAAGCTCACATACATCATATAAAATTCAGAGGGAAATAACTAGACAACGTGCAATTCAAAGAGTCTGAAAATATGAATAATGAGAATACACAGAAAAATCAGTTAAAGGCCATATGGAAAAGACAAAGGTACTACACGGCTAGAGTTGCTGAAAAAGAACTGCAAAAAAGAAAGTGTTAGGGTGTAGTTTGGCAGCAGTCTACTAGCAAGAGGACAAATGAGAAAGGCTGTCTCATAGAGACAATGAGATGAGAGTAGGTGATATAAGGAGGAAGGACTAGGTCTGGGATTGAGGAACCACCAAATCACAGCTCTGAGATAATATATAAAGAGGTCTTGCAGAAATCTAGTGTCATACACATATAGGTTATTCTGAACAAATGAGGAAAACCCAGTAAGCACATAAAGGTGTTTTTCTGAAACCTGTTTTATATATAAGCAAATATTAAATCTACAAACCTGAGATTTCATATAAACTGAATTTTTCTTTTTGATGATTTCTATTCTCCTATTTTAAAAACAACTTTATGTACAAAAGGCAAAAATGAATTTAAGAAAAAACTCAAAACACTATCTATTGAAAAAAATATAAAAATTCAACTTAACCTATTTCAATCTCTTCATATTTAAGCATTCTCCCAACAGGTTATCATTGTATTGACATGTACTGATATATGTACATGAAAACACATAAAGAAATGTATATGCTTTTTAAAAGTAAAAATATTAAAGTATCACATCATCTTAAACAGGACGTTGTTAAAAAGCAACAAATCCTCTTACAATTGTGTGGTCAAAATTGGCCTTAAAAGTTCCTTAAATTAACCATCTAGTACAAACAGGCTGAGTTGGTAATTTTAGTAGTTTCTTAAACTCTTCTTTAGTGTTTCTTACTAATATGCAATTAAGTTTTCAACTTTTTATTCAAGGAAATAATTAAGCTATCAAGTCCAGCTTAAAATCATTCTGGCATACACTCCGTAAGACTCACCAATAGGCTTCAACTATTTCAGGTGTATGTAGTGTTTAGGATATGTTCATGAAACAGGATGGCAGAAGAGCACCATTGCTATCTAAAGTCATTTTTTTTTCTTGTCATTACTAAAAGTATATTGCTGAATTCATATAAACTAAATGTATTTGCTCATAAGTTGCTTTTGTTATTTGGCATTATTAATATATTTTGAAGTCTAGAAAGTATTTGACTGTAAAAACAAACATTTTTGCATTTGTTCCTCTTAGAATATTACCTCAATGGTATTGTATTTAATATAATAGTGGCTGGCAGTTCTACCCAAATCCGTTGAGGAAAAATAACCAGTTCTCTCTTCAAAATGAATCATCTGAGCTTTGTCTAGTTTTCGTCCAACTTCAATGACTAACTGTTCTCGATGCTTTCTTAATGTTGGGTCAATCTACAGGAAAGAAATATAAACACTTGATGTTTTAATTAGACTTTTAAAAACAATTTTGAACTGGTACTTTGAAGCATAAAATTATATGTATCAATGGTGTAAAGTGATTTTTCAATACAAAAATATATTGTGCAATATTTAAAAAAGATTAAATACAACTATCTTTCAAACATTTATCATTTAATTATGGTAAAAACTTGGTACTCATTTATCAGTCTAACATTTATCATTTATTTATGATAAAAACTTAGTACTCATTGATGAGTCTCTCCCCATCCCTCTCTCCAGCCCCTGGTAACCACCATTCTATTTTCAACCTCTGTAACATCAACTTTTTGAGATTCTACACATGAATGCGATCAGGTGGTACGTTTTCTTTTGTACTTAGCTTATTTCACTTAACATAACGACATCCAGTTCCATCCCTGTTACTGCAAAGACAATATATCAGTCTTTTTTTATAGCTGAATAATGCACCATTTGTGTATAGGTGTTAGATTTTTCTTTATCCATTCATAAGTTGATGAACACTTAGGCTGCTTCCAATTCTTTGCATGGATAGTGCTGCAATGAACACAGGAGTACAGATGTTCTTCAACATACTGATTTCATTTCCTTTGGGTATATACCCAGTATTGAAGCTGCTGATCAGAGATTTTTCAATTATAAATTCTGAAGTACATTCTATACATTTAAGAAACAACTAGAAAATATTTTATTTGATTAAATAAAGAAAGCTTTAAAATTCATTAAAATTATCAATCCACATAGTCTTTTTGGATAATAAAACTATCAATTTGTACAGTCTCTTTAGATACCAATATTATTCTTCCGTGGTTTTATAATCTTTAAGGTTATAGACACAGGGAATCGGGTATAAGGAAAAAAAAATCATCTTCTCCTTCCCACACTTAAATAGGCACTTTAAATTACCAAACCATACTTCTATTTTATCAGTCATTTGGAGATATGATGGCAAGAATGCTTTCCCCTGTCAAAGGTAAAATAAATGAATGGTTATCCCCTTAAAAATACAATTCTATTGTTTTAGTAATTTTCACACCTGTTGGTTAAAAATTCATTTTGTCTATAATAATCATAGAAGCAAAGAATAAAATGAAGTTGACAGTGAACTTTTATATAGTTTTAAAACTATTATAATTTTTTTCTAAGTATAAATTGATATTCAATACAAAATACTAACAAATATTCTTATTTCTATGTATATACATGCACAACCATACTGTACAAGTGCACAACCATACACATCTAAGTCTTGAAGATTAATCTCTTGTTATGATGTAAAATAATGTAAAATATGACCTTTAATGGGTGTTGGAGAAGTAGTAAACCTCCTTAGAAATCTAATGAGTTAATACTTCCACCATTTGTTTTAACTTAGATCTTTATGGCAGCTTAAAAAGTTTTAAAAATCATGGGGCTAGGGATGTGGCTCAAGCGGTAGCGCGCTCGCTTGGCATGCGTGCGGCCCGGGTTCAATCCTCAGCACCACATACCAACAGGGTCCGCAGAGAACTAAAAAATAAATATTAAAAATTCTCTCTCTCTCTCTCTCCTCTCTCTCTCTCTCTTAAAAAAAAGTTTTAAAAATCAGAAAAATGAGGCAAAAGGAAACCAACTGCAGATAAGTAACATAGCATCAAGAGTATTATCAGCAAATACTTGCTATAAGTGATACTATATATATCAGGTCCAAACTACTTGATTGGTTTTTGTCTATAAGAATTCTATAGATACAAATTTACAGAGCAACAAAATCAAAACATATAGGTTAAAGAAAAAGTTAAGATATAGAACTGTAAAGGCAGTAAAACTATGAATCCTGGAACGAAACAAAATTCCTCTTTTTTAAATACCAGAAAACTATGTTAAAGTTTTCATTATACTGCAAAAAAAACTTTTGATATTAACCTAATACTTAAAAATCAATTTATGTGTTTATCTCTTTCCAAGGGATATTTAACCCATGAAAATACATGTACTTGTTTAATTTTAGTCCTTCAGAAAATTTTCATTGTACCTTTGACTATTCTCACAATGATCATATTTGTGATGAGAACATTTAGAGACACATTATTTAAAAAGTGCAAGGTCTGTTGGGATTGCTGGGTCACAGCAGCACAAATCACAATAGTCAAGTTATGTAACCAGTTCAGGTACCCATTAACATATGAACGAATGGAGAAAATATGGTATATGTACAAAATGGAGTTTTATTCAGACATAAAGAAGAATGAAATTATGGCATTTGCTGGCAAATGGATGGAACTGGAGAACACCATGCTAAGTGAAATAAGCCAGACTCAAAAAGTCAAGGCCTTATGTTTTATCTCATGTGGATGCAAGAGATAACTAAGGAACTAAAAAAATAGAGAAAGGGGGTGGGCAATGTCCCATGAAAATAGAACAGAGATCAGCGAAGTAGATAAAGGGTAGAAAGGGAAGGGAGAAGGGATGGAAAAGGAAGGAACTGAGTGAAGAAACTGACCAAATTATGCTATGCACATGTATGAATAACCCACAGTGATTCCCACCTTTATGTGTGTCTATAGAGTACCAGTTAAAAATTAATAAATATAAAAATGTATGAAATCACAGATTATAATGCAGTTATAAATTGCTTATAAAATAAGACATCCATTTGAAGATCAGCACATATTTTAACTTAGAAGCAGAAAAGTAGTAGAATTCTATGTAAAGAAGACCGAAGTATGAAAACCTAAGAATTTCAGATTACCAGCTTCAGAACTAGTTGCTACTACTATTCTTAATGTTTCCCCCCTAAGTCTTAAGTTTCAACTCTTCCATGGCAAAATCTACCGTACAAGAAAAGGAAAAATGAAAGAAAAACCCCAAAAGTTTGGCAATTGCTTTGATAACAAATGCATATATATATATATATATATATATATATATATATATATATATATGCAATTTTTATACTAACAAATATTCTTATTTCTATGTATATACATGCACAATCATACTGTATATATATCTACCAACACACACACACACATTCAATGTATATGTATGTGTATTTATCAATACAATATTTGTGTATATGTATATTGGTTGGTAAATAGAGAAAAACTATAATTTTGAGTTAGACTCAACCTCTTTGATAATTTTGACTTAACAGAAGTAAATGTCATATGAAGATGGTGAAAATGTTTTTATTACATTACAACTGAATTTTATCTGTAATTAGGAAGCATTTACAGTATATAAAGCAGAGTTCTAAAGAAAAGACAAGATCTCTAAGCCACATGGACCACACAACTACAAAGCTCATAGGAAGACCTGCTATCACGTGTATCTAATTCTCTGTCTATGCACACACATTGAATCATGAAACTGACTTTAAACTTTAAACTGTTAAGACAATACTGCTTTAATGCTATCTTTTATTTCACTATAGGGCATAGAAGGGACATGACAGGAGGAGTAGATTGTATATAACAAGCCTATTTTTAAAAATGGTCTATATGTTTACTTATATCTGGTTATTTCTAAAACTAAATGTACCAGAGTAAAAACTCATGGTGAAATATTAACATCTAACAGAAATATACCTGAAAAATAGAATGATACAAATATAAACATTATTAATGGGAAAAGAGATTTAAATAAAGGAAAATAATTACAAGAAACAAATTTAATTTTTTTAGTGCATTTTAAAAAATGATTAAGGCTCTTTATTTTTCTTCTAGGTCCATAACTCTTTTCAGATGAAGCAACAGTAGCAAATATTTATCCTCACATCATGAAAGGATTACAGAACCAAAAAGAAGGCTTGAGGGTTTTTTTTTTAAATAAATGAGTTTGAGTTTTCTACCTGATAAGCTTTGTGACTGATGCCATACACTAATGGATTTGCTCTCATCCATACATAAAGGTAAGTGTAACTTATCAACTTCACTGCTTCTTCCACGTTTGTGACTGTTCCCAGAGCAATCTGCACATCAAAAATACAACAGAAATTAAAGGAATGCATTAAAGTCAAACATAAACATTACAGCAAAGGCCATTCTGCCAGAAATTAAGTTTTCAAAATAGATCATTGTGCCACATTTGAAAGTAGGTAAGCACAATCATTGAAATGACTTCTCAGTTAATGAAAACAGCAGTCCTCTTTATTTCATTGAGAATAATACATTGGAAATGCTATCTTCCCAAACTGAACTTACTCAATGATGACATTTGATTGTTTTTCCCTGTATGGATTTTAATTCTACATAGCATTAAGGACATTTTTGACATTTGTTAATTCTTTTTCATATTCTGTATCCGTTTTGTTTTAGTTTCATTTTATACTTATAAAACTACTGAGTATGTTTAAATTTAAGTGTACCAGAATAAAAATAACAAAATATGGGTCTGGGGTTGTAGGAGAGCACTTGTCTAAGCACATTTGAGGCACTGGGCTTAACCCTCAGCACCACATAAAAAAATAAACAAAATGAATAAAGATTAAAAAATAAAACTCAACATTATTTAAAAAATAATTAAATATTAATTCTGTCGATCTTTATCCTGATTCTGCGCACTGTCATCAATAAAACCATAGAAGGTACAATGGTAGTTTTTACCTTTAGAGATGCTCATTTAGAGGACTGCCAGTATAAACATACAATATGCATATAATGGAAAATGCAATTATTTCTGCACAAAACAAAGCAAATTTATTGGTATTCAGACATATTAATATTTATGTCTTCAAAATCATACAAGAATAAGGTGTTTTTTAAAATTGGTAAACTTTAAACAAGCAATGGGAAAATATGATATTTAAACATTTGAACCAAAGTAATCATTGGATGATTGTTTAGATTATATTCAGAAAGGAAATATAATGTTTAATATAGCATTTGAAGTGATTTGTAATATATTTATTAAATAAAACCAAAGGATAATAATTTATAACACAACAATAAATATAAGATCTGTGTAATAAAGAGAAAGACATGATTAGATAGGAATATTAATGCAGAATTATAATGAGATGTATTCTTAAAATAGTTCCTTAGGCAAGGGAAGTAATTCTGCTTTTACTTAAAAGCATCCTTTTTACTTTAACAATTAACCAAAGTTGTGAAACTTGACAGCTATAAATTTGTTCCTGAACCCATTTTTTTTTTTACTCACAGGAGGGGGAAAAAAAGGAAAACAAACTGTGCCACTTTTGTACTAATATTGAAGAAAATAAAAATCTTCATGTTTGATTTAGTCGCTGTATTATAATTTTTAATTCTATATAACTTTTATTGTGAAATAAAAATGTAGATGGACTGGGAGTGGAACAGTACATGATTAGTATGCAGAAGGTACTAGGTTTAATCCTGAGTACCAAACAAAACAAAATACAACAACAAAAAATTGTACATTTATCTACTTTGAGTGAATTGAAGATGAGATACAGCAGCATATAATTTTCACTGTAATATTACATCATGGTATTTGTTATTTAAAAAGTGGGACAACCAAAAGTAAAAAAAAATACATAAGAAGATTCTGCCTATTTGCTTCTCAATTTCTACTAGTTTACTTAAAAATGACCAAGCCATCCATACTATAAGTAAATAAGTACATTTCCTAAATGTAAACTGTAAGGCTTTTCAGAAAATGAAAAGCAGTAAGAATTAAAATTAAGCCAATAAGAGATGTGCAGGATGTTTAAACAGTTTTTCCAGTCTGCTTAGGTAAATAAAACTAGTTTGATGATACGGATAAATAGCTGAGAGTATCACCTATTTCTGATTTTATTATTTGCAAGTCAAAAATGTATTGTCAGATAACCCATATATTCCTTTATAGTGACCTATATTCTCTTATTACTTTATGTTATTACTTTAAAATAACAACCTATATTCATTACGTTTTGACCTTATGATGCTCTTTTAAAATACTATACAAATCTCAAGAGACAAAAATTTTATAAAGGACAATTTAAAAATCAGGCTTATCAAATAAACATCAATAATTACCTATTGCTATTAGTTATAAGATTAGAAGAAAAAGTAGGTATCAAAAATTAGATCATGTAAAGGAAATCTTCTAAAAATTCATTAAAAGGGAAGAGATTATCCAGAAAAAATAAATGTAAAGGTCCACCTTATTTTGAGACTAATCCTTGAATGCCACCTAGTGACAAAAATAAAAATTTTCTTGAAAATATTTTCTGTCACCTAGTGGCTATCTGAAACAGGAGCCTTTCATAAAACAAGTATTTTTTCCATACTCCCTCTTTTTGAAATTTATTCATTTATCTCCATAATCATAACAAATCACTAAAAAGCCTGTATATAATTTAAGGTACAATGGATATGGTAACAAATAATATGGTCCCTGAACTCACTTCTCTAGTCATGGAGGTGAGACATGTATAAGTAATTAAGATGACAAATAGAAGCCCAATATCCACAGAGTCTAGCACATACCAGATACTCAAAAATATGACATGTAAAAGTGACATTAGTGTATAGTGTAATAAAATTAATTCTTCCTTAACAATAATAAAATCAACTCCAAATATGGTAATTCAGAAATCAGACTCAAGTGTCACTTAATATTTATCTATTTAAACTTTAGTCTTTAAGGTTATCTTATTTATTTTTACTATATGTGTGTTTTAAAAAACTAGTTAAAACCATTCATATGGTTTCTATCAACTTTATATAGTTTTTAGAAACTAAATAAGCAAATATAATCATGAGTATATATTTTTTTTATTGTTGGTAGTTCAAAACATTACATCTAATTTGATATATTTCACAGTTTCATTCAAAAGGGTTATGAACTCCCATTTTTACCCCGTATACAGATTGCTGAATCACATCAGTTACATCAATTACATTTCCATTGATTTACATATTGCCATTCTAGTGTCTGATGAATTCTGCTCTCTATCCTATTCTCTACTATCCCCCCTCCCCCCTCCCCTCCCCTCTTCTCTCTCAACCCCCTTTACTGTAAAACACTTCTTCCACTTGTATTATTCTTTCCTTACCCCTCACTTCCTCTTGTATGTAATTTTGTATAACCCTGAGGATCACCATCGCTTTCCATGCAATTTCCCTTCTCTCTCCCTTTCCCTCCCCCCTCTCATCCCTATTAATGTTAATCTTCTTCTCCTGCTCTTCATCCCTACTCTGTCCTTAGTTACTTCCCTTATATCAAAGAAGTCATTTGGCATTTGTTTTTTAAGGATTGGCTAGCTTCACTTAGCATAATCTGTTCTATTGCCATCCATTTCCCTCCGAATTCTATGATTTTCTCCTTTCTTAATGCAGAGTAATACTCCATTGTGTATAAATGCCACATTTTTTTATCCATTCATCTATTGAAGGGCATCTAGGTTGGTTCCACAATCTTGCTATCGTGAATTGTGCTGCTATGAACATTGATGTAGCAGTGTCCCTGTAGCATGCTCTTATTAGGTCTTTGGGGAATAGACCGAGAAGGGGAATAGCTGGGTCAAATGGTGGTTCCATTCCCAGCTTTCCAAGAAATCTCCATACTGCTTCCCAAATTGGCTGCACCAATTTGCAGTCCCACCAACAATGAACCATTGTATCCTTTTCCCCACATCCTCGCCAACACTTGTTGTTATTTGACTTCATAATGGCTGCCATTCTTACTGGAGTGAGATGATATCTTAGGGTGGTTTTGATTTGCATTTCTCTGCTAGCGATGTTGAGCATTTTTTCATGTACTTATTGATTGATTGTATGTCCTCCTCTGAGAAGTGTCTGTTCAGGTCCTTGGCCCATTTGTTGATTGGGTTATTTGTTGTCTTTTTGTCTAATTTTTTGAGTTCCTTGTATACTCTGGATATTAGGGCTCTATCTGAAGTGTGAGGAGTAAAGATTTGTTCCCATGATGTAGGCTCCCTATTTACCTCTCTTATTGTTTCTTTTGCTGAGAAAAAACTTTTTAGTTTGAGTAAGTCCCATTTGTTAATTCTAGTTGTTAACTCTTGTGCTATGGGTGTCCTATTGAGGAATTTGGAGCCTGACCCCACGGTATATAGATCGAAGCCAACTTTTTCTTCTATCAGACGCTTTGTCTCCGTTTTGATATCAAGCTCCTTGATACATTTTGAGTTAACTTTTGTGCATGGCGAGAGAAAGAGATTCAGTTTCATTTTGATGCAAATGGATTTCCAGTTTTCCCAGCACCATTTGTTGAAGATGCTATCCTTCCTCCATTGCATGCTTTTAGCCCCTTTATCAAATATAAGATAGTTGTAGTTTTGTGGATTGGTTTCTGTGTCCTCTATTCTGTACCATTGGTCCACCCGCCTGTTTTGGTACCAGTACCATGCTGTTTTTGTTACTATTGCTCTGTAGTATAGTTTGAAGTCTGGTATCGCTATCCCACCTGATTCACACTTCCTGCTTAGCATTGTTTTTGCTATTCTGGGTCTTTTATTATTCCATATGAACTTCATGATTGTTTTATCTATTTCTACAAGAAATGTTGTTGGAATTTTGATTGGCGTTGCATTGAACTTATAGAGAACTTTTGGTAATATCACCATTTTGATGATGTTAGTTCGGCCTATCCATGAACAGGGTATATTATTCCATCTTCTAAGATCTTCTTCTATATCTTTCTTTAGGGTTCTGTAGTTTTCATTGTATAAGTCTTTCACCTCTTTTGTTAGGTTGATTCCCAAGTATTTTATTTTTTTGGAGGATATTGTGAATGGAGTAGTTGTCCTCATTTCCATTTCAGAGGATTTTTCACTGATATACAGGAATGCATTTGATTTATGCGTGTTGATCTTATATCCTGCCACCTTGCTGAATTCATTTATTAGCTCTAATAGTTTCTTTGTAGACCCTTTTGGGTCTGCTAGGTAAAGGATCATGTCATCTGCAAATAGTGATAATTTAAGTTCTTCTTTTCCTATTTTTATGCCTTTAATTTCTTTCGTCTGTCTAATTGCTCTGGCCAGTGTTTCGAGGACTATGTTGAACAGAAGTGGTGAGAGAGGGCATCCCTGTCTTGTACCAGATCTTAGAGGGAATGCCTTCAATTTTTCTCCATTCAGGATGATGCTGGCCTGTGGCTTATCATAGATTGCTTTTACAATGTTGAGGTATGATCCTGTTATCCCTAATTTCTCTAGAGTTTTGAACATAAAGGGATGCTGTACTTTGTCTAATGCTTTTTCTGCATCTATCGATATGATCATATGGTTCTTATTTTTAAGTCTATTGATGTGGTGAATAACATTTATTGATTTCCGTATATTGAACCAGCCTTGCATCCCAGGGATGAATCCTACTTGATCATGGTGTATAATTTTTTTGATATGTATTTGAATCCAATTCACCAGAATTTTATTGAGGATTTTTGCGTCTAGATTCATTAGAGATATTGGTCTGTAGTTTTCTTTCTTTGAAGTGTCTTTGTCTGGTTTAGGGATCAGAGTGATATTGGCCTCGTAGAATGAATTTGGAAGTTCTCCCTCTTTTTCTATTTCCTGAAATAGTTTGAAAAGTATTGGTGTTAGTTCCTCTTTAAAGGTTTTGTAAAACTCTGCTGTATACCCATCCGGTCCTGGGCTTTTCTTAGTTGGTAGTCTTTTGATGGTTTCTTCTATTTCCTCTATTGTTATTGGTCTGTTTAGGTTGTCTATATCCTCCTGACTCAATCTGGGCAGATCATAAGACTTAAGAAATTTATCTATGCCTTAACTATCTTCTATTTTATTGGAGTATAAGAATTCAAAATAATTTCTGATTATGTTCTGTATTTCTGAAGTGTCTGTTGTGATATTACCTTTTTCATCCCATATGCTAGTAATTTGGGCTCTCTCTCTTCTTCTCTTTGTTAGCATGGCTAAGGGTCTGTTGATTTTATTAATTTTTTCAAAGAACCAACTTTTAGTTTTGTCAATTTTTTCAATTGTTTCTTTTGTTTCGATTTCATTAATTTCAGCTCTGATTTTAATTATTTCTTGCCTTCTACTTCTTTTGCTGTTGTTTTGCTCTTCTTTTTCTAGGATTTTGAGATGAAGTATGAGATCGTTTATTTGTTGTTGTTTTTTTTTCTTTTTTTAAGGAATGAACTCCAGGCAATGAATTTTCCTCTTAGAACTGCTTTCATTGTGTCCCATAGATTCCGATATGTTGTGTCTGTGTTTTCATTTAACTCTAAGAAGTTTTTAATTTCCTCCTTGATGTCTTCTAAAACCCATTGAATCATTTAGTAACCTATTGTTCATTCTCCAAGTGATACTTGATTTTTCCTTCCTTCTTTTATCATTGATTTTCAGTTTCATTCCATTATGATCAGATAAGATGCGTGGTATTATCTCTACTCCTTTATATTGACTAAGAGTTGCCCTGTGACATAATATATGGTCTATTTTTGAGAAGGTTCCATGTGCTGCTGAGAAAAAAAGTGTAGCTACTTGATGCTGGGTGGTATAGTCTATATATGTCAATTAAGTCTAGGTTATTAATTGTGTTATTGAGTTATATACTTTCCTTATTTAACTTTTGTTTGGAAGATGTGTCCAGTGATGAGAGAGGTGTGTTGAAGTCTCCCATGATTATTGTATGGTGGTCTATTAGACTCTTGAACTTGAGAAGAGTTTACTTGATGAACATAGCTGCACCATTATTTGGAGCATATATATTTATGATTGTTATGTCTTGTTGGTGTATGGTTCCCTTGAGAAGTATGTAGTGTCCCTCTTTATCCCTTTTGATTAACTTTGGCTTGAAATCTATTTTATTAGATATGAGTATGGATACTCCTGCTTGTTTCCGCAGTCCATATGAATGGTATGATTTTTCCCAGCCTTTCACTTTCAGTCTATGTATATGATAGAGCGGGGCAGCTGTGTCTGCGTGGCTAAGATCCGGGCGGGTGGTTTGGCTGTTTGCAGATTGAGAGCAGGGCCTCCCGGGAGAGCCAGTATGGCGGGGGCGTCTGCCGGTTTGGGCTGCCACTCCGCTCTGGGCCGCCGCCGCTTTCAGAAGCTGCTGGTGGCTGCAGGATTGGACCTCTGCGCTCGCCGGGGGGGGGCCACCTGTAGAGCTGGGTAGCTGCAGCCGCATGGTTAGGAACCGGGCGGGTGATGCGGCTGCTCCCAGAGCGAGAGCTAGGCCTCCCGGGGGAGCCCAGATGGCGGAGGCCGACTGCCGTTTTGGGTGGGGTGGGCCAAGCCGCTCCGGGTGTCAGCCGCTTGCAAAAGCAGCTGCTGGCTGCAGGACTTGACTTCTGCACCCGCCACGGTGGCACCTGTAGAGCCAGATAGCTGCGACCGAGTGGTTAGGAACCGGGCGGGTGAGGCGGCTACTCCCAGAGCGAGCATAATTTTTAATTTTATATATATACTGTTTAAGTAGGGCTACATCTGAAGGGATCATCAGAAAATAGTGATACTATATTGCTTACCAACTTGGAACAGGCACTTATTGAATTTTCACAATGAGAGCATCTATATTTCATAAAAAAGAAAATTGGGCTTTTCTAAGTGCAGTGAGTAGAGTAATAGCTTCCTAGGGCAGAAGGCCTATGTTGAGGAGTAATGAGAATCAGAAGTGGGAAGTGTAGTCAGACTGTGGAGGTTTTAACTCAAGAGCCAGTATATGTACAACATCCTGAAGAGACAAGAACTCTGTGTACACAAAGAATGTACATGTTAGGATATAGAATAATTAACAAAGTTATAAAGTATGGAATATAGGGATTAGAACAGAGTGTACACTGAGCAACATGAATATATTTTAATTAGCCTGAAATACATATATCAGTGTTTCTCACAGTGCAAAATTAAGTGGCTCTTTATAGGAAAGGGATTTGTTACTTCTCAACTTTAGCATTATGGAGTCAGCCCCATTAGGCATCAATCAGCAAAGATGTCTCATAAAATGTTTGCATTAAATTATACTTCATAAAATATTTTCTCCAATTTTTCTAAATTCATGGTCAAAATTGATATTCATGAAATCAAATATATTAATAAAGGCAACATTACTATCCTAACATAATCTTTATGTTGATTAGTGATATTTTAGAGTCTTGCGAAGATTTTTTTGCAGTCTAAGGACTTACAAATCCATTATCTTAAGAATGCAGCACAGATTTATGTTATAAACCAATTTCACACTTGATGTGTACAGATGACTAAGTTTAATTTCACATTCAACTACAATTTAAAGGAGTTTGTTTCATTAACAGGAAAATTTACTGTAACAGGGAGCTCTTCCAGTAAACCAAGATATGAGCAAGTTTAGCAATGGCTATACTTCATTATAGTAACTAAAAATTTTCAGTCTATATGTTTCATTATTTAAATGCCCTGGTCATTGTGGAGATGATCAGGCATGTTAAATGACTAGCTGTGGAACAAGTATATTGATTAGAATTAGCAAATAAACGTTCATTATTGTTAGTGGTATTTGATGACATTAATAGTTATAATCATACTTGGTTGTGATCTTCTTCCCCAGGACCCCCCTTACACTGAAGCTTACTTTACACTTCTCTCATGATCCTTTTCACCTGTCTGATTATTAATATTCTGCTACTAGTTGTTGAACTGTGTGGGGCCAAGTATTATGATGAGCTGATGTGTGTATCCTACAAAGCAAGGTCTCGCCAACTACAATCTGGTTACCATGATTTTATTCTGTTTTATTTTCATTAAATTTATTTTAACTGATACATAAAAACATGAAAGTTACACAGATTTTGGAGGCTATCACGTAATGTTTCTGTATATGTAAACATAATTTACTTATTTATCTACTTAACATACTGGGGATTGAACCCCAGAGGCACACTAACACTGAACTACATCCCTACCATCTATTCCCTCCCCCCCCTTTTTTTTTGAGACAGTCTCACTAACTTTTTAAGGCTGGTCTTGAACTTAGGATCCTCCTGTCTCAGCCTTCTCAGCAGTGGGGATTACAGGTGTGTGCCATTGCACTCAGCTACATGTAAATACTCTCAATAGTTCTGGACAGAGTTCCACAGTTTTGCACTTCAACGATGATTCTGATTCCTCTCATCATGCTTAGAGTACAAAGGTGCTACCATATTTATCACATTGCAAGGTAGTCTATATTTCTTGAATTAAAATGACAACATAAAACACATGATTTAAATTGTAAACTTAATGTTTGAAACAACCCTTTTTCAAAGATGTTCAGAGGGAGAAACTACAGAAAACTTTATAGGAAGAGAGTTTTCTCAAGTTCTAAAAATTATAAAAATGAAAATGGTCAGGATAGGAAAAAAAAAACAAATTTAGACTTGTAGAAGACTTTGTGCCAAATTCTGGATGGAGAAGAATGGAAGGAATGTTCTTGCATTAGTGCAGCCTGCATGATTTTTTGAAACATAAGCTTTAGATTAGATTAAAAATAAGTTCAAAAATATTAGTTGATATAAATGTTTATCTGAAAATGAACAAATGTACAAAGTTTTTAAGTAGAGTCTGTGAAATGATCATGATGTTTTTAGGAAAGCTATTCCTTACAATAATATAAGGTAGTTGAGAGTAAAAAGAAATGTGGAAGACAGGTGCTTCAGTGAGGTCTTAGCTTAAGCTTCTATCTGTATGTTCAGTGAGATTGCCAGAATTTAAATGTAAGATATCCTTGCACATGCTTTCTATTGCTATGTTAAATCTCATGCTAACCATAAGACAATTAAACAAGAGTATTTGTATATTTTAGCCTCAAAATAAACTTGTTTATGGTTTCTTCTGCCAATTAAATATGTTAATATGATGCATTTTTCCTGATTTTAAGCATCTCCAAATTTTTGAGGTCTCTTACAACTTTCCTAACTGCGTTCTATTGGGAGACTCATATTTAACAAATATCACTATTATTTTTTCATATATAATAAAATTTCAATGAAATGCTTAAACATGAAACTATTAACAACCCTTGGATGGGGTGTGAAAAGTAAGCCAATTGCTTACCTTCCATAACAAAGTGAAAAAATAGAATGTAGCATTTTCTACTATATTTAATAACAGAGCAAACAGTCATGTTTGTGGAAAGCAGTTGTGATTGTATTGTGAAATAATTGACAAGTTTTGACCAAAAAATCTTAAAATTTACAGCTGAATAAAAATCACTCACTAATGTATATTTCAGCATATCTAATTGCAGATTTCCTATTATGTGATTCATTTCTAGGGGGAGATAAAATGATACTTGTCCCATATTATTTAGTAGTAACATCTAACTATAGGATACTGCTGGCATAAAATAATGAAAGAGTAACTCTCACTAGTGATGTCTAAGATCAAGTGATTTAGTGTACTGCATAACTTAGAACCAATGAAGCAGAGTAAGCATTTGGCAGAAAAAGTTTTTAAAAATAGTGAAATGGCAAAGTAAAGCAACTACCATTAACAACAACAAAAACAAGAAGTAATGATCTTATTATAGACATTGTATGCCATCTCCACTCTAATTTTCACAACTCTGGATTTATTTGCCATCATTTGCAATAATATTTTCTTCTATCACATAATTTTAACATTAATTCAAGTGTAAAATAAGAACACTGTTCAATACTGTTTAGATCTTTGTTACAGGTTTCACACTTAAGTTACAGTGTTTCATATGCCCATGTGCAGTATCAATTGATACAGTTGCTTTCCTGCCCCTCCTTTTCTAATCTGAGATATAGTAATTCATTTACATATAAAAGTCTGAAGGTAAGCATCCATTAATTAATACTATGTATGTGATAGAAAAGATTATTTTATGTGTGGAAAACTCAATAGAAATAACAGAGAATTCAAAAGATCATTGTTATAAGGCCTTTTAGAAATATATCTCAGTTTTTTGAACTGTCAGATCTGATTTAAAAATTTATGAGAATAACTTTCCTGTGAGAAGGCTCAGGGAATTATTAGTATGACAGACAAAAGCAAAATAAAAATAAGAAACTCAAAAAATCTGGAATTCATTCATTATATGGGTTTTATAGTTTATTATCACTGATTCAGATAAATCTTGGACATTTTTCTTCAGTTCACAAACTGAAAAGGGGAAGTTTTAAACTACCTGTGTAAAATTACATTGGAACCATATAATCGTAATTAGGTCAGGATATATGAAAAGACAATCATATGCAGTAAATTCTGTGATATTTTCTAATTGAACACAGATTCTATTTTTAACTTTTCTAACAGTGTTTATTCTTACAAAAGTTTTTGTTTTAAACTTAAGAACACTATTTAGAATGTGTGTTCTGCATTAATTTTTAATCATTGAATTTTCTTGGACTTTCTGTTTTATTGCTTCATAAATAAATATCTTGTAAATTTGTCTAGTCAATTTTTGTTTCCACATACAAAACTTGACCTTAAAAAGAAGAAGTTAATGTTCCAGATATATAATGAAAATATTTGTGAAAATGTACTTTATCATTAAGCATTATAACAGGGGATACATAAAAGAGAAGCACAGCCTCTTTTTTCAAATACCATACAACCTTTTTAGTTGTAGCAATGATTGATTTTTTTAAAAAAGTAAGTCCAATTATTATTGCATATATTCATGTACATAATGTTTCTAATGTAAAGTAGGTTAAAAGAGTGGTCGTAGTTACATGGTGAGTGGCAAAACCTATAATCCCTAGGAACTCTGGAGGCTGAGCAGGAGGAATGCAAGTTCAGAGCCAGCCTAGGCAACTTAGCCAGGTCCTTATCAACTTAGTAACACCTCTATATTATATAGGGGTGAGTGTGTGGTATAAGTGCCACAGTCGATCAACACCATCCAGTTCTATGAGTAGTAATGAACTAGGGCACCTCTGCACCTCCCACTTGTATCATTATAAAGTGTGCCAGTCTTTTCTAGAATTTTGGGCTTTATTTGAAAATAAATGTTACAGTATTCTGCATTGCACAGTATGATGCAATTTTATTTAAGACTGAAATTTGATTCACTGTATGACACTGGTTGAATTGTTGCCTTTCTCTTTGTAAGATTTTCTTCCTATTTTTAAGAGGTAAATTAAATTTTTCTGCCCTATGCAACACATAATGTTGTTTAGAAGTTCAAATGAACCTTAAGTAAAGGTGCTTTGAAAAGTGCACTGTCTTAAAGAAATACATTGATATGAAGAAATTTTTAAAGAAAACTTCAGGCCTGTGTTCTCATGATCTTAAGTTCCCCCCCAGTGCTATGATGTGTACTCCAATCTCTTTCTCAGAATTTGTCTAATATTTTATCTAGAATTGGTCAACATCCACTCTGATTTGTGCACAGTACAATTTTCATCAAATTGATGAAAGGATATTATATTGCAATATAACTTCAAATAAGACTTTTGTACAGCAGAAACCTAGATGGAACTGGAAATTGAATTCACCATTTCCACAAACACTTAAATATCTGTCATGTGCCCAACATTGTGCTTGTCACAGGAATACAGAGACGAGTGCCCTTCACGAGTTTTCATCTAGTTGAAGAGAAGAGCAAATGAGCATATAATAATGTATTTTAAATATTATTACTCTAAAGTGGATAAATGAGATAAGTGAAAAATGTTTACTCATTTTAACAGTTTGATTTTATTTGATTATAGGAGTTACCATACGGTTCATAAAAAGAAGTTACAACTAGTAGTATTATTCCATTCCAATTATTGATTTATGCCAATTTTTCAAATAAGTGCTATTTAGAAGAGTAAAGTTCCTATTGAATGTTACCCACTATAGTTTATTTAAGTTCTAAAAGAATAGATCTTTAATTTGATTCATTAGTCAATGTCTTTCTGGCAGTCAAATTTATGGGCTTCCTATTGAGCTAACCACTTCTGTTGAATTAAAGTGATATGTTTTGGTCTATACTGCAGTTTAAGATGGAAAGATTATGGCAATGCCCCAAAAAGTTTAATCAAGATTTTCATGTTTATAGAAACACATTCAGAATTTATAATGGATTTAATATAACTAAGTTATATAAAATTTAATAAATAAACAGATGGCATTTATAACTAATTATGTACAATATTTAACCCATTTATTAATTCATTGTAAGACAATAAGGAATCCATCTATTTACAGATACTTAATAATTACAGTTGCCATCACTTTTGCTGGGGAGCCTTATAGGAATCCAAAGTTAAGATATCAATTATTGTATAATAAATAGTAATTGAGAAATTAAGGGAAAAAATGGTTCAGCCAGAGAAGAGAGATTAATAGAAGAAATGCACATTCTGGCTTTAAAAAAGTTTTGCTCTGAGAAACTGTAGCAGCATTTTTTTTTTTATAATCTAAGAAACACTAATGGCAACAAACTTACAAAAATATTAAAAGAAAAGAAATAAAATTATATGCCACCAGAGCAATTAGACAGACAAAAGAAATTAAAGGCATTAAGATAGGAAAAGAAGAACTTAAATTATCACTATTTGAGGATGATATGATCCTATACCTAGAAGATACAAAAGGGACTACAAAGAAACTACTAGAGCTAATAAATGAATTCAGCAAAGTGGCAGGATATAAAATCAACATGCATAAATCAAAGGCATTCCTGTATATCAGTGACAAATCTTCTGAACCGGAAATGAGGAAAACCACCCCATTCACAATACCTCAAAAAATAAAATACTTGGTAATCAACATAACAAAAGAGGTGAAAGATTTATACAATGAAAACTACAGAACCCTAAAGAGAGAAATAGAAGAAGATCTTAGAAGATGGAAAAATGCACCCTGTTCATGGATAGGCAGAACTAACATTATCAAAATGGTGATATTACCAAAAGTTCTCTATAAGTTTAATGCAATGCCAATAAAAATCCCAACAGCATTTCTTGTAGAAATAGATAAAGCAATCATGAAATTCATATGGAAAAATAAAAGACCCAGAATAGCAAAAGCAATTCTAAGCAGGAAGTGTGAATCAGGAGGTATAGCGATACCAGATTTCAAACTATACTACAGAGCAATAGTAACAAAAACAGCATGGTACTGGTACCAAAACAGGCGGGTGGACCAATGGTATAGAATAGAGGACACAGAAACCAATCCACAAAATTACAACTATCTTATATTCGATAAAGGGGCTAAAAGCTTGCAATGGAGGAAGGATAGCATCTTCAACAAATGGTGCTGGGAAAACTGGAAATCCATATGCAACAAAATGAAACTGAATCCCTTTCTCTCACCATGCACTAAAGTTAACTCAAAATGGATCAAGGAGCTTGATATCAAATCAGAGACTCTGCACCTGATAGAAGAAAAAAGTTGGCTCCGATCTACATATTGTGGGGTCAGGCTCCAAATTCCTTAATAGGACACCCATAGCACAAGAGTTAAAAACAAGAATCAATAAATGGGACTTACTCAAACTAAAAAGATTTTTCTCAGCAAAAGAAACAATAAGAGAGGTAAATAGGGAGTCTACATCATGGAAACAAATCTTTACTCCTCACACTTCAGATAGAGCCCTAATATCCAGAGTATACAAGGAACTCAAAAAACTAAACAATAAAAAAACAAATAACCCAATCAACAAATGGGCCAAGGACCTGAACAGACACTTCTCAGAGGAGAATATACAATCAATCAACAAGTACATGAAAAAATGCTCACCATCTCTAGCAGTCAGAGAAATGCAAATCAAAACCACCCTAAGATACCATCTCACTCCAGTAAGATTAGCAACCATTATGAAGTCAAACAACAACAAGTGCTGGCGAGGATGTGGAGAAAGGGGTACTCTTGTACGTTGCTGGTGGGACTGCAAATTGGTGCGGCCAATTTGGAAAGCAGTATGGAGATTCCTGGGAATGCTGGGAATGGAAACACCATTTGACCCAGTTATTGCCCTTCTTGGACTATTCCTTGAAGTCCTTAAAGAAGCATACTATAGGGATACTGCTACATCGATGTTCATAGCAGCACAATTCACAATTGCTAGACTGTGGATACCAACTTAGATGCCCTTCAATAGATGAATGGATTAAAAAATGTGGCATTTATACACAATGGAGTATTACTCAGCAATAAAAAATGACAAAATCATGGAATTTGCAGGGAAATGAATGTCATTAGAGAAGATTATGCTAAGTGAAGCTAGCCAATCCCTAAAAAACTAATGCCAAATGTCTTTTTTGATATAAGGAGAGCAAGTATAAACAGAGCAGGGAGGAAGAGCATGAGAAAGAGATTAACATTAAACAGAAATGAGAGGTTGGAGGGAAAGGGAGAGAAAAGGGAAATTGCATGGAAATGGAAGGTGACCCTCATTGTTATACAAAATTACATATAAGAGGATGTGACGGGAAAGGGGAAAAAATCAAGGGAGAGAAATGTATTACAGTAGACGGGGTAGAGATAGAAGATGGGAGGGGAGGGCAGGGGGGATAGTAGAGGATAGGAAGGGCAGAAGAATACAACAGTCACTTGTATGGCAATATGTAAAAATGTGGATATCTAACCAATGTGATTCTGCAATCTGTATACAGGGTAAAAATGGGAGTTCATAAGCCACTGGAAACAAATGTATGAAATATGATATATCAAGAGCTTTGTAATGTTTTGAACAACCAATAAAAAATAAATAAATAAAATTATATGCCACTGGTGCAATATAAAGAAATAAACAAAAGACTCAGAATAATTAAGACAAAGATTTTGATTCAGTCGACTCTTGTGGAGTTGAAGACAATATGCAGAAAACTAAAAGTGTAAAAATCAAACAAACCTACAAACCAAATCCAAGCTGTTTTCAGTTAAGTTTGGGGTGAAATACAGGTCCTCTTAGAGTTAGTTTATCAAATAGACAGTGGCAGATCAGCATAGACATTCCATAGTCCAAGGATCAAGGGAACATGTTCATTACAAGGCACAGAGGAAAAGTGAGTTCCAGCACTGCCAATGACTGTCCTTCAGGAAGTCTCTGAGGTGATCTGAAATTTTGAATGGTGGCTTCTCCATCTAAGTCAGAATTTGAGGGGAGATTCAATATGTAATTGAATGCACTAGCAATACTGTTTCTCTTCATGCATATCTGTCATATTTTTTTAATGATGAAAGCAAGACCTGGAAGGGAGACATTCTTTCCCTGTTCCTGGGAATTCTAGAGACTGTAGAAGAAGCATATTCCTTGAGCTTAAGAGTTTATTTATAGCCACCACATAAATGGATATCACCCTGGAAACTTCTATAATTAAACTCATATTTACCACATTCCCTACACCATCCCTTCATGTGGCTTTTCTGAATTAATTCAATAAAATTTTATTGTGTTCATACATTGTTTCAGGAGCTATTCTGTGCCAGTGAAACCCCAATAAAAAACCAAGGACCAGACCTGGGGGACTTATATTTTGGTCAGGGGTTGAAGATAAATAATAAATAATGAATAACATAATTCAGGTTATTAAGAAAAATGGACAGGGGCTACAGGTGATACTGGGACTCTTGGAACAACTCTCTGATAAGGTGTCTCTTCAGGAATGGCTTAAAGAAAGAATGTACAAATCTGTGGGAATAATTTCCAAAACAGGAGAAATGAGTTGAAGAGCACTAAGAAATAGCTCATGTAAGTATCAGAAATAAGGTGTAGGTGGTTGAGCAGGGTAAGTCAGGAGAACAGGATGAATTGAGGATGATTGGGGTTGCAATAAAAATGACACAGATCTTGTGAAGAGCATTTGATCTGATTTGCACAAAGCAGAAATTACTTAGTGAGAGATTTTAAATTAATCCCTCTGCTCATTGAATAATGAAGATAGTGTACTGACGGGTTAAGGTAGAACTTGTATGTTAGTTAGAAAGTGATTGCAATAGTGCTGGTGAGAGCTATACTGGCCATCGCTGAGAGTGTTCCTTGGGGCAATGAAGCCTGACTAGATCATGGACACATTGAAGGCTGTTGGATGGGTGTAGAATGTTTGGAGAGTGAGAATTAGGCGATGATTTTGAAGTTTTAGTCTTAAACAACTGGAATACTAGAGCCACACTGAAACAGAAGGGTGGGACTTAAGAGCATGGTTTTGAGTGGTTTTGAGATGCCATTTGAGTATCTAAATGGAGTTGGTATGCAGGCATTGGATATGTAGGTCTAGAGTACAAGGAAGGAATTGAGCTTGAAGTTAAAATTTGGGCATCATCAGCATTAAGATCATAATTAAAGACCTAGGAAATGACTGTAACAAAAGAAAAAGTCCCCCAACTGGCATTTAGGAAAGATAAATAAGGTGAGCATTCAATCTTGGTGTTTCTCTTGTTAAGAGATAAGGTCTCAAAAGACAGTAATCCAGTCATCTTGTAGTGCTCAGCACTGAATAATTTGCAGATAGATAGTTTGCAAGTCACTTTCACATTGATGGGTGAGACCCAAACTGTGTTAACCCCAGTATACAGAGACAGTTATTCTTTTGCAGGTACAAATTCATTAACATTTTGGAATTAACCAACATATTGTAGAATTCTAAAGGAGGAAATGTGAGACAGAATCTTACTGCATAGGCAATAATCCGATTAAGAGTCAAGTTACTGTGGCATTTCTTTGATTAAATAAAAGTTCTTTTTTCCCCCTAAACTATCCAAAATTTTAGATGTCAATATCCATTGCTTTAGTTATAGGAATATCCAGCTATGATTGATCAAAATTCATTCCTTAAAACATGGATGGTAGGTAAAAAATTATAGCAAAAAAATTCTTGACAGTTATATTTCATAACAACTTGTTTTTAATATTTGATAATGGAAAACATAGTAAATAAATATTCATATAATACTAATAAAATGTATTCATATCGCCTATGTCATTAGGGAATTCCCAACCTGTTGAAAGAATGAGAGATTTGTGGTGTCTTGCTTAATGTCTACTCATTCATAGACTTTTCTCCATCTGGTTTTCTAGGAGTTTTAAAACATTTAAGTAAAAGTTTTTCATTTTCGATTGTTGTTGTGTTAACATGATAATTATTCTTGCCAGAAGCATTCTGTTACAATCTTTTAAGAAGGAAATTGAAATTAGGTATATGTGCCTGTTAATGTTGTGAGAATAGTGCTAACTGCATCTGCTAACTAAATCTGTAGATTAGAAAATCTCTGGTTTAGTGATCACATCAGCCTTAAGGAGCTGCATTTTGAAAGAGATTAAATGTATTTCTAACAACTGCTTCCAAAGCTGTTGATAGCAAAGGAAATGAATGCCTATTATCTTGAGAAATATCTGCAAATTTTATTAAGGTAATATTTTGATCTTTTTTTTAACTCAGGTGGCATTATATCAAATGTAGGGTATTATAAAATAGTGCTTTTGCAAGTTTAATAATGCTTAAAATCTTTTTCTATGGAGTCATAATATTTTGAAATATTTTCTGAGATGCCAGAATTATTTAGAATTTATTCAGAATTAAAATATATTATATGGGGGGCTGGAGATGTGGCTCAGCCATAGCGTGCTCGCCTGGCATGCGTGCGGCCTGGGTTCGATCCCCAGCACCACATACCAACAAAGATGTTGTGTCCGCCGAGAACTGAAAAATAAATATTAAAAAGAATTCTCTCTCTCTCTCTCTGTCTCTCTCTCTCTCTCTCCCTCTCCCCCCTCTCTCACTCTCTCTTTAAAAATAAAATAAAATAAAATATATTATATGAGGAAGCCCAACATTCAGATAGTCTTAGAATTGCAGTTTGAATCACAGTAATGTTAAAAATCAAAACTGGAGTCTAAAGTTATTGAAACTCATTACTTTGTAAAGGCTTAAAATAATGCAAATGTGAAAGACCACATTAGAAATGCAAGCTTTTATGAACAATTTTCACTTTTTAGGAAGATACACAGAGAAATCAACATTAGAGTTTTCCTCTAGCAAGAAATAAAATTGTATATTCTATTTGATGAAATGCTTTCTAAAACAGCATATTTAACTCTTATATGAAGTTTGCATTCTGGGTGATATAGAAAAGAAATGACTATTGTTTGAACTGCATATTATATTGAATAGGTTGACTTTTATCTGTAAACAGGAAATGTGAAGAAAATATTTTATATACATATAATCTTTTTATCAACTTACAACAAAAGCACCACTTATAAATATTTTTTGATTCTCAGTTTAACCTGGAAATGGGGATTATAGACTTTTTATTATACAAATATACAAACTCCATTTTGAAAAAAAAATCTGTAGATATAAACCCCATCATTATCAGCACCCCTAGGTGTATTAGGGCCAAGATACCAATGGTAATGTTCATGGGATAGATCTTGTGCTAGAAAAGAAATGTGAAGTTGTAGAAGAAAATGATGGTATTAGCTGAGACCTCAAGATGAACTTCAGAGAAAAATGTTTCTTATACTAATAAAATAATATAGTTTGTTGGTATTTTTCATCTTTTTTTCGTATTCCAAATAAATAGTATATATCTTAGGAGAAAATTAAGCAGAAGTTTTTATTTCAAATAGTATCATCTTCATCAATTTCAGCCTATCCTATTACCAGGGATAGATGTGGATTCACTCAAATGCCCTTTTCCCATTGCAGTTATCAAGTCTTTCTAACACTTTCCAGGTGCCATTCCCATATTATTACCAAATCATGTCTGGATTATGTAATGGTATCTCTGAACCCCCTGTACATTGTCTTTTTTATAGATTCAGAATTACCATATGTTATCAAAATAGTTCTTGAGATAATTTTATCTTGATATAATCTCAGAGGTTTTCTGGGGTAGTGTGTTACTTTGATTACATCATTCCTTCTTGATTAAACACTAGAAACATATTAAAAACTCTACAATTTTTGGTGAATTGAAATGGGATGATTGCACAAAAGAAAATAATTGCAACCTTCTCAAAAAAATGAATCTAAATGTAGAGGTATGCCCATAGGTGTATTGTTGCAGAGCTTTAATTTTGACTGTTTATTAGCAGACCTAATGTCTTTAATATATCATCTGACTCTAAATCTGATCATCTCATATGCCATAGATGGAGTTATCTTACTTATATTCTAGAGCTATTATGTATGAAAGAAGAACAACTTTAAAATATGGATGTGTTTCTGACATAAGAAAGTCCTCGATAGAAATGTTGGTCATTACCTGTACACTCAGAAAAATTAGAAATTATATCCCATCTGATTCAAATATATGATATGTCAAGATCATTGTTCTGACATATAAAATGTTGGTCGTTATGTTTTACTTTTTCAGTTTCTCATATATGTGACTTGGGAGATTTAAATCTCTTGTTTTAATAATGGCTACATATGTTGCTGTTTCAAAATATTTTCCATGATGGTAGAATATTCTAGCAATATGTGTAGAAAGCCCTTTGGCAGTATTTTAGTACTGTTTTTGAATTCCTAATGTAGATATTCATCTTACATATATGTTATTATCATGACCAGGAAAATTAGCTTAAGTGGCCAAAGTCCAGCTACTGAATATCAGGAGAGATATATTATTATTGTTTTCTCCTCAGTCATCTGAAATAAAGGTGGTAATTAAAGACTCAAAGTCATTCCATTGTAAGGTTTTTAATTGAAGAAAAAAAATTTGACCCAAGCCTAAAAGATGAATTTCCTTAATAGTCCCAATATTCATCTGCTCAAAGTAAGTAATGCATTTCTCCAGTAAAGAAACCATGCATAAAGTTGATACAAAAAATTGATGTTAATCTAATGGAATACTTTTTATACAAGGCATGTTGTGTTTTAACTCAAGTGTCTAAAACAGTAGGTATGTATTTTAAATTGTTTCCAGCCACATATTTAAAAATACCAGTCATCAGGGCTAAGATTGTGGCTCAGTGGTAGAGTGCTTGCCTAGCACATGTGAGGAACTGTGTTCAATCCTCAACATCACATAAAAAAATAAAATAATAAAATAAATTGTAAACAAGTTTTGAGAAAAAAAACAGCCATAAGAAAACCATGTAGATGAGGCTACATTGTTCCATGACTCTTTAGACCTTATAGATCTATAAGACATGACAGTAAGAGAAACCAAAATAATAAAACATTCATGAACATAGGATACCATTTAAAAATCTGAGGTGATAAAGCTATTTGGTTAAAACATCAAAGAGTTGATTTCTGTTCATTTGAATTTTTAACTGGAATCTACTATTTGTGCTTGGATATGAGACCCATTATTATAAATCAACATGTGTATATAGTTTGTAATTATCAGACCAGGGTAATTTTCATCTCATTAAAATTATCATTTTTGTTTGAAATCTGCAAATTTCTGACTATTTTTATTTATTTAAATAGTTATTATAGAATTCAAACACCTAATTTTGCTATAAAATCTATTAGTTACTTTCTGGTCTTAATTGTTTTTGGCACTGCTTACACACAATCAGTCTCTTTCTCATTCTTATCATAAATATAAAAAGCTTTTCTGTTCTCAGTTTCTGTGTGACCAACTTTTCAGCTTCCACACATAAATGCCACATGCAGTATTTGTGGGAAATAAGTGTTACTACTAGGTCAATAAAATATTATCCTCAATTAATAACTAGGGGAATTGGCAAAATTCTCTGCATTCATTCATTCAGTGTTTTGAGCTTGTCTACAATAATAAGTCTAGAAAAATAATAAAAAGATATAAATCAAATGTCCATATGTGTTCCAGATTCTATGGGTCATATTTGATCACTAGGAGTAAGTTTTGTGACATTTATGTTTATATAAATGGCACATGCTAATTCTTATAAATTTATTTATAAGTGAATATATTATATGTATGTTTTATATTATAAGTTTAAATAGACCCATATTACCATGGAATAATTAACATTTAGAATTGTATTAGAGTTGGCACAGTGGTACAGGCCTGTCATCGCAGTGGATACTGTAGGCTGAGGCAGGAGTACTGGGAGTTCAAACCCAGACTCCTTAACTTGGTGAGGTCCTGAGAAACACTTTAACCCTGTATTAAAATAATAAAAAAGGAGGGGCTGGGGATGTGGCTCAAGCGGTAACGCGCTCGCCTGGCATGCGTGTGGCCCGGGTTCGATCCTCCAGCACCACATACCAACAAAGATGTTGTGTCCGCCAATAACAAATAAATAAATAAATAAATAAATAAATAAATAAAAATAAAATAAAATAATAAAAAAGGAAAGGGGAGCCAGTCACAGTGGTAAACAACTGTAATCCCAGTGGCTCAGGAGGCTGAGGCAGAAGAATTATGAGTTCATAGTCAGACTCAACAATGGTGATGAACTAAGCAAATTAGTGAGACTCTGTCTCTAAATAAAATACAAAATGGGGCTTGTGATATTGTTTACTGGTGGAGTATCCAATAGTTTAATCTCAGTAGGACAAAATCCAGTAAATAAATAAAAGGTGCTGGAGATGAGGCTGGACATGGGTTCAGTGGTAGCACAATTGCATGGCATGTGTGAGGCACTGGGTTTGAGTCTCAGAACCAAATATAAGTAAATAAAATAAAGATCGACAAAGAAAAAAATATTTTTAAAAAAGACTGGGGATATATCTCAGTGGGTAACCACCCAAATGCACTCACGCTCTACCCCTTCTCCACCTGGATTGCCCAACCCAACACACATGAAAGAATGATGTCTTAGCATAGCCACATATCCAGCAGTTCTCCTTTAATAGCCCACCATAACCCATTTAGATCTGTGCCTATCTTCATTTGATGTGCATTCTTCCATGCAAATATGAGCCAGCCTGAACTGGCTCTGCACAGAGTCACCTCAGCACAACTGGTTGCGAAGGTCGAGGTGCAGGTATCTCTCATTCATTCCACTGGGACCTTATTTTTTTTTAAATGGGTTGCTAACATTTCAAAATGACATGTTTAGGGCTGAAGGTACAGCTCAGTAGTAAACAAGTGTTTCACATGTGCCTGGCTCTTGGTTCCAACCCCAGCACCTAAAAAATAAAGCCAGGCAGGCCTGGTGGCACATGCCTATAAGCCCAGTGGCTATGGATGCTGAGGCAGGAGGCTCACAAGTTCAAGGACAGCTTCAAAAACAGTGAGGCCCTAAAAATCTTAGAAAGACACTGTCTCTAAAGAATAAAAATGGTTGAGGATGGTTGCTCAGTGTTTAAGCAACCCTAAATTTAGTCCCCACAACCAAAAACAAAGCCAAACCCAAACCAAAAGTGAAAAACAAACTGCATTCCCCAATATCCTTTGCAGGTAGAAGTCTCTATGATTCTGTGCTTGACAATGATATATCAGTGGAAGTCACTGGGCCTCTAGCTCTTTGGTGTTTTTCTTCTTCCCCTTTTCCCTGATACCTATAGTGAAAGGATGGCAGAATAAAAAACAGAAAGGGTCCTGGGGCACGATGGCATGGATGGATAGCCATAGATGGTAAGACTACAAACCACTGGACTATTTGATTTTCAAGTAAAAGAAATTTTTTTTTCAGTATTTGATGGGTATATTTTTTCTAGTAGTGGAAAGACAGATGCATTGACTTTCCTGCCTGTCCTACTTTCTGTTAATTGTCCTCAGGTTCAGGAACAATGTAGGTCAAGAGAATCAGCCATCTTTGTCACCAATTCTTTTTCAGGTCTCTGGGGATAGGATAAAAGTAAAACACAAAACCTCTACAGCATCTAATCTGAGCCCTTGGGGCAGATTTAGGCCTGAGTCATCTTCAGGATCCCTCACCTGCCCCAGAATGTTCACAGAGAATGAGTATCATTCCTCTTGATGCCAACACTCAAGTCCAAAATCTCAGGGCTCCCATGACTCTCCTGAGAACTGTTCCACAACAGACTAACACTGGTCCCAATCTCAATTCCTGCACTGATGGGCCATTGAGAAAGTGACTTTTAGCAAGCATTATTTTTCCCATTTTTGAAGTGGGTCTGCTCCAAAAAAGACTTGAATCTAAATGAACACAGAAGGAAGAAGTCAGGGTACAAGGACTGAAGATGAACCCTGCCTTCAGATAAACCTGAGATTTGACAAAATTTCCAATTAAAGTGAGGTGGCAGGTAAAGTATAGACCTTAACATAAAACAATAGTCTGACAGCAAAATGTCAGGTATGGGCATGGACATATGTGTGAGAGACTGACTTTTCACAGCCTCCACAACAGTAAAAAATGAATGCTAAAATTGTAATATGTAATATAAGAAAATAAAAACAATTTCTTCCTTTCTTTCTTTTTTCTTTCTTTTTTTTTGGTACAATGGTTTGAATTTAGGGGCACATAACCACTGAGCTTCATTCTCAGTTTTTTAAATTTTTTTTTAACTTTTGAGATACATTGTTAATCACAATTTTGGGGTGTTCTTATATCAAACAAACACTTTTGTCACAAAAAATATTTCATGTTAGCAACTATGTATCTTTTACAGATTTTGTTTTTTCCTTTCTTAAATTCAAGTAAAAATGCTTTATTTTCACATTTAATTACTTTTTAAAATAATCTTAAACCATTGTTTTATTTCTATATTTTTTATACTAAACGTATAAAGATTTTTATTAAGCATTGTAAGTTGCATTCAATAGCCTCTGGTATGCCACACCAAAATCCATGGACAGTCAATCAGACCCAACAGCAGTTCATACTTCACAATTCAGGAGTTAGGGCTGAACTCCCTTCAATTTACATTAAGATCCTACTGAAGACAGATTTAAAGGTAGGCTCTTCCCTTCCACAGATTCCACCTCTTGGGTCCCCTTCTTCCTCCAGCAGAAGTCTTTTCTGCATAATAAAGCTTCTACTCTCCACTCTAAAATTGCCTTGGCGTGCTTCTCTGGTGCTATACTTCAGCATTGGGGAAGCAACGACTCCTCACGTGTAAATAGTGGTAACACTACTTAGCTCTTGCAGGCAGGGGTTGGGGAATTACACCTCATTTCTAATCACTAATATGATGAAGAGCATCAGAAGTATATGGAAATGATAAGAAGTGATTCTGATTTCAAAGTACATTGTTTGGAAACATTAACAAAAACAACAAAATGATAGAAGTATACCTGCTACTACTAAATTTTTGATGGAAAAGTTTTCAAGAATAAGCAATTTGTTTCCTGCTACAGAAGGGGGGTGATTTTTTTGAGATCAAAGGTTTTTTTTTCTTCACAGAATTTCATATTTTGCTAATATGAAGGCACAAAACAGCAACAAAGAACAATAATGCACACAGCAGTGAATACACCAAGGTAATGTTTATATTTGAAAATGGCTAGATAATTTTGGGGGCATTTTAGAATAAATGCAACAGAGGTCAATAATCACAAAATTTTAATATTAGAGCAAGATCAGTCAATGACTAAACAGAGTTAACATCTTTTATAGGCCCATTACTGATTATTAGCATTTTTTTTTTTTGCAAATGGGCACATACTGGTAAGAATGGAAGAAAGGACAATAACATGCAAATTATGAACTACACATTTTAAAAATTATGAACAATGCAGAAGTTTAGCTCAAGTAGTATACTAATGGTCTACATCTGATTCAAAAAACCACATAGCTCATTGATCACAGATGCATGGTTTTAATCATTAAGTTTCAGAACACATTGTGTTGATTTTGAAAGGTCATTTGCATCTCCATTTAACTTGCTTGTAAAGTATTATGATGTACTGTGTTTGTAAAATCAGCAGAACAGCAATATTACTTTATAATTTTTTTATTTTCTATAGTTGCACTTTTTTAACACAAAAGAACCACATCAACAATGATAACATTTAATAAGAAAGAAAAACTGTGGTTGTGTCATATTTCTTTCATAATCATAAAAATCAAAGCCTTAAACAAAGCTTCACTGTGAAACAGTAATGCTAAATCAAATATAATGGCATACATATGGTGCGAAATGCTAAAAAACTATATTTTAAGCTATATATAAAGACTGCCAAAATTTGTTTTCTTTATACTTCAAGAACTACAACTATAAGCTTTTGTCATTACCAGTTTAAATTTTGTGTGTACTTTATTTTAAATGTGGGAGTCAAGTGCTCTTCATTTTTGTTCTCACTTTTTTGTTTTATTGTAGCATTTTGATTACAACTGGTTAAGAATCAAAATGTGTTGTTTAAATTTCTGAAATCAAAGAGGGATCTGAATTTCCAAAGTCCTAATTTTTCTTTTGCAAAAAGGACAAAATGTACATAACTGCAGGCTCTCTTTCTCTCCAGATATTTCTAAATTCTTACCCTTCCAGCATTCTTCACCCTCTATAAAATATAAGTTTACTCTTCTTTATTTAAGATATCTGCCACCAGAGCAGCCTCGCTGCAGCAGGTGCTACCTATATTTAGTGCATTTCAATGAGGATTTGTAGTGCACATTTTAATCATTGTTCAAGGCACTTTCGGAGTGGCTAGGGTCCCTGCTGTGCCCTTCACTTTCATTCATCTGGGACACTGGCTTCTCCTCGGCCATCACTCCATTCTCAGCCAGGGACCCTTGTGAAGACACGGCAGAGGACTTTGATTCTCCAGATTTTGACTTCAGCTCTTTGGCCACTTCTTCCACTGAAGCAGCATAAGGAGGTCTGTGCTAAATCCTCCCTGGCTTTTGTAACCTCGGCCATAGTGCCTTCCATCTCTACCAAACCTCTGTATCCCTAGGGTGGAAATAACTCCTCTTGGATGCCCTCTTGCTGGTCCTCCCACAGAGACCACTTGCAGTGGGAAGGGCCCTCGGACTCCACGGCCCTGCCGGCTTCCTGCCCAGTAGCCAACCACAGTGCCAGCGATTTCTAGTTTCCCTCCCTGACAAGGTATAATTTGGACTTCACCCTGGGACTTGCTAATCCTGCTGCTGTCACTGCCTGAGAAGGCTCCACAGTGTTCTGATGCTACCTCCACCCAGAAGGCATGGTAAGGGCTAGTTGCTATGGTTTTCCCATAATGGCAGCCAAAGCCACAGATTCCTGCAAAGCCTCTTCCCCTGCCCTGAGTCTGGGTTGGAGGAGATTGCCCCTTGTAAGCTGTCCATTCCTTCATGATCACTGGTGAGAATTCTGGTGAAAGTCTGTTCTTTCTAAAATCAAGTCTCTCAGTTTTCTTTCTGCTTTCTGCCAAACTAAACAGGACTCTGTAAACATACTGACAACCTGACCTCTAGAGCAGGGCAGCCGGAAGCAGGTCTTTGTTGGCTACATCTTCAATAGAAACAGCAATTTTGATTTCAGACTTCATCAGGATGTGGAAGATGTAAGGATACATCAGCTGCTTCTTGTTCCTGTGCTTGGCCACTCTTAGCACCTCAGGTGTGAAGGGGGGGCAGGGGAGGTGTGGTGATGTCCATGTGGTTGCGGGTGGGCATCAACAAGAGTCAGGGGATTGGCTGGACTGTGCCCACCTGGATCCCTTTGCCTTCCAATAGCTGGCTTCCTGAAGAGGCAGTGGGGAAACCTTCTGCCTTTGCACTACCCTCATTGTTGTCTGACGATGATGATGTAGAAGAGCCAGGGAAGTAGGCAGAATCCTGTGATTGGGGCAGCCACTCTGTGCTGGATTGATGGGGGAGGACCGCTCATAGAGCGGTGTGTGCTTCCCCTTGTGAGGAATGTTGCTGAAGTTGTTCTGCTCTGTCAGGTTCTTCCCACTTGTTTCCAGAGTGAGGGCCAGCTAAGTGAGGTTGTATAGGTATAGACCCTGGCCCTGAGCCCCCCAGGGCTTGACTATTTATTTATTTTTATGTGGTATTGATGATATAACCCAGCACCTCACATGTGCTAGGCAAGCATTTTCCCATTGAGCCACAAACCCAGCCCACATTTAATCTCATTTTAATAAAAGTTTCTTTTCTTTCTTTCTACCCACCCCCCCTTTTTTATTCACCCTCCAATCTATGTGACTAGAACGGCCTAGAAAATGATACTGTGTAATCTTAATTCTGGTGTTTGGGGCACTGGGTTTTGGCAAGATTCCCACCGCTTGCCCAGAATTGCAGTATTTTTCTGTATACTTTGAATTCTTTATAAGAGCCTGTACCATTTTCATAAAACAATGCAATCAGTTTCCCAAAATATAGCACTATTTTTGAAAGGTCTGGAGAATGACATGATGAGAAAAGCACCTGGCATAGTGTGGTTATGTGATTCTGAGAGGACACAAATTTCTTTATGAGGTCACACATGGTGTTCTTACATAGAATGTCCTTTTCTTTGCTCTTTAACAAATTTCTACTGATCCTTCAATACCTAGTTGAATGAGAAGAATTCATATTCCCAGCCAGTACCTATACCCAGACAACTGCACTCCTTCTCTGAAGACTTAGAATCTGAGCAATCACAAAGTGACAGCAGAAAGACTCACAGTGTGCTCATATAGCAGCAGGCTCCAGGAAGGACTATAACGGGGTTTTAGGCACTGAGATCACCTGTCAAAACCCAGCTCCTGTTTTTTTTTGAACTTTGCCATCAGGTTCCCTTGACTTTCCTAGTGTAATCTTGTGCATTTTTAAAGCACCCAGTTCAGTTTCTGCAGCTTGAAACCCAAGTCCTCAACTGCTGCCCTGACTCTACAGAATTGAGTCAGGTTGTCAGAATAAACCATAGTTATACATAAGTCATTATAAAGAGGCTTTTCTTCTGAGACTGAAACTTGAGAAAAATGGCAATGGTCAAACACCTATGCTCCCTCATTCTGAGATGGCCCAGGCTGGCTGGAGAAGAGATCACATATGACTCTTGTTTGCCAAGTAGCTGTGCCCATCCTGTGCTGAAAGGGTAAGAGAAGGTGCTGAAGGCCACAGAGCTAAAGAAAAGCAGAAGGCCACATCCTTTGCAAATATGCCTTTTTAATTCTTGCTGGGCTCTTTCATATATAGGGCAAGGACCTTGCTAGTTGCTTGCCAGTGTTTCTTCTGCATCCATAATACAAAGACAGTGAGGAAAACATGCTCACATTTATGCAAAGTATTATCATTAGCTAAATTTTGTAAATTGAGATACTCTGACTCAGGTTAGTAGAGTTGTTCAAGGTGAACCATTGGAGATGAGGGGTCCAAACGTGACCAGAGCCCAAATGTAATTGTCCCTTAAACTCAGTGGTGTTACAACCATGGAAATCTGTGAAAGATTCATTTCATTCATTTCAGATGGAGTTTTAAAGGAGCAGTGGAGAGGCCAGAAAACACAGGGTAGCTAGTGTAGGGATGAACTTGATGGAAAAGCATTGCTAACAAAGCTAACAAAGAAGAGCACAACCATTTGGTATGCTAGTAGATGTTGGTGGAATTGGGCCAAGCAAGACTTCAAAAGGTTCCAGAGCTAGAGGGAAAAATCTGTAATCCCAGATTGTTAAATAGGCCATCGGAGGATGAGCCACCTGGACAAAATGCAGAGGATCAAGTGGGTAAAGTGGGCATGGCTCTGAAGAACAATACAGATAAGAGGCCAGATGTTGGGTGGAGCACATGAAAGAAAGTGGAGAGGACCTAGTGGGGCTTAAGTATTTGGCAGAGCTAGTGAGGCAAAGTCAGGCTGAGTGAGGGGAGCCCAACCCATAAGAACAGTGGGTGGGAAGGAGACAGGGAAAGCACGTGGGAGGCAGCACCTCATCCAGGACCCCTTATGTGAGCACAACTAGGAAACAGGAGACACAGTGGTGCAGGAGCAAAGGGTATGGTGAGTGCATCCACAGGAGGCAAAGGGAGTCAGAAGAGGAATCTGGAAATTCTGTTCAGAGTCACTGTGGACCCAGTGGGAAAAAGAGTCTTTGGGCTCTAAGATAGAAATGTGACCTCAGGGTCTGCTCCACTGGGGGCCTCAGTTTCCCCACTTACACAATGAAGCAATGGAGGGAGGCTGAAGATGTCATGGCACAGCCTTTCTTTGTTCTCCATCTCCTGGGATTCTGTGCACTTTCTATATTTTCAGGTTGGTTGGGTTCTATGGGGTTTCTGGAAGGGGTCATGGGGATATTGCCTGACACGTTGTTTTTGGGGAACAACAATTTTTCAAACATGTTCACAGAAACTTCTCTTGGTACCTGCTGTGTATATACTGAGACCTGGAAATCCAGAGAGGGTAAACTTGTAATGCAGCCATCACTTTCTGGGGTCTGTTCTGGATCACACAGTTCACTTCAGTCACTTATTCACAGGCAGGGGTTTTCTAGCACTTGGGCAATGAACAAATCATTGATGGGGGAGGTGGCCTTGACTCTTTCCAGGGGCAACTTTGGGAAACTGTAAAGTAGGACACAAAGTAACATCTGCCTCTCAGGCTGGTGTAAGGCCAAGCACCAGCTTTGTGATTCTCTAAAAGGCAATTTGGCATGGATGGGGCAGGGGATCCTTTTTTGACAGTGCTATCATTTAGTGTTTTTTTTTTTATCTTTTATACATTTATTTTTTAGTTGTACGTTGACACACTACATTTATTTTATTTTTATGTGATGGTGAGGCTCGAACCCAGTGCTTCATGATACTAGGTGAACACTCTACATCTAGGCATAATCACAATCCTCAATTAGTTTTATATATGGAAACATAACCTTTTGCATTTTAAAATAAAACTATTAATACAAGGTTCTGTTTTGAGCAAAGAGGACACAGGCATGAACAAAACAGCAAGGAAACTCTACTCCCATTATTGTGGGGGCTACCATTCTCCTGGACTGACCCAAGAATTCAGGCACTAAAGAGACATGGAGTACTAACCCCTTTTAGGCATCTGATCTAAAGTTAACATCCATGCATGTTTTACCTTCTCAACCATTCTAAAACACACCCATCACTATGTCATTTACCTGCCCCAATCCTTTTCTACTTGTAAAATAAATGCCTAATTAAGAAGCCCTCTGTTTCTTGGTTCTACAGTTGCATCTCCCTAACCCTTATTGAGGTTTCAAGAATTTCAGTCTCATCCCTGCTTTTACTTATGGCTCTGCTTAATGTTGCTACTTTCCCTTTGTTAGAAGTGCTAACTCCTAATTGGTCACTAGATGGTGCCAGAACTGTACTTTTGACTTTTTTCTAGTGTCCACCAGAGTATCTACCTACTTATTTGCTGGCTTGGATAGGAAACATTTTAGAAAGCCCTTCAGTACTTGTTTTACAAGCCACTTTTTAATTTTATTTCATAAAAATCGTCATTAATTGTATGTGTGAAATTAATCATTCCCCTAAGGAAGGGAGTATTACACTCACTACCCAGTGTATATATGTATGTTTGTATGTGTGTTTGGTGTTTGTGTGTGTGTATATGTGTGTGTGTGTGTGTGTGTGTGTGTGTGTGTACCACACACACACACACACACACATATCTATATCTAAATCTATATATATTTTTTTTCCAAAATTTTATTCAGATGTGGGGTAAGGGTTTCTATTCAGTCGTGGCCTCTTCCTACACCTGTTATGCCTAGGATATTTCAGGACTCCTTACTAATATTGCTGGTATTTCTTTCTCTTTTCTATATTGTGTTTATTATAAGCCAACAAATATAATAAATATATCTCAGAGATTCCAAGTGTTATCTCACTTGTAGTTGTCCATTGGGTATCTGTAGCCCTAAGTGAATAATCAGAAGTTTTTGGCAAAAGCAGCTTTAAAGTCCCTTGATATGAGGAGTATTTGTGGTCATTTAGAATAACTTGTACCCATAGGTATGATTATCAAGATAATATGTATGATGTAACATGATCGAATGACTTGGTAATAGTAATAAAAGTAGTTTAACCTGATTTATTTATATATAATTATATAGTTTATAGATATTTAATATACATATAATTGTATTCTTATATATTCACAATTTTGAATATATGTATCTCTCTGTCTCTCTCTCTCTCACATACATATATTTTTATAATATTTTATTTAAGGTAAGCAGGGTTTGCTGATGGGTTGGGTGAGGGTAATGGTGAAAAGATCAAGGAAAATTGCTGAATTTTTTATTTGAGCACTCTAGGGTAGTTGCTGGTACCCAGTCCTGTATGGGGTAGAAAGACTACATGAGGCAGGAAACAGAGTGCTAGTCTTGAGGAAGGCTTTGCGTTGATGTTTGTGATTTCTCTTAGATATCCACATGAACATGTCTGAAGGTTACAGGAGACAACTGGGAAGAAAATGGATATTTGGGAGACAGAGGAATTCAGAAAATACTGCCATGAGACTGAGCATGACCCTGAGTATGGGTAAATATATAGAAGTACAGGGAGCATTTTTCTGAGCTGGGGCTTAGAGAAACCTATATTTAACAATGTAGAAGAAAAATCTATGAAGAATACAGAGAGTGAGGGCATCCAGTTAAGGATATAAAAATCCAGGGAAATGTAATGACATGGATTTCTGGAAGAGATAATTTAAAAAAGAATGACAGAACCTCTTGTTCTGAAAACCACTAAAAAGTGAACTTCAGGGTGGCAAAGGAGATTTGGTGCCATACTGATTTCTGATGATCTCAATGAAAACCCTGTTCTTAGGTGGTGGGAACTGAAGCAAATCAGATGATTTATGGAAAAATTTAGGTCAGCATTGTGAAGGCACTAGCTGGAGATTGATTTTCTAATTGTGTACAATGAGATAAAGGGAGAATTAGCCAGGTGTTAACATTTATGGTCTCTGAGATGTGGGGAGAGTTCATTCCTGCAAATACTTGTTTGTGACTGCAGAAATCTTTTTTCTATTAACATGTTTGCCACCTACACCCTAGAGTTGATTTTTAAAAGTAATATGGCAGCCCAATAGTAATTTCTGAAGAGTAGGAAGGGTGCTGGGGCAAGGCAAGGGATGAAAGTAGAAGATAGATAATTAGATATGATCACTGTGTAACCATGCATTTGGAAATATTATGCTCAATTCCATTAACATATGCAATAAATATTTGTTAATTAAAAACAAATTAAAATAATTATTCTATTTGCTCACTGAAAGGTAGGCACTCAACACTGAGGGAGAGATTATCCTTATGATTTGTTTTCTGCTTGTGAAAATGGTCATTGTCAGTCACCTGTAAAGATAAATAATTAAATAATTTTGGATGGAATAGTATGGATTTGAAATGCCTTGTTATCCCAGCATTATAAGGTTACCTGATGGTCACTGAAATATTTGAAGTGCTACAGCACATCCATTGTCAAGGTAGTTTATTACAGGTTTATCTTTGGGAATATAATACTTTTACCTTATTCATTCACTATTTGTTGCAATCAAGTCATTCAATCTGCTCACCCATAAAATTACAAGGATACTAAACTTCACATGTAGGAGGGGATGCTATTTTCCTGCATTGTTTTGAATCCTTCAATATGAAAGAGTTGTTTGTTCCCATTACTTATTGTCAATAAATTCAATCATTTTTTCCTTAGTTAATATATACTTATTTGTTGCTTTCACTTATATTTTACCATTAAAGGTTTTTATTTTATTGCTCATATTTTTCCAGCTTTCATTCTTTCAGGATATTTTACCTTAGTTCTTATGTCATTTGTCAGGAATCCACATGTGAGACACCTTGGGAGACTCTCCTCTTACTCTTCCTTCTCTTCTTCCTACTATGTTCAGGCTCTTTTATTATTATTATTTGTTTATCTTACCAGATCCTAGAATCAGCACTTTCTCCAGGGAAATATACACATTTTTACAGGTATTTTTAGGGAAATTTGTGTAATTTGTCAGGCCCAGTGCAAGATAAAAATTTGGAGTTCCTGTCTAAAAGCAAGTGACCTGGGCCATTGATATCATGCCACAGAAATATATATACTTTTTTCTTCTGTGATCTCTTCACATGTCATGGTATATTTTGTTGTCTTTTAATTGTCCTTCTTATTACAGCATTTAAAATTATTAGCAAGACTTCTAACATTTATCTTTAAAAAATGCTATATCAATTTTAAATTCAAACTTGGAAACAAGTCATATTGTAGAGTTTGAATATCCATCTTGTGTTCATAAATGCCAAAGCAGTGAATATGTTACACAGAACAAGTGCAATTGTTTTTACTACACCTTGATAACTGTGAAGGTTTCTCCACCTGGTTTGTTAATGAGTTTGAAAGAACTAGAAGAAAAGTGACTGTGGGTCACCCTGGTTTCCCTTTCCCTTTACATCCTCAGCTGGAGAGGTCGGCTAACAAAGAGAAGTACCTTGAGTGAAAAAGCTGTCTTCTTTCTGTATTTGAATCTAATTCTGGTGGACATTACTGTGTGGCCTTCCTGGGTTTCATTACCCTCCCTTTTATTACTTACTTGTGCATAGGACATGGTCACATTGTATCCAACTTTCTCTTAGCTCCCATTTTTCCTTGGCCCACTGGAATTCTGTGATTATGGGAATGAAAACTCAGTGTGCATGAGGTGGACAAATGCAGTATACCTGCAGGTTACATTTATGTGCTGTGTTCATACCTGTGGTCCATTGCCTTCTTGGAATTTACTTAAGAAAAATAAGTAGTAAGATAATATCAGTAAAATTTATGATAGAAGTAGCAGAATATTCAATCAAGGACATGTCCACTTTGAGCAGCAATCCTGACTGTGTAGGAAGAGCATCATGGGGCTAGTCCCCATTTCCCTGCCTTCTGCCTCCTCCTCACTCTCCATCATCCTTCCCTCCCTTCATCCCTTTCTTCCTTCCTTCCTACCTTGCACAATAGTAAGAACACTAAGTAGGATATATGTACTCAGAAAACATAAGTGAACATTATACTATTGTAAAGTGTAAGTACAGAATTATTCTGCAAATAACTAGAAGTTGTTTATCTTATGCAATTAAAATTTTATATCCATTGAAGATCAGCACTCCAATTTACCTTAACCACATTTCTTTGAAAACAACATGCTACTCTCTGTTTACATTTTTTTTACCACTAGGGATTGAACCCACAGCACTTAACAACTGAGCTACATCCACAGAATTTAATTTATTTATTTATTTTAAATTTAGAGACAAGGTTTGCCTCAGTTTCTTTTGGCCTGGCTAATTTGATGAGGCTAGTTTTTAACTTGTGATCCTCCCACCTCAGCTTCTGAAACAACTGGTATTAAAGTATGTCCTACTGTGCCCAGCTTGCTTACTGGTTTTTCCTCAAGTTTTTAATTTTAATAGAGTCATAGCGATTTTCTTGTGTGTTTTAGACTTTATTCTCAGGTGATGTGTAAGTAATTTCTCTCATTCCAACAGTTGAGTCTTTTTTCTATTCATGTTTTACTGTGCTGTGCAGAAGCTTTGGCTTAATGAAATTCTACTTTTCTTTTTATGGTTCTGTCCCCTGTCCTTTTACTGTCATAGCCAAAGGACCATTTTCTAAAGCAGTGTTGTAAAGTTTTTCTTCTGTGTTTTGTTTTTATTGCTCACAAACTTATGTTCTTTCTTTTTTAATTTTAGATTGAAAAAATAGCTACTTCATCTGCTTGTGTGGTATAGCATGATATTTTAATACATGTAACACTGTATAGTGATCAAATCAGAGAAAGATCATATCTGTCACCTTACTAGGATGGGAAGAGATTGGTAAGTGGGACCCCAGTATTTTCTTTCTTCCCTATGTAAATATTGAGTGTCCTCAGCATCATCTGTAAAAAGACTATCCTTTATCCATTATGTATTATTAGATCCCTTCTCAAAGTTAAGTGTGCAGAGAGTGTCTGGGCTTATCCTTGTTCTCTTTTCTGTGCATTGTTTTGTATATTTCCTTCTATTTCAGAACAACAGTGTTTTAGCTCTTATAGTTTATTCTATCTTTTTTGCATTTGTTACAATTAGTATAGAATTGCACCAGTTATGTAATTGTATAAGCATGCAAGGTAATGATATCTAATCCATTTCATAATCCTTCAAAATCTCATTTCTCTTTGCCTCCCTTCACTTCCCGCTTTCTAATCCAAAGTGCATTTTTTCTTCCCTAGTGCCTTCCATTATGAATTAGCATCTGCACATTAGATAAAATATTCAGCATTTGTAAGTTTGCTATTGGTTTGTTTAGCTTAGCCTGGTATTCTCAAATTTCATCCATTTGCCAGCAAGTGCATAATTTTATTATTTTTAGGGTTCAGTAATATTTCATACACACACACACACATATATATATATATATATATATATATATATATATATATTCACATTTTATTTATCCATTCATCTGTTGAAGGGTACTAGGTTGTTTCCATAGTTTAGCTATTGTGAATTGACCTACTCTACATTGATGTGGCCACCAGCAATGTATGAGTGTAGCTTTTGTCCCCCATCCTAATGAAAAAAAATATTGCTGGGGCTGGGGATGTGGCTCAAGCAGTAGCGTGCTCACCTGGCATGCATGTGGCCCGAGTTCGATTCTCAGCACCACATACAAACAAAGATGTTGTATCCACCGATAACTAAAAAAAAAAAAAAAAAGATAGATAGGTATTAAAATTCTCTCTCTCTCTCTTTCTCTCTTTCTCCCTCTCTCTCTCTTTTAAAAAAATATTGCTTGTATTCTTGATAATTGCCACTATGACTGCAGTGCAATGAAATATTGAAATAGCGTTGATTTTCATTTCTATAATTGCTAAAGATGATGGTCTGTTTTATGTGTTTGTTGATCAATTATATTTCTTCTTCTGTGAAGTGTCTGTTCAGTTTCTTAGTCCATTTATTGATGGGTTATGTCTCTTTTTTGGCATTGTTTGTTGAGTTCTTTATATATCTTGGAGATTACTGCTGTATTTGATGTGTGGTGGTAAAGATATTTTTTCCCATTCTGTAGGCTCTCTCTTCATGTTATAGATTGTTTCCTTTGTGAAGAATAAGCTTCTTTCTTTGAACCCATCCCATTTATTGATTACTAATTTTACTGTTTGTATTTTAGGAATCTTATTCAAGAAGTCAGGTCCTAAGCTAACATGATGAGAATGTGGACCTTCTTTTTTTCTGTTAGTCATAGGGTTTCCATTCTCATGTCTAAGTCTTTGATCTACTTTGAGTTGATTTTTGAGCACAGTGAGAGATAGAGTTTTAATTTCATCTTTCTACATATGGATTTCCAGTTTTACCAGTACCAATTGTTGAAGAGGCTATCTTTTCTCCAATTTATGTTTTTGGCATCTTTTTCTAGTATGATATTTGTCTACATGTCTGTTGGTACCTTTTTAAATGTTTTTTTAACTATTTCTCTGTAGTATAGTTTAAGGTCTAGTATTGTGAGGCCTACTGAGTCACTCATTTTGTTGAGAATTGCTTTGGCTATTGTGGCTCTCCTATCTTTTTTAAAATTAAGTTAATGCTTGCTTTTTCTAGTTTTATGAAGAATGTCATTGGAAGTTTAAAAGGAATTGCATTGAATCTGTAGAACTACTTTGTTAGTATGGCTGTTTTGACTATGATCATTCTGCCTATCTAAGCGCCTGGAACATCTTCACATCTTCTAAGACTTTCAATCTGTATTTTTAGTGTTCTGTAGTTTTTATTGTAGAGGTATTTTAACTCTTTTTTAGATTGATTCCCAAGTATTTTGTTTTATTCTCTCTCTCTTTTTTTTTTTTTTTTGAGGCCATTGTTAATGGGGTGGTTTTCCTAATTTTTTTTAAAGTGGATTCATTTTTAAAGTATAGAAATGCATATTGTTTATGGGTGTTTGTTTTGCTGAATTTATTTATTAGTCAAGAAAGTTTTCAGGTAAAATTTTTTGAATTTTCTAAATATAGAAGCAGGTCATTAGCAAATAGTGATAGTTTGAGTTCCTCTTTTCCTACTCATTTAACTTTCATTCTTTCTTCTAATTGTTTTGGATAGAGTTTCAAGGATGTTGTTGAATAGAAGTGGCAAAAAAATTGACAAAAAAGAGTATCCTTTTTTTTTTTTTTTAAATATAGAGGGAATACTTCAAATTTTTCTCCCTTAAGAACAATGTTTCTGAGGTGCCGCTGCAAGAGGGCCAGGCACAGCGGCCCAGCCACTCCCCTGCCTCCTACCTGTGCTTTGAGGTCAGGGGGGAGACAGAGGATAGAAACACCCCTCTAAGGCGCTGAGGCCCTGAGCCTGGGTAGTAGCACCAGTGGCAATGGCAGCAACTTAGCATCCCAGGGCTGCTTCTGAGGCGCTGACACTGAGCCTGAGTGAGCAAGCAGGTGTTGCGGCTCTATACAGCAGCTGGGATACCTCCCCCTCCCTGGGCGGGATGGGCGCACCCAGTGCAGTGGCCCCCGGCCTTTGCCCTCCTCACTTGACCTGGAGCTGCTCAAGCTCGCCTCTCCTGAGCTGGAGCGCCTCATAATCCAGTCCAAAGGGCTGGTAACCACCACAGGCAAGCACGCAGTTCCTCTACCCCAAGGTGGCAGACAGGGAGGAGCAAGAGTTCACAGAGCGCTTTGTGAAAGCCCTGGAAGATTTGCACAAACAGAACCAGGTTGTTGCCGGTAGGGCAGCCTCTGCTGCTGCACGGAAGGAAGACCCTCTGGCATGGCATCCACGCTTAGGCCCCCCATTCACCCCACTTCGGGGAGATGGCTATAAGGAGGCACTGCTCTAAGCTAACCTGAGCAGCTAGCGGATGGCTCGCAGGGGTGCTGGGTGCTGCCACTGTGGCCTTCACCGCTGATCCCATTCCCTTCCCACTGCATCTGCCCGGTAGCACTGGGGCCGCTGCGCCTGGCAGCGCTCAAGGACTGGCCACAGATGGTGGCCGACGCACCAAGCTTCCGCAAGAGCCCGCAGTTGTGGCCCATCGAGGTGGACACGCAGGAGCAAGATCGCAAGAGGCTGGCCAAATGCATGGCAGCTTCCAAGTGACACAAACGCAAGCTGGAGTGCATCTTGCACTTGGAGGAGAAACTGAAGATGCTCAAGAGCCAGATCAGGAGCCTGCTGAGCGAGCAAGTGGTGCAGCTCAAGCAGAAAGTTATTATCCACGTCAACAGCAGCTGCCAGCTGCCCCAGCACCAGGTGCCCACATACTGAGCCCGAGCGAGGGTGCAGCCTCCCTGCATGAGGAGCTGGCTCACGAGGGGTGGTGCATGGGTGCCTCGGATCTGGAGAGCGTGCGGTCTTGGCGACACCCTCCCCAAGGGTGTCCAGGACTTGGAGAGGGCGCAGTCCCCAGGTATATCCCTGAGGGCAGCTCTGGACTTCAATAAGCTGGACCCCCTGCTCCCTGGGCGCATGACACCACCCCTTTCCTGGAGCTATCTCTCTGTGTGACCCTGTGTTGCACAAACCCGAGAGCTGGGTGCTGCCACTGTGGCCTTCACCGCTGATCCCATTCCCTTCCCATTGCATCTGCCCGGTAGCACTGGGGCAGATGTCCCTTTGTACACACCACTGTGGAAGGGGCTCTGTGGGGCGCAGCCACCAGCCTACCTTTTCTTTTAGTTTGTTTGTTTGTTTATTTATTTATTTATTGCCATTGGAAGAAAGAAGAATAAAGTGTTGATTCTGCCCTATTTATGTTTCTACTCTGGAACAAATGGTTGTGTGTGCATGTGTGTTTCCTTGTTTTGTTTTGTGTTTTGTTTTTTTGTTTGTGTTAGTTTTAGTTTTTGTTTTTTTCAGAAATGGGAAGAAGAAAAAAAATACTATGACTTTTCCTAGCTCTGGCTACCCTCTTCTGTCCTTCTGACCACCACTCCCTGTTTGTTCTTTTGTTTTTGTCTTTCTTTCATTTTGCTAGGAGTCCACATTCCTGTTTGTAATCCTTTGTTTGTCCAGTTTTCTGTTTGCACAGTCTCCTTACGCCAAAAAACATATAATAAATAAATTAATTAATTAATTAATAAATAACAATACAAAGAAAAAAAATGTTTCCCTGTGTTTACCATTGACAGCTTTTATAGTTTGATATATTTCTACTATACATAGTTTTCTAGTGTTTTGATCATGTATGTAGTCACATGCTTTTTTTGCTATTATTTAGATAATTTTCTGATTCTTATCTTTACATCTATTTACTTAAAAAATATGTTTATTGATTTTCATGTTTTGAACCAACCCTGCATCCCTGGGACAAACCCCACTGATCATATTGCACTATCTTTTAATATGATTTTGTATGCTGCTTGTCATAATTTTACTGAGAATTATTACATCTCTGTTCATCAGGAATACTGGCCTGAAATATTCTTTCCTCGATGTGTCTGTCTGGTTTTTGCATTCGGTTGATATTAGTTTCATAGAATGAGGTTAGAAAGGTTTTGCTATTTTTCTGTTTTATAAAATAATTTTAGAAGAATTGGTATTCATTCTTTTTTCAACTTCTTGTAGAACTGGGCTGAGAATTTCTCTGATACTGGGTTTTTCTTACTTGTTAGGCTTATGATAAATCCTGGCTTGGGAGAATTAATGAAGTACATTCAAGACTTCATACTTTAGAGGAGAAATGACTACCCTAACATTAGCCTGCTTTGACAAATGTTAATCCTCAAATAACAATATTTTTAAAACATTGTTTTGCTTTCCCCAGGAGAGGACTGACACCTCCAAGACTCCTTTTTTTAAATGTGTGTGTGTGTGTGTGTGTGTGTGTGTGTGTGTGTGTGTCTCCAGAGTTTCGTGGTCACTTGGTAAAATTGCATTAAATAACACAGCCATGACTCCATTTGGGGTACTTTATTCAAGATTTTTAGCTCACATCTTAATTTTTTTGATCTATAAAACACTTAAAGTAGCTATAATTTCTATCAGAGTCTCTATATGGAAGTATAGAATGATGAGATAAAATATTTTAACACTCTAACTCTCCAATATTATCAAATTTATTTCTAATGGAATTTAATGTTATTCGTACTCTTGACATAATGCTCCTTGAATAAATGTAAAACCTTGAAATAAATAAAACACAAGAGGATCAGTCAAAGGAAGTGACAGACCCTATGAAAGAAGGATGAAGATTATGAAATACTTCTGAATTAATAGGTAAGTTCCATGAAAAGTGGAATCAACATGTTTCATGTGTGTGTATACTACACTAAGATACTTAGGTGTTTGTAAAGCAGGAGAAAATAAGATACTATTACAGTGTTAAGAAATAGGGAAATAAGAGGAACATTATCATAAACATCATGCTGAATTTAGCAGAAAACCCAAATGTGAAGCCTAGAGATGTTTTGTAGAAAGCAACAAAGGTAAGCAAATATCATCACTTCCCTTGCTGCTGAGGACAGAGTAGAAGGAAATAGTTTACAAACATATTTTTTAATAAATACAATAAAATGCTTCATTTCAAGGGAAATGAATGAACCAGGCTGGGTAGAAGGAACTGTCAAGTTCAACTTGTTAAACTGTCTTTGACACATCTATGGCCAAGATGGGAAAAAATGACTATTTCCCATGAATAAACTCAGTAATAACAGAAAGTCTTCTCAGGCTACACTTTGAATAATGCTGCAATGTTCATTAACTCTGGTGCTTCTCACAGAATAGTTGTTACCACTGCTTACCTGGAGTCTTTTCTTCCCCAATGCTGCAGTATAACACTAGAGAAGCCCACTGAGGCAAGTGTAGAGTGAAAAGTAAAGCTTTATTAAAGGACAGCAGAAAAGACTTCTCCCAAGAGAAAGAAGAGGACCCAAAAGACGGAATCCATAGAAGGACGAGGTCTTCCCTTTTTTATTGCTAAAGTCTTCTTTCAGTTTCCCACACTCATGTCTTTTGTTTCCCAGGTGGAAAGGCCCAAAAGGTGGGAGATAGGTGGGCTGGAGGAATAATCTGGGCAGAAAGGGCCTGGGGCAGCTTTGGGATTAGCACTTCCCTGTTTGCTGGGAGCTGTTTCATTAACATTTACTTAGGATGGCCTCCAGGCTTAGAGGACATTAACATTTCAATTTCCCCAAGGGCTGCTCTGGTTTCCTGAACTCCATTCTCTACAATGGCCTCCATTTTATTTATCTTACTGGATATGAGATCGGATTTACCTAACTGCACTGAGGACTTATCTTTAAATCTGGCTTCATAGTCACTCAGTGCCTGAAAGACTCATGGGTTAAAAGAAGTAGGCACCCAGGGCTTTGAATCTTCTTCAAAAAAATTTCTTTTTTTTTTCCAAGTTTGACCATTCTGACATCAATATGTGAATTCAGATATTTAGGGTAAAGCTGTACTTTGATGATCCAATTACTTTTCTCCTTTAAAATTACAAAAATTTCAATAGAAAATGCATACATTTCCTGAACACCCAAAGTCCATTTTCATTGATTGAGTGAATTCAAATTGCCTTTGGAAAACATGTTTCCTTTAAAGTTTTCAGTGAATAAAATTATCCTTTGATATTTGGGTGAAAAATCAGTGAAAATACCTTTGAAAGTTTAAATATTTTTCAGGAAGAGATAAAGTAACTTTCTCTAAATTATTATAAACTTCTTTTACTATAGAAAAGTCAGTAATGTGATAATAATTTGGTTTTTATTGATGTTGTCTTTTTTTTTCTGGTTCTCTTCCTTACAAAACAATGTAGGGTCTCTCACTAGACCTGGGATATGTATAGCTTGTTGTATAAGAAAATAAATAAACAAATAAATAATACAAACTAATGTTTTATGTGAGTGTTTATACTCTTAAAATATATTTTTCAATTTAAAACAATTCAGTGTAATGACACCCAATATAAATGGATATGCCTCCCATAGAGCTTTATTTTCCAAATTACTAGTTTCTGAGAAGTAAATATGAAGAGTGAACTGAGACATCTTCTCTTAGACAGAAATCATGGAAGAAATGGAGAGTGAGAGATAAGAAGAAAATAACCAATGAAATGAAGAAGGAAGAAAGTAGAGAAGAGAGAAAAGAAGGAACAAATTTTACTAATGATTTTTCTCATTTGGGAATGAAGACAGTTTAAAGCACCTTCTTCCTGAGGGAGCCAGTTTTTCTTCCAATTACCCCTTCCCATTGTAGTCCATCTTCTCATTCTCTCACCCTCATCATACCGAATATTTAGCAGATATGCATTGTCATTATGAACCAATCTGTGCTTGAAGATAATTTCTTCAGCTTCTGTACAGTCCAGCTTAGCCATGAGCAGGTAGTTTAAGAACTGTGAAAAAAAAATGAACTGTAGATGCCAATCATGGAGGATTTTCTCTTTCCCATTCTAGGAACCAAAATGAGAACCTCTTTTCTGTTAATTTTGGCTGAGAAATGTAAAAGAAGGTCCTGACTTGCCCTGTTCATGTCCAAATCTACTAAATATTATGAGCATAAGGGAACTTCATCTGGACAGAAATGACTCACAGACCCTGTTATCTGTTTCTGGTAGGTTAGTGTTAGTAACTACCACAGCTCAGAAATGCAAGATCTACACGGGAAGGGTTAGTTATTACAAAAGAAGAAGAATATAGATCTCTAAATATCACCAAATGCCTACTATTTATCTGATTAAAAGGACTGTGTTTCTCAGTAATATCACCCACAATTTATCTGACCCTTAATGTCTATCAGCATGCCCCTTTACTTGGACTATCTTCATTTATTTCAACCAGATATTTGTTGAGAAAGTAAAAGAAAGTACTCTCATTTTATAGATAGTATATTGGAGGTGAGATGGACTTAAACAAAAGCTCAGAAAATTTTCTCATAAATATAAGTGTAGTAAAATAAGTTTAGAAAATCTTTTCTTTAGTATTCAAGAATTACTAACTATGGAGCAGAGTGATAAAAATCATTTTTTATTGATGTATAAGCATTTTTCTAATGCAAGGTACTAATTTATTCACTAAGGTCTTATGTTCACTGTTCTCTAAAAAGACAATGAAAATTGTAAAACTAGAAAAGAAAGAAAGAAAGAAAAAAAACAAGGCTTTTAAAAATTATTGTTCTCAGTGCAAATTTTATTGTTGAGGGCCAGACCTAGGGCAGGCCATGTTTGAGGCTAAAAAGATTACCAAGCCTTCTGTGATTGTTGTAATGAACAGACTTTATTTTAAAGAGAGTTGTTGATTTACAAGAAAATGAAGCATATAGAACCATGTTCCCATATGCCTTCCCTTATTCAAATTTTTCACTATTTTTTGCTTGGTATATTACTGAGAAATATTTGATGTAAGCACAAAATCAAAATATTTTGTCAATAGTGATGGTATTAAATAATTATTAATGGTAATACATAGTTTAATTATTCATTAAAACACTAATTTTATAGTTTTTTAAGCAATGACAAAGAATATTGTCAATTTTCACCATGATATTGTCTTATAGATTAGATTCACCATGACAGAAATCCCTGTTCTTCCCTTCTTTAGCATCTTCTACTCCCCGTGATTTCTTGGCAATGTTAAACATTTTTAATTTTTTTTACTTTTTCCAGCATGTCACAAATTTGGAATCACAAAAAAAATGTGCATTTCAGACAATATATTCTTTTCCAACAATATTTATCTATGATACCTCCATGTGTTTTCATGTTTAATAGCAAATTTCATTTTTAAAAAATTTTTGAATGACCCTCCAGTGTATGGATGTTTCATAGTATTTACATTAATGAGAGGTAAATAGCTACTGAAGTCTCTCTTAGCTGCTTTCTGCTCTTAGCAATCATGAATGAAGAATCTGTGCACATTTGTATGTGGGTTTTCTGTGGACGTAGCTTTCAATTTCATTGAAATAACCTGAGAAGTACAATTAGTGGGCCATACTAAGTCTATATTTAATTTTTAAGAAGCTACCAAACTGTCTTTCAGAGTGGCTGTTCAATTTTGTTATTCCTACAGCAATTTTTTTTATTGATTGTTCCAAACATTACAAAGCTCTTGATAAATCATCTTTCGTACATTTGACTCCATTGGATTTTGAACTCCCATTTCTACCCCAAATACTGATAGCAGAATCCCATCTGTTACATACTCACATTTTTACCTAATGGCATATTAGTGACTGTTTTAATCTGCTACCTTTCCTAACCCCTACTATCCCCCCTCCCCTCCCCTCCCACCTTCCCTCTCTGTCTCCTCTGCTGTTGTTCAATTCTCTCCCTTTTTCCCCCTCCCCCTTGCCCATCATAACCTCTCATACTTTTTTGTATCATTGAAGGTCTCCTACCATTTGCATATCTTTTCCCTTCTCTCTCCCTTTCTCTCCCCCCATTCGTCTTTGTTTACTGTTAGTCTTTTCCTCATGCTCTTCCTTCCTGTTTTGTTCTTAGTTGCTCTCTTTATATCAAAGGAGATATTTGGCATTTGTTTTTTAGGGCTTGGCTAGCTTCACTTAGCATAATCTGCTCTAATGCCATCCATTTCCCTGCAAATTCTATGATTTTGTCATTTCTTAGTGCTGCATAATACTCCATTGTATATAGATGCCACATTTTTTTTAATCCATTCATCTATTGAAGGGCATCTAGGTTGGTTCCACAGTCTAGCTATTGTGAATTGTACCTCTATAATCATTGATGTGGCCGTATCCCTATAGTGCACTCTTTTAAGGTCCTCAGGGAATAGTCGGAGAAGGGCAATAGCTGGGACAAATGGTGGATCCATTCCCAGCTTTCCCAGGAATCTCCATACTGCTTTCCAAATTGGCCTCACCATTTTGCAGTCCCACCAGCAGTGTACAAGTGTACTCTTTTCCCGACATCCTCGCCAACACTTATTGTTGTTTGACTTCATAATGGCTGCCAATCTTACTGGAGTGAGATGGTATCTAGGGGTGGTTTTGATTTGCATTTCTCTGATTGCTAATGATGGTGAGCATTTTTTCATGTACTTGTTGATTGATTGTATGTCCCCTCTGAGCAAATGTAGTAGAAGACAAGAAATAATTAAAGTTAGAGCAGAAATCGAAATTGAAACAAAAACAACCATTGAAAAAATAGACAAAACTAAAAGTTGGTTCTTTGAAAAAATAAATAAGATAGACAAGCCCTTAGCCATACTAACAAAAAGAAGAAGAGAGAGAACTCAAATTACTAACATATGGGATGAAAAAGGCAATATCACAAAAGACACTACAGAAATACAAAAGATAATTAGAAAGTATTTTGAAACCCTATATTCCAATAAAATAGAAGATAGTGAAGATATTGATAAATTTCTTAAGGCATATGATTTGCCCAGATTGAGACAGGAAGACACACAAATTTTTTTTTTATTGTTGGTCGTTCAAAACATTACATGGTTCTTAATACATCATATTTCACAGTTTGATTCAAGTGGGTTATGAACTCCCAATTTTACCCCGTATACAGATTGCTGTATCACATCAGTTACCCTTCCATTGATTGACAAATTGCCTTTCTAGTGTCTGATGTATTCTGCTGTCTGTCCTATTCTCTACTATCCCCCCTCCCCTCCCCTACCCTCCCCTTTTCTCTCTCTACCCCTTCTACTGTAAATCATTTCTTCCATTTGTATTATCTTGTCTTACCCCTCCTTTCCTCTTATATGTCATTTTGTATAACCCTGAGGATCGCCTTCCATTTCCATGCAATTTCCCTTCTCACTCCCTTTCCCTCCCACCTCTCATCCCTGTTTAATGTAAATCTTCTTCTCAAGCTCTTCGTCCCTACTCTGTCCTTGTTTACTCCTCTTATATCAAAGGGGTCATTTGGTATTTGTTTTTTAAAGATTGACTAGCTTCACTTAGCATAATCTGCTCTAATGCCATCCATTTCCCTCCAAATTCTATGATTTTATCATTTTTTAATGCAGAGTAATGCTCCATTGTGTATAAATGCCACATTTTTTTTATCCATTCATCTACTGAAGGGCATCTAGGCTGATTCCACAATCTTGCTATCGTGAATTGTGCTGCTATGAACATCGATATAGCAGAAGACACACAAAATTTAAACAGACCAATAACAAAGGAAGAAATTGAAGAAGCCATCAAAAGACTACCAACCAAGAAAAGCCCTGGACTGAATGGGTATACAGAGGAGTTCTACAAAACCTTCAAAGAAGAATTAATATCAATACTTTTCAAGCTATTTCAAGAAATAGAAAAAGAAGGAGCTCTTCCAAATTCATTCTATGAGGCCAACATCACTCTGATCCCAAAACCAGACAAAGATACTTCAAAGAAAGAAAACTACATAGCAATATCTCTAATGAACTTGGATGCAAAAATTCTCAATAAAATTCTGGCGAATCGAATACAAAAACATATCAGAAAACTTGTGCACCATGACCAAGTAGGATTCATCCCTGGGATGCAAGGATGATTCAATATACGGAAATCAATAAATGCTATTCACCACATCAATAGACTTAAAGACAAGAACCATATGATCATCTCTATAGATGCAGAAAAAGCATTTGACAAAGTACAGCATCCCTTTATGTTCAAAACACTAGAAAAACTAGGGATAACAGGAACTTACCTCCTACAGCAATTTATAAGAGTTCTTCTTGTGCCCCATCTTTGCCATCTCTTGATATTGTCAGGTTTAAAATTCTGTAAATTTTTATAGGTGTGTTTAATTTGTAATTTCTTGATAACATATAATGTTTAGCATCTTTTTTCTATGCTTTCCAAATATATACTTTGTTTTTCTGAGGAATATATGTATTTCTTTCATTTAAATTTAAAACAATTGTATTAGGGTAATACTGAAATACAATAAACTATATATATATATCATTCATACTTTTTCATGTTTGGACATATATATATATCAGTGTAACAATGACCACAATCAAGCTTTAAACATTAATATTTTATGAAGATGGCTTTGTTGCCCTGTTGTAATTTATACCTCTTGCTTCCTCCTCCTACAGGTGGAGTTGGGGGGGGGGAGACTGACTTTTAATTTTGATACATGATTCAGTAAATTGGAAATGACACAAATTAATTGTCAGAGACTTAGTCTGCAGTGATGGTGACCTCAAACTTAGTGTACTCATCTGTAAGATCAGAAGCCTTCCAATCAGGATGCAAGATACTGGAAAGATATGGACAAAGTAAATAATGAATCAAGAGTACTGTCTGACACAGAGAAGGCTCTTGAATTCTGGTATCTAGTGTTACCATCCACGCTTTATCTTGGTGATACGTAGTACATGTGGGAGACTATAACTCCATAGTTTCTTTTTTTAATTTATTTGTTCCTTTTAGATATGCATGATGTAGAATATATTTTGGGATATTATACATACAAAGAGTATAACTCATTGTATTTAGGATTCTATTTTTGTGGCTCTACATGATGCAGTTACTCTTGTATTGTGTTCAATACAAAGATAATAAAGTTATGTTCAATTACATAGTTCATTTCTGTCATCTCTAGCTATAATTCTATAGACCTAAGTTGCCAAAAGCCAAGTGCCAATGTCTCGGCTTGGCACAGAATCACGAGCCACCTTTCTCAAACACACAAGCAAGGTCGAAGCAAATTTCCAAGGCAAGTCCATTTAACATGGGGTACACTGGCAAGGATTACGATGCATCATACCTACTTGGTAATGGCCCTCAGCATCTCCCCCCTTCTGATTAATTAAACAACAAGCAATGTGGCTTAGGACCCTGCCTGGTAGGTTGTCCAATTCAACATGTGGTTCTTACCTGTCATGGGAGAGATGAACTTTGGGCGTCAACTTCCTGTCTTAGGTTGAATCCACTGCAACCAGATCAACCCGTCACTGACTACCGGTCCAGCATTCAGCCATGCTGTGGATAGGCCTAAGCACCAGTGGGGGGGTGAGGTTCTTGCCTCACCTCTGTTGGCCCCCAAATTTAACCTAGGTGCCAGTGGGGGGGTGAGGTTCTTGCCTCACCTCTGTTGGCCCCCAAATTTTAGACCATCACTAGTAGAAGGGAAGAAGACACAGAAATGCCACGACACCAAGCCAATTGACGGCTCCTTTGGAAAAATTGCGTCACTGGTGACACCATCAGCAAAGATGACAGCATTACCACAATTAACATGGGGTGTGCTGGCAAGGAAATTGCATCACTGGTGACACCATCAGCAAAAATATGCCAGCAGTACCACAATTCGCTGCACCAGACGATAGTTCACAATGCATGCAACTGATATATAGTCCAGGCAAGTTCTGCAGGCAGTTCAAAGTGGAAGAGTCTATCAATATGTCCATTTCCTCCCAAAGTAAATCAAGTCCTTGATTGAGCATTGCTTGTTGAGTTATATTCATTGATGCATCAGTTTATACAGTTTACTGTGATCATAGAAGCTGTAGTTTGGTTTTCTTAGACTTCACAGGCACTGGGATGGAGATGGGAATTCTGGCAATGATGTTAAAGAGACATTATCCTGAACAGAATTATTAAATATAATGAGAAGGAAAAGTGAAAGTAAACAAACAGATCTGTTAATCACTTTTAAAAACAATAGTAAGCAAACAGATCTGTTAACCACCTTTGAAAACAATCATTAACAGCTGTTTACCTAATTTAGATTAAACCACTTAAATCACATGAGTAAAGAAAACAATCATTAACAGCTGTTTACCTAATTTAGATTAAACCACTTAAATCACGTGAATAAAAAAAAAAATTCGGATCCATTATTTCATGAGCGCTCCTCAAATAAAAATATGGACATATATACATACTGACATGCAACACAAAACAGTGCACACATAACATACAACACATAAGACAATAATAACAGCCTTGTAGCTTACCTAGGTAAAGTCTCCATTGCAATGTTTAAAAACTCCACAGTCAAAAAATAAAACACAGTCAAAAAACAAAACTGATCAGAAAAACATTAACCTAGGTTTGTATGAGCTCAAAAAATAAAATAGAACTTTATGATGTGGGAAAAATGCAATAATAAAATAGATATTGAAAAAAAAGTCACCGTGGTTAATCACTGTCGCAGATGTAAGAATAGCCAAGCTGGAGCTCTGGATATCAGCTGTTATGGATTTCAGTCAAATCATCTTCTTTTTCTGTAGAAATTGTTTTGGTTAACCTCTCTGGAATCCAAATCGGCTGCTGTTCTCCCTGTGGGAACACACAAACGGAACCCCGACTCCAGACAATAACTGGGTCGGGACCTTTCCATTGTCCTGTTAGAATATCTTTCCAAAGTACCTTAGGCTTATGTACATTTTTCAGATACATATGTCTTTCCACAGCATTAAGTCCTGATGAATCCAAATTTAAAAAGTTTAGAGTAAAAAAGGGTTATTTTAAGTTTATCTTTAGGGGATATATACCCCTTTAAGATCCTTTTAAATTTAAGTCTTTCAAAGGCATTCTGCCTTAGTTTTTAGAATTACTTTAGTCCTTTTAATTTTTAGATGTGGTTATAAACCATAGTTGTCTTAGCCTTCTGCATTTTCTATCTGAAATATCTTTACTTGACATTTTCAACCATTTTCTATCTTATAGTTTTCTTCTAAGGTTTTTATATTTACCCTTAGTTGCTTTTTTCTCTCCTAGTTTTCTTTTGTTTCCTATTTTGTGGGTTTAAAATTCTTGTCTTCATCTTTTTTATCTTTCTACATCTTCCCCTTTTTTTTTACCTTTCTGTACTTCTGTTTTTGAAGTTTTCCACTTCAAATTTTTAATCTTCTTTATCTAAATCTTTTATCTTATTATCTTCCCATTTTCATGGCTTTTTTTTTTCATCATGAAGGCATCTTAACCACCTTCAATTTAACATTTTAAACCCTTTTGCAACTTATTTAGACATATTACAACCTTTTAATTTACCACAAAGATTATCTCATCTCCCTCTTTTTGGTTTAATAACTAGTACATTTTAATAGTTTGATGAGTAAAGCAATCCTTTTTCCGCCATGAAGGTATCTGGACCACCTTCAATTTAACCTTTTAAAGCCTTCAATTATCATCTATACTGTACTTTTAAATGTACTTTTTCACCACCTACAGCTTTACTCTTTTAAAGGAGGCTTAGATTCTTTTTAAATCGCTTTAATATTAGTTTACATGGCTGCCCTTCAACCAAAGGCTCTTTTTTTACTCCATTGAGAAGCTTTGTCTCAATCTGCCATGTACAAATATCTTTTTCTTCTTTCTTCCTTTCTTAAGCTTTTAAAGTAAGTCTAGTTTCCTCAAAATCTTTTTACTTTACCACACAGAGATTATCTCATCTAGAAACGTTTCTTTTTCCTTTACCTTTTATATTAAAATATATTTCCACATCTTGAATCTTTTTATATCCCTTTTTTAACCGTTAACGCTTTTTATAAATTCACATTCTGAAACAACCCTTATAAAATTACTCCACTTTAATAAGATGAAATACTTTCATGTTTTCTAAGGTACTATTATACTGTAATTGAAACCCAACTGAAATTTCTTATACTCTGTATATAAATTACACATGATAGAATCTTAACTCTTAGTAACGTTGTTTCAGCAAAGACACAGACCAAAGCAATATTAAACATTTTTCCATATACCAATTTATGAAAACACACATAGTGTTTAAATATATTACCTTATGGAACTTAATAAGTAAAGAGTACTTGATTTCATATTTAGTGGTTGATATTTTAACACTTTAGCTTTGTAAATTAATGAGATGTCTGTAAAAACCAAGATCTTAGACAAGTATAGTAAACAGAACTATCCATCTCTTTCTTGTTGAAGAAAAATCCTTCTACAGGATCGCATGATGGTCCCATTGATAGACTTAATAACTCGTCTCTAAAAAGCCATGGGCTACATTTTTGTATCGTATCAACATATGCCCTAGCTGTTCTTGGTCTCACTGGGGTGCCTCCTTTCTCTAACAATTTCTCTTCCTCAGAGGCGAACAAATTCAAACCTTGAGTCAACCATTTTCCCCAGTTTGCCTGAGAAAGTTCTAGGAACAGGCAACTTGAAATAAAAACAAAATAAATCAAAACAAGAACACATTGTTTTTTGAAATGGTCACCCATTTTTTTGCTCTCCTTCGGGAGCGAGCAAATTCACTTACCCTCAAGCTTCAGACATCCCAAGTACGGGCCACCATTTGCCGATGTCTTGGGGGCCACCAGAATCAGGAGGCACCACACAGCTTTGTAGGTTCAAACAGCAATTCTTTATTCCCGATCTCACACCAGCCTCCACACACGTTCAGGGGCAATTCCAATATGTCCGATCCCAAATCCTACTCCACGAGGCTTTTTCCAAATCCCATTTTAATCTCACGAGAACTCAACGGGAACAAGCAGCAGGAACACCCTAATCCCAGCAGCAATAATCTTCAACCTCAACTTCCCTAAAACTCCTATTGTCACGCCCTAAACCCAAGGACGGAGATACTTCCTGCAGGAATACACCCTAATCCTGGATCCACCCTGGTGATTGAGCAGGGTCACCTTTCTCAAACACACAAGCAAGGTCGCAGCAAATTTCCAAGGCAAGTCCATTTAACATGGGGTACACTGGCAAGGATTACGATGTGTCATATCTACTTGGTAATGGCCCTCAGCCATTTCAAGACTTTTCCCTTATTGGTGTTATTGAGTTGAATTCTCATAAAAGTGCCCATCAAAAATAAATTATGTAGTGTCATTTAAAGTGTTGTGGTATAATTACAAGAATTACCTTGTTTTAGACATTTTAATTACTGAAAATAAGCCATGTAATCTGTTAAACAACCACTCACTTAAATGGCTTCCAAGCCCCTGGCAACTTACTCTCTCCTTTCTAACTCCATGAATTCCAATTTTTGGATATTTGATATAAATATAGTTATAACACAGGTTAAATATCATGTCTGATTTTGCTTACTTTCTTAATATTTTTGATATTTGTCTACATGGTGGCCTGTATCAGTACTTCATTTTTATTGCAGAGTAATATTCAAACATATATATATATATATATAGATAGATAGATAGATAGATAGATAGGATTTGTTTGTATGAATATATCTATATGTACATGTGCTTACTCAGACATGGATACATATAAATACATAGACACATTTGTTTATTATTTCTGATGAAAATTTGGATTTTTATATATCTCCTAGTGTAAATGGTGATGCCATTGATATTCATGTTCAAGTGTTTGAATGTGTGTTTTAAGTTCATTTGGAAATATAGCTAAGAATAAAATTGGTAAGTTATATGGTAATTCTATGTTTAAAATTTTAGCAATCATCAAATCCTTTTCTATACCTACTCTACCATTTATATTTTTAACAGAAGTGTGTGTAGCTTCCAATTCTTTTGGTCATCTCTAACTATAATTCTATAGACTTCAGTGTTTTCAAGACTTTTTCTTTATTGGTGTTATTGAGTTGAATTCTCATATGGTGCCCAACACTTCTATTTTTTAAAAAGTGAAGGCATTCTCTTTTTCATGGAGTACTCTTTCATGGTATTTGTTGGATTTCTGTTGTTCAGGTTGTTGTTGTACTAGTTTTGGTAAAGGAAAGTGAACACTAAAGTGGTCCAAGAATGAGATACATCTCCTACCTGTTTTGTTCACAGGATCTCACTAAGTCACCCAAGGTTTCCACAAACTTGCAATACTCCTGCAGACTCCTGAATAGTTTTGATATGAGCATGCATATATTAATAGACAAAAAAGAAAAAAAAAACAGAAAAGCATCAATAATCCTCTAATAGAATTTCACTGAAAAAAATATCAGGAACTGTAATGCAAGAAGACAAAAATAGACTCAATATAAATGTCTAAGATACAAAGTGAATAAAAATTATAAAAATTTATGATATTCTAATGGTGTCAGATATAGTGAAAATTAAAGCAAATGTTGAAAAACTGATCCAGATACAGAAAAAAAAAATCCAGAAGCTATTTGCTAGCTATTCAGATATCTTTGATCTAGTAGAAAATTTAATCCTACTTTATTGATTTTCATCAGAGGTAAAATGTTCTGAAATAGAGAATATTATTTTAATAAGAGTGACAAATTTGTTTTGTCATAAGCTGAGCTTTTTTCCTCCACTTTGTCAGAAGCTGAACTTTTTTCCTCCTCCACACTTGCATAGTTTTATTATTTAAGTGTCAGCATTGATCAACACCAAAAGAGTGAGCATGCCATCATAATTGATTACAAGCCTTTTTTTTAAAGAGAGGGAGAGAGAGAGAGAGAGAGAGAGAGAGAGAGAATTTTTTTAACATTTATTTATTTATTTATTTATTTATTTATTTATTTTTTGGTTTTCAGCGGACACAACATCTTTGTTTGTATTTGGTGCTGAGGATCTAACCCGGGCTGCACGCATGCCAGGCAAGCACCCTACCACTTGAGCCACATCCCCAGCCCTGATCACAAGCCTTTTGAAGACATGTCAGGATGAGAAAACTTGTCCACACTATGCCTATTAATAGTGAAATAATGAAGTCCAAACAATACTGGATATCAAAGCAGATGATGAGCAGCAGAATGGTGTGAGTGGCTCTTTTTTTATGGGGAGCTTCATGGAGAAAATCTGAAGCTTAGAAGAAACATGATTTTTGTTTAAGTCTCTGAAAGAAAATTATTATGTATCTGCTTGAAAGAACCACACAGTCTCAAAACTAGAGATCACTGAATGCCATCAGTTCAAGAAAAGAGGCTCCTGTGCTTTTAGCTCATGAGCAGAAATGAATAGTGGTGAGTGAGAGATAGAAGACCAAGCTAGATTTTATTTGGTGTTTGAATATCTGTGTTCAGTTCATTTGGAAATATAGGTAGAAATGAAATTGGTAGGTCATGTGGTAATTCTATATTTAAAATTTTGGTAATCACCAAATTCTTTCCTATACCTGCTATACCATTTTATATTCTTAACAGAATTTTGTGTGGCTTCCAATTGTTTCATTGGTATAGGAGACATGGTGAGGATCAATAAGAAAATAATTAGCCATGGGATGATATTTGTGATTTTTAATTTGAAGCAGGCCCATGAGAAGCCACTGAGGCTGATGGTGATGGCCTAAAGCACACCCAACTTGTAGATGGTGCAGGTGGAGAGTTCCTTCATGACCTTGGCCAGGAAAACAAACACTTTGCATTTGAACTCACATGGACTGTCCTACTCTTCCCCAAAATTTGTCGATACCAAAAGTCTCATGGTGAGGATCATAAAGATGTGTGTTACAGCCATGTAGTTATTGGGAAGTCAGTAAGCCTGGGCTTGGCCCTACAAAGATAGTGGCAATGTAAAGACAAAGCAGGAATATGTCTCCTGAGATTTCAGTGCCAGCTTGTGGATAAAAAGTAATTCTTATGGAAATAAAACTGAAATATTTGTTCATATTAATGGGTATTCTTGGAAGAAAAACAGCATCATTTTATCACAACAGGATTTTTATGAACATTCTTTCAGTCAATCTATTACTCTCCATAATCTTTATAATTATCATTTACCAAAACAACAGAAAAAATTGTATATAAATCAGTGTCATATTTTTTATATTAATTTCAAGTAAAGATCTGGTGTGGAGCTCTTTCTTCGCTGGCCTACCACAAAGAAAGCCCTTGCTGCATCCCCAAAAACAAAATTAAAAAAAATAAACAAATAATAAATTTTAACTCAAACATCCCTTATTCTTCAGGAGAATATTTTTGTTTACTCCCGTTTATATCGTGAAATTGCTCAGATCTTACCCTTGTCTTTGAGCCTGTATACACTATGTTTTCCTTTGTATCATAAGTTATATTATTTAATGGCCAGTGTTTGTTTGATTTTAATCTTTCCCACAGACTTCTTAAAATTAAAGATGGTGTCTTATTTGGCTTGGATCTACAGTATCTGAAATACTTTTGCTTACAATAAAATTATATACCAGAAACTGTGGATTTCATGTTTGTATAGGCAGAAAGAGTAATATTAGGCTGGGGTGGTCGATCAGTTGTAAAGTGGTTGTCTAGCAAGAGTGAGGCACTGGGTTCAATCTGCAGAACCACATAAGATAAAAGTGTTGTGTCCATCTATAACTAAAAATATTTTTAAAAAAGATATACAAATCTTCTAGGGAAATAATCCCAACATGCCCATTTCAAAGTTTTTTTTTTAAATTTTATTTTATTCAAATGATGTATTGTAAGAGTTTACATTTTTTCCTCCATCCACAAGACGTTGATTGAAATCAGATCCTATAAAATTCAGAACATATCAAATTCAACCTGTCACATTGCAGTTAGAATATCCATTACCAATGAAAATGTAAAAAAAAAAAAAGCTGTCTCCCATAAACAAGTTTAAGAAAAATTGGAAAACTTGTGTTAGTATGATAGTTGAATATTTGTTATATGACATTCCTTATGTGACTCCTCTTATATCTTATTCATTGAAGCACTGAAACACCCAGTGTATTGTTTCTTCTTTACAAAATCTGCCCATATTTTCAAACTTAAAGTCATTCTCCTACTAATGGCTGTATTTAAATAGTTGTAAACCAGTGTGCAAAACTTCACTCTTATGAACTAATTACCATTTTCTTCTTCATATAAACCAAATAAATTCCTGAAGGTTTTGGTTTATGTACCTTTATGAATAGGCAAATTTGACTGGATTGAAACTGCACTTGGAAAATATTTTTGTAAAGGAAAGAATAATAACTCAGAATACCATTAGTCAAGATTTGGATGGAAAATAGAAGAGAAAATAGTGCTCATGATAAAAGAAAATATATTTTCTCTAGGTTATTGTAAATTGCTCTTCTTTATTGCAGAAAATTTATTAAAATTATAATAAATCAATTTGTCATTTTAGTTATAGAAACATTTATATATATAAAATAAGCAAAGGGCTTGAGTTGTCACTCATTGGTAGCATTCTTGCCTAGCACTTGTGAGGCTCTGGGTTCAATTTTCAGCACCACATTAAAAAATAAGCAATTTTTTAAAATTATAAGGTATCTAATATATGACAGTAGGATGCACTTTGGTATAATTATACAAGCATGGAATATATCTCATTCTAATTAGGACCTCAATTTTGTTAATTTAATTGATGATCTCTTCACTGTGGTAGATTCTTATATGCACTACCTAGGAAAGTTATGTCCAGTTAATTCTTCTTATTGAAAATTCTCATAATTATATAAATTATTTCAATAATTATACATTAGTAAAGAATAACTTTAAAGCTCTTAAAACAGCTGGGAGAAGAGAAGAAGTCTAGAAAATGTCAGGTATCAAGGAAAAAAAAGTTGTATAATAGAGGGGGAAGTTTGCAGTATCCATTTAAATGAGCCTATGATTGTCTGTAATAATAGCACTCTGCCATGTCATGAAAAATTAGTTTGTTTTTATTTGATCACAAACTTAAATTTATTCTAGTGTTTTAGTGTGTATTCATATACTTGGAATTTTTAAAATTACAAAATTCAGTGTATCTACATGAAAGCAAATACTAGTAATAAAAACTTCTATTATCAAATTCTGTGTTCTTTCTCAAGGATTAGGCCTGCATAAGGTAGAACTCTAAAAATACAAGATCAACTAAAATATTGGCATTCCAGATTGATGTTGGATATAAAGAAACAACGTTTTATGATATATGAAATACTAAACTGAATGCTTGGCCTATGGTTGTGTATGCTAATAACACTATGCCAAACCATGAAAAAATAGTATGTTTTATTTTATTACAAACTTAAGTTTATTCTACTATTTTGCTATCCCCCTGCATGACTAGTATATTCTTTAAAATTTAAATTAACCTCCATTGAATATCTAAGCTGTAGTAAAGAGCAAGGTAAAGTAATTTTTATATAGTAAACCAAGAAACATTTTAAAGGATGTAATGTCACTTATTTTATGTAAATGTATATTACACCTTTTATATGAGGTTACTACACAAAATAAGATAATATTAGACAGAAGTTTTATCAGAAGAGTTTGTGAGCTTGGGAATTGCCAAAAGAGGTTTTGAAATATTTCTAGTTCTAAAAAGTAATGCAAAGCTAGAATATACCAAACTTTTAAATTATTATACCTTGTGAATATTTATGCTGGAAAAATTATTCATGTAAGACAATAATATTTGAGATATTATACATTTTAATAATACTATCAATTTAAAATGATATAATGAGAATTCATATAAATTATTGTACTATGAAAGTACTGTAGTACTAAAGAAGTACTGTAGCACATTAGGAATAAATACCTGTGTCTCATTTATGAAGCAGCAAAAGTCAGACGTCAAAATAAATTCCTTCAGAGCCTCCACTGCTTCCTCTTCCACTCAGATTTGGAACTGAGACTTCCAAGATGAGGTTATATGGGAGAGAGAGCTTTAGCTCTTCTCTCAATAGACTGGTAATTTTGACATTGCATCTGAAGTCTGACAGAACCTGTCTTATTCAGAGGGCATTTCTAAATAAAAGATTAATATTCCTTTCATTATCAAACAAGGGTAATAAGCAGTATCTAGATGAAAACTTTTTTTTGTTTCTAGCTCTCATTTTCTAAGATCAGAGTAGCCTGGGTTGCTGTTGGCACAGCAGTCATAGCAAAAAAATCTAAAGGCTCTTACATGTACCCCAAATAGTTATGGTCTTACATAAAATAACTGAACTAACCAAACCAATGTTATTTGTGCATGGAAATACAAATTTTTCAGATCTGTCTAATGAAGCATCTCCAGATAGGAATGAGTTTTGATGTCTAAATACTTTGATTGTGAGAAGAAAATATGGAGAGGATTGTGGGATATTTTGTCCTAGAAACAAAGCCAGGAAGGTAGCAATGGTGGGAGGTTAGAAGAAAGCAGAAGAGAAAATGAGGAAGAAAAGAAAGAACTCATGAGAGATGAGGTAGTTGTGGTTGATTTGGAGGTAGGGTTTCTCCAAGTTTCTTAGGGCCTTGCTAAGTTGCTGAGTCCAGCCTTGAACATGTGATCTTCCTGTTTCCCGTCAGCCTCCCAATCTGCTGTAATAACATTTGTGCACAATAATTCCAGGCTACGCAGTTGTTTAAGTATTGGAAAAACATAATCTAGAATAGCCAGCATTATAGCATGTTACAAGATAGATTCAGTACCCCAAAGACCTCCAATTTTTATACTTTCCTAGTTGTCCTGAGTCTCTAGCAATAAAAAATCTTGTTATTGTCTGTTGTCTAGCCTTACCCAGAGTGCTATATACTCAGAATAACAGATGTGGCATTTTTTCCCAGCTGTTTTCCTAAACAAGATGTGTTTAAAATGCCTGCTCATCTTTCATGTTTGTTTGCTTATTAATGTTTTCTGGCTCAATTATGTTTCAATTCATTGATGAGTTCATTTTTTGATTAATAATATATAAACAATTACTGAAGGATAACTTTATTGCTTTATGTTCTTGCAAAATATCAATAAATAAATTACAGTGTGAGTGTGTGTGTGTGTGTGTGTGTGTGTGTGTGTATGATACTGAGGATGAAACCTGAGTTCTCATGCTTGCTTGGCAAGTGCTCTACCAATGAGCCATGCCGAAGCCAAGTGCCAATGACTCGGCTTGGCACAGAATCACGAGCCACCACACAGCTCTGTAGGTTCAAACAGCAATTCTTTATTCCGGATCTCACACCAGCCTCCACACACGTTCAGGGGCAGTCTCGTTCTGCCGCACACTTCACCTACTCCACGAGGCTTTTTCCAAAATCCCATTTGAATCTCACGAGAACTCAACGGGAACAAGCAACAGGAACACCCTAATCCCAGCAGCAATAATCTTCAACCTCAACTTCCCTAAAACCCATATTCTTAAACCGGGAAACGCCTTAAACCGGGAACACCCTAAGCCCAAGGACCGGGATACTTCCTCAAACCTGCAGGATACTTCCTCAAACCTGGATCCACCCTCGATCACCTTGAGCAGGGTCATCTTTCTCAAACACACAAGCAAGGTCGCAGCAAATTTCCAAGGCAAGTCCATTTAACATGGGGTACACTGGCAAGGATTACGATGCGTCAATACCTACTTGGTAATGGCCCTCAGCATCTCCCCCCTTCTGATTAATTAAACAACAAGCAATGTGGCTTAGGACCGTGCCTGGTAGGTTGTCCAATTCAACATGTGGTTCTTACCCGTCATGGGAGAGCTGACCTTTGGGCGTCAACTTCCTGTCTTAGGTTGAATCCACTGCAACCAGATCAACCCGTCACTGACTACCGGTCCAGCATTCAGCCATGCTTGTGGATAGGCCTAAGCACCAGTGGGGGGGTGAGGTTCTTGCCTCACCTCTGTTGGCCCCCAAATTTTAGACCATCACTAGTAGAAGGGAGGAAGACACAGAAATGCCAAGACACCAAGCCAATTGACGGCTCCTTTGGAAAAATTGCGTCACTGTGACACCATCAGCAAAGATGCCAGTGTTACCACAATTAACATGGGGTGCGCTGGCAAGGAAATTGCATCACTGGTGACACCATCAGCAAAAATATGCCAGCAGTACCACAATTCGCTGCACCAGACGATAGTTCACAATGCATGCAACTGATATATAGTCCAGGCAAGTTCTGCAGGCAGTTCAAAGTGGAAGAGTCTATCAATATGTCCATTTCCTCCCAAAGTAAATCAAGTCCTTGATTGAGCATTACTTGTTGAGTTATATTCATTGATGCATCAGTTTATACAGTTTACTGTGATCATAGAAGCTGTAGTTTGGTTTTCTTAGTCTTCACAGGCACTGGGATGGAGATGGGAATTCTGGCAATGATGTTAAAGAGACATTATCCTGAACAGAATTATTAAATATAATGAAAAGGAAAAGTGAAAGTAAACAAACAGATCTGTTAATCACTTTTAAAAACAATAGCAAGCAAACAGATCTGTTAACCACCTTTGAAAACAATCATTAACAGCTGTTTACCTAATTTAGATTAAACCACTTAAATCACGTGAATAAAAAAAAAAAATTCGGATCCATTTTTTCATGAGCGCTCCTCAAATAAAAATATGGACATACACACATACTGACATGCAACACAAAACAGTACACACATAACATACAACACATAAGACAATAATAAGTAAAGGCCTTGTAGCTATACCTAAGTGAAATCTCCATTGCAATGTTTAAAAACTCCACAGTCAAAAAATAAAACACAGTCAAAAAACAAAACTGATCAGAAAAACATTAACCTAGGTTTGTATGAGCTCAAAAAATAAAATAGAACTTTATGATGTGGGAAAAATGCAATAATAAAATAGATATTGAAAAAAAGCACCGTGGTTAATCACTGTCGCAGATGTAAGAATAGCCAAGCTGGAGCTCTGGATATCAGCTGTTATGGATTTCAGTCAAATCATCTTCTTTTTCTGTAGAAATTGTTTTGGTTAACCTCTCTGGAATCCAAATCGGCTGCTGTTCTCCCTGTGGGAACACACAAACGGAACCCCGACTCCAGACAATAACTGGGTCGGGACCTTTCCATTGTCCTGTTAGAATATCTTTCCAAAGTACCTTAGGCTTATGTACATTTTTCGGATACATATGTCTTTCCGCAGCACTAAGTCCTGATGAATCCAAATTTAGAAAGTTTAGAGTAAAAAGGGTTATTTTAAGTTTATCTTTGGGGGATATATACCCCTTTCCAATTCCCTCTTTTTGCTTTAATAAGTACGTTTTAATAGTTTGATGAGCTCTTTCAACTATGCCTTGTCCCTGTGGGTTGTATGGGATTCCTGTTATATGAGTAATACCAAAGGATGAGCAAAATTGTTTAAAAGAGTTAGAAGTGTAACCAGGACCATTATCAGTTTTTAACTGTTTAGGAACACCCACAGTGGCAAAATTTTGTAAGCAATGAGCTATAACATCTTTAGTTTTTTCTCCGGCATGAAGGGAGCCCATCAAAAATCCGGAAGAAGTATCAACTGTAACATGTAAATATTTTAATTTTCTAAATTCTGGCAAGTGTGTGACGTCCATCTGCCAAATATGGTTAGGTATCAGTCCTCTAGGATTGACTCCAAGATTAACTTGTGGTAAAAAGGTCACACAATTTTGACATTGTTTTATTATATGCCTGGCTTGTTCCTTAGTTATTTTAAAACGCTTTTGTAAAGTATTAGCATTAACATGAAACCTTTTATGAAAATTTGTAGCTTCTTCTACAGTAGAAAAAATATGTATATCATGTGTAGTTTTATCTGCTAAATCATTGCCCAAACTAAGGGCTCCAGGCAATCCTGTATGTGCCCTGATATGTCCTATAAAGAATGGATCTTTTCTATCCCAGATTAGACTTTGTATAGTGGAAAACAAAGAGAAAACAGTAGAGGAAGGGGAAATCCTACCAGCATCTTCAAGGGATATAATAGCGTTAACTATATACTGACTATCAGAAAATAAATTAAATACAGAATCTTTGAACATCAGGAAAGCTTGTAAAACTGCATTAAGCTCTACCTTTTGAGCTGATTGTTTGGGAACTAAAAATGTAAAAGTTTGATCAGGGGTAACTACTGCAGCTGTACCATTATTAGACCCATCAGTGAATATATTTGGAGCATTCACGATAGGTGTTTTTCTTGTCATTTTAGGAAAAACTACAGGATGCTTAGACCAAAAAGACAACAAAGGATTAGATGGTAAATGATTATCAAATGAAACATTTGATTTACACATGATTATTGCCCATGTATTTAACTCATTAGCTAACTCATCAATTTGCTCCATAGTATATGGAGTAATAATTTTATTGGGAGAAATTCCAAACACTCCCTTTGCTGCTTTTATTCCTTTGAGTATTAATTGTCCTACAGCCTCAGGATACCTAGTAAGAATAGTGTTAGGAGAGTAAGATAAATGTATCCACAATAATGGACCTTCCTGCCAAAATACTCCTGTAGGAATATTTTTTGTTGGTAGTACGATAAATAATAAAGGCAAACTTATATCAATTCTATCTAAATGCATATTTTCCATATATGTTTCAATAATTTTTAATGCCTTTCTAGCTTTAGGAGTTAGCATTCGGGGTGAATTTGGATCTGATGGACCTTTTAGAATATCAAATAAAGGTCCCAACTCTCCTGTTGGTATGCCTAGATAAGGCCTTATCCAATTTATATCTCCCAACAACTTTTGAAAGTCATTAAGTGATTTGAGTTGATCTACTCGTATTTGAATTTTAGGTGGACGGACCATGGTTGAGGATAATAGAACTCCTAAATAATTAATTGGAAAATTTAATTGTACCTTATCTATTCCTATCTCTAGATTATAATTTTTTAACAAGTTTGTAAGTGTGGCATAACATTCCAGCAATGTGTTTTTATCTTTATGTGCTAATAATACATCATCCATATAGTGAAATATTTTTAGTTCAGGATTTTGAATTCTAAGTGGCTGGATTGCTTTATTAACATATATTTGACACATAGTCGGACTGTTAGCCATTCCTTGAGGGAGTACTTTCCATTCATATCTCTCATCAGGACCTTCATGATTTAATGCAGGGATAGTAAATGCAAAACGTGGACTATCCTCGGGATGAATTGGAATCGAAAAAAAGCAATCTTTAATGTCTATAGCTAAAACATGCCACGTTTTTGGTAAAGCAGACAATTGAGGAATCCCTGATTGAGCAGGTCCCATAATAACCATCTCATTATTAATTGCTCTTAAATCTTGTAATAATCTCCATTTACCCGATTTCTTTTTGATGACAAAAATGGGAGTATTATGGGGAGATACAGAAGGTTGTAAATGTCCTTCCGCTAATTGTTGTTTGACCAGATCATGGGCTACTTGTATCTTTTCTTTAGTCAGGGGCCACTGAGGAACCCACACTGGTCTTTCTGATTTCCAAGTAATTTTAATTGTCTCAGTGGCCCTTTCTGAAAATCCAACCCATGTCTGTCTGTTCCTTGATCTATTTGAATTGGTGCTGCTATACCTTGCTCTTGTTTTCCTAATCTTTTTTCTTTCCTGATACCTTGTCTAGCCCTAGTAGTGGGCGCATTAGGATTGATGTTATTTGTTAACATCAAACCTAGTTGATCTAGGACATCTCGTCCCCATAAATTAATAGGAAGGTGATCCAAAACATATGGCTGTATAGTTCCTTCACATCCTTCAGGATCCTTCCAATCTAATACCATAGCACTTCTATGGGGATTAGTCGCCACTCCTAGGCCTCGAAGCGTTTGAGTGGCTTGTTGTAATGGCCAATGTTTTGGCCATTCTTGAAGAGATATGATGCTAAGGTCAGCACCTGTGTCCAGCAGGCCATTAAACTCACGACCCTGAATATTTAGTTTTAGCATTGGGCGAGAATCTAAATTTAAAGACAACATAGCCCAATCTACACCTGTGGAGCCTAATCCCCTGGAACCTCTTTCTACATTAAGACTAGAGAACTTATTATGTAGGCTGGGTATTATTAACAACTGTGCTATTCTATCTCCAGGTGAAATTACTGATATACCTCCTGGAGAACTAGCTATAATTTTTATTTCACCTACATAATCGGGATCAATTACCCCAGGACTTATCATAAGTCCTTTTAATGTAGATGAACTACGTCCCAATAATAAGCCTACTGTTCCTTGGGGAAGAGGTCCTTTTATTCCTGTAGGAATGATTTGAACTCCCATCTCTGGAGTTAATACTGCTCTGGCAGAGGCGCAGATGTCCAACCCTGCGCTCCCTCGGGTTTGTCTGATGAGGGATTTAATGGACAATGTGTCCTGGGCACCACCCTTATGGGGTTGCTGGGTTCCTCCACTGCCCCGTATATTTGTGGTTTTGGGCCCCGGAGCATTGGGCCCCCCTGTCCGTTTTTTGGCAATGAAGCCTGATGCCTTTCTCCACGATATCTTGGGTAAATACCTGATCCTTCTCCGTTTTTTGATAAGGGAGTACCTTCTATGGTGGTTTGAGAACGGCATTCATTAGCCCAATGTCTCCCTCTACGGCATCGTGGGCAAATACCCGGTATTCTATTCCTTTGATTTCTAGTTTTGTTAAAACCTCCTCTTATGGGGCAACTCCTTTTAAAATGTCCTGTTTGTTCACAATTATAGCATGTTTCTGGCCTGGCATCTAAAGCCTGTTTTACTGCAGCTGCCATGACTTGCCATTGTTCATTAACATCTCTACATAATTTAATATATGTGTTTAAATCTTCATGCCTCCATGGTCTAATAACCTCTCTGCAGCAACGATTTGCTTGGTCATAAGCCAATTGTTTTATTAATGGCATTGCTTGTTCTGTGTCACCAAAAATTTTGGCGGCCGTTTGAATAAGCCTATCTACAAAGTCAGCGTAAGGTTCATTAGGTCTCTGTAATACCTTAGATAGCTGACCTTGTAAATCTCCATGTCCTTGTAAAGTCTTCCATGCCCTAACTGCGTCTGCAGCAATCTGTGCATATACAGCAGGATCATATTCCATTTGTTGCCGCTGACCCTCATAATCTCCTTTTCCTAGCAGCATCTCTAGATTTCTTTGAGGGTAACCGGCTGCTGCATTTCGTCTAGCTGTCTCCCTGCAAAATTCCTCATTGGCAACCTTCCATAACAAATATTGTCCTCCATTTAGCACAGATTTACACATGCTAGCCCAATCTGCTGGCGTCATGTCCAAGTTAGTAATGGACTCCACCATGCTTACTGTGAAAGGGGCTTGAGGACCATAGGTTGTTACAGCCTCCTTTAACTGCTTCACTGTTTTAAATTCTAAAGCACGGTGAATTCGCTGCCCTCCTACCTGTTCAAATACAGGGCATGCTAATCTTTGAGGTCCTGTCTCAGGATCCCATCTATCAACTACGATGGGGTTTGAGGGCCATTCAGCTGTCTCCATCGGCGGGGCTGATGGTTGAATTACACCCTCTGGTAATAAAACGGAGTTAGTAACAGCCTTTTGTTGTGGCCTTTTTCCTAATAACCCCTTTTCCTTTAAATTTTCTTCCTCTCTCTGACTAGCTCGAGAGACCTTCTCTTTTCCTTGATCTAAAATGTCTTTCTCCATGGTCTGAACCTCTAACAATTTACTTAACAACTTTTCGGTTTCTTTTTTACTAATTTCTAATCTTCTATAAAGATAACGCAACCCAATAAGATAACATAAGAAAAAACCGCAACTGAATGAAACAAAAACTGAATAAAAATTCGCTGTATCAATTTTCTCTTTCTCGGGGCTAACAAACTTCAAACCTTGAGCGAACCATTTTTCCCAGTTTGCCTGAGAAATTTCTAGGGACAGGCAACTTGAAACAAAAACGAAATAAGTCAAAACAAGAACACATTGTTTTTGGAAATGGTCACCCATTCTCTCGCCTTCCCTCAGGGGCGAGCAATTTACTCACCTCCAAATTTCAGATGTTCCCCGTACGGGCCACCAAATGCCGAAGCCAAGTGCCAATGACTCGGCTTGGCACAGAATCACGAGCCACCACACAGCTCTGTAGGTTCAAACAGCAATTCTTTATTCCGGATCTCACACCAGCCTCCACACACGTTCAGGGGCAGTCTGTTCTGCCGCACACTTCACCTACTCCACGAGGCTTTTTCCAAAATCCCATTTGAATCTCACGAGAACTCAACGGGAACAAGCAACAGGAACACCCTAATCCCAGCAGCAATAATCTTCAACCTCAACTTCCCTAAAACCCATATTCTTAAACCGGGAAACGCCTTAAACCGGGAACACCCTAAGCCCAAGGACTGGGATACTTCCTCAAACCTGCAGGATACTTCCTCAAACCTGGATCCACCCTCGATCACCTTGAGCAGGGTCATCTTTCTCAAACACACAAGCAAGGTCGCAGCAAATTTCCAAGGCAAGTCCATTTAACATGGGGTACACTGGCAAGGATTACGATGCGTCAATACCTACTTGGTAATGGCCCTCAGCAGAGCCACATTCCCAATCAAAAAAAAAATCATCAACCTTTGCATGCAGAATTTTGTGTGGACTCCAGCTTTCAACTCCAATAAATAAATTCCTAGTATGATGTCTGTAGATATATGGTAAGAATATAGCTTAAAGCAATTGCCAAACTCTATTTCCAGGTTGGCTGTACAATTTTGTGATTCCCTTAGCCATCAATAAGAGTTGCTCTTGTTCCTCTTCCTTTGCCCAGCAGTTTGTATTGTCAGATTTTGGAATTTCAGCCATGCTTATGGGTGCATTACTTGCAATCCAATGTGATCCATGATGTTTAACATGTTTTCCTGTTCTTGTTTGTCATCTATATTTGTTGGTATATCTCCTCAGATCTTTCATTAATTAAAAAAATAAGTAAAAATGACATACAATAAACTACATACATTGAATTATCAATACATTGAGTTTTTGTATATTTATATCTGCATAAAACCATCACCACAATCAAGAGAGTAAACATTGACATCACATCCAACGAGTTCCTTGTGTCCTTTGGAAATCCTGCCTCTTTCTTCCTCCTTTATATAGAAACAACCCAGAACAAAATTTTTATCATCATAGAAGAAAGAATAATTTGGAATTTATATAAGTACTCATATCCCTGGTCTCCATAGAGGGTGAACTTTGGAAAATCTTCCCTAATTTAGTCATCAGTAAAAGCATGACTCTGCCTATCATGGTGGCACAGGACTGTAATTCAGGTGGCTCAGGAGGCTGAGGCAGGAGAATGATAAGTTCAAGGCCAGCCTCAGCAGCTTTGTGAGTCCCTGAACAACTTATCAAGAGGCCGTATCAATGGGAAAAATATAAAGAGCTCTGGATTGTCTTATTAGTTAAGCAACCATAGGTCAATCACTGATAGTAAATTAATATAAAAAGTGAGAATGTCTCTGAGCATAATGTCAGATCTTAGAGAAAGGTAAGGATTATATAAAGAAACTGGAATATGTCTTGATATATAGTAGGCTTCAAATTCCTGGAGTTACCAGCCAAGATTTAAGTCAGAGATACAGAATACATAAGGCAATGTATAGATTCCCAGTGCCTTTGTTTCACCAAGAGCTGGTATTCTCTACAATTAAGTAGACTTTTTTTCCTGTCATTATTTTCTGGGCTTTTTGTTGTTGTTGTTTTTTATTTGTTTCTTTGATTTTGATTTTATAGTCTGATAATAGTGATTCATATTATTGCCATTGAATACTTTTATCTTCTTCCTAATTTTTTCTTCACTGCAACAAACCATGTATCCATTAAGTAAACACTTTTCTTCCTGCCCTCGCAGGCCTGGAAACCAGCACTTCATTTGGGTCTGTGAGTTTACATATCCTTGATAGTTCACTTGAATGAAATTATGCCATATATATATATATATATATATATATATATATATATATATATATTTTTTTTTTTTTTTCACACGGCTTTGTTTACTGAGTTTAATATTTTTGAGATTTATCTATGTTGTAGCATGTATCAACATTGCTTAGTTTACATGGCATATACACATATGCATAGCACATCTTGAGAAAACACTCTTTGGTTCAAGGATTTGGATTGTTCTCACTTTTGGCTACCATAAATGGTGCTGCCATAAACATAATGTGCAAGTGTTTGTATGTACATTTTCAGGGCATTTAGGTATATAACTGAGAGTAGACTTGGTAGGTCATGTGATAATTATATGGTGAATTACTGAAACATTGAAAGTTTCAGTATACACTGTATACTGTATACACTGTATGCCATATTACATTTCCCAGAAATTTATTGGAATGCCAATTTCTTTAAATTACCACCAACTGTTATTATTTTATTTTATTTTTGTATTTGTTTCTTAAATTGAGCTGTCCTGGTGGGCTTAATGTGATATCTCACTCTTGTTTCAATTTCTTTATTTGTTACATAGGGAGCTGAGGATGTAGCTGAGTGGCAAAGTACATGCTTAGCATGTTTCAGGCAGGTTATGTCTCCAAGTCCTACTACCAGAAAACAAGGCTATAGGGATGTGGACTCAGGGACACTTTACTTCTGAATATTCCCCATTTTTTTTTTTTTTTTTTTTACCTGAGAAAGTGTCTCTCAAAATTTTGAGGGTTGGCCACCAACTTGCAATTCTGCTGACCTAGCTTCTCAAGTCAACTGAGGATATAGGTGGGGCACATGCACACATTACTGCTGAAATATTTTTAGAGAGAGGGCACTATGTAGCAACTTTTTGAAAATAAGAATGACAGTGTACTTTAAATAGGACTTCACTAAAAGAATTAATAAGAAATTGAAATTAGGAAGAAAGAAAACAACTATAGCATACTGGTGTCACATAAAAAATAAGTAGAAACTGAATAAAGGCACAAACAAGATGAAGACAAAGGAAGAAATAACTCACAAGGCCCTTCAAAGCCATAGAGGTTACTGTGATCTGATATAAAATTTTTGATTATTTACAATCATTATTTTTTGTACAAGAAAATAAATTTAAAGTGGGTTGAACACAGAACTGCATCCCCAGCCTTTTTTTGTTTTTCCTTTGGGACAGGGTCTTGCTAAATTACCCAGAGTGACCTCAAACTTACAGTGTTCCTGCCTCAGGCTACTGAGTAGCTTGACCTACAGGTGTGCTCCAGATGCCTGGTTGCTACAATAAATTGTGAAATGACTATAGACAAAAAGTTCTACCTGAAGTAGACCTTTATTTAAAAATAATTTTAAGATGTAAAACATAGGGAAAAAAGTATTAATGTCTGAAATATAAAATTAAAAAAAAAACTGTAAAAATTCATATATGCAAATCAAGACACTGATATAGATATATGGTAAAATTGTACACATGTCCTTATTAGTGATGTAGATTACTTACAAAAAAATGGAAGCCTATGAAAGTACTTAATAAATATTTTTCATTTAGGGATATATATATATATATATATATATATCATATATATGATAAAATTGTTTTAATGAGAGTAGAAAAGGTGCTTTAGATCAATTGTAACAGAAGCTGACTTGTTTCTCCATTTGGTTTGAGAAACTTTTATTATTTGAGTGTCAGCATTGATCAGCACTACATGACTGAGCATGCCATAGCCATTGGTGACAAAATTGTGGATGCTCACAAAGATGGGGTCATTTCTCCACATCATTCTTATGAACAGTGGCATGATTCTATATGTACAGTACAGGATGTCAAAACAGCTAATGAACAGCAGGATGGTTAGAGTAGCTATTTATTTTTTCTGAGGAGCTGCTTAGAGAAAACCTAGAGCTATGAAGGGACATGCATAATTGTTTATGCCTCTATAAGAGAAATATCATTTATCCACTGGAAAGAACCATAAGGTCCACAAAGAAAATAACTCTTAAAAACATCATAATGAGATAGAGGCTTCTGTGGATGTAATTCATGGTAGAAAAGTACATTAATCATTGAAAAAGAGAATACCAGGCTGGATCTTATTGGGTGTGGCTACAATATAGAAAAGGAGGTGGTTATAAGTGGACATGGTGAGGATCCATAAGGAAACATTTAACCACAGGATGGTGTTTGTGGATTTAAACTTGAAGTCGGCCAAGCTGAGAAAGTGGGTCTGATGGTGATAGCCTGAAGCATGTAGAGGATACAAAGACAAGTGCTTTGCATTTGAAGTCACCTGGAATGTCCTGTACTTCCCAAGTATCTTTAAATACAAAAAGCCCTATTGTTAGGAGCATGAGGATGTGTGTGGGGAGGTCACTGAGCCTAGCCTTGTAACAAAAAAGGACATAGGGAATATGGAGGCAAAGCAGAAATTTGTTTGCTGTGATTCTAAATTAAGCTTGGGTATAGAAGGCATCATTTCTATGGCAATATAACTGAAACATTGGCTCATCTTCATGGCAATGTTGGAGTAAATGATTTGTTTTTAGAAAAAAAATCTGGAGCGTTTGACATTACTAACATTTTTATTAACATGTTTCCTGTCTTCATCTCACCCTTTAAGTCACTAGAACATTTTACTTAGATATTTTTATTTCAATTGGACAGGCAGTGATTTCCCTCTTCAATGTCAAGTCAAGGTATGGGTTTTGGCTAGTGGCAGAGGACTGGGCTAGAATTCAGGAAGCCCTGCTGTCATGACAGCACTGAAGTAATTAAATTAGTAAAAAAAACAATTCCACTCAGCTTCACTTATTCCTCCAAATCATGATTTTGTATATCTCAGCTGAGTTGCAAACTTGTAGTAACAACTTTGCTTTCTTTTATATTATAAATTATCTAATTTAATTGGTATCATTTATTTAACTTTATTTGTTTTTCATGAAGGCTTTCTACAAGGGAAGACACTTTTCTATCTGAATTTGTATGTTCAGATTCCAGAACAGACACATTGGTTAATTAGGACTGTTGGTTTCCATGTTAGACCTGTGGAAATAATAGCCTTCTAGGTAAACCATATCAGGAGCCCCAAATCTCATTGTTTATTGATGCAAATAAGAATTGTCAGGAATTTATTAGTATATATCTTTCTCCCTATGAGTAACTACTTTTATCTCATTAACATTGTGGATAAAATTGAATAATGATAATCATTTTTTTCATAGCATTGTTGGAGTAGGCAAGTGAACAAAAGAAAGAATTTAGAAAATGATTGACATAATTTAACACAGTACAGAATTGTTAATTATTCATATGTGATTTATTAGTATATAACTCTTACTTGGGAGAATTCTTATAATAAATAAAGATTTCACATCTTACAGAAACAATCTTTAACACTAATATCTTTTGCACATATTATTCATTGAAAACAAAATCAAATTGAGATTTTTTTTAATCTTTCAATTCCATCAAGAAGTACTTTCAGATGTTTTCAATACTTTCCAGAAAAAATAGACTACAGCTGCTATGGCCTCCTTCTCCATTAACAGTAGTACTAAAATGAACATTTTATGTTTACATTATTTCTCACTTGTGTATTAGATAAAATAGCTCCATCATCTAAATGAAACTGGGTCATTATTTACAGAAACCATCCCTCATGCTCTAAAATTTGTTTAGCTAACTAGAGGTAAGAACTTCTATTTTCAGAACTCCTTCAGGTCATCTTTTATATGTAGACCTCAGAGAACTGCATGTACATGGTGAAAATCACACTAAATAACAGGGTCATGACACCAATTCAGACACTTTTCTTAATATCTTTAATGAATGCCCTAAATGTTTTGATTTGTAAAAACACTATGGAAGTGGTCAAAACTGTGAAGAGATTTGACATGGAAAGTAAGAAACACAGAATTAATGATTTTTATGATCTACTGTCTTATTTTACCCAAATATATTTCTAATTGAAGGCAGAGTAATTAAGAGTCTCTATTCTTGACAAAAATTCATAAACCAGGGCAAAGCTATAGAAAGAAATACAGAGAAACACAGTGGTCTCAGCCCCAGGAAGTCCAGAGTCCCTGCCTGGATACAAAACAAGTACCACCTGAGCAGGATAAAAAGCAGGAGATATTGATATTTAAGTTGTGTTCAGTGATGAATTTGAAGCTGTATTCAATGATAAGTGAGCTAACATTATTTTTTGGTGTTGAGCTACTATCTAGGGTGTTTGTGTGTTTTCTGAAGTAAGGAAACAACAAAGAGTACTGCAGATTAGGACATAAAAAATTAGAAGGATTGCTGTCATAAATACCAGGTGAAGATGAGGTTAAAACCCAAATGGGGAATCTCAGGATGTTTAAGTAGAAATCAAAAAAGTACAACTTTAACCAAAAAAAAACTCATCAGTTCACTTGCCTCTGAGTAGATAGTGATGCAAATAAGTTCCACTACACTCTGTAAATGCAATTAAATATTTGATTCAAGGGAAATATATAATTCACACGTTGGTAGAAGGACCAAATTTCAACTTTTTAAGGTGCTGTTGGCATATACATGACTGAGGATGAAAAGTGGCAGTCCACCATGAGTAAGGTTTAGAAAACCTGGAAATCATATTAGACTTGTGGCTATTTTTTGGATGATGGTACAATATTCACTACCTCAGACTCATCTTAAAACATATTCACCGTGAAAGACACATGAGTGTTCAGGGATAGCCACTCAGCCACTGAGTCTCCTATGGGGAAACTCTCCCTGTTTCCCAAACTTAAGACATCCTTCCATGAAAGCCTGAATTTAGATATTTGGGAACCACACTGAGAAATATCTCTCACTACTATAATCCACTTACCATTTACTATTCCTTCAAATTCACACTATGTCATGAAGGCAAATCTTTACTTACCTTATATAAACACCCAAATATGAAGTCTGTGATTATTTCATGACTGGCTTGGTATTGTACCTGAATAATATTTTTGCAAAAGAGGTTTTCTTTTCTAATTTTTTTAAATTTATTTTTTAGTTTATAGGTGAACACAATAACTTTATATTTTTATCTTTATATGGTTCTGAGGATTAAATCCAGTGCCTTATGCATGAGAGGCACATGGTCTCCCTCTGAGCCACAATACCAGCCCTGTGAAGAAAGCTTTCAATTGAGATCATCTTCATTTGAGATTTGACAGGAAGGATTAGTGAGAAATCTTACAAGAAAAAAATTTTAAAATACTGATTTTTCTATAATAAATTGTTCATATTTATTTAAATATAGTGATATTCTAGCAAAGGAATAATTGTTTTTATTTATAAAGATTTTAGTAGTGTTATAGAAGCCCAATAACTTTACTATTTAAAGAGTTACAAAGTATGTAAAATCCTGGTATTAAATTTATATCTTTTTCCCATAATAATGCACTAGTAATAAATTACTCTAAAATAAAGGAACAGCTGAGAGAAGATGGAAATTCCAGAATTTTGTAAAGTGTCATGAAAAGATGATTTCTTATATATATGGAGATATGAACTGTGGGAAGACATGTCTCAGTTTTCTATATCAATGTCATTCTACCACAGCACAGAAAAATAATATATTTTATTTGGTTAAAAGTTTAAATTTATCCTTAAAATTTACTATCTACTTCTCCACATCCCTGTTTTTTGACTAATTTTTTTTTTTATAGCTGATATTTAATTCTGGGGTTATTTGCCTCTGAGCTCCATTCCCATTTCCTGTTTTTATTTTCTAAATTGATGCAAATTCCCAGTATGATGCTTAGAGGCTGGCTAAGTGTTGAGATTGGTCTCAAACTTCTAATCCTCCTGCCTTACCCTCCAGAATGGCTAGAATGACTGGCCTGTTTCATATTTCCCAGCCTTGGGACATTTTTGAATAAGCATAAAGGTGAATAAATTATATATATATATATATATATATATATATATATATATATATATATACATATTTTATTGAGAGAAAGATAAAGTAATTCCAATATAAGCTACCTTGGAATATTACAAAACAATAAAATGTCATTAGCTTCATGTAAATATACTACATATTTTATATGAAGTTAGAAGTAAAAATAATATCATATTATGTAGAAGTTTAAGGAGGTATATCTTTGAGAATATAAATTGCCAAAGAAGGATTTGAAACATTTTAAGTTCTAGAAATTTATGTGAAGGTAAAAATAACTGGCTGTTGAATTATTATTCCTTAAGAATTTGTATACTTTGAAAATCATTTATGTAAGATAATAATACTTATAATATTATAAATTACAATATTATAATAATAAAAATGAAATTTTATGTAAATAATAACTCTGCTAATATTCAAGGAAGTCCTGTAGCACTTTAAGACAAATACCTGTGTCCTGGTTATGATGTAGTAAGAGTTAGATTTTAAGATTTCTTCCTTAAGCTCCTAACTAGAGGCCTTCTTTGCCTTCTCTTCCACTCATATTTGGAGCTGAGGCTTCCAAGATGAGGTATCATGAAACACACAGAGTTAACTGATGACTCATAGACTGGTAGTGTTGGTGATGCATCTGAAGTCTGACAGTACCTGTCTTGGAGTAGGTAAAGAATGTGTCCTTAAAGAATAAACAAAACAAAACAAAACCTACTTCTTCCATCATCATACAATGGTAAATAAGCCCCATCTGGATAAAAACATTTGTGTGTGTGTGTGTGTGTGTGTGTGTGTGTGTGTGTGTAGCTCTCGTTTTGCAAAGCAAGAAACCTTCGATTTTTTTTTTTTTTTGAGGGGTGGTGTGGTTAATGATTATAGAAAACAGATCTTAGTTCTCTTTCGTTAAATTATTCCTATGCATTTTATTTTTACATGCAAATTAAAATAAAATTATTAACAAATTATGTTTATTTGCTCATTAATGGTTATATAGGAGATGATCTTATTAGTATTTATCTCATAATCTGTAATTTTGCTGAATTCATTATATATAATGATGAATTCATTATATATAATGATTATATAATATAATTCATTATATATAATGATCCTATAGGATCTGGTAGTGGTATTTTTTTTTTTACTCAGATACTTTGGGATATTTTATATGTGGGATCATGTCACCTGCAAACAGGGATAGTTTTACTACTCTCTATCAAATTTTCATTTCTCCTCTGTTTCTTTTTCTTGCCTAATTGATCTACCTAGAATTTTCAGTACAATGTTGCACAGCACAAGGGAAGTGGGGTATACCTATCCTCTTCCTTGTATTAGGGGAAAGATTTTAGTTTGTCATCATTCAGGAAGATGTCAGCTGTGGGTTTTTTATAAGTATGCTTTATTATGTTGAGAAGGTCCTTCTCTTTATCTAGTTTTCTAAGTTTCTTTTCTTTTTTTTTTTTTAACATGAAACCAATTAGTTTTTATTTTTTTTTAAGGATTAAAATAAGTTTATCAATTTATTTTTTTTTCTTTTTTTTTATTTTTATTGGTCATTCATAACATTACATAGTTCTTAATACATCATATTACACGGTTTGATTCAAGTGGATTATGAACTCCCGCTTTTACCCCGTATACAGATTGCTGTATCACATCAGTTTCCCTTCCATTGATTGACATATTGCCTTTCTAGTGTCTGATGTATTCTGCTGTCTGTCCTATTCTCTACTATCCCCCCTCCCCTCCCCTCCCCTCCCCTTTTCTCTCTCTACACCTTCTACTGTAAATCATTTCTTCCATTTGTATTAACTTGTCTTACCCCTCCTTTCCTCTTATATGACATTTTGTATAACCCTGAGGATCGCCTTCCATTTCCATACAATTTCCCTTCTCACTCCCTTTCCCTCCCACCTCTCATCCCTGTTTAATGTAAATCTTCTTCTCAAGCTCTTCGTCCCTACTCTGTCCTTGTTTACTCCCCTTATATCAAAGGAGTCATTTGGTATTTGTTTTTTTAAAGATTGACTAGCTTCACTTAGCATAATCTGCTCTAATGCCATCCATTTCCCTCCAAATTCTATGATTTTGTCATTTTTTAATGCAGAATAATACTCCATAGTATATAAATGCCACATTTTTTTTTATCCATTCATCTATTGAAGGGCATCTAGGCTGGTTCCACAGTCTTGCTATCGTGAATTGAGCTGCTATGAACATCGATGTAGCAGTGTCCCTGTAGCATGCTCTTGTTAGGGCTTTAGGGAATAGACCGAGAAGGGGAATAGCTGGGTCAAATGGTGGTTCCATTCCCAGCTTTCTGAGAAATCTCCATAATGCTTTCCAGATTGGCTGCACCAATTTGCAGTCCCACCAGCAATGAACAAGAGTGCCCTTTTCCCCGCATCCTCTCCAGCACTTATTGTTGTTTGACTTCCTAATGGCTGCCAGTCTTACTGGAGTGAGATGGTATCTTAGGGTAGTTTTGATTTGCATTTCTCTGACTGCTAGCGATGGTGAGCATTTTTTCATGTACTTGTTGATTGATTGTATGTACTCCTCTGAGAAGTGTCTGTTCAGGTCCTTGGCCCATTTATTGATTGGGTTATTTGTTGTCTTATTGTCTAATTTTTTGAGTTCTTTGTATATTCTGCTTATTAGGGCTCTATCTGAAGTGTGTGGAGTAAAGATTTGTTCCCAGGATGTAGGCTCCCTGTTTATCTCTCTTATTGTTTCTTTTGCTGAGAAAAAACTTTTTAGTTTGAGTAAGTCCCATTTGTTGATTCTATTTGTTAATTCTAGCGCTATGGGTGTCCTATTGAGGAATTTGGAGCCCGATCCCACAGCGTGTAGATCATAACCAACTTTTTCTTCTATCAGATGCCATGTCTCTGATTTAATATCAAGCTCCTTGATCCATTTTGAGTTAACTTTTGTGCACGGCGAGAGATAGGGATTCAGATTCATTTTGGTGCAAATGGATTTCCAGTTTTCCCAGCACCATTTGTTGAAGATGCTATCCTTCCTCCATTGCATGCTTTTAGCCCCTTTATCAAAAATAAGATAGTTGTAGTTTTGTGGATTGGTTACTGTGTCCTCTATTCTGTACCATTGGTCCACCCTCCTGTTTTGGTACCAGTACCATGCTGTTTTTTCTAAGTTTCTTAAAAAGGAATTATTAACAAGTCTTTAATTTTTTCAAATACCTTTTCCATATCAATTGAAATGATTGTTGAGGGTTTTTTTGTACATTAATTTAGTACATTACATTTATTGATGTTCTAATATTTTATGATCATTGCATTAATAGAATAAATTTCATTTGGTAAATATTTATTTCTCAAATTTTATAGTTCACATTAATCTTGGTTTTGAATATTTTATGAATTTTGGAAAACATATAATTATATTATCTTTTTCTTACTTCGTTATCAGACTAATTCTGCTTTATAAGATCAAATAGAAATTATACCCTACTACTTTTCATTTGAACGAGTTTGAGAGGCGTTGATGTTAATTCTTCCAATGTTTAATAGGTTTGACCAATAATCCCATGCAGTATTGGACTCTTTCTTTTTTAGAAATTTATTGAAAATTTTTTGGATTTTTACAATTCTTACATATCTGTTCAGATTTTTTATATTTTTTTTCACATAACTTAGAGCATAATGGGTATTGAGATCAGGATCATTTTACCACTGAGCTTCAAACAAGCCATTTTAATTTTTATTTTTGAGACAGGGTTTCACTAAGCTGTCAAAGATGTCCTGAGTCTTCCCATCCTCCTGTCTTAGCTTCCTGAGTTGCTGCAATTACAAGTGTGTACCACAGGTTCTTGCTCAATTTATTATTTTTTTTTTCTAAAAGTCAATTTTGGTAATTTACATGTTTCTAGGGCAATGTCCTTTTATTCATTTCTGATTTTAGTTTATTTGCATCTGTCTTTTTGTTCCAGTGTGTTTAGGTAAAATTTCATAAACTTGGCTGACATTTTCAAAGAGTTTAATTTTGGTTTTGTGCTTTTCCTTTTCAGTTTTTTTTTCTACCTGTGTTATTTCTCTCTACTCTAATCTTTACTATTTTCTTCCTTTGGCTAAAATTGGGTTCATTTGCCTCTATTTTTAAAATTCCTTGAGGTATAAAATATTATTATTTTGATATTTTTCTTCGATTTAATGTAGGCTTTCACAGTTAAATAATAGTAAGTGGATCGTATTAACATTATGTAATGACCTTGTCTCTAGAGAGATTTTTAAATATATATTTTAGTTGTGGATGACCACAATACCTCTACCTTATTTGTTTTTATGTGCTGAGTTTCAAACTCATGTGAGGCAAACACTCTACCATTGAGCTTCAACCCCAGACTGAGAGATAGTTTTTGACTTAAAGTCTACTTTGTGTGATGTAGGTATATTCTACTCTTATTTATATGTGGAAACCTGAGTACATTGCTTATGTTCACATTATTTAAGCACTAAATACTAAGTAGTTTATGCACTCTTCCCCAAAACAAACAAACAAAAAAGCAAAAAACAACAAACCTCTGTCTGTTCATTGGGTACTCATGCCCTCTATCTACTAGACAAGTAAACCTGGGCATGGAAAAAGTCAGTGGAACAAATTATTCCACAGTTAATCTAGAAACAAGATGTTATTTAAGTCCAAGTGGTGTAAGTTGACTCTGCCTCAGTTTGATAGTTGATATTCATTGCAGGGTGACCCAGCTGTGCACACAGACCCAGAAAGCCACAGGATTAGCTGCTTTCTTCCTGGCTATGTGCAAACAGATGGTCTGCTGCGTCTGGTGTCTTCAACATTTTCTACATAAAAATACACATTATGTAAACAGGGATGATTCAGTTTCCTTTTTTCCTATGCAGGTGCCTTTTTTTCTGTCTCTTACTGCTCTGAGTAGAACTTCCAATGGTACACTGAATAAGAGTGATTGGAACTAGTCACCTTGGCTTATTTGTGATCTTAAAGAAAATGATTTCAGCATTTCTTATTCAGCATTTCCCCAGTATAATGTTGACTATGTGGTTTTTTCTTATGTAGGTAGCATTTTGCATTGCTCTATATCTGTTTTAAGAGGTTATATTATCAAGAGCTGTTGAGTTATATTGAATGTCTATTATTGAGATATTCCATTGGTTTTTGTCTGTCATTCTTTTTATATAGTACTTTACATTATTGATTTGTTTATGTGTAACAACCATCCTTGCATTCTTACAGTCAATTTCATTTAGTTAGAGTGTATAATATCTTTTATGTGCTGTTAGGTTCAACTTGTTTGTATTTTGTTGAGAAATGTTGCATGTATTCTCATCAGGGGTTTTGAATTGAAATTTTCTTGTGTAGTTATCTGGTTTTGTTATGGGGATAATGATAAAAGCCAAGTTCAAGGACAAATTTATAAACAAAATAACAATTTTATTTAAAGAAAATCGAATTAAGGAAAGCATGCTTTTTAACACAAGATCCCAGGATCAGCTTAAACATAAGGACCTTGCCAGAGGATAATGAATGTTATATACAAAAGGCTACAAAAAATGGCAGCAGATACATTTCCATGTATATTTTATGCTTACCATCTCATTTCTTGTTGCACTTCACCTATAAAATATAAGCACAAAGATGAATTAATAATTGCATAAGGACCCTCTGAGCATGGAGCCATGTGTAAACACCCATGCAACTAGCTTTAGTGTCTGTCTCTCTCTCTCTCTCTCTCTCTTTCTCTCTCTCTTTCAAAAAAGAATATTTCCCATGAAATACACCCTCTTATCAAACTTTTAAGTGCTACAACATTGACAACTCTAGGCCTAATGATATACATGAAATTTTTAGAAGTAAACTGAAATGTTATATACATTGGCCAGAGTCCCATTCTGCAATAGCCTCTAGTAACCAGTACTGTACTATGCTCTGATTTCCTGAGTTTGACTCTTTTGGAAGCTTCTTTATTGGTAGATCTTCTAAACTGTGTCCTTCTCTGGCTCAATATTTTTCCTTAGCTAATAAGCTCCCATTTATTTTTATTGCCATTTTACACTATGTTTAAAGTCTGAATAATTTGTTACATGTTCTTCTGTCTTCCATTGTGAATGTTAGGAATCTTTACATCTTGCCTATTCGGGGTTATGCTGTCATGAGTCTGGAATGCCTATTATTCTCTATAAATCTTGATTACAGTTCTTTTTATACACATATTCTGAAGGGGATAGGCTGCTCTATTTTAAATTTCCACCAACATTATACAATTATTAAAATTCCCCATATTTTCTCTATTAAGCTTCATCATTTGTTTTTATTTATTCTTTGATAGCCTCCCTAGTGAGTATGAGATTATATATCATTATGGGTTTTATTATTTGTTCTTTTATTGACAAAATATATTTATATATATTTGTGGGCTACAATGAGGAGTTATTGCTACCTCATGTGGGCCGAGTGTCCCTAGGGAGTTTCTTGTCTAGGGTTTTTACATTCTGAACAAACAGTTGAAGAAGGTACACGAGTTTGGCAGGAAAACCCTAGGTTTACTGAAAGTAAAAATATACACTCTTTAAGAGCAGAATGAACTGAGCTGCAAAGTAGCTCAAGGACCCTTCTGCATATACAGTGGAGTTTGATTTTATTGGGTGGAACTAGTTCTTCTCATTCTTACCTGGGTGTACCTGTCATTGCTTGGCACCTGTGTTTACAGCTGAATTTAACATCATTTTTTCCCTAGTGTCCATGCATAAAGTTTTTACTCAAAGCCCAGAGAAACATTTAGTGGGAGAAATCCACAGCATTCATGATAATTTAAGTAGCAACAAGTTAACCTTACTTTCATCCTTTGGGCTAATGAAAAGTCCAAAATGGTAAACCACTCCTTCATGGTCTTGATTTCCCATTTTGGTCATCCTGATTCCTCCCTTTAGCCCATAAATGGCTTAGGTTTCCCTCAAAGAAAGAATGTAGATGGGGCTGAGGAACCCTAGTAATTCCCCATGCTTATCTGCCACCTAACACTGTGACAGGACAGATTCATTAATCAAGTTTGATTAGCACATTCCTCATGTTTTTTATATGCATATCCCTGCATATCTGCTCATACAGAGCAGCAACATTGCATTTTTGCTTTCTGTACATCTTCCCTAAGAAAATAATCTCTTCAGGTCATACATAATTGAGTTATTTATGCATTTATGTAGAATTCTACAGAAGAATTCATTTATTGTTGGGTATGTGGATAACTTGTCTCTAGGTGCTTTATTGAAGATCTTGGCCTTCCACCAATTTTTTGCATCCTTGCCAAAGTCTTTTTATGTGTATTTATTTTTCTTGAGCTCTTCGTTTTGTTCTGTTGAGTCACATATTTTTAGTTATTCTAGTATCAAAGTATTCCTTTTCTGAGAAAAAAACATATAAATATACCACATATGCTTTCCAAAAAAAAAAAAACAACAACGGAAGGACCTGTTTTCTACTTGAGACCAGATAGAGACTAGTTCCACTCTGGTTCTTCACCCTGGGAAGACAGGATGGAAGATATCTCTTTTGGTGCCATTATATCCTGGCTTATTGCAGGGTGTTCACCTGGGTAAAGTTATATTACTCTTATTGCCCTCCTCAATGCAACTCTGGCAAAGACAATCAACATAGGTAATAAATGATTGGATAAATATCATGGGGCACAGATTCAGGAGGAAATAAAATGCTGACACTGTTAGAACACTTCCTCCTCCTCAATCTGTTGCAAAGGTGACCAGCCTCCATGGAATTGTTTCTCCCTGCAGGGTGGTAAAGGAGTTGTTAATTAATGCCTACATTCCTGTCTGGATCACTCCACCATTGGCCCATCTTTTGGCCACTTGTCACCTAGGCAGAATTGGAGATAATGGACCATGAGTACAAAGGAATTCTAAAAAGTATATAAGGAGTAAAATACCTCCACACCCTTGGACAGCCTTTCCTGGGACTTCTTATTTCAGGAGAGGTCTATGTCTGTTCTAGAGAAGTGTATCTCTGTTCTATCCTTTTAAAAAACTTGCTTTTTACACTTTCCTCAGCATTTTAAGGTGTTCAACTTTCAACATCTGGAAAAATGAAACTTGCTCATGATTAATTCTAATGATGAGCTCACAAATATTTTATTGATTTTTGTTCTTCCATGGTACTGAAACCTCACTGTATTCTGAATTTCTAATAAAATTATCTTTGTCAATGAAATATTACATCAGTTTTATGTGTTGGGAGTGGACTGTGTTTGAAAATGTCCCACCAGCAGTGTGTGAATGTATTTTTCCCCACATCCTGGCCAGCACTTATTGTTGTTTGTCTTCATAATAGCTGCCATTCTGACTGAAGTGAGATATCTTAGAGTGGTTTTGATTTGTTAGAGATGATGAACATTCTTTTTATATATTTGTGGTTTGATTGTATATTCTTTTCTGATTAGTGACAGTTCAGTCCTTGGCCTATTTATTGATTTGGTTATTTAGGTATTTTGGTGCTTGAATTTTACAGTTTTTTTTTATATATACCCTAGAGTTTAGTGTTCTATCTGATGTGTGAGGAGTAAAAATTTGCTACCAGGATGTTGGCTCTCTATATACCTCACAGATTGTTTTTCTATTTGTGTGTTTGTTTGTTTGGTGAGGAAGAGGCTTTTTAGTTGAATCCATCCCATTTATTGATTTTTGGTTTTAATTATTTCTTAATGGTTTCTCAGACCTACATGTGTTGTAGAATTTAGAAGGTGTGAGTAAGAATATTGTGAAGTAAAGTTTCTAGTTCAGATAGAAAATGACAAGTGGCAGCAGCAGGTTGCTTTTCTCACCTAATTTTCAGTCACAGAATGTGTTGTGTCCTAGATAAATTTAGCAGCTGCTTCCTGTCCATCGGGAAATGTCACTCTGGTCAGAGCCATGCATTATGATTGGGTTAAGCAGGAATTGTTTTGAGATGATAGAATTTCCACAGACTTAAATGTGGACTTTTATAAGAGAGAACAACTTGCTCTCTCTTTTGTGTGCATAATGGCCTTATAGAATCAGCCCTGGTGGCAATATTTAATCTTGTTGTGTCAATAGTGTTTTAAGGTACACCAGTAAATTCTGAGATCACTGTGGTTCCATTTGTAGTGTGACTTTAGGGCAAGAATCAGAGAAATGGATCTGAATTCAAGGTTGATGCCTTAGATATCTGAAAAAATACACAGTGAGGTATGTTCTGAGCCTTCTTTTCTGTGGGCCAAGTGTAAAAGATAACCAGAGCAGGTTGAATGTAAATAATACTAAATTTTTATAATAAAATTTTGGCTTACCAGGTACAATAAGGTAAAAGCTTCTCATACATGGGGTCTATACAACAATAATATTCCAAAATTATTAATTTTTTTGATATTACCTATAATTCATGAAGAACTAAATTTACAAAAACATATGGCTAACACCAAGCTATGAGAACATAGTACACTCTCAAATATAGAAATAATTTTTTACAATTTAATTCTACATGAAACATGACAAAATATGTTATATGGATAACATTTATGTCCCCAAACATGACTGAATAACAGGCAAGCTCAATTGGGTTTACATACAACAACATACAAAAAATAAAATACAGATTTAAGCAAGAGACTACTAGTGGATATAGTATGGCTAAAGAGGAGGGAAAATTTATCTATAATCAGTTTGATTAAATTGCAGTAAGAGAATAAATCATTTTGAGCAAGTAAAACCTTTGAAAGAAAAAAGAGTCATAAACAGAGTTACCAATGATTATTAAATACCATTTGTATGCTGTGTGATACACTCTGAAATATTTCTGCAGGTTATATCTTAGTCAAATTGGGAAAAAATCCAGAAAGTTAAAAAAAAGAAACAAAAGAAATGTATTGTTCTTCTTTTAGAAAGCATTGCTCCTCTGGTTTTAGAAGCAAATGAAGGGATATAGAGAGTTTTATTGAGCTGGATAAGGTCACTTTACTAGTTACAGAAACTATCAAAAAATAGAACCCAGGTCCCCAAAATCTCAGTATAATGTATTTCAGCCTTGCTGGCTGCACAGGGAATTTTTGTTGAACAAAGAAATTCTTCTCTATGTACAACTTAAAGAACATTGCCGTTTTTAGCCAGTCTTTCCCATTAATAACAATGATGTCAGTTTCTTTGTCTTTGGCCAAAAAAATTACATGATCCCCAAGGACTTCTGGTTCATCCTCCATCTATCCTGCCACAACATCCCCCCAGTCAAGATCATATTAATCTTTTGGCTGCTCCATCAAAACACTTTATTCTATTAATCTTAAGATCAAACATATACTTCAGAGAAAAATATGATGCATGTTATAACTTAGTTTTACTCAGAAAAATAAGATATTTTTCATAAAGGATATAGTCCAAATGCTTTATCTTTGGAGTGCATTATAAAAATAAGAGGTAATTATAATGTGTATTGTGACCTTAGGCTATGGGTCCTAAAATAACCTTAAAATAATTTTTAAAAATAGGTCATGTTTATTTTCAATACAATTTTTAATATAGCAAACATCCAAATCAAATTGCACAGCAATCAGTGCTAGAGGAAACAAGAGAAAAACAGCTTTAGTTTGGTTTCTCATTTCAGCCTTTCAATACCTGCTGTTGATTACTTGTGGGTTCTACTTATAATTGACAAAAAATTGATTTTCTCATATAAAGTTGGTGAAATGGATGACAAAATCTCTTGCATTTTCTTCCTGGGCAATTCCTCCTACTTTGAACAAATGAACTCCAAATAAAACTATTTTTACTTTACATTCTAATTATGTTAGTTCTTAATGTGTCTAGCACCTTCCCACATGTGTGCATAAACACACAAAATTTGCTTTCTTCTGGATGAGTATCTCAAGCCCAAAGAGGTATGATGTGAATAAAGAGAGTTGTTTTGCATTCAAATACAAACCTGAGTTTGTACTTGAACATGTTTCAGCTTTTGAAGATCTTCATATCTCTTTCTACACTGATATTATAATTGATTTTGACTTATGTTAGTAAAAGTAGCTTAAAGAGTAAATACGTAATTTAGAGTCCTTTGACTAGTACAAATACACATAACTTGTACTCTAGTTGAAGACTCAAACTGCTGCTGGCAAAACCTAAATTTGTTTAATGATCAGCCTCTTTATTTATGTTTTTCTAATAGTTTTGATCAAGTCAGTTCAAACCACTTCTGATTAATGGGTGCCATCGAGATCTAGCCATAAATGCCTTTTTGCTCTATAATCAGTAGCAAGGGGACAGTGCATCACATTATATATCAGAACATTCACATAGAGTCTTTGGTATAATTTAAGAAGTCACCATTCCTTTTGCTTACTGAGCAAAATCACTACACATATTTCAGTTTCAATGTAAATGGCAAGAAACTAGTCTAAGTACCATGGGGAATATAAAAAATACAAGATATTTCTTCTGAACTAAAAAACGAATTCATAAAAACTGAGCCCTTTACCATCTGATGTACAAAATGTCTTTTAAAACGTAATCATACATGTCCTATTCATCATCATAAATGAGAGGTCTGGGACTCAAAGACATTTAATCACTCACTAAAGATAACTCAATGAATGCAGAACAGATCTTTTTCCAAATCTTTTTTTTATAACTACTGGTAATGCACTGCAGTGTTTCCCCAGACATTATTTTGAGAAATAAGACACAGAATTTGTTCTAGTCTGTGTTATAAAATTATACAAAAATATTTGAGGTAGGCCAATGCATAAAAAGGAAAAAAATGTATAAAATGTTACCTGAGTACATAGTTATGAAGATTTAAGAACAATTTACCAGGATATGCTCAGCTTCTGTGAGGCCCCCTTCACCAGCATCACACATGAGAAGGCATGATGGTGACAGCTAATTCAAGAGGGAGAGATAACATAAAGAGACAGGAAGCAGACAAATTGGGGACAAGTCTTGCTCTTTTTATAGCAACATGCTTTAATAAAAGTTAACTTGAGTACAATGAGAGCTACATTAGTCCTTTCCAAGGGAATTTTCCCAAATGATCTAATCACCACCTAATAGTGAACTCTTTATAAGTTCCACTATTTAATGCAAACCAAGCTCCCAGCACATGATCCTTTGAACAACATATTCAAATCATAATGGAAGTAATATGATAGAGATACATGGTACAAATGAGACATAGAAGGCTATTACTTAGTGGTCATGAAGATACTAGATACTTCAATAAAAATACTTGAGAACCTGAAAAATATTTTAGTGGAGACTTTTTAAAAAGATCATAGGGGATTTAATTAAACTACTTTGTAAATAGTGGATGGATTTGAATAGGACAAGAATAATGGGCTAGTTGCATTAAAAGATGTAAATAGTGCAAAAACTCAAAGGATATTTAGGAAATCATGCATAGGTACATAAAGAAAATTCTGGTTTTTTTGAATATGCTCTATGGAGACCTCAAAAGTCTCCTGGTTAAAATCTGGTGCCCCTCATAATGAGCAAATATTCATATGAAAGATGAAGTGGACATCATTTCCAATAGCTTCCTACTTAGAATATCTGCGTTCAATGGCTACATAATTGTTAGTGATTCTCAGTATTAGTTATCTTTAAATTTCAGTTTTTAGATCAGTATATAGCTACCACATCATCTCTTGGCCAGATTAATAAGTTTTTGGAATTCTTTATATATTAATCTATACAGTATCACATATATGTTTGTTTCTAGATTGTCATGGATACCTTATAGTTTATTCTGAAGTTTGTGAGAGGATCAACAAGCATAAAACATTGCTATGTGAAATTAGCCAGGTTGTAGGTGGGAAGAAAGGAGAGAAAAAATGCCAAAGTCTCCATCCATAATAAGATACACTGATTCAACAAATGACATTTTACTGAGGTCTAGTTTGGGTGTATAGAAGCAACATTTCATATAGACTATAACATAAAGATTAGCAAATATTGTGTTACAGATTTCTTGAGCACATCCAGATTTATTTTAATAATTTGTACATTTGGAAACTACTGTTACATGGAAACAAACCTAATTTTTTCAGTAAACCTGAAATATCTTTTTAGTACAGCATAACAGAAAATTTGTGGAATTATCAACTAAATGCCAATATTTCCAATTGACATCTCAAACCACAATAAATTAACCTTACATATTTTAACATCATAGGGTAATTAAGTCAAAATATAATTGATATGTCATTGCAATAAAGGGTGAAATAAGACCCAGAAACAACAGATTATAGTCAAATTGTTATTAGATTATTTAAAATACCAGTGTACAATTTATCTTTTCTTCATTAAATTTCCATTTAATGAAACCCCCATTTGATGTAGCTCTCACTTTCCTTGGTCTATACCTAAAGGACTTAAAAACAGCATACTACACAGACACAGCCACATCAATGTTTATAGCAGCACAATTAATAATAGTTAAAATGTGGAACTAACCCAGATGTCCTTCATTAGATGAGTGGATTTTTAAAAATGTTTCATGTATACACAATAGAATATTTCTCAGCAATAAAGGAGAATAAAATCATGGCACTTGCAGGTAAATGGATAGAATTAGAGAAAATAATGCTAAGTTAGAAAATCCCATATAACCAAATGCCGAATGTTTTCTTTGATATAAGGAGGCTGATTCATAGTGGAATAAGGAGAGGGAGCATGAAAGGAATAGATAAATTCTAGATATGGCAGAGGTGTTAGAGGGGAAGGGTGGGTGCATGGTGTTAGAAATGATGTTAGAACATGATGATCATTATTATCCAAAGTACATGTATGAAGACATGAATTGGTGTGAACATAATTTTTATCCAACCAGAGATATAAAAAATTGTTATCTATATGTGTAATAATTACAATGCATTCCATTGTCATGTATGAATAAAAAAAAATCCATTTTAGCTGTTAGTATGATATCTGTCTTCATTTATCTAACATGATAAATAGAACTATTTTTTCTTATGCATTTCTGTAATACATTTCAAATATCTTTGCATACCCCACGTACTTAGCAGATTTATATATATATATAATAGTCACTAGAGGAAGAGTAGTTACTTCTGAAATCTACAATGCTCTTCTGAAATGAGGTCCTGCAGTTTCCTGAAATATCTGAAATAATTAGGATGTACTTCATCCCAATTAGCCTATAGTAAATGCCTGATATTTTTTAAAAAAAAATTAATGAATGAAGAAAGAATAAGTGATTTAAATAATGAATATTGTAACAATCCTACTATGTGGGTTAAATATGACCCACTTATAATAGATAATAAGTAAATACTCCATTGTTAGTAATTCACCAAACAGATTTTCAAAAACCAGCACTTTGACATGTGTTTTTTTTTTAAATACTATATTGTGGACGAATGGATTTCAGTAAATGAATACTTAGAAATACATATTAGCTTATGGTGCCTTATCACTCATTGTTAATGAAATCTTTAGCTATAAGAAATTTTGTTAGTGTACATCATATTGGGATTTAATACAATTTTGATAAAATATACATTAATAATGCTGACGTCTCTCATTGAGTCTATATCAGTGTATGAAACAAACAAGGCATATGTGATTTCCTCAATTCTAAGTATCCTATCTTTTGAGAAACTATATGGACAATACAAATTAAGTCAGCATGCTGATACTAGTAGCAACAGCAGCAGCACAAGAAAGATGGAAACAACAAACTGGGAGATTTTGTCATTATATTTATAATTTTCCCAACATCATTTAAAAGTACCTAACACAATATGTACAGTGAATTTAAGCAGCAATCTAATCTCATGCTGAATGTGCATGATGCTATTATATAAAATGGAAACAATTGAAATGCATCAGAAATGTATTATTAAACATTAGTTGAAAATGCCATTGATTGATCTGTATCTCACCATGTTTGTCCCTAGCAAATACCGTCTCAGTGTGCAAGATATATGGGAAAAAAGAAAAAGAAATCAAGTAAAATCCATTTAAAAATAACAAATATTTTTCATAAAAAATCTCAATGTCTTTTTGAAACAATATGAAAATAAAATGTTCCCTGTCACATAAATAAAAAAACAACCATTCTGGGATATTACATATTTTTAGTCTTTGAATATGCCAAGTGTTCTTTGGCAAACTGCCACATATATCGTTTTTTTCTCTAACAGCTGTAAATTATGTCTAGTTTATTCTACATTTCTACCTAGTTAAGAGTAATTTGTTGAAAAATTATTTCTTCATGAGCTGACTAGTGAAATATTTGAAGAAATACAGATCTCAGAATTGTGGAAGAAAGCAATACATAATGACTAGAAGCATATTTAATATTCTCAGAGTTTTTTCTTAGATTCCACTTTTCACATCAAATAGTGCCTGCTAATGGGGATGACTATGAAATGTCATAGAAAGGGCCATTTCAGCAATCAGTAGCAGAAGTTGATGTAACTGTATAGAGAATATGTTTATATGTCAATTAATTAAAGTATTATCAGTTGTTGTGAATATTTTTTGTATTAAATATTTTTATATGTGTATATGCAAGTAAATACCATGAGTTCAAACATTTTTAAACTGATATACTGAATTTTAATATTGAAAAGTACAATGACAGTGAAGAGTATTTTTTTAAATTTACTATTTGATCTCAAATTGTTCTCTCTGTAATTTATGTGTAAATATTCAAAGTTATTCAGTGTTGGACTTCAAGTGATATCTTCTCATTTCTCTTTCCTGGAGTGTGCCCTTAAAATATAAATATTTTATAAGAGATAAAATTCAGAGAAGAAAGCTTATAAAAATATGAAAAATACTTTAGAATTTTGGTGAATAATAAGCACAAAATAACTTAATATTCAATAATTGAAGACACTTTAATCAAAATAATTCTTTAAATAGAATTTTTGAAAAAAAAATGTGTATATGATATTTTCCCCAAATCTGGGAAGCAGTGCTGTAACAGTTTTATATTTTAAAACAAAAAGTGAACAGACCACCCACAAGAATCACAAAATCTTTCAATGAGGAATGTTAATTTTACATGTTTTTTTACTACACACATAAAATGATATTTTGTGAAATATGTGGTTTAGTTTTCCTTAAAAAATTAAACAATTTTATGTATCAATACATTTTTAACAAAGAAAATAAATATTTTAATTATTTATTTTTACTTTAAGCTTAATTGAAGTGCATATTAGATTAAATCACTATTTAAAATTTTGGAGAGAATTTAAGATTTCCTACACACTATAATCTTGATTTTTATTAAAATTTTCTGCATTTTCAACTTACTTGTAATTTCATGTAATATTCAAGAAGGATAAGTTAACACTGGAATAAATTCTTTTACAATTTCATGTTTATAGGCTATTAAAAATAACCAATAATCAACTTGAGTAAAAAAAATATTTACTATATTTATTATGAAGCTCTTTTGTTTTTTATTTGAAATGCCCTCCAAAAAACTTATGTGTTGAAGACTTTGTGTGATGAAAAAATTTTCTGGGGGTAAGGATGTGGATTTCGAGGCTCTGACCTCATCAATGGTTTTATCCATTGCAGGTTCATCCATTGAGTATTCATAGCTAAATAAAATATTGGAACATAGTTGAAACTGTAGGAGGCATGTCATTGTTGAAGGTGAGCCTTTGAGGGTACATCTTATATCTTTTGCTTTTTTGATGCTACAAGGTGAGTGGTTTTCCTGTGCCACATTCTTCTGACATGATGTTCTGCCTCAACTTAGAACAAAGAAATGCAGTTTTAGGACCATGAACTATAACCTCTGAAATCAATAGCCAAAATAAAATTTTTCTCCTTTAACTAGTTTCTCTGTTATTTTGACACAGTGACATGGCTTTAAATAGCTAATATTCTGTTCATTTGGGAAAGGTTTGAAGTAAGTATTATGAAACCTGACATTACCTAGAATTTTTAAAATAAACTTTTGTCACCAAGGAAAATTTACTGAATTTTATGTGCTTTTATTTAATAACCATGTAATTTGAAAAGTACATCAACATTTTTCTATAATCTTCACTAAAATATACTCTATTAGTACACATATTTACTTGTTTATTCACTTATTTATATTTTTGTACCATGGGTCAAATTCACGGGCACTTGATTAAAGGTTTTAATCACAGTACTTTTTGTAATACAGAGCTATATCCATACCAGAGAACAACATTTATTTGAAACAATAAGACATAATGACATTAAACAGGAGTATTGCAAGTTCAAGAGCAGCCTCAGCAACTCTGTGAAATCCTTTCTCAAAAATGGTTCCATCTGTTTCACTGAAATAAAAGGTTGAGGATACAGCTTGGTGATAGTGCCCCCCTGGGTTCAATCTCCAGTGTTAGAAATAAATGAATTAAAAATAAATAAAAAATAACCAATTAGTTGAACATGTATGTTTTCAAGATAATGTATTAAAGGTTGTTTTTTTTCATTTAGGTGGAACAAACAAAAGGATAATGTTATTTTGTAGTAATCGTATTATTATACAACTCATAGGATTTATATTGGTAATTTTTAAATTACTGAAAAATTGGAATATTAGTTTAATTATTTATATTTCTGTGTGTTAATAACTAGTTGGCACCTAGTTGTATCTAGTGTATAGTTGGCATGGTTTGGCCACCATTCTTTGAAAATATCAATAATTTAATCATAAATATGGCTTAAAAATCCTAATCTGGAGGCTTAATGAGGCTGGGGTGTGAGTGGCAAATACTGAAGTATGAAAATAATAACAAAGACTTTGGAAAAGGCTTTTTCCTCTACCCTTCTCTAATTGATATGGGAATCTACCTATATGTGTAGCCATTTATTTTGAAACATGTTTTATAGGAGATTGAAAAGGCAATTTTATATTATAGTTTTTTATATGACAAAGGAGAAAACAGTCAACTTGTCATCTATAAAGGACCCAAAGATATGTGTTCTCTCAAGTCAAGTAATCAAGATTTGAACCATTTGCTATATGAGGACTGAGGCAATTTACTTATTTTTATTTTCTGTTCCTTTTTCTCTATCTAAAAGGTAGCAGTAAATATAGCAGCTTGCTTACAGTATTTTCCCTTAGTTTTAAATAAATGATGTGGAGACAGCTGACATGTAGACAGTGCCCAACAAAAATAGCAGTGACTCTTGCCACTGTCATCCATCTTGTGGTCCTTTGTCATCATATAACAACAGGGCTGTAGGATAAGAGAGATTTAATCCCTCAGAGTATCATTGATTCTCTGTGATCTAAATTGTGACAGCTAATCTTTCTGGGTTTGATTTGTCATAAATCAGTTGGTGATGAATGGTTTGTTCCTTTCCTGCACATGTTTGAAAAATTTTATGCATTGTTTATACACTGTTGGGTGACATTCTTGGAACATATCCAACTGCAGCTATTTGAAATATTATTACTGGCAGCCTTCCAAATTGTCTCCATGACATCTATCTTCTGTAGCTTTTCCTATTATTTTGATTTACATCACAATTTTATTTCTAAAAATGAATTTACTCTTGTCACATTACTTCAGATGTACCTTTAGGATAAAAATACAAACCAAAAGAAACTAACATAAATATAACGAAATCCTTTTGTTATTCAATAAGCTAAACATATTATTGAAGTTCTCTAATTTAGTCCTTCTAGTGATTCTTCAGTATAGGTGATTGTTTTCCCAATTTTAACTGCTGAAGAGACTGGCAGAAGTAAGATGAATCATGTTCTAGTGGCATCATCTTCTCTTTTATATTGAGACTTAATGAAGAATCTGTCAGTGATTTTCTCCTCCTTGCAACTTAGAAATTAACATGCTTTTATGCACTGAAAATAAATACTAAAAATAAAAGAAATTTCATATTACACATCTTTGTTAAGTGAATAATATAATAAAAATCATAAATATCAGCAGTCAGATATAAGGTAAAAAATTATTTTATATATCTGCATCAATATTTTGGGGAATCATTTGAAAAAGTGATCTAAGGTATTTGAAAAAAACTACAACACTTCATTGAAATAAATAGCACTCTACTTGTTTTGGGAAAAAATAAACAATCAGGATATTTTGAATTAAAAAAAAAGTTATAAAGTTAAACTATAAAGGATAATACTTAAACAGTTTAATTTTAAGAAAAACATTTGTAGAGGATGCATAAGTATTATCAAGTATAAGTAATCATAATAGAGATACATGGAAAATAAAAGTGAGTAGTTGTACAAAATTTTTAACTCCATCATGATACTATAGTAAAACATTATAGTGTGGATACAAGGTAACAATTCTATTATATGAGAATAAAAATGGAGAACTAGAAAATTTCTAATTCTTTTGAAAATAAATCTGATAAATTAATTGTAGAATATGAAATTTTTATACTATTAATTCTGTTTCTAGGAATATTGCCAGAAGTTACGGGGAAAAAAATGTGTGACATTTTATGGATGATCACATGCATTGTAAGTTAAACAGTAGAACACATTACATTTTCATGTGCTTACAGGTGTGACATTAAATGCCTTGCAGCAGAGGAACAAGCTGTAGGTAAATTCTTCTCTGTGACATTATCACCTGTATCTTTAGTAGAACTGCATGAGCATCTCAAAAAAGTTTATAATCAATGCACCATTAATGAAGGCTGACAGTAATTTTTATGTAATTTTTCATCTGCCATCTTTAGAAATGTAATTAATATATAATTTTCTTACAATAAATATAACATTAGCATTTCAACTATTTTGCAGAAATGATTCTTGTCTCATCACAGTGAAAACTCTAATAAACTTTGTATATTCTTAAAACATTTATTATAAATATTATGCTAATTTATTATTAATAAGAAATCAGTCTAGTTTATATTTTTTCCTAAAAATGGCATTTTCAACAAAAATTGCATATTTATACCTACTTCCATTGTATTTTCAGATGTGCATCTATAAGAAAAGTGACTCTTTTTTGAAAAGTAAAAAAAAAAATTTTTTTTTGGTTAGCTACAAAGTATATTATGCAATTTTCAAAGACACTGTGAAGTATGTACACATTAAATACATTTAATTATATATATATATACACACACACACACACACACACACATGTATGCAACATAAAGCAATGTTTTGTTTTTTTAGAATGGAAGTATTTAGGGAGTTCTTTCAGATTTTGTTACACTAAATTCTAAACCAGCAAGCTGAAATGGATATATTTCTCTCAATACAACATAAATTAATAGAAATAAAGGAAACTATGATTTTTAAATTAATTTAACAACTAACTGTTGTTTCAAAAATAGTGAGGTACTAAAATTAGAATTCAAATTCATATCTATATATGTTTTCAAATATTTGAGCTCTTTTCATTTTTGCACGAGTCCAAAATAACAATGAAAATACCTAAATCCACATCCTACAATACCAAATTTTCACAATAACTAATTACATACCTATTCTGTCCCGATTCCATGGTAACTCCTGGGAATGACTTAACGTATTTCTAGTAGTAGTAGTAATAGTAGGTAAATGTTAATGTTTTTAAACACCAAATTTTTTTTCATTTTATACTCTCTCTATGGTTTATTTATTATTTCTGCCCACGTGTGGTTAAGAGTTATGTGACAGAGGAGCCATGAATGGGACTATGTAATTTTCCTGGAAGTTACATAACAAAACACCATAAACTGTGTAGCTAACAACAGACATTTATTCTCTCAAAATTCTAGCAGTCAGAATCTGAAATCAAGGTGTAAGCAAGTCTGTGCTCCTTCTGAAACTCTAGATAAAATTCATCCTTTCCTCTTCCTAACTTTCGTGATAACCCTTAATCCTCCTCAATTTTTGTTAGCTTTCAGCTGCTTCACTCCAAACTGCTTTTGTTCTCACAGGTTCTTCCCTTCCCATTATCTTGGAATATATAAGATCTTCAAGTATATTGGTTAAGGGGCAACATTAATTTCCTCATTTTTACTTCGAGTGATAAAAACCTAATGATTGTACCATCTTAGCCATTTTTTAGACTGATAGATTAATTTTGTTCAAAGTATAATTTAAAATAAACAACTTACAAGAGTATCAGGTTTATTGCATATTTTATTTTACTGTCCCAAGCACTACTAAGTATCCAATTTTGTAATGCCATATGAACATTCTTAAGTTAGATATGTACATAGTTGTTTTGTATTAAAATATGCTGGCTTTTAAATCTATAATTTCAGTTAGGAATGAATTAATTTAAATAATACTTAAGAAAAATCAAATAGTAATTCCTTTAAAATAATATCTTAGCCATTTTAAGTGTGTAATAGAGTAATATTAACAATTAACATTGTTGGAAAAACCTACGTGCCCTTCAACAGATGAATCAATAAAGAAAGTATGGTATATATACACAATGGAATATTATCCAGTCTCAAGAAGAATGAACATGGCATTTGCTTGTTAGTTGGTAGAACTGAAGCTGTCATTCTGAGTGATATAAACCAGTTTCAAAAAAAAAAAAAAAAACAAGGCCAAATGTTCTCTATGAGATGTGGATGCTAACCTATAATGAAGGAGTGGAAATATTGAAGTTCACTGAATTGGAAAAAAGGGAATGAAGGGAGGAGTGGGAATAGAAAGACAGTAGAATGAATTGCACATGATTTTTCAATGCACATATGAACAAATTACCAGTATACCCGCACAAGAATGGGATAAAAATTGTAATGGTTTGCACTTCATATATGCATAATATGTTAAAATACATCCTAGGGTGATGTGTATGTAGAAAACAAATTTTAAAAAGGAGAAATAATTTTATATGGTTTTGAATTCAAATTAACATATTTTATGCTGTCAGTGATTAGAAATATAATAATGTTTTCTGATATATAAAGAGAACCTGTATTTGCATATTTTTCCTTCCCAGAATGATTCTTAGAAAAAGGTGACAAAAACATGCACCTGAGAAAAGACAGCCTCTTCAACAAATGGTTCTGTGAAAACTGGAAATCTATATGCACCATAATAAAATTAAACCCCTATCTGTCACCACAACCCAATATGGATCAAGGACATACGAAATAAACCAAAGAATCTTCATTTAATAAAAGAAAAAGTAGGCTCTAATCTTCATCATGTGGGATTAGACTCCAACTTCCTTAATAAGACTCCTGTGGCACAAAAATTAAAATCATAAAAAACTCAAACTAAAAAGTTTCTCCTCAGCAAAAGAAACAATCTGTGAGGTAAATAGAGGCCTACATCTTGGGAGCATATTTTTATCCCTCATATATCATATAGAGCACTAATCTCTAGGATATGTAAAGAACTCATAAAGATAAGCACCAAAAACAAACAAACAAACAAAAGCAAATAACCCAATCAATAAATGTCCAAGGAACTGCACAGACACTTCTCAGAAGAGGATATAAAATCAGTCAACAAATATATATATAAAAAATGTTCATTATCTCTAAAAATTAGAGAAATTCAAATAAAAACTACTCAAAGATGTCATCTCACTCCAATCAAAATGGCAACTATTATGAAGACAAACAACAATAAGTTTGGTGAGGATGTGGGGAAAAAGGTACACTCATACATAGCTGGTGGGACTGCACATTAGTGCAGCTGGTATAAAAAACAGTGTGGAGTTTACTTGAAAAACTGAGAATGGATTACCATTTGACCCAGCTATCCCTCTTCTTGGTCTATACCCAAAGGACTTACAAAAAACATATTACAGGAAAAAAGCCACACCAGTGTTTATAGCAGCACAATTCACAGTAGCTAAACTGTGGAGGCAACCTACATGCCCTTCAGTAGATCAATGGATAAAAAGTGGCATATATGCACAATGGAATATTACTCAGCAATAAAAGAAAATAAAATTATGACATTTTCAGGTAAATGGATGGAGTTGGAGTAGATAATTATAAGTGAAGTTATCCAATCCCAAAAAGAAAAAACCTATACTTGGGTGTTTACAGGAAGCATGGGAGAAATATATGAACTCTGCATAGGGCAGAGGGGTGGAAGGAAAAAGAGGGAGCAGGTGGTTATAAATGATGGTGAAATTTGAAGGACATTATTATCCAAAGTACATGTATAAAGACATGAATTGGTGTGGACATACTTTATATATATACAGAGATATAAAAAAATTGTGCTGTATGTGTGTAACAAGAATTGCAATGCATTTCACTCTCAGGTATTTAAAATATAAGTTAAATTAAATTAAAAAAAAGAATTGAATGTAGGGACTCAAGATTTCATATGGACACCTGTTCTCATACTAGCATTTTTAAAAATAACCTCTGATGGAAAAACCTCAATGTCCCCAAACACATGAAATTATAAGAAAAAACATGGTATTGGCATACCATGGAATATTATTCAGATTGGAACAACAACAAAAGAGTTTTCAGGAGTAATTCATGAACCTTTCAAACATTATTGCAAGTGACCTATAGGTGATGAATTATCTAATGCTGTAAGACTTTAATGTAGAAGGTGAAATTAAGGGTAGAAACTCATACAGACAGAAAATAGAATGGCATTTACCATGAGAAAAGGTGTCAGTGATATTTTGAAAAGAAGAAAAATCAATGGAATGGATGATGAATATTTCACAATAGTGAAAATGTGCTTACTGCTTCTTATCTGCATTCTTAGAAAGCATCTAAAGTTTCAACCAAAAAAATAAGACCAAAACTTCAGTGGGTGGCAACTTAAATATGTATAATATTTCAAAATTATATATATATACACACACACACACTCACCCACACAAGTAAATAAATGCTGTTGGTATTTTAAAAAAAGAAAGAAACAAAGAAAAGGATCAAAATGGTATATTTTCTATTTTGTGCACCTCATCAAAACAAGAAGTACACCTTGATCCTTTTTATATCTTAAGTGTAATATGCCCAGAGCAGAAAGACAAAACACCACAAGTTTTCATTTATTTGTAGAAAGCAATAAGTAAATATAGTAGAACAGGATAGAATAGTGATCACAAGAGACTGGGAAGAGTAGAAATAGACAGATTGAAAGAGTTCATTGAGGAGCACAAAGACCAAAATGGAGGAATCACTCCTTATAATTCTATTGCACAATTGGATAACTATTGTTGAAAATAACCTAAAATGTGTTTCAAAATGTAATTTGCACCTGGCAGGTGGCACATGCCTGTAATCCCACTGACTTCACAGACTGAAGCAAGCAAGAAGATCTTTAGTTCAAAATCAGCCTCAGTAACCCTGTCTTTAAGTAAAATAACAAAGTGGGCTGGAGTTGTGACTCAGTGGCTAAGTGCAACTGAGTTCTAACCCCAGCACCAATAAATAAATAAATAAACAAACAAATAAATAAATTTGCAATACATAAAGATAATTAACATTTAAAGAGATTAAAATACTTATTACTATAATTACTACCACTTCTATATATGTACTGAATTATCATAATATACCCCATAAAATGAATATATAAAATATATATTAAAGAGTTTCCAGGAACTTTAAAAAACAGCTGTGAAAAACTTCTGTAAAATAAATAGAATTTCATGTGTAATGATTTTAAAGATGTCAAGAAATAATTTGTATACTTTCTGAAAATTTTAAAACATCTTAGTGGATTGGGTTCAAATCTTTTTTTTTTCTTTTCTTTTCTTTTTTGCCCACAAATTATACCCAGTGGTGATTAACCATTGAGCCGCACCCCCAATCCTTTATTTATTTATTTATTTATTTATTGAAAGAGGGTATCAGTAAGTTGCTTAAGTTATTCCTAGGTTGTTAGTGAATGGGCTCAAACTTTTGATTCTCCTGCCTCAATCTCCCAAGTAGCTGAGATTACAGGTATTTGCCACATTGCAATGTATTCAAAGAAGGAGGAGGACTTACTTCATGCTATGGATTCAGTTAAACCTCAGTCTATTTTGCTCACTCTTTCAAGGGTATGTTGCTGATGTAGCAACAGTTTCTTCATTTTTCTGGGTTTATGTTTCACAAGAGATCAAAATGTAAAACTCAAATGATAGAGAAATATATAAAAAATGTCTGGCCTTAATAATTCAGGCCATAAAAATTATGGATTTGTAGTATTATTTTAATAAGAAAAAATATCAAAGGTGCATTTCTAAAGAGATGTCTGTATGTTATGTCACTGAAAATATAAAAAGATGTACTGTGGGAAATGTTGAAATATTATATATATTTTATATATTACTGTGTCATAATATTGTTCCTTTTGTGTGGTAATTTTGAATTAAAAAATTATGATGTAATAAGCAACTGAAAATTGAGAAATGGTTCAGGTAACTTGAAGAAAAGTTGTACAAGTTTATCTTCGAATTTATGAAATAATCAAAATACACAATAAAATTCCTCAATTAATGATCATGTCCATTTAGTTGAAATGGTGGGATGCTGTACCACAAGAGTTCCAGTGAATGACAAGTATAGAAGAGAAGAAAACATGAAAAGACCTTTCACAAAATAATCTCTAGAAAGAGCATGAAAACATCTGTAAAGATGCTAAACAGCACCTGTCAAATGGGAAATAAAATTAAAATTAATACTAGATTCCTCTAGCCTCTAATAAATGGCACACACTCACACAAAACCCAATAGTAACAAATACTGATTGGTTGTGGAGCAGAATTCTTTTTGATTGTTGCTTGGATGCCAACACAGTCTTCTTGGAAAGAAGCACTGTACTTTTTATCCTTAATAAAGTTAATATATGCTGCAGTGGTCACACTTCCACATTTTATCCTCATTATTTGTAAACTGATGCCTACAAAAATGGTGTATATGATTCCAAACCTTGATCCTTCTCCGTGATGCCAATTAAATAAGGAGGAATTGGTTTTGGGGAAAAAAAGGCAAAGCAGGTATATTATTGTTTTGCTAGTAAAGAAGAAGCACAGAGAACTCCAGTTGTAGACGCTTTGATTCTGCTCATCCGAGGGAATATAATCTTTATTTTTTTTTGGTGTGTGTGTGTGTGTGTGTGTGTGTGTGTGTATGTGTGTGTGTGTGTGTGTGAGAGAGAGAGAGAGAGAGAGAGAGAGAGAGAGAGAGAGAGAAGTGGGGATTGAACTCAGAGGCATTAAACCACTGAACAACATCCCCAGTTCTAGTTTAAATATAATTTAAAAGATACAGAGTCTCACTGAATTGCTTAGCACCTTGCTTTTGCTGAGGCTGGCTTTTAACTCAAACCTTCTGCCTCATCTTCCTGAGCCACTAGAATTATATGCATGAGTCACCATACCTGGCAAAACAAAGAATATTTTCAAAATAAGCTATTCAAAGACTGCCTGTCAGGTACTCCCTGTAAAGAAGAGTAACTGTTCACTTGTTAATTTGGGAGATATCTATTCCTTATATCTCCTGGGGCCATCTTTGAAGTCTGAATTATTTGGTTCCTCTGGTGGATGTGTTCCAAAAGCTGCCTGATTCGAGGATGGGAAAAGACGATATAGTTCCTAGTTATGAAACAGGAGAGAGAGAGAGAGAGGTCCTTTTTCTCCTTTCTTTTTTTAAAAGCCTCAGTGGTAGAGTCACAAGGGTTATATTCCAAGCATGAGGCAAGCCACTTTTACATATGCAAATATTCACAGCAGATTTATTCAACAACAATTTAAATTGGAGGATATATAGCAAATTAATGCTAAATAAAGCATTAATACATGGAATATATGGAAATATAGCAAATTTGCTAAAATATCTTTAGCAAATTAATGGCAAAGTATATGTATTTTCAAAAAAATCCATTCAACAAGAGTAGTCTATTAATTAGCTCAACAACCAAAATAAAATTTAAATGCATTTTCCTAAGTAAAAGAAGCCAGTGTAGTAGAATGAGACAAAGTCACACACCAGAGAGTAACAGAAAGTAGATTTATTTGGCTGCAGCCAGGTTCAGAGAGAAAACTTTTTACTCTCCTCAATCAATTGTCCTAAAGACCATTTTCAGGATGTTTTAGGACTTTAAAACCAGTATATAGGGAGAGGTACTCAGAGGTTCAAAATCTACAGAAGTTCCCATCACAACAGAATTTTTTCCCTGTTTTGTGTAAATTACAACCTTAAAAACAGTTTTTTTTTTTTTCCCCATGAATCAGTACCTGAGAAAGAAAGAGCTTCTTTTAGCCCTCTTTTCCCCCTAACCTTTTGAACCATTACAATGGAGCCCAATTATTCTTTGAAATGTAAATATCTCTGTTAATATATCTGTCCAAAGACAAAGACTTTGTTACAATAAGAACACACTTTTTCAAATACACTTCCCACTTGAAAAAATTTCACAAAGTATATTATATCATTGCAATAATAGATTGCTCAAAAATCTTGTGAAAACTAGTAAAGAGGTGTTCAGCATCTGATATGCTGATCTCTTTCAGGCTCATGGCAAAGTAAGATAGAGCAACAGGAAATAGGAAGCTTAACTACATTGAACTCTTTTGTATTTTCTTTGCTCATAGTCATAAAATGATTATGGAGAATATTTGTAGAGAAGCTTAATTAAGATTTTCTGTGTAAAAGGGGATTTCATTAGAATAAGATGCAAAGCGTATTTCTTTAATTTAATTAATATGACATTTCTGAGAAAGAGACATTATGGAGTAAACTAAGGCTACTGATTTTCATGGTTGGACAAAAGTACAGCCTCTGATAAAAAGTGGATTTTTTTTCTCTTCCTGCATCACAGTTCCTGATATTTCTTTCAATGAAATTCTATTAGAGAAATATTGATGCTTTTCTTTCTTGTTTTGTCTATTAATATGTGCATGCTCATATCAAAACTACTCAGGAGTCTGCAGGAGTATTGCAGGTCTGTGGCAACCTTGGGTAAATTAGTGAGACTTTGTAAACAAAAGAGGCAGGAGATGTATCTCATTGGTGGACCACCTTAAGGTTCTCTTCCCTATACCAAAACTACTACAACAACAACCTGAACAACAGAAATCCAACAAATAACATGAAAGAGTACTTTATGAACAAGAGAATGCCTTCATTATTTAAAAATAAAAGTCTTGGGCAACATGTGAAACAATTGGAAGCTACCCACACTTCTGTTAAATATATAAAATGGTATAGTAGGTATAGGAATAAAACTTATGATTGCTAAAGTTTTAAATATAGAATTACCAAATGACTTACAAATTTCATTCCTAGCTATATTTCCAAATGAACTGAAAACAGATATTCAAACACTTGAACATGAATATTAATAGCATCATTATGTCCACTAGGAAATATATGAAAATCCAAATTTCCATCAAGAATGATAAACAAATGAGTCTATGTATTTATATATATCCATGTCCAAGTAAGCACATATACATATAGATATATATATATATATATAGATATACTGATATATATATATATATATATATATATATATATATATATATATATGTTTCAATATTACTCTGCCATAAAAATGAAGTACTGATACAGGTGACCATGTAGACAAATCTCAAAAATAGTAAGAAAAGTAAACAAAATCAAACATGAAATTTTACCTGTGCTATTACTAGATTTATATTAAATATCCAAAAATTGGAAATCATAGAGTTAGAAAGGAGAGAGTTGGTTGCCAGGGCTTGGAAGTTATGTAAATGAGTGGTTGATTAACAGATTACATGGTTTATTTTTAGTGATTAAAATGCTTAAAACAAGGTAATTGTGGTAATTATACCAAAACATTGTAAATGTCACTACTTAAATTATTCTTTGATAGGCACTTTTATGAGAATTCAACCACTATGAAACCAATAAGGAAAAAAAAACTTATAAACACTGAAGTCTATACAATTATAGGTAGAAGTGACAGAAATGAACTATGGAATTGGGCATAACTTCATTATCTTTGTATTTGAACACATGACCAGAGTGACTGCATTATGTAGAACCACAAAAATAGAATCCTAAATACAATGAGTTATACTCAATGTATTTATAATATGCCCAAATATTTCCTATTATCATACATATAAAAAACAACTAAATAAAATAAAAAGAAAGAAACTATGGAGTTATAATCTCCAACATGTACTCTCACCAAACAAAAGCATGGATGGTAACACTGGATACCAGAAATCAAGAGCCTTCTCGTGTCAGGCAGTATTCTTGATTCATTATTTACTTTGTTCTTATCTTTACACTATCTTGGGTTCTGATTAGAAGATCTCTTATCTAACAGATGAGTACAGCATGTTTGAAGAATGACTGACTGTTCCAAGGTCACCATCTATGCAGACTAAGGCTCTGAAAATTAATTTGTGTGATTTCCAATTACTGTATCATGTATCACAATACAAAGTCAGTCAGTGTTGTTGTTGTTTTGTTTTGTTTTTGTTTGTTTGTTTTTCCCCAGTGGGAGGAGGAAGCAAGAGGTAGAAATTACAACAGGGCACCAAGAACCATCTGCACAAACTATCGATATTAAAAACTTGATTGTGGTCATTGTTACACTGTAAAAAGGTATATCCAACATGACAAATTATGACTTATGTATGTATAGTTTATTGTATTTTAGTATTATCATAATAAAATTGTTTTAAATTTGAATGAAAGAAATAAATATATTCCTCCAAAAAACCAAGTATATATTTAGAAAGCATAGAAAAAGATGCTGAATATTACATGTTATTAAGTAATTACAAATTAAACATACCTATAAAAGTTTACAAAATTTCAAACTTGACAATATCAAGAGCTCACAAAGATGGGGGATAAGAAGAACTCTTATGCATTGTTGTTGGGAAAACAAAATTGGACAGCCACTCTGGAAGACAGTTCAGTGTACACTAAATATGGCCCACTAATTGTATTTCTCAGTGTCAATTCAATGGAATTGAAAGTTATGTCCACACAAAACCCACATACAGATATCCACAGCTTCTTCATTCATGATTGCCAAGAACAGGAAGCACCTAAGAGAGTAATTGTGGTAATTATACCAAAACATTGTAAATGTCACTACTTAAATTATTCAGTAGCTATTTATCTGTTATTAATGTAAACACTGTGATAAATCTATACATTGGAGGGTTATTCAATTTTTTTCAAAAAAATAAAATTTACTATCAAACATGAAAAAACATGGAGACATCATAAATATATACTGCCAGAAATAATATATTGTCTGAAATGTCATATTTGTATAATTCCAAATGTATGACATTCTGGGAAAGTCAAAACATTAAAAATGTTAAACATTGCCAAGAAATCAGGGGGAAGAGAAGATGTTTAAAGAGGTGAAAAACAGGGATTTCTGGCATGGTGAATCCACTCTGTAAGATGCTATCATGGTGAAAATTGACATTATTCATTGTCAATGCTTAAAAATCTGTAAAATTAGTGTTTTAATAAATAATTAAACTATTTATTGCTATTAATAATTATTTAACACCATCATTATTGGCAAAACGTTTTGATTTTGTACTTACATAAAATGTTTCTCAGTAATACACAAAGAAAAAATTTGTAGAAATTTTGATTAAGGGAAAGCATATGGGAACATGGTACTATGTGCTTTGTTTTTCTGTAAATCTACAAGTCTCCTTAAAATAAAGTGTTAATTAAAACAATCAAAGAAGGCTTGGTGGTTTTCCTAGCCTCAAACATGCCTGGCCTAGGACAGGCCCTCAACAATAAAATTTGTACTGAGAATTAATAATTCCCAACAACATTGTTTTTCTTTTCTTTTCTTTCTTTCTTTCTTTCTTTCTTTCTTTCTTTCTTTCTTTCTTTCTTTCTTTCTTTCTGTATATTTTTCTGTGAAGTGTTGCTGGAGTTTTTCTACAAAAAGTCAAGAAAATCTATTTTTACATTTTTCATGATCTTTTTAGAGAATAATGAACATAAACCCTTAGTGAATAAACTAGTAACTTACTAAAAAGATTCTTATACATCAATAAAAAGTGATTATTTATCACTCTGCTCCATATGTAGTAATTCTTTGAATACTAAGGAAAATATGTTCTAAACATATTTTAGTACAAATAATCATGAGAAAATTACCTGAGATTTTTTTAAAGTCCACCTCACTTCCAATATGCTACCTATAAAATGAGATTATTTTTTTTCTTACCCAACAAATCTCTGGTTGAAATAAATAAAGATAGTCCAAGTAAAGAGGTGTGCTGATACACATTAAGGGGCAGATAAATTGTGGGTGAAATTACTTAGAAACACAGTCCTATTGATCAGATAAATAGTAGGCATTTGATGATACTTAGAATTTCATATTCTTTCTCCATATTTTCTTTATAACTTAATCCTTCCCATGTAGATCTTTCATTTCTGAGCTATGGTAGTTACTAACACTAATCTACCAGAAACAGATAACAGGGTCCATGAGTCATTTCTGTTCAGATTAAGTTCCATTATGCTCACAACAATATTTAGTAGAGTTGGACATGACCAGGGCCAGTCAGGATCTTTTTTTTACATTTTTCAGCCAAGGTTAACAGAAAAGAGGTTCTAATTTTGGTTTCTGGAATGGGAAAGAGAACATCCTGCATGGTTGGCATCTACAGTTCATTTTTTTCACAGTTCTTAAATTACTTGTTCATGGCTAAGCTGAACTGTACAGTAGCTGAAGAAATTATCTTCAAGCACAGATTGGTTCATAATGACAATGTATATCTGATAAATATTCAATTTGATGAGGTCGAGAGAATCAGAAGATGGAGTACAATGGGAAGGGGTAATTGGAAGAAAAACTGGATCCTTCAGAAAGAAGGTGCTTTAACCTCTCTTCATTCCCAAATGACAAAAACCATTAGTCAAATGTATTCCTTCCTTTCTCTCTTCTCTACTTTCTTCCTTTCTCACTTTATTGGTTATTTCCTTCTTATCTCTCACTCTCCATCCCTTTTTTGATTTCTTTCTAAGAGAAGATGTCTCAGTTTGCTCTTCATATTTACTTCTCACAAACTAGTCATTTGGAAAATAAAGCTCTATGGGAGCCATATACATTTATATTACGTGTCATTACTCAGAATTGTTTTTAGTTGAAAAACTTGAAAAATATATTTTAAAAGTATACACACTCAGATAAAACATTAGTTTTTTTATTTGTTTGTTTAATTTATTTTCTTATACAATGAGCCATACATGTCCAGGGTCTAGTGAGAATCCTTACATTGTTTTGCTAGGAACAGAACCAAAAGCAAACAAACAAACAAACAAACAAAAATGACAATAGTAATAAAAAACAAATTATTTTCTATTACATTACTGACTTTTCTGTAATAAGAGCAGGTTATAATAATTTAGAGAAAGGTATTTTATCTTTTCCTGAGAAGTATTCAAACTTTCAAAGAATTTTCACTGATTTTTTCACCCAAATATCAAAGGATGATTTTGTTCACTGAAAACTTCAAAGAAAAATGCTTTTCAAAGACAATGTAAATTCATTCAATGAATGAAAACAGACTTTGGGTGTTCAGGTAAAGTAAGCATTTTCTACAGAAAATTTTGGAATTTTAAAAGAAAAAAGTAATTGGATCATCAGAGTACAGCTTTGCTCCAAATATCTGAATCCACACATTGATGTCAGGATGGCCAAACATGGGAAAAAATTGAATTTTTCTTGCAGAAGTCTCAAAGCCTTGGGTACCTATTTCTTTGTATTCCAGTGTTTTTCAGGCACTGAGGGACTATTCTGGAAGAGGCAGAAGAGTTAATGAATATTGCAGCATTATTCAAAGTGTAGCCATTTATCTGAGAAGACTTTCTGTTATTACTGAGTTTAATCATGGGAAATAGTCATTTTTTTCTTCTTGATCATAGATGTGTCAAAAACAGTTTAACAAGTTGAACTTGACAGTTCCTTCTACCACAGCCAGGTTTATTAGTTTCTCTTGAAATGAATCATTTTATTGAATTTATTTAAAATATGTGTGTAAACTGTTATGTTCTACTCTGTCCTCAGCAGCAAGAGAACTGATGATCTATTTGCTTAATTTTGTTTCTTTCTACAAAATATCTATATGCTTAACATTTGGGTTTCCAGCTAAATTCAGCATGATGTTTATGATAGAGCTCCTTTTATTTCCCTATTTCTTAACACTGTAATAGTATCTTATATTCTCCTACTACACAAACACCTAAATATCTTAGTGTAGTAATTATCCCAATACACACACACACACACACACACACACACACACACGAATAATGTTGATTCCACCTTTCCTGGAACCTAGCTTTTAATTCAGAAATATTTCAAAATCTTCATCCTGTTCTCATGGGGGTTTTGTCAGTTCCCTTGACTGATCCTCTTGTGTTTTGTTTATTTCAAAGGTCTTCACATTATTTCAGGAGAATTCTGTTAAGAGTATGAATGACATTACACTCCATTAGCAATAAATTTGATAATATTGGAGAGTTAGAGTGTTAAAATATTTTATCCCATCATTTAATACTTCCATGTAGAGACTCTGATAGAAATTATAGCTACTTAAAGTGTTATATGGACCAAAAACTTAAGATGTGGGCTAAAATTTTTGAGTAAAATACCCTAATTCAAGTCATGCCTATGTTATTTAATGAAGTTTTAACAAGTGACCACAAAACACTGGACACACACACACACATGTGTTTAAAGAAAGGAATCTTGGAGGTGTCAGTCCTCTCCTGGGGAAAACAAAACATGTTTAAAAAAATATTGTTATTTGAGGACTAACATTTGTCAAAGCAGGCTAATGTTAAGGTAGGCATTTCTCCTCTAAAGCATGAAGTCTTGAGTGTACTACATTAATTCTCCCAAGGAAGAGTTTATCACAAGCCTAACAACTAAGAAGAAAACCCATCATCAGAAGAATTCTCAACCCAGTTCTACAAGAAATTGAAAAAAGAATGAACACCAATTCTTCTAAAATTATTTTATGAAATAGAAAATAGCAAAACCTTCTAACCTCATTCTATGGAATTAATACCAACCTGATGCAAAAACCAAAGACACATCAAGAAATGAACATTGTGGACCAGTATTCCTGATGAACAGAGATGTAATAATTCTCAATAAAATTATGGCAAACAGCATACAAAATCATATTTAAAAGATTGTACAACATGATCAGTGGGCTTTGTCCCAGGGATGCAGGGTTGGGTCAACACATGGAAATCAATAAACATTTTTTTAAGTATATAGATGTAAAGACCAGAATCAAAAAAAAAAAAAAAACTTATCTCAACAAATGCAGAAAAAGCATTTGACTAAATACATGGTCAAAACACAAGAAAACTATATGTAATAGAGAAATATCTTAACACTATAAAAAGTGTCTATTGTAAACACAAGGGAAACATTCTTCTTCTTCTTCTCCTTTTATTTATTTATTTATTTATTTATTTATTTATTTATTTATTTATTTATTTTGGAATAAGGAGATTTTACTGAAAACAGAAAACCGGACAAAGGATTACAAACAGGAATGTGGACTCCTAGCAAAACAAAAACAAAAACAAAGAACAAAAAGGGCACAGGGGAGGGGTGTGGGAAGGACAGAAGGGGGTAGCCAGAGTGAGGAAAAGGCATGATATATTTTTTTCTTCTTCCCATTTCTTTAAAAAAAGCCAACACAAAGAAACACACACACACACACACACACACACACACACACACACACACACACCCGTTTGTTCCCGAGTAGAAATATAAATACGGAAGAATAGAAAACTCTGTTCTTCTCTCTTCCAAAGGGAAAAAAAAAAAAGAGTACAAGAAAAGGCAGGCTGGAGGTTGCGCCTCACAAAGCCCCTTCTGCAGCAGTGTGTAGAAGGGGCGGCTAGGCTGTGGGTTTGTGTGACACCTGGTGGCAGCGCGAGGAAGAGATGCATCGCAAGGGGGTGTCATGCGCTCGCTCCCCACCCCCCAGGAGCAGGGGGTCCAGCTTGTGAAGTCCTGGGCACCCTTTTGGAGGGGGTCGCCAGGGCCGCACCATACCAACTCCTGGGAGCTCAATCCCCGCTCCCTGCAAGCCCGCCCCTCAAGAGGAGGGGGGCCGCGGATGCGCCCTGTGCTTGGGCTCAGTACCAGGGCACCTAGTTGAGGACTTTCTGCTTGAGCTGCACCACCTGCTTGAGCAGCAGGCTCCTGGTGGACGCTAGCTCAGTGTTCTGGCTCTTGAGCTCTTCACTTTTTTCTCCAGGTGAGAGATGCTCCAGCTTACCGTTGGGGCACTTGGAGGCTGCGATATTGTTGAGCAGCTGCTTGGGCTCAGCCTTGATGCGCTCCTGCATGTCCATGTCGATTTGCGACAGCAGGCTCTAGCCGAAGCTTGGCAACTCGGGCACCATCTCTAGCTCATCCTTGAGCACAGCTAGGCCCAGCGGACCCAGTACACCACTGGGAAGCAGCGGCTGTGGGAGGGGAAGGCGACAGTTGCAGTATCCCCAGCACCCCTGGCGCCTTCCTTGTAGCGGCTCAGGTTTAGGAAGACCAGTGCCAGTTGGGAGGGTGGCGCCCGATGCTGTGCCAGAAGGTCCTCCTGCGAGGCTGCACCAGCAGCCAGGCTGCACCCACGCCAAGCTGGTGCTGCTTGTTCAAATCTTCCAGGGCCTTGACAAAGTCCTCGGTGAACTCCTGCTCCTCGCTGGCCACCATCTTGGGTAGACGAACTGCGTGCTCCTTGGCGTGGTTGTGACCAGCCTGTTGGTCTGCATGTTGACGTCAAGCTCAGGAGAGGCGAGCTTGAGCAGCCCCAGGTCGGCTGGAGAGCAGGCTGTCGGGGGCGCCTGCTGTTGGTGCAGTATGCGCAGGGAGGCCAGAGGTGGCGCCACCACAAATTGTTTCCTCAGAGTCAGCTGTCATTCTTCACCACTCTGCCTGCCGATGCTGTTTGGGGTGCTCCAGGGAAAAGCGGGCCACGCACGCAAAGTTGCTGCTGCTGCCACTGACGCCATTGACCAGGCTGCTCAGTGCCTCATCACCATAGAAGAGTGTTTCAAGCCTCCGATCCCCATTGCGCCTGGTGCGGGAGGAGTAGCCATAGCCTCCCTGGGGGCTCGCTCCCCTCCCCTGTCCATTCAGCCCTGTGCCTACCCAGGCAGTGGCCACTGCACCTGGGCCTTCTGTGGCGGCTCCTTGGAAACATTATTCTTAAGGGAGAAAAAATTAAAGCATTCCCTCTAAAATTCAAAAAAAGGAAAAGGATGAATTTTTTGCCACTTCAATTCAACATCATCCTTGAAGCTCTATACAAAACCTATGTTTCTATTCATTCATCTTTGATAAATAAATGAATAGACAAATGAATAGAAACATAGGAAATCAAACTATCAATATTTACTAATGACATGATTCTATATTTAGAAAATAAAAAAAAATTCACTTGAAATCTTTCTTGACTAATAAATTCAGCAAAATAGCAGAATATAAAATAAACACCTAAAAACCAAATGAATTTCTATACTCAAGCTATGAATTCAGTTTTAAAAAAATTAGGAAAACCACCCATTAACAATGGCCTCAAAAAAGAAAAAGAAAGAATAACATAAAATACTTGGGAATCAATCTAAAAAGAGGTAAAATGCTTCTACAATGAAAGCCACAGAACACTAAAGATAGAAATTGAAGATCTCCCATGTTCTTGGGTAGGAAGAATGATCATAGTCAAAATGGCAATACTAACAAATACTTATACAGATTCACTACAATTCCTTTTAAACATCCAATGACATTCTTCATAAACTAGAAAAAGCAATCATGAAATTCATTTGAAAAAAATAGGAGAACCACAATAGTCATTCTCAACAAACAATTCTCAACAAAATGAGTGAATCAATAGACATCACAATACTAGACCTTAAACTATACTACAGAAATTAAAAAAATGAAAGAAAGAAAAAAAAAGAAAACCCCATATCAAAAGACATATAGACCAATCCATACTAGACAAAGGTGACCAAAACATAAATTGGAGAAAAGATAGCCTCTTCAACAATTTGTGCTGGGAAAACTGGAAATCCATATGTAGAAAGATGAAATTAAACTTCTCTCACTGTGCCCAAAAATCAACTCAAAGTAGATCAAAGATTTACACATGAGAATGGAGGCCCTGTGCCTAACAGAAAAAAAAAAATAAACAAGGTCCAAATCCTCACCCTGTTAGCTGACTTAATAAAAAAGAGTCCTAAAACACAAACAATAAAATTAGGAATCAATAAATGGGGTGGATTCAAACTAAGAAGCTTACTCTCTGCAAAGGAAACAATGTATAACATGAAGAGAGAGCCTACAGAATGGGAGAATAAATCCTTATCACATACACATCAAATAGAATAATAATCTCCAAGATATATAAAGAACTCAACAAACTTATTGCCAAAAAAAGAGACATAACACATCAGTAAGTGGACGAAGAAACTGAACAGACACTTCACAGAAGAAGAAATACAATTGATCAACAAACATATAAAAAAGACCATCATCTTTAGCAATTAGGGAAATGCAAATCAAAACTATTTCAATATTTTATATCACTGCAGTCATAATGGCAATTATCAAGAATACGAGCAATAATAGTGTTCATGAGGATGTGGGAGAAAAGGTACACTCATACGTTGTTGCTGCTGGCCACAATCAATGTAAAGTAGGTCAATTCACAATAGCTAAACTATGGAACAAACCTAGGTATCCTTCAACAGATGAATGAATAAATAAAATGTGATATAAATATATACACACAAATATATGTGTGTGTGGGTGTCTATGTGTGTGTCTATGTGTGTGTGTTTGTGTAAGGGTGTGTGTGTGTGTGATAGAATATTACTCAACCCTAGAAAGAATAAAATTATGCCACTTGCTGGCAAATGGATGAAACTTGAGAATACCATGCCAAGCTAAATAAACCAATAGTAAAATTTCGATGGCTGAATATTTTATCTGACGTGCAGATGCTAATTCACAATGAAAGGCACTAAAAGGAATAAATGCACTTTGGATTAGAGAGAGAGAAGCAAAGGGAGGGAAAGATGTATGCTATTCTGAAGGATCATGAAATGGATCAGATATTATTACTCTGCACGCTTATACAATTACATGACCGGTGTAATTCTGCATCATGTACAAAAAGAAAAATGTGAAGTTGTACTCCATTTATGTACACTATGGCAATGCATTATACTGTTATGTATAGCTAATTTTAAAAATGTCAAAAAGATAGAGTCAAACAAATTTCAAACTATAAGAATTAAAACACAGTTTTACTTAAATAGAAGGCCACATGTAGACCAATGCATAGAAACGAGAACAAGGATAAGCCCAGACATTCACTTCACACTCATCTTTGAGAAGAAGGCCAACAATACAGAATGAATAAAGGATAGTTAGTCTCTTTAACAGATGGTGCTGAGGACACTCAATATCCACACGCAGAAGAAAGAAAACTAAAACTTATTTTACACCATATCAAAACATCAACTCAAAGAGGAAAAAATATAACAGTGAGATGTAAATCTGTAAAATTTCTGGAAGAAAATACTGGGGTCCCATTTACCAATCTTTTCCCATCCTAATAAGGTGACAAATGTGAACACTACACAGTGTTACATGTATTGAAATATCATGCTATACAACACAAGCAGATGATGTTGCTATTTTTTCAATCTAAAATAGAATAAAAGAAGATCACAAGTTTGTGAGCAAAATATACAAAGAAAACACAGAAGAAACACTTTACAACTTTGCTTTATGAAATGGTCCTTTGGCTATGACAGTAAAAGGAACACAACCATAAACAGACATGTATAATTCCATTAAACCAAAAGCTTCTACATAGCACAGTAAAGCATGAACAGGGAAAAGATTCAACCGTTGGAATGAGTGAAATTACTTACACATCACCTGAAAAGAGTATAAAATCTGTAACACACACACACAAAAATTTCTATGAAAACCCATTAAGTGAGCTGGGTAAAGTGGGACGTACCTTGAATACCAGCAGTTTGAGAAGCTGAGGTGGGAGGAACACAAGTTAAAAACCAGCCTCATCAAGTTAGCCAGGCCCTAAGCAACTGAATGAGACCGTGTCTCTAAATTTATATATATAGATATATATAGATAGATATAGATATAGATATAGATATAGATATAGATAGATATAAATATAGTTAGATATAGAGAGAGGCATGTTGTTTGCAAAGAAATGTGGTTAGGGTTAAATGGGGTGCTGCTCTTCAATGGATATAAAATTTTAATTGCATAAAATAAACAACTTCTAGATGTTTGCAGCAAAATTCTGTACTTACACTTTACAATAGTATAATGTTCAATTATATGTTTTCAGAGTACATGTATCCTATTTAGTTTTCTTACTATTGTGCAAGGGAGGAAGGGAGGATACAAGGTACTGAGGTAGGGAAGGATGATGGAGAGAGAGGAGGAGGCAGAAGGCACGGAAAGGAGGTCTAGCCCCATGATGCTCTTCCTACACAGTCAGGATTCTTTCTCAAGGTGGACCTGTCCTTTATTGAATATTCTGCAGGTTCTATCATAATTTTTTTTATTTTACCTTACTACTCATTTTTAATAAGTAAATTCCAAGAAGGCAGTGGACCACAGGTATAAACACAGCATATAAATGTAACCTGCAGGAATACTGCATTTGACCACTTCATGAACACTGAGTTTTCATTCCCATTATCACAAATTCCAGCAGGCAAGGAAATATGGGAGCTAAGAGAGAGTTGAGTACAATGCAACCATGTCTTATTCACCAGTAAGTAAAAAAGGGAGCATGATGAAACCCGGGGAGGCCACACTTTAATGTTAAACCAGAATTAGATTCAAATACAGAAAGAAGACAGCTTTGTCACTCAAGGTACTTCATTATGTTAACCCACCTCTCCATCTGAGGATATGAAGGGAAAGGAAAATAGGGTGTCCAAAGTCATTTTTCTTCCAGTTCTTTCAAACTCATTAACAAACCAGCTGGAGAAATTGTTCACAGTTATCAAGGTATAGTAAAAACAATTAAACTGGTTGTGTAACATTCACTGCTTTGGTATTAATGAACACAATGTAAGCTCTCCAATGTGACTTGCTTGTAAGTTTGCATTTAGAATTGATATGGCATACGTAAAAAATGAATGTTAGAAGTCTTGCTAAAAATTTAAAATTCTGTAATAAGGACAATTAAAAGACATAAAAAATTTACTATAACATGTGAAGAGATCACAGAAAAAAGAAATAGATTTCTGTGGCATGATGTCAATGGTAGAGGTCACCTGCTTTTATACAGGAAGTTAAAGTGTTCATTTTGCATTGGGCCTGACAAATTACACAAGTTTCCCTAAAAATACCAGTAAAAATGTGTATATTTCCCTGGAGAAAATGATGATTCTAGGCTCTGGTATGATAAATTTAAAAATGAACCTGAATATAGTAGGAGAAAAAAAAGGAAGAGTAAGAGGAAAGTCTCCCAAGATGTCCCACATGTGGATTCCTGACAAATGACATGAGAATTAAAGTAAAAGATCCTGAAAGAGTGAAAGCTGGAAAAATATGAGCAATAAAATAAAAACCATTATCAGTAAATTATAAGTGAAAGCAACAAATGAATATATATTTACTGACAAAACATAATTGACTTCTTTGATAATAAGTGATCGAACAGACAAATATTTCATATAAAAGAGTTTAAAACAATGCAGGAGAATAGCATCCCCTCCTGCATGTGGAGCTTAGTATCCTTGTCATTTTATGGGTGGGCAGATTCAGTGACTTGATTGCAAAAAATAGTGAAAGAATAAGGAAAATATTACATTCCCAAAGGATGAACCTGGCACAAACTACCTTGACAATGGATGGACTGTAGCACTTCAAATATTTCAGTGACCATCAGATAATCTCTTTATACTTTGACAACAAGGCATTTAAAATGCATACTATTCCTTCCAAAATTATTTAATAAGTTCTCTTTATAGGTGACTAGCAATAACTATTTTCACAAGCAGGAAACAAACCAAAAGTATACTCTCTCCCTCAGTGTTGAGTGCCTATTTTTCAGTGATCAAATAGAATTATTAGTTTTAATTTGTTTTTAATTAACAAATATTTATTTCACATGTTAATGGAATTGAACATAATATTTCCAAATGCAAGGTACACAGTGATCATATCTAGTTATCTATTTTCTACTTTCATCACTTGCCTTGCCCCAGCACCCTTCCTACTCTCCAGAAATTACTATTGGGCTTCTATATTACTTCAAAAAATCAACTCTAAGGTGTAGGTGGCAAACATGGTAATAGAAAAAATATTTCTGCAGCTACAAACAAACATTTGCAGAAATAAACTCTTCTCACATCTCAGAGGCCATTAATGTTAACACCTGGCTGAGTCTCCCTTTATCTCATTGTACACAATCAGAAAAAGATCTCCAGCTATTGCCTTCACTATGCTGACCTTAATTTTTCCAAAAATCTTCTATTTTGTTTCATTTCCCACCACCTGAGGACAGGGGCTCGACTGAGATAGTCAGAAACTACTATGGCACCAAATCTCAAGGTCCCTCCTATGTCACACTGTAGTTCACTTTTAGTGGTTTTTAGAACAAGAGGTTTTGCATTTCTTTTTAAAATCATCTCTTCCAGAAATCTGTGTCATTACATTTCCCTAGTTTTCTATCTCCTTAACTGATGCCCTCACTCTCTGTCTCCTTCATATAATTTTCTTCTCCATTGCTAAATATAGGTGTGTCCCCAGCTCAGAGAAATGTTCCCTGTACTTCTATATCTTCACCCACACCTAGGGTCATGCTCAGTCTCATTGCAGTATTTTGCACATTCCCCTGCCTTCCAAATATTCATTTTCTTCCCAGTCCTCTCCTCTCATGTTCAGACATGTTCATGTGGATATCAAGGAGAAATCACAAACATCAACACAAAAGCCTTCTTTGAGACTAGCAGTCTTTTCCCTGCCTCATGTGGTTTTTCTGTTCCTTACAGGATTGGGTATCAGCAACTACCCTAGAGTGCTCAAGTCAAAAATTCAGCAATTGTCCTTGATCTTTTTCACCATTACACTCACTCCAATCCATCCCCAAACCTGCTTATCCTAAAGACAATATTATAAACATATATGTGTGAAAGATACATGTATTCAAAATTATTGCTTTATAAGTATATAATTATATGCACATTAAATGTTTATAAAATATATAACTATAAATAAATAAATCAGGTTAAACCACTTTTATTCCTGTTACCAAGTCATGCCATCATATCATATAATACATATTCTTTGATAATCATATCCATGGGGACAAGTTATGCTAAAGAGCCACAAATCCTCCTCATATTGAGGGACTTAAAAACTGCTTTTGCCAAAAAGCACTGAATATTTACTTATGCCTAGAGATGCCCAATGGACAACTACAAGTGAGATAACACTTGGCATTTCTGAGATATATATTATTCTATTTAATGGCTTATAATAACCACAGCATAGAAAAGAGAAAGAAATACCTGCAATATTAGTAAGGACTCCTGAAACATCCCAGGAACAACAAATGTAGAAATAGGTCATGACTGAATTGAAACCCTTATCCCATTTCTGAATAAATTTTGAAAAAAATATATATGTTCATAAATAAATAAATAAACACACACTCACACACACACACATACATACACACACACACACATACGTACACTGGATAGTTAGTGTACTACTCCCTTTCATAGCTGGATGATTAATTTCATACATACAATTAATGAATATTTGTATGAAAAAAAATTAAAAAGCTGCTTGTAAAACAAATACTGAAGGACTTTCTAAAATGTTTCTTAACCAAGCCAACCAATAAGTAGGCAGATACTCTGGTGGATGCTAGAAAAAAAAGTCAAAAATAGAGTTCTGGCGCCATCTAGTGTCTAATTAGGAGTTAGCACTTCTAACAATAGGAATGTACCCACATTAAGCAGAACAGTAAGTACAAGTAGGGATGAGACAGGAATTCTTGAAACCTCAGAGAGGGATGGGGAGATGCAACTGGAGAAGCCAGCAACAGAGAAATCCTTAAGGAGGCCTTTATCTCACAGGTAGAAAAGGATTGGGGCAGCTAAGTGACATGGTGAGGGGTGTGTTTTAGAATAATTGAGAAGGTAAAACATTGCCATGGATGGTAACATTAGATCAGATGCCTAAAGGGGGTCAGTACTCCACATCCCTTTAGTGCCTGAATTCTTGCTCCACACCAGGGTAATAGTAGAACCACAAGAATGAAAGCAGAGATTCCTTGCTGTTTTGTACATGTCTGTGTCCTCTTTGCCTAGAACAGAGCCTGGTACTATAGTTTTATTTTAAAATGCAAGGGGTTATGTTTCCATATATAAAACTAAATGAAGGCTGTGGTTTTTCATAGATGTAGAGTGTTCCCTATTACACATGAGGCATTGGGTTCAAGCCTCACCAGCACATAAAAATAAAATAAATGTTTTGTGTCCACCTACAACTAAAAAATAAATGTTTTTTTTTAAAAAACTAAATGATAATACTGTCAAAATATATCCCCTGCCCCATCCATGACAAACTGCCTTTCAGAAAATCATGAAGTTTGACTAGCCTGAGAGGCAGGCATCGCATCGTGTTCTACTTTACAGACTTAGGGAGTTCCCCAAAGTCGCCCCTGGAAAGAGTTAAGGCCTCCTACCCATCTATGTTTTTTTTCACTACCTAGGTGCTAGAAAACACTTCCTGTGCTTGAGTGAGTGAGTGAAGTGGGCTGTGCTATCTAAACTAGACTCCAGCAAGTTATGGATGCATCACACGCTTACCCTCTCTGGACCTCAAGGTCTCAGTATGTACACAGCAGTCACTAAGAGAAGTTTCTGTGAACATGCCAGTAAAATTTTTCTTCCCCCAAAACAAAGTGTCTCAGGTGATATCCCCAGGACCTTTTCCAGAAACCCCATGGAACCCAATCAACCTGAAATATAGAAAGTGCACAGCATCCCATGAGAGGGAGGAACCAAGAAAGGCTGTGCTGTGGCATCTTCAGCCTCCCTCCATTGCCTCAGTGTGGAAGAGGGAAAATTGAGACCACCAATGGAGCAGACCCTGAGGTCACATTTCTATCTCAGAGCCCAAAGATCCTGCTTCCCCACTGGGTCCACAGTGTCTCCTGACAGAATTTTCAGATGCCTCACCTGACTCCATTTGCCTCCTGTGGACACACCCACCTTTCCCTCTGCTCCTGCACTACTGCGCCTCCTGGTTCCTAGGATGTGCTCACCTAAGGAGTGTTGGATGGGGTGCTGCCTCCCACATGCTTCCCCTGTCTCCTCCCCACCCACTGTTCTTATAGGTAGGGCTCCCCTCACTCAGCCTGACTCTGCCTCACAATCTCTGCCCAACATTCAAGCCCCACTAGGTCCTCTCCACTTTATTTCAATGGGCTCCACCCAACAAATTGCCTCTTACCTGCTCTCCTATGCAGAGCCACGCCCACTCCATCCACTGGATCCTCTGCATTCTGTCCACGTGGCTCAGCCTCCACTGACATATTTAACACTCTTGGATTGCAGGTTTTTCCCTCTAGTTCTGGAATATTTTCAGTCTGGCTTAGCCCAATTCCACCAACATCCACTAACATACAAAATGGCTATGCTCTTCTTCATTAGCCATGCTTTTCCATCAAGTTCACTCCTACACCAGCCTCTCTGTGTCACCTGGCCTCTCTACTGCTCCTTGAAAACTCTATCTGAAATGAAAAAACGGGATCTTGCAGAGATGCCCATGGTTGGGACATCACTGAGTCTAAGGGACAATTACCTTTGGGCTCTGGTCACCTTTGAACCCCACATCTTTAATGTTTGACCTTGAACAACTCTGCTAACCTAAGTCAGAGTATCTCCATTTACAAAATACAGCTGATGATAATACTTTATTTGCATAAATGTGAGTACATTTATGATAGAGAAAAGGCACTGGCAAGCAACTAGCAAGGTCCATACCCTATATGTGAAAGAGCCCAGCCAGAATTTAAAAAGCATGTTTGCAAAGGATATGGCCTTCTGCTTCTCTTTAGCTCTATGGCCTTAAGCACCTTCTCTTACCCTTTCAGCACAGGATGGGCACAGCTACTTGGCAAACAAGAGTCATCTGTGATCTCTTCTCCAGCCAGCCTGGGGCATCTCAGATTGGGGGAGCATAAGTGTCTGACAATGGCCATCTTTCTCAAGGTTGAGTCTCAGAAGAAAAGCCTCTTTATAATGACTTATGTATAACTATTGTTTATTCTGACAGCCTGACTCAATGCTGTAGAGATAGGGCAGTAGTTGGGGACTTGGGTTTCAAGGTGCAGAAACTGAACTGGGTGCTTTTGAAAAAATACTCTAGATGACACTGGGGAGGTCAAGGGAACCTGATGGCAAAATTCAATAAAACCAGGAGCTGGGTTTTTCCAGGTGATCTCAGTGCCCATAACCCCTTTATAGTCTTTCCTGGACCCCACAGATATATGAGCACACTGGAAGCCTTTCTGCTGTTGCTTTGTTGCTGCTCAGATTCTTAGTCTTCAGAGAAGGGGTCTGGTTGGCTGGGTATAGGTATTGGCTGAGAGTATGAATTCTTCACATTAAAGTAGGTATTGAAGGATGAGTTGAAGTATGCTAAAGAACAAATGGAAGGATATTAAAGTAAGAACGCCATTTGTGACCTCACAATGAAATTTGTGTCTTTTCAGAATCACACAACCACACCATGCCAGGTTCTTTTCTCATCATGTCATTCAATGTCCACAAACCTTTCAAAAGTAGTGCCATATTTTGGGAAACTGTTTGCATTGTTCTACAATAATGCTAAAGGCTCCTATAAAGAATTCAAAATATACAGTAGAATACTGCAAAACTGGCCAAAGAGTGGGAATCTTGCCAAAACCCAGTGCCCCAAACACCAGATTTAACATTAGGTAGTATTGACCCTGTGTTCAAGGAATACCTTAGAAGATGGATAGACAGAATTAATATTGTTAAAATGGCCATTTAATCAAAAGTGATCTACAGATTTGATGCAATCCCCATTGACATGTGGTTGACAACCTTCACAAAACTACAGGGGGGAAAAGCAGTCATAAAATTCATCTGGAAGTATAAAAGAACCAGAATAGCCAAAACAATCAGAAATCTTGAAACTGCTAAAGGAAAACAGAGGGTCAACACTCCAGCACATAGGTGCAGGCACCAACTTCCTTCAGAAGACACCCAATGTACAAGAAATAAGACCAAGAATGAATAAGTGTGATGCATCAAATTAAAAGCTTCTGCACAACAAGGACAACAATTAAGAACATGAAGAGAGAGCCTATGTGATGGGAGCAAACCTTTGCTAGCTGTTTCTCTAACAAGAGCCTATTATCCAGAATATATAAAGAACTCAAAATAAATTATCACCAAAAATAAATAAGTAAAGAATCCAATCAACAAATGGACCAAAGAACAGACATTTCTCAAAGGAAACACAAATGGCCAACAAATATATGAAAAATGTTTAACATTGTTAGCAATCAAGAAAGTGCAAAATAAAAGTGCATTGAGACTTTATCTCACCTCAGTTAGAATAACAATCACCAAAATTACAAATATCAACAATTTCTGATGAGAATGTAGGGGAAGGTACTTTCATCCATTGTTCTGTAAATTGGTATAACCACTTTGGAAAGCAGTGTGAAGATTCCTCAAAAGACTAGGAATGGAACTGACCCAGCTATTCCACTACTTGGTATTTATCCAAAAGAACCAAAAACAAGGTACTATGATGATATGCGCATACTGGTGTTTATAGCTGTGCAATTCACAATAATTAAGTTGTGGAACCAGTCTAGGTGCTCATCAACATTGAATGGATAAAGAAAATGTGCTCTATTTACACAATGGAGTTTAATTCGGGCATAAAGAAGAATGAAATTGCATCATTTGCTGCTAAATAGATGGAACTGGAGAACATTATGCTAAGTGAAATAAGACAGACTGAGAAAGTTAAAGGTTGATTATTTTCTGCCTAGAAAATAGCTAAAAAAGAAATAGAATTTAAAAATAAAGGAAGGATCTCATGAAAACAGAGGGAAAGAGAAAACAATAAAGGAAGGGGCTGGAGAGGGAGGAATGAAGGGAGAATATTGGTGAGTACTGGGCAACAAAGTCTACCAGATTGTACTATGTGTATGGTTGAATATGACGTACATCTCACTACTATGTAAAATTATAATGAATTACAAATACTTCATAAATATTTGTTTATTTTCTCTTTTTAAATTGCTGCCTTATAATTATACATAGTAGGCTGGGAGAAAAATGGGTGGTAGAGTGCATGCCCAGCATTTTCAAAGCCCTGGGTTTGAGCCTCAGCATGGCTAAAAAAATTAAATAAAATTTTAAAATAATAGTGAAATTCACTATGACATATTCATTCAATGTGCATATGTATAACATAATTATGTATAACATAATTTGCACAATTTCATTTACTAGAACCTCTCCTTTCCTCCCTCCCTCCTACCCCTTGATCCTATTTATCTACCCTACAAGAGGTATCCCTTCTATTTTCATACCCCCCCCTTGGCTTCGACATATGAGAAAAAAAATATATGACCCTTAACTTTCTTTTTTTTTTTTTAAAGAGAGAGTGAGAGAGGAGAGAGAGAGAGAGAGAGAGAGAGAGAGAGAGAGAGAGAGAGAAATTTTAATATTTATTTTTTAGTTCTCGGCGGACACAACATCTTTGTTGGTATGTGGTGCTGAGGATCGAACCCGGGCCGCACGCATGCCAGGCGAGCGTGCTACCGCTTGAGCCACATCCCCAGCCCGACCCTTAACTTTCTGAGTCTGGTTTATTTCACTTAACATGATCCTTTCCAGCTTCATCCATTTTTCTGCAAACAATATAATTTTGTTCTTCTTTAGGGCTGCATAAAACTCCATTGTGTGAATATACATTTACTTTACCTATTTGTCAACAGACAACTAGGCTGGGTCTATAACTTGGTTATGGTCAATTGTGCAGCTATAAACATGGCTATACCTTTATCTGTATAGTATGCTGACTTCAATTGTTTTGGATAAATACCAAATAGTCGGACAGCTGGATCATATGGTAGTTTCATTCCTAATTTCCCAAATATCTTATTTTTAAAAGTAATTGTACAAATAACCCAATCAATAAGAGGGTAAATAAACTAAACATATTTCTCTAAAGAAGTACAGATAGGCAACAAATACATGAAAAACTACACTAAAATTTAATCTCCAACTACAATGGCAAGTATCAAGGCTACAAATTACAATTAAAGCCAGTAAGGATATGCAGGGACAGGAGAGGGGGAAACATGCAAAATTTGTAGAAATGTAGGTCAAGTGTTGGGATGTGGCTCAATGGTCAAGGCCTAGCATGTGTGAGGCACTGGGTTTGAGTCTCAACACCACATATAAATTAATGAAATAAAGGTCCATCAACAACTAATTTTTAAAAAAAAAATTAAAATAAAAAAGAAAGAAATGTAGGTCAATATGGCTGCTTATGTGCTACAAGAACAAAATTGAGTGATTGTAACAAAGACTATAAAGCCTAAAATATATAATAGTAAACCCTTTACAGAAAATTCCAGGGCCCAGGCTAGGAATAACAGGAAAGGACAAAGTTGACCCATGTGCGTCCTTCAAGGTTTTAGGTTGGCATAAATCTCCATATTTTCTCTAGGATGAGATCTTACTTTAAAAGGCGTGTCTGGGGAATAGGGGAGACAGTGTCAGAAGATTGTACTTGGCTTTCCATACTAGGGTAGCTCCATCGCCAACCAGTGACTCACTAAGCCCATGATTGTTCATTTCTATTACAAATTCAGGGAATTTGAAATGACTCCTATTTCAGCAGGAAGTGGGATAGGTCAATTCATTCCTGGCCCCATATGTACCTTTATCAATACCACGGGGCCCTGGTGATGCTTCAGATGCCTGGATATGAGGTCAGCGCACACCGTCTCCAGGATGAATGTCTGCATGTTTTCTGTTTCTCTGTGCACAGAGACCCACATGAATGGGGGATGGCTCCATGAGATAATCTGAAAGGGGACACTGAACTGACTCTGGGATTGAAGGGTCTCTCCTGATAGGATCCTGGTCTCTCCTCCTAGGAATGAGTTCAGGCTCTGAGACATGACCCAGGTCTGGAAACTGAGCAAACAACCAGACTTTTGGTGGTTGTCAGCTTTCAGCCTTCTAAACATCCATCCTTGGATTTTGCTTTACTTCTTGAAACCCAGCAGAATCTGAGTTGCCTGCCCAACCCCAGGTTAGCTCCCTGAGGATCAGGCCCCTGCTTGGCTTCCTCCTTTCTGACTGTATGCATCATGGCACACATTTTCCTTCTACCTTTTCATGGTCTATCAGTATTTTTCTTCTCCTTTAATTTTAGAATCCCAGTTCCGAACTCTAACTTCCACCATAGACCCCAGCCTTTAGCAATCATCATCAGTGTCCTTCTAGACAATGCTGGTGCCCTTGTGAGCAGACTTGTTTTATGTTATTAACTGATACATAAAAAACATCACAATTACATATATTAAGGGGTGCCATGTGAAGTTTTGATACATGTGTACATTATATACTGTTCAAAGCAGTTTAAACATATATCTCTGCAAATTTCAAAATCCTTTCTTTTTTATTTTTATTGGAGCATTATAGTTATTCATGGTAGCTGGATCATCCCAACACAACCACACATGCATGTAATCTGACCTACTCCATTCCAGTACCTGTTCTTCTTCCCCCTCCATTGAACTTCCCCTCACTCATTATTTAGCCATCCTTGATTGAAGCTGTCCACACACACATAAAGGGGAAGTTCTCTATGGTATATTTACATATGCACATAACATCATTTTGTTAAATTCATTCTGCATTTCCTACCTTGTCTGTCCTTCCCCCTCCCTATCTCCTTCTACTCCACTGATCTTCCCTGTATCGTTATGATATCTGATTGTCCCAAACATCTTCTTTCCCTTATTTCTCTGTAGCTTACAAATATAATGGAAAACAAATATTTGACCCTTGAGTCTGGCTTATTTCACTTAGCAGGATGTTTTCCACTTTCATGCATTTACTGGAAAATACCATAATTTTGTTATTCTTTATGGCTGGTAAAACTTCATTGTGTCTATATACCACGTTTTCTTGATTCATTCATCTCTTGATGGGTATCTGAACTGATTTCATAATTTGGCTATTGTGAATTGTGCTGCTATAAACATTAAAGTGGTTGTGTCACTACAGCATGCTGATTTTAGTTCTTTTAAATAAAGATCAACGAGTGGGATAGATGAGTTGTATGGAGGTTCTATTTCTAGTTTTTGGAGGAATCTCTGTACTGCTCTTTGGAGTGGTTGTACTACTCTGCAGTCCCAACAACAGTGTGTGAGTGTACCTTTCTCTCCACATCCTCACTAGTATTTGTTATTATTATCTGTATTCTTGATAATTGACCTTCTGAGTGGAATGAGATGAAATCTTGGTGTAATTTTGCATTTCTCCAATGTAATTCTCTGATACTAGAAATATTGAACATTTTATTCAAATATTTTTTGGCCATTTGTGTTTTTTTTTTTTTTGTGTGTGTGTGTGTAAGAAATATCTATTTAGTTCTTTTGCCCATTTACAGATTGAGTTATTTGAGTTTGGGGTGATAAGTTTTTTGAGATGTTTATATATTCTGGATGTTAATCTTCTGTCAAAGGAACTGTGGCAAAGAATTTTTTTTTTCATTGTGCAGACTTTTTTCTTTATGCTCCTGTGTCCCTTGCTGTGTAGATACTTTTTAATTGATGGCATCCTACTTACTTGATTAGTTTCTCTGTGTGTTGTCAGGTTTTGATATCTTGGCAATGCTGATATTATCAAATGTAGTTAGAATAATTTCTTTTATATTTTTGGAAATAAATTAAGGAAAACTGGAAACTGTTCTCCTTTAAATATTTGGCAGAACTTAGCAATAAAGCTCTCTTTATTGGGATTTTCTTTGCTGGAAGGCTATTACTACTGATTCAATCTTGTTATGTCTTATTGGTCTGCTCAGGTTTTTTTTTATTTCTTCATGATTCAACTTGGTTAAGGTATATGTGTGTAAGTGATCTGGATTTGTTTATTTATTCTAGCTTCCAAATTTTTGCAAATAATAACAAACATGAATATCTTTGTTCCTAATAATCTCGAATGACCCTTTGTATTTCTATGGAGTCAATGTCTCCCTTTTCTTGTCTGAATTTGAGTCTTCTCTCTCCTTTGCCTAGTTAGTCCAGGTAAGGGTTTATCATTTCCATTTAGTTCTCAGAAGAAGCAGCTCCTTTTTTCATTAATCGTTTTTGCTGCCTTTTCATGTCTAATTCATTTATTTGTTCTCTGCTCTGATCTTATTATTTCTTCCTTTCTACTAATTTTGGTTCTGGTTTAGTGTACCAGATATTTTCTTTTTATTTGGTACCAGGGATTGAATTCAGGGGCACTCAACCATTGAGCCACATACCCAGCTCTATTTTGAATTTTATTTAGAGACAGGGTCTCATTGAGTTGCTTAGTTCCTCACAGTTGCTAAGGCTGGCTTTGATCTTGCAATTCTCCTGTATTAGCCTCCTAAGCCACTGGGATTATGGGTGTGCACCACCATGTCTGGCTCAGGTACCAGACACTTTCAAATACAATTGATAACAAGTATCTGCCAGGCTTTCTTACAAAGCACAGTGGACTAGGCATTTTTCTGGCTATTGTATAACATGCAACATGGCATATACCCTTTTATGATCCTCAAAGTGGATACTCTTGATTCCTTCCTCTACTACTTTTCTTTGAACTTACAGATTTCCCATTTCACTCAGTGTAGGATATACTTTCCAACCCAAAAGAACGCAATCCCCTGAGGCACTAGTGCCATCTAACACTCAAGCTAAAATCTATGAACCATAATTATGAACTCTCCTTCATGTAGCTGTGATCCCATCCTCACTGCCCCACCATGACCCAGCATGCGCACTCTCTTCTCCTGCTTCTGATCATCCTCTGCCAGGCAGGCCTTCCCCTCACAGCCTGGCAGGGCCATTGCAAGGTGATATGCTGCTGGGTGTAGGCATTGTTCAGAGGGCAGAGGGGAAGTGGGCCATGTCCTGGGACATGAGGTTGCTGTCCCCTTCTCCTCAAAGAAGGGGAACATGCCCAACTTAAACAGGTGGAGCAGACAGCTTGGGAAGGGTCATGCTTGCTCTGCCAGCTCAGCCCTTCAGAAGGATGGGGAGGGGGTGCCTAAAGGTCCTTTCTCACCAGCCCAATCCTTACTCGCCCTTTTCCCTCACAGGCACTCACTCCCTTTGCTATGACTTCACCGTCAATTCTAAGGCAGCATCTGGACAGCAATGGTGTACAGTCCATGCCCAGGTGGATCAGGAGAATTTTTTCTCCTATGACTGTGGCATGGACAAGGTCAAATCCTTGAGTGCCCTGGGAGGGAAAGTGAGTGCCACAGACACCTGGGAAGAGCAAAACACCATGCTGAGAGAAATGGGGGATAGGCTAAAACAGCAACTGGCTGACATTAAAAGAGAAAATGGCATGGCCAGGGGTAAGTAAGAATGGTCCAGGGGCATGAGAGCTGATAGTGGGTTGAGGGAAATTGATTGTGTGCATGTTTTTTAAAAAATTAGATGTTGGTCCCTCCAGAAAGCCCAGACAGGGCTGGACTGGCAGACAGAACACAGCCAGATTAGGAATCCGGGGAAGGTGGTATTGTGTGGGACAAATGATTTGTTAAGAAAAGAGGCTGATTTCTCTCTGATGGGGGCAGGTCTGCACACCCTGGAGGGCAGGATGTGTCGTCAGCATAAATCCAACAGCTCCTGGCAGTTTGGCTTCAATGGACAGATGTGGCTCCACTTTAACTCAGACAACAGAAGGTGGAGAGAGAGGCATTCTGGGTCCAACTGGATGAAAGAAATGTGGGAAAATGACAAGGAGGTGACCGAGTTGTTACACAGGTCCTCAATAGGTGACTGTAGAACTGGCTTCAGAAGTTCTTGGTGCAATGGGAGCCAGAGCTGGAGCCAACAGGTAACTGGCAGGAGGGGGAGGAAGTTGGAGCTGCCTTCACATGAGATGCTGCTACGTGTGTGTGTGTGTGTGTGTGTGTGTGTGTGTGTGTGTGAGAGAGAGAGAGAGAGAGAGAGAGAGAGAGAGAGAGAGAGAGTCACACCTAGGTTAACAGCCAAAGGTATAGTCTTCCCATCTTTTCCCTTCTCACCTCCTAATGCCTCTTCCTCAATGCACATGCGTCTGGCATTTGCTCAAAATTTGTGTGAATCACTTCACATGACATTTCCTGAGACCCTTCTCCACCATCATCCTCATGGGTCACCTCATATTCTGCCACCAGGAAGGATGAGTTGGGTGGTCATCGAGGATTCTCCCATTAGCTATATGAGCTCCTTAAGGACATGGCCCTTCTCCTGTCTCCCTCCTCCTCATGACCTGTCACAGCAACTGCCACATAGCAGAGGTCTAGGAACTATGTGCCTGCCTGAGTGACATGGGGCAGCAGGAGCTGAGCAGGCATCTCCACAGATTTTGCTCTGAACGAGGGCTAACGCTCTTGTGTTTCCACTTCAGGACCTTCAAGTGCCATCATAGACAGAGTCTTCCAGGAGTCTGCAGCCAGCACCCTTATTCCGTCGGTCCTGCTCTGGATCCTCACCTGCTTCATCCACCTAGGCCTCCAGACCTTCCTGACAGGTGCTGTGGGCAGAATGGACAGAGAAACATGGGGCAGCTGTGTGAGCAAGGAGGACAGGAAAGTGAACTCCCAAGGTCCCAGTCTGCACTCTGACTGGTCCTTTTCATTCTGAGATGAGACAGAAGAATCAGACCTCCCTCCTCTCACTGGTAGCAATAACTTGGCCATGCTCATCCCTGAGTTCTGAGAAATTCTCCCTGTCAGGGCCTATGGGAAAGAGGAGGAACCGTACAAGTTGGCCTGTGGACTCTAAAGGATTTTAGCTCATGCAGATCTAATTCAGACCAGATTTCTATGAGAGAGGGGAACAGTAGTGCACACAGTGCATGGTGTGGAAATAACAGGAACACAGAAAGGAAAATACCTAATACTGGGTGATGGCAGCATGATAGATGTATTTGATAGGTAAAGAGGAATGGACTCCACACCCCAGTCGAAAAGAGAGGGTCCTCTGCCAGGTTGTGGCTCAGTGGAAAAGCACTTACCTAGCATATATGAGGCACTGGGTTTAATCCCCAGCACCACATAAAAATAGACCCATAAAATAAAAGTATTGTGTCCATCTACAACTAATATGTGTGTGTAATATGTATGTTTATATATATAAGAGAGAGCCGGGGGTCCGATGGCTAATGCCAGAACAGGGAGCAGTGAAGGTCTTTTCCAGCCCAACCTGGAAGGCTGGAGTTCAGGGCTACATTCCCATAGGAGGCTCATTTCCAGCAGCTGAAGGAAAACTGAGAGTAGAGTCTGTCCAGGATGAATGCAGAGGGTGCCAGTTATCTGGGGACTCCTAGAACTCCAGGATTGACCCTTGGGCTGTGGCCCTGGAACCCAGCCTCCTGAAGACTCCAGATCCTGAGCAGCTCAGCAGCCTCTGCCTTGAGCAGAGCCTCTGCAGAGACTGGTGGGGCTGAGCAGCTGCTGGAGTCTGATGCTCCAGCTGACTCAACCAGAGTGGAGGGAGTATGCAGGGCCAGTCAATTTTAGAGTTCTGCTGCTCCCAGGTAAGGACAGGTTGAGGGAGAAGGGGAAGAAACATGTTGTCTGCAACCAAGGCCCAGGAACCAGGTTCCAGGCTCCTATCTTTGTTCAGGACTCTCCCTACCCCCAGGTCCTATGGCTCCTCCTATCAAGAGAAGAACAGGCTCCCAGTCAGGGAGCAAATCCAGTCATTACAGATCCAGTCCTGAGACACCAAGGCCTACAGCAGGGCTGGGGCTGACTTTGGCCTGTGAGAAAGAAGGGAGGAGGGTGGTAGAGGCTGCAGGACCCTTGGGTAATAGAGGAGGGAAACATGACCCAAGGTGAGCATGGCTATGAATTGGAGAGTGACTGATGAGGGGTCAGGAGAACTGAAGTAGGATTTCTTCAGAGAGTTGAAATAACATGTTTCTTTTCTAAAGGTTAAAGATGCTCCCAAGAAGCTTCTGAAAATGTGATTCAGTGAAATGACAGTCCTTACTGATCTTCTGCCAATCTACTTCCTGCTCTTCCTCCTTAGAGCAAACAAAGACTGAACTGCAAATCCAGAGGCCTCCAGCATGTCAGTCAGACTTAGTCACTCAGCCTAGAGATCCTCTGCTTATTCAGATCTAGTGAGGATTTAAAAGGTGTATCTGTATGTCACTTGTAGGTCATGAGCCCATACCCTACTTCTGCAAGAGGTGGACTGTTCTAATTGCTGCTTTCACTCTCCCATCCATCATAGCAGCCACCCACATCTTTCCTTTGCCACCCATTAACCCCTACCACCCCAAGATCTGATGACCCCCAAGAAGATCCATTAACTTCAATTTCAACTTTGAGCTCTTTGTTCTGTTTTGTTCAGTCCAATCCTGCACTTTTTCTTAACCATTTCCTGTGCTAACCTCAGTAATCATACACTGAGCCTCTGACTGCTAGAACAAGAAACCTCAACAAAGAGTTTTAATCTTGTTTGTGTTATCAACGACTTCTGTGTACCTTGAGCTGATGTTTATTATAGTTTGGATCTGGAATGTCCCACAGAGACCCATGTGTTGACTACGGTGCTATTGAGAGGTGAGGAAAACTTTAGGAGTAGAGTTGTTGAGTCGTGTTTTGAAAGGTTCTTTATGTCCCAAGCACCTTCCTTCCTCCCACCTCTCCCTCCCCCTTTTCCTCTTTTTAAACTATAAATTATTTTTTATTGCTACAATAAGTTAAACCATCTCTTCTCCAAAGTTCCTGCTGATGTGATATTCTGACTTACCTCAGACCCAAAAGCAATATAGTCAACCAAACTTAGACTAAAACTTCTGAAACACTGAGCCAGAAATCAATTTTTCTTCCTTTAGTTTACTGTCTTCAAATGTTTTTCCACAGTTCGGGCTGGGGATGTGACTCAAGCAGTAGCGCGCTCACCTGGCATGCATGCGGCCCGGGTTCAATCCTCAGCACCACATACAAACAAAGATGTTGTGTCCACCGAAAACTAAAATAAAAATAATAAAATTCCTGCCGAAAACTAAAAAACAAATGTTAAAATTCTCTCTCTCTCTAAAAAAAATGTTTTTCCACAGTCTGTCTCTCTCTCTCTCTCTCTCTCTCTCTCTCTCTCTCTCAAAAAATGTTTTTCCACAGTGATGAAAAGCCAATACAACATTGATGGTGCAATATCGTCTGTAAAATACAATGACAGACATCATTTATAACTTCAGGAACTCTTTGTATGTTTTGTTTTAGTTAAATAAACATATTTTGTCAACAAATTTAAATGAGTTTGGAATTCTTATATAATCAAGGTGGTGGTTGATTTTATGTGTCAACCCACTGCCTGAGGTTTACCCTGATAGCTGGTAAAACATTATTTCTGGTCTGGGTACGGTGGTGCATGCCTGTAATTTCACCTGCTCAGGAAGCTGGGACTGGAGGATCACAAGTTCAAAGCCAGCCTCCTCGATGGTGAGACAATTAGCAACTCAGTGAGACCCTCTCTAAATAAAACACAAAATAGGGCTGGGGATGTGGCTCAGTGGTTGAGCACCCCTGAGTTCAATCCCCAGTACAAAAAAAAAAAAAAACCCCACAACAACATTTCAGGGTCTTTCTCTGAGGGTGATTCTTGCAAAGATTTACTTTTAAATCAGTAAGTAGGCTCTGCAAAGAAGTTTTTATCCCTTGTGTGTGTAGGCATCATCCAATCTTTTCAGGGCCCCAACAAAACCAAAGGTTAGAAGAAGGACAAATTCCTCTGTTTGATCTGAGACGTCCATCTTCCCTGGTCTGAGATATGACAGGTCATCATTGTTTCTCAGGCTCCATGACTCAGTCTGGCCTTATACCATCGACCCTCAGCCCCAGGTCCTTAGTTCAAATTGAATTATACCTTTGATTTTCTGATTCTGCAGCCTCAGACAAACACTGGACTCTCTTGGCTCCATAACCAATAAGCCAATTTTTACAATAAGTCTCTTGGTTCTTTTTCCCTAGAGAACCCTGAACAATAAAAATTAATGGAGAATGACCAATATTTTGTGCTTCCTTCATATTTTAGAGTAACTAAAATCCATTATTTTGCCAAATATGTTTATGTAAGTAGAATTTAAGGATTACACTTAAACTAACAGGTAGTCTAGATGTCAATCTCAAACATTTTGCTGGATCAAAACAAATCATCTTGTGCTTAAGGAATAAAATATTTTTTTCTGTTTTTTCCCCAGTGCTCTTCACCCTTGATAGTGTTTTTTTTTTCTTGTTGTTGCTGTTATTCCTCAACCTGACCTCAACTTTAATTAGAAGTAAGCTCTATGCATGTGGGTAAGGGTGTGCATAGTGGAAAGAAAATTTAAAACAATTCTATTTATTTTCTTTTTTCCCCCAGTATAAATAATAAAAAAAACTTACATTCAAACAAAAATAAGAAATACATTGCACAGAAGAACACTCTTTACTTGAAATGTTGTTTTATTTATTCAAGGATAGGATTAATATCCAAAGTATAAGAAGAATTTCTACCAAAGATACTTCTTCTGACATATGGGCATATGCTATGAGCAATTCACAGCATATAATCCTGCACCAAGATTCTACAATCTGAAATAACCAGGAGCACAGATTAAAAGCACAATGGGCAATTATTATAACCATCAAATTCACAACCACTTAAATATACGTGTACCAAGTGGTGAATAGGAAAAGGATCAACATAGCTATCATATTTGTTGGTCAGAGCACAAATTGAATCAATCCTTTGATATGTAACTGGATAATAACCTGTATGGTTAACAATATGCTCATGCAACTTCACAACAATCCTGGCATTATTTCTGGGCTTTTGAATGTGTTCATATAGCATTTAGATATATAGTTGTTTATTGTAGTGTGGTAGTGTAGCCAGAAAGAGTTCTGGTTATTTCATTTTTCCTAGGTTGTGGTTACCAAGGTAATAGGCCTTACGTCTCTCTAGATGATGTTGGGACTAACATTAAAAGTATAATTTTGCACTTGTGTTCCAAGTTTTTACTCATTGCAACACACCTCCTCTTCATTCAGGTCATTCTGGGTTTGTAATTTGGCTTAGGTCTTGGAATTGATTGAGGTAATATAGCTGTTTTTATTATTCCAGTTAGACCTTCCCCCTTGGTCTTAAACTCTTCTGTTTACTCAGATCCAGTGAGGATTTAGCAAACCTCTCATATCTTTCACTTCCAGGAACACCATGAACTCACATCCTCGGGCTGCTGGAGTCAGACTATTCTGTTTGCTGTTTTGACTCTCCTGCCCATTACAATAGCTCCCTTTGCTCTGCAGCTTGAGTGTCATCAAATGACTCCCATTGCCTTTTGGTGTCTCAATTCAGGGATTGCAGTTCCCTCTCTGAGGTCTGGTCTCAGGATTAGAGTAATGGCAGAGCCCTTCAAGGATTCCAGAGTTTCCCTTGGAAATTGTGTTGCACAGTAGTGGTGACAGTGGTAAGAAGCAGTGGGGACTCTCAGGGTGCCACTGCCGCCACTGTCACCCAGAGGTCCATTGCCAAGTTGCCTGCAGGGTTGGTTGCACACAGCCATCTCCATCTTGGGACAGTGGCCAGGGCCTTGTGGGCCAGGGTGCTTTCAGGTTTGCTGCTACCACCATCTTACAGTGCAGCCAATTCTGCCAGAGAACACCAGCCATGGCCTGAGGTCCAGTGTCAGGGTGCCTAGGTTTTGGCTGCCCTATGGTCCTCCTGGGAGTGCTGGTGGCCATCATCTTGCTGCTTCTTTGTAGGGTCACTCCTTTGAACACATGCCTCATTGTCTCTCTCCAAGTTGGAATGGCATTGAGATCCTGGGACTGCAACATAGCTGAGCCTGGGGTATCTTACATCCTTATCTGTCAGACAGTGAGTGGGTCTGCATGGGTTGTTCATGGCCAGGCAAACCTGTGAACATTCAGACTGGGGGCATTTTGCCAGGGGAAGCATTGTTTAGAGATGCTAGAGACAGCTGGGCTCCTGGGCTCCATTAGTCCTGATGTGTGTTGGTGCAGGGAGCCAACTGCAAATTACCTGAGAGTCTTCACTGGTTGTCGAGCCATGGAGATTTAGGTTTTTCCTTGGGAACTATACAGACTCCCCTCACCCCCTGTAATAGATTGCCCAAACCCATGACCTCTATCTCTGCTCTACTAGGGAGATCCCTTTCATCACTCTAGAGTTGGGCATAACCTGTTGGGAACTGGACAGCCCATTCCTACCTTATTTAGCAAAGAACATTCCATGGAAAACCTTTGATGTTCCGTGATATAAATAAAGCAAGCGCAGGCTCCATGTTGTTAATGTTAGTGTGGAAGATTGATCCCTAAGATCGGCTAGCACATCCCACCCCCGCTTTCAAAATTACACTCTCTGTCCTGTGGTTTTATCACTGCTTTCTCTTTCTTAGCTTTTATTCTGCATCCAGCTATTCCACTAAGAACAACTGATTTCAATCAACTGGGCGGGGTGTGGGAAGGACGTGGGGACACATGGGGCTGGCTACATCAGGTCAGAAGGTTGGAAGAGGGTGTGAGGGTACCTTGTTACCAACTTGCCCAGCCAGCCAGTCCAGCACCTACCGGACTGGAGCTATCATCAACCTCCAGACAACCCCACCTATCACAACACTAAATTAGCTCAAGTCTAGCCTGTTTGGGAGCCATTCTAACATGTAGTAAGGTGGGAGGCAGAGTTTGATCTCGGGTAAGGTGGAGGTCCTGACAAATACCACAATACATTACATCTGAAACATGATTCAAACAAAGGCTAAGAGAGCTTTTAACTTTCTTTTTGTGGAAAAAGGGGCAAAATGCTTCCATGTTTTACAATTTCACCTTTAAACAGATCAGGCTCTCATTATTAGCTTCCAGAAATGCATTTAAATTCCAATTCCAGTGGGAAGATTAACACCAAATTGTATATATAACTTATTCACAACAGATTACTTGATCCAGCTATAAAACCTTAAATGACATGAATCAGTACCAACCAAATTTGTTATTTTTATATAAATCAGAGATTTTGCCACACATAATTTTAGTTTGGAGAACATCAACTTGGCAAAGCTTTGCATTCAACTAAGTTTAACGTTTAAAGTGCAATTTAGAATCCAGAGTGTATGGTAACAGTAATCACAGGTCTGCATGGATTAACAAAGTCAATAGGCTTAAATCTCTTATACATATAGGAAACAGAGTTAATGATAAGAAATTGTCTTACTCAAAACAAATATATAAAACAGGTATTTAATTAAGAGCATGGCCCTTCAATGTCAGATACAATGTATAAAAGAGAGCAGTTTGGGGCTGGGGATGTGGCTCAAGCGGTATTGCACTCGCCTGGCATGCATGCGGCCCGGGTTCGATCCTCAGCACCACATACAAAGATGCTGTGCCCGCCGAAAATTAAAAAAATAAATATTAAAAAATTCTCTCTCTCTCTCTCTCTCTCTCTCTCTCTCTCTCTCTCTTTAAAAAAAGAGAGAGAGCAGTTAGTGGTTATCTTGACGGTAAACTTACATACACTTTCATTTTATAAACTTTTTAAAAATATTTATTTTTCAGTTGTATTTAGACACAATACCTTTATTTTATTTATTTATTTATTTTTATGTGGTGCTTAGGATCAAACTCAAGGCCTCACATGTGCCAGGTGAGTGCTCTATGGCTAAGCCACAACCCCAGCCCCTCATTTTATAAACTTTAACATAACACTTAGACAAAGCTTAGATAGCTATAGTTCTCAGATGCATACATTATACCTAGTCACATACTTAGGGTGTCATCTATATTGGTAGGTTAAAGTAACAGTTATTTAACCAGTTACAAAGTAATCATTTCAGACTTTCAAACAGATACAAACCCTAATTCCTTTAAGACTTAGTTTCCACAAGTAATAAAGCCCAACAAATAGAAGAAAATTATCATGATAGATAAAGTATAGCCAATTTAAATACACACAAAAAAATTGAGATTTGCCTTCCCCAAACTTTCTGCAACTTACTTAGACATTCACAACTTTACATCCTTAATTTTGTCATCTTTAATCTGGGACATTAGCACAAGAATATTGTTTTACCAGACAAAATACTTTCTCATTCAGAAACATTTATCTTACCTTCTAATTTTCCATACTAAAATATATTTCTATACCTGTAATGTTCTTTTATTTTTCCTAGTTTTGAAATATTTTTAAAATCCTTATTCCAAAACAATCCTTATGAATGTTATCTGTGCATTTAATTTACACAACAAATTTCATCCCAGGAGAGGGTTGGACAACCCAGCATATACAAAAACTGTATTTTAATCTTTATTCTCCCATGTTGCTTTCAAGGAATTTTTGAGTCTGATCTGTCTCCATGAACACTGTCACAATGCCACCAACTTTAAGTGAGTTCCCCACTGTCACTTGTACCCAGAGGCTCCTTTTGGGCCTTTTCTTATACTAGGCAGACTGATATGCAATGCAAGAAGCCCTTTCCATTTTTCTCTTCATGGGTTCTTAAAGATCCCTTTGCAGAGGCTGCCTATGAAACACAGGTTGTCCTTAGTTTCTGTCTTTTTCTTTTCTGGGTGCAGTTATTTGTCCTGCCAGACACCCCAGGCTTTTAGTTTATGGGATAATGTTGTAGCAAGAACCACTTGTCCCAGTGATGAATATCCCCTGGCCAAATGGGGTTTCCTGTCAGATCTTAACAGTGGAGACTCTTCCTGTCCCCAGGACATAAACTGACAGAGCTGGGACCTACTATCACATCCTTTGTAGCCAGCGACCTCCACCCCCCACACACACCAGAACAAAAGGAGCAGAAAGGCAGGACAGAGGCCAGTTCTGGCTATTGTTCTAGAGCCCAGGCAGTTTTCTGTGATTTTCCCCCAAGTTTAGGGCTGGTATCCTTGACCCTCAGTGAGATGACCTGTAGCTGACAGGGGCCAAGATGAGGAACAGTGCTAGGAGTGATTGAAATCTTTTGACCCTTTCCTCTGGTGTCTTGCTATCCTTGCACACCAGCAGCAATGCCTTTGGCACCTTTCACTTAGTTCCTGATGGTTGAGAACCTTGATCTTGCAACTTCATAAGTGCCCTTCCATACAGGATCTTTCACATACTTTACCCCTGACAGGCCTACTTCAATTTATGAATTGTATAATAATCCAGAAAAACCATTCAAAGGTAAGATTGTGTTAAAGTCAACTGCCTTTCTCTTAGACAGGTTTATACCTATGCATGGACATTCAGCTAAGCTCTCTAGGCTCCAAAGACTACTAGTAAGATCAATGCTTCATGGCCCATGTCTTAAAGGGCCAATAACAAATACAAAAAAAAAATGAAGATAGGACCACCAAAACCAAGGATGAGAGACAGGAACCTTTAAAACAGACAGATGTGCATGTACAAATTTCTTCAATATGTTTCCCTAGAGATACCTATAGGATCAGTACAGTATTGGCTAAAGAACCCAGCTTAATTCCATCTTAAGATTGAGAGCCATCTCATCACAAAGTCATCAAAACATCATTTCTGTTTTACTGTAAAGTCCTAAGATTTCCATTTGGCCTGATCATACTTTGATGTTTTAAACTTGCTTGGAATTCCTGCCCATACTTTGAACTTACCTATGCCTGACTTTCCCTGACCAGTTAACAACCCTCCCTGAAATCTCAGCTTCTCCTCATTAACTTTGATGTTGGAATCTGAGTTTACTCCCTACCTTGACATGTTAAGCCATGTAGATCATTAACCTGCTATGTGCCCTTGTATTATGCTTGCAAGAACCCTGTCAACTGTAAGCTCTCAAGATACCCAGATACCCACCTTTGTAAATTTTTGTGTTATAAAAACCTTCCTGCTCTTAGATCAGACACTGTTCTCTGGCCCTGCATTTGGATGAGGTGGTCGTTGATCAGCTCTCTTGTGTACACAATATAAACTTGCTTTAATTTGGTTTAAAATTGGAGTCGGTGGTCTTTCCTTTGCATCATATGTTCAATATGGTCATATCTTAAGAGGAGCAGTAACAGATACAAAAAAAAAAAAAAGATGACCAGAGGGAATTCCCAAGCTCACAGACAACAAGCAGATCAGAACCTAGAACAGATCAGAAGGGAGTAAATATCCCAAGGTTCCAGAGTCCCACTTAATGGTGACTTCTATACCAGTAGTTACACAGATGTCCACACCAAAAGGGACCAGTAGTTCCAACGAAGAGGAACCCAATATCTGAAATAAAGAGTCTCGGCCTGCACACTGGGGACTTCCAAATAATCAGGGTGTTGCAACTTCACTTAGTTCTGTTTCCTTTTTCTTGAAGTGGACCAAGATGGAGCAACCTGTACCATTCAGGTTCAGGGAGAGAAGGTGGGAGTTCCCTGAAACAAAAGGAGCTTCAGCAGCTTCTGGGATGGTCCCTCCTTCTCCTCCTCTGAGTATATCACAGAAGAGCTCCTCTGGTTTGATTTGAGGCAAACGCACTTGTCTCCTATCTCTCCTGCAGTTGGTTCTCAGCAAGTTCGCCAGCAACCTTGCATCCTCAGCATGGAAGTGGGATTCTTTGAAGAGCCAGGCCTGCCCAAGGAAGCTAGAGCGGGGGCTGTTCTCCCCATCTGGGGAGCCAGATTTGTTACTGAAATCTCAGTCCTTGTCCCCAATGCCAATCCAATAATAAGAACATGATTTAAGAAACAGGAAAAAAGTTTATTGCTTTGCTAGAAAAGGAGAAACACAGGGGACTCCACCTTCACTATATCACATTTAGAGGCAGAAACCATTGCTCTGCCTTTAGAAAAGATCCCTGCCATGTGCTCAGACATCCATCAGGATTCCATTACAACCACCAGCACCTTCACCACCTTCACCACACAAGTGCACAGGAGTGGAACCCTCTCATGGCATTGCACCCATTTATTTCGGGTCCAGAACAGAGAGTAGGAGAAACTAGAAAATGAACATGTTAGAAAACAAAGTTAGGGGACATATTGGGCCCCAACTCACTACTCTATTCAAATTGTGGAAATAAGGACATGCATAACTTTGAGTGACGTGGACTGCAGAGGGAGCCTGCTCTTAGCTGAGGACTTCTACATGGGCACTAACCCCTGCCACCTGCGTTCATGACTGTGCAAGAGGGGTTGTGGGGAAGGGGACTGGTGCCTGTGCTTCTGCACAGAGGAGATGAGGGCAGCAGGGAGGAAAGCCCAGTGCCACACCTGCTATCATTCTCAGGCCATTGGGTGCAGTTTACTCTCATTTGTATGGAAATGATGTAGTAGCTACTTCTGGGTTATGAATTGAGTGTGGAGAGGGGGCTTTAATCTTTTATTTTATCCAATTTTATAATCTCTAAACAAATTTTAATTATATTTATATATGTATATGTGTATAAAAATATGAAATATATATTTGACAGTTTGAACCCTGGTGATAAGACCTCACCCAAACCTGGGAAGGATAGTCTCCATGGGGAAGGATGGAGCTAAACATGTCCCCAGGATTTGGGAGTTTGGACAGGGGAGAGCTGACTTTATCCCCAACCCTCATCCCATTATGGTGACCATGACTTCCCCCTACTGGCCTAACCTACTGCCACCTGGTTTTAGACTGGGTGTAGGAATTCATCTTCTAACTCTCATCACATGGCCCCATCCTTCCCAGTGCATCCCCTACTCTAGGTCTTCACTGAAATTCCTGTGGCTGTGCATGAAGGACTGGATTTGTAAGGCTGTCAGCAGGAGGAGGTGTCCTGTTGGGGATCATGGTCCTGTCCACACTGTGAGCCAGACCTGACTTCACAGAGCTGGTCCCTGAGCACCAGCTTCTCCCAGAGCCCCAGAAACATGCTGGCCATCCTAGCTCTCACCTGCTGCAGTGTTCAGCTGGTGAAGGAGGAAGACTGGTCCCTGGTGCTGAAGAAGCAGGAGCAGGACAAGGAGAAGTTGCTGGAGGAGGGGAGAGGAAGGGCTCTGCTCAGCTGGTCCTGTGCCCTGAGGCCTGACTGGCAGAGGGCAAGACTCTCCAACCCCACACACTCTCCCAGCATTGTTAATGTGGGTGTGAGGAGAGAAGTGCATTGATCATGTCTCCTGTTCAAGGATAACAAATTTCTAACCTTCATATTCTATTCTTTTCCATCTTCCATAAAATCTGGAAAATAAAATATGTGTTTTTAAAGCTGAGAATATAGTTCTAATCAACAGGTAGGAGAGCTTCCCTCTGAGAATAAAATGATCAGGATTCTCACCTGGAAGGATAGACCATTTGGGTTTTATTTGATATTGCTAGGTAGGGTAGAGAGGTATATGGGACAAAACAATGTATAAAACCTTAGCAATGGAGAACACCTTGGTGATAAATACTGTGACTTACCTAATTTAATGTGTGTGAAGCACTGAGACATATGCCTTGTTTACAGCAAATGCTCAGTAATTGTTTATCATCTTCATCATCACCATCATCATCTCAGCAGGATTTTATTTCTATTCCAGCCTTCCCATTTTGCAGGTAAAAAGACTAAGACCTAGAGATAAAGGATGGGCTATCCCAAGGTCAAAAATCAGTTGAGGAATTCTACTCAGAGTCTACAGGACTCTAATCCATGAAAAAAATCCCAGTGAGAAAAGCTTGGACTGAGTCCTATGTGGCCACCAGCTGAAGTTGAATCTCTCTCTCTCCAGTGTCCCCAGCCATGAGGTCAGTACTCCAGGGACTTCACCATGTCCATGGCTCTTTCCAGGAGCCTCCCTCCCCACTACCCTGAGCTCACTTTGATGGGGTTTCAGGTGACCCCCAGCCACTTCCAAGGTCACAACTGGTAAATCTATGACCAGTGTGGACCCAATGAGATGCATTACTTCCTAGGGTTTTGGAATGTGGACAAGACAAAGTTCAAAGAGAAGCCTGGTGCAAAGAGACAGAGTTACCTTTAAGAACATGCTTGATGATGAAAGGCCAAGCACATGATGGAGCAGAGAAATTAGCAGCAGAAATGGAGAAAAACAGCAGCCCTACAGAGTTAATGACACAAGGGAAGAGGAAGGAGTCCAGAGAGAAGGGAGAGTGGAGCTCCAAGACGACTCTCCAGCTTCACAAGGCCCAGATGTTCTTCCCCCAAATGCTCCTTTGAATGACCCCAGTGTCCTGACAAGAGCCCCTCAGTCTCAGGTTTCTCTGTGGGGCTTTTCCATTTCTTCCCTGCCCCTGCATCCTCCCCATTCCTCTCACTCATCTTTATTTGGCTTGAAGACAAAGAAACATCTCCATATGTTTAAAGATGTTTTGATGCAGGTGAGAGGCTGTTTGCTAATGATACAAGGTGTGTCCTTGCAGCCAAGGATATAAAGGCCATTGAGCACATGCAGGAATCTCATTGGCTTGTCAGGCAGTGTCTCTACCTCCTCCCCTTACCTACCTACCTCTCACCTCAGCCCTTTACTTCACTCTGCCCTGTAGAGATGGCATTCTCCCCCCTCCATACCCACCACCTTCCCACAGAGACCAAGCTTTATATAATGTCAATTCCAGGCACTTACAGAGTGCCATCAGCAATTCCATCCCAACCAAGAGTTCCCTGGATAGAGGCTCTAGTGAATGTAGTGTGGGTGCCAATCCCAATGGCTGAGGTCAAAGCTGCAGGATCTGGAAGTGATGGGTGGTGGTGGATAGTGGAGAGTATTTTAAATACACCATGCATTTCAGAGCTCGAGCTGTGGAGATCAACCACTTAGATTCACATCCCAGAGTCTACCACTGCCAAATCATTTAAGCTTCTTACATCCTTATTTCCTCCTCTTCAAAATGGGAATACTTACAGTACTTTACCCTCTGTTGTTCAGCAGGTTGAGTTATTAACACTAGGACAGCCAGAATAGTATAAGCACAGATCAGTGCACTATAGTAATGACCTATGACCAACTATCCTTGCTGGAAACCTAAAATCTGAATACTCCAATAGTTCACAAAATCTGACTACTCCAATAACTCAAGAAAATGACAAAGAAAGCACACAACCACACAGAATTACATTTTCAATAATCCAGAGACAGCTCTGTGACCTTAAGTGTCCTTGGAAAGAGAGAAAGCCACAGAAATTCTTTATTCTTATGTAGGGAACACACAAGGTGAGGTTCCATGGAACATTCTATCCCCAAAAGGGCAAAGGGGTAGGATCACAAAGGAAGAGGTGGTGTGGCTCAACCCTTCTGGGTGCAGCCTACTCCTAGGGCTAGGCTTGTTATCCCAGTGAGGGAAAAGCCCAAGTCAGGAGTCATGGCATTGATGCTCCAGACTACAGTGATCTGTCACATCCCCATGGTGCATCAGGACTTAAAGATGCCTGCATTTGAATTGGCTCCCCACAATGACCCTTGACCCTTGTCATAATCTCATCATGTATAATCCACCCCATAACAAAATTCGGCTCTCTGCCATCTGACCATTGCTCCACAGTTGAGGAAAACCAGAAGAAAATGTGCCATTCTCAGAAAGCCACTGACAGACATTGCCTTTTTCTGCTTTTAGAATTTGTTCAGGATTCTCCCTGATCTATCTCCTGGGGTGGGGTTTCCTGGGTGCTAAGAGACTTGCCCCTGGTGAGTTCAGCAGATGTGGCACCTTAGTGATCTTCCAGAAGGACAAGGCATATTCTCTCCAAGAGGAATGGATCTCAATCCCTGGAGGGGGCAGGAAATTTTCTAGAATTATTCCTTCCTTAAGTTTTGCCTCAGCATTAGAGATAAGGGCTGTTCCCCAGACACTCCACCTATGAATCTTTAGAGCTCTTTTCCCCCCAACAGATTATCACTGTTAGTGTTAATAATTCCTCTTCTTAAACATTGATTGCCTCTACTTCCTCATATTAAACATTGCCATTCCTCTGTGGTTTGAGTCTCCTGATTGGACATAGGCGACACCACTGATCTCCAAATTATTATTCTGCATTCTTTTGGCACGGCCAGTGAGTAATTCACACAGATGCCCCTTCCCAATGATACTTCTCAGTCTTCCCTAAAACTGTCAGTAAGGCAAGCATAGTTATGCACACCTGTAAGCTCAGTGACTTGGGAGGGTGAGATAGGAGGATCACAAGTTCAAGACCAGCCTCAGCAACTTAGTGAGGCCCTAAGGAAGTTAGCATGACCCTGTCTCAAAAAGAAATAAATGATTTTTTTATAGGACTGGCAGTGTAGCTCAGTAGTAAAGAGCTCATGGGTTCAGTTCCCAGTGTCAGAAAAAATGTTTTTAATAAAAAGTGAAAACATGTGATTGAAGCTCAGAGGTAGAGCACTTGCCTAGCATGTTGTAGGCACTGGGTTTGATACTTAGCACCACATAAAAAGTAAATTAAATAAAGGTATTATGTCCATATATAACTAAAAAAATCATATTAAAAAAATAAGGGCTGGGGATTTGTCTCAGTGGTTAAGTGCCCCTGAATTCAATCTCTGGTACCAAAAAAAAAAAAAGTAAAACCATGGACTGGGGCTGTATCTTGGTGGCCAAGCGTTTGCCTAGCATGTGCAAAGCCCTGTATTTGATACTAAGCATTACATAAAAATAAAATAAAAAGTAAAACCATGTAATGATGTTTCCCAATATTTTTCATAAGATAATATCTCATGTACACTGCACATGAGATCACCTGAATAGATAAATATTATTGCCCCTGTACACCTAGCCCAGGATGCCTATTCAGGAGCCTGAGAAGCACTCTTCTTTTCTCTTGGAGTTCTCTCAATTGGTCTTGATTCACAAATCTTTGCAAAAAAAAAAAAATTTTTTTTCTGGGTCTCATTTCAAGAAGACTCAGTTAGTCCTTCTAGAACTCTCCTCTAAACCAGCACTTCTCAATTACAGATGATTTTGTCCATTGTGGAACATTTGTCACTTTCTGAAGGCAAATTTGACTATTACAACTGGTAGAGGATGTTATTCATCCAGTGAACCAGGTTTGCAGCTCCAACCAATCTACGAAGCACAGGGCAACTGCCCATGGCTAAGAACTATCTGGCCAAAATGACAGTCATGATCAGACTAAGAAACTTCACAGAATTTGGTTTGGCCAGTGCCCATTTCTATTTGGTGAACACATTTCCATTACCCACACACATAACACAATTTCAACAGTGGTCTGTCTTATTGTGTACATGTTCATCATAGCCCAGGAATGGAACTTATTTGCACAGAAAATGGGAACTCACTGAGAACAAACAGTAAGGACTCTCATTATTCTGGCTCCTTCCATAGCCCTGACACTCCCATTTTCCTCTTACCAGGTCTATTCTCTTCCTCTAACTCCAAGATTCACTCCTCCTGGCTGAAAACCATTATTCTTATCCAAAGTAAAGTTAGTAAAACCATTCAGTGCTTGAAGCTGTCAAACATGAGTGGCAATACAAGAGTGACACCCAGTCTGAAGCAAGAGATGGTGATCAGAAAAAAAACGGAAAGGACCAGACCCTGAAGGGATGGTTTATAACCAATTATTGTAATTTCTGACTGTAAAATTGATTCATACTGATCACACACCATTAAACAGTAAGAATATATAAATGACAAAACAACTTACATGTACATTAACAAGTCAAAGATAATTAGTGTGGAAAACATCAGGAAGATAGCCATGTAGGAGAACTTCAGCTTCATCCTGCCCCACTCATACAAATGACCCAGACAAGAACACTACCCTGGTTGTCTCAAAAACTTGAGAGTCACCAGAGACAAATGTTTGAATCCAGAAAAGCAGGGTTCAAACGGTAAGAGAGACCATCTGCTTTTCGAGTGCTCTCCCTCCCCCAGCTGGAATGAAACCACACACAGCCCATCCCCCTACACACAAGGGTTTCTATAGTGGAAAATGTAAGGTAGAGGTGGCCATCAGTTTAACCATCATTATGGATCCCTTCACAAGTGGCAGGCCCCCATCTAGCCCCACAAAAAATATTAGGAGTGCTTGCAGAACTTGATCAACTGTAGCAACCATAAACAAAGGAGGAGAGAGATGCCCTATGCTCTGGACCAGGGAACACTGTAAAATTTTGACCTGCGCAGGGTGCCTGTGGCAATCCTGGGTATACAGCGGCACCTAGTGGTCCAACAGCTGCAGTAGAGAGACCAATCCAGATAGTCTGATATGACTTTGAACAGAATGCCTTTTGGAAAACCCCACAGGACAAAGTTAACTAGAAAGACTGGTTTAAATATACACGCTTCCAGCATTATAGTGTACATGACAAATGCACACAATATTATCTGTCCATTTTTTAAAATAGTAAAAATTAAAGCCTCAACCAATTAAAACTAAAAGAGAGCCAGGTTCAGTGGCACATGCCTGTAATCCCAGCAGTTCTGGAGGCCGAGGCAAGACTGTAAATTCAAAGCCAGCCTCAGCAGTTTAATGAGGCCCTAAATAAGCAAGTTAGTGAGACTTGTCTCTAAATAAAATATGAAAAGGGCTGCAGATGTGGCTCAATGGTTAAGCACCACAGATTCAGTCCATGCTACCCAACACCCCAAATATATACATACACACACACACACACACACACATATGTGTGTGTGTGTGTGTATGCAATCACAATTCACAATCAAACAATTAAAATACAGCCTATAGACTGCATAAATTGTCTCCCCCATACAAGCCTGCACTCTCTGGTTTTAGCCACACACTTAAGATAAAAAGTTTTATGAGATTTTTTGTTATCCTTCCAGGGAGTCTTAACTCAATTTCAACACATGGGAATGTATTCTCCATTGGATATTTTGTTATTTTATGCTTAGGATGAACACTGTCACAGTCTTGTTGAGAAAAATTGTACCAGTTTGCACTCCTACCATAGTAACTGTCTCACTTTCTTTTCCAACGCTGGGTCTTAACAATTACAAGTTTTTACAAAACATTGCCCTCGATGAAATCATGCACTTTTAAATTGGATCAATATGCACAGCAACTTATTCTAGGAAATTGTATACAGGTTTATACACATATGGTTATTGCAACATTTTCTTTTTGTTAAAGTAACTAATGGGAGACCATCTTTATCTTGATCAACAGACAACTGGCTGCATATAAATCTCACAGTCATTCCATAGCTTGTCATGCAGAGCTAAAAAGAAAAGTATTTGTACAATGTGCTAGTCTGGGAGGACCTTCAAGGTGTATTATTTTAAGACATAAACTGAATGTAGCTGAACGTATATGGGCTTATATTTGCTTTGAAAATAAGCATTAAACATAGACACAGCTCTCCTTTTCCTAGAGAAAGTAGTGTTCTCAAAACCTATTCCAAATTTCTCTGTTTGTAGAAAAAATAAATAAATGTATTGAAAAGCCACAACACTGGGATAAATCTGAAACCCATTTTTGAAATCACTATGAATCCTACTACCTTTATGGTAATTGTTTATGTAGATACACAGGTAAAGGTATATGTATAAATTGTACTTTTGTGGCTCTCATAAATCAATAAGCAGGGTGGGGTATGGCTCAGTGGTAGAGCTCTTGCCTAGTATGTACAAGACCCTGGGTTCAATCCCCAACATACTAAAAATAGTAAATAAACAAAAATAAATCAATAAGAAAGATATAATAGTATTGGCTGGGGTTGTGGCTTAGTGGTAGAGTGCTCACCTAGCACATGTGAGCACCCAGGTTTGATCCTTATCATCACAAAAAAAATTGGTTAATTAATCAAAGGTATTGTGTTCAACTACAACTAAAAATAAGTATTTACAAAGAAAAAGATATAATATTATTTTTGAATGTTTTCAAACCATAACTAAATGGCATTTCAACTGTAGGGTGGACAGGGGAAACAGTAGCAATGACATCTGTTCTTTCCACTATACCTAATAGAGCTAAACACTCCATTTCCCAGACTCCTTCGCAACCTAACTCCTGGAGGTGCTTTGGATTCTGTGAATCAAATGTGGCAGAACTGGAGCAGAGGCCTGGCATCTGTTTTTCCTGCTGCCATACTTGTTATGAAGATATGTGGTTTCTTTGCTGTACCCTTAACAGGGTCCTGGACTGTGGTCACTGGCTTGGAAGGGTTGGTAGCAGGGCCTGTGGCATCCATTCTGAGGGTACAGATGCTTACAGGCACAGTGTGATTCCAGAGCCAACAATAGAGCTGTGGCTATTGTGGTGAGATACTGATTATGGTGGTTTCCTAGCCTTACTTGATAGCTTGATATCAGCAGTCTTTTGATCACAAAAAGGGGCCCTCCTTTAGTGACTCACGTAGGTTTGGATAGCTTCCTGGGGCAAAGCAAGAAGATATTTAAGTCCAGGGCCTGCCAAAAGCAGGGACCCTCATAAATTCAATGTTCATCATCATTGTTGCTGGTGTTACTTGTTTGTTAGTTTGTTGGGGAGGAGGGACCTTAGACTAAATGGTTTGCAAAACAACCTTTTCCTCACACCAATCCTGGCACTGTCCTTGCAAGGTCCTGTGCTGCTGGGTGTAGGCATTGTTCAGTGGGCAGGGGGGAAGGGGGCCATGTCCTGGAACACAAGGTTGCTTGCCAGGTAGTGTCCCCCTCCTCCTCAAACAAGGGGAGCATGCTCACCTTAAACAGGTGGAGCAGACAGCATGAGAAGGTCCATTCTTGCTCTGCCAGCTCAGCCCTTCAGAAGGATGGGGAGGGGGTGCTAAAGGGTCCTTTCTCACCACCCCAACTCTTACTCGCCCTTTTCCCTCACAGGAACTCACTCCCTTTGCTACGACTTCACCATCAATTCTAAGCCAGCACCTGGACAGCAATGGTGTACAGTTCTAGCCTAAGTAGATCAGAAGAATTTTCTCTCCCATGAATGTGACATGGAAGATAAAACCTTTGAGTGCCCTGGGAGAGAAAGTGAGTGTAAAAGTCACCTGGGAAGAGCAAAAAAACTGCCCTGATAGATATGGGGGATATACTAAAATGGAAACTAGCTGAAAATGACATGGCTAGAGATAAGTAAGGATGGTCCAGGGACATTAGAAAGCTGATTGTGGATTTAGGGATATTGAATGTTGGTCCTTCCAAAAATCCCACACAAGGCTGGTTTGGAGGAAAGAACTCAGTCATATTAGAAGGAGACCAGGGAAGGTGGTACTGAGAGGACAAAGGATTAATTAACCTAGGAGGCTGATCTCTCTCTGATGGGGGCAGTTCAACACACCCTGGAGGGCAGGACTTGTTGTCATTGTAAATTCAGTGGATGCACCAGCGGCTCCTGGCAGTTTGGTTTCAATGGACAGATGTGGCTCCACTTTGAGGTGCATCCTGAGTCCAACTGCATGAAAGAAAAGTGGGAAAATGACAGGGAGGTGACCAAGTTCTTACAGGAGACCTCAATGGGTGACTGTAGAACCTGGCTTCAGAACTTCTTAAAGCAATGGGAGGCAGAGCTGGAGCCAATAGGAAAGTGGCAGGAGGGGGAGAAAGTGGGAGCTACCTGCACATAAGATGCTGCTACCTGTAAGTATGTATGTGTGACCAATCATCCACCTTGAGTCAGACCTGGGTTAACAGCCAAAGGTATAGTCTTCCCATCTTTTCCCTTCTCACCTCCTAATGCCTCTTCCTCAATGCACATGCTTTGTCTGGCATTTGCTGGTCTTTTTTTTTTGATATTCTTGTGAATCACTTCACATGTCAGCTCCTGAGACCCTTCTCCACCACCATCCTCATGGGTCACCTCATATTCTGCCACCAGGAAGTATGAGAGTTGTATTGTCACCCAGGCTTCTCCCATTAGCTATATAAGCTCCTTAAGGTCAGGACCCTTCTCCTGTCTCCCTCCTCCTCATGACCTGTCACAGCAACTGCCACATCTCAGAGGTCTAGGAACTATGTGCCTACCTGAATGACATGGGGCAGCAGGAGCTGAGCAGGCATCTCCTCAGATTTTGCTTGAAAAAGGCTAACACTCTTATGTTTCCACTTCAGGACCTTCAAGTGCCATCATAAACAGAGTCTCCCAGGAGTCCACAGCCAGCACCCTTATTTCCTCAGCCCTGCTCTGGATTCTCTCCTGCTTCATCCACTTAGCCCTCCAGCAGAGACCTTCCTGACAGGTGCTGTGGGCAGAATGGAGACAGAGACATGGGGCAGCTGTGTGAGCAACGAAGACAGGAAAGTGAATTCCCAAGGTCCCAGTCTGCACTTTGATTGCTCCTTCAGGCCTCCTGTCACTGGTAGCAATAGCTTGGCCATGATCAGCCCTGAGTTCTGAGAAATCCTCCCTGTCAGGGTCCATGGGAAAGAGGAGGGGCCATACCAAGGCAGCCTGTGGACTCTAAAGGGTTTTAGCTTATGCAGTTCTGATTCAGACCAGATTTCTATATGAAAGGGGCACAGTGGGCATGGTGTGGAGATAACAGGCACATAGGAAGGAAATACCCAATCCTGGAAGATGGCAGCATGGTAGTTCCATTCAATTTGTAAAGAGGAAGGGACTCCATACCCACAGTCAAAAGAGAGGTTCTTGGTCTGTGGCTCAGTGGTAGTGTGCTTGCCTGGCACGTGTGAGGCACTGGGTTTGATTCTCAGCACGATATATAAATAAATAAAAGTCTATCAACAACTAAAAAGGTATTTAAAAAAAAGAGGGGGGGTTCTTAGGGCTAATCTCAGGGTAGGGAACAGAGAAGGCCTTCCCCAGCCCAACTTGGAAGGCTAGATGGAGTTCAGGACCGCATGCTCATTTCCAGAAGCTGAATTGAAACTGAGAGTGGAGTCTGTTCAGGATGAAGGCAGAGGATGCCAGCTCTCTGGGGACTCTTAGGACTACAGGCTTGGCCTTTGGGCTGTGATCCTGGAACCCAGCCTCCTGCAGACTCCAGATCCTGAGCAGCTCAGCAGCCTCTGCCTTGAGCAGAGCCTCTGCAGAGACTGGTGGGGCTGAGCAGCTGCTGGAGTCTGATGCTCCGGCTGACTTAACCAGAGTGGAGGGAGTAGGCAGGGCCAGTCACTTTTAGAGCTCTGCTGCTCCCAGGTAAGGAGAGGCTGAGGGAGAAGGGGAAGAAACATGTTGTCTACAACCCCACCCAAGGCCCAGGAACCAGATTCCAGGGCCCTGTCTTTGGACAGGACTCTCCCCACCCCCAGGTCCTATGGCCCCTCCTATCAAGAGGAAGAACAGGCTCCCAATCAGGGAGCAGATCCAGTCATTACAGCTCCAGTCCTGAGACACCAAGGCCTACAGCAGGACTGGGACTGACTCTGGCCTGTGAGAAAAAAGGGAGGAGGGTGGTAGAGGCTGTAGGACCCTTGTGTTGTGGGTGGAGGGGAACACATTACCTAAGGTGAGCATGGCTCTGAGATTGGGAGTGACTGATAAGGGGACCAGGAGACGCAGGATTTCTTCAGAGAGTTGAAGTAACATCTGTTTGTTTTTTAAAGGTTAAAGATGCTCCAAAGAAGCTTCTGAAAATGTGATTCAGTTAAATAACTATCCTTACTGGTCTTCTGCCAATCAACTCCTTGCTATTCCTCCAGCATATCACATGTCCCTCCAGCATGTCACACCTTCTAACATAGCCTACAGCTCTCCCACTCACTTCGCACATGGTCAAGGGAGTGGGTTGTCTATGAAATAAAAACGATGAGAGTATATATCAAGAAATAAAGGCAAAAAGGCAAGCATTATATTTTTTCAAAGCAGGAGCATGACTGAGCCAACCAGATGGGCCTGACTTGTAACAAAGAATATATTTGGTCTGTACTGCTATATTTATAGCAGTACAGACCAAAGTCAATTTTAGGACTTGTTTGTCCTCTAGGTAATAGCCCTATTACCTTAAATTAACTTATGTTTTATATTAAAATTAGTACTTGAATAAAGCATTGATAAACAATAGTTGTAAAGTTTATAAGGAAAACACAATATATAATTAACAAGAGTAAAACATTAAATTTTTAATACCTATAAATTAAGGAACATAATTTTGCATAATTTTAAATCCTTCTTTAGTTACATATAGTATTTTTTGTTTACCTTTGGAACATAATAATTTGAATAACAAAAATTTATCTTTTGGGGATGGGGTTGTAGCTCAGTGGTAGAGCACTTGCCTTGTATGCATGAGGCCCTGGGTTTCATCCTCAGCACCACATTAAAAAATAAATAAAGATGTTGTGTCCATCTACAACTAAAACAATATTTTTAAAAAATTATCTTTTAAACTTAACTTTAAATTAACTTGAAGGATTATCTTAACCTGGATTGAGAGGCAGAGTTTTAACTTAAGGGGTGGCCTCTGCAAAGGACACAGAAGATTCAAACAGACACTTTTTATAATAAGAAATACATATGTTCAGTGAGCACAGGAAAAATATCTTCCACCTATTAATAATAAAAAGCAGGAAGTAAATGAATGAATAGCTTTTCCCCTACCAAATTAGGAAAAGATTTCATTATCATCAAATCTATATGTTCATCCAAGTACGGGGAATTAATACTTTCAAATAATACTGGGTAGAATGTACATTTGTAGTAGCTTTCAGGACAGTAATTTAATAAGATATTCAAAAGTCTTAGAATTTATATGCCATTGATGTAGCAATCACATTTCAAGGGTAAAATAATTTTAGTTTGATGAGTTAGTGTTGTAGCAAGAACTGTTTTGTCCAGTGACAAAAATCCCCTGGCCAAATGGGGGTCTTCTTTCAGATCTTAAAAGAGGAGACTCTTCTGTCCCAGGACACAAACTGACAGTGCTGGGACCTACTACCACATTCTTTGTAGCCAGCAGCCTCCACCCCTAAGTGAAAAGGGGGTAGAAAGGCAGGACAGAGGCTGAGTTCTCCTTGTCCATTTTTCTACAGCCCAGGCAGCTTTTCTGGGATACCCCCCGCCCCCCAGCTTAGGGCTGGTGTCCTTGAGCCTTGCTGACTGGAGCCAGGATGATAGGCATTCCATAGCTTGCCATGCAGAGCTAAAAAGAAAAGTACCTATACAATGCACAGGTCTGGGAGGATCTTCAAGGTGTGTTATATTAAGATATAAACTGACAGCAGCAGAATGTATACGGGCTCATATTTGCTTTAAAAATAAACATTAATACATAAACCCAGCTCTCCTTTTCAAAGGGAGAACAGTGTTCCCATAACATTCTAAGTTTGCCTGTCCATGTACAGAAAAATAAATGTATTTGAAAAGGCACAAATATTAGTCCCTTGATCCTCAAGTGTCCAACAACCAACAATTAGAACAAGAACACGGTCCCAGCTCTGAAGCTTGAAGGAGTCACTGGCTTTGGTAGCAAAGAGGCAGAGTGAGCAGGACAAGATTAAGCAACTAAGTGACTAAACGGGGCCCACTTCTCTACCCCAACTCACCTGGGCCAGGTTCCAGGCTCCAAGCGGGTGGCTGCTCCTCACCAACGGCCCCACCGAGTACAGCAACAGTTGCCTGACAGGATGTTACCAGTAGACACAAAAATGCCCTGCTTTTTTAAACACATGTTTAAGAGGAAGAGAAAAAGCAGCATGGGGCTGGGGTTGTGGCCAAGTGGTACAGTGGTCACCTAGCACATGTGAGGCCCTGGGTTCGATCCTCAGCACCACATAAAAATAATAAAATAATAAAGGTATTGTGTCTCTCTACAACTAAAAAAGTTTTTAAAAAGCAGCAAAAATCAGTGGGAAAAAAGACTTGCAAAACATGTTTTGAATAAAACCATTTTTAATGGAAAAGAAAAGGGCAGAGGCTAGAAACTCAGAGGGAGAAACCAAGGGAAAGCAGCCTCAGTTGCAAGTCTGAAATGACAAATCTGAAAGTTATCATCAAAGCCCTGTGCCCTGCAGCCTTGCCCTGTAACCCCTGCATCCTGCGCCGCACCCCACCCACTGTCCCATCATTTACTAATCACTAAGCAAGTCTATTGTCAACTGCTTTGGGAAAGCAGGCTTCCTTTTGATAGCTATTGGCAACCAAGTATATTGTTGCAGTAGTGTTTAAGTTTTCCTTCTGTAGAACTACCTAATGTACTATATAGGCATCTGTTCAATTTTTGGAATTTTCATATGCCCAAGTTGGGATGTCCATTCCTCTTTATGCCCATGTCAGCTACAGTTACAACTAATAATAATTTCTATTTTTTTTTCTTTTCTCCCTTCCCACACCCCCTTCCAGTGCTGTGAATCAAACTCAAGGCTAAGCAATTACTGTGCCCCACTATCCTTGAGCTCCCCACCTCCAAGCCCAGAAGTTCTAATTTTCTAAACCTGCAGTGCTAAGATCAAGATGGAGAGCAGCAGTTAATGGAAACTTCTGTTATCTGGGAGGCTTTATTTGCATAGATTTACATTATTTTTTAACACTCGGGCACTTTATTGTATTATAAAATGTCTATGCACAAAGATCTTTATTTGTTCCTTTAGAATATGTTAACTGGGAAAAAAGAGTACATACCAGAACATAAACCCTTGTCATATAAACAAATAGTGAGACACAATTTAACAACCATGAATAGAATTTCATATTCATGAGCTCTTTTTCTGAGAAATTGCTAATCTTTGAGGATTAATATTGGTTTAATTAAATAACATAATATACAATATAATATCAACGAATATTGACTGCAGTCACTGTGTATATACTGCCACAAACTTAATTCATCTCCAGAGCATCTCTACACTAAGTACTTTGAAAGCCTAGAATCTTGAAGGCTAGAAACTTGGGCATTCTCTCATTCATCAAACACTGGAAGGCTGAGAACACTTTGCATTTTATAAGAAGCCACAGCAAAAGTAAAGATTTTACTTTTGTTGTTTTTGTTTTATTATTGTGACCCTTTAAGCTTTATAACAACAATCCACCTGAGGGTAACAAAACTACACAATTGCTGTCAGGTAACTGAAGATTGAATTAAAACCTTTTTTCACTGTTTTTTCATGGAAGACAAATGTCCTGCTACTTTCACTACCAGACCTATGCAGTCAGACTTTTTTCTCACCCCATGAAAAACCAGGCTACAAAACTTTTCTTCTCTCAACCTCATTCTTTGACTCTAGCGCCCTCTGGTGCTCCTTTTGATTTTAGCAATCAAAGTCGTTTCAAATGCTTCAAAATGGAAGTTTTAACATGTTTCTCTCAGACAAAATCTAAAAATAGATTAAAATTGTAGGTCTTTCAAAAATACAGCTGAATATCCTTTATCTTAAATTCTGGGTGCAAGAAGCATTTCAGATTTTGTATTTGTTTAGACTTTTATTCAAAATGAGAGCTTGGGGCTGGGACCCAAGTCTAAACACCAAATGCATGTGTTTCATATACGCTTTATATGCATGGCCTAAGCATGGCCTTATAAAAATATTTTAATGAGTCTTCATTTTGGTTGCAACCCATCACAGGTGGCCAGGGTGGAATTTTCCACTTGTGGCATCAGGTCAGAGCTCAAGCACTCCCCCCTGCTGACCAGAAAATGCTGAGTAAACATCTCTTCCAGTAAACATCTCTTCCCGAAAGGACATGGAGACTGTCAGCTCAGGCATTCACCTTACAGATTATTGAGGACAACTTCCTCATCTGAAAGACCAAGAAATCAAGACCCAAAGAGGCCAAGGCACAGCGACCGGGACTGGACCCACTCCCAGCGAGCAGTCCGGCTGTGCTCGCGAGCTCCCTCCTCCCTTCCCAGGCCTGGTGGCAGTAGGAGAAGGCTGTGACAGTGGCTGCTGGGGATCAGATAGGGCAGCGGATCTGTACCTGGAGTAGATCAGCTTACTATCCTGGTCCTGGACTTACGGGATCACCTGGGGCAGCCGAGTTGTCTTCATCAAGGAGGAGGCCCAGATCACCACCTGGCTGCACCCCATCACCAGCGAGGTCACTGGACACTGGTGATAGAGCACAGATTGCCTATTGGCTGGGAAGAAGCATATATATATATATATATATATATATATATATATATATATATATATATATATATATGAGGGGATCGTAGGAATTGATCTGAGGGGCACTATCCACTGAGCCACATCCCCAGACCTATAGCCCTATAGTATTTTATTTAGAGACAGGATCTCACTGAGTTGCTGAGGGACTCGCTTTTGCTGAAGCTATATTTGAACTCCTGATCCTCCTGTCTCAGTCTCCCCAGGCGCTGGGATTACAGGCGTCTGCTTTTGAACCCCAAGGCAAAGAAAAGGCCACTGACTCCAATTTTAAATCAAATTAAAGCCGGCTTTTATTTGTGTACACAAAACAGCTGTGTCTCCTAACACCGGCTAGAGACCAGTCCCCAGTTCTCCAGGAACAAGGTTTTAAAGCACAAAAAGTTGCAAAGGGGGATGTCTTGAGAACTTGCAGCTAACAGGATTTTAACAAGCATAATAGGAAGACAGATATATCTATATGGCGTGATATTTCAAGGTAGGGAGTAAATTCAGATCCCAACATCAGGATTTATGAGGCGCCACTGAGGTTTCAGAGAGGGTTATTATCTCGTCAGGGAAAACCAGGCATGGATGAGTTCAAGTCACAGGCAGGAATTTCAAACAAGTTTAAAAATCGCAATAATTTAATTTATAGTAATTAAAACAGAAATTAACTTTTTATGACTTTGTGATGAGATGGCTCCCAATCTTAAAATGGAATTAGGCTGGGTTCATCACTGCCACTGCGCCTAGCTGAGGAAGCATATACTTTCAAATGTGCAAGATCCTATCTAAAGACTAACCCAGACTTGCTCTCTGACAGAGAAGAAATGCAAGCAAATGAGCAGAAGCCCTCAAGGTCTCTTGAGGTCTAAGCTCCCAACTGGGGCACTATCACTTCTACTACTTTCCCTTGGCAGAAGGTAGTCATGAGGCCAGCTCAGATTCACAGACTGGAGACATAGATTGCTTTTTTTAATGGAAGAGGATGCACACTCACATTGGAAAAGGTTGTAGATTCAAGGAGTAAATGAAAATTGGGGATTTTTTTTTTTGTAATCCATATAGTATGTGTTGAAAAGATTACTGAACCCAGCTGAAGTTTGATTCTTCCATCTCAGATAACAGGATTGCACTTGGTCACAGTGCAATCCTGTTATCTGAGCACTGATCATATATAAAAAATTAAATGGACACATGTAAAGATTTTTTTTAACTTTTTTTTGGTACCCAGGATTTGAATCCAGGGGCACAAAACCATGGAGCCATATCTCCAGCCCTTTTTATTTTTATTTTTATTTATTTATTTATTTATTTGAGACAGTTTCTCTCTTAAGTTGCTTAGGGCCTTTAGAAGTTGCTGAAGCTGGCATTTAACTCTCAACCATCCTGCCTTAGCCTACTGAGGCTATGCCACTGAGCCTGGCTAAAGCAGACAATTCTTAACTCCTGTAAAATAAGGTTATTGATTGATTGATTGATTTTTAGGCATGTGTGGGTTTTTGGCTTTGTTTGTTTTGAATTTTGTTTGTTTTGGGTTTTGTGAGGGTTTTTGTTGTTGTTTTGGTTTTGGTTTTGGTGCTGGGTATTGAATCCAGAGGCACTTTACCACTGAAATATATCTTCTATTTTATTTTATTTATTTATGTGTTTAATTTTGAGACAGAGTCTCACTATGTTGCTTAGGGCCTTGTTCCTGAGGCTGGTCTTGAACTTGTGATCCTCCTGACTCAGCCTTCCCAGTCACTGGGATTACAGGCAGGTGCCACTGCAACCCAGCTATTTATTTATTTTTGATTCTGTGTTTAGTTGGTTTGAGATCCTGTCAGTTAGTTAAGGCCCACAGTGGATCTGAGGGCTTCTATTTGGGGGTTGAAGGTAAATTTCAGTTTGTTTCTGAAAAGGCTTTTAAGATGACCTCCCTGTTCTGGAGATAAGAAAAAAAATCTGTATGTGTTCAGTACAGACAGAACCATTAAAGGCCTAACTGCACAGCACATGAACAAGGCTTAAGGTACTGGAGAGACCAAGGATCTCTGAAATGGCAGAAGGACAATAAGTCACTTCATTCACATGGATTCTGCTTATGCTCAGTGTGAGACTAATTCAAGTTGGGATTGTAAGAACTTCCTGGGGAAACCCTCCACCACCGCTTCCTATCTGCAGATGATTGAATCTGTGGATGCTGAACCTACAGATATGCAGGACTGACTATATGCTCATATAACAGCTTTGTATTTGCACTCTAGTTTTTTTTCAGAATATTTGAAATATCTTTTTTTATTTGAAATGACATTTGTAAACTATTTAAAGATATGAAATATTAACGATATATGCACATTCTAAAGAATAATGACTTAACATATGTAATGGTGTTTATTTAGTACTAAGTCAAATCTAAAATGCAAAGATCAAGATTTTCAGATCAATATTTTCTGGGTTTTGTTTTTCATAAAGCTTCTTCCATTAGTACTAACAATAGAAATTTAAAATGTAAGTATTGTAATTTCTTACTTGTTGCTGTTAGTCATTTTTTTTTAATTTTGTTTTTTTTTTTTAGTTGTCAATGGACCTTTATTTTATTTATTTATATGTGGTGCTGATGATAAAACCCAGTGCCTCACATGTGCTAGGCAAGTGCTCTACTACTGAACCACAACCCCAGCCCCATTTTATATATATATATATATATATATATATATATATATATATATTAATGTGGTATTGAGGATTGAACCCAGGGCCTCGCATGCGCTAGGCAAGCGCTGTACCACTGAGCCACAATCCTAGCCCCCCAGCCCCACTCTTAGTCATTTTGAAAGTTTAAAATGTGTGAGGTACTAGAGCAAAATTTCATAATCTTTAAGCCATAAATTTGGCTAATAGGCAGAAAAATAGGAAAAATGGTGGTGGAAGATTTATAAATTCTCACCTAGAAATGTTTTTAGGAAAAGCATTTTACTATCAACTCATAAATAGGGACTCTTGAAAAAGAAGAAGAATTAGTACCAGTTACTTTCTTGCCTTTCACCCTTTGGTCAGACTTGGTCAATGAGAGGAGCAAGACAAGTCAGTCTACATAATTGAAACTGTCTTCTTCTGCAATGCAGGTCAGGTTTTTTCATTTGTTTTTGGGTTTTGTGCTGGAGATCAAACCTGTGCCCTGGCTCTGTTAGTCAGCTTTCTATCTTTCCATCACTGAGACAAAATATTTAAGAGAATCAATTTATTGGGCTTCCAGTTTTGAAAGTTTTGTCGCTTTTAGGACTGTGGGACAAGGCAGCACATTATGGTGGGAATACAGAACTCCAAATAGCACCCCCATGTCATCTGCCCAACATCTCACCCCCGCCACTCCCAAACACACACACACACACACACACACACACACACACACACACACACACACACACGTCTTAGAGTTTCCACGAGGCCTAATAGTGCTAAACTATGACCAAGCCTTTAATCCATGGGCTTTGGGGTACATTCTAGATCCAAACTATAGTACTAGTACATGCAAGGCCAGTGCTGGGCCACTGAGCTGTACTTACAGCCCCCAAGTCAACTAGAAATAGTCTCACTTCTGAATCAAACAATATTTTTTATTATACTGCATACATATGATGGTAAGAATTGTTTTTAAAAAAACTTTTGGTATTTATTTTATTTCATTATGAAAATTTAATTCTGTACCAAATGAACATAACACTTATCAGACATAAAAGAAAAATGAGTAACCACTGCATATGATAGTTTAAAAATATAGGACATATTTCTCTATAGAAATTACTCTAAAAAAGGTATCTAGGAATGTGATTGAAGTTGTAAAGTATGTGCATTTCACCTTTATTGAAAAAATCTAAATTGTTTTCCAAAGTAGATTTATTAGTGGCATTTGCTTCTGTATTATATGAGTCTGTATAGTTCCATATCTTTGTCAGCACTTAATAGTGTCCAAATTTTGCATTTTTTGCCAATCTCGTGGTTCTCAATTTATTCTCCTTGTGGTTTTGTCTTTTAATAGAAAAACAAAAGACCCAAAGAAAATTAAGTGAATTGTCAAGATGATATGAGTTGGTTTTGCAACGTAGATCTTCTGCTACTCATAACAAATAGAGCTGCAGTTTACTTCTGAAATCATGAGCCAGTCACTATACTTAGACTACTGCATGCATTATTTTAATTGAGCCTCACAACAGTACTTCAACCTATTTTAGATATAGGAAAATAAAACATCTGGGAGAGAGGTTGAGGAAAAATGGGTACCCACATAACACAAACTCAGGTTTTGAACATCAGGGTGAATCTGGAACCCATGCTTGAAATTACTGCCTTTATGGTAACTGTGTATGGAGATATATAGGTAAAGGTGTATGGATATACTGTACTCAGGTATGTATCATAAATCAGTGAGTAAGATATAATATTATTTTTTATTATTTTCAAACAAACTAATGGCATTTCAACTGTAGAGTGAATGGGGGGAATAGGAGCATGACATCCATTGTTTCTTTTTTCTATTGTACCTTCCACAGAAACCACAAAAGCTAAACACTACATTTCCCAGACTCCTTCGCAACCTAACTCCTGGAGGTGCTTTGGATTATGTGAATCAAATGTGGCAGAACTGGAACAGAGGCCAGACATCTGTTGTTCCTGCTGCCACACTGGTTGTGAAGACATGTGATTTATTTGCTGTACCATTAACAGAGGTCCTGGGCTGTGGTCACTGGCTTGGAAGAATTGACAGCAGGGCCTGTGGCATCCACACTGAAAGTACAGATGCTTACAGGCATAGTGTGATTCTGGAACCACCAATAACACTTTGGCTATTGTGGTGAATTATATAATTATAGTGATTTTCTAACCCCACTTAATGGCTTCCTACTTGTGATAGAGTGATGTGGTGATGAGATTAGCAGTCTTGTGATCACAAAAGGAGCCCTTCCTTTAGTGACTCATGCAGGTTTGGATAGCTTTCTAATTCAAAGCAAGAATTATTGAAGTCCAGGACCTGCCAAAATCAGGGACACTGATAAATTCCCTGCCCTTTGTGGAGTGATCCTGAAGGACTGGACCCTGAGAGGAAGGGTGAACTGGAGGAAAACCAGTCTTCAGACCCACTGCAGTCCAGCCTCATGGCTTCTGCATGGCCCAAAATATTTTAACTCCTGAAATGGGAATAAGCAATTCTGGACTTGTAACTACCAAGTGTGATACAAATTAATGAAAGTAATTCTGGAGGAAGAAAATATCATAAACTTCAAATTCTTTCAATGGCAACTTTTAAAATAAAATATCCCACACAGAGACCATGCTAATCAAGCAGATACAACAATATGAATGAGAATCAGCAGGACATACAATAGAAACAGAAAATATACAGAAGCTATAGATCAGAATTCTAACAGAAGTCTAGTGCATGTCACAATTTTAATTTAAACTTTTCCAGTAGTGACATTAAACAGGTAAAAATAGTTTGCAAATATTTTCCTTTAACTCAATGTATTTCAATTGATATTTTTATTTAATCCTGATGATTTCAACACATACTCACCATAGGCCACATCTCTACTTCCCCTCAGAGCCCAAGCCATCCTCTTCCCACCAAGGGCTGCCAACAAATAATGAACCCAGGATCTGTGAAAAAATAGGCATTGCTTGCAGTGCACTTGGACTCAGCCATGGAACACCAATGACAGGGACACTACATGTTATAACCAGGAAGATGCATCTTTTTGTCCAGGAATAAGAAAAAATTTGTCCAATTATAAGAAAGAATTTATACAAAATAAGAGAGTGAAAAGATGTGGTTTAAATAGTGTTTAGTAAGGAAGTTCTACAAGCCGAATTCATACAGAAGGCAAGCTTATTCCTTTGAGATGAGGAATACTGATATAAAGAAATATGAAATATTCTGACAGTAACAAAAATGGATAGCATCCTTTGAAAGAAGCAATTTTTTTAATATTGTGGGGAAAAAAAGAAAATGTATTATGGATAAAAAGATAGAAAAAAAGAAAATAAAAGTTATTATCTGCTTATTTCAAGGTCAAATTCAATATTTGATACATGCCTAACAAATTAAAATATTCTCATGAGAAATGCATGTTGGTGGCTTCTCGTTTTATGTTCACACAGCTTTCTTTAGATGAATAAATATTAATTCACCTCTATTTTTAATTGTCATCCAGTAGTGCAGGAGTCAGAGGCTTTAATGCTGTTCATCATTGTTGCTGGTGTGACTTGTTTGTTAGTTTGTTGGGGAGGAGGGATCTTAGACAAAAACGCTTTGCAAAAGAAGATCTGAAATACATCACAGTGAATCTCCACATCTGTACAACCACAAGACTGGAATTCTAATTAGAATAAGATGTACTCCATGTTTGTATAAATATGTCAAACCATACTCTACTGTCTTGTATAACTAAAAAGAACAAATAAAATACATAAATAAGTAGGAAAAAGATTTGAAATAAGTTTGTTTCTAGTAGGAATATTCCCTGTCAACTGTTGCTAAGTCATGAGATACTTGACCACCAGAGCTGAAGAGTGGATTAAACAGTTTCTAGGCAGAAAACCACTCACAAGGCAGTATACATCCAGGCATCCCATGAAGTGGCTCCAGTAATAAGTATTTTTTGCTCATTAGTACTCTTAAAAGTACAGTTCTTCTGGCTTTTTACATGTTTTCCTGGGTGCCATTCTATATGTGAAATCCAAAATTGATGATTTCTTTTCAAAGGCAAAATGTTACTACACTTCACACAGTCTAAGTCTGATCTCTAAAAATATTTACATCTATTTGTAATTTATTTATTAAAGTCTGTTAGTCACAAAATATCTCATAATATCTGATGAATTGAGCTGACATTATGACTATTGTTGAAACCTATGATTAATGTGTGCTTCCAATGACTGAAAAGGATTGTATATTTTTAAAATAAATATCATAATTACAATAGGTCTAGAATAACCTGGACTGGTTTTATGAAATCTATAAGATCCTGGAAGTGAAAATGTACTTAACATATTTCCAGCATTCATTTTGTCTAAAGCTAAAGTGTTTGTTCCTGAAAAAAAAAAAAAAGTATTTTTTTTCTTCTCTGCAAACCTGAAGATACTGCTGCATGAGAAATATGATTTTCAAAGTTTACAGGTTGGTAAGATGACTCATGGCAGAAGTGATACCATGCATCCCTTTTCACCTCTGTAGCCCTGGGAATATGCCACATAAACTGAACAAATGCCTACATCTTTCTAACATACTCCCAAAGATAAGGAACTTTAAATACAAAAAGGAGTATTGTCTTACATTATCTTAATGAATTTGATTTTTATAAAAGGGAAGGGAAGAAGAGACTAGTAGCATCTTAATAAAAGAAAAACAATTAATTAGTCATATATATATATATATATATATATATATATACCTAAGAAGAAGCAGGGAAAGAATTTAAACCTCCTCACCTCCAAGAGACCATGATCAGCAGCCAAGTAGACTATAAAACTCACCAGATTAAATAAACTCACAGCCTTCTGGCTCCCTTCCCAGATGGCCCTGAGAAACAAGTAAAACAAAAAAGAAGCAAGCACAGCAACAGACTCCTGGACAGCCACCCTGGTCACATGAGAACTAAGAAATATTATTTCTAAAGCATTGAAGAAAAGAATTTTATATTCAGACAAATTCTCACTTAAATAGGAAGGAGTTGGTATTCATTTTGTATTGCAGTCATGACAAATTACCCAAACCTAGCTGCTTATTAAATCAACATATTTATTATCTTATAGTTATATAGATCAGAAATCTGAGTCTCAACTGATGTCTCAACTTTGGATTTTACAAGGTCAAAATCAAGATGTTGAACAGCTAAACTCTTATAAGGAAGCTCTTAAAAAGATGTGCTTCCAAGGGTGTTCAGATTGTTGGCAGAATCCACTCCCTTGCTGGCTGTGAGCAGGGCATTCCTTAACTTTAAGAGGCCTCTCTCTGGTCCATACATCTCAGATCCACCAACAGTGCATTTAATCCTTTTCTTGCTTGGAGTCTAAATTTTCCTTCTGCTTCATCCTTCTTGCCTCCAGCCTGAAAAATTTCCCTCATTTTAAGGGTTCATTAATGGCCCTGGGCCCAGTCAGGTTACCTGGAAAGATCTTTCTATTGGAGGGTCAACTGATTAATAATTAGAACTACAAAACCCTTTCAGAGCAGTGTCTAGATTAGTGTTTGAATAACCGAGGGACAGGAACTTGAGAAGAGAGCTTTAGAATTTGTCTGCAAAGTGTACTAAGAATATTTTGAACATAGAAAGCCTAAAGAATATTTGCCCCTTAAAGATCCAAGTTGGCAATAGAGTACAGGTAGGAGATCAAGAGGGAGGGAGGAGAAAAGGACATAAGGAACAAAGTCTACCAAATCATGCTATGTTCATATGAATTGTGTGTGTGTGTGTGTGTGTGTGTGTGTGTGTGTATTCTTCTAATTAGATTAATAACAATAAAAGAAGGGAGATTAGTCAAGTACAGCAAGTGGATCAGGAGGAGATTTCAGGTTACCAAACTGAAACCAGATCCCAAAAGGAGATGGAATCAGCTCCAGAGTTGACTGAAAGAGTTCTAGATGGTACTTTCAGAAATAGAAGTCATGGGGGTGGGATTGTGGCTCAGCATTGAGCACTCGCCTAGCATGGGCAGGACCTGCGTTTAATCCTCAGCACTGCATAAAAATAAAGGCATTGTGTTGTGTCCATCTACAACTAAAAAAACCAATAAATTTCCTAAGAAGAAATAGACATCATGCCATTTTGACTGATGAGTGTTGCACTCCTTTTTTTAAACATTTTCCTGCATCAATTTCCACTTCTGTCAGTTAGTGCCCTCTGGTGGAAGGAAAGAGGCGAATGAAGAGATTATGCAAATGCCCTGCACTTTTGACAAGCTGTTGACTCACAGGGGCTTTTCTAATTTTGTAATTAATTCACCCCTCTCTGATGCCACAGGCCTGAGGCTCAGGCCATGACATGGGACTCTCTATGTAGTTCTTGTGTCTGAACCTCTGAACGGTGATATAAGAGGTGGCAAACCAGGAGCCACTCATGAAGAAACCAGTGGTAGAGCGCCCCTTTAAAAAATTCTTTCTGCAAGCCCGAGCTTGCTGAGAAGGCATTTCCTGCTTGTGGGAACAGTTCCTTAAAAAGTTGCTTTCATTTTTGCTTTCAGAAAGCTTTTCTCCAAGGTTTTAGGCTCCAGGGGCACAGACTCTACTCGAAACTCTCCTTGATGGCAGGCTACCTAACAACTGCCTTCAACCACGTTGATTTCAGGTGGGACTTTATTAGGGGTCCGGACTTCTTTGGTGTTTTCAGCATGAAAGGGATGAGGCTGAAGGTGGAAATGCAGATGGTTAATCACCCGGGCTCAAGAAGTCCAGAGAGGAGGCAGGGAAGAGGATGAGGCTGAAGGCTCCAACTTTACCCTTTGCTTTGGGTCCACCTTATAAGGTAACAGCCAGGGCGGCGCTGGGAGTGCCACTGCGGGGGTGGGGGGGCTAAAGCCTGCGATAAGAAGGCAGCGGGAGTCGCTGGAGACATGTCCTGCCCCGCGCTATCACAGGAAGAGGGAATCCAGGTGGGGTCCAGCACCTGGCCACTGATGTCTCTACCGGGGCAGCAGAGGGAAACGAGGGCGCTGGGCACAGGGGCGGAGGGCCTCGGGCTTTAATGGCCCGGTGACAGGAGGCAGGGCTGGCAGGGCTCCTGAGCTCCCTCCCGACCCTTGGCGGTGCCTCAGGGGCGATCTTTCTTGGCATCCTCACTCAGCTCCAGCCTTACTTTGGGGGAAGTGGGCTGGTGAGTTCCGGGATGGAACTTAAGGGGACACCTCCTTCTCCTCCTCAGTCCCCAAACTTGCCCTGTGGGCTCTGTCCCAAGGGTCCACATCTCCAACGACAGGTTCTGTTAGACCAAAGACGCAAAGACCACCTACTCCAATTGAAATCAAATTAAAGCAAGCTTATAACTTCAACTACCCAGGCTGCCTCTCCCAACCCGAAACCATAGGAACAAAAGAAGCCACGCAGCTCTCTAGGAGCGCAACTTTATTGCCCAGAAAGTTACACAAAGGGAGGTTTGAGAACTTTCATGTAACAAAACTCTGATGAGCGTAACACAAAGGCTAGCTTATATTTTTGCTGTCCCCAACATCAGAATTTATGAAGGTCATATTTATGAAGGTCATTAGAGTCTCAGGAGGATCATTATCTGGCCAGGGAAGGCCAAGATTTATGAGGTCTCACCAAAGTTTCAGAGAGGGTTGTTATCTGGTCAGGGAAAGTCAGGCATGGGTGAGTCCAGGGCACCGACAGGCATTGCAGGCAAGTTTAGAAATCGCAGTAATTTATAGTAAAGCCAAATCTTTACTATAAATCTTATATAATCTTAAGAGGGTATTAGGCTGAGTTTATCAGGCTCAATTTACTTTCTTCTAGATCATCCTGACTGCCTCTATTTTTCAAACACCTTTTGGGCTATCTCTAGTACTTCTGACCTGTTCTTCCTTTCAAAGCCATTTATATTTTGAATCTTTTTATGGATGTCTGGGGCTGACTGAGTTACAAAAGCCAGGTTAATCGCCTTCAGGTTTGTCGGGTTCTCAGGGTCTATAGGGGTATATAGACGGTATGCCTCTAGGAGCCATTCCAGAAATGCTGAAGGCGATTCAGCTGGGCTTTATTTTACCTCTGCTACTTTAGAAAGATTGGTGGGCTTGCAAGCTGCCCTCTTAAGACCCTCTAACAGAGCCTGGTGTATTTGCTGAGTGTTCTCCTACCTTCAGCTGTTCCATAGTCCCAGTCTGGTCTCCTTTTAGATAAAGCAAGGTCGATCACTTGTGTTTTCTTGTCACTTTAAGAGAGCCTATTCCAGGCAGAGCTTTAGCTGCTTCTGCCAGGATTCGCTCCCTTTCCTCCATAGTGAAGAGGGTGGAGAGTCTGTGGCAGTCCTCCCAGGTGGGGAGGTGATTAAACAAGAAAGAATCCACCAGGGAAATCAGGGAACTAGGATCCCACACTAAATGAGGGATTCTGGTTTTTCCAGTTGTAAAGATCCATCATGGAAAATGGAACATACATACAGCAACTTTCTGGAACCTGGTGGAGAGGAAGGACAAAGGCAGGAGTGCCTCTACTTCTGGGATAGAAATAGAAATGGAGCCCACAGGTAGGCCAGGGGAAGGAATTGAGTCAGAGCTTACATAAGGGTATGGGGAGGGGAAAGAACAGAGGCTGGTTCTTTGGAGAAGGTGGAGTGGAAGAAGTGGTGGAATGAGGTGTTTGTGAAAGTGGCTAAGGGGTGGGGGAGGGAGGCAGTTGGTGGGGCAGGTTCAACTGGCAGCAGGAAGATGAAGAGGAACTGAAGTGTATGGGGGGTGGGAGGAAGGAAGTCCTTCTGAGCATCCTATAGAACAGGGTCTTGGTTAAGAGGCCCAGGGGAGTTTTTCTGGTCACCATCAGGGCTTGTCCTCCCTATCCATTCTGGACCCTACAAACCTTCATCCATGGGGGTGGATTAGTTGTCACTTCTGCCCAGGGTAGAATATATCCTATCTGATCTAGGTGATCAGGATTGCCAAGAGTGACATTGGTTATAGCCCATGCCACCTGGGGATCAAAGGTGCCCTCAGGGGGTCAGCTGACTCCAAAGGTGGGTCATTCTGTCTCACAGAAAGTTCCGAGGTGATTCTTGGTGATGGTGCCACTGAGGTTTCAGAGAGGGTTGTTTTCTGGTCAGGGAAAGCCAGGCGTGGGTGAGTTCAAGGCACAGACAGGCATTGCAAGCAAGTTTAAAACATCAGAATATAGCCAGGCCAAATAGAAATCCTAATATTTTATAGAAAACAGAAATGAATATTTTATAACTTTTGACAAGATGGCTCCTGACCTTAAGAGGGAATTAGGCTGGGTTTATCAAAGGGAATACATTAAAGTAAAGGAAGGGGCTGGAGAGGGAGGAATGAAGGGTGGGGGTAGAGAAGTACTGGATTACAAAATATACTGGATTGTGCTATGTGCAGGTGTGAATATGACATACATCTCACTATTATGTTAAATTATAATAAACCATTGCAAATATTTTACACAATTTTTTTTCTCCTTTTAAATTTCTGCCTTATAATTACACATAACTATACTCTTATTTCCCAAATTCACTTCTGATCCTGGGGTATGTAAAATGTCAACCCAATTCACTGCAACATTTCCTGAGCAAGCTTCAAGTCACACGAGCATAGCTGGGTGATAGAGTGCTTGCCCAGAATTTACAAGGCCCTATGTTTGAGCCCAAGGCATGGCTAAAAAAATTAAATAAAATTTAAAAATAATAGTAGGATTCATTATGACATATTCTTTTCCTACATGCATATGTATAACACAATGTGAAAATTTTCATTTACTAGTACCTCCCCTTTCCTCCCATTCTCCCACCCCTTGATCCTATTTCTCTACCCTACTGGTCTCCCTTCTATTTTCATATTTTTGTCTTGTTTTGTTCCCTTGGCCTCCATATGAGAAAAAATATATGACCCTTAACTTTCTGGAGTCTGGTTTATTTCACTTACTATGATCCCCTCCAGCTTCATCCATTTTTCTGCAAACGATATAATTTTGCTCTTCTTTAGGGCTGAATAAAACTCCATTGTGTGTATATACATTTACTTTACCTATTTGTCGACAGACAACTAGTCTGGATCTATAATTTGGCTATGTCAATTGTGCGGCTATAAACATGGTTATACCTTTATCTCTATAGTTGACTTCAATTCTTTTGGATAAATACCAAAAAGTGGGATACCAGGATCATATGGTGGTTTCATTCCTAATTTCCCAACTAGCTTATTTTTAAAAGTAGTTGTACTGAAGTGGCACCCACTTTCTCCACAGAAAAGCCCTCTTCACCATGGCTGATTTTAGGTCAGCAAGAGTCTCTGCAAAAGAGTTCAATGTAGATAAACTTCTTATTTTCATGTTGCCCTGTTTTACTTGGCCACTGGCCAGAAAGATATGAACACTCCAGGTGCTGGACACTCCCTTACTAGTTTTTCACAAAAAAAATCCAGTATAGTAGTTTGTAGAAATGTACAAACAAGGCCTCTGGCCTTAAGATGGGGCTTCACAGAGATGTCTATATTTTTAAGATAAGTTACAATTGGGCTCCATGGTAACAGCTGGCAGGGGGAGGAAAGAAAGGGGAGAAGAAGCCCTCCCCTTCTTAGGTGTTGTCCTTGAAGAGTTAACTTGCCCAGAACAGTGAGAGAAAACACTGCTCTAATTTGATTTTAATTGGAGTCAGTGGTCTTTTCTTTGTGTCCTGGTCTAATAAAAGGCAGTATGAAATGATTGTACTTGGCTTTCCCTAGGGTAGTGATGATTCACTAAGCCCATGATTGTGCATTTCTATTACAAATTCAGGGAATTTGAAATGACCCCTATTAGCTGGACTAGGGACAGGTCCATTTATTCCTAACTCCATGTGAAACTTCTCAGTACCAGGGGGCCACGGTGATAGATTCAATATGAGCTCAGCTCACATTGTCTACAGGATGCATGTCTGCATATTTTGTTTCTCTATGCACAGAGACAAAAGTGAATGTGTGGATGGCCCTGTGGGGCAGGCTGAAAGGGGACACTAAACTGGCTTTGGTGTTAGAGGTTCTCCCCAGATAGGAGCCTGGCTCTCCTCCTAGGAATGAGTTTAGGCTCTGAAACATGGCCAAGGTCTGGAAACTGAGCCAACAACCAAACTTTTGATGCATGTCAGCATTCAGTCTCCTGATCATCCATCCTTGAGTTTTGCTTTACTTCTTGAAATCAGGCAGAATCTGAGTTGCCTGCCAGGTGCTTTGCCATGTGGTTCCCTGTGATCTCTCAACCCAAGGCTTAGCTCCCTGAGGTTCAGGCCCCTGCCTGGTTCCTCCTTTCTGACTGTATGCACCATTGCACACATTTTTCTTCTATCTTTTCATGGCATCCATTTGGGGTCTCTCAGTATTTTTCCCCCCTTTACTTTTAGGATCCCAGTTCTGAAACCAGAAATTCCACCACAGACCCCAACCTTTAGCAATCATATCAGTGACCTTCTAGACAATGCTGGTGCCCTTGTGAGCAGACTTTTTGTTTTATGTTATTAACTAACACATCAAAAACATAAGAATTATACATATCAAGGGGTTCCATGTGAAGTTTTAATACATGTGTACATTATATACTGTTCAAAGCAGTTTGAACATATATCTCTGTAAATTTCAAAATCCTTTTTTAAAAAATTTTATTAGAGCATTATAGTTATTCATGGTAGCTGGATCATCCCAACACAATCACACATACATGGAAACTGACCCACTCCTTCTCGGTTCCCTTTCTTCCCCCCACTTTTCACCCAAGTCCTCCTCCAGTGAACCTGCCCAAACTCATCTATTTATCAATTTTTGATTGATGCTTTACACACACACACATTAAGATGAAGCTCCTTGTGGTATATTTACACATGCACATAACATCATTTTGTTAATGATGATGCATTTCCTACCTTGTCTGTCCCTCCCCCTCCCTATCTCCTTCTACTCCACTGATCTTCCTGTATAGTTATGATATCTGATTCTCCCTGACACCTTCTTTCCCTTATTTCTCTGTAGCTTCCAAATACAAGAGGAAACAAATATTTGACCCTTGAGTCTGGCTTACTTCACTTAGCAGGATGTTCTTCACTTTCATACATTTACTGGAAAATACCATAATTTCATTATTCTTTATGCCTGAGTAAAACTTCATTGTGTCTATATACCACATTTTCTTGATTCATTCATCTCTTGATGGGTATCTGGGCTGATTTCATAATTTGGCTATTGTGAATTGTGCTGCTATAAAGATTAAAGTAGTGTGTCACTATAGTATGCTGATTTTAGTTCTTCTAAATGAAGATCAAGAAGTGGGATAGCTGAGTTGTATGGAGGTTCTATTTCTAGTTTTTGGAGGAATCTCTATACTGCTCTTTGGAGTGGTTGTACCAATCTGCAGTCCCAACAACAATGTGTGAGTGTACCTTTTCCTCCACATCCTCACTAGCATTTTTTATTATTATCTGTATTCTTGATAGTTGACCTTCTGAATGGAATGAGATAAAATCTTGGTGTAGTTTTGCATTTCTCTGATGTATTTCTCTGATGCTAGAGATGTTGAACATTTTACTCAAATATTTGTTGGCCATTTGTGTTTCTTTTTGTGAGAAATATCTGTCTAGTTCTTTTTACCCATTTACTGATTGAGTTATTTGGGTTTGGGGGTGATAAGTTTTTTGAGGTGTTTATATATTCTGGATGTTAATCTTCTGTCAGAGGAACAGTGGCAAAGGATGTCTTTTATTGTGTAGACTTTATCTTTATGTTCCTGTGTCCCTTGCTGTGTAGAAGCTTTTTAATTTAAAAGCATCCTACTTACTTGTTCTTGGCTTTATTTTTTGAGCCTTGGGAGTCTTGTTAAGGAAGTCAGGGCCTGAACCTCTATATTGGAATATTGAACCTATGTTTTCTTCTAGCAGTTGCAAGTTTTCTGGTCTAATTCCTAAGTCTTTGATCTTTTTTGTTTGACTTTTGTGCAGGGTGAGAATACAGTTCTAATTCCATTCTTCTACATATTAAAATCCACTTTTTCCTCCATCATTTGTTAAAAGATTGTCTTTTATCCAGGCTTGGTGGCACATGCCTGTGATCCCAGTGGCTCAGAAGGCAGAGGTAGGAGGATTGCAAGTTCAAAGCCAGTCTCAGCAATTCAGCAAGGTGCTGAGCAACTCAATGAGACTCTGTCTCTAATAAAATATAAAATAGGGGTAAGGATGTGGCTCAGTGGTCAAGTGCCCCTGAGTTTAATCTCTGGTACTCTTCCCACTCCCACCCCCACCAAAATAGACTGTCTTTTTTTCTAACATATCTGTTTGACAACTTTATCAACTCTCAGATGGTGAGCAAGACAATTTTGATGGAGCAATCAATCATTCAAGAAAGCAAGAAGGAAATTTAAAAATTTTTAGAGTCAAATGAAAAGGGAAACACAGAATCTTTGCAACAGTAAAAGCAGATACAAGAAGGAAATTTTTAAAAAATATTTACTTTTTAGGTGTAGTTGGACACAATACCTTTATTTCACTTATTTATTTTTATGTAGTGCTGAGGATCGAATGCAGGGTCTCACACATGTGAGGCAAGTCCTCTACCCCTGAGCCACAGCCACAGCCCAAGAAGGAAATTTATACTCATTAGTGCCTACATTAAAAACAGAAAGATCTCCAAAAAAAAAAAACATAATGATGCATCTCAAGGCCTTAGAAAAACAAATTAACCTCCATCAGTAGAAGGATAGAAGTAATAATAATCAGAACAGAAATAAATGAAATAGACTAAAAGAACAATACAGAGGATCAATGAAATAATGGATTGTTTTTTTGAAAAGATAAACAAAATTGACAAACTTTAGCCAAACTAACCAAAAGAAAGAGAAGATACAAATGAAAAAATAAGAGATGAAAAATAGGATATTACAACATGTACTATTGAAATTCAAGGGATCATTAGTGATTATTTTGAAATGTTATGTAACAATAAATTGGAAAATCTAGAAGAAATAGACAAACTTCTAGACACCTATGACCTACCAAAACTAATCCAAGGAGATGTTTTTAAAAACAAATTGATCAATGACCATAACAAGACAATGAGATTAAAGCAGTAACAAAAATTCTTTCAACAAAGAAAATCCCAGGACCAGAGGTATTTGCAACTGAGTTCTTCCACATTTTAAAGACAAATACCAGAGCTCCTTAAAGTATTCCATAAAATAGAAAGGAAGGAATGCTTCCAAACTCATTCCACGAAGCCAGTATTAGCCTGCTACTACAGCATGGTAAGGACATAACAAAAAAGAACAGTATAGACTGATATACTTGATGAAAACAGATACAAAAATTGTCAACGAAATAGTTGTAAATTGAATTCAATGTCACGTTAAATGTTAACATACCATGATCAAGTTAGTTTTATTCCAGAGATATAAGATTGGCTCAACATACACAAATCAGTAAATGTAATATACCACATAATAGAATCAAGGATAAAAATCACATGAGCATCTCAACACATACTGGAATATGAGCAAGAAAAGCCTTTGATAAAATTCAAAACCTCTTCATAATAAAAACTCTATGTAAATTAGATATAAAAGAATCATACTTTAACATAAAAATATTACCATGCTACATATATTTTGGGCCACACATTTTCCACTGAATATTATATTTACTCATGCTAACAAACATATCTCAAAATGATTACATTTAATAGTAGTATAATTTCCCATGTTGTAGGTGGAACATTATTTATTCTACAATGATTCTATGATAAATAATCCCTATAGTTAAACATTTATCATCTCTGATTATTTAATTAAAATTAAGTCATAGCAACATAATTATCAGATTGAATGATTTCAGTTTTTCATATTTCTTCATCTTAACATATTTATATATTTGATTATCAAAATATTTTAAAATGTTCTCTGTGTGCTATAGTTTGGATTCTGAATGTTCCCCAAAGGTCCATGTGTTAAAGCTTAGTCCCTACCATGGAGGAACCTTTAAGGGGTAGGGCCTGATGGGAGGTCTTTAGGTCATTGGGAGTGTGCCCTTAAAAAGGACTGTGGGATCCTAGCCTCTAGCTCCTGTTCTCTTTGCTTCCTGAACATCAGCTTAGTGGTTTGGGCTTGACACATGCTCTCTTTAGTTGTAAATTGAATTCAATGTCACATTAAATGTTACACATACATATCCTTATTTTATTAAGGAAATCAATATTTTCCTAACCTATTTCATGTTTGCTTATTCCCTTATAGGAAAAATACACATGAAAAGCCACAGTGGTATAGGAAAAATATACATGAAAAGCCACAGCTCTCACCATGCTGCCTAACCACATGTCAAAAGCCCCAAGGCCACTTGTTCATGGATCAGAACCTCCAAGACTGTCAGCCAAAATAAACCTTTTCTTTTAGTAAGTTCATTATCTCAGACTTTCGTTACTGTGATGGAAAGCTAACACACTATAAATTCCCAACTCTTCCTACATTTACTCTCTTTGATCTCATACTCAAGATTTGAACTTTTATTGGAATATTTGCTATTCTACTAGGAAATGTTTAAACACATATAAACAAATGTGAATATATATTTTTAATTTTATTCTTTATTTTTTTAAGCACTGATAAATATTGTCACATTATCCTTCAGAAAAGTTGTACCAATTTTCAGTCCCACTATCAGTGGATTAGACATCCTTTTTCCAAAGTTTGGTCTTTATTAAAAGTATTTAGTCAATATTCTAGTTGATCAAAATGATAAACTTAAGTTATATACATTTTCACAACAATTCTGTATCTGGGAATTTATGCTACAAAATTATATAGAAAAAAATTGATGTTGTTACAAGTATAGCTACTGCAACCATTAAATGTCATGCAGAATTAAAAAGAAAAATTAATATTTATGAGTTAGTCTAAGAATATCTTCAAGGTAAAAAATTATGGCTATAACCTGGGTGCATCTGAGCATATGTAGTCTTTTATATGTTTTTAAAGTAACTGTTTCTACATACACATCACTATTTTATTAAGGAAATCAATATTTTCCTAACCTATTTCATGTTTGCTTATTCCCCTATAGGAAAAATATATATGAAAAGACACAGTGGTATGAATTAATCATAAAACTTCCCAAATAATCAGAATGAGATTGTCAACAGGAACCCAGTGACAGTGATGAGAATTTACTGTAGTGCTGGCGATGTTGCTCAGTGGTCTGACTCCTGTCTAGCATGTACAAGGCCCTGGGTTAATCCTCCAATACTGAAAATAGATAGATAGATAGATAGATAGATAGATAGATAGATAGATGGATAAATGGTCTATGGTAACTTGTTTGAACCAATTGAAAATCCATGGGTTGAAAAAAGGGTACACATAGAAATATTATCTTTCTGCAAAGGAATCTTTCTGGAAAAGTGTAAAATGTAACTGAGTTATGTTTAGGAATATTTACCTAGGACCTACTTCCAGTGTGAGATTTTGGGGAGACTAACCAAAATATGCAAGCATAATACATAGTAAATTAGATATTAAGTTATAATGATACAGCCTAAGGAGGAAAAAGTATGAAGGGATGATATAAACATTAGGAAGGGGCTCACTGAGGTGGCGATGTTTGAGTGGAGACCTCAGGAGGCAATGCTGGAGAGGAAATGAATAAATAAGTTGTGTGATTCAACACAATGTTACTTGATGAGTACCACTACAAAACCTGTGGGTCTTTTCATTGAATACACCATCTTTTGAGATTCAGAACAGCATTATTTGCATAATGCAAAACTGGAGTAACCTTGTCTATAACTTGAGGCCCAAGAGTATCTACCTCATAAACACATTTTTAGGCAATGAGAGGGCAGAACTGAAATGAAGGATTAGAACTGGAGATCAGAACTGAAATGAAATTGAAAAACTAACAACATATTCAAGGATTAAAACCAACCAACCAAACTTACAAAATACTGACCCCAGGGGAAAATATCTTCAATCTGCTATTGTACTGCTACTAAAAATAGCATTGTTGGGGCTGGAGTTATGGCTCAGTGGTAGACCGCTCATCTAGCATGGGCGAGGCCCTGGGTTCAATCCTCAGCACCACATAAAAAAATAAATTAATTAAAAAGATATCCAACTACAACTGAAATAAAAATTTTACCCATTTTTCCTACTTCCAAATCATACCCATTCCCTAAAAATGAGTGTTCTTCTAATAAAGTTCACTCTATAAATCTGTTGAAAATCAGATTGGCTATGTACTTTGTTAAGCTATTAATACTTGCTGTGCAGCCTCCAATCTAGCTCCTACTGCAACCTGTTCTCAGATGTTTCCTTTATGAATGTCCACTCCAAAATTTTCACATCAGGCCACAGTGTCTCACATTTTCTGAGTAGGCTCACAGCTTCCTCCTAAATCCCCCATACTGTTTCCCTCCACCAGAGACATTGACAGTCCTGGTGTTCTCTTGCCCTCCTGTTTCAAGGTTATGATTCCTTCCACTTTTCAATGCCAATCCTGCCTTCAGAACCATCCAGCTATAGCTACATAATGCTCTAGTCAAACGGACATACTGGTTTTTCTTCAACCATTTCTGTGCTTCACTCTGAAGTCACTGTTCAGGTAATTTCTGAACCTTATGGAAAAATCTTCCTCTTAACTGAAATCTCTGCTCATAAAAATTTTACCCATCTTTCCAGAGGAACCAAATCAAACATTAATTCCATATAGCATTTCAGAGTTTTTAAACTCATATAAAGTGATTTCTCTCTCATTTCTATCATAACCTTTTGAACCTCTCTCATCACCAGAAAATGGGGCATCAGAATGGTGTCTTCACATGCCTACTGCTCCTATGAGGCAAAAGGCAGAGGGTAGGGATGGTCATGTCACTTCTCCATACTTCCCTCAGAATTTAGTTTAATGCATATGTACACAAGAACTACTCAAATTTTTGTTAAATATAAAAACTGGACTAAAGTCATTAAACTGGACTAAAGAAAACATATCAAAACATAAACTACTTCTCTGAATACTACTATTGCTGGGGCTTCTAGTTTAAGGTTGTGAATTAAATACATGTACAAAATTGTTTCCTATTGTTTCTGAGACCCTCTGAAAATGACAATGAATACAAACGGTAAGCTGGGTGCAGTGGCACATGCCTGTACTTCCAGCTACTTGGGAGGTTAAGGCAGGAGGATCACAAGTTCAAGGGCAGTTTAGACAACTCATGGAGACCATGTCTAAAAATAAAAAGAACTGGGAATGTTTATAAGTGGTAGAGCATCCCCGGGTTTAATACCCAATACCTACCAATCTAAATAAGGTAAAAAATAAATAAGACAAATAGATACATAAACAATATATAAATATAAAAAAGGGTGGGAATGTAGCTCAGTGGTAGAGCACTCCTGGGTTCAATTACCAGTCCAAAAAAAAAAAAGATAACATGTATTCATTTAACAAAAAAGGGGAAAAAATCTCCATGGAAGAGATGAAGAGATTTAACAAATTCATGAAAAATGAAGAACAGTAACTGATATCTTTAGTGCTAACAGAGAAAGCAACAGGAGAAGATCTATCTATTATTGGCACTAGACTCTCAAGAGGACATGTCCCTCTCCACAGAACAGAGGTAAGAACTGAGGCTGAACTTCTGTACGAAGAATAGAGGACCTCTCCAACTCCAGGCAAAGGGGTGAACAAACTAAACTTGGAGAACCAGGCAGCAAAAGTGGTTGCTGAAACCCTAAAGCAAAGTCTCTATATTCTGGCAACTAGGATTCTACCTCTAATTTATTATCAAGCTTTCTTGTCTAATTTCCTTACAGCCAAGCCTAGTCAGTTGATATCCCTACTGAAGACAATGGATACTTACTTGGCTTTGAAGCCTCATTTCTAATAATGAACATAACCAGGAACAATCACATTTGAAGGAAAGCCTGCAATATGAAAACATCCAGAACAGACCGAAACTTACAACTCCCTCAAATGAACTAATCCAGGGAATGAAAATAAATAGAGGGCTCAAAGAGTAACTCAAGGAAATCTGCAGTTACTGCATTCAGGATCCCCTCAATTAACACTGATGATGGCTATGAGAACTTTCCTAACATCACAACAACTGTACACTGAGAGATACCACAGTCTTAGTGAGAGATTTTAAATTAATCCCTCTGCCTGTTGAATAATGAAGATAGTGTACTAACTGGCTTAAGGTAGAACTTGCATGTTAGTTAGAAAGTGATTGCAATAGTGCTGGTGAGAGCTGTACTGGCTATCGCTGAGAGTGTTCCTTGGGGCAATGAAGCCTGACTAGATCATGGACACATTGAAAGCTGTTGGATGGGTGTGGAATGTTTGGAGAGTGAGAATTAGGCGATGATTTTGAAGTTTTAGTCTTAAACAACTGGAATACTAGAGCCATACTGAAACAGAAGGGTGGGAATTAAGAGCATGGTTTTGAGATGCCATTTGAGTATCTAAATGGAGTTGGTATACAGGCATTTGGATATGTAGGTCTAGAGTACAAGGAAGGAGTTGAGCTTGAAGTTATAATTTGGGCATCATCAGCATTAAGATCATAATTAAAGACCTAGAAAATGATTGTAACAAAAGAAAAAGTCCCCAAACTGGCATTTAGGGAAGATAAATAAGGTAAGCATACAATCTTGGTGTTTCTCTTGTTAACAGATAAGGTCTCAAAAGACAGTATGCCAGTCATCTTGTAATGCTCAGCACTGAATCATTTGCAGATAGAATAGTTTGCAAGTAACTTTCACATTGATGGGTGAGACCCAAACTGTGTTAACCCCAGTATACAGAGACAGTTATTCTTTTGCAGGTACAACATTAACATTTTTGTTAACCAACATATTGTAGAATTCTAAAGGAGGAAGTGTGAGACAGAATCTTACTGCATATGCAATAATCCGATTCAGAGTCAAGTTACTGTGGCATTTCTTTGATTAAATAAAAGTCCTTTTTTCCCCTAAACTATCTATCCAAAATTTTAGATGTCAATATCCATTGCTTTTGTTATAGGAATATCCAGCTATGATTGATCAAAATCCATCCCTTAAAACATGGATGGTAGGTAAAATATTATAGCAAAAAAAAAACTCTTGACAGTTATATTTCATAACAACTTTTTTTAATATTTGATAATGGAAAACATAGTAAATAAATATCCATATAATACTAATAAAATATATTCATATTGCCTATGTCATTAGGGAATTCCCAACATGTTGAAAGAATGAGAGATTTGTGGTGTCTTGCTTAATGTCTACTCATTCATAGAATTTTCTCCATCTGGTTTCTTGGAGTTTTAAAACATTTAAGTTAAAGTTTTTAATTTTCATTTGTTGTTGTGTTAATATGAAAATCATTCTTGCCAGAAGCATTCTGTTACAATCTTTTAAGAAAGAAATTGAAATTAGGTATATGTGCCTATTAATGTTGTGAGAATAGTGCTAACTGCATCTGATAAGTAAATCTGTAGATTAGAAAATCTTTCGTTTAGTGATCACATCAGCCTTAAGGAGCTGCAGTTTAAAAGAGATTAAATGTATTTCTAACAACTGCTTCCAAAGCTGTTGATAGCAAAGGAAATGAATGCCTATTATCTTGAGAAATGTCTGCAAATTTTATTAAGGTAATATTTTGATCTTGTAAGTTTGTTGCCATTAGTGCTTCTTAGATTATAAAGAAATGCTGCTATAGTTTCTCAGAGCAAAATGTTTTTACAGCCAGAATGTGCATTTCTTCTATTAATCTCTCTGGCTGAACCATTTTTTCCCTTAATTTCTCAATTACTATTTATTATAGAATATTTGATGTCTTAAATCTGGATTCCTATAAGGCTCCGCAGCAAAAGTGATGGCAACTGTAATTATTAAGAATCTGTAAATAGATGGATTCCTTATTGTCTTACAATGAATTAATAAATGGGTTAAATATTATGCATAATTAGTTATAAATGCCATCTGTTTATTTATTATATTTTATATAACTTAGTTATATTAAATCCCTTATACATTCTGTATGCATTTCTATAAACATGAAAATCTTGATTAAACTTTTTTGGGTCATTGCCATATTCTTTCCATCTTAAACTGCAGTATAGACCAAAACATATCACTGTAATTCAATAGAAGTGGTTAGCTCAATGGGAAGCCCAAAATTTGACTGCCAGAAAGACATTGACTAGTGAATTAAATTAAAAATCTATTCTTTTAGAACTTAAATAAACTATAGTGGGTAACATTCAATAGAAACTTTACTCTTCAAAATAGCATTTATTTGAAAAAAAAATGGCATAAATCAATAATTGGAATGGAATCATACTACTAGTTGTAACTTCTTTTTATGAATCGTAAGGTAACTCCTAAAATCAAATAAAATCATACTGTTAAAATGAGTAAACATTTCTCACTTATCTCATTTATCCACTTTAGAGTAATAACATTTAAAATATGTCATTTGCTTTTGTCTTCAAGTAGATAAAAAGCTCTTGAAGGGCAGACTCTTCTCTGTATTCCTGTGACAAGCACAATGTTGGGCACAGGACAGATGTTTAAGGGTTTGTGGAAATGGTGAATTCAATTTCCAGTTCCATCTAGGTTTCTGCTGTACAAAATACTTATTTGAAGTTATATTGCAATATAATACCCTTGTGGTCTTTGATGAAAATTTTACTGTGCACAAATCAGAGTGGATGTTGACCAATTCTAGATAAAATATTATACAAATTCTGAGAAAGAGACTGGAGTACACATCATAGCACTGGGAGGGAACTTAAGATCATGAGAACACAGGCCTGAGGTTTTCTTTAGAAATTTCTTCATAGAGATGTATTTCTTTAAGACAGTGCACTTTTCTGAAAAACTGAAAGTGACAATATCAGAATCCTGAAGACCTTGTTTATACTTCAGGAGATTAGGTAACCAGAGGACCTGCTGGCCCAAGGCCATTGTAGATAGTAATTGGTTGGAAGAAAATGTCGATGCCTCTTTTTTTTTTGGCAGAAACTCAAAGGCCTCTCCTTCCCCAGGTGGTCTCTCTCCCTGTCAGTAATGTGTGCTCTGTGGCTGGCAGGTCCTGGGCTTCACACTGAGACACTGGCAGTCTTAATAATTTGGTTTGAATAAGGAAGCTTTAAAATGGGGTCACTGATAGGACTGAATGTGGCTGCCTGTTAGGACACTCAGAGAAGTCAATGGCATAGGATGGAAAGGGTGGCTTAAGTTTAATTTCAATGAAGTCATTTCAGAATACAATGAAAACTGGATTGGTTTACATATATCTCTTTTTTTTTCTCCCAGTAATTATTTATTTTGAATTCTGGCTGTCTCAAGGAACAACACTCTATTGGCAACTGCAGTCATTCAGTTGGAAGTGCAGGTGTAGGCAGACAGAGGAGAAATTTTATAATGGTTTAACATTTGTGTATATGTGTCCCATGATTTCATGTACATTTCATGCATATGGTTAACAGAATTGTCTATCAGATAGCTTACAAACTATATTTTTTGTAATAAATGCTAAGAAATGTAATGGAAACTTCTAATTCTGATTTTTTAAAAAATTAAAATATTTTTAGACTTGTGGAAAAAAAAAGACAGTGCACTTTTCAAAGCACCTTTACTTAAGGTTAATTTGAAATTCCAAACAACATTATGTGTTGCATAGGGCAGAAAAATATAATTTACCTCTTAAAAATAGGAAGAAAATCTTACAAAGAGAAAGGCAACAATTCAACCAGTGTCACACAGTGAATCAAATTTCACTCTTAAATATAATTGCATCATACTGTGCAATGCAGAATACTGTAACATTTATTTTCAAATAAAGCCCCAAATTCTAGAAAATACTGGCACAATTAATAATGATACAAGCAGGAGGTGCGGAGGTGCCCTATTTCATTACTACTCATAGAACTGAATGGTGTTGATCAACTGTGGCACTTATATTACACACTCACCCCTATATAATATAGAGGTCTTACTAAGTTGATTAGGACCTGGCTAAGTTGCCTAAGCTTTCTCTGAACTTGCAATCCTCCTGCTCATCCTCCATAGTTGCTAGGGATTATAGGTGTGTGCCACTCACCATGTAACTATGACCACTCTTTTAACCTACTTTTCATTAGAAACATTATGTACATGGATATATACAATAATAATTGGACTTACTTTTTTTTTTAAATCAATCATTGCTACAACTAAAAATGTTGTATGGTATTTGAAAAAAGAGGCTGTGCTTCCTCTTTTATGTATCCCCTATTATAATGCTTAATGATAAAGTACATTTTCACAAATATTTTCATTATATATCTAGAACATTAACTTCTTCTTTTTAAGGTCAAGTTTTCTATGTGGAAACAAAAATTGACTAGACAAATTTACAAGTTATTTATTTATGAAGCAATAAAACAGAAAGTCCAAGAAAATGCAATGATTAAAAATTAATGCAGAACACACATTCTAAATAGTGTTCTTAAATTTAAAACAAAAACTGTTGTAAGAATAAACACTGTTAGAAAAGTTGAAAATAGAATCTGTGTTCAATTAGAAAATATCACAGAATTTACTGCATATGATTGTCTTTTCATATATCCTGACCTATCTAATTACAATTACATGGTTCCAAAATAATTTTACACAGGTAGTTTAAAACTTCCTCTTTTAAGTTTGTGAACTGAAGAAAAATGTCCAAGATTTATCTGAATCAGTGATAATAAACTATAAAACCAACATAATGAATGAATTCCAGATTTTTTGAGTTTCTTATTTTTATTTTGATTTTATCTGTCATACTCATAATTCCCTGAGCCTTCTCACAGGAAAGTTATTCTCATGAATTTTTAAATCAGATCTCACAGTTCAAAAAACTGAGATCTATTTCTAAAAGGCCTTATAACAATGATCATTTGAATTCTCTGTTATTTCTATTGAGTTTTACACATGTAAAATAATCTTTTCTACCACATACATAGTATGAATTAATGGATTCTTACCTTCAGACCTTTATATGTAAATGAATTACTATATCTCAGATTAGAAAAGGAGGGGCAGGAAAGCAACTGTATTAATCGATACTGCACATGGGCATATGAAACACTGTAACTTAAGTGTGAAACCTGTAATAAAGATCTAAACAGTATTAAACAGTGTTCTTATTTTACACTTGAATTAAAGATAAAATTATGTGGTAGAAGAAAACATTATTACAAATCTGGCAAATGAATCCAGAGTTGTGAAAATTAGAGTGGAGACGGCATACAATGTCTATAATAAGGTCATTACTTTCTGTTGTTGTTGTTAATGGTAGTTGCCTTGCTTTGCCATTTCACTATTTTTTAAAAACTTTTTCTGCCAATTACTTACTTTGCTTCATTGGTTCTAAGCGATGCAGTACACTAAATCACTTGATCTTAGACATCACTAGTGAGAGTTACGCTTCGATTATTTTATGCCAGCTATATCCTATAGTTAGATGTTACTACTAAATAATATGGGACAAGTCTCATTTTATTTCTCCCTAGAAATGAATCACATAATAGGAAAAACTGCAATTAGATACACTGAAATATATATTAGTGAGTGGTTTTTTTTCAGCTGTAAACTTTAAGAATTTATGGTCAAAACTTGTCAATTATTTTACAATACAATCAAAACTCCTTTCCACAAATATGACTGTTTTCTCTGTTATTAAATATAGGAGGCAATGCTGCATTCTGTTTTTTCACTTTGTTGCAGAAGGTAAGCAATTGGCTTACTTTTTACACCCCATCCATGGGTTGTTAATAGTTTCATGCTTTAAGCGTTTCATTGAAATTTTATTATATGAGAAAATAACAGTGATATTTGCTAAATATGAGTCTCCCAATAGAATGCAGTTAGGAAAGTTGTAAGATACCTCAAAAATTTGGAGATGCTTGAAATCAGGAAAAATGCATCATATTAACATATTTAATTGGCAGAAGGAACCATAAACAAGTTTATTTTGAGGCTAAAATATACAAATACTCTTGTTTAATTGTCTTTGGGTTAGCATGAGATTTAACATAGCAATAGGAAGCATGTGCAAGGATATCTTACATTTAAATTCTGGCAATCTCACTGAATATACAGATAGAAGCTATAGCTAAGACCTTATTGAAGCACCTGTCTTCCACATTTCTCTTTACTCTCAACTACCTTATATGGTTGTAAGGAATAGCTGTCCTAAAAACATCATGATCTTTTCACAGACTCTACTTAAAATCTTTGTACGTTTGTTCATTTTCAGATAAACATTTATATCAACTAATATTTTTGAACTTATTTTTAATCTAATCTAAAGCTTATGTTTCAAAAAAGCATGCAGGTTGCACTAATGCATGAACATTCCTTCCATTCTGTTCCATCCATAATTTGGCTCAAAGTCTTCTACAAGTCTAAATTTGTTTTCTTTCTATCCTGACCATTTTTGTTTTTATAATTTTTAGAACTTGAGAAAACTCTCTTCCTATAAAGTTTTCTGTAGTTTCTCCCTCTGAACATCTTTGAAAAATGGTTGTTTCAAACATTAAGTTTACAATTTAAATCATGTGTTTGATGTTGTAATTTTAATTCAAGAAATACAGACTATCTTGCAATGTGGTAAGTACGGTAGCACCTTTGTACTATAAGCATGATGAGAGGAACCAGAATCATCGTTAAAGTGCAAAACCTTGGAACTCCATCCAGAACTATTGAGAGTATTTACATGTAGCTGAGTGCAATGGCACACAACTGTAATCCCCGCTGCTCAGAAGGCTGAGACAGGAGGATCCTAAATTCAAGACCAGCCTCAAAAAGTTAGTGAGACTGTCTCAAAAAAAGGGGGAGGGGAATAGATGGCAGGGATGTAGCTCAGTGTTAGTGTGTCTCTGGGGTTCAATCCCCAGTATGTTAAGTAGATAAATAAGTAAGTTATGTTTACATATACAGAAACATTACAGGATAGCCTCCAAAATCTGTGTAATTTTCATGTTTTTATGTATCAGTTAAAATAAATTTAATGAAAATAAAACAGAATAAAATCATGGTAACTAGATTGTAGTTGGAGAGACCTTGCTTTGTAGGATGCACACATCAGCTCATCATAATACTTGACCCCACACAGTTCAACAACTAGTAGCAGAATATTAATAATCAGACAGATGAAAAGGATCATGAGAGAAGTGTAAAGTAAGCTTCAGTGTGAGGGGGTTGCTGGGGAAGAAGGTCACAACCAAGTATGATTATAACTATTAATGTCATCAAGTACCATTAATAATAAGCATTTATTTGCTAATTCTAATAAATATACTTGTTCCAGAGCTAGTCATTTAACATGCCTGATCCTCTCCACAATGACCAAGGAGGTAGTTACTACTATCCTTATTTAACATATGAGTAACTTTGAAAAGAAAAATCTAAATACTTGGGTCCAGCTCAGAGTTTAAATGTCTATTTTCTCTGTTGTTACAACTTTTCCCAAATTCCCTTGCCTAAGTGCATCATTTTCATTATTACATATATGTTATCTTTCCTATTTAGTATGCAGTGTTTCTTACAAACTTGTTTGCAGTCTTTTAAATCTTCAAGACTACTTTATACTCATTTGATTCTCCTACAGAATTGATTGGAGGCAGTAAATAAATTTTTCAATGATATACAAAAATTAACAATTCCCAAAGGAGAGTTTTTAAAGTTTTATTTAGTCATATAGGGCACATAGTGGTTTGTTTTAGCTATAAATGTCTAAATGTAAAGCAAAAGGGTTAAAGTGTATGCATGTGTGTGTATTTATGTGAGTGTATGCACCTATTGTGTGTGTGTGTGTGTATGTGTGTGAATGTATGGTAAATGTGTAAGGAAAATTGTTATTTTAAAGCCTGAGAGAATATGGCAATGACATTAGCTCAAAGGTATCATGATTCTGCTATAGTCCCCCAATACACTGGTGATTTGGGGTATGTTTTATGTATTTTTATTTGCTTATTTACTTACCAAGAGAAATTATGTGAATTTATACTTAATACTTTTACGTGATAAATTAATTTAATTACATAATAATCCTACAGTAAATAATCTTGGGGTAAAAACTTCAATTCACCACTTTCATAGGAAACCTGGTTTAACTATTTTGAAGAAGTATCAGGCTCCCTCTCTTAAAAAGACTTCTATGAAAGTAAATATATTAGTTTTCATGCATCTCTGAACTTTGAAGTAGATCTCTTAATAATTAAATCATACTCATATAAAAGTTTAACATATGTTTAGCTCTTTTAAAAATGAATTCAGGCACATCAGTTATTGTTTAAAATTCAACATAACTTGGTAATAACAATTTGCCTAAGTAGAGTGAGTTTATTTTGGAGTAAGTGTTGTTTTGCTATTTTTTTTCTTGCATTTGTGCACAACTTATACAATAAATTGTAAGACTTTCCATCATAACTTGGTCAGGTCCGAATAAATTAATGAAAAAGAAAGAGCCTTTGAGAACCAAGGCCATTTTCATTCTTTAATAAAAAAGGCATCCTTTCATTTTTTTTTCTTTTCTTTTTCCTTTGGTATAATTGAATGCCATTTTTCACAGAAGTATCAAGGGTAGCTGGATTCTTTCAAAGGATGAATAAAAGAGGAAGGAAACCCATTCATAGTACTCCTAGACTCTCTGTCTTCATCAATTAATGGCAGTTGTAAATAGAGACACTGAAATTTGTTCCTTTAATCTAATGTTTTCTTCTTGCACTTGCAATGTTTTCTATTTTCTTCTTTTTAATGCAATCTCAGAATGTGTTTCTGTTACCAATTATCTAAAGTTTAAAATTATTTGAGCTTGTAAACAGCAAAATTTACTATTCAATAATATTCTATTTAAAAACTTCTGTTTAAAATGAGATTTTAAAGTTGAAAAAATACTTTAATAAAAAGCTCATTTCACTGTCAATATTGTTTAATTTTGCAACGTTTATCACAGACTTCAAAATGTGTCAACCCAAATTTGGGCATCCCTGGGATAAATAGTACAGGCAGGTGCATCATCTCCAGAGTGTTCTGCAAAACTTGGCCATCCCACCCCATAGCCTTTCATTTGTGCTTCTATTAATAAAAAACCACAGCTAAACAGAAGATAGGCCGTGAGTGATAAGACATCTTATGAGTACATGAAAAATAACTGTTCTGTTTGTCTGAGTGTGGGTTTCCTCTTTTGCATGTTAGGACCTTTACTTGCCTGGTGTCATCCAATATTTTTGGATCAAGACACTATAACTTACTGTATTAATTCCTCCTCCTCTTACTGGTGGAGAAAATCAGCCTAATTCTGAAAATCACAAGCTTTTCTAAATTCATGGACAATACATTAATAAAAAATTGCTTAGATTTCTGAAGAAATTTATACTTTTTTTAATAGGAAATTTCAAGAGAAAAATGCTTCGTAGGAGGGCTTTTCTCTTCTATGTTAAAAGCACAAATGGTTTTATCATGTTTCATTTTCTTGGATTTAGTTTTGTTCTTTCACTTACTCAAACTATATTAACTGAAATCTTACTGGGGGCTGGTAACTTGACCAGTGTCCAAATTATATTCTGTGACTGGATATAAAGGATTATAAATGAAAATGGCTGAGTCTGTCCATCCTTCTTTCTTTTAACTTGCAGTTAGAATTCTGTCCAGTTTTTATGAGAGAATGAATGGCATTCCTGGAGAACATTTACTTTTTTTATAATTTTTGTACTTATAAAATTACTCAAGAATGTCACCATTTGAGGGAACAAAAAATTATGCTATTGGAAAAAAAATAATTATTACAGGCATTAAAAGGGTAGTCATAGTTGCCTGAATATGAACTTTGTGACTAAAGCAACCACTTTAGTATCTTATTTCCAAAACAAAAATGTTGCTTTTGTATTTGTTTCACACATTTATAATTAGACGTTCAGTTTATGAAAGATAACAAACTAAGAATAGTCATGACAATAAGAAAAATAAAATGAGAACTTCCTGACTGCTGAGCTAATGCTCTTTAAGGAACCATATCATGTGACTATATTCTGGTTGTTTGGCTTCTGTTGCCATTGTGACAAATTCTATTTTATGCCTGTAAATTCTATTTCCTAAATTTGCATGCACAAAGCACCATTTATTACACCAATGATATGTTTCCTGGTACTCTTAATCTGGCTTGAATAGTTAGTTGCTTTATTTCAACTCTTCACATAATATATATATAGTTACAATCTTCAAAAACATATATATTCTAAAGCTTATTAAAGATGTTGTGCCTCAAAGAACATCCACATATCTTTAGTCAACAGACCAGGAATTGCTAAAGTTAAAAGTTTAGTTATGTTTTTAATTTCTAACACATTGACTATTTAATTCTTCATTCAATCAACATTTAAGGCAAACATCTACATGAGATATAGATTCATGAAAAGTTCCAAACATTCCCTGGAAGAGCAATTAAATAAATAATGACTTATAACGTCTGGAATTCCTCTGGCAAATCTTCCTAAAATCTCTAATGTTGAGTTCATAGAATATCAAAAAGCAATTCTTTGTTTATGTGCTCTTTTAACTAATGTGTCTATATTAAATATAGTACATTGTTGCCAAATACAAATTTAGCTGCATTAAATGAAACTGTATTGGAGAGAGTTGTGTTTGTTCAGTGTAAATTAAATCACTATTGTGGCAAACAGAGTAAAAATGCACCAGGTAAAAAACAAGAAATGCCTGCATTTTTTCCTCAAATAATTTTATGTCTTTTTCTTGTGAAACAATACAAGTCTTAAAAAGTAAACTCAATGTTAATTAGATTAATTCTTGGAAAAGTTTAATAAGCAAGAAATTAACAACGAGGGAGAACAGCTACACTGCATTTCAGAGACCCAATGAGAAACTATCCTTTTTGAAGAGATATGAATTCAAGAAGAAGAAGAAAATTAGATTAATGGTCCTTGGAATGGAGAATTTCAATGGAGTCTCCATCATCTGCAGGCATTTTTTTTTTGTGAACAGTCTTTACTATATATCATTTGAACAAAAACATTTTATATATAGTTGTGGAATTCTGTGTTGTAAGAAAACCACTTGACATATTTGATTCATGTTCTGATTCTAGTTTCAAGTTAAGAAAGTGGATAAATTGGCTTAAAGCATCTTAATTACAAAGATCTGGAATATTTATTCATCATAATTTTACTGTAAGGCATCATGATCTGATGTAAAGTTTGACTTAGAACAATTTCTGACATCATCTAGAAGAGTGCACCTTCATTTTCCTGATTTGTGTATAACATGCTCCCGGGTCATATTCTAAGTTTGGAATATAGGTCATCTATGTGGAACACTCAAAATTTGATGCATCTTGCCTTCTGAACATGACCTTTTGTGTTATCAGTGAAACTAGCATACAATTATTGTGATCACTTGATAATGTGATCACTTGGTTGGTTTAATCTGTTTTTTAAATGAGTGTGATCTCTGTAATCAGTTGTATTGCAAATGTAGCTGTTGTGCTTAGATGTTGGGAAATAAAGCAAAAAAGGTGAAACTAAGAACAGCAAGGGTGATGAAAATGATAAGGCATAGAAATCTGCAGGATGCTCTGTGTGAGCCATCTTGATCAAGCAAGATATATTTCAACCTAACATACATATATAGGCGCATAAGCATACTATGCACATGCATCTTAAGGAAGTTTCACAAAATGTTTACCTTTATTTATCCCACTAAATGCAAAACATAGACTCTATTCTTCTATTCTATTATTCCACTCCACTGCACTCTACTCCACTCCATTTCATTTGTTCATATTAGTTAAAAATATAATGGGGCTGGGCGCGTTGGCACAGACCTGTAATCCCAGCAGCTCCAGAGGCTGAGACAGGAGAATCTTGAGTTCAAACACAGCCTCAGCAACAGCAAGGTGCTAAGCAACTCAGGGAGACCCTGTCTCTAAATAAAATACAAAAATGGGCTGAGGATGTGGCTCAGTTGTCGAGTGCCTCTGAATTCAATCCTTGGCAAGTCATCCCCCCCCCAAATAAAATCAGTCCCTATGAAATAAGTAGACTTCATTTCACTAATGGATCATGATATGTAAGTGGGGGAAAATGTGACTAGTGTCAGTGAGTGACTTTTGATATGGAGCACACAGGTAGTTTTTCTTTAAATTTATTTTTTTTTCTAATTTGTTTTATATGATGGCAGAATGCAATTCATTTCATATTACACATATAGAGCACAATTTTTCAAGTCTCTGATTGTACACAAATTGTTTTCACACCATTCGTGTCTTCACAAATGAACTTAGGGTAATGATGTCTAACTCATTCCAGAGTCTTTCCTACCCCCATACCCACTCCCATCCTCTTCTTCCCCTTTGCCCTATCTAAAGTTCCTCCATTCCTCCCATGCTCCCCACCCATCACCATTATGAGTCAGTATCCTATATCAAAGAAAATACTTGGCCTTTGGTTTTTAGGGATTGGCTTACTTCACTTAACATTATATTCTCCAACTCCATTCATTTACTAGAAAATGCCATGATTTTATTCCCTTTTATTACTGAGTCATATTCCATTATACATATATACCAAAATTTCCCTACCCATTCATCTACAGAAGGGCATCTGGGTTGGTTCCACAATTTAGCTATTGTGAATTGTGCTTGTTGGGAAAAGTATAAACGGCAGCCGTACCCCAGAGGAAAAAAAACCCTAACATGGCGCCTAAGGGCTTCTTCTTCCTACCTTCTTCTTCTCAGCAGTGGCGCGAAAAGTTCCCGCCCTTGTGAACTCTCCCACTGGCGCAAATTTCAAACCTCGCTGGCGGGGAACCTTAGCCCCAATGAGAACTAATTCCTGGGCGCGGGAACTGATATCTGGAAGAACTTGCCAATAAACGGGTGGCCTGCCATTTATCTAAGCCCTGCCATCTTCCCTTTAGTTCTATATAAGCACACAGCTTTTTACAATAAAATTGGAATTCTCCCGGCGAAGTGTCTTTGCGTGGGGAATTCTTTCAGTGCTTAGATAGTTTGAAGAGCTTGCTAAAGCTATGGAATGATGAGGGGATGATGAGGGGATTCCATTAGATTCTTTAATAGATTGATAACATCCCTTTGAAATAATAAAAGTTAAATGGTATAAAGCTATTTACATTCAGAACACTATATAATACCTACTTATTATATTATCAACTTTATTTGTATTATCTCATTTAATCTTTACAACAGTGTTTTTATTTTTTTTTTTTTTTTTTTTTTTTTTTATTGGTCGTTCATAACATTACATAGTTCATAATACATCATATTACACAGTTTGATTCACGTGGATTATGAACTCCCCCTTTTACCCCGTATACAAATTGCTGTATCATATCAGTTTCCCTTCCATTGCTTGACATATTGCCTTTCTAGTGTCTGCTGTATTCTGCTGTCTGTCCTATTCTCTACTGTCCCCCCTCCCCTCCCCTCCCCTCCCCTCCCCTTTTCTTTCTCTACCCCTTCTACTGTAAATCATTTCTTCCATTTGTATTATCTTGTCTTGCCCCTCCTTTCCTCTTATATGACATTTTGTATAACCCTGAGGATCGCCTTCCATTTCCATGCAATTTCCCTTCTCACTCCCTTTCCCTCCCACCTCTCATCCCTGTTTAATGTAAATCTTCTTCTCAAGCTCTTCATCCCTACCCTGTCCTTGTTTACTCCCCTTATATCAAAGGAGTCATTTGGTATTTGTTTTTTAAAGATTGACTAGCTTCACTTAGCATAATCTGCTCTAATGCCATCCATTTTCCTCCAAATTCTATGATTTTGTCATTTTTTAATGCAGAATAATACTCCATAGTATATAAATGCCACATTTTTTTTATCCATTCATCTATTGAAGGGCATCTAGGCTGGTTCCACAGTCTTGCTATCGTGAATTGAGCTGCTATGAACATCGATGTAGCAGTGTCCCTGTAGCATGCTCTTGTTAGGGCTTTAGGGAATAGACCGAGAAGGGGAATAGCTGGGTCAAATGGTGGTTCCATTCCCAGCTTTCCGAGAAATCTCCATACTGCTTTCCAAATTGGCTGCACCAATTTGCAGTCCCACCAGCAATGAACAAGAGTGCCCTTTTCCCCACATCCTCTCCAGCACTTATTGTTGTTTGACTTCCTAATGGCTGCCAGTCTTACTGGAGTGAGATGGTATCTTAGGGTAGTTTTGATTTGCATTTCTCTGACTGCTAGCGATGGTGAGCATTTTTTCATGTACTTGTTGATTGATTGTATGTCCTCCTCTGAGAAGTGTCTATTCAGGTCCTTGGCCCATTTATTGATTGGGTTATTTGTTATCTTATTGTCTAATTTTTTGAGTTCTTTGTATATTCTGGTTATTAGGGCTCTATCTGAAGTGTGTGGAGTAAAGATTTGTTCCCAGGATGTAGGCTCCCTGTTTATCTCTCTTATTGTTTCTTTTGCTGAGAAAAAACTTTTTAGTTTGAGTAAGTCCCATTTGTTGATTCTATTTGTTAACTCTAGCGCTATGGGTGTCCTATTGAGGAATTTGGAGCCCGACCCCACAGCATGTAGGTCGTAGCCAACTTTTTCTTCTATCAGATGCCATGTCTCTGATTTAATATCAAGCTCCTTGATCCATTTTGAGTTAACTTTTGTGCACGGGGAGAGATAGGGATTCAGATTCATTTTGGTGCAAATGGATTTCCAGTTTTCCCAGCACCATTTGTTGAAGATGCTATCTTTCCTCCATTGCATGCTTTTAGCCCCTTTATCAAAAATAAGATAGTTGTAGTTTTGTGGATTGGTTACTGTGTCCTCTATTCTGTACCATTGGTCCACCCGCCTGTTTTGGTACCAGTACCATGCTGTTTTTGTTACTATTGCTCTGTAGTATAGTTTGAAGTCTGGTATCGCTATACCGCCTGATTCACACTTCCTGCTTAGTATTGTTTTTGCTATTCTGGGTCTTTTATTATTCCATATGAATTTCATGATTCTTTTATCGATTTCTGCAAGATATGCTGTTGGGATTTTGATTGGCATTGCATTGAACTTATATAGGACTTTTGGTAATATCGCCATTTTGATGATGTTAGTTCTGCCTATCCATGAGCAGGGTATATTTTTCCATCTTCTAAGGTCTTCTTCTATATCTTTCTTTAGGGTTCTGTAATTTTCATTGTATAAATCTTTCACCTCTTTTGTTAGGTTGATTCCCAAGTATTTTATTTTTTGGGGGGATATTGTGAATGGAGTAGTTGTCCTCATTTCCGTTTCGGAGGATTTGTTGCTGATATACAGGAATGCCTTTGATTTATGCGTGTTGATCTTATATCCTGCCACTTTGCTGAATTCATTTATTAGCTCTAATAGCTTCTTTGTAGACCCTTTTGGGTCTGCTAGGTATAGAATCATATCATCTGCAAATAGTGATAATTTAAGTTCTTCTTTTCCTATTTTTATGCCTTTAATTTCTTTCGTCTGCCTTATTGCTCTGGCCAGTGTTTCGAGGACTATGTTGAACAGAAGTGGTGAGAGAGGGCATCCCTGTCTTGTACCAGATCTTAGAGGGAATGCCTTCAATTTTTCTCCATTCAGAATGATGCTGGCCTGTGGCTTATCATAGATTGCTTTTACAATGTTGAGGTATGATCCAGTTATCCCTAATTTTTCTAGAGTTTTGAACATAAAGGGATGCTGTACTTTGTCGAATGCTTTTTCTGCATCTATCGAGATGATCATATGGTTCTTATTTTTAAGTCTATTGATGTGGTGGATAACATTTATTGATTTCCGTATATTGAACCAACCTTGCATACCAGGGATGAATCCTACTTGATCATGGTGTATAATTTTTTTGATATGTATTTGAATCCGATTCGCCAGAATTTTATTGAGGATTTTTGCATCAAGGTTCATTAGAGATATTGGTCTGTAGTTTTCTTTCTTTGAAGTGTCTTTGTCTGGTTTCGGAATCAGGGTGATGTTGGCCTCGTAGAATGAATTTGGAAGTTCTCCCTCTTTTTCTATTTCCTGAAATAGCTTGAAAAGTATTGGTGTTAGTTCCTCTTTAAAGGTTTTGTAAAACTCTGCTGTATACCCGTCCGGTCCTGGGCTTTTCTTAGTTGGTAGTCTTTTGATGGTTTCTTCTATTTCCTCTATTGTTATTGGTCTGTTTAGGTTGTCTATATCCTCCTGGCTCAATCTGGGCAGATCGTAAGACTCAAGGAATTTATCTATGCCTTCACTATCTTCTATTTTATTGGAGTATAAGGATTCAAAGTAATTTCTGATTATCTTCTGTATTTCTGTAGTGTCTGTTGTGATATTGCCTTTTTCATCCCGTATGCTAGTAATTTGGGTTCTCTCTCTTCTTCTCTTCGTTAGCATGGCTAAGGGTCTGTCAATTTTATTTATTTTTTCAAAGAACCAGCTTTTAGTTTTGTCAATTTTTTCAATTGTTTCTTTTGTTTCAAATTCATTAATTTCAGCTCTGATTTTAATTATTTCTTGCCTTCTACTTCTTTTGCTGTTGTTTTGCTCTTCTTTTTCTAGGATTTTGAGATGAAGTATGAGATCATTTATTTGTTGGTTTTTTCTTTTTTTGAGGAATGAACTCCAAGCAATGAATTTTCCTCTTAGAACTGCTTTCAATGTGTCCCAAAGATTCCGATATGTTGTGTCTGTGTTTTCATTTAACTCTAGGAATTTTTTAATTTCCTCCTTGATGTCTTCTAATACCCATTGATCACTCAGCAACCTATTGTTCATTCTCCAGGTGGTGCTTGATTTTTCCTTTCTTCTTTTATCATTGATTTTCAGTTTCATTCCATTATGATCAGACAAGATGCATGGTATTATCTCTACCTCTTTGTATTGTCTAAGAGTTGCCCTGTGACATAGTATATGGTCTATTTTTGAGAAGGTTCCATGTGCTGCTGAGAAAAAAGTGTAGCTACTTGATGTTGGGTGGTATAGTCTATATATGTCAATTAAGTCTAGGTTGTTAATTGTGTTATTGAGTTCTATAGTTTCCTTATTTAACTTTTGTTTGGAAGATCTGTCCAGTGGTGAGAGAGGTGTGTTGAAGTCTCCCATGATTACTGTATGGTGGTCTATTAGACTCTTGAACTTGAGAAGAGTTTGCTTGATGAACACGGCTGCACCATTATTTGGGGCATATATATTTATGATTGTTATGTCTTGTTGGTGTATGGTTCCCTTGAGCAGTATGAAGTGTCCTTCTTTATCCCTTTTGATTAGCTTTGGCTTGAAATCTATTTTATTAGATATGAGTATGGACACTCCTGCTTGTTTCCGTGGTCCATATGAGTGATATGATTTTTCCCAACCTTTCACCTTCAGTCTATGTACATCTTTTCCTATCAAATGCGTCTCCTGTAGACAGCATATTGTTGGGTCTTGTTTTGTGATCCATTCTACTAGCCTGTGTCTCTTAATTGGTGAGTTTAAGCCATTAACATTTAGGGTTATTATTGAGATATGGTTTGTTCTTCTATCCATATTTGTTTATTGATGTTACTAAACCTGATTTGTTATCCTCTTTGACTACTTTCCCCCCTTTACTGTCCAACCTCCCATTGTTGGTTATCAATGTTATTTTCCATTTCCTCTTCCTGTAATGTTTTGCCAAGGATTTTTTGAAGAGATGGTTTTCTAGCTGCGAATTCTTTTAACTTTTGTTTATCATGGAAGGTTTTAATTTCATCTTCTAACCTGAAGCTTAATTTCGCCGGATACACGATTCTTGGTTGGAATCCATTTTCTTTAAGCGTTTGAAATATGTTATTCCAGGATCTTCTAGCTTTTAGAGTCTGTGTTGAGAGATCAGCTGTTATCCTGATTGGTTTACCCCTAAATGTAATCTGCTTCCTTTCCCTTGTAGCTTTTAAAATTCTCTCCTTATTCTGTATGTTGGACATCTTCATTATAATGTGTCTAGGTGTGGATCTCTTATGATTTTGCACATTCGGCGTCCTGTAGGCTTCTAGGATTTGGGATTCTGTCTCATTCTTCAAGTCTGGGAAGTTTTCTTGTATTATTTCACTGAATAGATTGCTTAATCCTTTGGTTTGGAGCTCTGTGCCTTCCTGTATCCCAATGACTCTTAAGTTTGGTCTTTTGATATTATCCCATAGCTCTTGAATGTGCTGCTCATGGTTTCTTAGTAGACTTGCTGAGCTATCTATGTTCTTTTCAAGTTGAAATACTCTGTCTTCATTGTCTGATGTTCTATCTTCTAAGTGATCCACTCTGCTGGTAGTATTCTCAATTGAGTTTTTAAGTTGGTTTATTGTTTCCTGCATTTCTAGTATTTCTATTTGTTTGTTTTTTATTACCTCTATCTCCCTGTGAAATTGATCTTTTACCTCCTGGATTTGTTTGTCGATGTGATCTTTCATTGTCTGATTTTGCTGTCTCATGTCTTCCTTGAGACTCCAGATCATCTGAAGCATGTATGTCCTGAGCTCTCTATCTGACATTCCATCTGTTGCAGCTATTACCTCTTCTAAAGTTGAGTTGACCTGCATTGCCTGTGGTCCTTTCTTTCCTTGTCGTTTCATACCGCTGGCGTTTCTTTCTGCTTGGTGAAATTGTTGTGTCTTTGATATTTTCCCTCTATTTATTTATATTGCTCTTGTATAGTTGGAAAATCACTCTTGCAGGGCAGGTAGTGGTTGTGATCCTCCTCCAATTAGTGTGAACCATCTACCATGCTGGCAGGCCCTAGGTCTGCTTTGCTGGTCGGTCAAAGGTCCACCTACTCAGCAGGCGCCAGGGGCACCTGTGTCACTCCGTAGGTTGCTGGGCCTAACCTCCTGATGGGTTGCAGGTTCGCCTCGTTTGCAGGCTCTGGGGGAGGGGCCGATTCCACCCCTCAGCAGGCTTTGGGCCCGCTCTGCTTACAACAGTGTTTTTAGATTGGCCAAATTATACCCCAGTATTATAGTTAAGGGAATTAATGTTCAGTGGGAGGAAATGCTTTTTTTTATTCACCAACATTATAATAATAAATAAAATCTTAATACAGAAAGTTTGACTCCAAAACTATTTTTAAGCTTGCAAAATCCAGTAAGATAATTTATTTCTTTTCTTTGTTCCAACAAAAAGATTTCTTCATGACCTTCTCTGTGCCATGCACCATGAACATAAAAGTAACTGACTGCTCTGATAGCATTCATTGTAAAGAGAAGGATAAACAGAAGTCAAGGTTGAAGGTCATTCCAAAACTAACAGAAGAGGCAGAAAAACATAATCAGTTACACATTGAGTATGAAAATAAGGTAATTCCTTTCTTCAGATTTTTTATTATAGATGAAATTTGTAAGTTTATCAACAGAAGAAAAAACCATGCTGGATTTGATGTCTTCCAACTTTCTACTCTAGGTATCTGCCACAGTTTTCCTAATGTGAAATTTTTGGTTTGGAGTGGTACACTATTATCGGGTCACCTGGTAGGTCTCTGGCCTCACATACATTCTCTTGAAAGTCAACATTCTAACTCTAGAGTTGCTGTTTGTAGTAAGGAGATTAATAATTGCTCTTGGTTGTAGCCTATATGGAAATCTACACAGGTGATGAAGGGCTGTGATTCATTGCTACTAAACAATTTCAGTAAAGTTCAAGCTCTTTAGGTCTAAGTGTAACTCATGAAACTTACCTCTTACCTGTCAGCTTCTCTGACAATGTAAATAAAAATGTAGAATTACAGCAAATACAGAACTCTGCACAGAATCACCTTATTATAAAAGGCAATTACTTATTATAGTAGGCAACAGAACTCAACCTACAAGGTAAAAGCTTTCTATCAAATTTTGATAGAAACACCTTTGCAGCAGAATGGTGCCTAACACATTTATTATTATTATTATTATTATTATTATTATTATTATTATTATATGAATACAATGAATGTAGGTAAAGAAACTAAGAGTAACTGATTCAAGTAGTGTTATCTGCTAAAATGTTTGATATGGTATGAAAGTACTTAGATTTTAAGATAATGTCAAACTAATTATAAAAGCAAAGTTAATATGGGAAGTTACAACTGATTTCAACTATTCTAAATGTTCTTCTTGAGTTTTCATTCAGTTAAAAGCCATATGGGAAATTATGTCTACTTGATTTCTAGTCCTTTCATAACCTTTGTCTAATTTTGAGCCCAAATTTATATACTATACTTTGCTTTTTGGAAATTTAATTACTGCTGAAAATTAATAATTAATCTTTAGAGAACAAGACGTGTCACCATTCAAAAATTTCCAATAAACTCTGAAAGCATTTCCAAAAGAAGGGCCTTGCAACATGACTACAAAGTGTTGGGCGCCTGAGGCAGATTCCCAGAGCCGGCCTATCCCCCCCCCCTCATAGGGTTCATATACAACTCAATCAATCCAGCACCACAACTATTATATACAGCTTAACTCAAATCATCATCTCAATGGTTCGCTGGCAGCACCTTTCAACCATTCCCTCTGGCAATATGCCAGGCATCATTCTGACTCAGCTGTGGCTCTCAACAGGTTCCAAAAAATTTGTGCTGTTTTAAGTTACTACCTTTGTGCTAATTTGTTACATGGGGATTGAAAACTGACAGTTACTGGCATTCTTATTTAAACATGGGGAAAATTGAATTCAATGGGGGAATTCCTCTACATTAAGTTCCCCGGCCCGGAAGTTCCCACCTGGATTATCTCTGCCCTCTGGGAGCTTCACTGTGTCTTCTTGCTTCTGCATGGAAGGGAGCTTGTGTTAGTAGCCGCGTGGCTTGCCCAGCCCTCTCCTGCCAGAGATCTTGATAGTTCTGAGCATCTCCCCTGTCCTGAGGTCTGTCCCTGTCCATTCCCACGGGCCGCTCTTCTGCTGATGAGACAGCCCAGTTCCTTGTGGGCCCCTGTGGATGCTTCATGAGACAGAACATGTGCTCACATCTTGCTGAGGTAATTCCTTTTCCATTTTCAGCTTCTTCTGTGGTGGCTGAAGGATCATTCCAAGAAGCTCCCTGGTGGCTCTCTGAAAAGACTGAGAAGACCCATGGGCATAACTTGAACCCCTGGTGTTGAGTGCTGGGACCTTTCCGTCTTCCTGAGATGGCAGCAAAGGGCTATACTGCTGCACCCCTTCAGCTCTTTGTGCTAACCTCCAGAGCAGCTATCTCTTATTTTTAGCACCTTTTGCCATCTGTACAGGATGAGGATTTCCCACATTGACAGCTCTTTCCTCAGTTTCTCCCTCTCTCTCCCCACCCCGAAATTTTACTATCAATATAAAGAAGAAAACAGTTTTCACTTCAACACTTTGCTTAGACATCTCCTCAACCCAACTTGTAAACTCATCAATGACAGGTCCTACCTCCTAAAGGACTGCAGGGAACCATATTCCTAAGCTTCCGGCCACAGTGGAACAAGGGTCTCCCTTCCTGCAGTTCCAATACCACGAGGTTTCTTTCTTCTGAGAACTCCCTTGCAGTCCTTTTAGGGTCCATAGTTATAGCAGTCTTTAAAGCAATCAAGGCTTTTAAAATTATTATTATTCTCTTCAAAATTACCACCAGATTCCAAAAGACTTTGCACATATTTGAGGTTTTGTTATGGTAGCATGGCTGGTACCAGAATTTATATCAGTGTTCTGTTGCTTCCATACCTATGATCACAAACTTAGAAACTAAAAAAGGCCCCACTCCTTACCTCCCAGTTTCTGTGCACCAGATGTCTAGCAGAACTCAACTGGGTTCCCAGCTCAAGGAGTCACAGCAGGTACAACTGAGGTCCCGCTGGCCTGTTTCCCTCAGGAACATCAGGTCCTCTTCCAGGACCATTCTTGGGGCTGGCAGAACACAGTTCCTTGCAGACTAAGGTTCCCATGTCCTCCTGGGTATTTGGGCAGCAGTCACTCTTGGCTCCTTGCAGCCATTCTCCAATCCCTACTTATGGTCCTCTCCATCTTCAAAGGCCAGCAACAGTGGGGCAAAATACAGTTGAACAAAGATTTTCCCAGACAGTCACCCCCAAGTTGGATTTAGTTCTATAAACTTGCTTCAACTGGGACTTTATTTCATTTACTTTCATGTGTGATAAATGAGCTCCTGATATAACCCCCTACCATGAACTTTACCATAACGGTCCCTGCTCCCATCTGAGCATACTTTGATTATGCTATTTCTCTCTACAGGTTCCTGTGTGGCATCCAATGGTAGCACCTTGGTTCTCCTGAACTTCAGGAACTGTGCCAGGTTTCTTTTATGTAACTTGTGTACATATCCAAAAGTCTTGTTTTTTTCTTATCCATTACAAATTACAGACTGAAGTGGTAGGCACTTATGTAATTGGAATTTCTAAATTCTTCCAGAAGCAAATAATGAATGTACATAAAAATAAAAGTAATAAATATGAGTTTCACACAGGAATAGTCAGAATACTCAAAACATACAAGGCCGACTTGTAAGAAAGAAGTGGCATGGAGTATATGAGTAAACGAATGATAAATTAATCTGAATGCAATAAACAGTCCATATTAGTAACTGGGAAAATCATGAGAAGGATGGTCATTTCTTACACTAATGTCTTATTCTTATCCATTGTTTAGGATTATGTTTTATGCACTTCCTGTAACCTGTCTTTATTCTCTTATGTATAAACCAGGATGTCTGTATAAATCTTTATGCTGGTCTACAAGAAATGTCTGAAAGTCTTATTAACTATCATTTCAATATTTAAAATTTGTACTTGTTATTTACCCTAGAACATGAATAGAGCTGCCTACATGAGAAAATTATCACACCTCTTTTGAAAGCATACTATCTTGAGACTTGATTTGGAAACCATATTTGAACTGGGTACACAATGCCCCCCCAAACCCCTAAAGATGTGCATTTTTCTATATATGATGTACATAATTTTTTATGTCACAACATCAAGAATGTCTAACTTTGCAAAATACATTCAATTATTTTCATGTGATATTAGTTGAAAGGCAGACACAAAGGTAAAAAGAAATGGAACCGGGAATTTCATAAAAATGTTTCTAGGGCTTAAAAGCAGGTTCAAAGTCCTAGAACCAGATCACAGCTAAAATTGCATTCAGAAACATTCGTGAGTTCACTGAAGTCACTGTTACAGAAAATTGGGTGCTGTAGCTCACACCATTGATGCTGGCTACCCTGGACACTGGATGCCCATGCTAGCGTGCTGCAACTGCTGATCCACAACTTGACATTTCTGCTACTTCCACCACCACCAGAGAGATCTTCCACTACCTGTGTTTCTTTGCATCACTTACCTTTTATTCAAATGGTAGGCAGGCTATGTCTGATTGTCAAGCAACACATACCTCTACTCTAAATACAAAGAAGACTAAGAACAAGTTATCTCAGTTTTTCATCTCCATTGAATTCCATGTTTTGCCTCTGAAGTCCCTTCTCAGGATTGAAAGACTAATTTGCATACTTGTTTCTGTGTTACTGACTGATAGTCCTCTTTGAAAATCTGCACTAATTTTAGTTGTAAAAAAATATTGACCATTCAAATTAACTTAGGTTCCTCAAAATAACCCATTAGGAAAGCAAAAAAAAAAAAAAAAGAGAGGGAGAGAGAGAGAGAGAGGAGAGAGAGAGAGAGAGAGAGAGAGAGAGAGAGAGAGAGAGAGAGAGAGAGAAAGTGCTATAAATTGGCAGAAGGTGTTTGCAACACACAACAGCTACAAAAATATTATCTAGACTGCATACTCATACATATCATTAAGAAAAGTTTAAAGATCTCAATAGAATGATTGACAAAAGTGCTGGGGTTGTGGATCAGCTGTAGAGCGCTCACCTAGCATGTGAGAGTCCCTGGGTTTGATCCTCAGTACCACATAAAATAAGTAAATAAGGGTATTGTGTCCAATTACAATTAAAAAAAAATGTTTAAAAAAAGAAAAAAATAGGCAAAATGTACTAACCTTTATTTCATACTAAAGAAAACATGACAAAAATAAATATTAAAAGATGTCCAGGCTCATAAGTAAACAGAGGAATATGAAGACCATGTTTTATAATCATTCAACTGGCCAAATTTAAGAACTCCATCAAATTAATTATTAAATAGAATATGCATAAACAAACATGTGGAAGTCTGGGTCATGGTGTATAGACAAACACTTTGGAAATGGTACAGAATTGTTCATGCTTTAGGGCCATACATAGACCAAGCATTATACATTATGATTAATCCTCTTTTGTACATCTGAGTTCACCCAGGTTATAGAGCTGAATTGAGGGCTAAAACAAAGTCTGCATGAGAGTGCACAAAGGTTTTACAGAACACATAAAGTTTGTTTGCTTCCCTGTTGCATGGGCTTCAGTGCCATTGCTCCACATAGAAGTCAAGGCTGGAACTGCATGGAAACAGTACTGCCAAGTTTACTACCACAATGGATAAAACTCAATGCCTCTTCTTTCAATCCAAGAGAACTTCAGGACTTTGGTGAAGAAGCCTGGGAAATAGAGTATGAATGCCTGAAGGATCCATGATTGTTTCTGGAATCATAGTCCTAATCCAGTCTCTCTTTTGTGGAGGCTCACAATTTCCAGTGGTTCAGTAGTAAAGCCCATCTGTGTTCAATTCCTCATACAAAAATATTATATTTTAAAAAGAACAAAACTTTCATGTTCAAAAGTAAATTGATAAAGAATAAAGCCTTCTGCTGGCATTTTGAAGGATATGGAGGAAAAAATATATATATGTATATAATCTTCTTTATATCTATCAAAATGTAAACCCCAATTTATTTTAGCACAAGAGATCCTTTGCTATGATCCAGACATCGGTCCTGAGTGTCTGGATTGGGCTTCACAGTGCAGTCAACTGGAGCTCTTGAGGTGGGTATGGGGATAAAATTGTTGGTATCCCACTCCCCAAAGAAGAATCTGCAGAGAATCCAAGAGCACATGATCCGGGATTTCTTCGAGTGGGTGAAAAAATCAATCCACAAGAAGGAGGAAACAAGAAGGAGGGTCCTCTTATCCCTACCCCAGGCTGAGAGAGGTGGGTTGGAGTGGGTGGGGGTTCAGGAAGGAAAGTTCCAGGCTTGCCAAATTGTTGAACAAAGCAAGAAGGGAACTAGGCTCAGCAACTTTGCAAGGCTCTAAGTAACTTAGACACCATGTCTCCAAGTAAAAAATTAAAAAGTGCTGAGGATGTGTCTCACTGGTTACACACACCTGGGTTCAAGCCCCAGTACCAAAAAAAAAAAAAAAAAAAACAGGTAGATGGCAGAGGGGAGATGGATTGAAAATAAGGGAAGCAGAAGAAAGTATTCCAGGAGTGGACAGCAGGAACTCATCTAGCCCAGATGGACCTCTGATCCCCACTCATCACGTCAGTTTACAGTCATTCTATGTGTGTGCGTGTGTGTGTGTGTGTGTGTGTGTGTGTGTGTGAGAGAGAGAGAGAGAGAGAGAGAGAGAGAGAGAGAGAGAGAGAGAGCGCGAGAGAGAATATCCAAAGGCACTTACCACTGGCCACATCCCCAACCCTTTTTATTTTTATTTATTTTTTTAAATTTTGGGACAGGGACTCACTAGGTTACTGAAAGCCTTGCTGAGTTGCTTAGGCTGGCTTCCATCTTGTGGTCCTCTTGCCTCAGCCTCCTGAGCCCTGGGATTACAGGCATATTTCATCATGCCTGGCCAGGTTACAGTCATTATTTATTGTGACTTACCCACTTGGTTTTCCTATGATGGTCTTTCTTTCCAATGAAGCCCTTGGAATGCTTGAGGCTCCAGAAAAGTTCACTGAAAAACTCTCTTAAGATGGTTTGGGTTCCCCAAATATCTCTGCAATTGCAGGACAGGCCCCACATGCTCTAAGATGTACTAAAGACCTTTTACAAGATTCGTCCAGCCACCAACCATGAGAAGTTTCAGACTCAGTGCTTCAGCTGTGTTTGCACTTTTAAAGAAAATTGCAAGGCATGTATAGGGCTTGGACTCCAGAAGATCCAATTAGGAGAACTCCTAATTCAATAAGAGAAACCACCTTTGGTTTCACTGGGTTATCTGATGATCCAGAAATGAAGGTATGACAAGTTATATTCATAGAAAACTAGAGGGTATAAGTGTGAAAAAGACCTCATGCCTCATAGGGGTCAGGAAAGATTCCTGGAGGCTGTGTCTTTTAGCTGAATCTGAACTTGGTAACCCTTACACATGTTGAGGACAGGGGAGTCACACAGAGAGGGTACAGAGGGCCCACAAGTCCAGAAGAGATGCCAGTAACGCTGTAGCAGACAGGATGATTGGGGACAAGGATCCAGCCAGTCAGACATATGTACCTCTGAGGGTCTTGAGGATGTTGACTTAATGCATGAGCAAAGTTAAAGGTGTTTGGCAGATAAGAAGCTTATATGATTGGGATGTTCCTTGACAAAACAATTAAAGCTGGGCACTGTGGCTCACACCTGTAATCCCAGCAACTCAGGCGGATGAGGCAGGAGGATTTTAAGTTTGAGGCCAGCATCAGCAATTTTTCAAGGCAATAAACAAATCAGAGATATGCTGTCTCAAAATAAAATAAAATAAAATAAAAGATAGCTGGGAATGTGGCTCAGTGGTAAAGTGCTTCTGGGTTCAGTCTCCAGTATGAAAAAATACAACAATACAAATCTAAATTTATGTGTGCTCTGATGCCTGCAATCATTTAGGGTTGGCCTCTATGGTGCATGCTTCTAATCCCACTGACTTGGAAGACTGAGGCAGGAGGATCACAGTTGGAGGCCAGCACTGGCAATTTAGCCAGACCCCACCTCAAAATGAAAATAATAAATAAATAAATAAATAAATAAATAAATAAAACAAGGGGGAGAATGAATTATAGTAGATGGGGTAGAGAGAGAAGATGGGAGGGGGAGGGGAGGGGAGGGGAGGGGGGATAGTAGAGGGTAGGATAGGCAACAGAACACAACAGACACTAGTATGGCAATATGTAAAACGGTGGATATGTAACTGATGTGATTCCGCAATCTGTATATGGGGTAAAAATGGGAGTTCATAACCCACTTGAATCAAATATATGAAATATGATATATCAAGAACTATGTAATGTTTTGAACAGCTAATAATAAAAATTTAAAAATTAAAAAAATAAACCTTTTTATTATCTTTTTCCCTGTGCTATGAATTGGCTGAGCTCAGCTGGTCAGTTCTATCTCTAGGTACCTCTTAAAAATAAATAAATAAATAAATAAATAAATAAATAGGCACATGAATGTATCTCTGTGATAAAGCAAACTTGAGTTAAACCCCTAGTACTACCAAATAAAGCTTTAAAAATTATTTAGGTATATGCATTTTCTAATGCTTAAGTAGACTCACCCCCACCCCAGAATTTACCCACTCTAATTTGAGCATGAGAGTAGAGCAGAGTACTCTCATTGTATTCTAGTGAGATTCTTGCTAACACTGGGGCTTTATGTATATATTACCATCCCCAAACTGTAAATGAGGATATCTACCCAAGGCCACAAGGAGAACAGGGTCATAGAATGTGAATTGAGGTCTACTTGCTCTAATTTACATGCCCCTAGTCACATTATACGTCTTGTATGTGCAAAAACATATAAGGGCAAGATTCTACATGTCTTATTCAAATCATCCATCTCCTCTGATACATGATGGAAGCCTTACTAGAGAGCAATCTCTCAGACTCTTGGCACTCTCTGGGTACTGACATCATCCCCTTATTCCCTGTCCTTTCATATCTGAAGATGATCATGACTCCCTTTATCCCTAGTCCCCACTGCCCCTGGGCCACCCCTCCTTGGTTTTCTTACCTCTTCCCAGACCTCTAAAAATTAAACACTAAAATTAAACATTAAATGTGTTTCAATTAGTCATTCAAATGAATCACACCAGTCTTAATGAAGTCACCTATCTTAATCCTTCCCTGTGGTTTTTGCCTTGAGTTATATTTTGTCTGGGACCATCATTAACATACATGTTTTTGCTAGGCACATTGTCATATGCCTGTAATCCCAAGCAGCTCAGGAGGCTGAAGCGGGAGGATCAGAATTTGGAGGCTGGCCTGCAGGAATTTAGCAAGGCCATAATCAATGTAGCAAAACTTTATCTCTAAATTAAAAAAAAATAAATAAAAATGGCTTGTGGATGTGGCTCAGGGGTTAAGTACCCCTGTAGAAAACAAACAACAACAAAACAACACATGATTTTTGTTCAGTTCTCAGCATTACCAGCACTATTTTTATTTTAATAAATAATTAAAATGCATTCATGTTTGCTTATATTAAATTAATAAATAAGTAGCTATGTTACTCCTCCAAGGATACAAAATTCAAAACACCATTTCTGTGTGATCCTCTCATATATTCCTAACATCCAATGTTGATGTTTGGATTTCTAACATGAAATTGATATGTGATTTTTAAAAATGTTTTTCTTTTTTAGACTTCAAAAAACGGCTTTAATTAATGACTCTGTTAATTATCAATTCTGTCCCACAAAATATCTTTCTGTATTCAATTCCTTGTGAAATTTTTACTGCAGAAGTTCTTTCATATAACATATAGTTTCTATAATCCTATAATTTATATTCTACTCTTAATTTTGTGAAGACTTCTACATGGGAAAGTTTGGAAAGTATATGTAAAAAAGTATATGTAAAAAAAAGTATATGTAAAAACATCTCATTATCAATTTTTCTTTCCTTTCTTTTTCCCTCCTTCCTTCCTTCTATGGGAAAGTTTGCAAAAACCTCTCATTCAAACTTGTTCATTTCTTTTCCTTTTCCTTCTTTCTTTCCTTCCTCCCTCTTTCTTCCCCACTTATTTCCTTCATTTCTTTGGTACTAGGGATTGAACCAATGCTAGGAAAGTGCCCAACCACTGAACTACAGCCTCAACACATTTTATTTTGTCTGATACAGTGTATCCCTTAATTTCCCAGACTTGCTTCAAACTTGCAATCCTCCTGTTGGGAGTCACCCAGCCTCCAAAGACTTAACTTCCCCATCCCCCAAGAAGAGCCGTCCAATGGTGAGCCCTGCTGGCTCACATGATCCTTATCCACCAATCAGACTAGCCCTGCTGGATCACCTGATCCTTACCCACCAATCAAAAAGCACCCCATGCCAACTGTCAAACCACCCCTGGCTCTATAAATATGCAGAGCTGTTCCTCAATAAATGGGCATTTTTCTCCGATGGCAAACCTTGATCATCCTTTCTTTGGTGACGAAATCTGGGATGGGGAATGCATCACTGCTCGAGGGCCCCCTCTCTCAAGGGTTGCCATCTGCATCCACTCTTTCAAGCACTGCTGCTACTCACAAAACACTGGCTCTTTAGTAGGTGAGTTCCCCTAAGGGGTATCCAACTTCAGATGGGCTACGCATGGGCTTTACCATGATCGTCTGGCAAACCTCTGATGCCCAATCTGGAGGAAAGAACGCACCCCACCATGACCTTCAAGGTCATGGTGGACTCTCTGGAACCAGGTTCATGAGTGGAAGGTACTGAGGGGTGGAAGAACAGGCACTCTCCTCTCTCTCTCTCTCTCTCTCTCTCTCTCTCTCTCTCTCTCTCTCTTAACCACTCTTGTCTCTCTCCTGACCTATTGGGGCCTCTTCTTCCCTCCCTGCAGACTCCCCCTTATTAAATTCTGCACACAAGATTGGCCTTACTATTAATTAGACAATCAAAGTCAATGGCCCCCAGGAGGATCCCTAGATCCCACAATTCTCAGAGATCTATTTAACTTCTGCAAGTGCTCGAAAAAGTGGAAGGAGTTCCCTTATGTTGAGCCTTTTTCTCTTCTTCATTCTCACCCTGACCTATCCGGCAGATTAACCCCCTCCCTGCCGACCTCCCCCGTCGGCTCTGTCCAGCCCCTCAGGTGCTCCCCTGAATTGGCCAACACCTTTAGTTCCCCCCAAACTAGGTCCTACCCCTAGTCCCACAAACCATGGCCCCTTTAAGAGAGGTTGCTGGACGTGAGGGCATTATCCTGGTACATGTCCCATTCTCTATGAATGACCTCACACAACTCGAGTGAAGGTTGGGCTCATTCACCACAGAAGAGTGTTTCAATGGGTCCTCCAGGCTTATAGCCTCACTTATATGGTATTGGCTAATACTCTCCTTCTTGAGGAACGTACCAGAGTCTGGGAACTTGCCAGAGCCCATGTGGATAAAACTCATGGAGTTAATCCCAATCACCCTCTGGGGCCACTTGCTGTCCCAGATCAAACTCCTGACTGGGATTATACACAAGCTAGCATACAGAATAGGGACCAATTCTCCACATGTATTATTGCTGGGTTCAAAAAAGTGATATGTTAGGCCGTCGATTTCCAAAAATTATGAGACCCTATCGGAATTTCTGGATCGGCTTACGAAAGCCCTTCAGCAGTGACCTAGATCCTGAAACTCCAGATGGTCATCATGTCCTTATGACATATTACCTCTTGCAGAGCTACCCCGACATCTGGGCCAAACTAAAAAGCTCGAACAAGGCCCTGCCGCCCCCCAGACTGAGCTCTTGGTGGTAGCCTTTAAGGTTTTTATGCTCACTCAGGCCCTGCAGGGTGCTTCCTTGGGTCAAGGCCCATCACGAACCCCCCCCTCCCGGGGTAACCTGCTTCAAGTGTGGCAAGGAGGCACATTGGGCCAAGGCATACCTCGCACCACGCACTCCATGTACCCCATTACCTAAATGTCAACAACAAGGTCATTGGGGCTCTGACTGGCCTAGATCCCATAGGAGGCCTATGGCCAGGGAACCCTCTGATCTTCTGGGCATGGCAAATGAAGATTGATGGTACCTTGTGTCCTTGTCATCAGCTGTAATGATCAATAGACAGAAACCCAGAGTGAGGATTCAGGTGGATAGGTGTAAGGTTGACTTTCTCCTTGACACCGGGGCTACCTTCTGAGTCCTGACAGAATTCTGGGGACAAACAGTGCCGTCCACCTCTCCTATAAAACCCCAGTATCAGATAGATGATTTGTAAAAAGTTGTTCTCATTTTTTGAATTGGCTTCTTGTATTCCTGATGGTATTCTTTGAAGAGTACAAATGTTTTAAATTTAGATGTCTGTCATTTTTTTCTTTTGTTGTTTTTTTTTGGTGTCATTTAAGAAAACATTGCCTTACCTGAAATCATGGGCTTTACTCCTGTATATTTTTCCTAAGAGCTTTATACTTGTAGCTCTTGCACTTAGATCTTTGATCATTGTAAATTAAATCTTACATATGGTAGGTGGTAGGGATATTACTTAATTCTTTTACCTATTGATAACCAGTTATCCAAGCCCATTTCCTGTTTAAAGTTCTTGGTGCCCTTGTGAAAGAATCACAATCAATTTCTGGACTCTGGATTCTGTTCTGCATAGTTATCTTTATGCTCGTTCTACATTGTCATTTTTTCTGGCTGTCCCCCCCATTCACACACACACACACAAACACACACACACAAAAATGTGCACACACATACTTTTTCAAAAATAGAATCAGGGTCTTACTCTATTGCCCAGGCTGTCCTCATACTTGAGTTTTATTTTCCACCTGTTGGAACTGCTCTCTTTCATTTATTTAACTGGATCATCTCTATTCCCCATCCTTCTTATCTCTTTCTCATTTGTTCACAAATTATCAGCCTTTTTGGATATATACAATGGATTTCACTCTGACATTTGCTTGTTTGTTCCTAGCACTGAAAATTTGACTCTTTTTTGTCAGCAATTTTCTCTTTAAAATATTAGTATCTAAAAATATTATTATTCATAAATAGCAGTAACTATAGCAACTATAAATAGCAGTAACTAAAGTCTTCTAAAATCCTTAATAGAACTGAAAGTATCCAAGGTTTGTCTATTCATGTTGAGAATATAGTTTTTACAATAGTTTTGATGAAACTTAAAAAACAGCCTGTTCTCAGGTGACTTTCTGCCACTCCATTCTATTTCTGTGTTATGTGTCCTAAGGGCAACTAAGACAGGTGTGAAAGCTGTGGCAAGCTTATTTGTTCATGTTTTCATAGGGGCAGCATCAGTTGCATTCCTGTTTGTGCTGTTGTATTCTTATAAGGTTGGTGCGTGAGGTCTGCTGCCCACTGTGAGGTGAGGTCCCAACTCCTAGGTCTTACCTCTTGGTTCCTGCAGGTCTTACCTTCTCATAAGCCCATCACTGGTATTTTACGCCACGTGGTGGACATTTCCTGACCACATGTTGTGTTGAAACTCATTGTCTTCTGTCTTTTCCCATTTTGAGTGTCAGCCACTTGTGAGGCATCGTGGTGGAGTAGGAAAATCACTGTTTCTGGAGTCGAGAATCGGCCTTCTCAGGTGTCTCTTCACTTCTCTGGGCTTCATAGACCACACGACTCTCTCAGGGCATTGCAGTTCTAGCTGTCTCAGGCTTTATGATCACATTTCTCTAAGTGAATCTCAACTAATGTCTTAATAGTTGACAGTGGCTTAATGTACTCGACCTGAGATGGCAAATATGTAATTTTTCTTCCATTTGCCAAGCATGGCAGACTCATTAACTGGTTTCAACCTCCTCACAGAAAACCCAGACATGACTTCACATTTTTTGTACCAGTATATGTGTGCTAAACAACCACAACCAGTGAATCATGGTTGAGATGTGTTTGTTGTCATGGTCTTCCCTCCTATCTGTAGTGCTTTCATCTAAAGGAGGCACTAGTTGGATTAGGTACCATAGAATGAGTTCTAGGGCTAAGATATGTGCATGAAAATGCTGTCTCCACTTTCTATACTCCCTTTCTGTGGGATCTTGGGAAAGTTACTTAACTTCTCTGGGCCTCAGTGTCCTCATTTTTTATGTGGAAAATAATAATTAGCCCCATGTCATCATGTTGTAGAGAGGAATAAATGAACTAATATGTGTTAAAAATGCTTAGAACAATTCCTGGCACATACAACTCAATAAATGTTATCCATTATATTAATAATAGACATGATAACAACTTGGAAGGCTGATAAAGGAAAAATTATTGGTTTGACAGGGTCTTATGGCTCCCTGTCAATCTTTAAATATTCATCTGTCTGTGAATGTGAGTTGATTCCTATTTATTCGTTCACTTATGCAGAAAAATGCAGGGTAAAGCAATCTTAACAGATGTAGTGACTGGAGCTTGGAAAGGGTCTTCAGTTATGTGTGTGCAGGTAGAGGGCTCTTTGTTATAGTGTTAAATCTGGATGTGAAGAGACATGCTGGAATCTGGCTTGCCTCTTACAGTTTTGCATGTGGGTGAACCGTCGGAGAGTTGTTAGCACTCAGTCTTGCTGGTGGCACACCTTGGTGGCATGCTCGTGTACCTCAGCATTCAGTCATTCACTAGCAGCCTGAGGTTTTGACACTGCTTTCTGAGCTATTGTCCCCCTAATTCTCAGTCAGAGCTGATGGTATTGGGAACACAGAGTGAAGATTAATGAAGCAGCCTGACTTACAGCCACAGAGTAGTTGGATATTTCTTTGTGAAAGATTTATCAAGTACTTGAATAAGTTGAAGAGCCCATCCCTCTGATTAACTCAAGATAGAACAAATTTCTATAACTACTTCATGTGGAAAACCAGTGTGAAATCTGGGTGGGAGAAAACAATATCCTGGTATGGCATGGGTAGGTGTTCATGCTGTGACCCATCCTGTCCCTTCATTGGTGTCTTGCAGTAAGCAGCTGTTGTGTGACGTAATGATTGTGGCAGAAGATGTGGAAATAGAAGCCCACTGTGTGGTCCTGGCAGCCTGCAGTTCCTACTTCTGTGCAATGTTCACAGGTATGGTGAGGGGCACACAATAACCTATGGTGTGGGGCTGCTGCCCCCCAGGGAAGACATTGATGGTGGTGGCATGAGGGGAGGGAGGAATGAGAAGGCTGTGAAGCTTACTTTGAGGAGTTTCCCTTTCTCAGCTTTGTACCATAGAGAACTTCTGGAACCAAAGTCTCAACCAGGCCAGCTGGACATGTAGCCCCTTGTCCACTACGAGGAAGAGAGGTGGAATCATGTAGTCCATTAGTCCTCAAGCTTTAGTATGCACCAAAATTAGGGAGCTTGTTAACAGTGCAGAGTCCTAGGTTCATTGCCAGGCCTTTTGGTCTCCCATTTTGCACATGAGGGACACTGAGGCTGAGTCAGGGGAAGGGACTTGCCCAAGGTCATACAGTGAATGAATGGGACTTGGATTCTTGACACCTGGCCTAGTGCTCTATCATTGGACCCACATCTTGTCCTTCCCTAGCCTTTCCTTCCAGGCAAGCACCTAGGGTCTCCTCTAGCCTTTATAGAGTTGTGGAAGTGATTTGAAGAAATGATGGTAGGGATTGGTATTGAGACATAAGAATGATCAAAATCTAGCATAGTTTCAGCACCTTTGCCAACTTCCCAGGGACCCCTGTTTCCTGGGTACATGTAGGAAAGGATCACATTTTACACTTAATATTCTGGGCTGAATTTCTTCAAATCCACAGGCTTCCCATCTGTAGTTCCTCATAGCGCCTCCCCTGTTTCAGATACATGCAGTGCTGTATAAATCACTGCTGACAGAAGGAGGCCATCAGAACTCAAAGGACCCTCTGACTTGGTCAGGTGTGCCTATCTCATGTTTTCCAAGAACCATTTTCCTGCTCTGTATGTAGTGACCATCACTCTGCATTCAATTTCTCTGGTCTGTTTCCTGGTGTCACACTCTCTTTGGAATGATCACAAACTCAGTTTCAAGGTTTTATTTCCTTTTTACCACTTTCCTTCATCCATCTCTTTCTAAAATAATTTATCTTATTACCAACAGTTATTTAGATGAAACATTAATGAATAGCTATGCCAATATAGCTGTGTGTGTGTGTGTGTGTGTGTGTGTGTGTGTGTGTGTGGTTTGAAAGTCCAGTATTGAGAGAAACCTGTTGAATTGCAGTGAACTGTAGTGTTGGCTTTGCTTTTGACTGATGAACTTGTTTCTAGGGTAGATGAAATGCCTTAGAAAAGACAAAGTGTTTTTAGAAATTGGGAGAACTCATGCTTCTGGAGCAGGTCTTGGATTCCAGTAATTGAAAGGAGACTGCAAGAGAAGAAAGCCAGTCTCATGTAATGCCCAGCTTAGTCCTTCCTTTGGGACTGGTTACCATCCATTGTTTCATTCACTCATTCATCCTTCCACCCATTCATCCATTTGCCCATCCTTGAAAACACTATACACATATGTAGATTACAGGAAACGATCAGAAAATGTTAGCAACAGGTATTAATCTCCTAGGTAAGATTATGGTTTATATCCTTTTTTATTTTATATTTATAAAATGGACATATACAAAATACATTTTTAATCATAAGTTCATTTTACATGTACAGTTGAAATGTCTTTTTTGATAGGTATAATTTTAAAAATTGCTATCCATTTTCTGAGGTGTTTTTCTTGCCTCTTTGCCCATGTAGCTCCTATTTGTCTTTCATTACCCCACAAGCATCCCTTCCTCAGGAGGGCCTTCCATGACCCCTCAGACTAGGTTAAATCCCTTTGTTACTTACTTCCAATGTACCTTATACTACTACTCTCTAGTATTATTACTAATCTCAATATCTGATTTCCCTGATCAATTATAAGCTCTATGAGGCTAAGAATTGTACTTTCTTAACTGATGCAACTTTATTGCCTACTGTAGTCTTCCATGCAATATGTGCTTAATAAAAATATTTAATTGAAGTTGGCATTATATTATGAATATCTTCCCATGTTGATGAGATCATACCTACATTCCTAATTTCAATGACTTTGTAAGATTCCATCATGTGTATCCTAATAGAAAATCCATCTCTTCATTGGTTGGAAATTATTGTTTTAAGATTTTCCTATTATAAATAATGCTCTAATGGGCATCCTTGCATCTTAATCTTCATTGTGATTATTTCCTTATAATAGATCCCAAGAACAGGAAAAACTTAGTTAAAGGCCATGCATATTTGAAGAGCTGTAAGATGTGTCACCTGCCCTTCAGCTGTTCCAGCCTGTACTCCCATCAGCACTAAACGAGATTTGTATATTCTTGAGGCCCCTTGGCTTTGCTTAAAATTTGATATTAAATAGATATTAAAAACATTGCAAAATTCTGTTCTAATTATCAGATTTGGCTTCAGAATGCATAAAGTTCATTGGGAAAAGGCCCAGCTGACTCTTGTTAAATCTATGTCCATCAGCATGTTTAGGGCCCAAAGAAAATACACATGGTTTTACTCCAACTGAGTTGTATGATTTTGATCTTTTAGTCAGGCTTAGGTGTTTCTATGTGTATATTTTTTGTCCTTTGAGTTCATGTTGTCCAAATTTCCTGTGGTGGTTCCAAATACCAGCTCCACACTCCTTGACCATGTCCTGTCCACATGGAATACAAATAGTGAAACTGAGTGCCTCTCCCGAGAGTGTTCAAATCCAGCCAGGGTGTAAGAAGATCTGAGATGGGCAGTCACTTTACCTGCCCTCCGTTCCTTTCAGCATATCATGTATGCTTCCTACCTTTATCCTGTAAGTATGGGATACTTACAGCTTTTCCACTCTCCCCATCTAGTATCTCCATTCGAGGGGATGCAATTTTCCTATAGAATAGGCTAGTCAATATTTTTTGTTTTTCACCAGAGATTGAACCTAGGAGTACTTAATCACTGAGTCATATCTTCAGTCTCTCCCACCCCCCTTTTGTTGGATTATAGACCTTTATTTCATTTATTTATTTATATGTAGTGTTGAGAATCAAACTCAGTGCCTCAAACATGCTAGGCAAGTGCTCTACCACTGGGCTGCAATCTCAGCCCTCTTCAGCCCTTTTTTATATTATATTTAGAGATAGGGTTTTGCTGAGTTGCTTAGGGCCTTGTTAAGTTGTTGAGACTGGCCTTGAACTCACAGTCCTCCTGCCTCAGCCTCCTGAGCTGCTGGGATTACAGGCATGCACCACTGCACCTTGCTACTGGACTAGTCAATTTTATCATGCCTTTTACTCTGGGCTCTCTATGCACGTTATCCCCATTTTTGGGTGTTAAAGGAACTGAGGTCTAAAGAATATCAGGTTTCAGGGTCTTACATCATTATTAAGGCTCAAAGATGTTTGGGGTTAATCCCACATGAAGATCTGGGAGTGTTATGTCCCACACTCTTCTGATTTTTTTGTACCATATGCAGTATTGATTTCAATAAATCATGATCCAGTATATATTATATTTAGCTTGATGTTTAACTCATTCCTTTCAACATGTGAATAGAAACAGGGAGAAGAGGTCAGGAGTGTGCTGGGGTTTTAGAGGCAAGGGGGTTAGAATTTTAGTGGACACTAGTCATTCACAAAGTAGAAAAACAAGGGCCTGGCTTTGTTACCCCTAGGTATGCACTTATTCCATAGAACATTTGTTTTATTACCCTTTCTGCCTGCAAGACCCTCCCAGGCCCTAGCTCATGGCCTATGCCTGTATCCTGGGTGATTGTGTGGTGTATCAGTGCCTTTAAAGGACCTCATATCATAGGGAATTCAGCAAAATCTAACATAGACAACAGGGCATAGAGGAAAGGAGAACTAGGGATCCGAGTCCTTTCTTAGGACCTGGAGGTAGTAGAAGTAGAAGATAGGCTCTGGTTTCTCAGAGCTTTGCCCCTAATGAGTCAGAGACTGGATAGAATATTTCATGAAATGCTGGAGGTACCAGAGTAATGTGGTTCTCCAATAATGACTAATGTCCTCATGTTCCATGTGACTATCTTCTTGAGTAGGTCGCCTTTGGACAAATGACAATGATGTAGGGTTTCTTCTTCCTATCCTTGAAATAACACATCAAAGTCAGACATCCTTTTCCTGCTTAGAAGATTCAGAATGGGGACTGAGAAATACAATATAATAGTCTAATAATGTAACTTATTATTAGATAATAATAAGGTATCTACCATATCATTGTATTGATGTAGAAATGGCTTTTTAAGCAGTGATTTGGATTGTGGTTGCACAGAGGCCTTTTTATTGCCTAGGAATGGAGACTGCCATTTATCCTTGGCATTTCCCTATTAAGTTGCACCTCATTTGACTGAGATGGTTTAGGGTAGACTTGTGTGAGCTTAGAGCTCAGCCTTAAAATACACATCATCATGGGAGGTCACTATTGCTAAGGAGTGTTTTATGAATGTTAATAGGAAGTGATATAGATGCCTTTTTGCTAAGGATTTTACACTAAAGTGCTGATGCCACCTTGCTTTGGGAGATAGCATGGTATCTTGGAGAGGGCTTTGGAGACACAATGACCAGGCTTCCAATTCTATCCTCAGCACTGAACTGAAGAACTCACTCACACTCTTTGGTCCTCAGTTTTCTTATATGTGAGACTGGAGTAATAATAGCAAGAGAACAAATATAGGTAATGGGTTTAAGGCACCCAGCACAGAAAAGGTACTTAATGCAGTAGAGCAATTCATCATTTCCAAAGCACTTATGCATTTAAGGGGTAGCTATGAAACTCACCATCCTGATGGTGTTTAGGATTGATATGAAATGTTTACATGGCTACATAGGTGTTTCCTTCTGCCACTAGCTGGGCAGAGAGACCTGTGCCAGTGGAGAAGGTCTGAGATTCCAAGGAGGGTGGGTAATGAGGTGATACCCACCACTGTGGCTCTGCAGGATCCTGCTCTCCCAACTTTCTCTCTTTATCTCATTTAGCCCAGAAAATAAGGCAGGGCAGGGAATGTCCTTCACAGGAAACAGAAGTCAGACTTGTGAAGTCAAATGGTTCAGACCTCTGATTTGCAGGAGGACTGGCTTGGATGCAAGGAGGGGGCAGAGCATTTCTTTCTCATATGTGAGGTTAACACTTGACATAGGCTTTAATGCTCAGCTCTATCCAAACAAGTTGGCAAATCAGATATTAAGACATAGATGGATGAGGGATAGGGAGAAGACAGTTCAATATAATTTTAACATCCATGAAGGATCATTGTGCAAAAGATAAGGTTCGCCTGTTTTCTTTCTACCTACCAAACAAGATTATAAACTGCAGCACAGAGAAGCCAAATTGGGAATGAGGAAGAATTCCATAACGTAAGAACTCTTGAGTGCACCTTCTTCTTCTCTTTGAGGACATCCAGTTTTGTAGGGGGGCTGGTGGCTTAGCTTTATTTCTTCAGAGAGATCTGCCAGCCAATCTACCATTGCTTTCTCATTCTCAGGGTTTCATTTATTTAATAATAGCATTGAGTTTATACCAGTGACCTAGATGATGAGTCAATGATTTATTCTTTCCTCTGGATTTCTTGAGTTTTCTGTGATGGTAAAATATTTTTTCTTTTTACTCCTCAAGTTAAATCTCCCCCTTCTTGCTCCTTTTTGACAATTTTTCACCTATAAAGATCTCAGTTGTACACATGCTATGCTTGCTAGGATCTAGGACTAAGACTTGAACACTTGTACCTGATAGAGCTGTGAAATTTTTTAATTGGTTCTTTTTAGTTATACATGACTGTAGCATTCATCTTGATAGGTGTGGAATTAATTATTTGCTCTCCTGGGATCTCTTTGGTTCTTGGAGGACCCTAAGGTAGGGTCCAAGAATTTAAAAAAGTTTAAGACATTGTCGCTTAGACCAGACCATAGCACTTTCTACTTGATATTCTGCTGCAGTCTTCCAATTGTTTAACCTGCTTCCACTTCTGTTTGTCCATCCCAACTCACTTTCCACAAATATGTTTCCCCCAAATAGCAATCTGATGTATCCCTCACCTCCTAAAACATGGCAGGGGCTTCCAGTTACCTTTGAGATGAAGTCTGAACTCCTTAGCATGGGCTGCAAGACCCTCAATTGGTCCAGACCCTGCTTCGGTCTCCAACTTTGTTTCACTCTCCCTCCTTTTGCAAGCTGTCCTCCAGCTAGACTGAACTTATGGCTCCCAGCAGGCCTTATTGTTTTTTACTTCCAGACCTTTCTATATACTATTCTCTTAGGAGTGTTTTTCTCTAATTCTCACTTCTCTCCTGAATAATTGTCACTCCTCCAGATCAGTTGTTCTTAATCACTGTGAATAAATCCAGTGAGAACAATGGATTCTCCCTAGAAAAGCAGGCATGTGCTCCCGTGTGCTTATCACTTTGCACACAGCTTTAGGATGCAGGAATCCCTGACTGAAGAACTTTTCAAGCAGAGTCTCCTATTCTTGCATTTGACACTCTTTGTAGTTGTTGAGTACTTGTCTCTTCTCTGCTAGACAGGTTCATGAGGGCAGGGTGAGGACTTGGTCATCTTTATGTCCTCTGGGCCTAGCATAGTGCTTAGCTTACGAAGGCACATTTGATATATGCTTGCTGAATGAATGAATCAGTCTTACCCTGAGTGGATCTTGTTCTGTTTGGATACAATGATTTAGAGAACATGTATATTTATACATGTATACAACAAGTGGAAGATGGCAAGTGCTAAAAGGATATGCAGCTGATGTTCATCTTTGAAAGTTCAGATACTGAGATGGCTGCTAGGGCCCCTTGTGAAGAGCTAGCAGAGCAGGGCTGTTGTATTAACCTTAGAGATGGAAAAAAATTATGGAATGCATGTTTTCTTCTCTAGAAATATTTTGTCAAATTGTTAGATGTGGGTGAAGAAGCAAAAATGATCAAGCCCTTGCTGGTTTCTACCCCTCAGGAGGTATTGAAGCCCATGGACTTGAGATGTCAAGAGAAAACCTCCCTTCTTTCTTTTTTTCCCCTCTAACTCCAACAAGTATTTTCCAAGTGCTTATTTTATGCAGAACATTTTATTACATGTTGAGGATATCTTTACTAATAAGCCTGGCAAGGTCCTGGCCCTTTAGGTTCTTGCTTGAAATATATTAAGTTCCACCTTGTCTCCCGAATTTCGAACGATGCTTTGAATTTAGGAATATTTTTATTAAGGTCATGGTTAGGGTCATATTTAAATTATAGAGGGGTTTATTATAAATGACTCAGGATGTACAGTTAGGTCCAGCTTCCAATCCCAGCCCTGCTCCCTATTACCTATGTGTAAATACATCTTAAAGTGCCAGTTCTATAATTTGTAAAGTGGCAGCAATTATCATCCACTTCAGGGTTTGTTAGGAGAATTCAATGAAATAATGTGCATGAACCCTTAATAGAGGGGATGGTACAGAGTAGTGATTATAACTATTCCCATTTTTAGGGCCTGTTTAAACTGAAGTCTTAATATGGTGTAATTGTTTTTGCTGATTTACAAGAAACAATAAGATTGGATTCTACAAATCTGTGTGACCTATACCAGTCTCTACTCTAAGAGAGCTTTCTTAGAAGATAACTGTCATTCAAACCCCTAGTTTTTCTCTTATGGTGTCATTTCTTTGGGCAGCTTGATAAAGTTTTAGGTACTTAATATAGAAAATGAAAAATTTCAGAGTTATGCAAAGAAGCAAGAAAAAGTCCATTTAAGTCCCACTGTTCAGAAAACAGTGTACTAATCTTTTGTGGGGTATGGAAACCTATAAGAGTCTGGTAAATATGATCTTTCTTGGGCTGGAGTTGTAACTCAGTGGTAGGGTACTTGTCTCGCAAGTGTGAGGCACTGAGTTTGATCCTAACACCACATAAAAACAAATAAAGGCCCTGAGTCCATGTACAACTAAATTTTTTTTTAAATGATCCATCTTCCTTTCAGAAAAAAAGCAAAATACTTTTGTATATGTATACAAATATTTTATACAATTTCAGGAGTTTCCCTTTGTTTACCTCAAAGTTATAAACCCCTAACCTGACCCCCAAGCACAAATTCCACCCCAGAAAATAATCATCCCAGGGTCTAGTTGTACTCTTACAGGGGGGCTTCCCAGCCTTTAGGTTCTTATAGTCAGCCTGCTGATTTTTTCAGTATATTTTTTAAGTCTAAGATCTTAAACCAAGAATTAGCTCTATTTGATTATCTTTTGCAGTATATTTACCAATTGGACCCTCTTTAATGAACTTCTTTTTTTTTAAGTTGTAGATGGACAATACCTTTATTTCTCTATTTATTTTTATGTGGTGCTAAGGATTAAACACAGGGCCTCCCACATGCTGGGTGCTCTACCACTGAGCCACAAACCCAGCCCTTTAATGAACTTCTTAATAGCTATTGAGAGGGAGAGAGAGTGAGAATTTAAACACTGATTTCTTTGTCTATGCTTGTTTTTATTTGTGTGTCTCTGCATAAATTTGAGAGATTCCGAACCTAGCTTATGGGTGTAGGAGGAATCTACCGTCTTTTCCTGTTTCCTCTTTCTCCTGCACCAGGGCTCATTGTGCTGGGACCTTTTTCACTGTTCTCCCTAGCCGTTAGAGAAGAGAGAACAAAGTAGAGAAAGGGTCTCTGGTTCACGTAGTCTGGCAGTGAAGCCAGTGGGCAGGATTTGGAAATCATTCCTGCTATCCACTTGCCTCCCTGTTCCAGAGGCACTCAGATCTATAACTGTGTCAGAGGAATCGTGTACAGTCCAAGCAGCTTGGAGGTGGGTGTCTGCAACCAACATGCTGTACTATACTTTATTTTCTTGGCTTTAGTTCCTTGAATTCCACAGTAAACATTGGTTGAAAACAACTGCCTAGGCTGTTTTACCACTCACGTTAGGGCTTCTGAATGACTTGTTTTTATGCAGTCAGGTTACCCTTTATTTTATGTGCTATCTGTTTCCTTCTGAAATCAGCAGCACTTGCTAGAGGAAATTTGCACTAGGGAAATCTCTGTGCTGTCTTTATAGTGCAGGTAGGAATGTGCTGCTGCTGCTACAACCCTCGTTCATAGCCCTGTATACTTTATTTCTTGTTTTATTATCAGGGCCTCCCAACTGTTCTCCCTGAGTCGATCCAGCTTCCTCCCTGCTTCCAAAATTTCACTCAGAAATAGCCATCTGTTGATGTCATTCCACTGTTTAAAACCTCTCAGTGGTGCTGGCCTGTGAATGAAGTCCAAGTTCATTTGCACAACTTGTAGGGCTCCTCAACCACCTCTTGAGCTTCCTTCTTCGCACCATGACCTGTGTGCAGCAGCTACAGCAGCTTCTCACCATTCCCCAGATGTATCCTTCTGGTACTTTCTTCCCTGTACACATATGGGGCCCATATCCTGCTCATCCTTCCTCATCATGGCTGCCTGTGGAAATCCTCCTCATCCTCTAATGCCCAGCTCAATTGTGATCCCCTACTGCTTCTCTGGAGTTCCCAGGTGGGGTTTATTGCACTTTCTCCATATTCCTGGGATTTAGTATAGTGGTTATAAATGTGGGCTCTTAAATCAGACTCCCTGGCATTCACCCCATCCTGGTCCCTTCCTACATGTGTGACCAAGGGCAAGATGAACTACCTTCCATCCTGTGTCTCATTTTCTTTTTGTGTAAAATGGGGATAATATTAACAAGCCCAATAGATGGTTCTGCAGATTGAAGGAGGCAACAATTTAAAGTGGGGTTTCATTAGCACTCAACAAGTGTTATTTTTTCTTGTCATTTGGTACTTTGTGCATACCTTTGCTGAGTTCTTATTCTTTTTTTAATTTTAGTTGTAAAACACAATACCTTTATTTATTTATTTATTTATTTATTTATTTTCATGTGGTGCTGAGGATTGAACCCAGGGCCTCGCATATGCTAAGCAAGCACTCTACCACTGAGCCACCACCTCAGCCCCAAGTTCTTATTCTTTTATAAATCTTTTTATGTATCTCTTACTAGAACTTGTGCTCTGGAGCATAGGTGTAGGTTTTGTTCATGGCCCTGTGTGCACAAGTTTATAGTAAACATTGGTTGACTGAGCTACTGCACATTGATTTGCCTTCGCACTGAAAGTAGGGTATGCTTAAGATCAGGTTTGTGGGTGGTCAGAAACTCAAGGCTATGTGGCCTTCTCATCAGTGGCTTACACTCTCAACCTCAGTTCCTTCTGCTTCGCAGAGCTCATGCTCTGTTTTCCTATTTCCATGACAAGGCCACATAGAAGTTAAGTATACCATAGGTGCCAGTTTTGTGTCCTTTTTGTTCTTGTTGTGAACTGCAGGTGACATGTCTGAGAGTAAAGCCAAGAAGATTGAAATCAAAGATGTGGATGGGCATACGCTTAGGAAGCTGATTGATTACATCTATACTGCAGAAATTGAGGTGACCGAAGAGAATGTGCAGGTGAGCCTATCAGTGAATTGCATGCTTGGGACCTGCCTTTTCCAGCATTGTTTCATTTAACCCTCAGAACTCAGGGGTCACTGAAGAAGAAACCAACACCTCATAGAAACTGGGTGCCTTCCTGGGTCATAAGGCCAGTAGGTGGGCCAGTTGGCCCCTAAACTCCTGCCTGGCGAGCATGGACAGCCATGCTCTTAACCAATAAGCCAGGATAACTCTGGGATCTGGGAGTGAAGAATTTTTAAAGTGGATTTTTTCTTTTTTGTAGTTGGACACAATACCTTTGTTTATTTATTTATATGTAGTGCTGATGATGGAACCCAGTGCCTCATATGTGCTAGGCAAGTGCTCCACAAGCCACACTGAGCCACAACCCCAGCCTCTGGGGGTGAAGAATTTTTAATTTATGTAGATTCAGTATCTCATGAAGGAAGAATCAGAAGCTTGGGTGACCCTCTTATCTCCAGGTCACCTTCCATCTCAGATGTTTGAGTGTTGGACTGTAGGCTATTGAAATTTTTCCTGTATCCATTGGTCATCCTGCTGGGTCCAATGGCATGAGTAATTCCAGTTACTTGGGAGGCTGAGACAGGAGTGTTGTCAGTTCTGGGCCAGCCTGGGCAGGTTAGGTGAACCCTATGTCAAAAAAAATACAAAAGGCTGGTAATGTAGTTCAGTGGTCAAGTGCCCTTGAGTTTATTTGCCAGTAACATAAACAAACAAACATTAGTCACCCTAATGCCTCTGAACACAAGTAGGTGCCAGCACCAGGATTGAATCTCAATAGGGGTGAACAGGTATGAAATATCCTCATCTATGCTTTTCCCCTTTTAATGGCCTGGCCTCATCCTTAGCCATCTGGACCCTTGAAAAGTGGAGCCACAGAAGACAGTTCTCTTTACAAAGGAGTACATGGGCATCATGACCCCCAGTAAGGGAGATGATTGAGGGGGTAACCCACTCTTGAACTCTCCAGATGATGGGCTGAATACAGACCTAGGGCACACTGTTTCCTGTCCTCAAAGATCTCCCTATTTAATAAGAGGGATAGAAATTACATGTGATAGGAAAGGTTTTTCTGGGTTTTTTTTAGCATAAAACTTCATATTTACTTGAAGCTGAAACCTCTGTAGTGACAAAAATACTTATTTCCATTTTCCAGAATATCACCCCATTTCCCAAGATCTATGTATTTGAGAGGCTGAATTGAAAATTGTGTATTTTCTCAGTTCAATCTAAATGTTTGAGTTCCCATTATCTGCCATGCATTTTGTTTAGCACTTGTTGTAGCAGCAGTGAACAGGGCTGATCCTATTGCCTATCCCTAGGGAGTTTGCAGTCCAAGGGTGAAGAAGGTATTCATCAACTAAGCACACCAATAATGTCTGTGCACAAATTGTTATAAGTCCTTTGAAGGAAAAGAACATGTCCCAGTGAGAGAGAATCTGGGAGCTGCATTTGGATGGAGGAGGGGATCTTGGAAAGTTGGTTTCAGGACATAAGCTTTAAGGTGGGGCTATAGAATGAGTTGGGTGTAAAGGCTGAATGGTGAAGCATGCTCACCGAGGTCAGGGTGCAGGTCAGCAGAGCATCTGAGGTGCAATGCATTGAGTCTTGCAGAGCCTGCCTTGTCTCTGGCCCCTGAGATCATCTCCTGGGTGGTAACAATTTCTACATCCATTTGGCTTAATCCTCCCCCTCCCTTTTTTAGTGGGAGTGTATTTTATGCATGCTGGAATGCACAGCCACTCTGTTTTGTTACTGGTTTTTCCAGTCCAGAGTAGAGTGGGCAGTGCAGTGGTTATATGCTGGGTCCAGTGAGAGTCCAGAGAGCTGAATGAGTTTTGGTCAGTAACAGTAAGTGCAAAATAATTTTAGTATCAGATGACTAGAGGGTAGGTCATAGAGCTGTATGATTAGAACCTGTCTTCTCTCTTTTCATCATTATTTAATAACTATTTTCCTGTAGAGTATAAAGTATTTACAAATTTTGATAATTAGAAGACATTTTGCTCTTGATTGTTATTGCCTGCCTAGGTAATAAGGCAATAACAGTAATAAGGTAATAATAGTAGTAAGGTAATAAGTAATAATAACTAAAGTATAAATAAGTAAAAAGTAACGAGGTAATAATTGGTAGTAAAGTAATAAGGTGATGTTTTTTGGTCTAACCCGGTATCTGTCTCTCTCTAAATTAGCTTATAAAATGAGTATTTTAAGATAGAGCACCAGCCAGCCCAGCCAGAGGAGTTGGGAGAAAATGGCTTTATCGCTGCTCTGTAAAGTACTTTGTGGGGAGAGAAAGTGAAGATATGAGCTCAGATGATTGGGGAAATTGGGGTGAGGTGGGACTGGAGTAGTCAGCCTGGACACTGGTTCACAGAGGGTTTTTGCCCTGGTGCTTTCCCCCTGCAGGATGTCTGTTTCCTCATCTATAAAGTGAGGGCCTGGCTCTGTGACCTCTGGCCAGGAAAGGCATTCATGCTGCCTATCTCCTACCAGAGCTTCTCCAGTACCCCACTGACACTCTTTGTCTCATTAATCCAGTTTTCTCATTTGCAGAGCAGGAATCACAACAGTCAGTGAGTTATAGACTGCCTGTGTTCAAATCCTAGCTTTGCCATTTTCAAGCTGTGTAGCCCTACCAAGTTGCTTAACCTCTCTGTGCCTCAGTGTTTTTATCTCTAATATGGGCATAATTATAGTGTAAGGATTAAATGTATTGATATAGGTAAAGCACTTAGAACAGTTCCTGACACATGGTAAACAGTAAATGTTGGCTATTGTTATCTAAAATGTGGAGGTGCTCATGGAGTCACATAAGTGTAGAAGGATTTGCCTGATTTCTCCTCTGCCTGAGGGCTGATGAAGATTGAAAGGGAAGATCCAGAGAGGGTGTAGGCACCATGGTAAGGCATGGGAGGTACGGATTAACCTGATCTGGCCTGGAAGTGGCTGGGAATTGTCCCAAGTAGAGGATAGTTTGGGATACCTCCAGCTCTGGGTGTGCCTGGAATGCTTGGCAAGGACATAGGCCAAGGCCAGCTGCCAGCTGCTGCTCTGAGGCAAAGGCCCTTTAAAGGAGCTGCTAAATAATTGGGTGGAGGGGAAGCATGCTCTAGAAGGCATGGGCTGTGTCGGTCCCTCTCCTTCCTTGTGGCTGGTTGTAGAGTCTCATCTTAATTCTTTATTTGGTCAGTCATTCAAAACATGTCTTCTGAGCTCCTGCCCTGTGCTAGCAGACAGGGTGGGCAAAGAGGGTGTCATGACAGGCTGCTTCCCAAGGAGCAGCTGGGCTGCAGGTGGAAACAAATGGCTCATCAAGTAGGTGTCTTCCAGCATGGCAGGGTGGGGGTCAGGATGGGCTGCCCAGGATGCAGGAGACAGTCCTTGCTGCCCTGGTGAGGATCATCAGGTCACACCTAACTGAGGAAATACCAAATATTTGGGCTGAATCTTGAAGGAAGCCTGAGTGGCCAGACCTACCTGTGACCCACTGGCCTGTGACCCTCAGGGCCTGCTGTCTTCATCTGTAAGTGTGGAGTGGGGCAAGGGGCAGCATGTGCAGGGCTTCATGGAGAGGCACCACATGGGACTATAGGGGAACTGTCATTTGGAATCAGTGTAATATATAGTAAAACTATTCCTTTTTCTTTTCTTCCTCACTCTAAACTGTGGTAATGTCAGGGATGACCTTGAGGAAAAACTAAACAAGAAAGGTTGAGGAGAGAGTATGGATCAAAATGTAGATTCCTCATCATGCTCTTACATTTCTGCTGAGGCAGCTGCTTACCCATTGTCTACAAAGACATAATTTGTTGAGTATTTGTGAACTGAGGAGATGAGCTTGGAGTCCCAGGGGCTCTTGCTGTGTCAGAGCCTTGGGTCTTGGTTTAATGACCATGGAAGCCATACTTTGTCTCTTCCAAGCTACAAATTTCTTGGAGAGACCTTGAGTTGTCTTTCTGGGGAAGAGGCCACAACAATCCTAACTGATGCTTATTAATATTCATTATAAGCCAGGTAGATGAAAATCACAACTAATATTACCCATCTTATACAGTTGAAGAAGCTGATGCACAGAGAGGGAAGTCACCTGCTACAGTCACAGAAGGAATAAGTGGTGCAATGGGGAGATGAACCTGACTCTCTCCTACTATGTTCTACAGCTGTGGTGAGCTCACATCTTTGCAAAATGAATGAACCTTGGCTTCTGCTCATAATGATTAATCATAATAAATGCTGATAACTGAGCACTGTCTTTGTACCAAGCACTATGTTCACTGTTTAAAAGAATTGCCTCATTATCTTTACTCTCCTGTTGAGGAGACAGAGAGGTTAAGTAATTTGTCCTCAGTTACATGGTTGGTAAGTGGAGAAGGCAATATTCCAAGTGACCCTTGTAATGTCAGTGATGTTCTGTCCACTGTCCTGTTCATCTGTGCACCCCTCCTCTCTTCCATTCTCTCTTCTTTGTCTCAACAGGTTTCAATTTAGCCCACTCCATGGCCGGCCTAGAGACCCTGGTGGCCCTGTAACCTGGTGCTCTGGCTGGTGCCTCCCCCTGCCTCCCTGTAGTTACAGCAGTAGGTGCTTTCTGAGGCAGGACATTTCCTTTTGTTTTTGCTAATGGAAACAAGCTCTGTGACAGGTTATCCTTTGCTGTGTTTTCATGTTATCCAAGGGAGAGAAAAAACAAAACTGGGTCTGCACATTTGCAGGCTGAAGGGGAAACCCAAAGGCTGTTTGCTGAGTGCCACCCGAGTGCCCGTCCTCCCAGATAAAATGCAGAGGCAGCAATAGGCGAGCAAGGAGCATTTTGACTTGGGGTACTCCTCCATCTTTATGGGTGGTTACAGCTTCCTCTCCCTAGGAAGAGGAAGTACTGACTAGTGATGCCACCAGGGCAAGTCTCACTCCAGGATGAGTGCCTGAGCTGGTCTCATGTTCATGACCTTGTTCCTACTGTCACTCGAGGAAGAAGTGTTTGACAAGAGAAGAGGAAATCCTCTGGAAGCCTCCTGATGTCAGAGCAGGGAACTCAAGAGTCACCTCATGGATATTTTGCTAGGTGGCGATTTGCCTTGTGTTTGTGCCCAGACCCCTGAGCTCTGTCTAATTGGGTCCCTCTGTACCCTTGAGATGAAGTGGTGTACCTCCTGGCCTCCAAATCATCCCCCTCAGCATTCTGACTTTCTTGACTTTTCTTCATGCCCTCTTGTATGAAGTGAAGAAAGAAAAGGGCCTTTGACTCACCACTGATCACAGTGAAAGATCAAAGAGAGGGAATTGAGCAATCAGAGAAGCCACAAGCCCTGTTCATTTTAGGAAGCCTGTTCAGGAATGCTTTTTGAGGGAGTGGACCCAACATGATGGGTGTTGTGGACAGGTGAGAAGCCTCGTAATTTTTGCCCAGTAAGTGGGTTTTGTGACCAGAAAGGAAGATGAAAGCTATGTGGGTAGCTGTATCCAGGGATTTTTTTAAAAACTGAAAGTGTAGGGGCTGGGTATGTGGCTTAAGCGATAGTGTGCTTGCCTGGCATGTGTGGGGCAATAGGTTCAATCCTCAGCACCACATAAAAATAAAATAAAGATATTGTGTCCACTGAAAACTAAAAAAAAAAGAAAAAGAAAAAAAATATTTAAAAATTCTCTTCTCTCTCTCTCTTAAAAAAAACCTGAAAGTAGTTCTTTGGTAACTACACAAGTATTTCATTAAAATCTTGTTCAACCACCCCCCCCCAAAAAAAAAACTGAAAATGTAACCTAAGAGTGTGTTCAGGAAATATTTATTATTATATTTCTCAGTCTGGTTGTGTCATGACAACCTTAGAGTTTGAGCACCTCAAGCTACTGTCTTCCTGGTGGAGAAGAGGAGAAAGGGGAGGGAGGGAGTGTGTTTCTGGTGTGATCTTGCTGGGACTTGGCAGGGAGTGCATGACTCTGGGGGTAGACTGGACTCTCTGGTATCCTGGGACTTCCTGGTTACCCCAGCCTAGGGCAGGCATGTGTTGCAGTTTGATTACAACTGAGCCATCTTCTGAGACATGTGACTTGTGTCAAAACTGGCAAGGCCCCAGGAAAGTCAGGATGATGACTTGTTGACCTACAGTCCTAACTGCAGGTTTTGTCACTGGTTCTTGGTCAGGGTGTGCCATGGAGGTCATTTGGGAACTTGGGACAGGGCTTTCCATTCCTGGTGTGTATTTGGCAAGAATGGTTAATGGATCTCTATTTAACCAGCAGGCAGAGACTAATCTGGTCTTGGGATCAAGCTCAACCCAGGCTGAGCAAGCTCATAGGTTAATTGAGTTTCCTAGTTTATGGCTGCTTGGGGGGCTGGTGACTGCCTACTGGGGATAGAGGTGGGGGAAGTGGTTAGATTTGGATCCTGGCTGTGTTCACTTATGTCTGAAACTCTCTAGCTAGAGTGATTTTTATCTTCCAGGAATTAATCAGTGGGCCACAAAATACCAAGGACATGGAGCTAGTTTATTGCTTTCCACTGGGGACATAGGCAAGTGGAGGAAGGGAGAAGGAGGAGGTTTTCTCAAACTCAGCTGTGGTGATGAGACTTTTAGCTGTTAGGAGGAAGAGCCCTCCTTGTTGACAGTAGACACTGGTAGTGGGGGCCTTGGTGATTATTCACATGGGCAGGGATGATAAAGGGGGACTGATTCTGCCAGTTTTAGCACTGAGAGTCTTGGGAAACCCTGCAGTCCTGGGAAAACCAGGACAGTTGATTACCCTTGTGAAGGGACAAGTCCTAAGAGTGGGGGCATTACATGTGCACTTATAGGTGATGAGAATCAGAGCTGAGGGCCCAGAGCTGTTTTGGGAGAAAGTCAGGGTCCAGAATCTAAATCACTTAAAGACTTTCATGGTGACAGAGTAAAGAGCAAATGATCTGCAGACTGTGTTTTTCTGGGCAAACATTGTGGATGGGAACAGCTGGAGTCTGGCTACTCAGTCACTCTGAGAGCAAGGGCCTGAGATGAGGGAATTGTTTTAATGTGAGTGGATGCTGGGGGTAGGAGGAGAGGTCCACAAACTAAGCAGCCATCAAATTATTCTGTTCCATAATTTTTTAAATTTCTTTTTATAAATCATATCTGTTCCTCTCATGTGGGTAGGCCAGGGGAGCAGAGATAGATGGAGTAGGACTTTGGCCTTCATCCTTATTTTGATCCAGAGGGCAGACTTCAGCAGCTATAGGGAAATCCTAGGGAAGTTTGACTGAGGCTGGCAGTCTGAGCCTGTTCCAGCCAGTCTTCCCTGACTCCTCGGAAAAACACATGCACGTACACCTGAGCAAGAACTTCTTCTGTCTTGCAGGATACAGTGTAAATATTCATGTGTCTTGTGACCTTTTGAAAGAAAACTCAGCTCTCTAAGAATGTATCCAGAGATAGACTTCACATTTTATCTGCTGGATAGGAGGATAAATATGCCTGAGTCCTGAGGGATTTGGGGGTGAGTCTCTTATTCCAGTAGATATAAGCTCCATGACAGCAGGATCTGGTTTGTTTTGTTTACCATGGAACTTTAGAGCCTAGACCAGTGCACAGCACACGGAGGCTCAGCATCTAAGTAGTGAGTGAGCTAGCGAACAGCTCAAGTCCTTTCTGAATGTGTAGGGCAATGGTTCTCACCCTTGGCTGTCAGTTAGAAGCTCTTGGAGAGCTTTAGCAACATCTCAATGCCCAGGCCATACCCAATGCCTATAAGTTGGAATCTTTGGAAGTGACATCTACCTATGAGTATTAAACTCCATTGTTGCAGTTTGACTACAACTGAAGAATCTCCTGGGACGTGTGATTTGTGCTAAAACTGGCAAGGTGCTAGGAAAGTCAGGATGATTTGTTGACTCAGTCTTAACTCCAAGATTTATCTGAGAACCAGTGCCATACTGTGTGTGTGTGTGTGTGTGTGTGTGTGTGTGTGTGTGTGTGTGCGTGTGTGTGATGTGTGGCTTTATTACTTTAAGCATGATTCATGGGCCAGTAGCTACAAGCATTACCTGGGTTTTTGTTAAAAATATGGTCTCTCAGGTCCCACTCCAGACCTACTGAGTCAGAATCTGATCCGAATAAGATCCCACTGATTGATATCACCAAGGGAAGCACTGCAGTGTGTCTTGGGGATAGAGAATCCCCTGGTGCTTTGGGTCCATGAAATGAAGAGAGCAGTAGGAAATAATGCTGTAAAGAAAGCTGGGAAGTTTGGACCTAATAGGCAGTGTAGATCCATGAATAGATCTTGAGCTTGGGAATATGATTGGAATAGTACCTGCCAGTGGGATATCGTGTCTTAGAATATCACCTTCTCTTGTAGGTGCTGCTTCCACCAGCCAGCTTGCTGCAGCTCATGGATGTTTGGCAGAACTGCTGTGACTTCCTGCAGTCTCAGTTGCATCCCACCAATTGCCTGGGCATCGGTGCATTTGCAGATGTGCACACCTGCACTAACCTTCTGCAGCAGGCCAATGCCTATGCAGGTAACCGGGAACTGGAACACTGCACTTCTTCTGCGGGCTTGTGGATTTAATCTCCTGGCCTGCCGTGGACTCCTCAAAGATTATGAGAAGTGGTCTCTGCTGTGAAGCAGCTCTGATTTAGTTAGGAGACAAAGCACATGTGGGAAGGTAATTAGCAATTGGTGCATTTAGCTCATTGCCAAGTGGAATATGGTTAATTGCAAGATGGGTGGTATAGCAGAGGAAGGATATCTGAGAAGTCTTTGGGGCACAATAAATTGAGCTAATTGTTGAAAGAGATCTTTTGTTGTTATTGAAGACGATTTTAATTTTGGTCATGATTTTAATTTTACAGCGTGTTCTGTAAACATGTTCTGTAAACATGAAGTTAAAAGTCCGATATTGTTTGTTGCTAGCCTTCTATTGATAAACACATCCCCTGCTCTTCCTTTCCACACTGTCTTGCTTTCTAGGCTACTCACTTTTAGTCCTAACAACTAAAATGCAGGTTCTGTTTCAACTAAAACCTGCTTCATCTGCTATCTACCTCCATTGATTTAAGCAGTCTGTTCCTATGTTAATTTTTGGTATGTTGACTTTAGAAATTATGTGTTGACTTCTTTTTTTTTTATTGTTGGTCGTTCAAAACATTACATAGTTCCTCATACATCATATTTCACAGTTTGATTCAAATGAGTTATGAACTCCCAATTTTATCCCGTATACAGATTGCTGCATCACATCAGTTACCCTTCCATTGATTGACATATTGCCTTTCTAGTGTCTGATATATTCTGCTGTCTATATTATTCTCTACTATCCCCCCTCCCCTCCCCTCCCCTCCCCTTTTCTCTCTCTACCCCTTCTACTGTAAATCACTTCTTCCATTTGAATTATCTTGTCTTACCCCTCCTTTCCTCTTATATGTCATTTTGTATAACCCTGAGGATCGCCTTCCATTTCCATGCGATTCCCCTTCTCGTTTCCTTTCCCTCCCACCTCTCAACCCTGTTAATGAAAATCTTCATCTCAAGCTCTTCGTCCCTACCCTGTCCTTGTTTCCTCCCCTTATATCAGAGGAGTCATTTGGTATTTGTTTTTTAAAGATTGACTAGCTTCACTTAGCATAATCTGCTCTAATGCCATCCATTTCCCTCCAAATTCTATGATTTTGTCATTTTTAAATGCAGAGTAATACTCCATTGTGTATAAATGCCACATTTTTTTAATCCATTCATCTATTGAAGGGCATCTAGGCTGATTCCACAATCTTGCTATCGTGAATTGTGCTGCTATGAACATCGATGTAGCAGTGTCCCTGTAGCATGCTCTTATTAGGTCTTTAGGGAATAGACCGAGAAGGGGAATAGCTGGGTCAAATGGTGGTTCCATTCCCAGCTTTCCAAGAAATCTCCATACTGCTTTCCAAATTGGCTGCACCAATTTGCAGTCCCACCAGCAATGAACAAGAGTGCCCTTTTCCCCACATCCTCTCCAGCACTTATTGTTGTTTGACTTCCTAATGGCTGCCAATCTTACTGGAGTGAGATGGTATCTTAGGGTAGTTTTGATTTGCATTTCTCTGACTGCTAGCGATGGTGAGCATTTTTTCATGTACTTATTGATTGATTGTATGTCCTCTTCTGAGAAGTGTCTGTTCAGGTCCTTTGCCCATTTATTGATTGGGTTACTTGTTGTCTTATTGTCTAATTTTTTGAGTTCTTTATATATTCTGGTTATTAGGGCTCTATCTGAAGTGTGTGGAGTAAAGATTTGTTCCCAGGATGTAGGCTCCCTGTTTATCTCTCTTATTGTTTCTTTTGCTGAGAAAAAACTTTTTAGTTTGAGTAAGTCCCATTTGTTGATTCTAGTTGTTAACTCTTGCGCTATGGGTGTCCTATTGAGGAATTTGGAGCCTGCTCCCACAGTATGTAGATCATAACCAACTTTTTCTTCTATCAGATGCCGTGTCTCTGATTTAATATCAAGCTCCTTGATCCATTTTGAGTTAACTTTTGTGCAAGGCGAGAGATAGGGATTCAGATTCATTTTGATGCAAATGGATTTCCAGTTTTCCCAGCACCATTTGTTGAAGATGCTATCCTTCCTCCATTGCATGCTTTTAGCCCCTTTATCAAATATAAGATAGTTGTAGTTTTGTGGATTGGTTACTGTGTCCTCTATTCTATACCATTGGTCCACCCACCTGTTTTGGTACCAGTACCATGCTGTTTTCGTTACTATTGCTCTGTAGTATAGTTTGAAGTCTGGTATCGCTATACCGCCTGATTCACACTTCCTGCTTAGTATTGTTTTTGCTATTCTGGGTCTTTTATTATTCCATATGAATTTCATGATTCTTTTATCTATTTCTACAAGAAATGCAGCTGGGATTTTGATTGGCATTGCATTGAACTTATAGAGAACTTTTGGTAATATCGCCATTTTGATGATGTTGGATCTGCCTATCCATGAGCAGGGTATATTTTTCCATCTTCTAAGGTCTTCTTCTATGTCTTTCTTTAGGGTTTTGTAATTTTCATTGTATAAATCTTTCACCTCTTTTGTTAGGTTGATTCCCAAGTATTTTATTTTTTGGGGGGATATTGTGAATGGAGTAGTTGTCCTCATTTCCGTTTCAGAGGATTTGTCGCTGATATACAGGAATGCCTTTGATTTATGCGTGTTGATTTTATATCCTGCCACTTTGCTGAATTCATTTATTAGCTCTAATAGCTTCTCTGTAGACCCTTTTGGGTCTGCTAGGTATAGAATCATATCATCTGCAAATAGTGATAATTTAAGTTCTTCTTTTCCAATTTTTATCCCTTTAATTTATTTCGTCTGTCTAATTGCTCTTGCCAGTGTTTCGAGGACTATGTTGAACAGAAGTGGTGAGAGAGGGCATCCCTGTCTTGTACCAGATCTTAGAGGGAATGCCTTCAATTTTTCTCCATTCAGAATGATGCTGGCCTGTGGCTTATCATATATTGCTTTTACAATGTTGAGGTATGATCCTGTTATCCCTAATTTTTCTAGAGTTTTGAACATAAAGGGATGCTGTACTTTGTCGAATGCTTTTTCTGCGTCTATCGAGACTATCATATGGTTCTTATTTTTTAGTCTATTGATGTGGTGGATAACATTTATTGATTTCCGTATATTGAACCAACCTTGCATACCAGGGATGAATCCTACTTGATCGTGGTGTATAATTTTTTTGATATGTATTTGAATCCGGTTCGCCAGAATTTTATTGAGAATTTTTGCGTCAAGGTTCATTAGAGATATTGGTCTGTAGTTTTCTTTCTTTGAAGTGTCTTTGTCTGGTTTCGGAATCAGGGTGATGTTGGCCTCGTAGAATGAATTTGGAAGTTCTCCCTCTTTTTCTATTTCCTGAAATAGCTTGAAAAGTATTGGTGTTAGTTCCTCTTTAAAGGTTTTGTAAAACTCTGCTGTATACCCATCCGGTCCTGGGCTTTTCTTAGTTGGTAGTCTTTTGATGGTTTCTTCTATTTCTTCTATTGTTATTGGTCTGTTTAGGTTGTCTATATCCTCCTGGTTCAATCTGGGCAGATCGTAAGACTTAAGGAATTTATCTATGCCTTCACTATCTTCTATTTTATTGGAGTATAAGGCTTCAAAATAGTCTCTGATTATCTTCTGTATTTCTGAAGTGTCTGTTGTGATATTGCCTTTTTCATCCCGTATGCTAGTTATCTGGGTTCTCTCTCTTCTTCTCTTCGTTAGCATGGCTAAGGGTCTGTCAATTTTATTTATTTTTTCAAAGAACCAGCTTTTAGTTTTGTCAATTTTTTCAATTGTTTCTTTTGTTTCAATTTCATTAATTTCAGCTCTGATTTTGATTATTTCTTGCCTTCTACTTCTTTTGCTGTTGTTTTGCTCCTCTTTTTCTAGGATTTTGAGATGAAGTATGAGATCATTTATTTGTTGGTTTTTTCTTTTTTTGAGGAATGAACTCCAAGCAATGAATTTTCCTCTTAGGACTGCTTTCAATGTGTCCCATAGATTCCGATATGTTGTGTCCGTGTTTTCATTTAACTCTAGGAATTTTTTAATTTCCTCCTTGATGTCTTCAATAACCCATATGTCACTCAGCAACCTGTTGTTCATTCTCCAAGTGATGCTTGATTTTTCCTTTCTTCTTTTATCATTGATTTTCAGTTTCATTCCATTATGATCCGATAAGATGCATGGTATTATCTCTACCCCTTTATATTGTCTAAGAGTTGCCCTGTGACATAATATATGGTCTATTTTTGAGAAGGTTCCATGTGCTGCTGAAAAAAAAGTGTAACTACTTGATGTTGGGTGGTAAAGTCTATATATGTCAATTAAGTCTAGGTTATTAATTGTGTTGTTGAGTTCTATAGTTTCCTTGTTTAACTTTTGTTTGGAAGATCTGTCCAGTGGTGAGAGAGGTGTGTTGAAGTCTCCCATGATGATTGTATGGTGGTCTATCAGACTCTTGAACTTGAGAAGAGTTTTCTTGATGAACACCGCTGCACCATTATTTGGGGCATATATATTTATGATTGTTATGTCTTGTTGGTTTATGGTTCCCTTGAGCAGTATGAAGTGTCCTTCTTTATCCCTTTTGATTAGCTTTGGCTTGAAATCTATTTTATTAGATATGAGTATGGACACTCCTGCTTGTTTCCGCTGTCCATATGAGTGGTATGATTTTTCCCAACCTTTCACCTTCAGTCTATGGATATCTTTTTCTATCAGATGCGTCTCCTGTAGACAGCATATTGTTGGGTCTTGTTTTGTGATCCATTCTACTAGCCTGTGTCTCTTAATTGGTGTGTTTAAGCCATTGACATTTAGGGTTATTATTGAGATATGGTTTGTACTTCTATCCATATTTGTTTGTTGATGTTACTAAACCTGATTTGTTATCCTCTTTGACTACTTTCCCCCCTTTAATGTCCTACCTCCCATTGTTGGTTTTCAATGTTATTTTCCATTTCCTCTTCCTGCAATGTTTTGCCAAGGATTTTTTGAAGAGATGGTTTTCTAGCTGCGAATTCTTTTAACTTTTTTTTATCATGGAAGGTTTTAATTTCATCTTCTAACCTGAAGCTTAATTTTGCCGGATACACGATTCTTGGTTGGAACCCATTTTCTTTCAGTGTTTGAAATATGTTATTCCAGGATCTTCTAGCTTTCAGAGTCTGTGTTGAGAGATCAGCTGTTATCCTGATTGGTTTACCCCTAAATGTAATCTGCTTCCTTTCCCTTGTAGCTTTTAAAATTCTTTCCTTATTCTGTATGTTGGACATCTTCACTATAATGTGTCTAGGTGTGGATCTCTTATGGTTTTGTACATTCGGCGTCCTGTAGGCTTCTAGGATTTGGGATTCTGTCTCATTCTTCAAGTCTGGGAAGTTTTCTCGTATTATTTCATTGAATAGGCTGTGTATTCCTCTGGTTTGGAGCTCTGTGCCTTCCTGTATCCCAATGACTCTTAAATTTGGTCTTTTGATATTGTCCCAGATTTCTTGGATGTTCTGTTCATGGTTTCTTAGCAGACTTGCTGAGCTGTCTATGTTCTTTTCCAGTTGAAATACTTTGTCTTCATTGTCTGATGTTCTCTCTTCTAAGTGATCTACTCTGCTGGTAGTATTCTCAATTGAGTTTTTAAGTTGGTTTATTTTTTCCTGCAATTCTAGTATTTCTATTTGTTTGTTTTTTATTTCCTCTATCTCCCTGTGAAATTGATCTTTTACTTCCTGGATTTGTTTGTCAATGTGATCTTTCATTATCTGATTTTGCTGTCTCATGTCTTCCTTGAGACTCCAGATCATCTGAAGCATGTATATCCTGATCTCTCTATCTGACATTCCATCTGTTGCACCTATTACCTCTTCTAAAGTTGAGTTGACCTGCATTGCCTGTGGTCCTTTCTTTCCTTGTCTTTTCATACTGCTGGCGTTTCTTTCTGCTTGGTGAAACTGTTGTGTTTTGAAATTTTCCCTCTATTTATTTATATTGCTCTTGTATAGTTGAATAATCACCCTTGCAGGGCATGTAGTGGCTGTGATCCTCCTCCAATTGGTGTGATCCGTCTACCACGCTGGCAAGCCCTAGGTCTGCTCTGCTGGTCGGTCAAAGGTCCGCCTACCCAGCAGGCACGAGGGGCACCTCTATCACTCCGCAGGTTACTGGGCCTAACCTCCCGATGGGTCAAAGGTTCGCCTAGCTTGCAGGGGGCTGCTCCCGGAGCGAGAGCTAGGCCTCCCGGGGGAGCCCGGATGGTGGAGGCCGACTGCCGGTTCAGGCGGGGTGGGCCAAGCCGCACTGGGTGCCGGCGGCTTGCAAACGCAGCTGGTATCAGCAGGACTTAACTCCTGCACCCGCTGCGGGGGCACCTTTATCGCCGAGTAGCTGCGGTCCGTGGTTGGGACCCGGGCGGGTGGGGCCGCTTTTCCCAGGGCGAGAGCTAGGCCTCCCGGGGGAGCCCGTATGGTGGAGGACTGCCGGTTCGGGCGGGGCGGGCCAAGCCGCCCAGGGATCCCGCGGGTTGCAAAGGTGGATGGCGTCTGCAGGACTTAACTTCTGCACCCGCCACGTGGGCACCTTTATTGCCGAGTAGCTGTGGCTGCCTGGTTAGGAACCGGGCGGGTGGGGCCGCTTCTCCCAGGGCGAGAGCTAGGCCTCCCGGGGGAGCCCGTATGGCGGAGGACTGCCGGTTCGGGCGGGGCGGGCCAAGCCACTCAGGGTTCCCGGGGGTTGCAAAGGTGGCTGGCGTCTGCAGGACTTAACTTCTGCACCCGCCACGTGGGCACCTTTATCGCTGAGTAGCTGTGGCCGCCTGGTTAGGAAGCGGGCAGGTGGGGCCGCTTCTCCCAGGGCGAGAGCTAGGCCTCCAGGGGGAGCCGCCTGCCGGAGCGGCTGATGGTTGGGGGACTAGACCTCTGTGCCCGCGTGGCCTTCCAAGATCCACTTCTCTGGGGCAACCTGTCACTTCGAGTAAACCTACCAGTTCACGGCAGCTCTCCTCTTAAGGAAGTTATGCTAGAAGTTCCTCCGTAGCTAGGCTGCAGCTGTTTCGATGAGTCTTTCATATCCCGTTAAAGTGGAGACGTTGGAGTCGCTGCTTCCTCGCCGGCCGCCATGTTGGATCCTCCACTTAGCATGATATCTTATGTGTTGACTTCTGCACAAAAATACCTCTGGGCTTTCTAAACCTTATCCTCATCCACACACTCACCTGCTCTTTATTATTTGACAGTCATTCCCATAAATGAACCAAGTCATGTATTAATTTTTAATCAGAAAATTCTTTTTTTCCCTTCAAATTAGAAAGGCAGCTAATAATTGTGTTTTTCTTGTGCATGTCAGTGCTACAACCTCTATTTAGTTTTTGTCAGATACAACTGAACAATCCTCAATCTGATAATGTGTTGATTCCATTTTAGTTTTCTGGGAGACATTCTCCCTGCTAGAGCTTGTCATTCGGTTATTTTAATGGGAACCTGGAGGGAATAGAGATGAACTGAAAATTCAGCCCACCATGTTTAGCAGGACAAAAATATTCATTACCATTTTTTTTTTTAGCTAAAGGAAAGATCATAAGGGACCTGGGAAACAGGTCCCCATGTTTTTTTGATAGATTCACTTTTGGCTGCCTCCTGTCCTTGCAATAAAAAGCCTTATTTTACCCACTCCCCAGACAAACTCTGTCCTATGCCTCCTGTCCAGCAGTGTGTGGCAAGGAGCTGAGGACCAGCTGGATGCCCACCTGTAGCTCCCTGTGGTTCATGAGGTAATTAGTGTGTGCTGTGACTCTCGGCATCCTCTTGTTCTCTCACCAAACCCCTGGCTCCAGGAGACTGCACAGATTCTCATTTTTCCCTGAGTCTGTGAGGGCACAGATGAGACTGGTCGTTAAGATGGGCTTGGTGGTTATGAAATTTGTAAGGACATTCCCTAGGCATTCTGTGGAAATACACAAACATAACCTCTACCCCATGTAAGAACAGGATCAGGACCTTGACATCGATTAGTAAGTGGATCCTTCCACAGGACAGAAGGGTATGAAGTAGATTCAGGGCACCATAAGCGTTGCACAGCAGAATATCCATTATCATCCAAATTTAAAATATTGATTACAAGAGGAGCATGATCTAATAATGACTGTAGAGATCGGATACCTCCCATGAGTTCACCCTTCTTTTTAAGTAATTGATTTTTAAAGTGCGATGTGCTCAGTCGACAATACCTTGTCCTTGAGGATTATACAGAATGCCAGTAACATGAGTAATAGAAAACGTTCTACAGAACAACTGAAAAGATTTACACGTATAAGCATTGACAGTTTTTAATTGTTTAGGAATGCCTAATAGAGAAAAACAATGTAATAAATGAGAAATAACATGCCTCACAGATTCACCTGACGTAGCTGTGGCTATCATAAAATGAGAAAAGGTATCAATAGTTACATGTACAAACTGTAACTTACCAAAAGAGGCAACATGAGTTACATCCATCTGCCAAAGATGATTTGGCAATAAAACTTGAGAATTTATACCAAAATGGGGCACAAGTAATAAAGGATCACAATTACCACATGATTTTACAATATGGCGAGCCTTTTCCCGAGAAATAGCAAATTGCATACATAACACCGAGGTGTTCTGATGATGAACAGCATGTGATTTTAAAGCATCTTCCAATACAAAAATCATAGGTCTGGTTAGTTGATCTACAATAGCATTACCCATAGATAATGGTCCAGGTAAAGAAGTGTGAGATCTAATATGAAGAATTCAACAAGGGAATGTTCTGACATGCAGTAAGTGTTGAATATTCACAAAGAAGGAAAATACCACATTGTTATGAGCATTGATATGAGGCATAGATTCTAGCAAAGGAATAGCCTTTGCTACATAATGACTATCAGTATACAAATTACAAGAGTCAGGACAATCTTGCAATGCACAAAATACAGTGAATAGTTTAGTTTCTTGTGGTGAAGAAAAGGAAGTTTGTTTAGTATTACATTTTCCATTAATAGAATATGCAGCAATTCCAGTATTATATCCATCTGTAAAAATCAATGAAGCATTAGGAATAGGAGACTTTTTAACAATTTTTGGAAAAATGACTGGGTGAGAAGAACAGAATTGTAACAACTTTTCTGGAGGATAATGACTGTCCAATGTGCCAGAAAAGTTTAATAAAGCCAGGTTCCAGGAATCTGAAGTTTGGTAGAGCCAATTAATTTGTTCTGAAGTATATGGAAGATAAATAATGGTGGGATCATATCCAATATATTGTTTAGAAGCTCTGCGGCCTTGTTGAATAAGAGAAGAAATCAAATCAGGATAAGTATTTAAAACCTTATTAGGCGTAGATGGAAGATAAAACCACATTAAGGGTCCTTGTTGATATAAAACACCTGTTGGAGAATGAGGAGTAGGTAAAATACATTAAGAAAAGGGTTGTGAATAATCAAAATACAGAATTGTAATGTTCTGTAAAGCCATTTTAACCAAATCTAACGCTGATTTCATTTCATCTGAAAGATTCCACAGAGATGTAGGATCTGGATCTCCTTTAAGAGTATCAAATAAGGGCTTTAACTGAGACGTAGTCAATTTACAATATGCCCTAATCCAATTGATGTCTCCTAGTAATTTTTGAAAGTCATTTAAAGTTTTTAAATGTGAAGTTTGAATAGTAATATTTTGAGGTGAAAAATTATAAGGATAAATGAAATAACCCAAATAAGAGAAAGGTGCATGATACTGAATGTTTTCTTGTGCAATAACTAAGCCAAATACTGTTAATGATTCTTTTAAAGTTGCAAAACAACAAGACAAAATACTTTCATCATGATTGGAAAGAAGGATATCATCCATATAATGAATAATACATACTTGAGGAAACTTACTTCTAACTGGATGTAAAGCTTGATCGATAAATTTTTGACATAAAATAGCACTATTGGCCATACCTTGTGGTAAAACTTTCCATTGATAGTATAACATAGGAGCCTTATTATTAATAACTGGAAGACTAAAAGCAAATCTAATACAATCTTGCAGAACGAGAAGTATAAAAGCAATTTTTAAGATCAATCATAATCTTAAAAGTGTTCTTAGGTATAGCCATAGGTGAAGGTAACCCTGGTTGTAAAGCCCCCATAGAGTGCATAGTAGCATTAACTTTGCATAAATCTTGTAATGGTTTCCATTTACCAGATTTCCTTTTAATAACAAAAATAGGAGAATTCCAAGGAGATGTAGAAGGTTCTATATGTTCAGCCTGTAATTATTCCTGCACCAATACAATGAGCTGCTTCTAATTTTTCTTTAGGAAGGGGCCATTGATCAACCCATACAAGATCATTTAATTTCCATTGAATAGGATCAGCATGGATGGCAGGAAAAAAAAAAGGGGTAGGCATTAGGCAAGAGATTTTAAATCCAAATTTGATGCTTCTGAGAAATGCCCTTATTTTGGCAAGCATGAGGAGGGGCCAACCCCAGGCCCCGAAAAATTACTTCGGGGCTATAAATACCAAGGCAGATCCATTTCTTCCCTCATTTGAGCTTCCGCAGGAAGCACAGGACTAGATTTATGTTCATCCAAATATTTTGTTATCAACCCTGATATGGGAGTTCAACTTATACCTACAGGAGTTTTTGGACCATTGCCTAAAAATACTTTTGGCCTAATTGTTGGTAGAAGCAATGTTACTGTTTCTGGATTACATTTCCTGTCTGCTGTTATTGATTCTGATTACAAAGTTGAGATAAAAATTATGGTTACTTCCCCTACAACAATTTCTACCATTAATGCTGGTAACCACATAGCACAAATGGTACTTTTACCATATGTGCATACTAAATTTAATCATACGTTATCCAAACATCGAGGAGCTACTGGTTTGGGATCCTCTGATATCTATTTCTCTCAGCTTATTCAACAACAAAAACCACTTATGACTTTAAGTATTCAAGGAAATGTTCTAGATTAATTGATACCAGGGCAAATGTCTCTGTTATCAGCAAAGAATGGTGGCCAAAGCAATGGCCCCTTCAACCAGCTGTGATAGATTTATCAGGTATTGGTAAAACTTCTAATCCTGAACAAAGTTCTCAATATCTCTCTTGGAAAGACTCTGAAGGACATTCTGGGTATTTCATGCTTTATGTATTACCTTCTTTATCTATTAACCTTTGGGGTCGTGATGGGCATCCCTGTCTTTTTCCAGTTTTTAGAGAAAATGCTTCCATATTCTGCCATGGTGTCCTAGAATGATGCGTTCCAATGTTGTTGCCATTGGCCGTATAATCCATCAAATTGACAAACTCAGTTTTTATGTCACAGTATCTATATGACAAAATATCACGTGCTTGAATCTACTGGATTAGACAGGATAGACACAGGACATTTACCTAAGAGCAAGCAATATTGAAGAGTGATGTTCTATAAATCACCAGGGGCAAATATTATGGGTAATATGAACTATTTGGAGTTCAAATCTAGCACCTTGCCACAAATACATTGTGGTAACTGTGTTCTAATATAAATTTTTGTTAAATAAATAAATAAATAAATAAATAAATAAATAAATAAATAAATAAATAAAATAGAATGGTGTGGATACAGCTATCAGGTGCTACTTTTATGAATTCTGTTCTAGAATATCCACCAGGTTTTACCTGGACTTTTCCAATCACAGGATTTCAAGCACCTCCCTGGAAGGACCCCTCCCATTCTGGTAAAGGCCAGTGACTCCTATGGTGTCATTTGTCAGAGTCTGTCTTAACTTCTAGGCTAATGAGGAATCTGGCAAACCAGAAAACCACTACCATCACAATTCCAGATAATTTTGAGCTTGGGAATTTATAGCCATCATATAAGTCTGAAGCTGCTGGCATTGGGACCACACTTAGAAAACCACTGCTCCAGCAGACTTCAACATTTAGGAGATTGGGGTGTTTTTAGAACAGGTACTGGAAGAACATGACTCAAGCCCACTTTGTTACAAGCAGGGGATGTTGCTGAAATTAGACACATACCACCACCACCAACAACAACAACAATAACATAAAGCCCTAAAATTGGTTATTGTGGAAATATTGATGAAACTGTATTTTAGATAATTTTTAACCATTAACATCATATTTTCAAAATTTTTCTTATCTAAGCCTTTTAAGAATCTCTCTCTCTCTCTCTCTCTCTCTCTCTCTCTCTCTCTCTCTCTCTCTCACACACACACACACACACACACACACACACATACACACACACACAAACATACAAATACACACACATTTGTAAGCATGTATAAATATAAACACAGATTTTTTGAGTAACATTTCTGTCAGTTGAAAACAGTGTGTTACAATGGAACTTTGTACTCACCATAAAATTTCTCATAAATTTTTCACTGCAGAGGACAATTCAGTTTCTTTCATTTCTTGTTGAAATTATTTTTCTTTATTTGTTAGCATCATTTGATTTCTGCTATGAGTGAATATTCCAAATTTCTCTTACTTTATTGTTTTACTTCAATAACACTTATTTCCAAACATTTTATGTAACTTATTATATTGAAAAAAATTCTGTATCTCATATAAATGTAAGATTTCAGGCAGCAGAAAACTTTTGTCCATTTTTCTTCTTTGAATCTAATGTACATAAAGAAGTACCTGTAACAAGAAACCTTTGTTATTTCAATAAATTAATGAAAGAAAAATCATATGTGAAAGACCCCTAAGTGACAGAATGGAGTTGGGTGTCTCAGAGAATCCCATGTGTCATAAAGTTTTATTGTGTGATAGGTTACTCCTGCACCAAATAAAACTATTATTTTTACTGCATATAATAAAATTTCCCTTTCATTTTCTAATTTGTTAGTACTTGTATTTTGGAATCTGTTGCCTTATCTTTGGAATAACAGTCTCACCCCTCCCTCATAAGAAGATTTGAAGCAAGCCTAATTCTCTAAAAAATGTTGAGTGGCTCATATTATCACTAGAGTAATATTTTAAGAGCACAAATCTAATCATATTACGCCCCTGCTTAAACTACTCTTTAGATCCTTGTGTTTACAAAGCTCACTGGCCCAAAATCTTTAAATGAAATCATGGAGCTGCAATTTATAATGTATCTTCATTGTAAAGTAAATTTTGTAATGGCCTTTGCACCCAAGAATTGTGTGCCCAGAAGGGGTAACTTCTGAAACTCAATTTTTACATCATGATAAGGGATTATAATAGATATGATGTTGTATGATCTCCAGGAGAACCAAATAAGAAAATAGTTTTTAATAACTATTCTTGCTGAGGTTAAGCATATTCTGGATATTTTTATAAAAGCACATTCTTTTTGCATATACTTTGTATTATGTATTTTGTAACTAATATATATTTAATATTTTCAGCACTGGTCATTGAATTTAATAGAGTCAGTGGTTGATAACATAATATCTATGAGACAGAACCTCAGAAGCCTTTAATGAGATTTTTAATTGCCTCAAGGTAATCTGATAGTGAGGGTCATAAGATACCTTGGGAAAGACTGAAGAATTAAATACCCAATTGCAGTGCCAGGCTTCAAGTCAAATAAAAGTTGACATTATCTTCCCAGGGTCAACACTCCAGACTGCATTGTGATACTGAGGAAATTCATATCAAACTCGTCATCTCTGTGAGGGGTCCTCTGACGTATTCTTATCCATGTTTACATAAACAGTAGCATGGAGATTTGGCAGAACTAACATCCCAATATGTGGGGATAGAATTAGGTGTGTCACCATGGAAAAGTTTTTTTTTTTTTTTTTTGGTATGGTTGAGAATGAATTTTGAATGCCCTTTTCACCATTGGGCCCAATGTATTTTCCGTGAAATTAACACCTTGCTGGAAAGCTCTGTGGCAGTAACTTTACTTCCAGAAGATCCATCACGTTTATAGCTGATGCCCTGATTGCCCTCAACTGCAGATCTTTATGACGTCCACAGCCCTTGATGTTTAAATGCCAGTTAAAGGGTTGCTCTCTCAAGTCTCCTCTCTTAAAAATGCATTCAACTTCCCAATTCAAATACACTCCTCTGCCATCACTGTGCCACTTGTCATGCAGGCACTCACAACTGCTGTTTCATTTCATCATGATAATAACCACCATGCACTCATTCCCTAATAGGAGACACCATTTAGGCCTAAACATATCAGTTCTGGGAATAATATCATGAGCATGTGAGAGAAACTTTCAGAGACCATTCACTAACAGTGAGAGATGTCAGGTGTTGAGACAGTGGAATGAGGCAAAGTGATGTGGATGTTCCCCACTTTCCTTTGAGCAGAGATATCTCCCTGCAGTAATCATGTATTAAAAAAATCCACCACCAATGAATGAACATATTGTTATGTCTTAATATTATACACTATTATATTAAAAGAGTAATGACTGACCCCTAAGAAATATTAAACTGCATTTTAAATGACATCTGGTGCCCCCCTTTTCTTCAATCACATATTCTTAAGGAAAAGTGTTGCTTTAACTTAGGAGTTGTGACCATTGGGAAAACAACTCTAGAAAAACAATTTTGTCATTGGTTACTAAAACTACTTATGAAATCATGCATCTTATAATTGTAATATACAGAGAAAATAAATTATAAATCATTCATTCAAAATTAATAGCATATTATTTACAAAATATTTATATTTTTGCCATTCATATTAGGCCCCAACATGGCTCAGGTGGCACTGGTTTGTTCCCAGTTCATCAAGTTAACCATCATGATATTAGTATGTTGTTCCATATTATATGTGTTTTACTCTATGCATCTATGTGGGGATTTCTCTCTCAAAATGTCCCTGAATTTGTAAAAAAAAAAAAAAAATTACATCACCATATGGCTTTTACTCAATAAACTCCTCAAGGATAAATATTTTTATAAAAAAAGATTTTCTAAAATATTTTGTGAGGAAGTAAAGAGCAACACACATCGGAACAGTCCAGAATGTGAGCACATTTTTGCTAGATTATTAAGATAAACTTCTAATGAGGCTGTAGCAAAAATACCCCATAGAATTCAAGAACAGACAGGAGATTTCCTCCTGCTGAACATGTTCTCAAGTCAGAGCTCCACACAACTTGGATACTCCTGAGGCAAAGAAGGCCCATGAGGTCATTGGACTAGCTGTTCTGTCACAGAGAAAACATACACCAGTAATTACCAATTTATACATTTAATACAACTAATAATTACAAAATGCTGTCTTGAATTAATTAAATTTATTTTTGAATGAAAATGTTTAACTCTTTAGTACACCATATTTATATTACTGCCAGATCAATGATATTTTACTGTCAGAAAGTGATAACTCAATGCTCTCTGATAAAGAATGTAAGTCAAAGGAGACTTTAAGCATCAATTATGAGTCCCCATGTGAAGGTAGCAAAACTCCTGTTTATGAGGTTGATGCATTTCTGTATCACCTGATCACAATGATCTCATCTGAAAGAGAACAGAAGTGTGGGCACAGCCTGGCACCTCAAGAAACCTTAGTAGACATAAGGCCACAGTGATGTCTTAGAGACCATCTGGAGTACTGAGTACATGGCATATGTTAAGGGTGTCTGAGTGGCAGACAACTCCCCCATGCTAGGTGTGTGAGTGGCAAACCACTTACCCATAGGCACAGCCCTGGGCATGAGGCTGTGTGTTGCAGTCCGTGCTCTTGCTCCATGGCATACTGCTCAATTGGTTACTGCATGGAAAGTTGGCCAGAAATTGTATTGGTGGCTGCCCTTAATCTGCTTAGCTACTGTCTGAGTAACTGCAAAATTAAATCAGACCTGCTTCCTGCTTGGTCTTTTGAGGTCTTGATTAGCCACTTCATGGCCAGTCTCTTCTACACTGTTCTATGGACTTTCTCGCTTAATGAGAGAGAACCCACACAACCATCAGTGAATAGCACTTGTCTTTTTTGAAGGTTTGAAAAAAACTCCTTGTAATGTGACTTTCCTGACCTCTAATGAATGTCAGTATGTTTAACATCTCCATCACCACATCTTCGATATTTGGATATATTCTCACTTAATCCTTGTACCAGGGAAGGTTATTTCTCCATGAATTCCTCCAATTCCTCACTTTTCTGTAAGCATTTGTAAGCCTGGGGATAATGAAAAGCACTTTCTCTATCCTGCCATTCTCCAGAATGACAATCCCTTCACGCTCTTTTAAGCAGCATTCAGCTTGTAAATGAGATGGCATTTTTCTTTATCTATGCAGGGGTTTTTACTTTTATTCACACTGCTTTCACATCTTACCTGCAAGTCAACTTCTAACTGATGGAACAATTCTGAGTGAGAAAATTAAAAAAACTCACCAATAAAGTGATGATAGGTAGGCCTACTGACCTCTTCTATAGAGGTTATAAAAACTGAGTTGTAGTCTCAGGTTATTGGGAGAAAATAACTTCAGTTTCAACTCACTAAGCTTGTCATATTTTAGCCTAAACTCAATCTACACAGGGAATTCCAGCTCCTCCAAGGCATCTATTCACCACAGGACTCTGCAAAGAAACCATGGATCCACTAGCTACAACATAAACCAGGGGATCATCCCAACATTTACCTGGGACCAAACCAAACCAGCAACTGTTCCTCTTCTGCAGGATTCAACACCCTTCAATGAAAGTCATATTCACTAATGAAAAAAAAATCTAGTACAATTTTCAACTGCCTTGACCATATCATATGCACATCCCTAGCACTTTAATTAATTAATTAATTATTTTTTTGACAGAATCTCTCTAATTTTCTTAGAACCTTTTTAAGTGGCTGAGGCTGGATTTGAATTATGATCCTCCTGCCTCAGCCTCCCAAGGTTCTGGGATTACAGGCATCGCTCTCATTAGTATCATTGCTATTAAAATATTCAAGTATTGTTGTTTGTACATAATTTTTTTCTTAAAGTTACTGAACTTTCATTTTATTTATATTTCTACATTAATGCTTTAATTACATCAGATCTAGATTTAATGAGTTTGATTAGTTTATTTGCATACTTGCATATATCAGGCTTTGATTTAATACACCTCTTTTGATGCCCCCCCCTCATCCCGATATATTTTACAAATAATCTGTCTTTTTCTTCTTCTCATTGCCCTTCCTATAGTTTCCACAAGGGAGAGAATTTGTATGTTACAAATATTTTCGTAACTAATTTTATGTGACATATTAATATCTAATTCCATCAATTGTTCTGCAAGTAAGATGTTTCATTCTTCCTTATCACATAATATAGGTCCATTGTGTGTATATGACACGTTTTCCCCCTACATTTGTCTTTTGAAATGCAGCTATGTTGATACCATATCTTTTTGTTAATAGTACCACATTAAACATGGTTATGAAGGTATCTCATCTGTATATCCCAAATATATATACCAGGAGTAGTATATATTCATATATATATATATATATATATATATATATATATATATATATTTCTCCATCTTGGGGTGAGATAATATCCTAATGAAAGTTTAAAGTGCATTTACATAATTGAAGATCATGTTAAGCCCTCCTACCACACATACTTTTTTGGGCACCATAACATCCAATTTCCTGCCCCTACCCCACCCAACCCTGTAACCTAAAAAGTGGCCATGATCCTGGCCTTCTCAGGTAACCCATAGCCCCTCTACTGCCATCTAATGTAGAGCTACTGTTATGTGAATAACCCTGTCCTGAGCTTCCAGGATCCCTGGGTCTATTAAGGCCTTGGGCTCAAACACTGGTGCCCACCTCCCACCACTTTTAACATTAGAAAGAGGTCTGGCTCACTTCAGGGAAGCTAAAACACACATTGGAACCCACCTGAGTCCAGCCTGGCCGAGAGCACAACAATCCTTGTGCACCTGCCTTTCCCCTTTTCCTTCTGACAGTATGAAGGTTGTACACTCTCCATTGCCCAGGGAACAAGGGCCACTAGAGTTGTCCTCCACCAATTTTTGCCACGCTTAGCACAGTAAGGCCACTCAAAACTTCCTGTTGGCATTCATATAGCTCCTTTTGTTTGAAGACATATGGAGAGGGGCAGGAAGGAGGAAAACTTCTGCACCCACACCAGGTCAAGAAAAAGACCGAGCAGACCCTGACACCAAACCAGCTTCTCTTCTAGGAATTCTTGGGCCTGGAACCCTGAAATGAGAGGGGAAATGTCAGGCCCAAGTGGGGAAGACAGCATCAGCATGGGAATGGCTTGGGCAGGTGAGGGAGAAAGAGACAATGTTCACTGTATTCAAATGACGGACATTGTAGCTAAGATAAAGATTAATTTCCAACTATAGGTAGATGCAAACTATTATTGAATTAAATAGTTTCTATTTGAGTTTCTTTACAAAAGTGTTTTTTTTTTTTTCTTAAGTCATTTTGTTCTCAGGTTAGAGTATTAACAGCAGATGCTTTCAGTTCATGGGAAATATAATTTTTTAAAAACAAAGAAACAAAAAGAATTCTTTGAATGAATACTAATGCTAATGGAGAAAAAAAGATTTGTTGAGACACATAAGGAAAATTGACAATATTAAAATCATGTTTAGGATAGACTAGAAAGAAATCATAATTAATAAAATAATAAGTGCAAATCATCCAGAAAGATTTTTAAAAATTTGAAAATGCCTTTCCCCCACAAGCCTGCAGAACCCTAATTGGATTTGGTAGAAAATAGTAGCATAAAATCTTTTAGGTTCTAAGGTGGAGACTAAAGAAAAAGAAAAAATGTTGATGGTTTCAGAAGTTCATTTTCTTCTTATGAGCTTTTTAAAAATTATTATTACTTTTAATTTGATGAAGAGATACTGGAAAAACTTCAATGGCCCAGGGGTATTTGCCCCACCTCTCCACCGCCTACTCCTTACACATGTATTTTTTTTTCTTCTCAGTCCACCATTGATGGAGGAAGAGGAAGAGTAGTTGGGAAGGAGGAGTTGGAGAGGAGGAGGAGGAGGGGAGGAGGAGGAGTTGGGGAGGAGGAGGAGGAGGAGAAGGAGAGGAGGGAAGGAAGAGGAGGAGGAGTTGGGGATGAGGAGTTGGGGAGGAAGAAGAGGGAAGGAGGAGAGGAGGGGAGGAGGACTTAAAAAGGAGGAGGAGGAGTTTGGGGTGGAGGAGGAGAAGGAGAGGAGGGAAGGAGGAGGAGGAGAAGGAGGAGTTGTGGAGGAGGAGTTGGGGAGGAGGAAAGCAGGAGAGGAGGAAAGCAGGAGAGGAGGAGGGGGAGGAGGAGGAGGGGGAGAGGGAAGAGAAGGGGGAGGGGAGGAGGAGAGGGAGGAGGAGGAGGAGTTGGAGCAGGAAGGGGAGGAGGTGGAGGAGGAGGAAGAGGAGGAAGAAAGGGTGTTGGGGGAGGATCCCCATTGAAATTAACAGCCAGGCAGCAGTTATTAATAGGGGAACATGGCGGCCACAGCCTCAGCTACAGGTCTGGCCAGGAAGGTCAGCGCCCATGGCAGCCAGCACTTGACAGTGGGACTGACTGGAGCCGGTAACCGCGCCTTCCCCAACTGGGAGTCAGGCGGGGCAGGAGGGTCGCGGTCATCGAGTCCCCACTCCCAACCATGACTGCCCTTGCTGTGCGGAGCTCAGAGGAGCCTTGCAACCCGAGAGGGCTGCAACCCGAGAGGGTGCGGGCAGTGATGGGGATGTGTGGAGGTGAAGTGGAGTGTCCAAGCCCGCGGGCTGAGCCTCTAGGAGGAGGAGGTGGAGAAGAGGAGGAGGGGAGCCCCGGCCTGGCAGGCGGCTGGTCCATGTCAGCGCTGGGGCAGGGGGCAAGGGGCACCACTCGCTGGGGGCTGATGGGAAGGAGCTGCAGCGGGCAGGGCGGCAGCGTTCTGGGCGAGCTGGCCAGGCCGCGGTGGGGCAGGGAGCCCGGGGTTATTGCTGTTGTGATAATGAGACTGTTTTAAAAAGAAACAAATATCTCCTATTAATCTGAAGGATATTCCTCCATTCACCCATTCTGTGATGAAAGGCTAAAACAATTTTATGGCCACCAACATACACATCCATACGGTGCACACAAATAAAATAACTTTGTCTATGAAGCTGATACCAAAGTCCTAATTAGTCTAATAGTCTTCACAAGTAGCAGACTGATGGAAGACTGCAAAATTAAAAATGATGAAGAGTAGGGTCTCATGAATTGTCAGAGGGAATCAGTGTTTCAAAAAATGAAATTAAATTAATAGGCATTAGATGTGAGTAGGGAAAGAGAAGTCATCAACTACAGGAGAGAAGGAATAATAGCAAATCATTTGGGTATATATTTACAAGCATTCCAATTTCTACTAGTTGCAAATAAAGGCCTTTCCAAGAATTGGAATTATCATCAGATAAAATATAACTTGAATAAAGTATTAAGTCTCTAGTTACTTATAAAATGACAAAACTATTTCAAAAAAATGAAATAACTTTGCCATTTTATGAGCCAGGGGGCCGGGTAGCGGAGGGGGAGGGGCCTGGGGCAGGGCCTGGGTGTAGGCAGAGAGCCCAGGGCCGATCTGCAGAGGCAGCAGGGAGCCAGGAGTCCAGCCTTAGTGGGGCCGGGTCTTGGTGGGGTCAAGGAACCAGGGGTCGGGCCTAGGTGGGCCAGGGAGCTGGGGGTGGGGCTGCAGTGGGCACGGGGAGCCTGGGACCCGCTGCGTTGTTGCTGAGCTGCGCTCACACCTGACTTCAGTTTCTGGGTGCAGGCATGTTGCAGGAGGCATGCTGGGGCAAGGCGGGGGGGGGGGGGGGAGCGGGGGGGGGGAGCGGGGGGGGAGGGGCAAGAGGGGACCACCCATATTTCTTTAGCTTGTCCCTCACTTGTTCTACAAAATAAATTAGGCACAAATGCTAAGTCCTGTGAGGTAGCTAGTGTCCAGTGGCCTGTCTTCAGCCTCCTGCAGTGAATTGAAGGCAGGGCTGTGTAAATAGCCTTTCTGCTCCTCTCTCTGTTCTTGGAAGTGTGACTGTGTGCAGGTTTAACAGTGTCCACACCAGGAGGAGTACCTGTCTGGGTGTTCACTGAACTCTTTACTCTGGGCACTGCTGCTGTTTGCAGAAGGCCCACAGGGCAGCCAGAGACGCTCATTTCACAGCAGAAGTTGAGAATCTCACTTTGGTGAGAGACTCCAATAGCACAGGCAACGTGCCTCCTGCGCAAGAAATGATTTCAAAGTATGTGAGATATTTTTCTGCACTAATCTAATATTTAACTACTTTTTGTAGGCTTTATGTTATCTAGTTCATGTTCTTTTTTTGGCCAGTAATTTTTTTCCCATGTATACATAAAATCATGCCAAAGATACTATGTGTAACCTTCTCATCCCAGCTAGCACCTGCCTGGTACCTGAGGAGGAGGAGGAGGAGTTGGGGAGGAAGAGGAGGGAAGGAGGAGGAGAGGAGGGGATATAGATATCTCTTTGTTGCAATGCCTTTTTGTGTTCTTTGGATATAGATATCTCTTTGTTGCAATGCCTTTTTGTGATCTGCAACAAAGAGATATCTATATCCAAAGAGTATTAAGAAGGTAAAAATAATATATATATATAAATTAGCACTTTAAACTCCAAAAAAGGCATTTGGAATAATAGACTGAATTAGAAAGAAACAAGCCTGCACTGTAATTGTAGTTCTCTTAGAGACATAGACTAGAGTAGGCACCACATGAACTGATTTTTAATTTGTAAAATGACGTAGTTACTTTGCTGAACTCTAAGATATTTTCAGCTCAAAATTGTATTCATGGAGTTCTTGATGACTAAAAAATATTTCTTTATGAAAAGAACCAATCACTCTCAATTTATTTTTTATTCATTATAATTAAATTATTCCTTTTTACATAGGATAAAAAAAGAAATTATTAAATTTATTTGAATACATCTGAATAACATTTGGTTATGCAGTCTGCCTATTTTAATGTTACTATGATTTGCAAAATTGAAAACTGTGGAGGAATTCTAAGTTAATGGAAAAACCTCTAAACTTCTTTAAGGAGGTTCATCTCAAAATGTGGTTTTAAAATTAGGCACTTCACCATCTGACACAAGAATAGAAAAATAAGAAACCAAATAAAATACTAGCAAACTCTGACAAAAACTCTTTCCAAAATTAGACTTACTTATCTTCACATGAGAGACTCCATTTTCTACAGAGGGCTTATTCTTTAATATAAAAGACTCCCTCTCCTCCCCACTAAACTTAGAAAAGTACACTGGTTTCTTGGGGCTTCTGCCCAAGTTTCTTCCTTATGAACCACTGACATTTCTGCAAACCTCCTCTAAATATTGTGAGAGATAGAAGTGGCTTTTTATTTGGAAAAGTAGTTGTGAGTTAGGATTATCAGTGAAAGCCTGTGGTGTTTATTGAATCATGTCAACAGCTATCTGTAATAATGTGTACTTTGCTGGCCACAACATAATGTATAAAACAGTGTTATAAATTGGAAAAAAAATACGTTTTTCTCATAATTTATCAGCATTATTATGGCACAAAATAATGCACTTTTATCAATAATACAGAGCTCTTTGTGAGCATTAAATGTGTTGTAGGTAATAAATTCAGTCTGTTCTCTGGCCTGACAGGAGAGTTGTAAAGCAGTATATATTAGTTCACCCTTGTGATAATAAATAATTTTAGTATGTCTGTGGGCTCTAGCTAACATTTACTCTGATGTCTTAAAGAACAGTGTGTTCTAAATGGTTCCAGAAGTATTTATACTGGATCTGACTCTCCTTGGTAAAGTTTCAGTGAGTAATACGATCAGATAACAATTAGCAGTATTTATCAAGTATTGATATAGTGATATCACCTGTAGTTTTATTGCCTGGAGTAGCTGATTTTGTCTTAATTGGATCTGTAATTCTTTGTGTCTATTTTTAATATGATTTTTCAAAAAGTGGTTTGTGCACCTGTTCTAATAGATATAACCCTTCTTTCTCGGTTATTTTTGCATGGATCAGAAATTAATAAGTCTTTACTGTTCTTGTTTTATCCTCTTGAAAAAATACAGACACCCTTATAGGAAATGTTTCTCTTGAAAATGAAATAGCCATCAATTCATAACCTTTTCATGTGTTCCAAATGGTAACATCTGCATTGGTAGCAAATCACAATTGATTATGTAAATAGAATTTAGAGACATGTTTACATAAACTTTGTGATAATAACCAAGCTTTCTGTGTTTATTAATTTCTCCTATAATGACAGTAAGGGTGGTGATTTGTGCATAGGAAGAAAAACTCTGACATTAAATCACTCTTTTGGCTGAGAACATACAACTGAATTTTAACATGTTACAATTTTCTCACAGGAAAATAAAGAAGAAAAAAATTATAAGAGGCACTTTATTGAAGGTAATAGCTTTTCTAAAAGGGGTAAAACATTTCATTTTGTTTTTATTTTCTTAAAACTTCATAGAATAATTCTGAGAAAGTACTTAAGCACTTCCTTTTATATATATATTTTTGGATGTTGATGGGCCTTTATTTTGTTCATTTATTTATATGCAGTACTTAGATGGAACCTTGTACCTCAAACATGCTAAGCAACTGTTCTACCACTGAGTCACAATCCCAGCTCCAGGCACAAGCCCAGGTCTTTCAGCTCTTTCTTGATGTATAGAATTTCTCACCCATGCCTCTGCTGTCTTGATCTAAGTATCCATACATTTACTTCACACTGATACAGTGATTTGATGCACATACACAATACCATTTACTGCAACAAAACAGCATGGTTTATAACTTAAATCCATTTTAAGCATTCAAGCTAATTAGAGTCATAAAGCTATAAGAATAGGGCCTTTTAATCCACTGGTATATTAACCTATATAAGATGGGTGGGCTTTTTATACAAAAAATCCTGAAGTAGTCCTGAAGAATATTTGGATTGAAACAGATGGAAAATAATGGTTGAGGCCCACTGCTCTTTTGTGTTGCACTAATATTAATGCAGAGACCATTAGGAGCAGCACACTAGCTTAGCTGAATAAAGATTTTCTAAGAAAATCAGAATTTATATAATATAGGACCCTTTAGATCACATCAGGTTGACTCCTTTGGAAAGCAAATGTGTAAGCCATGCAGCTCACAAGACATGACATGGCTCATCCACATTCCACATGGCTTGTGAGGCCTCTGTTTGGCAGCAGAAGACTCTCAACACTGGCTCCCACAAAAGAGATTCCTGCAGTCCAATATTGGGATTAGAAAATTCTAGTAAATTATGATGAAAACAATTTTGAAGACAGATGCCTTCTGTTTGTTTCCAGAAAAAAAGACAGTAATGAAAATATGAGTGAAAAAGTCCTTTTCCATGAACTCCTTTTTGTTTTGTTTTGTGAGCATACCCTATAGAAGAAAATAGAATTCTGACTGTGAGGGGAAATCTGGACCTCCGGTGATTGTTATGGAAGAATAGGAAATGCTGACACCAAGAATATGCTATGAAATATTTAGCATAGGACTGCCTACTTCTTTGAGAGAAGGCTCTGTGGTAAATAGAAAATGCTGGTAAAATAATTTCTTTTCTTTTTTTATTAAACAGAGAGTGAGAGAGAGAGAGAATTTTTAATGTTTATTTTTTTAGTTTTCGGCGGGCACAACATCTTTGTTTGTATGTGGTGCTGAACATCTTTGTTTGTATGTGGTGCTGAGGATCGAACCCAGGCTGCACGCATGCCAGGAAAGCATGCTACCGCTTGAGCCACATCCCCGGCCCCTGGTAAAATCTTTTCTTTTGGTTTCATGAAGCCTAGAGTTTTATTTGATGTTTGAGATCCATTGTGCTTTGAAATGTAATCTTCTTAGCATCCCTGCCATAGGTTTATATGAAAGGTGATTCAACGTACTGTGGTGGGCTACCATCCATTGCTTCTTTTTATGGGAAACATTTTCTACTAAAAAAAAAAAAAACTTAAATTGCCAATACTCTTTAATAAGGAATTTTATACATCATTGAGTGGAGGCTTTCTTAAAATGCTTTTATTCAAACACATCTTGTTTTTTTAGAGAGAGAGACAGAGAGAGAGAGAGATTTTTCATATTTATTTTTTAGTTTTTGGCGGACACAACATCTTTATTTGTACGTGGTGCTGAGGATCGAACCCAGGGCCTTGCGCATGCCAGGCCAGTGTGCTACCGCTTGAGCCACATCCCCAGCCCCCTCAAACACACCTTTTATTTAAAATATAGGAATGACTGGCTTTAGAAAGCCAGTCATGTAAAAAAATTCAGACACTTTAAAATAAAAGTAAACAGATCACTCACATTATATTTTCTTTTTTTTAGAGAGAGAGAAAGAGAGAGAGAGAGAGAAATTTTAATATTTATTTTTTAGTTTTTGGCGAACACAACATCTTTGTTTGTATGTGGTGCTGAGGATGGAACCCGGGCTGCACGCATGCCAGGCAACTGCACTACCGCTTGAGCCACATCCCCAGCCCCAGGTTAATACATTCTTAAAAAGAAAATGCTATGTAATAACCATAGCAATGGTATATTAATTTTAAAGAGCTTTTTAAGCTACTCTTTTAATACATATTTTCTTTTATCTTTCTAAAAACTTCTAGAATGTGTAAATTTATAAATATACACATTGAGAAACAAGAGATCCTATGACAATAAGTAATATATCAAAGTGACAAAACCTGATAAATTCAGTGCTAGAATTAACAGTTTTCTTGAATTGCAGGTCAATAATATCTCTAATGCAGATAGTAAGCAAAAACATTAAAATAACTAAATAACTGTAATTGAAATGATTCAGCAAACTATTTGGCATGACCATATATGTCCTCAATTTTAATCAAATATATATTAGATTTATTTTATACTATATAGGTCAATTTATTCCTTTATGATCATTATCTCTTCTTTGATAAATGACCTCTAGTAAACATCCTCATTTGGCCTCAGGATGTACGTACAGTAACAAAAAAAAAAAAAAAAAATCTCAAGAGTTCTTTCTATTATATTCATAATATATTTTTCACATATCCCCAAGGCCTTTCACATACTGGTCAGTCACACACAACAAGCAATATGAAAGTTCACGAAGTTTTGCAGTATAACATTGTTATCCTTCCAAGCTATTTCTAAGAATTCTGTGTGCTTTAATGAAAACATCAAGGAAAATGAATATGTATTTTTAAACCCAGAACTTGAAATGACACTGGACTTAAGAGATCAAGTTTATGAAGACAGGAGTTATGTGTTATGGCTTCTGTTTATCTGCAGAAGCGCTGTCAAGGTGAAAGGGGTTGTGTAAGAATGGCTTTAGGCCTGAGCCTAAGCAACTCCTGTAATGCCAGATTCATGGGACCCCAATAGACCTCCAGGAGCTGAATCTGATGCAATCACACAAGAGTGTTTATTGTAAGCTCAAGCCTGGACTCACAACCATTTCAGATGCAGTGGTACCAAAGAGTGAGTCTCGGCCCTTAGTTCAGTGAGGATTAATAGATTTGGGGGGATACTATATGCATCACAACATCACACAGCCAATCATTTCACATCACAGAAAAGTCAAACGACAACTCTTAACATTGATTAGCACAGTCATTGGCAGGAACAAGTTGGGTAAGGGTGATTGGTTAGTTCAAGTTGTGGATACATTTGAACTAATTGGTTTAGGCCATGAAGGGTTGCAAGAGTGTATATGATAAACTTGCCTAATCATGTTACCAATCAACAAAACTACTTGGAAGGTCACCTGGCAGTTCAAGTATTTTCTCTGTCTCATGATTTTGTGGTAGCTAGGGGGTTGCTATGGGTCCTAACCTAGTGTAACTGAGTCAGAATCACTTGGAATGGAAGATCTCTGCAGTTATTTACAGACAAACAACTCAGCAGGGTGCATATATGCCTAGTAGCACTCTGGGGTTTTCCATGGACAAGGGTAACTCCCCCCTTTAGACAGGCTTTGCTCTGAGGTAGAGGCCGGTTTCTCAAAAATGGAGTCACATCAGTTTCTCACTCCATTTAAAAAATTCCATTTTGAAACCTGGAGTCATTATTAGAGGTCATTTATCACCAGGCATACCCACAGAGCCCTCTAATATGGGCTCAGACAAATTACTTCCCCTCACCCCGATAAACTGAATAAAGAAAGCCTCTGGCAAGCTTTCCTCTCCTGATAAGAGTGAATGGTGAGAATATCAGAATGGAGACCACCAGATCAGATATTTCTGACCTCAGGGTAAATGATGTCATGGAGAAATCTGGTGGCACCTGATAAGAATTACAAGGTGTGGTCAAAAAATCCCAAAATTTAGTATAAAAAAATAGAGTGAATAAACAGGGATTCAGCCAGCCTAAACAAGCATGTACTCCAGCTGGAGAGCCTGATGAGGACCTACACTGACATCCCATCACTTGCCATCATTTTCCTATTCTCTGTGTGATCCTCACTGCTCTCAAACTCTACCGCCTTGTCTGGACCTTTGTGAGAGCTGCAACTTCTCTCTGTGACTCTCTCCTCAACTGGTCATCCACTCCACACCAGATGCTCATCAGTTCACAACATTGTAGGTGGCAGAGGAGATTACAGTGACTAAGACTTTAATCTCTCCTACTCTTGGCTGTGCCCTTCCAAAGCCTGACTTTAGGTAGTTTTTACTGAGTCTCTGGAAACAAAGAACTGAGAAACAGAATGCATCAGTGGAAAGCTTTCCAGCACTCATCCTGGTGAATATATGAATAGACTCCTACTTGCTTTGCAGATGGGCAACACCTACTATGTTCCTAAATTCGTGTATTTTTTTCCAGAATTTTGGCCACTCTCCAGGGGCTCATGGTTTTGTGTCCAAGATACATACCAGCTCCAAGGTCTGTGAAATTGACATGTCCTGGATTGCTGAAAGGAATGCCAAGCATCTCAGATAATGCAGAAATCAGTGTGACCTTTAAGGCTCTCAGTGGAGAAACCCTGCTTGGCTAGATAGCAACCCAAGTAGCATGATCAGGAGCTGTCAATGACCTAGTGTTCATCTTGTGGAAAAGTCTGCCCCCGGGCTTTTTTCTTACCTATTGTTCAATTCCCCTGCTTGTCGGGAAGGTCTTTGCCTCAGGCCACTCCTTTGTGAAGCCTCAAGAAAGCAGTTTCAAAATGGAAATGAAGGGGCTTGACCTGTGGCTCTTTGGTAAAGTGCTTTGTGAAGGGATGTGTCTGAATCAACCTCTTGGCACTGTGTGATGCTGTGGATTAGATTCTCAGCACCCCATGAAATTAAATAAAGATCCCATGTGTCCATCCAAAACTAAAATTACAGAAAAGAACAGTAATTTTGGATTAAGTCTCTCGCCTTTTTCTGGTAAGGCTCCTGACCTTCATTTAGTGAGAAAAGGGATTCTTTGGTCAAATGAGGTGTTCCAAGCCCTGCAGTAGCTAGCATATATGTGGCTGGGTTATTTCATGACTCAAGGACACATAAAGAATCTACCCCCAGCAGTCAGTAGGCCTGTGATTTGAGAAGTAGGGCAGTATTAAACAAAGTCTCCTACTTAATCTCATCTAAAATTAGTCAAGTTCCCAATGAAGCTACAGAAACAAAATTTCTATCAACATTCTCTGTTTGATTTGCCAAAGTCAGTTGTAATCATATACTATGGAGTGATAGTCATATCCTTTCACTAACTTTAGCATCCCAGATCTGGTCTCTTTATTTTTCAAAGCCAGCTTCTTAGTTCCTTCTCTGCCTCAAGGCCTCCCATTCCCATAGGTGAGCCCACTGCCCCTTGTCTAAGGCAGTGTATTCTCACTTGAGTAACTCCTCGTGCTCTGTCTAGTGAGTGTCTCCTTCAATTATCTGTTCACAAAAAGAACATGGAACTACAAACGGTGTCATTGCATCCATCTGGCAAGAACACCTTTCATGATTAGAAATTGAAAACAACTAGAAATAGAAGAAAGAATAACAGCTGGATGATATGGTGTATACCTGTAATCCCAGCTATTCAAAGTCCAAGGCAGAAATAACATCAGTTCTAAACCACCCTCAACCCCTTGACCAGATTCTGTCTCAACATTTTTAAAAGGGTCAGGATTTAGTTCTGTGGTTGGGAGAATGCCTGCCTAGCATGTGTGAGACCATGAATGTAATTCTTGATACTGAAAACAAAAAAGAAAAATGCAAACAACAACAAAATAAAGATCACACATAAGAAATGACTTTCTAATACGTTAAATAATCAAAAAATAAAATATTTTCTTCCCAAAATGGAAGGAAGACAAATTTACATGCTTTCACTTGTTTTTTTTTTTTTAATATATTGGAAATCCTGGCCAGATCAATATGCAAGAAGTACATGCAGAGGGCATGCCAAATGGAAAGGTAGAAGTATAATAACCTCTGTTTATAAGTGAGATAAAGTTATATCTGGAGAATCTCAAGATTCCAAGAAAATAATCACCACATTGAATAAATTCAGCAAAGGTTCCAATACAAAATTCCACACACATAAACTGTGTTTCTTTACACTAATAAAATATATATATATATGGAAAGAAAATCAAAAAAACTATTTCATCTGACAAGTAAAATAAAATGTAATACTAGACCCAATGTAATACTACCGAATCAAGTAGATCAAACGTGAAGACTTTAAAACAAGCAATGAAACTTAGAATAATACCAAAAAGTGAAAGATATCAAATGCTCATGGGCAGAAACACTTAAACTTGTTAACATATCAACACTACCCAAAGAAATCTACAGTTTCTGTTCAATCCCTAAAAAATTCCTAACTTCTTTTTTTCATGAATACCATTTTTATTTTATATTTTTATTTAATCATATTCATTTTATATGAAAGTAGAGAATATTTTAATTTATTCATAAAAACATGGAATACATCTTATTCTAATTAAGATCCCAGTCTTCTTGTACATGATGCAGAGATTATTCATTGCAAAAATTTAAAATTCCATCCTAAAATGATAGGGAATGTGAAAGCAACCAACTTCAGAAACATTTTGAACAAGAAGAAAATTGGTGGTCTAACCATGTCGGAACCGCCCTTCCTACAGAGGTTGAGGAGAATCACTAGACCAGCTAGTGAGTGTCTCCAGGCTGAGTGAGAGGGTGAGTGTCGTGACCCGGCCCGCCACCCTGCCTGGCAAAAATCACACCAAGTCGGGAGTTGAGTCAGCCGAGATGGCGCAGCAACTCAGTTTATTGTGGAGGGAGAGGACTTACATAGAGAGAGGAGAAGGGAAGTGGGGGCAAAGGCAGGGGCCAATCAGAGATCGGAGAGTCCCCCAGGTTGGGGTAGCCTAAACACCCTAGTTGCAGAAACAGAGCCCCGTTACCCTAGTTACAGAAACAATACCCCATTAGGTATGTGTGCCCCATTGCTGGGGAGTTATTCTTTATGTTTGCAGAAGCCATATCTTGGGGCCGTTCAGGCACATATATGGAAGCCATTTCTCAAGCTCTGTCAGGTACATGGAGTATCACAAAACCAGAATCACAAGACTGGGGGTTTCCCAACAGTGGTTTTTCTTCCTCTTTCCCATCGATTGCATTTCCGTGGTCAGCAGAGGTCCCAACATAACCTGTCATAATTTCAAAACTCCATGCTATAAAGTTACCAGTCATAAAAACACAAAATATAGAAATGTTGATTAATAAAACAGGGTAAGAAATTCAGAAATGAAAAAAAGAAAACACATAAGTTCTCAATTGATTTCTGACAACAGCATTCCATGGAAATGGACAGTCTTTTTCACAAATACTGTTGAGAAAATTGAATAGATAGCCACACAACAAAGAAGTTGGGCCCTTATCTGACACCATGGACAAAAATTAACTCAACAGAAATAGAGGACATAAATGTAAGATCTGAAATATAAAACTCATAACACACAAGAGAAAAAGCCCATGACAAGGGATGTTGACAGTGACTTTTTGAACAGCACATCAAAAGCACAGGCACCAAAAGGAAGAAACAAACTGAACTACATCAACCCCAAAACTTTGATTCATCAATGGACATAGTCAATAGTGAAAAGATGACTCACTAAATGCAAGAAAGCATTTGAAATTATATTTCTGATTAGAAGTTAACATCTATGATTTAAAGAGCCCTTATACCTCAACAAGAAGAAAACAACAACCCAATATTAAAATGGGCAAAGGACTTCCACAGATGTTTCTCCAAAGAAGATATGCAAATAGCTGAGAAGCACATGGGAAGATGTTCAATATCAATAATCAGTGGAGAAATCAAAATCAAAATCACAATGAGATCCAGCTTCACACACATGATGAATCAGAAAGAAACAGAAAACAGAAAAATCCCTGATTGGCTCCCATCTTCCAGTCCAGGATCCAAGAGGCACATCTACCCACAACCACAACTAAAACAGAAAACACCAGTGCTACTGAGAATGTGATGGAGCCGGAACCCTTGTGGGTTAGAAGGCAAAGTAGTGCAGGCTCTATGGGAAACTGATTGGTGCCTCCTCAAATTATCAAAAGGATCATTCAAATGACCCTTCAATTCTACTTCTTTTGAAGAGATATTTATATGCTTACAATTACTCCAGGATTATTTATTATACTCAAGGGTCCATTGAGGAAGAATACTTTTATTTTTTAGCTGTGCATTATAGTTATACATAAGCATGGAATATAGTTTGTTCCAAGTCAGTCTCCAGAACTTGCCCTTTCCCTCCCCTCCTCCCTGACCCGGTTTCCTTTCTTCTTCTTTACTAGTCTTCCATCCATGTATTTATAGTTTTCTTAACTCGTGCTTTACAGATATACATAAAGATAAAATTCACTGTGGTCTTTTCATATATGTATATAGGATAGTATGGTCAATTTCATTCAACAATTTTGCCCTTTTCCTATCCCAAGGAAGAATGTTTTTACATGTAGCACATAATGAAGTATTATTTGGTCTAAAAAACAAAGAAAATTCTGGCCGATAGTAGAGTAGGGATGGACCTTGAGAATACAGACTGTACGATCCTACTTATATGAAGTACAGTGCACAGAGTAATTAAAATAATACAGAAAGGAGAAGGGTGACTTCCTAGATCATGAGGGACATTGATGATTACTGTCTAACAAATGAGCTTGGATTATGCAAGATGAGAAAAGTTCTGTGGTTGCATGCTGGTTTCAGAAGAATGGAAAAATAAGTGTAATGAACACCACTGAGGTGCCTTCCCAAATAGCTGACATGGCAAACTTTGCTGTGAATATTTGAAAATGTATATAAAATTAAACTCATTCTGCTTATTTCCACACAAATAAAACCAAGTAAATTCTCCACTAGTAGAAACTTATCAGAAGGAAGTTCTCTATGAGTAGAAATGTGAAAGGATCATTCAGATTGAAAGGATGGATCACTCACTTGGTCATGCCAAGAAATAAAGAATACAATGAAAGTAGCTCCTCAGGAAAATTTAAAACAAGTATCATTGTACAATGAGTTCTTAACTCCTCTCCTAATCTGACTGAGGTGCAGTGGTATAATAATTATAGAGCTTGTGATGTTGCCAGAGCATGCACACCATGAGGCCAGTCATGTGCACATATGGGCCAAGGACACCACCAGGCTGGGAGGGTCCTGGGGAGACTTGTGCTTAGGGTCTTAGTCTTTACTTCGCAGAGGGGAAAATGCAAGGGAAGATGCAACAAGTGGACAAACAAACAATTCTCTCAACAATTGTCCTTGGATCTGTGAAACTCCTGGCAGTTTCCTTCCAGAGACAGTCCCTTTGAACCACAATGGCCGTACCTCACATCTTGGAGGAAAAACTCCCCCTACCACTCCTGAGGGACCATCCCTGATCAGCTCCCATCCACCAGCCCAGGATCCAAGAGGCACATTCACCCACCATCACAACTAATGTAGACAGATGTCAGATAAGAATGAGAAAGCAGAAATCACTGTTGGAGCTCTAGATCAACAGGAATAAGTGTCAGTGCACATAGGAAAGGCTTGTCATCACCAATGTGTTCCTGCCATCCCTTACAGCCACAGATACACACACATACCACCCAGCCACAGAGACCTGTGAACACCTCTTGCTGAGGCATGTACATGTGAAGATGCCCACTCATTACAGCCCCTTCCACCACAGATATCATTAAAATCCCTCACATTTGGAAACAGGTGCATGACCCCAACTCACTGCAATTTCACCAAAAACACAGATACATAAATCACCTTTATCCCTGCTTTCCCTGAATACACACACCACCACTTCCTTTCTAAAAAAATACACTCTACACATACCCCCAAATACACATGCCTGTTATTACCCAGGTACTGACAGACATGCAACAATAATGTATACTTTTTTTTAAATGAAAGCTTATACATCCCTATATACTCTATACTTCCTAAAGACATGCACATGATATAACCAAACACTGGGTATGCTTGCACACAGAAATTCAACATACAATCCCCCTACACACACACAACTCCCCCCCCATTTGTTACCAGAAGTCACATAAACAAAACCCTAAGAACTCTGGAAAATCTCACAGACTTGATCCTCTCATCAGAAATGCAATATAAACAAAAATCTCTTTGAACTTTCCCAAGATTGAGTGCAACCAGAAATACCCTGATTACAAAAATGTGACATCCTTAATCCTAAATGACATAGGTACAACTACAAACATACACACATAAACATGAGTCCATATTCCCAGAATCACTTGCTATGCAAACACCAACTCACAAACACAAATGAAGTTTCCCAACCCTCTCCAAATGTACACAACAATGATGTCACCTACAATCTATTCATTGTCATTTCCCAAATACACATATAACATATGTGTGGCTCTAGTACTCATATTTTACCCCTGCACTCTAATGTCACACCCTTCCCTAACCAAAAAATAAAATTAAATTAAAAAATCAATATTTTGTGAATATCAAAAAGTATTCACCAAAATACTCCATTCAAACACTCTTCTTAATAATTATTCACAAGTCCCACCATGTCATAATAACCCATATACACTATAAGTACTCAAGCCTCCTAAATTTTATTCCCATATAAATATAACTCCTACATTCTCTCAGTGGAAACACATACCACCCATCTACAGTTTGAGAATAAATACTCAGCCATTACACTTCCTAAATACATTCACAGTCCTAGATTACACAAGTCTGGGAACACACGGTCCATCTGAATCTACAAATCCACAGTAGTCCCACAGACCCAAAGTACATGCAGCCATTCTCTCACTATTAAAGGGCACAGAACTCACTATTAATGTACAAAACTGCTCATACATTCTGATATACTCAGTCAACAGCACACAACACTGGGGAACTCTGAAAATCCTCAATAGCATAAACTTCATATCTTCCAGATGCCTGAATGTAAACCCAGAGTTCCTCATGCCCAAATTAAAACAAACACACAGCAAAATCTAAGCAATTCCAATCAATAATCTACCTTACAAAGTCTCATACATATTCCAGTGACCTCCAAGGAACACTTAAAATAGATATGAAGTAGGACTGAAAAGGCTGGATACTAGAGGAATTTTCAGAAAGCAGGTTTATTGGCTGTTGCCAACCAGTCCAGAGTGTGGCTCAAGCCTGAAACATTCTATGGACAGATAATTTCAAAATATTTTTAATTTTATGTCACTTGGGGGGAAAGGACTTGAAGATTCACTTGACAAGTGCTTTTCATTCCATTCTCTAGGCCAGACACATGTTCACACGTATTTACCAAAAAAAAAAAAAAAAAAAAATCTGGCGTTTACAAGAAAGAGGAAGCTACCAACCACAGTAACCTTTGTATACTTGCTGCTGATCTGACAAGAGAAGAAGCTTAATTATGGCAAGGGTCTTTTGGTTGAGAGTATCTGGTGTGCTTCAGATACATACATCTTCAGACCACACACCAATCAGTATCACCTAAAAAGCAATCACACAAACACTCCCTCAGTAACTGAATGAAGCAAACAAATTACTTATTAACATAAAAACAACTTGTATTCTCAAATGAAAACATATACAATCACCCCTATGTTGCAAACATGCACATACACAGAATGCCTCAGAATATGAAGTTCAACAACAAATCTCAGACATACAGACACTGCTAATTCCTCCTACATACTCACAAAGGATACCCCTCCATTCCCAAGAATAACATGATCACCTCAAAGCCCTAAACAAGAAAATACACAGCAGTCCACTTGAGACATTATCAACAGAATCTATACACATTTATTGCCACAAATACATAATTCCAAACACTCCAACATACGCAATGATTCCATTCTCTCCAAATCTCTGTACACCAAAGATTATGTCCCTAAATTCTCACCTAGACACCATGAACATACATATACATTCTAAAATCTGAAAATGCACAGATCCAACACATAATGGTAAGACAACATCCTAACTCTTCTCAAATGCATTCACAATAGTCACATTCACAATAGTCCACAAAGCCAACAACACATACAGATGCACCACTAAAACCCTAAACTCACGTCCTGCCAGAAAGGTACTCAGCCAACACTGACCAAAGAAATCACTCAGAAAATATTAACAAATGAAAAACAGTTCAACAAGATAATTTATGATGTCTTGTTTCATATCCTTTCCATACCTATACACCTGAAACTCATGAGAGCACGAAGTCCTGGTGCTAGAGGGACAAGATCTTGTGTTCTCTCTCTCTCTCTCTCTCTCTCTCTCTCTCTCTCTCTCTCTCTCTCTCTCACACACACACACACACACACACACACACACACACACACACATACAGAACATCACATACATAATCTGAACACTGACACAACCAATTCAAGTATATTATCTTGTAGGCCCTGCACACAGAGGTAGAGGGGTGAAGATGCAGATTTCAGGCACATGCCTTGTTGTTGAAAATGTAAGAAAATATAAAAGTGAAAAGGAGAGAGCACATTCTCTCCTATGAAACTGAAAGGTACTTGCCAACCACTCAATAACTGCTCAATATAAAGAAAAACCCTTCAAATAATAAGAGAGTACTCTCAGATAATACTTTTGGAGATGATGGTACTCTGGGACACATAACGGGTTTCTAAAGGAGAGAATCACCCCAAATCGATTCTTTTGAGTATCCACAGTCAGCCCAGATAGATATCTTTTAGCTGGAAAGCCAGACCATTGTGCAATGTTTGTTCCCATGCCAGGGCTGGGCTTGTTCACCTGGGCTCCCCACTAAGCCACATCAGCTCCAATTTCTGAATGGGTCTGCAATGTTCTCACACAAGAGGCCTCACTAATTTTTTGAGCAACAAATATGCCAGTAATATCTTTGGGTTAGAATTTGGGCTAGTAATTCATCTCTGAAATACTGTACTACCTTGAAATATTCCCTGCTGGATTAATTAGTCTGTGTTTTAGTTGCCTTTTACATCACTGTGACAAAAAAAATCTTACAACAGCAATTAGAGCAGGACAAGTTTATGTAGCTCATAGTTTCAGGTCTCACTCCACTGACCACCAACTCTATAGCTTTGGGGTGAAGTTGAGGCAGAACATAGTGGTGGCAGTGTAGGGATTGGGAAAAACACCTCAAGATATGGCAATGAGGAAGCAGAGAGAGAAGTCTGCTCACCAGGGACAAACTATGAATCCCAAAGGCATGCCCCCTTGATTGACTACTTTTAGGTCTACCCTACTTTCCTACAGTTATCATGCAGTTAATCCATACCAGTGGATTAATGCACTCTATAGGTGATATAATTGGGTTTTGAGAGCTTAATCCTGCATTGCCTTATACCTAAGCTTTCCAGAAACAACTCATATCTAAAGTATGACCTTCTCTTACCTTTAAATAAGCCTCCCATGAATTCTAAGGAGATGTAGAATGTAGGCCAATTCTAGCCAGAAGTAACATGAGTGGCCTTGAATCCAATTCCCAATAAGGTACTTACTTTAACTTCAAAATATCATGGACACAACCTCTATTGTCTGCATTTTTCCACACATTATGTTCTGATCTCACATCAGCATCACCCACAAATGCTCTCTTTTAGCACTCTAGGCTTTCTCTAGCCTGTTTCTCCAAGCTTTTTTTAACATCTTCTGAAAACCAGTTCCAAAGCCTTCTGATTCACATGACCAGGCAGGGTCATATTTTTTTCTGGGTTAATCAGTCATCTGTCACAGTGCTAAAATATCTGGGATCAACACCATAAATTGAGGAAAGATTAATTTAGACTCATTGTTTGGAGGTTACAATCCTTGATTGCTTGGTCCTGTTGCCTTTGGATCTGAAGCTGGGCAGTATAATATGCTGGAGGAAAACTGCTCACATCATTGTGGCCAGGAAGCAGAAAGAAAAAGAAAGGGCATAGGGATAGAAAAAGGCTCAGGCCCCAATATTCCATTCCAGAGAACAACCCATTGACATGATTAACTTCCACTACATTCCACCTCCTACAAGCTCCCCTTTCCTCCCAATAGCACCATCCACTGGAGACCAAACTTTTAACTTATGTACCTTTCCCAGATGGTGATTATCCAACCCTTAGAATGGACTGAGAATCCCTCACTTATTCCTTCTCTCTCTCTCTCTCTCTCTCTCTCTCTCTCTCTCTCTCTCTCTCTCACACACACACACACACACACACACACAAACACACACACACACATGTACCATCATGCTCAGGGACCATCCCTGGGTCACAGCCAGATGGAGAATCCACCTAAGGAGCCAGGCACACAAAACCTCATGTGAGTCCCAGGAAGGAAAAACATGTTGTGATGTCCCCTGGTGGCCACCTTGAGCATGCAGTTGATAGTTCAGCCACTCAATTAGAAAAGAGATTAAAAAAAGAAGGTGGCAACACAATATGAGACAAACATGAAGCAGAAATTTTTTTCCCACAGGATGAGAATGCCTACCATTCAGAACAGAAAAAAAGAATGTTACTTCAACACCTGACCAAATAGAACATAGCTACCAAAACAGAAACTCAAATCTTCTCTGAGATTTGGGGTCCCTGGAGGTCCTGACTAGCCCTGAAGCCACAGGTTTCCACAGGGAAAAGTTACCTGATCTCCACCATCAAACAACCCCAGGGCACAGGTGGTAGCGGGGCAGTGGTTCTGCAGGCTTTCAGCTCATTTTCAGTTGTCTATGGATCTCTATTGATTTATATGTGGTTGTGAGAATTGAACATCTCCAATGAAGAAACTAACAGAATCCACAAACAAATCTGCAATCCTTACTGTTAGGAGCAATGCTGTGGATCAGAATGACCAGGATCAACACTTTCCCCAAAGGGTCCCTGATGCCCCACTCATAATACATGTACAATCTCCAAGATATGAACATATGGTTGTCTGAATACATTTAATTCACATGGATGCCCAATATTAATAACTGTGCAAACACACATCCAACACACACACACACACACACACACACACACACACACACATGAGGTTTGTTAGTAAACATTTAATAAGATATACAGGGGTAGGTAAGAAAGCCTTGACTTTTACTGTATGAGGTATATCTATCTCAAGACTAATTTCAACCTAATGACCTGATGCCCCTGAATACCAAACTGAAAGTGATAGATGGCATCAGCTACCATAGCTGGTTCCTGGCAGCTCCAGCCCACAAAGAATATGTACACAAAATTCACCTGCCCCAAGGGTACTAACCTGAATCCCAACCACAAATACACAAACAAAACCACATTGACATCTCCATACAAAAATGCACTTAATGGCTTCTGAATAGATGAACATCTGATATCTCCACCCTAAACATACAGAAACACCACCTGTTACTACATGAGTGTTTGGAGAAAAATACCATATTCATCCTAAATATTCATGTGTGTTCCCAAAATTGAGCAAACACATACAACATGGGCTGGGCACACACCTCTACAAAAAACACACTGGTCATATATACCCAGTGAATACCCTAAAGGCACCGACTCTGGCTTATACAATCAGTCATTGCTTGCACTACACAAAACAGACCTACATGAAATCCCACAATTCTAAATTACATACATTCCACAACACCCGAAGAAAATCTATTTGGAAGCACACTATGAACCTCTAACATCTGCCAGAATATGCACCTCAGGAACCCCCATGAATTCAAGATATGCTTAGCCACCAAAACCTAGATTTCTCAAATGCATGAGACTAAAACATAATTATATACCAGAACCACATCTATGTAATATACCACCAGAATCTTCAAGAATTTCATGCCACAATAAACACAAACACAATTCCTTCGCATCTTGTATACACACAGATTCTAAATACACACATCCACAAATCCATAAACACTTGGGTGCCTACACACAAAACACAAAAATGCTAATCTCGCATATCAGAACACATGAAAAACCATGCACACATTAATCTCTATATAGGATCAATATATACATAATTTCCACACAGGCAAGACAGACACAGAAATAAATCCAAAACATGAATATAGAGATTCTCCCAAACAATACACAGTATTCTACGTATTCAGAAAGCACCCTGCCAATCTCATCAGCCAAACATTCCTATCCACATCTAGAAATGTCACAGAATTCTCCAAAGAAATACACTTTTCTAGCAACCTCATTCCCAATGAGGAAACTAACAGAATCCACAAACCAATTTGCACACACAAGATCTAGCTCCACCAGATCATATAAAATACACATATTCTCACTTACAAATCCCAGATAATTACAAGCAAGTAGACTACACTTTACCTCTACTCCAATTCTAAGAAATAACTGTATCATGTATCCCTAAAACACATAAACACAATTCCCACACTCTCCTGTGTAATTACACAATGTGTAAATACACCTCTCCATTACATACATATATCCTTACTTTTTAGTTACAAATAACTTTCTACTTAATACATATATGGCCCCAGAAAGCCACACATCAACTGCCATGTCCCTTAAATAAACATACTAATAGACACCTAATTTTTTCCTCCTCATAACTATTTTACTACCTGCAATACAAATATACACACATATATGCACACACACACACACACACACACACACACACACACACCCCTGAGGTGTGGTAGTTGATAAAAATTCAATACAAAAGTAACTCCTCATAGGCACCTCATCTCTACATGGTTACCCACCACAAACAAATATGCAAATATACCCAAGTATACCCAAAATATTATACTATCTTCATATACAAGCTCACACACTCCCAAATATGAAGAAATAACTCCTTATCTTCCAAAATACAGAAACCTGCCATCTCCACACCACACAGTGAATATGTTCATCCTACTACTCCACAAAATTAGTAACTGACCAGCCTTCACACACTCTAGTACATATAATGAATAATGAAAATAAAATTTAGTCAAAATCCTACATACGATACCACCATGTCTGGAATATACATTTACCCCTCCTCCATTTCCCAATTATAACAATCACAATGCAAACCCAGAGATATATACCCAAACACATTTATTAACATAGCCCATATGCAAACACACATATTTCACACAAACTTCCCAGGGTGCATTCGTTCATGGATCAAAACAAATATACAAGAAGACCTCAGGGAAAATATTACAAAAAACAAATTACAAACACCTAAGCCCAACTCCCTGAGTTTATGCCCCTTACTTCTCACGCCTTCTAAATATGGCAAACCCTGATCAGTCTCCTAAAAAGAGTCACACTTTCCCTTGATCTCAAGTATCCACCCACACAGCACCCACACTTGTGAACACATACCACATTCTCCTCAGTCTGTGGAAAACACAGCAGGCTTCAAATTTTGACTTCCATATCAACACACTGGGGACACCACCACCCCATCAAAGGAACAGTGAAAACATGTGGAGCCCTCTGGATTCTTACCATCCCTCCAGGACCAGCACAGCATCTCATTTTCTCATACAAATAACCACCCCATGACTTTCATGCCCATCAAAATGAAAGGAAAATTATCTGGCATCCAGAAGCAAGGACTGATTCCTCAACAACCCACCGACACACACATGAGAGCATATAATCAATTTTACTGTGCAAATTTTAATAATAAAATATGAATCTCTTTATTACAAAACGACTTGTGGTCAAATGTTTCTCCTGTAATCATTTAGCTGCTTTGTCCAGACTCTTCCACCAAAAGCCAACCTATGAGAGCTCGTCAATCGTGATGTGACCACATCAGACTCAGCAAAAGTGGCTCCGTATTCTGTTTGGCAAAGTCACTAATGTCATGAATAATGAGCATCCTTCTCCTAACAACCCGGAGGCTGCCTGACAGTTTCTCTGACATTCACAGCTTTTACCGGGAACAAGAAGATGACAGTCACCACTTGTCTGACACCGACAGGAGCGCTGATCTGCTGACTGGGACACACTTTTGAAGCACTGCAGAGGTTCCCTGGAGCACGGGCGCCACTCAGGCTGCCAGGGACAGGGACACCGTCTTGACGTTGGCACCGCACTGGCCAACATGCCCCTCATTCCTGGCGGGCGGGATGCGGCACCGCACAGGCCTGGTCGGGGTGGCCCACGTCGTCAGACGCAAGGAAAGGCCTGCACCCCAGGCTGCCCAGCGAGGCGCAGGGATGGACGGCATTGCAGGTGCAGACACACACTCACAAGGTGGTCACCACTCCTTGAACGGAAGACTGGGCAGGGACAACTCAGGAAGGGAGAGGGTCTCGAGTCCAGTACCTCGCAGCCTTATGGGACTGGCTCTGGACGCCACCATGGGAACAATGGATGACCCTCAGGTGCCTGCTGTCCCTGCTGGCGCCTGCATCTTGCCCGCTGGAACAGCAACCCACACTGTAGCCATTGGATCGCGGACCAGGAGCGCCGCTTCCAGTGAAGCCTGTGCACATGCGTGAGGGCGTAGGAGTTGAGTTATGCAGGAATCAAGGTAGGGGGTTGGGATGCCTGTGAGGTGTCTCCAGCAAGGCGGTTCCTCCTCCCAGAGCCCTTCTATCAGCCGGAGTGTCTGAAATGACAAAGTGATTTTCACTATTTCAAACCGGCCATGCCTGCAGTAGAGACCACCCTGCTGCAGTACTTGGAAGCAGAGGGTCCTCATTTGCACTCAGTGTTTTTATGCCCTTCACACTACTTCCATTTGATTCGTGTTCACTCCTCCAAACATCAGTGTGTGCTTTCCTCCTAGTCCATCTATAGGTCCCATTAAATAACTATCTCAGTAACACTACAGGAGGCAGACAGGGCCCTTAGCCATTCCCACAATGTTCCTGATTAGGTAGACATCCATGTTCAGAATTTTCATTTTCTTTAACCCTTCAGCAATCAATGTTAGTTTAGGACTTTACAAGAGAAATGGTCAGATAGTAGAACAAAAGAACATTTCAATGCACCAGTTTGCACAAGTTGATTTTGGCTAGTGTTATTATATGCACTTTTGGTCTAACAGTTTGAAGCAGTGCAAAACTGCATGGGGTAAGGGATGAAGCTCAGTGGCAAAGCACAGACAAAGAGTATGCAAGGCCACTGAATTAGACCTGGGTCTAGCAAATAAAGCATGCTTTGAACATCTGGTCTACAGCATTCATTACAGTAAATGATTATTTTTAAAAAGAACTGATTGTAATAAACAGAAGAAGATAGTTTTTCTATACTGCATATTTCATATCACTGGTTAAAAAATAAAAAGCCCCCACCAGCTATATCATCAGTGATATCAAATAATAGATAACAAGTGAAGGAAGAATGAAAGAAGCTTCTTTTTAGTGCCTGAGTATCATGGTTTCCATCCCCCCACTCATTGAAAAGACTCATAATAAGGGGTTGAATATTTCATGAACATCCAAGTGTGTGTTTTGCAGAGGAGGGATGTGATTTAAAACACACACACACACACACACATTATACATAAAATGCAAACCACACCCTACAGATTAGAGTATTGACTGTATGTACCCATGATTGTGTGGCTCATGAGAGCCATAGCTTACTGGTCCTGTCCATTGGAGGGAGCAAAGACGATTGGGGTGATGAAATAGAGGGGCACCTGTGAAACCATTCTTCTGTGGATTTTAGAAACTACTTCAAAATGACCCAGAGGCACACACCACTTGTGTCACTTCTGAATTGCCTGAAGGGAACTCAAGGTTATTCTATACCTACCAGAGCTCTTCATGGAATGTCTGCCCAGCCCCCACCCAGGCCAGTTCCCCTTGCAGAATGTCTGGATCTAACATTCCACTGGGGTTTGCACTTAAACTTTGCCCAGCTTGGCTCACTTGGACCCTGAGCATCTGTTACAGGGAGGTCATTTTCTGGGTCCTGTACTGACTTTTCCCACTGTGGACACTGCAAGACATGGTGTCCAGTGTCCTGACCTTTAGAAGGAGGTAAACCTGGAGAGTGAGGGGTTTGTTATCTGACTTCCAGTAATCCTGTAAATCCTTGGGAGTTAGAATGGAGTTCTTCCTCTGTGTACAACTCATTGAGCAGAATTAAAGAAGAAAAGAGACTTAAACAATGCACTTGACAAGGCCCAGGAAGCCCAGGAAAGACTGGTACTACTCATGGGGAGGAGGACTCCTAAGACCCAGGTCCAGAAAAATCAGGGGAAGTACACTGGGTTAGTAGAAAGGAGAGAGGCCAAGGGTCCATTCCTTGTAGAATGGACATAGGTCACTACATGGCTTTTTAGGCAGTGGTGGTCACAGTGGTGGTCAGTTAGGGCTCTCTGGAGTTGAGATATTGATATTGAGCCTTGTGTTCATTCTTCATTCACATGAAAGCTGCCTGTAATATCATTCTGAAAGGATTGACTGAGAGTCTTAGATCATCACTGGGTAATGGATAGAAATGTTCTTAGCTATAAAACTGCCCAGAGGGGTTCTCAAAGACCACAAATGCAGTGTGATACACTCCCTCTGGATGAGGCTGCAGGGCACTCCAACTGCCACGGCCCAGGGTACCTCACCATCTTCTTGTCCAGGAAAACTTTACTTTCCATTCTGCCAGCAGGTTTCCTTGATTTCTGAAGGTCAGGATACCCAGGAAACACAACCAACATAGATTTGGGTCTCTGCGAGGTCTTCTGAATTGTTATCACTTTCACACTCTCTGTGTGTAGCCTCAGCTGATTGTTTTTACATTGACATGAACACTTTTCTTATCTTCCTGGTTTGTTGTTCCATGAAAAGGGAGTACATGTGGGGTGTTCTTCATTTTCCAGTATCAGGTTTGAAGATGATGAGTTCTTATGAAGACAGGAAGGAGTACAGCACACAGAAAGGGGCCCTACTTGAACTGTCATTTGAAGTTAGGCAGGTGTCCTGATTAATACATGCAAATATTGAAGTGTTATGGACCTTCCATTCCTTGACTGTGCTCTTCGTAATGTTCTGGTGAACGGGAATGTGCTCCTAACAACCTTGTCACGGGTAGCAGCCAGTGCAGGCCTGAATCTGTAGCAGCTAGCACAGGCCTGAATCTCCCATTATTGGGAGCACAAAGGAAACGAACGGCTCCAATTCCCAGACCCAATAAAAAAATGACCAGTGTCTGTGAAAATCCCTGAAAACCCCAATCCTCATCATCCCATCAACTTCATAAACCTCAGTGGCCTTTGCTGGCAAGCCCAAGAGAGGATCTCGGGAACTCAGTGTCTATCACATAGACCTCTTCCCTGGAAAAGGAGCTCCTTGCATCAGGGCAGGAACCAGTGAACACTAGGAACACAGGTGGCCAGAATCTGACTCCTATTAGTGTTTGCTGTGGGGAGTGCTGGGAGAAGCACCCACATGCTGGGCAGGATGTGCTCCTGGGTGAACTGCAGGATTCCTCAGCCTCTAGCTAGGCAGAGATCAGATTCAGGAATTTTTTGCTTGTTTTTGGAAGCCTAGGAAAGAAGTGGAGGGGGTATACAAGGAGTATTAGCAAAAGAAAAGCTGAGGAGGTGATGGGGCAATAATCTTTAGAGACATTCGTCTTTACAAGTGACCTTGGAGTACCTGCATCTTTCCTGGAGAAGATCCCTTTCCTGTTGGTGAGTATGCGGTGGAGCATGGTGCCACTGAGCAGAGTCACATTGATCCATTTCTAGGCAGTCACCTACAAGGTCAATGGATTTTCTGCAAAGGACGCCTAAAGGGTCTCTCAGAGGCAGGGAAAGCTGAGATGTCACAGTCAACAGATAGCTTTCAGGGAATCGTGGTATACTGGAAAGGTGTTTTCTCTGTGTATAACTATGACTAATGGAAAACAGCATAAAATTCTTTAAGGGACATTTGCAAACTACAAAATTTCCCTTCCCACAGGGCCCTGAGCTCTTAGCATTAGTCTTCAGAGTCCCATTGACTAAGGAACTAGGGGACCTCAATCCTGCTGCTATTTCCCCTCCTCCACTCTCCCCTGTGCTTTGCCTCCATAGCATCTGCATCACGGAGACCAGGCATGAATTTCAATCCTGGTGCCCACATGTCTGTGTTTAAGTGCCTGTCCTTTCTTCCAGTTGCCCCTGTTCCAACACACCACCATTCTGGAAACCACACCTGGCACCATGTGTGACTGCACCCATATCCCAGGGTAACATTCTGGTGATGTCCACTTACCCTGAACAACCATATGTACCTGAGTTGTTCACCTATGAACAACATGGGCCACAACTGAGGCCAGCAGGGCCTCCTCATATTCAGAACATTACCCACACTCAGGCACCCCTCAACTGGAGGGCCCCAGAAGCCTTCTGTGGGGGTGTGGAGCATCCTGTTCCATTCCTCATGGCACCTTCAGCCCTGAGGACCACTGTGCCTTCCTCAGAGAGTGGGAAGATTCAAAACTATGGGATCCACTGGCACTTGGGCTTTCATCCTCCAGCACCATGACCATTTGTCCAGCTGATCCCCATCATGTTCCAATGAATGAACTCCAATGGCCAGGTATATTGTATGGGGTGAGTGCACCACCCACCTTCCTGGCTGTGGTGCCACCAGATGACTCCAGTGGACCTCACAGTGTCTGTGAGAACTTCAGGCCCTGGCACTGCTTCAAGACCCTGGTCTACAGGCACCTCCCTCAGACTCCCAATGTGGAAGTAGTTTCCTGCTTCTTCATGTGAATATACTCCTCAGGCTCCTCCTTGAGCTCTGCAAGGAGGAAAAACTTGGGTCGTAAAGAGGAATCTGGGATGTAGGGGAACTGGAAGAAAGGTCCTGAGGGTGGGGGACAAGCTGAGATACCTACATTCCCAGGGAATAAAATGTGCCTTATCTCAGGGGCCCACCACAGCCCTGTGAGTGTAGGCAATCTTTGTTTCCAATGATCATGACCATCACATGGAGGATTCAAGGTCAGAGGTGGTTCCTGGGGGTAATGGGAGACAGGAATTGAAGTTGGTTGTCTCACTCCACATAATGGTGTCTACTCCAGTCATTGCACATTCCACTATAGACCTGATTGTTCGCAGCACAGGGGACATCACAACCACAAGTGGGGGTAGGGGTGCTGGCCCCAAGACAGAACTCTATGGATACCCACGCACATTGTCATTAACTCCAAAATGGGACCCTCTGGTGATGTGGCACTCATGGGGAAGCTGTCTTTGGATACTGGTTGGGGATGTTCATCTTTGCCCCAGTTTATAACTGTGCTCCCAGTCCATTCTGTGCACTGTCTTAGTCAGCCTGGGCTGCCACACATGACACTATGGGAAACGTGAACAAGAACGCAACATTCCTTTCTCACTGTTCTGTAGTCAGAATTCCCAGATAAAGTGTGCCTGACCCAAAGTCCCATAAAAGTTGTCTCTTCTCTTTGCTTGAAAAGACAGCTGGCTCTCCTTTGTCCTCACATGACTGACAAATCTTCAGTGTCTCTTCCTTCTCCAGGAAGACCAATGATGCCCGCATGAGGCCCTACCCTCAGGATCTCATCTAACCTTCAAAGCACTAAAGCCAATCTCCAAATACCATCACATTAGGGGTTAGGGCTTCAACAGGTGAATTTGGAGAATAAAAACATTCAGCACATAGTACATGATATCATTGAGGAATCCAAGCACAATCCTACTGGTCAATGCAGCCCTTGGTGTTAAGGTCTGGTATAAGTGTCCTGGAGTCCCAATGCCAATACTTTTGAGTTGAACATGATGGGGCAAATGTAACAAAGATAGTTAGGCATGTTGGCCTGGTAAGCTGAGAAAAGAGAGTGACCTTGTGGATGCTGATCCTGATGAATTCCAGCACAGTGCTTCAGTCTCTGTCCTGACAGGAGCCCACCATAACCATAGAAGAAGGCCTGCAGAAGGGTTTGCAGGAATATTAGCACACAAGCAACTTTGACCACATGGTCTTCTATGACACTTCAGAAAAGTGAGACATTTTTCAGGGCCCAGAGCCTACTGGTGGGGGATCATTGTTTGCACATCAATGTCTGGTAGAGCATGTCACCTACCTATGTGTTGGTTCCTCCATATTTAGCTCTCCAAATAATGGCTCCCTCTAGCTTGAGAGCTGGGCATTCTCTCTGCAATAATCTCAGAAACTGCAGCCTCCATACTCCTGATTCCAACTGTGCCTGAGGATCAGGATCAGGATGGGGATGAGTAACCAGCCCAACCAGAGGATCTCCTGCTTTGTTGGCTCTGCAGAAGGAAAAAAAGTTGCATTAGATTCACTCAGGCCACCTGCTTGGGAACTGGCACCTCTTCACAAGGTGGGGTTGATCATAAACCATGAAATTGACCACTACTTCAACCTGATGTTCCAGAAGATGGTGGCAGTGGGGAGTGCATGGGTAGGGCCATCAAGCACCTCAGATGCCCCAAGGACATGTCTTGGTCTTTAGTGCCTTTTCTCTAGGTAATTCCTGCCATTCTAACAAGGGAAGGGAAGAACCAGCCCTCATTGGAAGAAGCCCACTGTTCTCAGTTTAGCTTCCACTTCCACATGACCCCTCCTGTAACCTGGTCTCCCAGGTGATCCTTCCAGGGCTTATATCCCAGCCTCATTATCCCTGAATTGGTTTAGGACCCCTGGTGTTCCCTCACAAATATCACACCTCTGACCAGTTTCTGGAATTTATCTGATTGAGAGGTTTCCTGGCAGAAACAAGAGAGAGGCAGAACAAGGGTCAGCTAGGGGACCTGCCTGGGTCCCTCAGACCTGATGCCCTTCAGGTGCTAGTTGATGTACTGTTTCCTGAGAACTGCAGTTCTTCCTATGTAGTAGGTCCATCCTGGGACTAGCCTGACCCACTCCAGCATGCTCCAATTCCTGCCACCAGCTACTGAGTGGTAGCTTTGAATACTCCATAGCCTAGAATCCCATACCAGCATCTTCCTGGTATGGCTAACCTGATTCTCAGCTCAGCCTGTGCCTCTCTTACCAAAACCCCACCATGGTTCATGAGTTTAGGCTTCATAGGAGATGGAGGATCCAAGGGTGCAGCTGTCAGGAGTCTTCCAGTGCCAACCTCCTCCTGCAACTTCAAGGCTGGAACTTCCAAGGCCTCCAGTCCCTGAGGGTGTCCAAAAGCCAGGTAAGGTTCCCACATTCCCTTAGGAGCCCATGATAGTGTGCAAATGGCGACAAAGTTCAAGGCAAGTTATTGTCTCAAATAATAACTTTTCCTTCAGTATGGGGGATTTGGTCTTGCAAGCAGAACAGCCCCTAGCACCTGAGGTCCTGGCCACCCCACTTTGAACTTCCTATTGACTGGGCCAAGTACAGATCTTCTTTCTCTTCTTGTCTGTACATGAAACAACATAACATCTGCCTGGGAATTGGGTCCTGGGAAAGTAGAGTGCATTATCAGTCACTTCAAATGTCCTCCCACTTGACTCTCCTAGATGTTGTATTTGTTGCACTGTTACCTACCTTGGGTCCTTGGGTCAGGTTGTCCTCATGCATAGCATACCATATTAGGTCCACTGAACCCTGCCTACTACCAAGACTTTGGGAAGAACATGGGATCCCTCATTCACACCCCGTTCTGGCCCTCCATGTCCTAGTGTGCACCTCCAGAAAGACCAACACTAAGGCATGGCCTGTCTGCTCATTAGCAGCCAATATCAAGGTACCAGAGACCAAGATGCCTGAGACAAAGACACACAAGACCAAGGCACCTGAGAACAAGGTTGTCAAGATCAAAGGGCCTGAGATGAAGGAACCCGAGGAGATCCCACTTGAAGCTATCCAAGAGTACATGGACATCATGGATGAGCTATTAGGCCTACCAAATTTGCCATGTGGGAGCCCTCTGACTTATTCACAGGAGAGCCTGCTGCAAACTTGGGAGAAGAAGGACTAGAGCAACAGCCAACACAGGATGATTTATACCCAGATCCAAGTCTCCTGAGCTATGTGATGAGGACTTTGTCAACAAGGTGGGCTGGGCCTACAATCTTGGTGTATACAAGGTTTCAGGACCCATGGAATTGAGCTTCATAGCTTAGAATATCAACAGTGTGTGTGTGTATGTGTGTGTGTGTGTGTGTGTGTGTGTGTGTGTGTGTATAGCGAGTAGTTGGGATATAATAGCCCCATGGTGCAGATGAGCATGGGCTCATCATTGCTTCCTCTTTCTCCTAGAATTCTTCCTGACTTGGGGTCATTTCCTCCCAAAGTCATTCTCTCTTCATTATCATGCCAGGCAGAGAATAAAATTCATCTCGTCTTCCTGGAAAAATTACTTTCCTCGAAAGCATATTTAAATATATTGGCCTTAACAAAAGAGCTGGAGCAGAAGGAAGGACTCACCACTGGCCCAGTTGAAAGGGAAAGGAAAGTCTACCAGTAAACTAGGTGTAGGAGGTACACAAGAGAAGTAGGGATGCCTGATAAACAAGTGGACATACAACAGGTGTAGGGGAGAAACAAAAGGTGACAACAAGAAAGGGGCATCAGGTTTAACTAAGGAGCTAGGGACACCAAGCTTACTGGAGCTTGGGAATAGAAACCAAGTGAGTAACACAGACAGTGATACATGACAGACTAGGAGACAAAGGGACACAAGTAGACAAGAAAGGGAGTGACCACAGGTGGAGAGGGGAGCAAGAGATAGCAGGGAGATGAGGAAGGCACAGGACCTTACTCATGTAGCCCATAGGACTTTGTTTATCCCTATCTTGTCTGTGGTGGCTCCCTGAATGAGTCTCTTCCAGGAACTAGGATGTAGGAGGAGAAAAAAAGGAAGGAGACAGGAGAGTCATGGATAGGTTCATGATATCAAGCAGAAAGGAAGCCCAGGAAGGTGGCCAGCAAAGACTCAGTCTTTCTCTCTGAGAACAAGAAGAGTAACAACTCCATCTCCCACCTCCTGTTGAAATATAATTGTCCCAGTCCCAGTTGGCCATTTTATGCATGAAAAAGAGTTGGCCAGTGCCCATATTCTCCTTCAGCTTGTGAAGAAGCATCTTTGCAGGTGCCTCAAGGTCATGGTATGCTCCAACAGGACACAAGAGTTTCTGAGGCATGTGCCAACCAAGGTGTAGATAAATGTCTCACTGATCAAGGGGTTAGCATGGAGAACTGGGGCACAGAGGTGTCTTTCCAGGTCATGAAGAACCGCAGGGCTGCAGAACCAGAGTTGATGGGGTTCAAATGGCAAAGCTGTCCTGCGAGGCTCTCACGGATCTTTCTCATTGGGGGTTTTCTGCTCCAACCAGCCTCCCCAGAACCACAGATTCTCCTCTTTCAACCTAGGAAACAGAGGAATAGTGGGCCCCAGAAAAGCCACTTCTTCTGGGGCACCACATAAGACAGCCAATGGCTGCAGTGTGGATGATGACCTCCAAAACCTGGATTTCCTCCTAGCCTCCCAGTACCTTCTACTGCCCTGGAGATTGTCCCAGAACCGGGCCCCTCAAGTGGAAACCCTATTCTCTGGAGATCAAGCACTCTAGGCCCCACCAACCCAGAGAGGACACCTCAGCTCCCACCCCCTCCAGGTGCCAGGTCCAAGAAGAGCACTCTCTCTGGATGTTCATGCAACATGGAAAAGATTTCCTGCTCAGGACCTCCCCTCCAGGCCACCAGAGGGCAAGATGTGGATCTGGAGCTGGTTCAAACCCCACAGCCTCAGAAGAGGAAGTGCAAGTCATCAGGCAAACAAGAAAAGAAGAGGCCCTGAGGAAAGAGTAGTGCTGGCTGGTGGCCTCTGGGGTGGAGGCCCCTCAGGCAAGATTTCACCCTTGCTTTATTCTGCACCAGAAGGGCTAAAGGTTCTTCCTCTCACAGGACAGTTTCTGTGAGTTCTCAGGAAAGTAAAGAGAGTGGGAGGGTACAGGGTGTGCAGAAAGAGGACAGCAGGAAGTTATAGGGAGGGTACTGAAAGGGAAGAATGTTCAAGCCTGGGAGGGAAGCTGTATCTTGTTTTGACTATGGTCAGTGGGAATAAAGGCAGTTTGGTGGGAAAAAAATCTTCTCTGGCTGCTGCTTCCCGCTGTGCTTTCTTTGCAATTCCATGCAGTGAGAACTGAGAGGGGAGAACTGGGGTTTCCGTGACCCAGAACCCACAAGCATCCATCTATTGGGTCTTGTTTTCAGATTTAAACTGGTCCTCTCCCTAATCCTGGGAGAAAACAGACAATATACCAGAACCCTACTCATCACCCCATGAAAAAGGCCTCTCTTGGTTTAGGGAACTTTCTCTATGCATCCCTCCATGATCTGTGCCCCTTAAACATCTCTCTTCCCAATCATCTGAGGGCCTGCTATTAAGAGAAATCACAAAGAGGAAGCACATGTCCCTTGGTATTCACAGTTCTGAGGTCTGAGGACTCATTGGTGGCTCTTATTATTGTTAATAGCCCTGAGATTGAATGTCAGGGACCCTCAGCTCCTAGTGATAGAAACTCGTATGTTGCCTTCTTGGGATCCATAGCCAGCTGCTTCCAACAGTTCCCTGGAGATCTTCTGACAGCTGTTCCTAGCAGCTCCTGCAGTTCTCCACTGCTCTGGGGCACTCTCTGTGCTCACCACCTTCAGGCTCGCCTGCCTGTTTTGCCAGTTTTCAGCACAAACAACTTGACCTCAATGCATCCTTATGTCACATAGTATACCAAACAACTTGACTTCAATGCATCCTTATATCACATAGTATACCAAACAACTTGACCTCAATGCATCTTTATGTCACATAGTATACCAAACAACTTGACCTCAATGCATCCTTATATCATATAGTGTACCAAACAACTTGACCTCAATGCATCTTTATGTCACATAGTATACCAAACAACTTGACTTCAATGCATCCTTATATCACATAGTATACCAAACAACTTGACCTCAATGCATCTTTATGTCACATAGTATACCAAACAACTTGACCTCAATGCATCCTTATATCACATAGTATACCAATCAGTTCACATTCATGATCATATTTAATTTTCACACAAAAGAACTATATTTATCCTACTTATTAAGGAGATTGAGACTTAAAAAATACCACAAATTATACTACTATTCAATAGATAAAGGCAAGATTGAACTCAGGATGTCCTATCACAAAGGACATATGTTTAGCACCTGAAGAAAAAGAGGAAGGAAAAGAAGAAGAAAGAAAAGCACCTATGATGATTGACACAAGCAAATATTTTAAGGTACTGCACCATGGAGTACAAACAGGAAAAGGGAGGATCTTTGATCAGCCAATGTTTGGGTAAACATGCTCATCGTTTCACCCTAGAAATTTCCTTGAGCAGCCGTTGGGAAGCATGAATTTGCTGTGGAGATTGTCACTAGAGGCCCAGGGAGCATAAGCCTATGCCAAGAATGGTTGATTAAAAACCAAAGGTTATCTTCCCTGGGGATAGGTGGCTGGGGTGTGGTAGAAACTGAGAGGGCAAGAATATAGTTGCCTCTGTAAGAGTTAGCAGTTTTAAATTCCCATCTTTTTACCACCTTCACTTTCCTTTTGCAAAACCTGTGAATAAGGACATGTTGATTAATAGCTTTATTGAGATATAACTGATATGCAAAATGTTTATATTTAGCATATACATTATTATTTGTTCTGATTATTTATATATTTATATAGTAGAATGCCCTTTGACACATCATACATAATTAGAGCCTAACTTCTCATTCTTCTTGTTGTACATGATGTAGAATCACACCAGTCATGTTGTCATATATGCACATAGGGTAATAATGTCCAATTCATTTTACTATCTTTCCTACCCTTGTTCTCCTCCCCTCCTTTCCCTCACCTCTGCCTAATCCAAAGAGACTCTATTCTTTCCTAGCCCCACCCCTTATTGTGAATTAGCAACTGTGTATCAGAGAAAACATTTGGTCTTTGTTTTTTGGGGATCGGCTTATTTCACTTAGCATGATATTCTCCATCTTCATCCATTTACAGGCAAAAAAAAAAAGCCTTCATTTCATTCTTCTGAAGGCTGAGTAATATTCCATTTTGTATATATACTGCATTTTCTTTTTCCATTCATGTGTTGAAGACATCTAGATTTGTTCTATTGTTTAGCTATTGTGAGTTAATATATTTGCCATGAGATTTTCAGTTCTTGTACTTTTCCACAGTATCACACACAGTAAAGGCAGTTCATATCCATTGAACAAGACACGCCACCAACTGTACTTTCATCACTCTTGTGAACTATTTCATATTTTTTAAATATTTTAAAGTTGTTGATGGACCTTTATTTTATTTATTTGAATGTGGTGCTGAGAATAGAACCCAGTGCCTCATGCATGCCAGGCAAGTGCACTACCACTGAACCACAACCCCAGCCCCCGAACTCTTTAATTTAATACATCCCAACTCTGCTGGGCTACATCATTTTGTTATTTACTTTTTAGAGCTGAAAAGTCTAGCTGCAAGCTTAACACAAGGATGTACTGCTTGGTCCTCAACTGTCTGATGGAGACTTGAACAATGATCTGTCTGGTACCTGGGGCATGCAAGTAAAACAAATGTTATTTGCAACTTAAGTGTAACATGAAAGTCTTCATCGAGCCAGCAACCTGACCATACGTACCGATGGGCAGTTGCATCCTTAAGGGGACACAGCATGGTAGGAAAAGAAATTTCAATATTTGTCATTGATACATTATTCACTGTTTAGCAAATGAACTCCAAAAATAATAATATATGCAAATACAGGTTGGATTACTCATTCTACTTACTTTATCTACTCTCTACAACCTAAGATGTGCTCATCTGTGTGAACTGTGTATAATAACAATATACCTTTCTATATTCCTATCAGTAAGTTCGTTATGAATCAAGGATTCAAATATAAGCCCTCTTTAGTGAATGTGACTCTACTGTACCTGCCAGATCTTGGGGAAGGCCATGTGCTTTCCCAAGTATTCACATTTTACTGAAATACTGAATGCTACCATCTGTTCTTGATAAGAATCAGAATGGTAGCCTCAGGTAAGGTACTTACTGTCTGCATTACTGACCTTGCTGGGAGATTTTCCAGAATTTGTATATCTATGGCACATAAATATATGCCTGTTGTGAGAGATTAAGACAACACATAGGTTTAATCGAACACAGTGATCATCCTCTGTCCCCTACTAGCCACTGCTCTCCCATACCCCTGAGTGTACAGTTTTGTTCCTCTTTTTGTCAAATTTTTAAAATAAATATGCAAACATACACAGAGATATGCATACTTATTTAAGCAGGTCCCAAAATTCATTTATAAGACACAAATAAGATCAATCTCCACACAGCTCTGCCACTTGCTTCTATCCCCCAACAACACATCAGACATTTTTCCATGTCATTTTACACATTTATGGCATTTGAGGGTACATAATATTCCACCATTTGGGCATGTCATAATTTTAATTTAACCTTTCCTTCATTGACAGATGACACGATTCTACTTTTTCTATGTAAAAACATAGCAGTTCCTTCCACCAATCATCCCCTAAGCAGTTCCATCTGAGAGATGTAAAGATACAATAATGTGCCTTTCAAGGAAGATGGCTCCGAGATCTAAAACTGTCTGGCATTGAATGTATCATCTATTATTTTCCTTGGGGAAAAAAATCACTCTCTAGCAAAAAGCCTGACACATGCTCAAAAGCCAACAGAGGGTTGCTATTATTCAAAGAGCTTTGTTTCTGGCCAAATACTTAGAAGGACTTTTCAAAGAGAATAGGAGTCAACTATCAGAAAGGATGTGAGCAAATGGTTTTCTCTTAGGATGTAGAACCTGTGAATACACATCACTGGTGGCCTTGGTGCATGATGATAGGGAAGGGGGATGAATTTATCCCTTGGTTCACTTCAGGGTTTTAGGGACCTAACCCTTGCATGTTGATTCAACCTGTCTTCTGCCCTTTCCTACATTCCCTCTACTTTGCATGCATCAGAGGTCCAGGAGAGAGAAATCAAGGCAGAGAGGGTCCCGAAACAGCTGCTATATATAACACATGTGCCCACTGAACACAGAGACAACTAGGCACTTACCTTTTGTTCTGGAGAGAAGCAGCAACAGTCAGAAAAGAATCTGGTGCTTCCCCTTTGGGGAGTCTCTCCCATCCCCCCCACTCCCTTCTTGGGTTCAGTAGCTTTGAAGAAACTGGAGGTCTCCTAACTTCCAAGAAATAATAACAACCACAGGAATCACTGCGCTGCTTTGCATTCCAAGCCATCTGCTTGCCAACAGTGAGAGCCGGTGACACTGTCATAACAAGTAAGGCCCACGGCCTGGTTGGAGCTAATGCCAGAATGAAATCTGGCAAAGCTGTGGCTCATCACCTAAACCAGGGGAGGGCTTGGAGGGCACTCAAAGAAAGCAAAGACATGGAAGCAAGCAGTAAATGGAAAGTACAGTGAGATTTGCAAGAAGATGAGCCCTTTCCTTGCCTGATGGTGTGTCCAAAGCTCTTGAGAGGAACATTACTCTGAGCCCTATGAAGAGCTTTCTACCTAGAAAATTATGAGAATACAAGTTGAGACTCCCAAAATGCCTCCAGTAGAAAATAAACAGAAGTCTACAGAGACTTGAGTCTCTGGGATCCGTGCATTTAGGTGATGAGGATAATCACAGAGACAAACTGCTAGTTCTTCACTTTGATGATCCTGTTAGTCTGTCCTCTTCCTAATGGCACTGTACCTGGGCTACACAGAAATGCACCTGAGAAAAAAGAATCAATGTTCAGAATTCACATTTTCCCTTGACGCTTCCAGCTGTGTTGCCCCAGTTTCCAGAGACACCACAGTCCTCAGCATCCTGGAACATAGATTAGATCTTCCCAGCCACATGGGCCTCTTAATCTCAATTTTAGCTGCCCTATGAGAGAATCCCTCCTTCCCTCCCTCCCTCCCTCCCTTCCTCCTGCTCTCCCAGGGCTCTTGGTATGGTTTGGATGTGAGCTGTCTCCAGAAAAAGTCATGAGGAAAAGTGAGTATGAGAGTTGTAACTTTATCAGTGGATTAATCCATTTGATAGATTAATAATCAGAATAGACAACTGAGTGGTAATAGTAGGCAGGTGGGGATGGTTGGAGGAGGGATGTCACTGAGAAGGGGCATGTCCTAAGGGATTATCTCTTCTCCCTGGCTCTGCTTCCCTGCTGACATGAGCTGCTTTCCACCACCACACCCTTCCACCATGATGTTCTGCCTCATCTTGGACCCGGAGCAATGGAGTTGGCTGACCATGGACTGATCCTCTGAGACAGTGAGCCCAAGTTAAATTTTTTTCTCAATTATATTATTTTTAATACTTATATTTTAGTTTTATGTGGACATAATATCTTTGTTTTAATGTTTATTTTTTGGTTGGACACAATATCTTTGTTTATCTATTTTTATGTGGTGCTGAGGTTCAAACCCAGGGCCTCATGCATGGTAGGTGAGTGCTCTACCACTGATCCACAACTCCAGCCCCTCTTCTCAGTTATTCCTGTTAGGTATTTTTGGTCAGAGCAACAAAAACTGACCAACATGGTTTCCTCTAAAATTAATACATGCCACACAGTCTACATTTTAACTCAGACCATCATAACTATGTATCCACATTTCACTTAAAATCCTTCTAGAATTTTTTGTAAGACCTACTAAAAAAAGACAGTAGTACACATGGGTGTCTACATACATGAATCACTGTTCCAAAAATTGGTAATTCCAATCACCAAATGGCTTCGGAATGGTGTTAGGGATGTTTGTGATTTGCAGCTCCAAATATGAATTGCCAAAAATGTTTTCCTTCAGCTAATAGTAAGTATAATTTTTATTCCTAGAACATAAAGTCTGGAGTGATAAAATATTACAGTAAGAACAGTCCTTCAAGAGAAGTAAGGTGTGATTCAGGGATACCAGCTCCTTGGCCCAGAGCAAAATTGTTGCCAAACTTCCTCAACCTCTGCCCTCTCTGTCTGGTTTAAGATCACACACTGGACATGTTCAGATATTTCTCCTGATGTGCTGAGAAGAGAGACAGGACAAATATGAATATGGCAGACAGGTCGAGGTCAAGGCACCCTATCTAAGCTTCTGCCACCAACAAGGCTCATACACCAAGTAACCCAGAAAAAGAAAGCTGGGATATGGAAATGTTTACTATTGAGTAGGCAGTAACCCAGAGACAGGAAAAGGACACAGAATTTAGAGCAGCAGCTGACAAGGGCACTGACAATTGAGTTTTGCAAACATAAACGCTAAGTCCTTTCTATGGAAAACACAAGAGGATGGTGGGCTATTGGATCCTTTCTCTTCCTCAAGTTGCCTGCATCCTGCTCCATGAGGGGCCAGATTAGAGGGCTCCAATCCACCAAAGAGCTCAAGAACACAGAGAAACACTGAGAGCCTTCCCTGCAGCGCAGCTAATCATCGACAAAGCTGAGACCCTGCTGCCACAGCTGGTGGCCGCTGAGTCTCTGGAAAGATGGAGAAGAAGAGGAAAAAGAGAGAGCCTTGATGAGTTCAGGCTTTATCAGCTGTAACTCCTCAAAGATCCCTGGTGGGAGGACAAATGCCTGGACACAGCCCTAGTCCAGCACAAAGGTAACACCTGCCTAAATCCTGGTCCCTGCCTAACCCCTGTAAAGAGAAGACCTGTGGCTGGAAACATGGGGAAGTCAATGTGTGTCTGTCTGTCTGTCTGTCCCTCAAAATAAAGTCCTTACTTGGTAGCCCATCTTCCCTAACAACCACCTTAACAGACTTGTTTGTGGTGGCCAAAGTGATGTCACCCACGGTTTAGGAAAGCCAAACACCTTTAGAAGAAAGTGTGCTGGGTGGACACTTACCTAAACCATGGAATTAATTACAGGTCTCTGCCAAGAAGCAATGAGCAAAGGCTGGGCATCCAACTCCTCTCTCTCTGAGGCACGTCTGAGCTTCCCACACCCAGATCAACATAATGGCATGTGATTAAACTGTCTTATTCTGTTAGTCCTGTAACAGACATGGGAACAAAAAAAGTCATAATCCTACCACAAAGCTGTCATATTCTGAGGGGTATTTAAAAATTGATTTTCTAAAAAGAAGCAGGTATTGCTGCACATTTATATACCACCCCACATGTTTCTCTTAAGTGAATGCAAATTGGCCTCTACAGAATTTGTCTAATGCGTTAATGAAAAGATTTCTGTGACCAACCAAGCTACAAAATCTTACTTAAAAAATAAGGCACACTTCCCTTACTCCTCATTATTTCCCTTACTTTTTGTATAAATATAAAAGATAACAGTTTTGTTTTCTTTTTAAGGCAATCATTTGCTTTTGAAGGAAGAAAGGGTATCAATCAGTTAACCTCCAAGAGAGTCCCAAAGCCATATTAAGTCAGATAAGGGCTAGGAGCCCTGATGTCTGGACCCAGGGTATTCTAAAACAGTTGCTTTTGCATATAAATTTTAGAATAATCTTATCTGTATCTAAAATACTATTTGCCACCTTGACAAATCCATATGGAAGGTGGGTTTCCCCACAGCACTTGCCAGAAGAATCACCAATCACAGTTACATGAATATATGATGCTCTTACCCTGAATAGGGCTACCATTGCACATCTGGGTTCCAGGGAAAATGGTCAAAGACTTATATAGGGTGTCACTGAAAGCCTAAAGGAAATTCCAAATATGGCTTTCAAGTCAAACCATTCCCAACATCTCTTCCAAACTTGGAGGAAAATCTCCTTGGTGTTGTGCTCTGGATGGGAAAGAAACAAATGCTGGTTTATGGTATATGTTATCTAACTGGTATACTATGCATCATCTTTTTCTGGGTACTAATGACCAATGACTGGTTCATTTGGGGTTAGTGGGTTTTGGAGACCTGTTAACTGAATTTATTGCTTTGAATTGATGATGCATGCATATACAATTAAAAAAAAATCAACATCACAGGTAGAAAAGGACAGACAGTAAAAACTAGACCCTCTTCCCTAATCTTTCCCAATACTATTCAGCGAAACCCATATGTAAATCCAATAGAAATTTACCCTCATCTGGATCCTGTTGTACACTTTGCTCCCCACCCCCATTAACAAGATATCTCTGGGAAATAGTTATGGGTAGATATATGGGTAAACATATGTATCTGTTCATAGGGAGATGCTTTGCTAATAATAACAGCTGCACATATGCCGCTATTTAGCAGAGGATAATTTATTAAAACTGCCCTAATTAATGAGCTGTCAGGTTGCTCCCAATTTTTTTTCCAAATCCAAACACTGCTGCTATGACTAACCTTGACATGAGTCATTTTGTACAAGAATCTCTGTAAGGTAAGCACCTGGAGGGCAGAGTTGTCATATCAAAGGGTATATTGCTCAACTACAATGGACACAGCCTAGTCCCTTCACAGACACTATACCAGTTGGAAGTCCCCACTAGTGACAACTAAGATGACTCATTTCGCCATAGCCTCACCAGCTATTAATGGCACCGGCCAGATTTAAAAGGCCATTAACTCTGGCACAGAGAACAATTGGAAGTATCCGATGGCAGGTGTGGGTCAAACTTTCCTTCTGTTCACTCACTAACTCCCACTTCTATTTGCCACCTGATAGCGAAGCAATTTTGGTGGCAGGCATGGTGGGATCCTGCCAGAGAGCTGAGGTCTCGTCTCTGCCAACCCTGAAGCATATTAAATGTCTTAAGCTCCCTCAAGGTTGGTTTCCTCATTCATTAGGTGGAAATGTATGCATGCATTCTTCCAATAAAAGCCAGTCCCTTACCAGAATGAACTGCTGGAATAAGAAATCATACACTAGCCACTTACCAAAATGCACAGCACTGGCCAAAGCAAATGCTTGCAATGATTGCATTGCCACTCACAGTCCAACATGTGGTATCTAATCTTTCCAAGCCCAAATGAGAGGTGGTGGCAGTAAGAGACTTGACACATTGTCAGGCAGGCTGCCAAGAAATGCCCACATCTAAGCCTCGTCCATGTGCCTCCATGAGCAAGTATCCGAAACTGACAGACACCACACTCTAGGAACAAAAATGAACTATGCAAATTTTTATTAATATTGATAAAAAGCTAAAAAATCAATAAACATGATGCTGTGCTAGAAATGATAAGCTAGGAGCCCCAACTGACATGCAGCCCTAGAGGGACAGCACTTGCTGCTCCCTTTCACGAAAGAACTTGTTGCTCCATGGTAAGGAGCCTGAAGGATACAAGCAACCTTTGGGGTCACATCAAAGTTCATCCCCAGCCCCAAGGCTGCCCAAGTGGACTAAGAGGAGTCATCTATCAGGGAACCTTGGCTCCTGAGCTTCCCCTTGCATGGGCTGAGACTGTTACATCTGCATCCTCTTCTGAGTCTCTCTTGCCCAATCCACAACCCTTCTTCTGTATCAGACATTAACCTCTAGTAAATACACTGCACCACTAACTTAGTGCCTGCATCCCTGAATTGGTTCAATGACACAGATGGAGGAGTCAGATCCCTGAGGAGACCATAAGCACCCCTAATTTTGATCAAACATTCTCACTGCTCAGACCTCCTGAGGCCTTGCTTTCTTTTTTGTGTGTGTTTATATGTGCATGTGTGCATGCACACATTTGGGAAATGAACTCAGGACCTTAAGCATGCTAAAAGCACACACTGAACTGCATCCTCAGACCCAGACCTTCCTTTCTGGTATGCTAACCTGTCCACCACAGGACCCTGTGTGGAAACCTTCCCTGTCCACGTGCCTGCCTGTGTATGCTCGTCTCCCTGCCTGGCATTCCTCCTGCCTCCACTAATCATTTCAAATTCTCAATTTAGTAAATGCAGACATTTTTGTCCAATTCTTCACATGCCCTGATATCTCATTAATTCTGACAATGTGATAATGTGGGTAGGTGCTTGTGTGTTAAAAAAAAAAAAGAGTAAAAAGAGAGTGTCCGGGAAGATGGATCCATCTCCAGAAACCAGATGGGTCCCCAGAGGCAGGGAAACTCACACCCAGGTGCTTCTGATGACAAAGATCATGGTCATCTTCACCATCCTCTGTTGCTTCTTCTAAAACCTGGTTCCCCAACCTAATTACTTCAGAACTCCAAGATGCTTTGAATCTTACAGGCACGTTTCTCTCTCTACTAGTCACCATTGCTCATTCTTGGTTTTGAAGCTGCTTTAGGATGTTACACATGACCCAGCGTTTTGGCTACTGAATGAAGTTGTAAAAACCCCAGGATCAGAGGTCACAGTATTTGCTTTTCCCAGCAATGGGTGATAGACTTCCCACAATAACAACTACACCAGGTTTGAGAGCTCCTATCATGTGTTGAGATAGAGCCCTCCTGGCTTGGACTCACACCAGAATGATTGCTTTTATTTTATTTTTTTAAGGACCACAAATGCTCCATTCAGAATACCCAAAACCTGTATTTTGAAAAAAGTGAGAATCTAAATGTAAGCTCAACTACAGAGAACAGCCAACTGTCATGGGGTATTATAATGGTGAGCAAGTAGACCGTTCCTATAGAAAACAGTGACCAACAGGACCATGACTTTCCCATGGCTGTTCTGCCTGCAGGCAACTTCAAACTAGAGGCATTTACAAGACCATGTTCCAGCCATGCTACCGATACCACATAACTGCTTTATCTAAGCCACTGGATAAAGTCACACATTTCTAAATGTTACCAATATAGCAACACATTCTAATCACAGCCCCAAGATCATAATCACATAATTTCTACTTTGTTCATAAAGGTTATTATTAAATGCCTAGACTCAAATGGGAAGGCTTCTTGATAATTCAATTTACCATGTTTCTAAGATGTGGGTTTAGCTCTTCCACTGCTAATGCCAGACTGTAGCCCCAAGTCTTTGGCACATGTATTCCAAGGCTCCAAGTAGCGGGTTAAGACATATTTCAACAGAGCGTGAGAACAGAACTAAATATAATGGACAGAGCAAGGCGATGCTATGTTCCAGGAAGAGGAAAACAACTCCAAGGGACTTCCAATTTAGTTTGGCTACTGAGACCATGGTTTTCAAAAAGGCCACAAATTTAAGAGTACTCCTGAGACCTCCAAATAACCCTCAGGGGTAAAGGAGCTGTTAAGTGTCACTTGCAGAGGAGAATTTGGATGCTTGGTTAACTGAATAGTATGGGAACCACATATTTCCTAAAACAGGGGACTGAATTGAAAATTACAGTCACAGGTAGAATTGACTATTACAGTCCCAGGTAGAATTTGACCCACATTGTGCAGGAGAGGAATGAAGCTTATATTGGAAATCCTATCAAAGTGAAAGGAAGAGCCTCATCTTCTCCCTGTGACAATGTTTCCTCTAAGATGCTGAGTTAAAGCTGGTCCCCACAGGCACAAATAGATCTCTGAGATCCCGTCACCTTCAGGACAAACTAAAAACAGATCAATCCCCACTGTAAATGAAGACTGCAATTAGCCATGCAGATGGGAGGGTCACGGCTGATCGTGATGTTTCAGCATCTGATCCTTAAAGAATATTCCAAACATGTCTTGCCTTCCAAGCAGGTCTTATGGTTGGGTGTGCAGTGGGCAGCTTCCAGGGCATTTTTAACTGGCTATTTTACAGATCCAGGATTGACATTTATTCTAAACACAGAGCAAAGTTTTTAAAAGCAAGAAACAACAACAACAAGAAGAAGCTTTGCACAAGTTTAATTCTTTTAGGATGGGATGGACCTTAAATCACCTATGTTGCAGAGATACAAATGGCTCTGAGGAAACTTGAACATTATTGCATCTTTTTTTTAGAAGAAAGTAAAGATATAAGATTAATTCAACTTGACTCAACCCAAAACTGGTTGTGGAAATGTACCAAAATTAACAGCCTAAAAGCCAAGGCCACATTTGCAAATGAAGATTTTTTATTGCTCATTTGCCACATATTAAACACATCCCACAGAGCACATGGGATGTGCTCCATACAGATTTCTATTCCCCAGCCAGTTACACTTGTTAGACATTAAACACCAACCCAGAGACAGCAGGGTCCACCAGCTCCTTCACCCTGCTGCTGGACCCTGATCCACACCTCACTATCTAAAAAGGCTACAAAAGGGCAAGGGGGGTGGTGGTGGTGCTGGCCTGTCATCCCAGCAGCTCAAAAGGGTGAGGCAGGAGGATTATGAGTTTAAAGCCAGCCGCAACAAGATAGTGAGGCCCTAAGCAATTGAGCAAGACCCTGTCTCTAAATAAATATTAAAAGGGGCTGGGGATGTGGCTCAATGGTTAAGTGCCACTGGGTTCATTCCTCAATACCAAAAAAAGAAGCATATAGGAACAGTCTCCTTGCTCACCACTGTATTGCAGTCCTTGTTAAAGGCTTGGATCTCGACAACATCCCATTTTCCCTCTTCATCTCCTGGTTTCTCTCTATTTTTTAAAGGAATGAGTGGAAAGCTTCATTCCAATCAACCAAAATACCATAGACATATTTGGTTGGTGCTTTTATAAAACTGGATAACTGCCAACCTTTTATTTTATTTATTTATTTTTTAATCTGAACATTTTAAACCAAGACATTCACCTAAAAATCCAGACTTCTGGCCTCTCTGAAACTCATCTGGGACAACAGTGCATGTCACCATTCACTGGTGACAAGGATGTTGGAGCAGGCTTCCAGCTACCCCCGTAAGATGAGGTCCTCTCCCACTCAACCACTCGGCTCCCTGCACTGATGCTGGCTCTAGGGTGGCCTCGTCATTAACTGTCCACGGACACTTCTGACCACAGAAAGTGGAGGTGGTAAAAATTGCACTCAGAAAAGCTGCCTGGCACTCACCGGACGTCGGCCACCCTACCTGGGTGACCCATTCTGGCTCTGGTTATCAGTCTGTTCTCAGCAGATCCGCCTTCATTCTTTTCTAGCTCAACCAGTTTGTGCTCATCCACTTGGCATTGGGATCCATAGGATAGAAGTTTTAATGTCTAATTAGTAAATTGCTGAAGGGGACAATCAAAAATGAAAACAGAGACAAATGTCTCAGTAACCAGGGAGGTCAGGAAAAAGTTGGACATACAGAAGCAGGCGAGGTGTCACAGGTTTTACTCCTCCTGAGGATCACCCTTGACTTCCCAACCAATTCCAGTGAAACCCCTGCACCTCAGCTGGAATCTAATCAGTGGACCTTAATGCCTAAATAGTAAATGTATTCCTGCTCTTACTGGGGTCACTCTGACCTGTACAGGCCTGGCTCTTGCGGGAGGTGGGGATGCTAAATTTCTGGAGCCTCTTAAGGAAGAAAAATACAAAGTCTTCCAAAACTGAGCAAGTACTCAGAAACTTAGCATGCATTCTGTACCCCTGATGGGCTGTCAAGATCTCCTTTTATAATGAACCCGGTGGGCGGTTGGGCTCCTCGCCAAATGTAGTGGCCATTAGTTTAAAAACATTTTGAAATGCTCCAGCTTTGGAATCAGTCATATAATCAAAATCAATTAATGTACCATTTGGGAGTTTGTATGTACATCCATCCCTAAAACAGCACGATTTGCAAACTATCCAATTTCACCATGGCACAGGCTCATGTCTGAAATCCCACAGACTGGATATTCTCTCCCCTTCCACCTCAGATAAACTGAACTTAGGGTGATTGTCTTCACTGTAGAGACAGGGGGAATATCTATTATTTCAGGGAAGCCTTCAGGAAAGGAAAAAAGAACTTTCATGAGAGTTAGGCATTGGAAGTCCTCCAAAATTTGGGGGTGTAAAAGAGGATTCTGGCTATTACAATGAGCATCTACTTTTGGGAAAAAAAAAAACCTTTTAGTCAAACAACCAAAAGAAAATGGGTGAGTCTGGGGTTGTTTGGATAATGATACAAATAGGATTGGTTTATTACAGGATTGTGACTCTTTCTACAAATGGTGGATGCCAGGCTGAGATACCTGGAAGCCAGGATGGGAAATTCATTTTGGGCTTTCTATTAAAGAATTTTTGGCTTTTGTTTGTTTGTTTGAGATAGGGACTTGCTAAGTTGCCCAGGCTGGACTTGAACTCACCATTCTCCCACCTCAGCCTCCAGAACAGCTGAGATGATAAGCTTTGTGCCACCTTATCTGTCACTAAACTATTGAATAATTTTTATCAAGGAGGTAGCAAACTGGTTTGGAGAGACCTTGAGCTGGAGAAATCAAAGATGCAAAGACAGAAGAGAAAAGCTACCATGAAGTACACTTCTTAAAATTAGGGTGGGGGGAGAGGGTGAGGATGAGAGGAAAACACCAGAGTATATGTGCCAATTCCATTCACACCTGTCTTCTTCCCCCTTGTGTATTCAGATGACAGTGCTTGTAGACAAATAAGCAGACATGCTCAAACACCTATTGATTATATCTTCCCTGAACCAAATTTAAGATCTAGCCCTTCCTTCATTTTACACATCAAGCTACCCATCCGGATATTCAGAGGAGTTCTCTGTTGGTTTTGCAGCAATAGTCATTTATATCCACCTTTTACACAACAAACCTACCTGGCTTGCTTGAATAGAGCCTGCTCATCCCAGCCCAGCCTCTACTTCTGGCTGGTTTGTGCTGTTGGCCTAATGATGATAAAGCATCCTAATCTACTCAACATCAAAATTGTGCTCTGCACACAGCATGTTGTTTGAAAGAGCAGTGCCCATACCACTGGGTATCGAATTTCTGGAAACAGCTTTCATAAATTTTAATCCATGAGAAAGGGCTGTATACAATCATCCTATGGAAACTCTACCAGTCATTTCCCTGCCCCTCCCAACCCCTCTCTCAGCACTCCTAAGCACACTTTTTTAATATTTTTTTCCAGTACTGAGGATTGAATCAAGGGTACTCTACCACTGAGGTATATACCCAGAACTTTATATTTTTTGAGACAGGTTCTCACTAAATTTCAGAAGCTGGCCTTGAACTTGTGATCCTCCTGCCTCAGACCTAGAGCTGCTGGGATTACAGGCATGTGCCACCTTGCCCAGCTTTATACATTCTCTACAATTGACTTATGGTCTAAGTCTTCTAAATCAAAGGGGGCTGCAATTTTCAGAAATGTCTAACTTAAGAAATATGTCAAATAAACAAACCACTCTACTTCCCCCAGGACCCTGTGCATTTGAGATTTGTTTATTCTGAATCAAATTAAGGATAGAAAATGGAATGTTGGGAAAATTTAGCTATAGAGGGCTTGGATAGAAAAGAAACTTTCAGAATCATCAACAAGCAGATTTTAATCATGGTCCTATATCTAGGACTTCCACTTGCACATATTATAACCAAGAAGGAAATGCACATCTAGTAGATCTATCACTGATACATCAGGATCTTGATCGAAGCCACTAAATGGGTTAATAACGGTCTCCAAAAATCTGTACCTAGCTAAACAAGTTATTTTTTTCTCTCTAGGTCTTAATTCTTCACTACTAAAGTAGGGAGAAGACCATAGCCTGCTCACCAAAAGCTACTGCAAGGACTCAGTTGGATACAATAGGTAACAGGTATGACATAGCACCTGTCCCATGCCACACACACATAAGATGTAGTGATCATTAATGGACTGCAGTCACCCAAGCTGGACTGAGGCTTACAAAACAGATAATTGCAACCTAAGAATAAAAGGAGATAACATAGAGAGAGATCACTAACCCATGATGGGAGTCACCCCATCTCTCTCTGACTCTACTGCCCAATAAAGCTCTCTGCTGAGAAATGGGAATTAGTTGTTGGTGGTGAATAAACAAAACCACAGGAAGACAGACCAAACATGAACTATCCAATTTTCATTTCCCAGTAGATGTTTAAAGAAGAGCAACTGCATCCCATGATAAAATATATCCAAAGCACAAGACCTCTGATTAAAAAAAAAAAAAAAAAAACATCAAGGGGACGAAACTGCTGAGTGAATGGTGCATGTGGGTATGTATATGAGTTTGTGTGTGAGTATGTGAGTGAAACTACACAATCCACTTGAATTACAACAAAGTACCAAGGCATTTTAACAATTTCATAGACTTTAATAACTCTCTTACATTTTCTGATTATTGTTCAGTTAAGTAAGTAAAATACCAGCCAATCTCTTTAGTTACTAGGATTCAAGAGTCTGTTGGGTTATGAAAAGAATAAAACTTTAACCTACAAGTTCTCCTGAAGAAAATGATGAATCAAATTTTCATCCATTGACAATAATGGTCTTAGAACAGATGAATCATACTATAGGATATTGATTGAATTAATGGTTCATGCTCAATGGATGGAAACGCAGCTTGCAAGAGTAAGAAGGACATAGATATAAATGTGTAGACCTTGGGAGAAGTTCATGACTGGGTGACACACAAAATGTTTTTATTAAGGGAAATTCAAACTGTGTGCCAAAGCATCAGAGTATAATGAACCCTCATATTCCCACTGCCCAGCTATGAAAATTATCCCAATCTTTTTTTTGGTGGAAAGGATATTAGAAATCCAAATCAGAAGCACTTAACCACTGAGCCACATCCCCAAGCACTTTTAATTTTTATTTGAGACATGGTCTCACTGAGTTGCTCAGGGCCTCACCAAATTGTGGAATCTGGCTTCAAACTTGCAATCCTCTGCCTTAGACTCCAAAGTTGCTATGTCCACAAAATTATCCTAATCTTAAAGCTAATCTTGTTTGAACTAAAACAATAGTCATACCCTAAGTCCTCTCCCTGATTGTTTTAAAAGCAGTAAGAAATAGTAAAGCAATCATGACATTAAAGAGGGAAAAAGACATAGGACTATCTAGAAAGCATATTTGTTCCTAAGAAACTAGCCAAAAGTACACATGTGCAAGGGGAAAAGTCTTTGCACACAAATACTAACAATGATATCCATGGGTGACATGAATCCAGGGTCCAGTTTTGAGATGATGTGTTTTTACTCAACCTTTTCTGCAACAAACAGTACATTATTGGCATTAAATTAAAAATTAAACTCCAACTCATTCTGTCCTTGAGAATGCAAGAAACAAAACCATCACAGGGATTCATTTCCATTAAAAATACCTAGATTCACTTGCCAATCTTGCTTTTCCCTCCCCCATCCTCCAGTTATCCTGGTCAGCCATGGAAAGGTATCAAGAGAGAGAACAAATTACACACTCACACAAACATATGTGTACACCCAGTGATACAATATTTTTGTAAAGAACACTGCCCACTGTACATCATGTGCCAGTTGTTTTATTAGAAAAGAAATCATTATTCAAAAAATATTAAGAGTTGATGCAAATTTCTAGGGCACCAGCACTAAATGACAGACATCTGCAGTGGGGTAATGCTAGGCTGTTTCTTGCTTTGTTGATTCAACAATCAGCACTGAATGTCTTCTGTTCTAATTTATTTTAACTTCTGCTTAATTAGATTCATAAAAGAATAAATGTGTTGGATTTGTGGATTTAAAATGACTTTCACCCAGCTGTTTTTAAATGCACTAGGAAATTTCTGGAATATAATTGTTCTTTTAGAGGAAAAAAAAAAGAAAAAAAGCAGACTGTAACCATGACATTCACACAGAGGGGAATTATCACCTAGTGACACTGGCTGACAACTTCTAAACAGTAATTCCTCACCCAGAGTTTGAAACACATTCCAGGACTTTCCCAGTGACCTCATGAGGTGATGTAAACATTGCAAAAAAAAAAGAAAAAAAGAAAAGGTAGAGGAAAAAAAAATATTTTGGATTCATTTTTGCATCAATTCGACCTCTAAGTAGTCAATAAACATTTGCTAAACAAAAGAGAACTCAGTAGTGTATCAAGTCTCGCTTTTTTTTAAGTACTAGGGAATCCTCCCCTCCTTCCACCAATGTTTTAAATTGAATAGTTACAGAGTCTCATTATGGCTGTAAATGCATTAGGCAATAGTAAAAATCTAATAATGGGGCAGGGGAGATGGAGATCAGGACCCATATCTTTTTATTCTTTTTAATTGTTGTAATGTAGATTAAACCTGGGGACACTCTACCAGTGAGCTACATCCCCAGACAGTTTTTGTTATCATTTTATTTTGAGACAGGGTGTCTCAGTAAGTTGTCCAGGCTGGTCTTCAACTTGCCTTCCTCCTGTCTTAGCCTCCCCAGTAGGTAATATGATGAAGTTGTGTGTGTCACTGTACCCAGCCAGGATCAAGTTCTTTCAACAGAAGCCAACATTAGTGTCTTTTTTCTCATGCACAGCCATGTGGGTTTTTTTCCAACCAAATTTTTTTGGTGGGGTAGAGGGGGTACTGGTATTAAACCTAGTACCTTTTGCATACTAAGTGAATGCTCTACCACTGAACACCCCTATGCCTCTATCATGCTTGTTTTTTTGTTTGTTTTTTTTATAGCAATTCTTTATTATTATTATTATTATTTTATTTATTTATTTTTATGTGGTGCTAAGGATTGAACCCAGTGCCTCACATGCTAGGCAAGGATTCTGCCACTGAGCTACACAGCCCCAGCCTCCTCTGCCATGTTTTTACATAAGGAATTTATGTTGTTCTTACTCCAGTCTTCCCCATCATTCAAGTGTTGCTCGTACATTCATCTCTATTGAAAAAAGAAAAACATGTAGGGATCTATGATTTTGATGGCCAATGGCAAACCAGGACTCAATGACAGCCCTGAATTTCACTGTCTTCAATATATCATCCTTCTTTCACACACTGACAGATATCTCAAGAGCTCAACTCTCTAAGTATAAGGCACTTTATCCCTTGGGACATTGAAGCACTTTTGTCATTTACCAAAGCCTCTAGCCTAAAGTTTTAGAAAACACCTTTGTCCAGGCTGTCAATCCAACAGGAATTTATATGATTTTCAGAAAGCACAGATAACTTGGTTAACACACAGGAAAACTTCTGCTTCACATGGAGGAACATCTTCAAACCTTTCAGACTCCAAATACATGGCACTATTCCAAAGAGTTTTCTCTGCAAAACGGTCACACTATGTCAGGATTAAGATATAGTGAAAAATTTTATTACAGATGCTTTTATTTCCTTTCTTTTCTCCCCATTGGTCTCTCCTGGACCCCTTCACAGCCTGGAGACAGACACACAATCATGTTCTTAAGTTGAATCACAGTTTTGGCTGCCAGAAACTTAAGCACTGCCTGCATGCTCCAATTTTTTTTGCAAAATTTCTGCTTCACACCACCCCCATGTCAGGGAAGACCTGCTGAGGGCTGAGATGACAATAAAGAGCTCCTTTCTGGATTTCAACTTATTATTTCTCAAAGAACTGAGTCATTATTTTTAAGTGACAACACAAACCCAACCAGGACAAATCCTCTCGTGTTGTGGAAACTTGCACCAAATCTAACACCTATCACCAGGACTCAGGACAAAGCAATGGTGCACAGAGAGATTTTATACCCTCAGCTTCCCATAATGAGTTCCCCTCTGGAAGGTTTGTATTTGGTGTCAAGGAGGTTAATGAGTTAGTGGGACCCTTCTAGGTCTGGCTTTGGAGTCTGACCATATGGGAAGCCGAAATAAGCAAGTGTAAGATGTGGCATTGATCAATATGGGGGCAGATAATACCATTTTGAAAACAGATTACATGTACACAATGCACTATAACATAATTTAAACAAATATAACAAAATGGATTCCTACCAGGCAAGGTGCTCTTAAAAATAACTCAGATGTGTTTGGAAGCCACAGTGACATTTTGAGACCCCTGGGAGCTAGTTAATTCTTCAACAGCCTTAGATGAGATCTTGCTGGCCAGGAAGAATTAGAAAATTATTAAAAACAAACAAACAAACAAACAAAACACCTTATGGCAGGATAAGCCAAACTCCCCATCCTGGGTCTTCCAAGTTTTTGTACCTTAGCCACTGAGGGCAGACAGGGTACCAATGCAATTCAATCAGTTCAAATATTATGTGGGGAAACTAACACTTAGAATGTACCGATCAGCAAGACCCAGTGCTGGGCTTGTAATACCTTTGCAAGGAACTATGCATGAGGCCAGTATTTATCTCCATCAAAGGAACAAAGAGACGAATAGCCAAGGGCTTCAAGTTATCCAAGGTCAAGGCGCTCCTGGAGCAAGTGCATCTGAGAAATCTAAGTTCTAAATCTCAAGTTCTAAACCACAAACATCGTCCATCCACACTTCACGGGAAATGATGCACTGAAAAGACCCTTCCTGTCTGGATCCACAGAAGCTCAGGTCATGCCCAAACAAAAGCTGGAGAGCAGGGTGACTGAACCTAGGAGCAGCCCCAACTTCTTCACTCCAGAGGGCCTAGAAGCAAATGTCAATAATAAAAATGCCATGCACAGTATTATTAGTTTTAACAAGGGACAAAACTGTAATTATAAAGAATTTCCATTTCATTAAAGTTCAGCATAATACATGAGCCTTAAAAAAATACTAGGCCACCACTGGTTTAGTACACTCTAAATAAGTAGGTCTGCAGACATGGTGTGAGCTCAGGGCTTAGTATTGCACCTGTCAGTCATTTCAGATAAAGAGACACTTGTGTGGTGGAGTGAATACTCCTAATAAGGGACAGTCTAGTGTAACACACTTTCAGCCTAAGATAACACCACTTCTCAAAAATATTTGAGAGTGGCATTTGTGGTGACTCTCCTCCAAGATCTCATTAAACATCAGGAAGTGTCTACAATGTTCAGCAGAGGCAGCAGAGGATAATGTGGGCAAAGCGACTATTTTTTTTAAATCGATAAAGACATGAAACCAATTAAAGCCACACCCATTTCCTCTAATACTTTTTGAAGTATTTGCATAATTTCAGATTTGAAAAAAGAAACTCATTTTTGGTCTCCCCCTTCCTAACCTTGACCTGCTGTGATCTAAGGAGAAAACCCACACAGTGCTTGCTTTCTTTTCTTTTTTTCTTCCTTCCTTCCTTTCCTCCCTGTGTTGGTACTAGAGCCTGAACCCAGAGGTACTTAACCACTGGGCCACATCCCCATCCCCCTTTTATTATTTTTTTATTTTGATACAGGGTCTCACTAAGTTGCTCAGGGCCTCACTAAGTTGCTGAAGCTGGCCTTGAACTTGAGATCCTCCTGCCTCAGCTTCCCAAGATGCTGGGATTACAGGCATGTGCCATCAGACTTGCTTGCTGGGTGCTTTCTATAATATGTTTTCTATCAAATAAATCACTTACTTTTCCCAACCTGTTGCAGAAAAGCAGCAGGAAGAATGGAAACTTTTAGAGTATTTTGTTAAAATTTTGCAAGGATGGCAAGGACCGTCCACCCTCACTTCATTTCTGTAAGACCTTAATTGCATACTCTCTGACAAGTGTCTATCAACCTGTCTTGCCTCATTCACTCCCATGTTTCATGTATTCAACTTTATCTGTTCCTTTCCCCTTTTTTTCTGGTAGAATTGTTGGGAATGCCCAGAGGAAGAGGGTTGTACTATAAATGTTTTAACATCTATTCTACCATGGTGCATGCAATGAAATACTTAAGAATCTCAATGTATAAGATGAATTTTAACTAAATTGCATTTTAAAATTTATGGAATTTGGGAGATTTTTAATTTTTTAAAATTTTCTCCAGACCATACATATGGATGAGAATATTCTTGTAGAGGTATGCAAACGTTTTTCGTGAAAAGAGCCATATAGTAGTAAACAGTTCAGGCTGATCATGTTCTGTGGCTCTGTTGCAAACACTCTGCAGCAAAAGAACAGCACAGACGGGAAGGAGTGGCCATGTTGCAATAAAACTTTATTTACAAAACTAGAGAACAAGACAGCTGTTTGCCTGTGGGCCACAGTTTGCCAACCTCTGATGTTGGGGATCCAGTCTTATAATCAACTGAACAAAATATGACTAGTAGCCAAACTAATATCTATGAGCTAGGTGATCCTGGGCTAGTCACCTAGCTTCTTCACTTCAGTTTCCTTATCTAGTAAATAAACAGGGAGAAGAAAGCTTAACAGAACCTTCCCATAGGCTTATTCTGAGAAGCCAGGAAACTGAAAGTTCAAGGAAAGGAATAGTAGGAGTTACATTATGCTGTGTATGAGTTTGTTACCTACAGTTTTGGGGGAGTGGGGTACTAGGGATTGAATTCAGGGGCACTTGGCCACTGAGCCACGTCTTCTTAAAAGCCCCAGCCCTATTTTGTATTTCATTTAGAGACAGGGTCTCACTGAGTTGCTTAGGGCCTTACTGTTGCTGAGGCTGGCTTTGAACTTGCATCCTCCTGCCTCAGCCTCCAAAGCCAATGGTTATGGGATTACAGGTAGGTGCCACCACACCCAGCTACACAAGTAGTTTTAAATATATTTTTAATTATTGATAGACCTTTATTTTATTTATTTACCTGTTTGTTCATTTATATGTGGTGCTGAGAATCAGACCCAGTACCTCACACATGCTAGGCAAGTGCTCTACCCCTGACTATAATTCCAGCTCTACATGCAGTATTTTTAATATAACTAATATCATTACTCAAGAACCAATAACAAATGTGTATGTTTCTTTCTGTTGGGATTATGTCAAAGATGCAGTTTTTCTAGAAAAACTTACAAAGAAATTTTCTTTCCATTCCTGTGACAATCCATGGGTATACATCTTCAAAGCAGAAAACTTCTAAGAAGTTTATAAAGTTAGGTTTGGGGAGGTAGCTCAGTGGCAGAGCACTTGCATTAGATTGCAAGAGGCTTGGGTTCCATTCTGATCACTCCCAAACAGGAAAAAATTATATAAGCTAAAATATCAAATCAAATTCATAAGTCACGCACCCAAAATTTAAATGACTGAGGACACATTGAAGTTTTGGGCTTATTTCTAGAGTATTTGTGGTTGTCTTGGGATCTCAGTTCTTTTGTTGTGATCTGGGATCGTAGCACACCATTTCCACTATTGTTTTCAAAGTCATCCTAAAGCATTTAATGCTGCTTTCCAGCAAAAGGAATGAACAGATTTCTGGGCTGAACTTTTAAAAGCACCTTTTCAATCAGCAACTCAATGAATTGGGAGTGGGGAAAGCAATGCCATTATATAATTTATTCATTATATGTAAAAGAAATTATTAAATTCACATCACCCATGCATTCCAAGTACTATTCTATACCATGTTTTCATTACGAGAAAACCTGACAGCAGGTTTTCATAAGCATGTTTTCGTTAGTGGTAAGGGCCAAATTTATCTGGAGGAATCTTTGGGTGACAAAGTAGAGTGGGGTGCAATTGGCATCTGCCAAGGAAGTCAGTGATACTCCTAACACCCTCAATACACAGGACGGTGCCCCACCACAGACATCATCTAGACCAAAATGTCAACAGAGTTAAAACTGAGAAAATTCTGCCTTAGACTTGGAGAAAAGCAACGAGAATAAAACCACCTATCAGCTCTTTTTTTTTAATCATCTCATTTCACCTTCATAACAACCATACAACACAGTTTTGTTTTCTTTGTCTATCAGCAGAGACCAGGAAAGATGGAACAGAGAGGGTGAGCTGCCTGCTCCACGCTGCATAGCCCCAGACTAACATCAGGAACTGAACACAAACTTGGCAGGTTTGCTGCACACACAGCCCAAAGTGGAAAATATTCAACAAATCAATTCCGGTAGGTTCAACTTAAGGGAAATAAGATATCCCAAGTCTCTGGGCTGCTATCAAATGAGTCCCCATTGCTGTCAAGCCCAGAAGTAATTCAGAAAGATAGCAGAAGAGAGATCCCATCACCTTAACACCGGGAAGGAGCAGCAGCAGCACCCTTGATCTTGACCAGCCGGCACAGGAAGAACAGGCCCTTATCAAGCACCTGGGAGCTGATTACACACTGCAGCTCTTTCTCCTTTATAGGATTTTCTCATCAAACTCAACAGACACCAGCATTCAGGAAAGGTTAACATCATTTTTATTTACCCAAGTAAGATGCACAGCCACCTATTGATGGCTCCCAGTATAATTAGCCATCTTATTTGGGGGGAAGGGGGGAGACTCATTTCCAGCATCCTACTGCTCAAATTCACATATAAAATTCCAACTGAGAGCTTCCATCTGCATAGTTCCCTTTTAGAAAAATTAAATCTTTAATTAATTAATATATTTATATATGGGGGAAACCAGGGATTGAACTCAGGGTCACTAGACCACTGAGTCCCATCCCCAGTGCTATTCTGCATTTTATTTAGAGACAGGATCTAACTGAGTTGCTTAAGGCAGCAGTTTTGCTGAGGCTGGCTTTAAACTCATGGTCCTCCTGCCTTGGCCTCTGGAGATGCTGGGATCATGGTATGTGCCACCATGCCCGACATATGTATTGAATTTTAAAACCTTGATATCTTTTGCTTTGAACTTTTTCAGTCCTAACTTGGTCCTGACTTGGCAAGGAAACTCTGAGCCTCCATAAAATGAAGGCACATCTCTATAAAAGAACTATTAAGCCAGGAAGAGTGGGGCACACGTGTAATCCTAGCTACTTGAAGACTGAGACAGGACTCTGATCATACGTTCAAGGCCAGTCTCAGCTATTTACAAGTAACTTAGTGGTATAGCACCCTGGGCTCAATCCCCAGTCCTTGCTCCCCCAACAAATAACTGTTGACTCTCAGATGTCTACCTATGTGACTCTGCAACACATGCAAAAATCACATTAAGCAGGAAGAGACAGACAGCAAATGGACAGACAGGACAGTATCACAAAAGGCCCCATGATGTATTTCTGGGATCCCCATTTCTTACTTTATCCAGGTCTCCCATCCTCGATGGCAGACAGGTAGAAGGTACTGTGGTCAGGGTTGTCTCCTGCAGATAGCACAAGATGACCTTCCCTCAGAATTTCACCCAGGAGCACAAACCAGAAGGAAACTGACATTAAACATGAATCCCATAATAAATCTCTATTTACAGGGTGACAGGGAGAGGCACTAAGATTTATAAGCAAACTACACTTTTCAATGTTAGCAAAAAACAGAAAAAGAAAAAAGAAAGAAAGAAAGTGAAACACTGGCTCAAGAGGTTGAGGCAGGAGAATCACAAGTTCAAAGACATTCTCAGCAACTGAGCAAGGCCCTAAGCAACTGAGTGAGACCCTGTGTCTAAATAAAATATAAAAAAGGCTAGGGATGGGGCTCAGTGGTTGAGTGTCCTAAGTTCAATTCCTGGTACAAAAAAAAAAGTTAAAAATGGGTGACATCCCATGCATTAGATAAGGCTCACAATTACTATGTTCAGCACAAAGGTCAAAGTGAGTTGTTTTTACTGAAAATGTACACGAGGTCACTTTACTGGAACAACCACAGTGAAGGAAATAAAAGACCATGACAAACTTGGGGACAGAAGACTGTAGTCTGTATAAGGAGTGGGCTCCATCCAATCAAGAGCTCTGTTCTCAGCCACCGCATTGGTTCTGGGGATGTGGCTTCCTGCTGGAGAGCTGTCATGTTATCCCCTTGGAAGGGAGAGGTCTGTGACATCAGCTTCAGTGCAAGGAGTATGTACAGTGGGAACCTGGCGATAATCCACTTAACAGGATTCAGCCGTGAAGGCAAAGGCAACCGTTCCTTTTCAGAATTCATCACTGTCAACTTAAAGACCTGAATGACTCAGACCACTTCGGCCCCAACAGAAAGTGCAACATGATCCACGATCCACGGTCATTCTCCGACCATCCCAACCAGAGTGAATTCCAAGCATCTGGGGAAATGCAAGCCCGATGACTACAGGCTACACGTGGCAGCAGGTGCTCTAAACACACTCTTTCCGGGCCTTACAATGACCACCAGAGGTAGAGGCAAGGTATCCCCATTATACAGAATAGGCGACCCAGGATCAGAAGGAAGCCATCTGCTCAAGATCATGAAAGGACGTCCATTCATTCTTTCAACAAAGATCTACTGAGAACATTCCATATTCTGTGACACTAGGTACTCAGGAGTGAACCAGACACCCACTGCCCTGCACAGAGACATGAATCATTCTGAGGGCCAAGCCAGATTTCTCAACAAAACTAGACTGGGGTCCCAATACATATATTCCATAATTTTATAAACATATGCAGAGAAATTAAAATTCTATATATCTAACCAAGGTGCAAAGGTCTTCCTTGTCATAACAATAAGAACGAGGCATTTTTAAAAAACAGGTAGAAGTCATTTTCTTTCTAATAAATTGTGCATGCTACTTGATAAAGATTTTAAGTTTGAAACATTAAATGGAGTCTTCAGTATTCAGAAATAGAATGCTGGGTTTTAATAATCCTCTTATCTGTTGCTTTTCTGATGTTCTTATTCTCCAAACCTAGTTCTCGTGAGGAATGTGCTACTCCCTTTTAGTAGGTGAATAGTTTTTATGATTCAAATATTCAGAAGTTTGAGGCAGCTGTGAGGTGGAAGGTCACAGAGGGTGAGATGCTATTTTTTTTAGGGATACTGTATTTAGAATAAATTGATTTCTTCATTCCCTTCAAGAAAAAAGGATGAGAACTAGTATTTTTTGAGCATTCATGTTTTGAGCCACCATTCTGGAAACTTTATGTATGTTATCACATAGAATTCTTTATGGCACAGATATAAAAGAAAATAGACTGAAATCATAAGATACTGTGTCTCCCCCCCCCTTCATTTCTGTGGGGAAGAAACCTCATTGGTCAGGGAACTACCTGGTACATTTGACATTTTGTGCAGACAGTTCTTTGTTGTGAGGCTGGTCTGTGCATTATAGCCCCTCCTTGAGAATCACAGATCTACATATTAAAGGGTTGAGACTTGGAGAGGATGAGGAACAAGACAAGAGAGGAGATGAATCTGGGTGTTTTCTCTCTGAGAAAGAGAGAAAGATAAACTTTTGAGGAGCGATTGCTATGTTTTAAATAGAGAATGAGATAAACCTCAAGAAGACTTTTAAGAAGTTATCAGTTAAAAGTGAATTTTCTTCTTTATTTTGTGGGACACCAGGGATTGAACCCAGGGATATTTAGGCACTGAAGGACATCCCCAGCCCTTTTTTTAATATTTTATTTTGAGACAGGGTCTCACTAAGTTGCTTAGGGTCTTGCTAAATTGCTGAGGCTGGCTTTAAACTAGCAATACTCCTGCCTCAGCCTCCCCAGCTGATGGTATGAATTTTACCTTTTAGAATATTCTTAAACAAGATTTGAGTGGCTCTGAATTGTGCTTTTTAAATCTGATTGTTGTTTCTCTGAATGTGACTCTGGTGTTAAAACTGGACCATGCAGTAGGGGTGTGTGTGGGTTTTATGTGGGTTAGACTTTTGAATTGCCATTATGTCTTGTGTTTATAGTTGAAACACTGAACTCTGAGGAAGGTCAAATTAGACATTGTACCATTCTTGTTTCCTTTACTTTACAAAAGGCCCAGATTTAGTGTTTTTTTTAATTGTTATTTTTAGACACAATGACAGTGGAATGTATTTTGACATATTCTACACATGGAGTAAAACTTATTCTTATTAGGACCCCATTCTTGTGGCTGGACATGATGTGGAGTTTCACTGGTCATGTGTTCATATATGAACATAGGAAAGTTCTGTCCCATTCGTTCCACCGACTTTCCCATTCCCATCTCCAGATCCTTCCCTTTGTTCTTCTTTGTCTAATCCAATGAACTTCTATCCCACCCCCCCACCTTATTATGGGTTAGCATCTACATACCAGAGAGAACATTAGGTCTTTGTTTTTTTTTTGGGGGGGGGATTGGCTTATTTCACTCACCATGATATTCTCCATTTCCATCCATTTACTGGCAAATGCCATAATTAGGTTTAGTTTTCTTGTGCTTGCAAAAAGGTTAGTAGCATGAGAAGGCATTTCTTTTTATTTTAATGATGTCATTTTATGGTGTCAGATCTTGGAGTCAGAGGTAACTTAACATCTACTATGTGTTTCAGAAAGGTGCGTCTGCAAGTTTCTTACTGCTAATGTAACAAATTATCACAACTTTCATGGTTTATTACTATACAGACTTATTACATCACAGTTCTGGTAGTCTAAGTCAGTCTTAGTGAGGCAACATCATGATGTCAGCAAAGCCGCATCCCTTTTAAAGGCTCTAAGAAGATGTTGCTTCCTCCTCTTTCTTATTTTTAGTGGCTACCCACATTTCTTGGCTAATGACCCAATATCACTTCAGCCCATCTCTTCTTGTCTCCCTGATCTGCTGTTTCCCACTTATTAAGGACACTGGTGATTACATTGTGCTCACCAACATATTCTGAGACCATCTTTCATCTCAACTACAAAGTGCTTTTTTTGAAATGTGAGGTATCACAGTCACAGGTTCCAGGGATTAAGATGTGGACATCTTTGAAGGGCCATTATTCTGATTCCAACAGCAAAGATGTGAGGACATGGAGTGTTTGTGGTCTCATTCTAAAAATATGCTTGAATAATTCCATGTTGACTTGAATTTTTAAACTATGTGAAATTCTTAGGCTTAAATGACACTTAATTTTCACAGAAGTGATAAGGATGAGTCAAATTTTAATAATATTGATGAAGATACTATTAGGGTTTTAAAAATAGCTCAGATTCCTCTTCAACCTTGTTCTTAGTAACTAATTACCAGGTGCATCAGAAGAACTGAGCAATGCCTACAGCAAAGTCAGCAATCTCTCTGAAACATAGGGCACATCTAATGGTTAAATTTATGAACTAAATTTCTTTTTAAACAATTTCAAAAGTATACCACACCAAGCACAGTGCTTGGAAACAGAGTAATGATCCATGAATGCTGATTAAATGATTTAAAGAGTATATGATCACATCAGGTTTTATTAATGTTGAAATGTGTTGGTGGGAGATGGGCCTGAAAGTTAAATCATTTGGTTTTTATTTATTTACTCCTTAAAAATATATGTGTGTGTGTGTGTGTGTGTGTGTGTGTGTGTGTGTGTTCTCTTAAGTATGTGTTGTGCTCCATGGGACAAAAATCCTGTTTGCTACAAATCTGCCCTTTTAGACCTAAGGTAGTATAGGAGTTAAGACCAAGGACCAGGCAGTCAAACAGCATGCTCAAACTTCATCTCTGCAATTTTTTGAGAAGCTCTAGGGCCAACCCTGACCCAATACTCAGTGTCCCCACCTGAGGGGGATGACAGTAGTATCTGCTGAATTGAGTCACAAGGCTGTGCTGAGAGTTAACTGGTTTTGAAAGAGCCTACCTAGACAAGAGAATATGTGTGTCCCATCAACTTTTGGGGAGGGAAAGAGATGAGCATAAATAGATAAGTAAAGGAATGAATATTAAAAACTAGGAAATGCATGGCTATGCTGATTCTTAATCTCCAACCAAGGGTGGTGAATGACTGTAGTGTGAAGACAATAGTCTAACATTGTCTGACCTCCTACTATATGCAGTGTTTTTCAGTGACAGACGAGAGATAGATGTAAAAATATAGATGCTGTTACTCTGCACCCTCCCGAATTATTGCTCACCTTCCATGAATTTCATAGGCATCATTTCTAAGAATGGAAACATGCAATGTCAGAATTTCATAGGAGGTAAAAGAGAGGTGGCCCAGATAGGCAGGGGGCTTGCATCATGATAACAGAGTGTGAGGTCAGCCTGTAAGTGACCCAGATGTCCTGTTTTCTGCTCACTCTTCCTGTCTGTATCACACTCACACTGTACAAAGAACATGTGTGTTCTGTAGAAAGTATCTATAAATAAAACAAAAGTTGTAAAGCTAAGAGCTGCAAAATGGGCACCAATGGGCACAGACTGGTGGCTCTGGGAGTTTGGGAGTTCTCAGTGGGGAAACTGGTATCCTCCTGAAAATAGTGAAGTCTGATCTGGTCTTGCAAACAGACATCTGAGACTCCCAAGAAAAGGGGATTTCTGGTGAGCAAATACCTGGAGGGAAACACAGTGGAGACTGAGGTAAGGAGGATAAAAAGCTGAGTTATTGTTTCCCCTGTAGTTGATTGGCAGTGAGGGTAGGGTGGGAATTCTGAAGCTGTTGCTGGGTTGTAGAGAGCTGATCAATTGGCAGTGTGTGCTTTGGACTGGCAGTCAGATAAATGATCATGTGTTTGGTTAATAGCATTTGAATTGACTATGATTGTGTCCATCTAAGTCCAATAGGAGTAATGGGCAGAATATGGTTGGAAAATATTAGAACTGGCCTTAGCGATTTTTTAAACTTGTTCAACAGAAAGTCTTGAGAGGTGTGGATTGAGGTGCTGAAAATCAAAACCTGTGATGAAAATAGGTCAGCTGCTACCAAAAATCGTTGGGTGACTTTTGAATAAGTTAAACATAGAATTACCCTGTGACCAGAATTCCATTCCTAGGTATATTCTCAAAAGAACAGAAGAAGAGTCTCCCAACAAAAATTTGTACATGAATGTTCAGAGCAGTGTTATTCATAATAGCAAAAAAGGTGGAAACAACCCAAATGCCCGTCAACAGTCGAAGGGATAAACATGTGGTATGTCCATGAAGTGGAATATTATGCATCCATAAAATAAATGAAATACTGATATGTGCTCCAGTATGGGTGAACTTTGAAAGCATGCTTAGTAAAAGACAGTCAGAAAGCTCACATATTGCATAATTCCATTTATAGGAAATGCTCATAATAGACAAATCCAGAAAGCCGGACTAATGGTTGTCAGAAAGGAGGAAAGAGAGAGTGACGAGGGAATTTATTATTCTCATAGAGAATCTTCTTTTGCGTTAGTGAAATGTTTTGGACCCAGATAAAGGTGTTTGCACAACATGTAAATATACTAAGTGCCACTGAATTGTATCCTTCAAAATTGCTAAAATGACAAAATTTTATGTTCTACATATTTTATTAGTTTTAAGTACATGCATGATCTCTGGACCTTTCTTCTGAAATTTAAGCAAACCAGATGTAGGTGGAGTGTGAGAAGTTTTGCATTAGCATCAGCCAGGATATGGGTGCTTAAAATAGAAAGAAAAGAAAAGAAAAAAAAAGAAAACCACAGAAGAAAATTAGAAGTTAAAAATTTCAATAATAGTGCTCTTAGATCCTTGCAGTACATTGTTTTTTTAATATTAATTTTTGAAATATTTTTATTTTTTAAAATATATTATTCCTCTTAAATGAAAGTGAAAATTTTAACTTTAACCTTTTACTTTTAAAACCATCTAAAGCAGATAGGAGTTTAGCAAAATATTTCTATCCATCTATCTAATCTATTTATCAAACAATGAATTATCTATGTGGTCAACTCTCTATCAGTACATATATACCTAGAAAATTTTCTGTAATTTTCTAATATAAATAATAGTAATTTCTGGATGGAAGAATTCTGGTGATAAAAATAAGTTTTCCTTTTAATACTTGTATTGTCTGAATTTCTTGTAATGAACACATATCATTCTTATAAACAGCTTTTTGTGATTTTTCTAACCAAATAGTCTAATAAGCAATGATGATGATAATAATAATAATAATAATAATAATAATAATAATAATAATAGTAAGTGGCACAGAGGGATAAATATGCTGAGATGTAATGACAATTAGTTCTGGGGGAAATATAGTTTTTTTTTTTTATTTTCTTGGGTTATTTTTTCAATTCCCAAGGTAATATTTTAAAAATCCATAAAACTTAGAGAACCATTCAGAAGTTTGGCCAATGTCACAAAACTGTTCAGAGTGGAACTGTCCAGGGCTAGGATTCAGATTTGCTTGAAATCAAAGCTTGATTCTCAGCCTTGAGTTAATCTTCATATGTAGTATGGCTTTGTTTTTCAAAAATTCAGTCTCAATGCAATTTTCCCCTGAATTCTAACTACTGACTGAGTCCTATATCTGTCCTTAAAAATGCCAAGCCTGCAGAGGAGGGTATTGTCTGTGCTTCCAGTTCTAGGAAATTATCCACCTACCACCAAAATGCCCAGGGATGGAGCATCTTCTGTGTACAGAGCACAAACAGGATGCATTGCTCAGCAACTCAGAGTCCAGAGTCATTGTGAATTAAGATACCCAGAAGCCCACTGCAGAAGGGGCTCTGTGGTGTTTGATTACTCATTTACTCACTGCTTATTGAGTTCCTGGGAGCTATAAATGTGGATCCCTGATTGTTAGTAATGTTCTCCTTAAGACATTTTTTTTCCCAAGCAGAAACCAATTTATGCTAAAAGAGAAACTTTATCATAGGAATGCTGGATGATGCCAAGCAGGGTGGTGTACTCCTGTAATCCCAGCAATTTGGGAGGCTGAGGCAGAAAGATCGGAAATTCTAGATCAGCCTGCGCCACCTACTGAGATCCTGTCTCAAAATAAAAATAAAAAAGTGTTGGAGATGTAGATCAGTGGTAAAGCACCTCTGAGTTCAATCCCCAGGTCTACAAAACAAAAAGCAAACAACAAAAACCTAGATGGATTTTTAGGATTGAAAGACCGATCTATATCTGAAACTCAGACACAAAATGGCATCAGGGATGGTGTGAACGTCTAGTGCGTTCGGGTCCCTGGGTAAGGGTCGCGAAATCACCGGGACACAGGGGATGCAGAGCCAAGGCAGCAATTGCAACTGCATGCTGAGGTTTATTTGCATGTTTCTTTTATAATCTTTTCTAACAAAGCAAGCAATTCTTCAGTAACACTTCGTCCACATAGCCCAAATATCATGCCTCAGCGGGTACACAGAGCTAAATTCAAGTTGTTCCTGTTCCTTTTGATAAGTACCCTCCCAAAGTTCTTTGTAGACATTATCTAATCCCCGAATGTACTGTTCCCAGGTCCAGTATGCAGGAAGCTTCTTCCTCTAGGCCAAACCATGCAGAAGCTTGTGTCTTGTGATAAGGGGAAAAGGACCTTTCCTTCTCCTAGCGAGGCATGCCTTCAGCTGACCTAAATCACAGCCACAGCTTCTTGCAAAGTGTCAGGCTGAGGGAGCTAAACTCTGCACACTTAAACCCCAACAGGATGGGACTTAGAAATTCAAAACAAATGGTCTAAAGTCACATGGTTGGAATTTAAACCTTTGATTTGACATTAGCTCTCTGGCCTTAGGTAATTTACTTAACCACTCCATCTGCTTATTTGTAAAGGGGACATAACAGTAGTGTCCTCACTGGTAATTCTGAGACCTAAGCAGGTTACATATGAAAAAAGGGCTTATCAGAGTGACTGATAGCTCTTTGAATTCTTCTTATTATAATATACCACTGAATACTTGATTTCTTAACTTCCTAGCCTACCTGCTCAGTCCTATAGATTTTGTATGTATCAGTTCAGCTTCAGTAGGCATAGTAATTTGACAACCTCTTGGTTTCAAATCCAAATTTCTAGAAAAGATATTGGTTGGCTTAATGGAATAGGAGTTCTTTCCTGGTGCAATAAAGAGAAGCCAGTAAGTATAGACTAGTTGTAAATAATCATGGCTGTTGGGAATCCAGTGTTACCACGTGCATGAAAGAAAGGAGGACTGAGCCAGGGGGTAGGCACTACCTGGACCAATGGAGAAGTGTATAGTACAAGGAGGAAATCTCTAGATGTGCTTATTTTTTGCTGGCATTAAGAAGGAAAAGTGGGAAATAATTCTTTGCTTTAACTTGGATGTGCAAAGACTATTTCTGTGAATTCCTATCTTTCTTTTTCAAATCTTCCAATCAACCAACCAATCTTTCCATCAATCATCCAACTGAGTTCTTACATTAAACAGTTTGTGATAGAGACTTTGAAAGCTACCATGGAGATAATGAAGGAAATTACATACTTGGTCTTTTTTTCTTTCTTTCTTCATTGCCTATTCATTAGGATGGACGAAGAGGTATGAGCCTTCACTCTTCCCATAGTGAATTGTTTTTAACAAAATCTGACACTCTGGCAGCAGTAATATATTTTTCTACAGGTTATTGTTAGAAATCTTTTCTTCATAATAGATTCAACTTTACTAAACACCAAGCTACAGTTGAGTAAGATGCCCTACACTGTCTAATTAAGTTGTGAATCGCTAAGATACCTGGATAATTATATTCAAGTCTGGACTTTTGAAAGAACACCAACCTACCTTGGAGGTTTCAACCTCCATTAATAATTGACAGGATTCATTTGTTTACAAGATAACAGAGAACCCAGCTCAGACTAGCTACAACAATAATAGGAACTCATCAGCTTATTTAACCAAGGAGTTCCATGATAGATTAAGACTTGAGGCATAGATTGATCTAGTGATTTAACCCATATCACTAGGGTGCTTTTTGCTTTTCTCCATATTATCTTCCATTTAAAGGTTGGAATCCTTCATGACTTCAAAAGGATGGTAGTAGAAACAGAAGCTCCATTTTTTTTTTCTGTTTCAGCAGATTGGAGAATGTATTCTTTTGGCAGCTTCCACAGAAAAGAGAAGATACTTTTTTCCCCAGAATCCCTCCAAAAGGCCATTCACACTGGCTGGGAGAAGGATGTATTGACATAAGCCAGTCAAGGCTTATGCCAATAAGCATTGATTAATAATCCTTGATAATAATACTACCCTTGGATTCTTGGGAGAGTTCAATTCCAGCCAGACCTTTTGACTGAGAAATTTGGGTGACAATAGTGATTTCTACTCAGGTGTGTGCCCTAAAGTTCTGCACAGGTGCTGATGCTGATGGTACCGCTCGGATACCTGGTAGTCCTGCTTAGGCAAGTAGCTTGGAACCCACTCTAACGCTGAGGCCTGGAGCCCTGGACCGCACACTGGCCATGATTCCTGTGCAGGAGCAGAAATATCACTAGCAGAGAAGCAGTATTCTCACTACTTGATTCCCAGGTCACAGAGTGACACAGAATGATGCCTCTCTCTGGCCCACCATCTTGGATCCCAGGATTCTTTTATGATGGTCCTCTTCCATAACCATAGATAAGGTATTTTTTTAACTGCAAAATCTAAAAGCATAACATGAATATTTGGTTCAGACACTTTTAGTGATTTGTCAGTGCTAATTTTACCCTGTGTGTGAATAGGCTAATCAAGGGCCATTCCTACAGAGGGTTGGGGACTCTAGGCTGATGCTAGCTGATGGGAACAAGACCTAGGCTCAGTGACTCTGGACTCAGCTATAGACAATTGATCTGGATGATTCCTGGCCTATGGCAAGGTCTCAAGCCAGCACTTCAAAAGATTTCCTGGCTTGATAAAATATTTCCTTAAGTAAGACTATAATAACATCTGAAATATTAATTGCTTAGGGATAAACTTTGAGAAAAAAAAATCGATACCTGTATACTGAAAACTATAAGACAGTTTAAGGAAACCTTTTAAGCTATAAATAAATGGAGATGTATACTCTTAGATAGATGGAAAGGCTTGATATTATTAGGGTGTGATTCTTCCCAAGTTAATCTATAGATCTCTAACACTCCCAACCAAAATGAAAACAGGCTGTTTTTTTAAAAGCTTAAATAATTTAAAAATGGGGAGCAGACTTCCTTTGGCAGCACACATACTAAAATTGAAAAAGGGTAGCAAAGTTGAAGTAATAACACTACTTGATGCTAAGAAAGAATTATTATAAATCTACAGTAATCACAATAGCTTGGTATGAGTACTAAGGGAGACAAATTGATCAATGGAACAGAACAGAGATTCCAGAAATAGACCTACATGTGTTTAGTTAATAGATTTTTGGCAAAGGCTATTTAAAAGACAATTCTTTCCAACAATTGGTGCTGGAACAATTGTACATTCATGGGCAACTAATGAACTCTAATTCATAGTTCATGCCACATATAAGAGTTAGTTCAGAATAAGTCATAGACCTAAATATGAAACCAAAATTATTAAACATCTATAAAAAATCAGAAAATCTTTGTGAACTTGAACAAAGCAAAATCATTTAAGATATAACACCAAAGGCATAATCCATAATAAAATCAATAAGTTGGACTTCATCAAAACCAAAAACTTTTGTTTAAAAGGTATGGATATAAAAATGAAAACATAAACCACAGACTGGAGAAAGATATTTGCAAATCACATACCTTAGAAAAAATTATAACTAAAAGGATTTGCAAAATACATTAATAAGAAAACAAACAACCCTTATAAAAATGAGCAAAAGATCTGAACTGAGACTTCACTGAAGAAGTTGTAAAGATGGCAGACGAGCACATAAAAATACTCAACATCATTTTTTCTTTAGGGAAATGCAAATTTGAATCCATGAGCAAATCACCTATTAACATGTGATGATTTAAATTTAAAAAGATTGACACACCCAGTATTGGTGGGCATGTGAAATGCTTGGCCCTTTCATATACTGCTGGTGGGAATGTAAAATGGAACAACCACTTTGGAAATGTTTGTCATTTTCTTAAAAATTTACAGTTATTAAATAGATAAAGAAATTGGGGTAGAACAACCACTCAGCAGTATGAAACAGTATAATACAAGACAGACCATATCATGGAAGAATCTCAAAAATAGGTGTACTGTGTAAAAGAAACCAGTTGAAAGTAGTACATACTGTGTGATTTGTTTTATTAAAATTTTTAGTTCAGGTAACCTGATCTATAATGACAAAAAGAAGATAAATAATTTCTTGGGGATAGTGGGCAGGATGGAGAAGGTAAAGGAGGGGATTAAAATGGGGTTTGCATGGGGCTGGGGATGTGGCTCAAGTGGTAGCACGCTCACCTTGCATGCATGAGGCACTGGGTTCGATCCTCAACACCACATAAAAATAAAATAAAGATGTTGTGTCCACCTAAAACTAAAAAAATAAATATTAAAAAATGGGGTTTGCAAAACTTTGGGGGTGATGGACATGCTCTTCTGTTTGTGGCAATTTATTCATGGAAGTATACATATGTCAAACTTATAAAATTAAATTTTAAATAACTTAGTGAAGCTATGGAAGGATGGGAGAGAGGGTGCAGAACAAAGGAGGCAGAGAAGAGGGAGAGAAAGAAGAAAGAAGAAGGGAAAGCAGAGCAGAAGAACTTGGGTCAAGCTAACATCAGGGTTCTGAAGAGCCAGCTGCATGCAAAGGCTAGAGTGAACTTCTCTGGTTTCTGTCTCTTTTCTTGGCTTTGTCTTCTTTTTCTTGGCTTCAACCCATGGCTGATTCCCTCCCAGTGACAAGCAACTGCTCAACAGGCAATCTCTAGGGAAGATAGATCATCTTCTCCACTGGTTCCAACACAAGTCCTAATGTAGAGTCTCACAGATGTGATTTAGGTCACATGAACCTGGAAATGTGCTGATCATCAGGCTTATCCAGGTATCTGCTCCTGGATTAGGACTGGTAAGTGTGTCGTGTTCCGGGCGACTTAAACACTCAAACCTGCCCACCCAGGGATGCCACCTGTCATGTTGCATACTCAGGGGTCACTCGAGGGGAAATTTAAACACAGACACACAGAGAGGGAAAGTCATGCACAGTCAGAAACACAGATAAATTACCATGTGACTACATGAGTAGAAACTGAAGCCAGGCAGGTGTAAGCCAAAGAATACTAAGAATTGCCAGGAATACCAGGAGCTAGGGAAGAGCAAGGAGGAGATTCTCCCTCCAGCCTCCAGAGGAACCTAACCTGCCACTGACTTGATTTTGGATAGCTAGTCTCCAGAACTAGGACAGAATAAATTGCTGTGGTTTGGACCTTCCAGTTTATGGTACTTTGTTATGAGAGCCCCATATCCATGGGAAGAATATTTTAAAAATTTAAAAAATGATAGCAAGACAGTAGATAATAAGTAAAAGCCCCTTGCTTTTAAATTTTCATTATGTTTTGGAAATCTTTCTACATCAGCAAATATAGAATCACATCTTTCTTTAAAGCACTGTGCAATGGGAAAACGAATGTCTGGAGGTTAAGTTAGAGAGAAAGGAGAAGACGAAATTGTCAGAGAGATTGGAGGAGAATTGGCCAGGAACAGAAACTTGGAATGGGGAGGTTTCTAGAAGACCCTAAGTAGGTGGAATGGAGAAGTAGAGCCAAGGAAATCAGGATTGAAGAATGTTTTGCCAGGGGCACAATATGAATCCTGGACCATCCAGGTAAGAATATCTCAGTAGACCTAGAGGAGCCAGAGCTAATGTTAAGTTAAAGATCTTTTTTCTGAAGCACCCATTCTCTAAGACAAGGCAATAAAGTTGTGCAGAATGAAGCTAGGTGCCGTGGTGTTCACCTGCAGTCTTAGCAGCTCAGGAGGCAGAGGTAGGAGGATCATGAGTTTGAATCCAGTCTCAGCAATTAGCAAGGCCCTAAGCAACTCAGTGAGATCCTGTCTCTCAATGAAAATGGTTGGGATGTGATTCAGTCCTTAATTGCCTCTGGGTTCGATCCTTGGTACCCCCCCCAAAAAAAAACAAAAAGATAGAATGATACATAGTGAATGTTAGATACAACAGTGGAATAGTGGTAGGAAATGTGATACTTTTATATCTTATGCAATTATTTCCTATCTCTATTGCACCACTGTACCTAATATGCAATTATATTATATATACACACATATTACATTATATATTTCCCACCATCCTTGCTGAGATTGAACCCAGAGCCTTGTGCATGTTATCTATGCAAGCCCTCTACCACCAGCTTACACCCTCAGTCCCAATGTTATATTTTAATGTGACTTCAGAAGTCAATATAGATGTACACTCAGCTTGGGCTCTGTTTGAAAAGATCATTAGTAAAGGTATGAAAAAAGAAAAACAACCTTCTAGACTATTATATTTCATCTCTCACAATGTTGCCTGTAATCATGGTCAACTACAATGTTTTACAACTGCATAAACATATAGGAACCTCCTGACATCTCCTGAGAACTTACATGCTACACACAGTGTCTTATGATTACTATGTGCTAACCGATTGCTCCACTGGAGCTCCCACACATGGTGTCTTAAGTTTACCTCATTTAATTCTCACAACTGCCTTCTGAAGTAGGTTTTTAGTACTTTCATTTTACATTTTAGGACACTATTGTTCATGTAAATTACTTTTTCTAAGGTCACTCAGAAAGGGGAGGGATCACGGTACAGATACCAGCTCTTGTGACTACTAGGAAACAGGAGAGGAAAAGGAGTTGCCCTCTCATTATTGAACAGTAAATCGGTGATAACTGGAACACACTTCTACTGCACGGTGGACCCCAAATGGTTGTCCAATCAAAAGGGAAAATAGCGGAGCAAGAAAATAGCAGAGGAGGAAAACCTTTTGGTCAGGTTTGGTCTCCTACCTGTGAAACAACAATCAGTAGAGCCACCCTGCATGCTGAAAAAATTTAAATTTGTATCTTTTAAGTAATACTGTCTCACATTCTTACTGCCTCAAAATAAAGGTCATCTGGGACTGGAAGAATTGATTTTGACTTAAGACTCAGTACAGAGGCCAGATTCTTAGCCTAGATAGCCCAAGGTCTAAACATGGTGAGAGGAGCTTTGGGAGTTCAGAAGCTTGTGGGACTCCTGATGCTGTGTGTCCACTTCATTTCATAAGATGAGTTGAAATGTTTCCCTGATCAACATGGCCCAGTGTGAGCCCTGTACCCCTAGAGGATGCTTCTGCTCTCCATAATAAAAGAGCACACATTGAGAGCCAGCTAGTATCTTTATATGCAAATTTATTGACTCTGTTGTGTATACTGCTAGCATTCAATAAATGTTTTTTTTTAAATTTGTATTTCTAATACGACCTAGAATAAATAACACATGTATTAGTTTTTAAAAATATATTTTAATTGTTGTCAATGGACGTTTATTTTGTTTATTTATTGGCTGTGCTAAAAATTGAACCCAGTGCCTCACACATGCTAGGCAAGTGCTTTAACACTGAGTTACAACCCCAGCTGCACATGTATTAGTTTTAAGTTAAATAGAAACACATGCTCTGTCTAAACAGGACAGTTTCACTCCTATCCTTTCCTCTTGACTCTTGATCTTTTGAAGGCCAGAGAGAGTGTTAAATATGAGAGTTAATAAGAGGGTAAGGAAATTAAAAGCAGTGCTTTTCTTTATTTATTTTTTAATATGGTATTATTTTATTAAATTCTACCAGATAGTATTTTGAATAAGGTAAACAAAATCTATGGAAATCAGGAAAGTTCTTACTTCCATATGGATTATAACTTGAATGGGTACAGTGGAAGTTTTTTTTTTTTAATTGATTTTATTATTTTTTTTAAATAAACAACAAAAGTGGAATGTTGCACATAATCATTGGGATCCTGTCTTAGAGTTACCCCTTGTCCTGGCGAGTCAAAAGTGATTTGTGTGAAAATGCCCATTTCAACATAGTAAAACAAATGTATTTATTGCTATTTTTTTCTGATTAAATATTTATAAAGAAAATCTTAATGCCAAGGTAAGAAAGAGTGTCCCTGGCTCTTGTAATATTGTTAATTCTTTTTTTTTAAATTTTTGTGAGTCACCAGATATGGCCACCATACAAATAGTATTTCTCTCTGGATCCATGAACCCTATCATAAAATAGTAGTGCTAAGAGTGTTAGATAAATCATGGAGTAATGAAACCTGACATACCTACCTTACAGGTTTCTTGAAAGGAGAGCATAAAATAATGGATGTGAGCGTGTTTAAAAAAAAAGTATTATAAAATTCAATATAATATTTTTGTATGCTTTGGTTGCAATATTATTTTCCATTGTCTTGTTTATTGACTGTTCTCCACATACATGCATATGAAAAAGAGCATTCATAGTTCTTTTTTTTTTTTTTACTCTCCTTGAGAAATTGGAATTTCTTTTCTTCATGAAGGTAGTATCACCTATATTTTAATAAAAAATTCAATTTCTCATTTGTTGTTTCTACACCTTCCAGGGTGGGCTTAAGATAAGTACATCATGTGCTCTCTGGAGCCTTATATTCTTTGAACATATCTAAATGGCACAAATGAAAGGATTTCTCTGGGAGTGACATCTGCAGTCCACTTCCAACTACTTGTATCAATTTGTGGGTAAATTAATACAGTGATATGCCAACATATTATGTCACCCACATGGATAGTAATATACCTGCATTTAATTTATAGATGTCTCCTTTTTTTCTGAGATGGAGGCTGAAATGATTACAGATGCCTCATTCAAATGTATCCTGTTAGTCTTTCTTCTGAGGCATCGTTAATTTTTTTTAAAGCCTAGCCAGTAAATTCTTAGATATCAGACAGCTATTCATTTGCAAAAGAAAGATTGAAGAAATAATGCAATAATACATGTTTGAATAGTTTTCATTTTCGAACAATGTATAGCTTTTTGTAAATAAAACCAAAGACATGAAATTAGAAATAAAATGAAAATGTGGGCTGTATATATTTGCCACTGAATGCTGCTTGGATAAGAAATGAATCCCCAGATGAAAGCAGCGTGAGTCATTTCAAATCTAACAGCCTCATATTATCATAAAATTGCATTGATGTAGTTGTAAATACCCATGAAGAATTCTATAAGGAACTTTTGATCTTGGAGGACTCCAGGGTTAGGGATACAAACTGAAGGGGGAATATTTAAGTTTTTTTTTTAACCCAGTGGATTCTGAAGCATAGTCACATCTAATTTACTTAAAATGGAGCAATTAGATTTTTAGAATAAAGTATTAAAGAAGATATTTGAACACAAAACTAATTATATTTCCCTACATGGAATATTAGAACTGCAAGAGGGTTAGCATCTATTCTAGGAAGAGATATTTCCACACCCCACTTATGTTGCTAATTAGTCCTGCACTCCTTCCTCTAAGCCTCTATATGACTTCAGAATCCCTCTTGACACAGTGCTCCAGGCAGCTTTTTAATTTAATTTAATAATTTAATTTTTTTTAGTTGTAGATGGACACAATAACTTTATTTTTTTATTTATTTTCATGTAGTGCTGAGTATGGATCCCAGTGCCTCACACGTGTGAGGCAAATACTATTCTGCTGAGCCACAACCCCAGCCCCTCCAGGGCAGCTTTAATAGACCATTGGAAGTGACATATAATTGAAATTTTGATTTAATCTTAATATGGAACTTTTCAAATAATCATCTTTCATTTCCTTCAAAACTATGTTGCTATATTGAAATGTTGAAATATATAACTATATTTCTCATAAACCATATGTTCCAGATATTGGGCATATACCCTAATACAAGAGATCTGAATCCTGCCTTCAAAGGATTTTCTGTTTGGGAAGAGAAAAATAGAAGTTAATGGGATTTAACACAGTGTACTAAAAGCAATGATGGAGTTTGTTATAATTTAGATGTGGTGTTCCCCAAAAGCTCACGTGTAAGACAAAGCAAGAAGGTTCAGAGGAGAAATGATTGAGTTGTGAGACCCTTAACCCAAGCAGTGAATGAATCCCTGATGGGATTAACTGGATGTTGACTAGAGGCAGGTGGGTGTGGCTGGAGGAGGTTGCATTGGGGGAATGGCTTTGGGGGTCTCTATTTGTCTCTGGAGAGTTGAGACTCTCTCTGCTTCCTGATCACCATGTGAACTGCTTCCCTCCAGCACACTATTTTGCCATGTTGTCCTGTTTCACCTTGAGCCCTGAGGAATGGAGCTTGCTGTCCTTGGACTGAGACCTCTGAAACCATGAGCCCTCAAATAAACCTTTCCTCATCTACAATTGTGCTGGTGAGGTTTCCATTTAGTTGCAACAGGAAAAAAAGCTGACTAAAAGAGAAATATAAAAATAATATAAATGTAATATAAATATAAATATTTAGAACAGCCTCATAACCTGGAGCTGATTAAATGTTTTTCTTTATAGAGGATGCCTGTTTTTTTCTTATAACAAACAGAAGTTATCCAGGCAAAGTTTGAATGTTCTAGTATAAGTCATCAACTTTTTTAAAAAAATCCTTGGAACCTTTTACAATCTTTTTTGTTTTTAGTTGTAATTGGACACAACACCATTATTTCTACTTGTTTATTTGTATGTGGTACTGAGGATTGAACCCAATGTTTTGTATGTGCAAGGCAAGCGCTCTACCACAGAGCCACAACCTTCACGTGCTCATCCCCCTTTGCTGAGGATCCCTTAAAAAGTGTAACAAAACTACTAGATGATCCAGTAACTCCACTCTAAGGTACATACCCCAAAGAATTAAGAGTACACACGTAAATAGATTCTGATATACCAGGATTCACAAACATCATTCACAGAAATGCCCATTAGGGAGCTGTCACTTCTTAGCTTACTGTCTGGCTCAGTCCAGCTTTTCCAGAACCTGGGACACAACAGCATTCCTAATGAAGAGGAAGAACTTGATAAGGGCTATGCAGGGGTTGAGGGCCAGGAGAATATCCCACCTTTGCACCTTTTTCCCTACATCTACCCTCTTCATCTGCTTCATCACCTGTGGCATCTTCAATGGCATCCTCTGTCATCTCCTTCACATCCATCATCTCTGCTTGCCATTCACACTCCACCATGATCTTTTGGATTTGGGGCAATTTCAGCTGGAATTAGGGGAAGGTGAGTTTGGTCCCTCAATATCAGTGGGAGTGTTAAGGGTGATTGGGAGAGGCATACACCTTTGTTCATGGTACCCATGGCCTTGGTAATGCCCTTCATGGCTTGTGCCATTGAGCTGTTGGACTTCAGTTCCTGTGTCTTGAGGGACTCAGCCAGGAAATTGGCCTGAATGATACAAACTTATGGCACACAATGTTAGATACCACCAGGGCTTTTGCCATGAAGTGCATGGCATCCTGAGGAGTATACAAAATGAGCCCATGAAATTGTACTCCATTCCCTTGGGATCTCCAAAGACCTGCATTAATGCAGGGGTCACTGCTCCTTCCTCTTCTTATCTCACCTTATATCTTGAGCCTTCACTCCCTAGACTTCTTCGGAATGTCTTCCTGATCCCTAAATGTTAGAAGGCAAGCCCAGGTGCACTCCTACAGGGTCTTTTCCCACTCACAGTTAGAATCACTTCCTTGACTTAGAACACCCTTTCCTCATGTTCTGTCCCCAGCCTAGACAAAGATTTGCATGTATTCAAAATTCAAATTGAAAAAAAATATTATTATTGTCCTTAAAAAGAAATCAATAAACTCCTTGCATGTTACCATTTTCTATGAAAATAATTATGTTTTCTAAAACAAATAAATAATGAGAAGAATGGTATTGCTTTATATTTCTGCAAATCTCTGTAAGGTTGAGGCTTAATCCAGTTGTTTTTCTCCAGTTTTTGTATTCAGTTTATTTAACTGTGTTGTTTTGGTGGAAATACAAGAAGAAACTCTAGCCTTGCCTCAGTGGAAAAGAAGCCTTTCAGAGAGCTGTGAACATTCTTTTTTGATATTATATCAAAACTGAACAAGGGTCAGTTTTTTTAAAGTGGTCCTGTAGATTCGAAAATTTTGTTTTATCAGTCAACTTTTTGTAAGCCCATTACAATACATTGATCTACTTTGTACTTTGATAATTTTTTAATATCATGCATGGAGTAGTTGGGGAGATAGATCATTAGCTTTTGCAGATCTTCCAAATGTTAACATGTTAATACAAAAATATCACATATAAAATAATGACCATTAATCTTATCATAATAGATGTTAAATGGTGGAAGTTGTTGAACTCCCCATGGTGGATACAGATTTTCCAAAATTCTGATTGTTTACTTCTATACTTTATTTTATGAGAAGAGCCTCTGGATCATCTTGCAACTCAAACCATCCCATGACACCTCCCCATCCTGGGCATGGCCACTCAACATTGCTATGCAAAGTACTTTGTGCCTATTTCCCATTTTGTAATATAGACTATAAAAATGATATCTAGTCCAGGGTCAAGATTTAATAAAACTAATTGCTTATGGTCTTTCAGCTGAGATATCAAGTGACACTGGTATTTTTTAAATAAAACTACAACTGAATAATATAACAACTTGTAGTGTAGATGGTTGCCCCTGCCTTAATTCATGTACTAGCACCAGTGGCTTTACCCACCACTGTTTTACCCACCATTGGGGCCAATGTCAATATGGTTAAAAAATGCAAATGTCCTACTGCTATTATGAAAATTCTTTTTTTAAAAAATTACCTTTATTTCACTTATTTTATTTTTATGTGGTGCTGAGGGTTTGATTGAACCTAGGGTCTTGCTCCTGCTAGGCAAGCACTCTACTACCGGTGAGCCACAACCCCAGCCCTGAAAATTCTTTTGACCTTATAGACTGCAAGAGGTCCACAGACTTAGAGAACCACTAAGCTTCTAGGCAGAGGAAGGAGAGGGCACAAAGTCCAGTAGGAGACAGAAGCATTTACTAAAGTCATACCATTGGCTACAGCTGATCCACTCATTCAGTAATTAATAAGTATTTGCAATGTTCCAGGCACCAATGTAATATTGCACACACACTGATGAAGAAAACTGGCCATGTTTTTTCTCATGGAAATTTCATTTTGGCATGGGATTTGGGAGGGGTGACAAGTGAGAAAAGTGAAAAAATATACTCATTATTTCATTGTATGGAGTTACTAAAATCTGTTCATCCACTTAGCTTTTGAGGGAGATTTGGGATGTTTCCAGCATTTTTTAGTTATTCAGACTAAAATTTAAACTTTTTTTTTTTTTTTTGTGTGTGTGTGTGTGTGTGTGGTGCTGGGGATTGAACCCAGGGCCTGGTGCTTTCGAGGCAAGCACTGTACCAACTGAGCTAGATCCCCAGCCCCAGACTATAATTCACAGGAATACTTGTGCAAAAGTCTCTGTCCTAGTTCAGGTTGCTGTAATAATGTCCCTCAGACTAAGTGACTTAAACAACATTTCTTTCTCATTGTTCTGGAGAGTGGAAGGCCAAGAGCAAGGTGCCAACAGAGCAAGAGCAAGGTGAGGTCATTTTTCTGGGTTGTTGACTGCTAATATTTTCATGTATTCTAACATGGTGGAAAGAGGACAAGAGCTCTCTGGATTCCCTCTTATAAAAGCACTAATTCCATTCCTGAGGATATACCACCTTAATGACTTAAATGCCTCACTTCCTCACACCATTATATTGGAGGTTAGGATTTCAACATAGAATTTTGTTGGGACACAAATATGCAGTTCAATGCATCTGTTTTCTAAAATTCCAAAGTAACAGGAGGCAGTTTGGTCCTCTGGGACATTTACCAATGTTAGAGGATATTTCTTCTAGTCATGACTGTGAGGGTGCTACAGTAGGTAGTAGCATCTAGTAGGTAGAGGCCAGGAATACTGTTGAATATCCTACAGTGCCTGGGACACTCCTCACAGCAAAGACTATATCAGGCCTAAAGTGTTCATAGCATTGAAGGTGTGAAACTTGAGTTAGTTGCATGTTTAACTTCCTTTCTTTCTTCCTTTTTTTCTGGTTGGTAGGGATTGGACCCAGGGCCTTATGCATACTAAGCATATGCTTTACCACTGAGCTACACCACCAGTCTGTGTTTAATTTTTAAAGAAGCTCCTAAAATGTTTTCTAAGTAGCCAATTTTGCATTCCCATTGGCAGATCATGAGAGTTTCTCCACAAGCTCATAAACACTTGGAATTGTTGGTCTTTTTAATTTTAGCCACTTTACAAGGATAATGCACTGCGGTTTTAATGTGTGTTTCCTCATTGATTAATTTAGTTGAACTATTTTCTTTTCTTTATACCAGGGATAGACCTCAGGCATGCTTAACCACTGAGGCACATTTCCAGCCCATTTTACTTTTTTTGGGGGGAGGGGGTGCAGGGATACCAGAGATCGAACTCAGGGACACTCTATCCAGTGGCCACATCCCTAGCCCTATTTTGTATTTTTTTATTTAGAGACAGGGGCTCCCAAGGTTGCTTAGGGCATCACTAAGTTGCTGAGGATGGCTTTGAACTTGTGATCCTCCTGCCTCAGCCTCCCAAGCTGTTGGAATTACAGGCGTGCACCATCACACCTGGCAGTTGAACATCTTTTTTTCATGTACTTATTGGCCATTTGTATATCTTCTTACCATCACACCTGGCAGTTGAACATTTTTTTCATGTACTTATTGGCCATTTGAATATCTTCTTTTGTGAGATGTCTGTTCAAATTTTTGCACATTTTACCCTTTTATCGATGTTTTAAAAGTGCTTTATATATTTTACCTTTTATTGCAAGAAACATGTATAACATAAAGTGTATGATTTAATCATTTTAACTGTGCATTTCAGTGACAATTTATAAATTTTTGATTTAATATCTTCATCAGATATTTTTATCCAGTCATCTGCCTTTTTAATTCCTCCCCAAGGTCATTTGAAGTGTTTTAAATTCGTTTGTTAATTTTAATAATGTGAGTCATAATTTTCTGGTCATGTCTTTTTTTTTTTTTTTTTTTTTTTTTTTTTTTTTTTTTTTTTTTTTTTTTTAGTGCTGGGGTTTGAACCCAGGGCCTTGTGCATTGCAAGGCAAGCACTCTACCAACTGAGATATATCCCCCACCCCAGGGGTTGATTTTTATTTAACTTTTTATACAATATACATTTAGTCCAGAACAATTTGTTGCAGGAATTCTTCTTTCTCTTTTGAATTATTTTGCCACTTTTGTCTTAATTACTGCAGGTTTATAGTAAATCTTGAGATCAGGTGATATGAATTTTTCAATTTAGTTTTCTTTTTTGTAACTGTTGTTTTGATTATTCTAAGACCTTAGAAATTCCATGTAAATTTTAGAATTAGATTGTCAATTTGTATAAAAAATGCATTTCAAAGTATAATTTTCTGATTGTTGCTAGTATACAGAAATATAATTAATTTTTTATATTGACGTGTACGATATAATCTTACTAACTTCACTTAGTAATTAGTTTTCTAAAAAATGGATTGCTTTTGATTTTCAGTGTAGATGGTGAACTCATCTGTAAATTAAGACTTTTATTTTATCCTGTTCAACTTTTATGCTTATATCTTTTTTTTAAAGAGAGAGTGAGAGAGGAGAGAGAGAGAGAGAATTTTTAATATTTATTTTCTAGTTCTCGGCAGACACAACATCTTTGTTGGTATGTGGTGCTGAGGATCGAACCTGGGCCGCACACATGCGAGGCGAGCGCGCTACCACTTGAGCCACATCCCCAGCCCTATGCTTATATCTTTTTGTAGGTTAATTGTACCAAAACATTCTGTACTAGCTTTAACAGAAGCAGCCGGAGAACCATTGCCTTCTTCCTGATCTTAGAGACAAAGTGTTAATATATTAATACATGCTGCATTTTTTCATAGATACCTTTATTAAAAAAAAAAGAATTTCAATATATTAATACAGGTGTATGTTTTTCATAGACAGCCTTTACAAATTGAAGAGTTTCCTTTCTATTCATAATTTTCTGAGTGTTTTTCATACCAAAAATTGTTGTATATTTGTTATGATGATCATTGGATTTATATTTGTGTTAATGTGGTAAACTACAGTGATTGAATGGATTAATAATTGAATATTGAATCCCCCTCCCCCTCTTTTGGTACTAGGGATTGAACCCAGGGGCACTCAACTGAACTACATCCTTAGTCCTTATTTATTTTTGATTTTGAGACAGGATCTTGTTAAGTTGCTTAGGGCCTCATTAAGTTACTGAGGCTGGTCTTGAATTTGCAATTCTCCTGCCTCAGCCTCCAGAGTCTCTAGGATTACAGGTGTGAGCCATCATGCCTGGCATAGAATTTTTTATGTATTTCTAGATTCAACTTACTAATACAGATGGGGTCAATATATTGATAAATCCATTGTAAGTTGAAAATGCATCTACTGTTTCTAACCTACTGACCATTCCAGATTAGCAACGTGGTCCACTGCAGAATGTCCCATATCTCCCCTCATAATCATATGGCCGATTGGGAGCTGAGATTCCTTACTGCTGCCCAACACTACAGAAGACTATTGCATTATACTGCATATTGCCATCACAGGAAAAGATCAAAATCCAAAATTCTAAGTATGGTTTCTACTGAATGTATAGGCTTTTTTTTGTACCATCACAAAATAAAAAAAAAATATTAAGTCAAACTATCCTTAGGTCAGAGACCATCTATATTTTGTTGAAGATTTTGGCATTTGTAGGCATGAGGGATATTGGCCTGTATTTTCTTTTCCCAAAATGCCTTTGCTAGGTTTTTGTATCAGAGTAATCCTGGCCTGATAAAAAGAGTTGTGAAGTGTTCACTCCTCTTCTAGTTTGTGAGTTTCAGATTGTTATTTTTTCCTCAAATGTTTGATAGAATTTATATATAATTTATTGCTGGAAGATCTTTAAGTTATGGTTAAAATTGACATTCTTAGCTGGGTGTGGAGGCACATCCCTGTAATTCCAGTGACTTGGGAGGCTGAGGCAGGAGGATAACAAGTTCAAATTGAGCCTCAGCAACTTAGTGAGGCCCTAAGCAACTTAGCCAGATCCTGTCTCTAAATAAAATTTTTAAAAGGGCTGGGGATGTGGCTCAGTGGTTAAAGTGTCTCTGGGTTCAATCCCTGGAATCAAAAAAAATTCAGTAATGTGATTCACAGTCCAATTAAGTGTCATGAGTTTGCCTGAAGACCATGTGAAGGGCACATGGCATGTGTTGTTAGTTTCGCTTAAAGCCGTGGTACAACCATTCCACCTGTGATTGGCTACCATGTTGTCCTGATGGAAAAGCATAAGAATATGAAAATAGTGACCAAAATTGAAAGAATATAAACAGGCATGGGTGCAGTAGCTCTGTCTCCAAGATGGGACGATGGTCTTTATGTAAAAAAATATGGAAGATTCTGGCTCAATATATCCATTTGTCTATTAGAAGTTGTGTGAGATTGAAGGGCATTAGTGGAAGGAAGCAGATAAAAGTCCAGTTAAAATATTTTTGAACATTTAAAACATCTATTAAAGTTTGCCATTAAAAAAAATGTGAAATAGAGTAAAATCTCCCCACCCATCTTACCCTTGGATTCAGTTTCATCCACCCTTCCAGCCAGAACCACACATTTTTTGCCTATCTTTTAATTTCTTTATGAATATTGAAGTAATATTAATATATATTTATCTTTCCTCCTTTGGCATATTAAGGAAGTATATTATACATAATGTTCTTTGGGTTTTTATTTTGTTTTGTTTTTAGTACCAGGGATTTAACCCAGGAGTCTTTTTACCACTGACCACATCCCTTTCACTTTTTATATTTTAAGACAGGGTCTCACTGAATTGCTTAGGGCCTTGCTAAGTTGCTGAGGCTGGCTTTGAACTTGTGATCCTCTTGCCTCAGCCTCCCGAATCACTGGGATTACTGGTGTGTGCTACTATATCTGGCTATAATATTCTATACTCTACTTTTCTCCATTAAAATATATTCTGAGTGCTTGCTTAAGCAGCACATATACTAAAATTGGAATAATAAAGAGAAGATTAGCATGGCCCCTGTGCAAGGATGACATGCAAATTCATGAAGAGTATCATACTTAAAATATATATATATTCTGGGGGCTGGAGTTGTGGCTCAATGGTGAAGCGCTTGCCTTGCACGTGTTAGGCACTGGGTTAGATCCTCAGCACCACATAAAATAAATAAACATATTGCATTTATCTACAACTGAAGAAAAAGTGTATATATATATATATATATATATATATATATATATATCCTGGAATTTTGTCTAGTTGTATATTTTCCCTTGTATTGATTACTGTGCATCATAATTTATATCATAATTTATATAACCAATCCTCTATTGATGGACATTTACATTTTAAAAATTCCTTCCTTTTTGAAATTAATGCTGTGATGAATAGCCTTGTACATATATTACTTATCTGTAGGTCATATTCCCATAGATGGAACTGCTAGATCAAATAGTATTTGAATTTTTAAGTTTTTAGATGTTGCTAAATTGTTCTCTATTGGCAAACTCAAATATTTCAAAGGTGTTCATTTTGAAAGTCCTTTACAGTCTCCAAATTGCTGTAAAGATTTTTCTTCACCTGATCAGAGGAAGGAGGAAGAGGTAACATTTTTGAGATCATTTTCATAAGCAAATTCAAAATTCTTTACTAAATAAAAGAAGGAAATAAAAGCAAATTGTTTTACTATGTATCATGTGTCATCCTTGATTATTTATGTAGATGAATCCTCCCTATCATTCTGAACTTGGTTTTATTGTTCTTACTCAAAATGCAAAGACAAGTCTCAGAAAGAGTAAATTAAATATTCTATCTAAGGTTTTGCTAAAGTTTGCTCCACAGAATACAAAAGCTTTTTTCTTCTTTCTTGAGGGGAGAGACATGTCTCTAGCTGCAGAGATGCTCTCATTATGATAAGACTCATATGAGAAGTGGTAGTCAAAACATCTTGTCCCTGATTCTTGTGTTAGGATGAAGAGCCAGGATGATATATGCTGACCATCAAGTTCTGATTCACCCAAAATTTAGCTAACCTGTTAGACTCACTTTCAGAAGATAGAATCAAGTTAAATTCTCTGGAATAGAGATTTTTCATAGTTCTGTAGAATATCTTATCTAATAATAGCATTTTCTGCTATACAATCTAAGATAAGGCAATCAGATTATTTTCTTGAGGATATAAATTAATTGCTGGCAGAAGTCAGTCAAAAGAAAGAATATATGTTTTGACTGGAGTCCAGTGAGCAGAAAGACTTAATTCATGCAAGCTACTGCTTTCTAGATAACCCAAGGAAAGTAATAACCAGCCCTATTTCAGCCCTCCATGTGCAAAATGGAGAGGTTTTATTAGAGACAACATTGATCACTAACAGTATACTTGGCATAAAATTAGTTATGATTTCTGATGCTGTATGAATTATGTACCTGGTTAAAAAAATACCAACTTTGTAGCCAAATAGACCTGACTTGGAACCCATTTCTTTGTATTGAGTATGTGACCTTGGGAACTTCAATTTTTTCCAAGTCTTGGTTTTATCTGAAAAAGTAAGGATATCAGTGATAACCACCTAATAGGTTTCTAGTGAAAATTAAATAAATTCACATGAATAAAATGCTTAGCACTGAGCCTGGGAACATAGTATGTACTCATTAAATAATAGTTGCTAGTCATGGTAGGACTCTTTTCGTATCTAAAGATCTCTTTATTAGTGGCTATTGGGGCTGATTTCTGTACTGTGAGAAACAACTTTGTGTGTTTAATATGGCTTCATGCTCAGCTAAATCAAAACAGAGGTAAAGCTCCACCTGACCTTGTCGGCAATTAGCTTTTGCCTTTTCATGCATGAGATTTGATTATCTTTATCATTGTCTTAGCTTGTGTTACCTACACATCATAAAATTATCCCAACCTTTTAATACCCTGTTACAAACATTTATCTTTTTGACCTTCAGTGGAATTGTAGTAGGATTGCCTGCTGTTGAATACATCTATCTATCTCATGTAATGTGAATTTGCCAGTGTTCAAGTTTAATATTTACACCATGGCCACTTAAGTGTCATGAGCTTTGATTCATCCTTGCCACTAGATGGCACTATAATAGAACACATTTGTTATAGTTATCCTTTCCTGTCTAGGAAGACATGCCACAGAAACAGGAGCTGAGGAATGGCCCATGTGAAACTGAAGAAGAGAGGGCTTTGGAATAGGGATATTTTATAAATGAGAGAATTTAGTGTTGGAGCTTTATATTTTGGGTTTCTCCAAAAGTTGGTCTTGGAAGTAGTCATAAGAGAGCAGGAAGAATGAGATTGAAGAGGAACAAAGGAGAAACGTAAGTCTGACTTTTTAACTTGCTGGAGGCAATAAGGTTCAATTCTATTGGAACTTACTAAGTAGCACATAGACTTCCCCCTCTTCTAATCTTCAGCACAATGGCTGGGAGGCAGGAGTGCATATCAATTAGCTCTTGTCCATTGGTCAAGATGGGACTCTGTTCTTTCTCTCCATATATGTATGGGTTAAGAGAATTCTTTCAAGCTTCCAAGACAGGCATGGGGCAGAAAGTAAAGATATTCAGTAGGAACTAGAGATGAGATCTTATCATTTGAAGCAAATCATAAATTACTATTCCAACCAGGTCAAAATCAAATGTAAGTCTAGGTGGATATGACTCAGGGCACCAGAAGTGTCTGCTACAGCTAACTAATAAATCATGTACTCAGTAAATTCTTCCAGTTTAAATAAACAAAGAATTCTAATGAACCATCTGCATCTCCAAATCCTTGGGGGCTACCTAATAGGTAGCCTAGCAAATGCTTAGTGAATAAAAATCTAAATGGCTATTACATGAAATTCAGAAGAAGAAAATATATTGACCTTTAGAACTTAGTATGAAAGAGTTTCCAAATCCTTTAATTCTTATGTACTAGGGTACAGAAACAGGGGGTATGTGTTGCTGTAGTAACAGGAGTTTGCTATAGGAAAACTATGTGTTGGGGAGTATGTAAAGGATAAATTGTATTGTAGTGGGAGTCTGGAGAATTTGAGATCTACCTGTGATGCTGGATATATCTTTTAGGTTACCTTTAGATAACTTTTGGGAGCTCTGTGTCTTTATTGAGAGAAGATAGCTATCTATCCATCTATTTCCATATATAATTTCTAATTATCCTTAAAGTTTCTTCTAGCCCTAAGATATTATGAAAATTATATATGTAGAAGAATATTTGACTTTTGTGAATGGCTTTTTGTATTCAAATGTATATTTACATTTGCATGCATGACATGATAAGTTTGTACACATTGGAATTTATTTAAAGATGAGCAAGTCTTGATTTTTTAAAAAATAGAAGTTTCTTTGGTTTCTAACAAATAGTATGTCAGATATGCAAGTAAACAGAAGAAGTATGAATATTAAGATATGCATATGTACTATAAATTAAATCTTTTTATTCTGCATATTCTTTCATCAAGTGAAATTTTTATTCTGAAAAATGGAGTAATTAGTCAGGCAAGGATTGAACAGGAAGCAGAGATCTAGAACTTGCAGCAATATCACTAGGATAAAAAGATCAAATTTGAACTTCAGGACTAGTGAAGGAGACAGAACTTACAGGGAGTCAAGATCCTGAAGAGGAGTGCTCTTAAAATTCCTTACAAAATTTCTGTTCAAGGCATTAGCTAATTCCTGAACCATGCATGAATGGAGTAAAAGGAAAATAAATCCATAAAAAAAATTTAAAATGTTAAGAGGCTAAAAAGCTTATCAGAGCTTTTGGCAGTCTGGGGAAAAAACAAACAAACAAAAATATAATTTAGAACCTGCCAAAAATAAAATTTCCAGGCTTTTATATGAGACTTCTGAAGTGTTATGGCTGATGGTTGGGATAAATTAGTAATAGATGAGCTTTCACAACGTCTTACCAATATGCTTCATTTGCCAGGTGCGGTGGTTCATGCCTGTAATCCTAGAGGCTTGAGAGGTTAAGGCAGAAGGATCCTTAGCCACCCTCAAAATAGTGGGGCACTAAGGAACTCAGGGAAACTCTGACTCTACGAAAAATACAAAAAAAAATAGGGCTGGGGATGTGGCTCAGTGGTGAGTACCCCTGAGTTCAATCACTGTACCCTCCCCATAAAAGACTTCCATTATTTTAATCCCTGATTCTATCAGGGTTTTCTGTTTTTCAGGCAGAGGAGAGTAACATCTTCTCTGAAAAAATAAAAGATCATATAGAATCTCTGCCACCTCTCATGTGTAATGTCAGTGCTCAATATAAAAGAACATGTGTGCCAGGAAACAGGACCAAATGACAAAAGCTAACAAGAAGAAAACAAAACAAAATAGCAATAGAAATAGCTGGTATAGATTTGGGGCTTAACAGAAATATAATCTTAAATATATAAATTTATCAGTAAGTTAAAGAAAGTGGATTAAAAACAAAAGAATGTCATTCAAACATTAGAATGCATAAAACACCATTAAATGGAAATTTTATAGTAGAAAAAAACAAGAAGTCAAAATATAACTGCAGATGAGACAACAGAATAGAATTAGGGAGACGAAAATATAGATTTGAGAAACTGGAAGTTGGTAAGTAGCAAATAATATATTTGGAGTTCAGAGAAGAAAAATGAATGGAAAAATATAGATAATAGCATATAAAACTTGATAAAAATGTAGTAAGGGTAAGTAATATTTAATTGAAGTTCCAGAAGAAGAGGAGAGAGAAAATAAAACAGGAGAAATACTTGAAGATATACTGGAAAAATAATTTTTGGAACTGATCAAGGATATCAGACTGAAGAGTCATGAAGCTCTATAAACCCTGAACAGGTTAATATAAAATATCCTAAATATAAAATAAAGGGCTGGGGTTGTGGCTCAGTGGTTGCTTAGAATCTGTGAGGTACTAGGTTCAATCCTCAGTACCCCATAAAAATAAATGATTAAAATAAAGGTCCATCAACAACAACAACAACAACAAATTTTAATGTATAAAATAAAGCCAAGTCCAGATACAAATAAGAAGAGAAATAAACAAATCCATAGTCTTTATAGTGAGAGTTCTTTTTTTTTAATTTCATTTTATGTTACTGTTAGGGATGGAGTCTAAGGCCTCACACATGCTAGGCAAGCACTGTGCCACTGAACTATGTCCCCAGCTCCATAGTAAGAGATTTTTTTAACATATCTTTCTCGTCAAAAATTCAGTAAAGTGGGGCTGTGGCTCAGCAATAGAGCGCTCACCTAGCACGTTTGAAGCCCTGGGTTTGATCCTCAGCACCACATAAAAATAAACAAATAAAATAAAGGTTTTTAAAAAAACTCAGTAAAGCATATAATATTTGAGGAATACAATGAGCAAATGTGTGTATGAGTGGGGTATATAATACAGTATAAAACAATGCAAAATATTCCACATTCTTTTTTATGAACACATAGAAGATTTATTAAAATAAAAACTATATGCTGGGTCATCAAGCAAGTGTTGACAAATGTTAAGGATTAAAATCATATGGAGTATATTCTTTGATGATACAGAAGATAAATAGTACATGTATATGACCAATTTGAGGTCCATATCTTGAGTTCATTAAAACCATAGATCAAAAAGTAATGATGTCCAGTTTTCACTGGATTTAATGACTCACTTCCATGAAATAGTGTATGGAAAGTGAAATATAATGACTTTTCAGAGGAGCAGGAGCCTGATTAAACATCACCTTAACCAAGAACTTAACATCATTAGGATGAATTATATGGCTGTTCGGTAACCCTGATGGGATAAGATGAAAAGGGCCCTCAGGCTGTGTGTGGTGTTCTTTACAAAGTCTGTAATTCCCATCTAATCACATACTCCCATCAAATTCAAATTGAGGAGCTGTGTTAGTCAGCTTTACATAGCTGTGACCAAAATACTCAAGATCAAGTAAGAGGAGACAAAGTTTATATCAGGCTCACAGTTTCAGAGGTTCAGTCCAAGGTCGGTGGGCTCCATTGCTCTGAATGTGAAGTGAGGCAGAATAGAGGGGCAAAGGAAAGCTCCTGAGCTCATGGCTGCCAGGAAGGACAGGGGTGGGAAGAGAAGGAACTCACAAGTAAGTCACCAGAGAAATATGACCCAAAAGGCATGCTACCCCCATCACCTACTTCCTACAGCCTACAGTTACCACCCAGTTAGTCCATTAGAATCATTAATCCATCAAATGGATTAATCCATCAAATGAATTAATCCAGTAATCAGTTCACAGACCTCATAATCTAATCACTTTACCTTTGAACATTCCTACTCTAACAAGAAGTTTCAGGGTCTGCCTCATATCTAAACCATAATAGGGATATTCTGTAAATTCTATCAGGGATATTCTATCTGGCTAATGTGAATATTTTCTTAAATTATCAGCATCATAAAAAAAACAAAGAAAAAAAACCTGAAAAGTTGTTCTTGACTAGAGGAGACTGAGAAGGAATATTGACTAAGTGCAATGAAATATTCTAATTTGAATTATAGAAGTGAAGAATAATATTGTAGTGGAAAAATGAGAAAAATCCAAATCAATCTGTAAGTTTGGTTAGTAATGTATCAATGTAGGTTTCTAAATTTTAACAATGGTGCCATAATATAAAACATTAAATAGAAGTGCATGAGGAATGCCCTGTATATCTGTAAGTCTAAAATATTCCCCTAAAACATTTATTAAAAATAAAAATGAAAGAAAGGTAGCTCAAATAAGAAATGGGCAAAAATGCTTGAAAATTACATTTAAAAAAAGATATTTAAGTGCACAGTATAGACAAGAAAAGAAGTTTAACTTCATTGATTATGAGAAAAATGCTAACTTAAACTAAACTAAAACACATCATAACTATGGATGCTCCATCATAGCTAAAATGGAAAAGATAGAGAATACCAAGTTTGCTAATCTGATGATGTTGGAAGATCTAAACCCATACACTGCTGGTGGGAGTGTAAATTGATAAAATTATTGCATTAAAATTTAGGGGTTAGCTGGGTGCATGCCTGACATCCCAGCGGCTCAGGAGGCTGAGTCAGGAGGATCAAAATTTGAAGAGCAGTCTCAGCAACTTAGTGAGGCCTTAAGCAATTTAGTGAAACTCTGTATCTAAAAATAAATAAATAAATAAAAGGGAAAGGTGTGGTGGCACAGCCTGACATCCCAGCAGCTCAGGAGGCTGAGTCAGGATGATCATGAGTTCAAAGCCAACCTCAGCAAAAGTGAGGTACTAAGCAATGCAGTGACACTCTGTTTCTAAATAAAAATACAAAACTAGGGTTGGGGATGTGGCTTAGTGGTCAAGTACCCCTGAATTCAATCCTCAGCACCACCCCCACACCCCAAAAACGGAACAGGGATGTGGATCCATGGTTTAGCATCCCTGGGTTCAATAGCTGGTACAAAAAAAAAATTAGAGGGTAGTGTTAACTAAAAGTAGACACTTGCCTAACCTACTACTCAGCAATTCTGCTGTAAGTACACATTTGCTACAAATCATTGACAAAATATTCAGTTACTTTATGTATCATAGCCCCCAACTGAAACAACCCAAATGTCTATAGATAGATCCTTGTGACTCAGGCATATGATAGAATATGTTGATTAAAAAAAAAAGAAAAGAAACTATTCCTACAAACAATATGTATAGATGAATCTCAGACATAAAGACATAAAGATGAGAGGGAAATCTGGACAGAAAACAGCATATACTTTTATGGTTTCATTTACTTGAAATTTGAAAGTGATGAAACTAATGAGTGGTGGTAAGGTAGATGGGACCGGTAGTGACTGGGAGGGGCATGAGGGGGACAGCTGTCACTCTGGCAGTGTTCTGTATGCCCATCTCCTCTGTGGGACAGGAGTACATTCGCCATGTCAGAATTCCCAGAGTGGTGCCTGAAGACTGTGCACTTAACTGTGCGAACATCAGAGATCCATGAAAGAGTCAAAAGCACAGGTCTTCTAGAAACTTGGATTTTGATATTAAAAGATGTTTCCACCCTGATTTATAATGCAAGCTATAGTTAATTAGTATATGTGTATTCTTTAAAAATCAAATAGCTATATAGAATGTTTTTGTTAGAAAACATCTGCACTATACTTTGATAACTAATTAATTAGTTCTCTGTACTTTGAGTTTTATTTTATTCACTGCATGAAGGGATCCAGCGAGACCAGTTATAAATATTGTACCAACTAAGACCAAATTAGGCAATAGTCTCCCCTGATGTTCTAATATTTTGAAATGTAGAGAGGACTATTTGAATAACTAATAAGGCTTTTATGAAATTGGGGGACTTCATAAACATAGCAGGTTAAGATTACACTTTTATAAAAATATATTACATGCTTTAAAACTTTGCAACAGGGGCTGGGGATGTGGCTCAAGCGGTAGCGTGCTCCCCTGGCATGCGTGTGGCCCGGGTTCGATCCTCAGCACCACATACCAACAAAGATGTTGTGTCCGCCGAGAACCAAAAAATAAATATTAAAAAAAAATTCTCTCTCTCTCTCTCTCTCTCTCTCTCTCTCTCTCTCTCTCTCTCTCCTCTCACTCTCTCTTAAAAAAAATTGCAACAGCTGTAAAAGATAGTTGGTATCCTCCCATTTCACAGATGGAGAAGCTGAGACTGAAAGAGATTAAGTTGCCTTGTCCATTCATAGAAGGGCCATGATTCAAACTTAGATTTATACTAACTCGAATCCATTCTTGGATTCACACTTATCCACAGCAGTGTTTTTCAAAGTGAGTCATGAGCCACATACATTCAAATCATGTCAGAGGTCTCTCAAGTGTAAATCTCTAGGAGGCCAGGGCAGGCAGAATATTTGAAATTGGAGCCTCATTTTTTTTTTTTTGGTAATAATCCCTGAGGATTAAGAAGCACTGCTTTTTTCTCTAATGACTTTGAATAGGAAGGTGACATCTTATTCAAACCTAACCTTCCAAGTTTGGAGTTTACCTGTATCACACATAATAGAAGAGAGCCATGCTCCTTGAGTGTGTACATACAGTTTGTCTTGTACAATCACTCTCTCCTTCACTATTATTTCACTTGAGGTTTTCAGTGAAATAGATTCTTTTCTACCCACTTGCAAGCTGTTGATATGTTTCCACAAAAGAAGTACTGAGCTGGTTTAAATATGTGCATATGGTTCCCAAGAAGAGTATGTCCCTACTTACTTTCTAACACATTCTAAATATAAAGTTGAAGCAATACACTCGTCAGAAGGGTTATTATTCTGTCTACATGGTTTTCTTTATTGAACATCTTGAGACTGGTTGAAATAACAAATATGATATGGTGGGTATTTTTTTAATATAAGGTATGAGGCAAAATGTGATATAGAAATGATCAAATAAGATGTAATGGCTGATTCTTATAAGATTTAAAGAAACTTTATATATTTATTTATTTTTGATGCTGGAGATTAAACTCAGGGATGCTTAACCACTGAGCTACATCTCCAGCCCTTTATTTTATTTTATTTTATTTAATTTTTGGATAAGATCTCACTAAGTTACTGGAGCCTCTCTGAGTTGCTGAGTCTGCCCTCCAATTTGCAATCCTCCTGCCTCAGCCTCCCAAGTCTCTGGGATTACAGGTGTGCATCACCATGCTGGGCTTCAAGAAATCATTTTAGAATGTTTCCTGCCCTAAAGCTTTATTTTCTTGAAAAAAAAGGGAAGATGGGTAAAAGTCTAAATAGAGGCTGTTAAAACTTAAAAATCACATCGTTGCCCCCTCCTAGCATTTGGAAAAAAAATTACCTATCATAACTGTAAGATATTTCACTAAATTTCTTGGTGGCACAGGGAAAGAAAAATAGTCAATAACTCAGAAGCGTACTCCTTAGGGATATGGGATGCTGTCAAACCTGGGTTAGAGACCACCTGTTCCACCTAGCTTTATGATCTCTGGTGCATTCCTAAGTATCTCTTCCATTTACTCCTAAGTGGGATAATGGTACCAATTTCCTAGGACTCAGAATTAAATGAAATAACACATGTAAAATGTATAGCACAAGTTTAGGAACATGTAATTGTGCAAACATCAAAAATCATTAGCTATTCTCATTGTTTATTCCTATTCTATGATACCATTTATTTTTAAGGACCATATCCTTTGATAGATACTAAATATGAAATATATTACAAGTTTCATGACTTTGGAAACTGGTGAATAAAAATATCAAGAGTCGATTTAATGACCTTTCCAGATATGTGTCATTTTAAGGGCTCTTTAGTACCAGGTGCAGACTGCCTCACATGAGTTCCTGATGTTTTCCTGGATGGCACAGCTGTAGCAGTTTTTTCTGATTTCTTCCTGTAGCTGATGCATCTGGACTCTTTTCTATTGTTGGGCAACTCTCACACCACCCAGATAGAAGCCTTGAGAAGCAAAAATAAAAGTGTTTTTTAGTATCAATAATAAGTTGATAGAAACTAGTTAGCTTGTCAGTCCAGTTCACTTTCTGAAGGTCTCTTACATGCAAAATTATTACTGATTTTGTTCTTGGCTAAAGATCAAATTTCTATGCTGAGTGCAATCGTGCATGCCTAGAATCCCAGCATCTTGGGAAGCTGAGGCGGGAGGATCACAAGTTTGAGGCCAGCCTCAAAAACCTAAAAAGGGCTGTGGAGGATAGCTTAGGGATAAAGCATTCCTGGGTTCAATCCCCAGTACCCTCTAAATAATAATAAAATAAATAATAAAAATAAAAATAGGTATCCTACCTATGAGAAAAAAATATGTATATTATAGAAAAAATAAAAAACATGGAAAAATAGATAATGTAAAGCAGATAATTTCTAATTCTAAATAAAATTGCATTATCATCCTAGACTGTTTTATTAAAAATCTTTCCTCCTCCTATGGAGATATATTTTTGTTGTTGTTGTTAACATCACAACTGTGCACATAGTTTTATGTTGTCTTTTCTCCCTAAAGTAGTATCATCAATATTCCTATCATTGTATATATTTTTTTCCAATTTAGTTACTTTTTATTGACATTGAAAATGTATTTTAAGAGAATTAGAAACATCTGCTGCTCAAGTGTGATTTTATTTTATTTTGGACTTACCGTCTTGTCTACTCATTTTTTTTATCAAGTATTTACAATGGCCCTCTATGTGCCAAGTGCTAGACTGGAAGTTTCTGTAGGGCATAGACTTGGTTTTATTCATCTCTTGCCCTTAGTGCCTGGAACTGTGCCAGGCTTTTAGAGATGCTCAGCAGATATTTATTGAGTGAACCGTGGTTAATATTTCTACTAACCTCAACCTCAACCAGGGGTTAAGGGGTTTTGTTTGTTTTCATTTTAGTGTCACATCATCATCATAAAAGCTTTTCTTGACCAATCCTGGGGTTGGATTCTGACATGTAGGGGTGACGGGCTTCATTCAGTGGATGCCTTCTTTTTGTTGTAAGGTCTGTGGAAAGAGGACCCAGATTTATCATGCATTATGGTCTTTGTGGAGAAAAAGACCCTTTGAACATGGCCAATGAATATTTGTATGTATCTTGATGTGTACTTTCCAAAGGACCTCTTTTTTAAAAAAATTTCAATGTTGGGGATCAAATACAGGACTTTATGCATTCTAGAAAACGCTCTACCACTGCACTGTACCTGTATCCCTAGATGTGTACTTTTAAGAGAAGTTTCACAATATATATTTATTCTTCGAATAAGAATGTATCTATATTTAACTCAAATAACTTCCATAACCTACCTCCAAATTTTCCCATCAATCTTCCAAATACTCCCTCTAAACACTGTGTCTTCATAGCAAAGTGCTTCACATGTAAACTCAAGCTGAAGCTGGGCAGAAATGGTGGTTTCCAATCTGAAAAAGTAATTTCCAATCTGAGAAGGTAATTTTCTCTCTAAGGTTTAAGAGTAAAATATAATTGAGGCTCAGGAACAAGGTCTCCCCTGCAGGAAAAATGACTTCTTCCTTGTAATTTTGTTGTTGTTGTTGTTGTTGTTGTTGTTGTTGTTGTTGAAAGGTAAAAGTAAGAGTGGTCTGAGAATGTGTGTTGGAGCTGGCAAGGGTGGTTGGAGGGTGGAGAGAGACCCAGTCCCAAACCTATGCAGATCAATTTATAATTTTAATCATTACCCAGGAAATCCTATAAAAAGATGAAGGGTGGACCCTGAAAATAGTTTTCATTTTTTCTGCCTCATCTTAGTGCCTGCAAAGTATGCCTGTTATGCTGTGGCTTTTATGTCCATGTGACAGGAAAGGATGCAACTTCTAATGCTTTGTTAACTCAGTATCGTATTGTTTTAGACTAAATACAAAAAGTTGAGTGTTAGCTCTCTTTTGTGAGAATGGCTTAAGAGTCAATGCATTACTGCTAGCAATATTTAAACAGTTTGATACTTTTATCAGATGAATACTCATGCAAATTTTTAAAAACTATTGGTCCAGAAAAAAGGGAAAAACAATGGAATGCACCTGACCAAACTTTCTCCAGTATACATACAAATGCACTACAGTCACCTTTGTGTACATACATAATATACTAATTTTTAAAAAGTTTAAATAAATAGAAGAGAGATCAGTAGAAAAAAAGGAGCAGAGGGAAGGAGGAGTAGAGGGAAAGGGTATTTCTGGGGACTGAATTGGAGCAAATTTTATTCCATGCTTTTATAATTATGTCAAGATGAACCCCAACATTATGTAGAACAAAAATGAACTAATAAAAATGAAACAAAAAACTAATTCATCCAGAAAAACATCATGAAGTCTACTTTCCTGTTTGTTCTCTCTGTCCCCTGTGTTCATAAGAGGGAGGGCATTTTTTTTAAATAATTTTCATTTTCAGGTATTTACTTCAATATTGTCTCATTATCTCTACATTATATTCATTTTCTACAAGTTATTAATTGATCTACTTTGTATTGCTGACATCCAACAGCTCTCAAAGATCTCCAGAAAAATCTGTTGATGAAGCAAAGTTATGTTTTAAAATTTACTGCAGTGGGGAGACCACCTTCAGGCTTTTAGTAATGTCTTAGGGGGGAAAGATCCTTACAGAGTTGAAGGTGATTTTAAAGCAAGTTTTGCAAGGCAGAAACTGATGAAAGCCAGGCTGAATTTAAAGGCACAATATTTGGATCAGTGGTCAAGAGTTGAAATATTGAAGCAAATGTTGATACTACTCTGTTTAGATAGTCCCCAGTCTTATCTTCCAGGCATGGGTCTACTTTGGAGTAAGTAGATAAGCTATATTTGGTCTTGATCCCAGTATTGTTCATCACAGAAATAGAAAGCAGATTTGGTCTGAGTTCTTAGAACTGTGTTAAAGTTATCTCTTACTATGATTATGAAGATTGAATTAGATTCTTTATATTGTTTTCCCCCTTAATCCTTCAAAACCAGTTTGTCTGGTCACTAACTTCTACTCCTTCAAAGAAGAAACATAAACTTTCTAGTTTTTGGTTCGTCAGCCCAATATAAGGTCTTTTTACCATCCTTTTCCTCTACCTTCAAATCTGTAGTATTGGATTTGTTCAGTGGTTCTTAGTTACAAGGGGACTCACATTTATTTCGGGGATTGAACCTGGGGCCTTAGCACATGAGAGGCAAGCACTCTACCACTGAGCCACATTTCCAGCCCCTCATTTCTTTAGTTTGCCAAATTAACCTACCTCTAACTCAGACCTCACCAGTCTCCTTGGAACCAAGTCTCATTAGAGTTATTTGGGGAACCTGTCTCTCCAGGGCTGGAAAATGGTCTCCATAGTGTCCATTTGTGGTGATTATTCTGTTTCTCCGTAACCTGAGTTCATTGAGGTGGATGTAGTTTTGTAGTCTCCTCTTCTTTCTGTTCCATGCCAGACTTGGCTCTGGGGACTCCATACCATCTTTTAACAATAGGAAGCTTGGCACTCAGTCCCAAGGGACCCAAATACTCACTCCATCAAAACTCTTGTCAACCAGCGGGGCTCAGGTGGGAGTGGGGTATGGGAACTTCATTGGACTCATCCACTCCCCTGGGCTTGGGGGAATCCAACTTTATTTGGGATCAGATACTTTCCTTCCCTTCAGTTTTTAAACACCTCCCCAAGTGGCACAACCGATTCTAACATTCAAATATATGCAAAAGTTAAGAATTCCCAAATTGAAATCCTGTTCTTCTCAGAGCTGTCTCTGCCTCAGAGTTGCCTAAGCCTGGATTTCCAAGCAAATGGGAATGACCATGAGTGTCCCATTACATAGACGTGTGGTGAGGTTGAAGTGACTGTCCCATTCTTCACACCATGCCTGGCACTTAGTAAACCTTTAGAAAATGTCAGCTATTATTCTAATGATCATAGTACTGCTTTATAATTTGAGGCTTTTAAAAAGACAGTATTAACTCTCCCCTGGGTTATTCATAAGGAAGAAGAAAAATAGTATGAAAGTTAGAGATAGACCATTGAGGTTTATTTAGGATTTAAGTTTAAAGAACATTGAAATAAAAATACCCACTCTATTCTTCTTCTTCTTCTTCTTCTTCTTCTTCTTCTTCTTCTTATTATTATTATTATTATTATTATTTTAAATAAACATGACAATAGAGTGTATTTTAAAAAATAATTTATTTTTTAGTTGTAATTGAATGCAATACCTTTATTTTTATTTTTTATTTTAATGTGTTGCTGAGGATCAAACCCAGGGTTTTGCACATGCTAGGTGAATGCTCTACTGCTGAGCCACAACCCCAGCTCAGCTGGACATCCCTGCAGGTGCCTGCTATGGTCTGTCCTCTACTGTCCTTGACATCCTCTCTGGAGGTGGGTGCTGCTCTCCTCACCCACAAGCAGCCTGACCCTGGCTGGGGAGGGAGCCTGGAGTGCCCAGTGTGGCCTGAGCCTGTGGGACGTGGTTCAGAGGTGAAAATAGATCAATTTTAATACATTGTGATCAAGGAAAATCCAAAACCGAGGCTCACGCTAGGAGTCATTCTTTATGCTTCGGTTTCCAGAGTCACATTCTCCTCTCCTCAGCAGACAGGCCCAGCCACAGAAGCACAGCTTTGGCTGCGTACAGGCGGAGATGTGCTGTGCAGAGAAGCCAGGCCCTGCTCCCCTGCTGACAGGGCATTCCCAAGCATGGTGCTGCACCCACCACAGGGCAGGCCCTGTCTGTGGCCAGGCAGGGGAGAGACTCACAGCCTTTTGCTTTCCATCCTGCCCTGCCCCCCCGGGCTCTGCACACTGGAGTGCTACAGCCCCCCAGTGTCAACGTCCTGGAGCCGTGGCACAGTGGCCCCTACCTGAGTGCAGATGGCCCAGTGTCCCCTGCAGTGGACAGTGGTGGGCGCCAGGACCCCTCTGTGAGCTCAGTGGAGAGCAGGCAGGGGACCACAGCTGCGTGGTGTGCCAGGGAGCTGCCCTCTCTCTTTGCCCTCTGCTGGCCTCTGCCCTGCCTCCTTCAGAGAGGATGTCAAGGACAGCAGGGGACAGACCACAGCCAGCACCTGCAGGGATGTCACTGATCTTGAAAGATGTTGCGAGCTCTGGCCATCTTCAGGATGGCACCAAGTCGTCACAACAGCGTTTCTCCAAGTCACATTCCAAACACTCCATGTGGCTCTTGGATACAACACGGGAGGTCAAGTGGTGGCTGTGTTCTCCATGTCCTCAGGGCCAGCCCAGGATGGCAACATGCCATCTGAAGAAGAGGAAGCTGCAGGCTCCTGAAGGTGTGGCAAGGTGAGGGGCCCAGACCTTGCCACAGAGTCACCCTGAGAGGGCCCCTGTCATCAACCCTCTGCAGAGGTGGTAGGAAAACACTTCTCTGGTGTTGGCAGCGTGAACTGGAGTGGCCTTTTTGGGGGAGGGCCAAACACAGAGATCTACTGAGGTTTCAGATGTGCCCAAGCCCTCTGCACCAGCAAGGCGTCTGGTCAACCTTACAGACGCATCTGCAATGAGCACAGAAGGTAGCTCAGGGAGGCCCAATGACTCCCCAGGGACACGTACCCAGGAGGGCTGGCTCCATCCATTCCTGGGCTCCTTATGATGGAGCTCTATGCAGCCCAGAAGGAAAGAGGTGGGTCCAGGCCTCAGCAGAGCACTAGACGCGTGAAACAGATGCCACACGCCACCTCTGTGCTGGAGGTCACTCCTGCACACGTGCAGATGGAGCCTGTCCCTGGAACTACCTCTTCACGTATCCCCTGGGCTTGGTTGTGGACCTGCCTCATGAAGCTGCCTATTCAGGGGAATATCACACTCTGGCAGCCCTCGCTGCTCCTCTGTGATGAGTGGGATCCCAGGAACTCATCACAACAGGAACTGTGCAATGGCTTCAGCTTGAGGATCACTCCCCCCGACTGTTCTCAGGGACCAAGAAATCACAGCATCCACTCTGTGGTTTGAAATATGAAAACTGGATTTATTAATTATTTATTTATTTCCTTACATGAATTTAGAAGGCTTTCCATGTGGAGTGTGGGGCCCTGTCCTCCCTCCCCAAGGATCTGATAGTCCCATGTAAGCATGAAGGGAACGGGGACTTTCTTGTGTCCCTAATTTGTCTGCAGACCCAGGTAGATCTGTTCACACCCAGTAGGCCCTTGGTGTTTTAAATGAATGACACAACATTACCCTGAAAGGTAGTCCTATCCCTTTGCACCCAGGTTGAGGGTCAGTGCCATCCCTGTTCCTGACACCTTGCCCTGGCCTGTCTAGTACTCTGAACCCAGGAGACACAATAAAGTTCCAGGGTGAGAATGAGGGTTCTCTCTGTGGACGGCGAAGCTGCAGTCAAATTAAGCACGGCCTAGGCCTGCCATGTATTTAATAAGTTCTGCGCAGGGCAGAACAGCATTTCTCTTCCTTCCTACTCCCTGAGAACCACCTGCTGGCTGAGGGTCTCAGTGCCCATCCCAGGCCGCTCTGAACAGGAAATGATTAGTTGCATAATGTAATATTAAGGCCATAAATCTCCCCAGTAGGAGCAGCCATAAACCCTGGTTTTTATTATCAAGTTACTGCATAGACACTGACTGAACCCTTATCGTGGCACAATTATCCCACAATTACTGCTGTATTGTTCAGTAAACAGCATGCCAGGAGCAGCAATTCTGGGGCTCATAAATATATAAACAAACACCGAATTGAGGCCCCGCAGCTATGGGAAGGAGACAGGATGGGATGGAGGTGGTCACAGCTGGAGCGCTGGGTTCTGTGACACTCGGCTGTCTGACGTGCAGATGGGTCCCTGATGGCTGCCCCCTCATCCCAGCAGGGTGCAGGAAGCTGTGGGCAGCAGAAGGACAGGGTGTTGGGCACAGGCCGGCCTGGGTCAAGCTGCAGGCCAGAGTGTGGGGGCTCGCTTTGGGCACAGCGGCTGCCAGGTGGGCACAGCACCCGTGCTCATTGTCCCCCTATAGGGACTGCTGGTGGCCCTTTCAGGAGCCAGGGAACGTGAGTGTCACACAGGGAACCCAAACTCTCCTTGCTCTCTGTTCTTTTTTAAAACAAAAATATCCATTTTGTCTTTATTTCTAACTACCCAAAATGGGAAACCTCCCCAGGGCCCATCAGGAGGAGGGCAGAGGAGGGCACAGTCACACCAGGGAGGACTATCGGTGGCATGAAGGACAGAGCAAAAAGCACAGATGGAGCTCGACATGGTGGGGGGACAGCAGCCGGGGGCCAGAGGGAACTCCTGGTTCCGTGACCTTCTGGAGCCGAGGAACAGAACTCGGTTTTGAGAAATCAGTCTACTGTGTGCTGGGATGGGGGGCAGGAGGGATGTCAAGTGCTGGCACATTCTGTATCCCAGTGGGGTTCCTGGGTGTTCCTGCCAACTCACCAACAGACGTCTCCTGGACTTGAGTTTCAGACCAAGTAAGAGGCAAAGGGACAGAGGCCGAGTGCCTGAGAGCCTGGAAATATGCAGGCTGGTGTCCCCAGCCACAACAAGGCATGGGCTATGGGTGAAGCCAGTTCTCCTCCAAGGTCACTGTTCCAACAACTCTGTGCTGGTCCTGGGATTTGGAGGGGCAGGTGGCAAGAGCATTCCAGGGACCCGGACGTGCTCCTGAGAGGTGTGGCTTGGACTTAGGTTTGGGATCAACCCACTAAACTGGGGCACAACCACAGCTCACCTCAGGGCATTTGCACTTTGGAAGCATTTCCTTGTCTTTAATCTGTCCCCCACCCCCAGGTGACACTGCGGGGCAGACAGGACAAAGGACTTGGTTCTTGTTGAAGGAGCAGCCACCTGAATCCCAGAGGCTAAGCAGCGCAGACCAGGCCTGAGCAGTGACCAAACCCCAGGTTGGCAGGTCCCGGCTCCTTCTGTTCATCTTCTCTTCAAAATTAAAAGGTAAATAGAAAAGCAAGTGTCCTAAAGAGTGTCATTGTTCTGAGGCAGAACATTGGCATCATGGTCAGCAGAACAATGAGCCCCAAATATCCACATCATAAGCCTCAGAACCCGGGAGGTTGTCCGGCTCCACTATGGGGGGCTTCAGGATGCAAAGGGAATTAAGGTTAGAAACCAGCTGACCTTGAACCGGCTGACCTTGAAGCAACTAACCTTAAACTGAGGGACTATGGAAGACAATGTGGGCCCAGTGGTCACAAGGCTACCTGGAGATAGAAAGGGCAGGAGAGTCAGAACAGGAGAAGTAGCAGGAGGAGAGGCCACCAAGGCCTCCAGGGGAGGCAGCAGCCATGAGCCAGGACCACGGGGGGCCACTGGAAAAGGCAGGTGATGGGCAACCCTGGAGCTGCAGAAGGAGCCCCTGTCAACGCTCCAGACACTCCAGCCCACGGACCCACTCTGGCCCTCTGATCCCCGAGTCACGAGGCACAGTCTAAGTCTGGGGTTTGCAAACTCCACAGCAGAACATTCATACAGGAATCCTCAGGGAACAGGAGCCCCCTCTCTGCCATGGGCTGGGCTACCAGCTCCTTCTGCAGGTGACACTCTAGTCCTCACTCTGGCATCCAGACCTGAATCCAGGGGTCCCTCTGTCCCACCCAGCAAGCCCTGCTGCCTTGTAACCAGAGGCTGCTGAGCGGCCTCCAGCCTCCTGATGACCGTATCTCAGGTGAGCACCACCTGCAGGGCTCCCTGACCTGTGTTCTCTGGGAGGCTCAGGCGGGGCCCCAGGGCACTCTCTACAGCTAATGGAGTATTACAAACCCAGACTCAGGAAGGTGACAGTGGCTTCTAGCAGGCCACGCTGCTGCGCATCTGCTGTGCTGCTGTTTAAATTGAACATGAGCATTTTATAAATCCTATTTGCATTATCTCATCGAGCAATCATTCCCTGGAACATCATAAAGCAAACATTAATTAGGGCTCCAGTTGGTGCCGGGTCCTGCAGAGCTCTTAGCCATGCCACAGGCCATCCCAACCCAGACTCTCATTTTAGAGCCAGCCCAGGTCTCCCAAGCAAAGTCCATGCTGCCCGGCACCTTTGGCAAAGAAAAGGACACCAAGAGCTGAAGGGCAACAGCCCAGGACACAAAGCAAGCCCACTGATGGCCAAGAACCAGCCCACCATGACCACAGTGTGGGGCACTCAGCCAAGTGACCACACCTGCTCCTAGGCAAAGCACCTTCTAAGTCCACCACACCAAAGCCCTGCCACACTGCCCAGCTCCAAAAGACATACACATGGTCCAGTGGCCACAGGATGATGTAGTCACTTCAGCCAAGAGACAACATGAGTAGGAATCAGGCAGCTGGAGGCTTCTCTGACTATCTGTTTCTTCATCTGTATTAACTACATAAGGTGACCAGCTTAGCCCATTTTGCCCAGGAGATCCTTGCACATGTCCACAGCCAGTTCTCCCAGCAGGTCACAGGCCTGCAAAACAACAGCCCAGATGGGACCGTGGAGCCTCCCCTTCCATTGTTCATCAGAGTTGCTTGTTTGTAGAAAATGATTCAAGCAATGCCCAAGGGTCCATCTCCAGGGTGGCTGGGGCACGTCTTTGGGACCTGGGGTGTTTCTAGAGCACTCACTCACACAGGCTGTGCTCTTCCCATGTTGAAGGACAGTGGCAACAGGCCAAGCTTCTGGGACACAAGGACAGGGAGGACATAGTACCTCCTTCTTGCCTGCCCCCAGGTCAGATGCAGTCCTGGGGCAGGATGCTGTGCAGAGGAGACCTCCAGGCTTGGAAAACCCCAGGGACAGCCGTGGTAGCAGGACAGGCCTGGCAGCTCTATCCCCTAGGCAATGTGACACTTGTGCACAGTGGTGGAGCCCAAAGACAGAGCTGGGGGAACCTTCACGGGAGTCCTGTCCCTGGATGTCTCAGCCCTGCCAGAACAAATTACTGTAAATGACAAGACTTGAGTCCACACAGATTTATTATCTTACAATTCTGGAAAGCAGAAATCCAAGGTGAGCCAGCAGGAACCAAGGCTCCGTGGGGAGGGCTGGAATTCCTTTGCCTTTTGCAGCTTCTAGAGGCTGCCTGCACCCCTTGGCCCATCCCCAGCTCTGGGACCTCATCCCCATCCGCACATCTTCCCAGGCCCCCTATGCCACTCTTAGAAGGACCCTGGGGATATTTGGGCCCACAGGGTGATCCAGGGTGACCTCCCGATCTCAGGCTCCTGGACTTAACCCCACTTTCAGAGTCTCTGCCTGTGAGGTGACAAGCTCACAGGTGCCAGGGATGTGGGCATCCAATGGGGACACGATTCAGCCCAGCACAGAAGAGCATGTGGACGAGGTATCCTGCCCTCACTCAGCCTGCAGAGGGATGTCCTGACCCCCTCCCGGAGTGGTGCACTCAGGGGCACAGCTCTAGGTTGGAGGCCAGGGAGAACAACATGTCCCCCAGAGAGGGCCATGGTCACTTCCTCCAACAGCCCACAGAAGTGAAGTCAAATTCAGGAATATGTGAGACTAAGACGGGAAGCTGGGGGCACAGGCTCCATGGGGATCCTGGAGTGCGGGCCTGAGCAGGTGATCAGAGGCCTTGGCACCCACTGCACTCCTGGTTTTCTACTCTGGGGAACCCATGGCATCCTGCATCACGGGACACGGGTGCAGCCCGGTGGGCCATAGGGTCTGGGGTGAGCACTCTGGGCTCTGCGGGATGGTGCCTCGGCCCGTCACTGCGGCCCTGAAGGTACACCCTGGGGCCTGTGCTTTTTATAGAAAGCACAGCCTGGGCCAATGGACAGCTGATGTGCCATTTTTGCAGGCCCACCTTGGAGAATGGAGTCTTGGGTGCATGGGCTTTAAGGGAACAGAACCAAGTTCTGGCTGCTTTTAACCATCTCTCCAGCAGGCCAGCTGGCAAAGGAGGCAGATCTCAAAACTGCTGAAGTCACTGGGTTCTGTTGGTGCCAAAAGCTGGGAAAAGGCTCTGCCTCAAGGGGTCAGGGCCCAGCACCATGGGCAGGGACTGATCAGCTGGCCAGAGCACCCCTCCCTCCCCTGTCGTCCCTCTGCCCAGCTCTCTTCTCCTCCCCTTTCTCCTTCTCTCTCCCCTCATTTTCAATTGCCTTCAAGGCCAAGAGAAGCAGCTGTGAAAGGCCTGACATTGAACCCTGTACTGTGGGGTACTTACCAGTCACCCCAGCAGAGGGTCTCCCGGTGACCCTGAGTCATTAGTAACATAAATTCTGATCCTGGCTTTTGATTCCCAAGGCCCTGGATGTGGCAACTGGGGCAGAAGGCAGGGTCTTGCTTGAGGCTGGCTGAGAGGTCATGAGCCCATTCCTGTGATGAGGGGACAGGGGCCCACTGCTCACCAGGAGCTGAGGAGATGGTGACCAAAACGCCTGCACAGGGACCTTCTGTCTCTGGGCACAGAGGGAATGGCATAGCCTGAACCTATGCCTTGGAATTCCCCTGGGAACAGTGGCTGTGGGAGGAGGAAGGTGACAGGAGACTGGTGCAATTGGGATGCAGAACACAGGGTTCCAGAAGCCAGGCGTGGCGGAGGAAAAGCGCCAGGCAGACACCAGGGGAAGGAGACGGGAAGAGCAAGCTGCTCTTCAAGACTGAGAGAGGCCCAGTGTGAGCCCAGGTTAGATCAGCTTAAAGGGAAAGCACAAGGCTGAGCCACTCGCCCCTGCGAGGAACAGGTTTGCAGAGGGCATGTGGCCAGACGCCTGGGAAGCAAGAGCCAGGACGTGCTCCAGACTGAAGAGGGGTCAGAGACAGCTGCAGGCAGCAGTGACTGAGGCTTGAGGGCCAGCAGAGTGACTGGCAGGAGGGAAGTGTCAAGCGGGCACTGTCCTGCGAGTCCTGGGGCAGCCAGGGTCCTGGCAGGGAAATTCAGCCCAAGGGCTCTATGGGAGGACAGCAGAGGGAGGCAGTTTGCCAGGGTCTGGATCCTGGCTCTGTCACCTAGTGCTGCGGGACCTCAGCCAAGTCCCTTAACCTCTCTTGTCCTTGGTTTCTCCACCTGCTGCCCACAATACAAGACTGATTAAGGACCCCACCAGTACATGCAAAGCACACAGGAGACCCGCGCAGAGCCAAGGCCACACCTGTGTTAGCAAGGAGCCCCTGCAAGGGCGGGTCAGGCAGACAGGACACCCGAGACCAGGCCTAGGCACAGTGAGGCTGGGATTAGACACCTGCTTTCCTAAGTCAGTGGGGTGACCAGGAAAACTGGTCTAAGTGGGAGGTTTTTCCCAAGTGAGAGCACGTTCTCTGTCCTGGACTCGGCACAGGGCAAAGCCAAAGCCAGGAAGACCCCCTCAATCCTTGCCCAGCCCCGACAGGTGCTGAATCCTGGGACAGGACTTCACCTTGGATGAACACTTCAGGGCAGAAGCAGCATTCCAGCACTGTTGGTCTAGCCTCCTGATGAGGCAGCCCCTGCTGACCCCTCCTGCTGAGCTCTGCTGCTGACCCCTCCTGCAGACCCCACCTGATGACCCCTCCTGCTGACCCCTCTTGCAGACCCCACCTGATGATCTCTCCTGAAGACCCCTCCTACAGACCCCTCCTGCTGATCTCTCATGCTGACCGCTCCTGCTGACCTCTGCTGCTGACCCCTTGTTTCGGTCAGTTTTTCACTGCTGTGACTAAAGAATTTGACCAGAAAAACTGTAGAGGAGGAAAAGTTTATTTGAGGGCTCACAGATTCACAGGCCTTAATCCATAGAAGGCTGGCTCCATTCCTAGGGGCTCGAGGTGAGGCTGAACGTCATGGCAGAGTGTGTGGCCCAGGGAAGCAGCTGACATCAGGGTGATCAAAAAGCAGAGAGAGCCACAAACATGTACTCAAAGACACGCCCCAGTCCCTACCTCCACAGCCACACCCACCACTCAGTTAATCCCATGGGCTCTAACCGAACATGTCTCCTCCAAACTTTCTTGCATTGTCTCACATGTGAGCTTTCAGGGGACACCTCACATCTCAACCATAACACCCCTCCTGCTGACCCGCCTGCTGACCCGCCTGCTGGTGCTGCCTGTGGACCCTTTACCTCCCAGGCTGGCCACAGACACTGCTGGAGCACTAAGTGGTTGATGACATTCTCAGATCTCGCAGGAGCTGACTGGGGGACGAAGCTGGCAGCAGTTGGAGGTGTGGTCCAGGACAGCAGCGAGGTCCTCAGCCGAGGAAATGTAGTGGACTCAGTTAACTCAGTCCAGGTCATTCTGCTTGACTCAGGGTGGCAGCATCCTGACAAGCCCACTTTAGTGGGACACGTGTGTGATGCAGCTCACCTGTGATGATCCTGGCCCAAAGTCGCCTGCCTTCAACACAGCCACTCACAGCCACCCACAGCTGCCAGCCAACCCTAACCCTATTTTTTCATAAAATATTGGCTGTCTTGGGCAGGTCACCTTGGAAAAAGCAGCTCTTGTTCCACTGTGAAGTTGAAACATCCCATGTTGAACCCTCCCCATGGGAACCGGCTCTACTCTCCCACTCATCTTGACTCTCCCCCTGATCACCAGCAGTCCTAGGAGACTCCCACAGCATGACAGGTCAGCTGGGGCAAGTTGCCTCATGAAGGTCAAAGTCTAACCTTGAAGCCAAGCCCCAACTGACCAGTGGCTTAAGGACTAGGAAGACAGGTACGAAGGCCCCTCTTCCTGTTTCAGAGGCAGCATCTCCAGCTCCTGGGCTCCTGAATTTGGGGAGAAGGACTCAGGCTGAGCAGAGCCATCTCCTGCCAAGAGGCTGGACTTCACAGCAAAAGCATCCTCAGCTGACCAGGCCACTGTCCCTAGAGCCCCTCAGGCAGAGGCTGCCAGCAGATTGGACCTACCGGGTCCTTCTGATGCACTCAGTCCCAACCTGGCTTTCACTACAGCCACGTGACTTCCCAGGGTGCACCTGGGAACTACCAGGAGGTGCAGGTGTCTCCTGTCCCGCCACCTGCCCTCCTGAGTCCCCAGTGGCCACACCCAGGGCACCTCTATGGGCAGGATTCCTGGTCTCCTCCTGGCCTCATGGGCTCTGTGGGAGACCGAGGCATCCCCCCTCCCAGATGGGCCTCACCATGACCTCTCACCATGATTGGGCCCACCCAGTGTTATGGCAGAGGCCTGAGGTCAGTAGCAGTGACCTGAACACCAGTGGGCACAGGCACAGGGTCCCCTGCCCCACCTTCCCCTTGCCCGTGGCCTCTAGGCCTCACTGCCCCACCCTGGCTGCCTTTCTCCCTCTGTCTCCCTCTGTCCCACCCGGGCCTAGAGGAGCTGGCTCTCTACTCCCCTGTCTTCACCCAGGATGGCCCCGGGGGCTCCCTGGAGCTGGGCTGAACTGGGGGCCTTCCTGCCTCTGGGCCCCACCCTACCTCCACCTTAGCTTTGACTAGGAAACCTGTGAATGGTACTTCTTTCTTGGGCCCTTGAGAAGTAAATCTACACCATGGAAATGAATCCTCAAGAGAGCTGGGGCCTGTCCCGGCCTCAGGGCCAGTCCTTAGCACCTTGAGTTGCCTAACGGGGCCCACCAGCCTCCCCAGTGCCTCCCTCTCAGGATTCAGCAGACCCAACGCTATCCTCCCAGCTCTCTAGCATGCACCTTGATTCCTTCCGTGCTCCCCAGAAACTGTCCCCTGCTTCCTGAGGTGCCCTGCCTGTGCCCTGCCCTGGTGCCATGGTAACACACTCTAGAACAAGGGGCCACTGCAGAGCAGAGAGGCAGCCTGCACATCCCTGCCTCTAGGACCACCGAGGCCCTGGTGGGGGCCCAGGGAGCCTTGCCCCACCCCAATTCACCCTTTGCTGGGGTGCAACCTGCCTGCGATTCAGGATCCAACCACCATAGAGGTCCACCCTTGGGTCAGGCGGAGGTGGCCCAGCACAGGGCTGCTCACTCTTGCTATTCCGATTCTGTGAGAGCCCATGTCCTCATCCCTCCCATCACCCTGGTTGCCAGTCACGGGAGATCATCGCGCCAGCCCCACCCCCTCAACCAAGGGATTTGTGCCCAGAGAGACCCTACAGAACAACCAAAAGGCCCAAAGCTCACTTAAGTTGTCAAGCAACCAGGAAAAGATACCTTCCACAGAGGCAGGGTCAGTGGCTGGAAGGACAGTCCACCACCTTCCCTGGTCAAGCACCTACTCTGCACTGAGGCCAGAAGAGTGGCCCCCCTCTCGGTCCTCTCTGCACCAGTTCCGCAGCCCTCTCTTCTCAGAAGACCCCAGAGCTCTGGTCACACAGCAGAGGCTGCTGGTTGCCTGCCGGACCCGCTGCACCCTGCTCTGGTCTTAACACAACCCAAACTTTACTAAGGCATCATAGAGTCGGCTGAAAGTGCCAGCCCATGGCAGCCTCCCTGGCAGCTGGAGTGATCCGCTGACACACTGTGAGCCGGACTGAGCAGCAGCCACTGTAGGGCTTCAGGGGAGATGGTAGGGGCTGTTGGGCTGATGTAAGGAAGGACTGCCACTGGGTGGCGGCCAGCCACAGTTCATCCTCTGGTTTTGGAGGCCAGAATCCCAAAATCAGCCCCACTGGGCAGAAATCAAGGTGTTGGCAGGGCCACATTTCTGAAGGCTCCAGGGCTGTCCCATGCCCCCAGTGGCTGGTGGTTTGTACAGTTCCCGTGGCCACATGGCCCATCTCCACCTGCCCCGTGGCCACTCTGCCTGCTTCTCCTCCCTCTCCTGAGGACACTTCTGATGGTGTTTGGGGCTCACCTGTCGTGTCCTCATCTCGAGATCCTACACTGGCACCATATGCAACAGCCGAGTTCCGCAAGGCCACAACTAAGGCTCCGGGGTTGGGATGTGGTGCCTCTGGGCTCCATCGTTCAGCCCACTCCAGCTCCTGAAGGGGACAGGATCAGTCCACTGTGCCTTCTGCCCCTGTCCTCTCCCTGCTCTGGCATGACCACAGACACCATGCGGAGGCCCCTGGCTGCGGGTGAGAGTGGACATCTGGGGCTGAGATCATGAGGAGGCTGTGTCCTCCGGGCTCCCTCTAGCCAGGGTTGGACAGTTTCCAGGGGCCTGCCTCTGGGCTCCCTGCTTCAGTAGAGAGACAAACACTGGTTTTCTTCAACCCACAGCTCAGTGGGGTTTCCTGTTCGACCTGCTGCAGGCCCTTAGCAGGGGCCCATGGCCAGGTGGCCAGGTGCCTGGAGAGCCATAGGGGATGAAGCCAGGACTAGCCCTCCCCCATCACTGTCTTCAGCAGATTGCCCACCTGATTACTATTCACTCTGGGCTCAGGGCTGTCCTTCAGGAAGGAGGATGGCAAGCATGTGGGCCTGCCAGGTGCCCCGAGAGGAGGGGCCCTCCTGAAGAGGGACACGCTGGGCCCTGCCAAGGCATCTTCAGGGCCTGGGGCCTGAAGCCTCCCTGTTCCCCAGATTCAGCTGCTGGCTGACAGGGAATTCAGGCATGGGCACGTACCATTGCTGCTTTGGACAGGCTCTGAGCCCCACATGGCCTAGGGATCATGGCCTAGGACGTGACACACTGTCCACCACACTGTCCCTGTGACCACTCAGAGTTACGTCTTCAGAAAATGATCTGTTCCGAGGCTTCTCACCAAGTGGGTCTCTGATGAGTGCTCGACTCACACGGGACCCGTGTCCCCATCTGGCCTCTGCACACTGGGCCCTCCTTGGCCATCTCTCCTCCTCCCTCATCTGTGAGTGGCCCTTCCTGGTCCTTTCTGAGGCAGAGGCTCTGTGAGGTGGCTGGTGAGGAGCGTGGCCGGGGTACGCTGGCCTCTCTCGTCACTCTCTCAGGCACCAACAGTGTGCCTGGCTTGGGCTGTCCCGCCAGAGCTCCCTGGCAGCCACAGGAGTGCTGGAGCCACCAGGCCCCCGTCACAGGAATCAGGCTGACACTGCTTAAGGGACCTGCTCCAGGTACAGCAGGCACAGTGACCCAGGTAAAGTGGCACAGTGAACACCTGAGCCTGGCTATTGGAGTCAGGAGTGTCTACTGCTATAGTGGTTGGGCTGATTGGAGCCTGGTGGGACTGGGGAGTGACATGTCAGAACAATGTAATAGGGTTGATGATGGCGGCGGCACGTGATGCCAACCCGCATGCATAACAGATTCAAGCGACCTGCTACCCAGAGAAGGACTCTGGAGTGTCCATCAAATCCCAGCCCCACACATGCGTTGATGAGCACACATACTCACACACACACACTCACACACACACTCACACACACACTCATACACACATGGGAACACCTGGGATTCAGGCAGAGAAGAGTTGATGATATTCCAGTCCCTCTCTCCTCGTCCATCATACGCATCCCTTTCAGCCTGGTTGACACGAGTGGGTCACCTTGGCTCAGGTCAGCACCATGGTTTGTGTATATTTGATATTTAGAAATGATTTGGATTTCCCCTTACACTGGCAACTGCAACCAGGAGTGAACGGCTGTCTTCAGCACGTCAATTACCGCTTCCTTAGAATGGTTTCCACAAGTGGAAACAACAAGTAAGTGAGTTTGTGGATTTTTAAAGTGGATTTGTGTCTGTTGGACCTTCCTTCCAAAGGATCTGCCGGCTCCCTCCCAGTGGCATCTGCACTGTTTCCTCTCTGGTGGCAGCTGAGATTTCTGTCTTTGAATTGACATCACCAAACATGAGGTGGAATGTGTCCTTGGGGTGTGGGGTTGTTTTTATTTATCCTGCTTTTGAAAGACTGGCTTTCCCATCTGTCTGAGTCTTTCATGAGATCTGGAAGATTCCAAGCCCTGGGCTTCAAGTGCTGCCTCTTCCGAGGCTCGACCTCTCCTCCGGGCTTCCCATTGGGTGGATGACTTCAGGAAGGCTGCCTCAGTCACGTTCCAGGTGCTGTCACCTGTCCTGCTGCTCCTGCTCGGCTGTTGCCTTGCTGTGTTCCTGCTTCATTCCCCCCCACCCCATGTCACCCTGCTGTCTTTTCTTCATAATGTCATGTTCTTGGTTTATGGTGTTCTTCTTCCCTTTATCTCCTGAAATACTTTAAACACACTTGCGTTAACATTCCTTTGAAGTGGGCCTATTTTATATGCTTCCCGGTGTGTAATTTATCACTTCATTACCCTGCTCTCTCCTGCGCAGGCCTGAGCTCAGCTCCCACTGCAGCAAGGACGCCCTGCCCGGCCCCCCTCAGGACCAGCCCATCCACCCTGGGGACCCCGAGGACCAGTTTTCACTGCCCTCAGGGAATGTTCTACTCTCAGTTTCGGGTACTTGAGGTGTTCACATGTGCAGTGGAGCCTGTGAGTGTGCACATGTGTGATGGAGTAAAATGGGACAGGAGAGGTGGGAGGACGCCTGGCTCGGTCCATGTCCTGTAGCCACCACCTCCAGGGAAAATTGATGGGATTCTTACATGTATCTGTCCATTCTAGCCACAAGGACCCCTGGGCCGTGGGCTTCCTTGGCTCTGCACCCCACCCCTCAGCTGCTTCCTGTCAGGACAGGGCTCCTACTCCAGCCCAAGCCACTGAAACCACCTCCCTCACCCCAGCCTGAGGCCACGGTCCTTCTGGTATGAAAAATACCCCATTAACCTGCTGCAGGCCACGGGTCCCAGTGGCCTAACCCACGGATGTTGAAGCGCTCTTGAGGGTTCCACCCTTAACCAAGCATGGGGCCAGCCTCCTGCAGAGAGCCCTCTTCAGCACCCTAGTGGAATCCAGTACCCTCCTGGTCCCCCCAGGAAGCACAGCGTGCTGTTGTGGGTTGAACTGTGTCCCCAAATATTGTGGTGACGTCCCAGCCTCCAGACCCTGCAAAGGTGCCCTCACTTGGATATCAGGTCTTTGCAGGTGAAGTCCTGTTAGGCTGAGACACCTACCAGAGAGGACGGGCCTCCCTCCAGCATGACCACGGTCCTCAGGAGAGGAGGACAGAAACAGGGGGCAGGCGCACAGGGAGAGGCCACATGCAGGTGCGAACAGAGTGGAGGCCAGCCTCCCCAGCCACACAGCTCAAGGACTGCTCCAAGCCACCTGCAGGCCCTGAGACAGGAGTAGGGCTCCTCGGAGCTCCAGAGGCTCCACCTGCCCACACCTGAAGTTGGACTTCTGACCCCAGAACAAGGAGGGAAATATTTCCATTATTTCATGCACCAGTTGGGGATGCTTTGTTAGGAATCCCCTCACCAGGAGGCCACGGGGTTTGATCCCAGCCTTGCTATGCTCAGGTGCCTGACTAAACACCTCCCAGGCCTGTCAGCAGAGACGCTGCTCTGGGAACCACAGAGGCTGCTTCAGGAAGAACGGGATGAGGCAAGTTTAAACATGTAGCACCTGAACAAGGTTGGGCAAGTCAGCCATGAAAGATGGAAAATAAATCACTTGAACCTGGAGGGACTCTGAGATGGTTTTATGTATGATCTCAAATTTCCAGTCCACCTCCAAGAAACCAAACCAGAAATCCAAGACTAAGTGATAAAGTGTGGCTTATGAGGGAGAGTCAGAATTGTAAGAGCAGGGCCAGGGGTCTAACAAAATGGTTTGTCCCTCACTATATAGTGACAAAGTAACATGACCACTACGTATTTTATCTTAAAATGAAAACATTTATGGCACCTGTGTCATGTAATGGTATGAATACAAGGGGCCCCCGAAAGCTCATGTGTGAGACATGTGAACGCGTTCAGAGATTAAATGATTAGATTACAAGGAATGACCTGATCAGTGGATGATCCCCTGGCTGGATGTCTAGGTGGTGACCATTGACAGGCAGGGTGGGACTGAAGAAGGTGGGTCACTGGGGGTGTGACATTGGGGTTTACATTTTGTCCCTGCTGAGCACAGCTCTCTCTGCTGTCTGGTGCCCGGTTCTGAGCTGCTTTCCTGCATCCTGCCCTCCACCAGCCTCATCTTGGGCCCAGAGCCATGGGCGGCCCTACCATCGACTGACCCTCTGAAACTCCAGGTTTCAGACCTTTCCTCCTCTAAGTTGTTTTGTCGAGTCTCGTGGACCCAGTGGTGGAAAGCAGCCAACATCTACAGCCATTTAGTGGTTCCCATATTCCCAGCGTCCACTTAGCTGGTGACGCCTGGCAGGGGTCCGCGGCATCTCCCTCTTCCCAGAAGGCTGGCCATGCTTTGAGGAGAGTCCTGAGCAAACGGAAGAGCAGGGAGCACCTCAGAGCTTTGGGTCTGTTTTGGGCCATCGTCCAACCCTCTTCACACACCCTCCAGTCCCACGTCCTCTGACTGGCCATTGGTCTGCTGTTTGGCTGGATTCTAGACACTCTAAGAAGGGTCCGGGAATCTGTAGAGTTCCAGAAAATCCAACAGGTCCTGTCTCTGACTCTTGTTCAACAGGAGGAGTACATTCTAACCATCCCAGACTGAAAGTCTGGCCAGAGTCGGGGCTAGAACATGGGCACCTTGATGTAGTGCTCTCCTGCCTGTGTGTCAGGTCCTCCCTGCCACCCCTGGTCAGCTGCTCTGTCCTCAGTCTCATGGCCACCAGCCAGGCCAGGCGGGCTTCTGGTCAATGCAAAGCTCACCCTGCACACATGCCCCGTGCTCCCCTTGGCCACCCCTCTGTATGAGCAGCTTCAACCTTATTGTCCCCACTAACTGCAGAACCCTTAACCCAGGCAGTCACCCAGCAGGTGACAGTCAGCACTCCCCCGGCTGTGTGTGTCCAAGTTCCAAGTAAATAAGCCATTTGTCCCCAGGCTGATTTTTATCAAAGCCCGTCTGTCTTCCAAATTAGGGCTGAGTTATTTATAAAGTGTGCAAGTGTTTGGATTTTAGCAGCAAACATGCATCCATTTAGAATAAATGATTAAAAGGCACTAATTAAATTCCTCAGATGAGGGATGCCAAGTCCCTGAGAATGGCTCAGTCTGTGGCTTCCGGCCCCACGGTCACATCACCTAAGGAGAGCACTGAAACGGGAGAGAGGGCTGCTGTCCAGAGCCTGCACTAGTGGGGGATGGGAGGGCGGTGCTCAAGCCCCCTCCCCAGGGCTGCAGAGAGCCTCTTACCTCGGGTGGTCTCACCCGGCAAACCCTTGGGGGCAGGAGAACCCTCCTGACCACCAGGACCTGAGGCAGCAGGCGTTCCTTCAAAGTGGCACACAGTTCTGCAGCCTGACACATGTTGGACTCTATGCAGAGGTTGTAAGACTATCGTGGCTCCTGTCTTGGACAGGAGGGGACAGAAGACTGCAATAGGCCAACCCGCCAGGAGAGATCAGAGACCCTCCCCAGTTCCACTGCTTTGCTGGCCAGAAGGTGCCAACACGGGCATTTTACTGTTTCTTCCTCCAGCCAATGTCCACCCTCTCAACAGGGAACCCATGCTGGGTGCCACAAAGGTGTTGCCAGGACCTCAGACCCCTCCAACCCTCTGCTGCCTTTGAGGGCCCTTGTCAACCCTGGGTTCATCATCCTTCCCTGTGTGGGAGTCTCCCAGAGGCCACTGCCACAGGAACAACATAGCTTCCCTCTGCTCCCCCAGCCTCCTGCCTCTGGGCTGCCCACCCCTAGGGCCCTACCTTGGCTCGTGTTCCTGCCAGCCTCAGGGTCCCCAACCCTCCTCTGCCTGGCAGAGCCCACACAGGCTTCAGGCTCTGCCCTGCCACAGGGCTCCCAGCCAGGGGATCCCGGCCACAGGGCAGTGCCCTGCCTCAGGCTCTGGGCTGTCAGGCCCAACTGTTGAAGGTCTTCCTGACCAGGTTACAGGCCTCATTTGTCCCACCCCCAGCCTTGTGTGCCACCTCAAGGGACACCGGAGGAAGGAGCTAATAACAGACCAATCGGTGAATGGTGCCTCCAGGACCCCCCTCGTGCCACACCCTCTGATGTGCAGGTGACGAGGATGGGCATTGGCAGTGGGAGAAGAGGGCCCCTGGTGGTCTCCCTCAGAAGCAGTCACCAGGTCCTGTCACCTCAGGAAGACCCAGCACACTCAGGGCTCAGCAATGTCACCCTGAGAAAAGCTGGAGCAGGAGGACATGGCTAGATGGTGGCTGCTGGACACTGGCAATTCCCAGCAGTCGTAGTGGCCACCCGTGTCTAGCCTGTCCTCCCCTGGGTTGTCACACCTCTTCAGATGGCTCCCAGGAAGTCCACTAGGATAACCCGCTCCCCCATCTCCAGGAGCTGATCTGGGGACACTCTTGCAGGAATAATGTTTCAGAGCTGTGTACTCGTGGACTTGACCCCAATTAATATGACTGGACAGTAGTGGTATTGTCACCAAGCTCATCCATGTGTTGTGTTTCTGGATCCCCTGTCCATCAGCACATTGAGGGAGCCCACTGGGGATGTGAGCCATTTGAGGGGCTGAGGGGGCCACGTCCAGAGCCGATGCCCAGCCCCTGCCCCAGGCTGCTCCTCACAAGGGCCCTTGAGGACGGGAGCCCCACCTACCTTTCAGCCACAGGGTTACCTGCTCGGGTCAAAGGGCTGAGTTCAATCCCAGGACTGTCAGAGTCCTGCGTGTTTGGTGGGCACAAGGGTTTGATTTTAAGACATCACCAGACACTGGACAGCCTCAGGCCGGAGCCTCCCAAGCTTCGGGCTTCTCAGCTCAGAACTCGGGCTCCTTATGAACACAGGAGAGAGGACAGGACTGTCCTTCAATGGGGACACTAATGGGATCTGACAGTCTTTGTAGCTGCACCCCAGGGCCCCAGTGGGAAGCTCTGCGGGCCTCACTCTGCCTCCCTGAGGAGCGTGGTCTTACAGACGGCTCTTCCCACAAACTTACTGATTCTCTCCCTGAGGGCAGGTCCCAGGTGGGGCAAGGGGCAGCCAGGGGGCCTGGGAGATAGCAGGAGGTCCATGGCAGGCCCACACTTGCTTTCCAGCAGATCTCTCCTGCTCCCAGAACCCCAAAAACCATCTCCTTGGAGTTTGAGTTAAGGACAGGCCTGAAGCCCTGGAGCTGATTCTGATGGAGGAGTCTCAGCCACAGGAAGACATACAGTGGGGAGAATAAGATGAGAAGTGGGGTGATCTGAGCTCATCTGGTTCCTGGGCTCGCTGAGGCCAAGAACAGGCCACCCCAGAGCTGTTTCAAAGAATGAAACCAAGAGTGACGTAGGGTTGTGGCCACAGAGCAGGTACTGGTAGCATGACCCCTTACCAGCCATGTCCCCACAATCTTCTGCAAGTCACTGGGCCTCAGCTTCTCCCCCTCTGTGGTGTTAGCATGCACTCCCTCTCCAGGGTCAAAGGGGAGGCTGCTGAATTGCCTGAGACTAGGGCAAGACACCCTCCTTGAAGGTTGCTCTTCACAGTGTTCTAAGTGCCCAGGCTACCTAGTGTCAAGGTGCCCTCAAAAGAATCACTTGGGTTTCTGGCTTAGGTTTTGGATGCAAGCCAGATGTGGTGGTGCACTCCTGTCATTACAGGAGCTTGGAGGCCAACAACAGCCTGGGCACCTTAGCAAGACCCTGTTTCAAACTGAAATAGAAAATAAAACCATGACCCGAGGTGTAGCTCAGTGGTAAGGCACCCCTGGGTTCAATCCCTAGGGCAAAAACAAGACAAAAATTTTGGTGCAAACCCAACTTCTGCTCCTTCTAGGCTGGAAGGACTGCCTAGGTGTTCAGGTAGAGTGTGCAGGAGTCCAGCCGGGGCCGCGGTGGTACTCACTAGGCAGGGCAGCTCTCACCACAGGGACAGAGGCTGGAAAATTTGGCCTTCCCTGGCCCACTCTGCACAGGAGGTGGGTACTGTCCTCACCCAGGGGATGACAGATGGGGAACTGAGGCTCAGGGAAGTACATCACTTTCTAGGCCTGCGGCACCCATGAGGACTTGAGCAAGCACTTGAAAGTGGACGAGCTGCCCTTAACCTTGCAAGATTTTTGCTAGGTCTCTCTACCACAGCTCCACAGACCCTGGGGACATTCTGTGCAAGCTCCATATCAGCAGCATTCTGCTTCTACTAGTAGATGCCCCTGGCTGTGACCACCAAAACCTGTCTACATTTAAAGCACACAATCAGAGGTTTAGGTCAACCATTAGCACAGTCAATGGCCCAACACTATTACGCGCCCAGGGAACTGAGTGGGAGAGGAGGAGGAAGAAGCACTCACCCAAAATCCCACACAGTGTCCCCTGCCCCAACCCCTGCCCCAACCACTCACCATATCAGGTCCTAATGCCGGTGACCATTGTCCCTGTGTAACAGTGTAACAGTGGCCCACTTTATGCTTTGAATACAACCCTCTCTGCTCTGCCACTGCGACTTATTTTTGCAATGTCCACGTTTCTGTCCCTCCTCTTCCCTTCCCCCTCCCTAATCTCAAGGGGAACAGGATCACCTTTCTTCCCCATCCGAGGCGGAATTATCTGTCCTGAGTACACACCCGCCATAGGAATGAAGTAATCCAGACCTTGGGGGTGGTACCAGAAGATCTCAGAAATTTGGGACTATCTCCCAAATTAACAAGTGGATTACAACTCCAGACAGAGAACCCAAGGAATGAAGCCTTTGAGTCACCTCTTTAAAAGCCCCTGCTGATGGGAAGAATCACAGCCTCTGGGACAGAAGGCCCCTGGTTCCTCCTTTGCTAGCAAAACAATAAATCTTTTTTCCTTTTTCTCAAAATCATGTCTTCATTATTGGCTTGGTGTCAGGTAAAGGACCGAGCTTTTGGCAACATCTACACCTGCAGCAGCGGCTCTGGGTGCTGCTTCTCTTACCAGTGAAGAGAGAAAACTGAACCTGTTCTTTTCCCTCCACAGGCTGCCTCCTCTGGGGGCCCTTGGGCACCTGTTCTGGACAATTCCTCTTGTCCCCTCTTTTTTCCTGTTGAGCAAGTGCAGTGGGGGTGGCTCTGCTGGAGGTGGGGGCAGGTGGAAAGAGTCCCATGAGTCGGCACCCCAGGAGGGTCACCATGTCTCTTGTCCCAGAGCTTCCAGGGTGCTTGAGGAGACAACCTCACAGAGGCAGAGCCCACAGGACCTCGATCCTCACAGGACAGGTCCCTTGGAGCCAGCAGAGTCCTGTCACCACTGTCTCCCAGGCAGGCTCCACAGACACGCTCCCCCAGACAGCTCAGAACTCAGGTTTCCTGGACAGGTAGGAGGCTTTCTGCCTGCTCTGCTCCAGGAACAAAGGAGACAGAGTGGCGGCAGGTGCCTGCGCCTACATGAGAATGTGTGGGAGGGGAGGGAATTACCACTGAAGCGCAGCCAAGAGAGGCCGGGAGATGGAGATCAAGTGTGGCTGGATCCAAAGGCCCTGGGGAGGGTGGCCCTGCGTAGCTGCCAGACCTAGAGCACTGTGACTGCCACCTCTCTCCCTCTGTCCCCACCTGAACGTGGCCCTCTCCTAGTGTATGCCCATTTCAGGGTCTGTCTCCTCTTTGTATAAGGATACCCATTATATTGGATGAGGGCCCTGCCCTGATGCACAGAGGCCTCACCCTAACACCTCTCCAGTCCCCTATTTCTGCCCGAGGGCCCAGCCTGACATGGACCAGAGGACTCACTCCACCTGGTATGAGGAGCAGGGGCAGCATTGGAGGCCCCGGCTCTCTGTAAGACAATGCTGCAGTCAGGTCCTCAGGCCCAGCCAAACCACCTGTCAAAGATGGCCACAGATGCCTGCTGAGTATGTGCCCTGGGCCTCTTGTCCACTGTGTACAGTCTAATGCCCCCAGCAAGCTGTCTGGCACTTCCCCAGGTCTGGGCAAAGCAGTCCCTGTCAATGTGGCCTTCATTTGTACTTTGAATGACAAATGGCTGCAGGCACTCTCAGCCATCACAGTGGACCTGTGAGGACAGGGTCTATGGCTCTTAAAGGATGGAGAGGAGACTCTCCACCCCTGCAAACAATGGCCAAGGGAAACATCCAAGAACTCCGAAGAACCTGAGGCTCCTTGTCCACCCTGGGAGCCAAGTCCTCATTTACTCCAGGATGCTGGGATTCCCGAATGCTCAGGTAGGAAGTAATCATTCAAAACATGTAAATTAAGTTACCCCAGGAGCTTAATAGATTAGCCATCGACTTCTCCCTCCTGTTGGATCTTAACCTTCCACAGAAATTAATCACCAAATGGGTCAAAACAGCCACCAATGATGAGCATGTTCTGTTCGCAGTGTGGGGAGAGGTTCCGGCCAGCCCCTGGAAGGGGAAGGGCCTCCCCATCTGCACTCCACTCGCCCCACCCTGAAGCCCCCTGCCCGCCTGCCCCTTCCTTCATAGCCACTACCCGAGAGTAGGGAGAAAGCTCTGCCATTTACCAGATGCCAGCCCCTACCGCTGGAGGGATAGGTCAGACACACAGTGCTAGAGAAGGGCTCTGTCCCAGGGAGACAGGGGAGGAGGGTAGGTTCAGTGCTCATGGTCAGCTGCCAGGGCAAAGAACTTCCCACAGGTATTCTTTTGTATATTTACATCCAGAACACTCATTGAGCACCTATGATATGCTCAGAGTTGCACTGGTGCTCAGGATATGGAAGCCAGCAAGGTCCAGTCACTGCCCTTAGATGAGGCCCAGTCTAGTGGACACGCACTAGCACCTGGTCCCAGGAAGTGCACCTGCTCCTAGGGAGAGCAGGAGGGCCCCTGGAGAATGGGCCCCTTGGCTTTGTCTGAGGCATGAACTGATGTTTGCCATGGAAGACTGCTCGGAGGAAAGGCCCAGGCCAGTTCAAAGGCAGGATGGTCCCTGGGCCAGCAGGACCCTGGTTCAAGGACAGGGCAAGCCACTCCCCAGCACCTGCCTCCCAGACCCAGAACTCTTCCTTTGCAGCAGTTATACACAGGAGCAGCTATTTCTGCTCTGGGTGCTGTTACTGCTGCAGGTTTCCCGAGGGGCAAGGCCAGAGGCCGGAGGCTGGGCTGAAGATCATCCATTCTGCCCTTGGTGTCCACGGGTTCTGCATCCACAGATGCAGCCCACCATGGAGGGACAATGTTCTGTGAAAACATTGAGTCATTCTGAACCTGGGGAGAGTTTTCCTTATTATTCTCTAAACAACACAAAATAACAACTATTTACTAGCATGTGCATTCCCTAGGCATTATACAGAACCTAGAGATGACTTCAATTGCAGGAGCATTAGTGACCATGTGCACTATTCTGTAAGGGGCCTGAGCGTCCATGGGGCGCCTGTAGATGCTGGGTGAGCAGCAGGGGTGCAGAGGGGAAGGGGAGTAAACCAAGACAAGACAGCCTCCTTATTCTTCTGGTCAGAGTTGTTGGGGTTGATGGTTGACCTTGGCCTGAGGCTCTCACCAGCTATCCCCAGGGCCAACTCTTCACCACTGACCTCTTCACATGGAGACTTGGCCCCCCTATGAGTCCACTCTTGGTTCCTGAATTGGAGTCCTGTGGCTGTGAAGTGCATCCCACATGCCAGGCCCACAGAGGACGGGGATCAGTGGCCACACAAGGATTTGCCAACAGCTCATCGGGGGCATAAGGGTTTTACTTTGGAGACTCAAGGGTGGCACTGGGACCCACATGAGAAGCTCAGATTCACCTCTGTGCCATATGTCTTCCAGCACAGGCCTGGGCTGTGCTCCAGCACCTATTCAGCCAGCCGGCCACCAGGCAGGGCTTGCACCAAGATCCAGCTGCAGCTGTTGATGCCACAAGCCTCAGAACTGAGGGCAGCAGGCAGAGGACAGGGCACATTTAGCATTTCTCCATGATGGTCCTAGGATAATCTTCAGGCCCAGGGGCCAGGTGAAAGCACCACCTGCAGGCCCTTTTCTCCCTGCAGCCTGAGACCGGCTGCCAAGGGGACCCTGCAGCAGGACAGCAGGAGCAATGCCTCCAGCTACTCCTCCTGGCAAGCACTCAGAGAGCAGGGTGATGCCAATTTGTGGCAGACGTCTGAAGAAGCTATTTCTAAAACAGCAATTACCAGAAAGGAGAACAAATTACTACTTCCTTCAGAGACTTTCACACATGGAGAATCAGGGCCCTACAAAGTAATCAGGGCAATGTGTTTGCAAAACTGCATTATTTATATTAAAATATTTCACAGACAAAGGTCAGGAACAGAAATTGAAGGTTAGCAAGGAATAAAACACCAGGGTCACTATATCCCTGCAAAGCCTGCAAGGGCCTTGATTACCCTGCATTAGGCACTTTTGAAGACTATTACATGAACCCTGGCTGGTATCCAACATCAGATTTCTAGGAAAAATGAGCTCAGTTGTCCAAATCCAGTGGCAGAAGTGCAGAGCAGGCCAAGAGGCCTGTGCTGCAGCCCATATAGGACCAGGTGCCACTCAGAGAAGCAACCCATGGTGTAGGCCTGGAGGACTGCCCTCTGGAAACTCAGTCCATTCTTAGTCACTTTTTGACCATCATGTTTGGTTGCCAAGCAACCAACCAGAACCTCTGGAGTTCCACCCAGGATCACTGGGAATTAGTGGCTGACTCGACCCAGGACTGGGTGAGCAGAGAAGTGGCCATCAAGCAATCTGGATTGAAAACTTGCAGCAGGACATCAGAAGGTGGCCTCTCCAGGAGGCAGGTGGAAGCAGCACCCCTGCCCTGTTCTCCTCCTTGCCCACCAGCCCCAGAGGCTCAGGGCCTCCTTTCCCCTCCAGCTCTCCATTCAACACTATCCATCTATATATCCATCACCATACACCATCACCCACACTTCATCCGTCCACCCACCATCCGTCTACCCCTCCACCACACACACTTGCTCCATCAGCCCATCCATCATCTGCCCTTCCATCCTTCCACATCTACCCAACTGCCCTCCATCACAGATTACAAAGGTACAGTTACTAAGCATTCCAGACAGCAACAAGGTGTTGAAGGGAGTGTGGGTCCTCCCCAGGCAGGGGCCGCCACGCTGAGCAGGGAGACTCACACACACACTCACACTCACACGGACTCACACTACCTCCATGCAGCATCAGGCTGATGGAGGGCTCTGGCCACCTCACCGGGTCTGGGTACAACAGGGTGGAAAACAAAGAACAGCTGGGCCAACGGGAAAGGAGTCCAGCGGAGCCAGCATTTCCATTTCTGACACCTCCAGATGCAATCTGGAGCCAGGCAAGCATGTTTGGACAGGGCCAAGTGCCTCCAGCATCTGTTAGGCTAAAGGTGGCAAATTGAGTGGCACTGCCCATTCTGTCAGCTGGGAGGCCAGAGCAATGGCCGGCACCCCTCCCCACCTCCGCTCCACCACCCCAGGTCTCCTGCGTCATGGCCTTTCCTGGGCACGCGCTGGTTTATGGAGGATGACCCTCAAGCTTCCTCTGGAAACAAGGGCACTGGCTTCATTGAGTTCCTGGGTTCTCTTAGCTCCAGCCCTGGAGGTTGACCTTTCTTATGTATAAGGGTACATGAACAGACATTTATCACCACTGGGGGACGCAGGTCACATCAGGAGATTGTTCATGAATACTTGACTACTGGACAGTTTATGCCTGAATCCCGTCTTTTATGCTATACAGCTGTTCTGAGAGACCGTCAGCCACCCTTGGTCTTTGCTGCCCGGCCCCAGCAGCAGCCACACCATTCCATAAGATGGGCTCTCAAAAGGGCTTTGGGAAGGAGGCCAGGGTCCCCAGACGGCAGCCCTGTGAGAGCGCTGGTCCAACGAAGTGACCCCACAGTTCCAGGACCTCCCAACCCGGGCTGCTCCCTGCAACAGAAGCTGGCTGTTTTTGTCTGACAAGTGAAGTTCTTCTCAGTTCTTTGAACTTCTCCTTTAAGGACCAAAGTGTGTGCATGAGGCAGGCTGGGCACCAGAAAGTCCATGTACAAGCAGACTCTCTGAAAGCCATGTCTGCAAATTTTAATGGTATTAATCTGTCACAAGGAACCAGGGGTAGAAACCTCATCTGTATCCTAACTGTAATAACTACATATTGAGCAGCCAGAGATGTGATTTATTAACATTGAGATTTCACAAGTAAGCCACTATTGACAAATGGCAGCAATTTTAGGCACCCCAGATCAATACCCTTTAATCTAGTCAAATATCAACAAATTAAATTAAAGCAAGATTCCAAAATAGCCCCAAATGAAACAAATGAATTCCTGTAAAATCCCCCCCACATAGAGGTTGACGTGCAAGTCACTGTCAGGGGCTGGTGATTGAAAATCCAGATGGTGCTGGACCCTGTTGCTGAGTTGACATGCTTGAGGTTCTGTACAGCCCATCCAGGACCCCTGGAAGTAAGTCCCCTCCCAACCTGTCACCGCCACCCCGCATGCCCCCTTGGGAGAGCCAAAGATCAGAGAACATAAGCTGGACCTCCCTCTGCCCCAGAGAGCAGCAGGGGGGGCTTTTATCATCTACTAAGGGGGCCAATAGCCATTGTCACCTCCAAAGTTTGCCATGATGATAAAAATGGCACCCTTGGGGGACCAAGGGCAGGAGCTCTCAGGTTAGCAGGTGTGCAGCTGTACCAGCCAGGGAGACCTCCATCCCAGAGCCAGCTGCCAACCCATCCTCAGAGGATGCTTTCTTCTTGAGGAGGCAAGATCCCCACCAAGCTTCAGGAAGGCCAGGTGTGTGGGACCCCGTCATGCCCACGGTTCTGCAGAAGAGCCCCTCTCATTGGGCAGACTATACTTGGCAATGTCCCCTGCCCCCAGGTCTCATGGGAGCCCATGCTATAGATTTCCAGTATGAGTGGTACAAGTCCAGGGGAAACCTCAGGCAGCCTGCCATCCCTGGTCAGCAGATAAAACACATGATTCCCAGTGTCAGACTCAGGGGACAGTCCAGGTCCTGGCAAGGGGCCCAGCTGGTGGTGTGTAGTGAATCAGTGCTAGAGAAAGTGAAGGGGGCTCCCCAAAGCAGCTGCACCCTGCGTAGACAGCTCTTTCCCCCTTGTGGGGATAGGCAGTGCACTGGGGTCAGGGCTGGGGCAGCCTGGCTCCACTATGTCCCTAGGACGCCTCAGCTGGGATCTGACAACCAGTACCCCGGTGCTGGAGCCTAGGGTTTCCTGTGCCAAACCCAGTGCCCTCGTAAGTACCTGCTCATCCTTCTTTTGTCTCTGTGGCTGCAGCCCATGGACATGCAGAGGGGAGCAGAGCACTCCTGAGATGGGAGAGGGACCCACCTTCAGCCCCAGGCTCCGTGTTTTAATGTGCTGTGTCCACCCAGAGAAGCCCAGGCCTGAACCTCCTCCAGCCTGACCTCCCTGCTAGATGAGGGGCCTCTAGCAGGGATCCCAGGCTCCTGCCCTACCCTGTTCCCTCCCTGGTCTCATAGCTGCATTGCTCTCCATGGTTACCTGCAAAGGACCATAATGGTGGCACAAAACAACAGAAATTCATTCTCTCATAGTTCCAGAGGCCACATGCTCACATTCAATGTGTGGACATTGCCTCTTGCCTCTGCAGCCCCTGGTGACTGTGGGCATCCTTGGCCTGTGGCCTCGTCATGCCAATCTCTGGCGGTCCTCACACGGCTTCTCCTCTATGTGTCAGGTCTCTCTGCCTTTTTCTTATGAAGACACCTGTCATTAGTCTTGGGGCTCAGCCAGATTATACAAGATGACCTCCTACTCTCAAGATCCTAAATAACATCTTCAAAACCCCTTCCCAAATAACTCACCTTCACAGGGACTAGGCTGTGGGCCTCTGTGGGGAGTGGCCATCGTCCAGCCCACTGTGTCTTCTTCTCCAGGTGCCTGTCAACACCTGCAGGATTCGAGGGTGAATGGACCAGTGGTGAGGGACAGGCAGCTGCTCCCCTGGCACAGGTCAGCCCCTCTCTCCCTGAGTGTCTCCACATCCCCAGGGGCTTCCCACCCCAGGGATCGAGTCATTTCTAACTTTCAGGATTACGATGGCCCCAGGTGACACTGAGGCTCACAGGGGAATGTGCTGCTGCTAGGCCTCTCATGTGCCCTAGAAACCAGCCTGGAGTGGCTCTAGTAACTCTGAAATATGATCCAAATTGAGACTCACCCAGCCCTCTCACCTGCTGCCAGGGAGCCCAACGAGGGCAGGAAAATGTCTCTTCACAGTTCCTGTGTGGCACTTGTCTGGTCACCAGTCAGAAGGTTTGCAGCTGACACTGTGGCACCTCAGCATGGATGTAGGGGCAGAGACAGGCTAAGTCCCTACAGCTCCTGCCCAGCAGCAAAGGGATCATCTACCCAAAGCACTGGGTTGCAGCCATTCCAGCAGCAAGGCCAGGGCCCCTTCCATTTACCTGGGCTCCTGGCTCTGAACCAGCTGGCCTGGTCCTGATGTGGAGTACCAGGATGCCAGCCAGACTCCACCCTGGGAAGGCAGCTGCTCAATAGGCATGGTGGGAGAGCGCAGTGTGCTGTGTGCCTGCCATGTGTGCACACCTATCCTTGGGTGCACAGGCGTGCAGGCAGGTGCATGAATGTGCAGGTGTGTTTGTGTGCTGGTGTGCATTCCCTACATGTATGCAGGTGAGAAGGGGGATACAGGTGTGTGCAAAAACACGCAGGCCCGTGTCTTGTTCGTGCGTGTACATTTGTATATTTAAGTGGGTGTAGTTAGCAAGCATTGCCAAGAAACTTGTATTCTCTAGGTCTGTGACTTCCGATCCTGTCAGAATATTAGCACTAAGAATTATGAGCTATAGATTGAGCTGGTTAGCATAAAGGACATAAAATATTTGATTCTAATGGGGCCTGTATGAACACAAATCTGCCTCAGGCTACAAGGCCCCTTTAAGAAGAGGGCTGGCTCCTCAATTGCAAGTAGCAAGGGACCTATACCTAGCCTCTGCTGAGGTCTCTGGCATCTCAGGCCCTTGAGGAGGGGACAATGAGGGGATGTGCCATAGTTAATGAAGAACGTGTCTGCAGTGCGGAAAAGTGCTGCCTCCTGGGGGAGAGGCTTGTGCGCTTCAGGGACGCCTCCTCTGCAAGCTTGCCCCCAAGGGATTTGCACCCGCAAACCCTCACCACAGACTTCTCCCCCGCAACTCGTCAATGGGGAAACAGCTGTGTCTTCCAGACCCGCCCAGGGTAGCCACAGGCAGGTGCCCAGGCAGAGCAGGGTGGCTGGGTGTGGGTCCATTACACATCTCACATCTCGCAAACCCCGGTGGCCAAGCTACCTTATAGCTGAAGGTGCGTGCCTAGGCTAGGACCTGGCTGAGACCCGCGGGCAGACCCGTATCTGCCCTGTCCTGCAAGCTACCTGGCGTCTCTCCCCACCAGCAAACTGGACCCTCGACCCGCTCTCCAGACACACACCAGCCCCCTCTGTTGCGGATCCCTTACCTTGTGGTCTTACCCGGGGGGACACCTGATGTTATTGGAGGCTCCAGCTGTTTGATTCATGTCCAGAGGAAGTTGAGGGTTCCGGATTTGCTACCTTAAGAACTTCTAGGCTCGTGGAGGCTGGAGGCACAGGTGCACACCTCTGGTGAGGTGCAAGGTGAGTCCTCCCTCTCCAGGTGGTCGTGACGAGGGCAGGGCAAGGGGAGTCTTCACGCTGCGTGTTTCTGTTAGGCTCCTCGCCTAGTACTGCCTTCCTGGGAAACAGTCCAGGACTCAAGACCAGAGGCCCTAGCAAACCCAAAGGAGCTCATAGGAGGGGCGAGGAGGTGTGTTCGGGAGCGGGGTGTGTAGGGCTAAGCTATTCCCTGCGCAAAGGGAGGGGAAACCCGGGAAACCCCAGGAAGAGCTTCACGCCTGGACGCGCTCACGCCACACTGCGGGGCAGCACCACCGCTGCGAGGGACTCCAGGGCTGGCCCTCTGCTCCCGCATGTACCTTTGCAAACCCCTCCACATCCCTAAAGGTTCCAGCGGAGCATAATCAGAGCAGATCCAGACACACCCCTCCACCGTAGGGGTTAATTGAGATGGGCAACTCCGAGGCACGGGCTCAAAGTCTGGCTTGCAGCGCCTGCTCAGGGCTTCAGCCTCTAAACCTTCTCGGGATGGTTGGGAGGTGGCACGCAGGGCCCTGCCAGAGCCAACGCACCCGGCGAAGGCGAGAAAATGGAGGGGGTGGAGGAGGAGCAGGTATCCTACCAGGGATCCTTGGCACAGTCCCTACAAGCTACAGCTGAGGGATATAAGCACCTGTCCGTGGGCTAACTCTGTGTGCCAGGAACCAGGTCTCCTTTGGAGCGTCCCCACCTGCTGGACTCGGGCCTTATTATCATTTAGTGGAAGGCAGCAGGGTAAATCTCCTCTTTGTGCAATAGAAGTCTTTGCTGGTCCCCAAGACTTACCCTGCCTCCCCGGATGCCGGCCCTGCGGGTGGTCAGTTGGTGTTTTGCCTTGTCTTTCTTTTGGCAGCTGTGAAGTTATGATCTAATTAGGCAGCATTTGGACACAAGTGGAAGGAATATTGACCTGTGAGGAAGAAGAAAGAAAAATCAGGAAAGAGCAACTGCTTCATGAAGACTGCATTGCAACATTGCAGAATGAGTCTGAATGCTGATAAGCAGCACATAAAGATACAGCCATATTAATGAGCATAAGGTTAAATTTTTCTAGATTTTATTTTTCAGGCAGAGGGAGCTGAGTTTAAATATTCTGGATGGAAAATAAAGGCATGTAATTCAATGTCTACTTGCCAGACCCGATTCCTCAATTTTATCATGTGAAAAGTGTAGGAAGAAGTTGGGATCCTGCATGAGGACCCCAGACTCACTCACCTGTGCTTCAGGCACATTGATGTGGTGACATAAGCACCCCATGGGATGCCTCTTTATGAATAAGAGGAGATTAATTTTAATTCTTAATTTATTTGCTGCTGTTCATTATTTCTTGATGTTTCCATTTCCAAGTTGGAATAATCCCCACTTTGTGAGACACATTTTCGCATTTGCTTGCTTCTGCCTACTGAAGTCAAAAGCAGCTTCACATTTCTGTTAGGGGTGGGCAGATGTTGGTTAGAACTCTGGCTTGGCTCCCACTAATGTGTATCTTTGTGCAAATTATTTCTCAATGATTCTTAACATCTCTGAGGCAGGAGTTATAGCTGTGTTTTCCAAGTAAGAAAACCAAGGCTCAGAAATGTGGATGTATGGAGGGCCACTGGCATAGTAGCTTTACTTCTCTTACATGGAATTATTCTTATTAACACAAGATTTTATCTTAATTTTATTTCATTTTTTCCCATGTTTTATTGGTGCTTTATAGCTACACATAATAGTGGGATTTGTTATTACAAACTCATATAGGCACAGAACATAACAATATAATTTGATCAATATCATTCTCCAGTATTTTCCCTTTCTTTCCCCTTCTCCCTACTCCTGACCCCTTTCTTCGACTCCACTGATCTCCCTTTCATTTTCATGAGATTCCCCATTCTGCTCCTTTTCCCTGTTTCCTCTGTAGCTTCCACACAGGAGAGAACATATGTCCTTGTCCTGATTTTGGCTTATTTCACTTTACATAATGGTCTCATATTCCATCCATTTTCTTGCAAATGACATAATTTCCTTCTTTCTTTCTTTATTGCTGAAAAAAAACTCCATCATGTATATATACCACAATTTCTATATCCATTCTTCAATTAACAGGCTGGTTCCATAACTTGGTTATTGTGAATTGTCATGCTATAAACATGAGTATGCATGTACTACTATAGTACACTCACTTTATTTTTTTTGAAATAAATACCACGGAGTGCTATAATTAGGTCATTTCTAAGTATTTGTGAGTACTCCATACTGATTTTCACAGTGGTTGTACTAATTAATAATCTCATCATCTGTGTAGAAGTTTTCCTCTTTTCCCTTAACTTCTCTAGCATTTATTATTGTGTGTATTCATGATGGCTGCCATTCAGATTGGAGTGAAATGAAACTTGAGATGAAATTAATTTCCATTTCTGATACTGAATTCTTAACTTTGATTTCTCTGGTCCAGTACTTCCTAATTGTTAGTATATGTGAGAATCTCTTAGAAAGAATTTTAATGTAGACATTATTACAATCCATCACAAGTATCTATCTAAACTTCTAATAAGTTTCCAGGTAATGCTGATGGTGCTGAACCCTGTACCTCACTTTAGCATGGACGTGGGCTCAATCCTCAAACTTCTTCCTTAAGAAGCCTTACACTTGCTTTTCTCTTCATATTTGAAAACTCCTTTCACCATCACAAAGGAAACTTGGCAATACAAATTTCTTAGATATACTCTCATATATGCACCATACAAATTTTTTAGGTGTTTAAAGCAATAGTTTGTATCATCTAGAATAAGGAAAAACACCCCAGCCTAACTGTTGCCCCTTTGTAAGGTAAATATTACTTTGCCCATGTGCTTGAAGGAGTCTATCTTTATTCTCATAATTTTAAAATAATGCCAAATTATAATGGTATGAAACTGTTTTCATTAATGTTGCCTAAGAAATTCCTTTCAAATTTTGTTTTATGGACTTTGTTTTAACCTCAAAAGAACTTGTATTAATTAGTTAAAAAAAAACAATTAGAAGACACATTACTATTTGTCTTCTAGATTACTATTTGTCTTCTAATTGTTTTTTCCACCTTAAGCACATCTATAATTCATAGACAGGTGCTAGTGTTTAAGCCAATGATTTCTATATTCTGTTTTTAATCTTTTCTATTTAATTAATTTTATTGTACTTTTTCATTTTGATTGAGTTTATAGATTTTCCTCCTTTCAATTTACAAAGTTTAGATGCTGATGTCTTTATCTTTTCATTCTGTTATGGCATTCTGGTTTCTTCACCCTGTTTTCATGACTAACCCATCACCTTTTCCAAATAAATACCTCTACTTTTTGTCATTTAAACTTATATACTTCTGTTTCCTGATTCTATTGAGGGTGCCAACTTGTTTTTTAGGGATGCCATGGATTGTACTCAGGGACACTTGTCCACTAAGCCACATCCCCAGTCCTATTTTGTATTTTATTTAGAGACAGGGTCTCACTGAATTGCTTAGCACCTCACTCTTGCTGAGGCTGGCTTTGAACTCTAGATCCTCCTGTCTCAGCCCACAGAGCCTCTGGGATTACAGGCATGCACCACAAGGATGCCGACTTCTAAGAAATTCCTTCATGTTTCTGGTGGTCAATATTTTTGGGAATCAACTTGTACTCTAGATCTGGGATTTTGTTTCCTTTGTACATGATGATTTTAATTTTTTTTGTTTATCTTGAGAGAGACAGCACTTGACAAGAAATAGATACAGGTTCTCTCTCTCTCTCTCTACATCATGAGATCCAGAATCCGTGAATGTTTTCAGCTACATGGCAAAGGAGAATTAAGGTAGCAAATGGAAATAAGATTGATAATCAACTATCCTTATACCAAAGAGATTGTGAAGGTTGTTGAACATCAAGAAAAGAAAAAGAAGGCTCTGAGCAATACATTATGAAAAAGATTTCACTGGTCACTATTGTCTTTAAATATAAAAGCTGACTTTGAGGGAGGCCACAAACCAAGGAATTCAGGTAGTTTCTAGAAATTGGAAAAAAAATCAAGAAAACTGATTATCTCCACACACTCCAGAACAAAATTCAGATCAACCACTTGATCTTAGCCCAGTGACATCTGCTTCAGACTTCTGGCCTCCAGAACTGTGAAATAACAAATTTATGATGTTTTGAACCACAAAAATTTTGGTAATTTATTACAACAGCTAAAACAAAACAAAACTAATATGGGACTATTTCTTTGGCCAGCCACTATTTAAATTCTGTGCATGGATGCAGAAAAATGTTAATTAAAAAAGTACTTTTTTAAAAAAAGTACTTTTTAGGCATAGAGCTTGTTCACTTTGATTAGCATATACATGCTTTGAAGCAGGATAATGATATCAGCTAAACGATTAAAGTTTTTCTCTCATTTTAGCCACAACACCAGGGAAACATCAGTTGAAATTGTTCATTCTGATGTCATCAGACTTCTCCTGTAGTAGAATTTTTGACAGAAATCTAGAGTAGGTTCATTTCTTTAAGAATTAATTTTTAGTGGCAGTGACTTTTTTTTATATACCTTCTTGAATCTTTCTATTGAAAACTGGAGCAGTTATAATAGAGGCCACTACCCAGAATTCAATTTAATTTCACACATTCTTCAATTCTTTTGGGGGGAAGGTGCTGATCCTCTTGAATTACTCCTTCATAAGTGAATGCAAACCTAAATGATAACTTTTTCAAGTGAACATATTTCCAAAGTGTAAGAGGTCCTCCCCTGCCATTAATAAGAACCACAGCCAATTTTAATTTTGTGTAGCAGTAATTTTCCTTGGGGAAGAAGAAAAAATACCAGTTTTCAGTGTTTCTCTCTACATGGATGGGAGTCCAGTAGGAGTGGGATTTGCATAAGTTTTGACATAACTAAGTAGGTATTTCTCTACTCACTGGTCTCTGAAAATCAGTGTAAACTGTATTTACACAAGATTTAACTCAAGAGGCTAAAGTCATGAGTAAATATTGAGAGAGAATTGACAAAGGCATATAAGTTCCAAGATATAGACTACTCTCTCTAAAAGAAACACATTATTACAGAGTTAATACAGCAGGGCCTTCTGCCTCACCAGTGCTGAGGACCACGTGGCAGCCAGTACTCTTCAATTAACCTTGTCCTTCAAAAGTTTACAAAGGGCCAAAGCACAAAATGGTTTAATGACTAGCATAAATTCATGCAGCTATAAGTACCTGATCTTATTACATCAAGCTCCTCACCAGTCCTACTCGAAGAATCATATTTGCATACTACAAAGATTATTCCAGAGACATAGTCATTTCACTAAAGTAGCACTAAAGAGAGAAAAGAGTCCTCTACCATTGAATGCAGCAGAATCCAATATTTTCCACCATTGCAATCATCCAACAGATTAAGGACTTTTGCTCTCCAACAAGATTAAGTCAAAATGAAAATTGACCTAGGAGGAAAACCACTAGCCTCATGTCAAATAAGTGTAATTACTTGATGATATTGATTAGTAGAACTGCAAGTAAAATTGAGGAAATTAAGCAAGGTACTTTGAGAAGGACCAGAAAGTAAATCTGAGAATCATTAAGGACATGGCAAGGAACACAATGATGCTGAATTGTACAACTGTCTTTTGGGCATTATCTTGCTTGGTAGAGCTACATTTCAGCTCCTCAGAACATAATGCTGTCTCAGCACTGTTAGGCATGAAGAAAAAAAGAAAAATCATCATACTCTTTTAAAAATAATCAATAAAATTGGTAAAGATAAATGAGTGAAATAAATACTGCCTGTGTACCTCATAGAAACATTATGTAACTTCTTTATGCATCATTTCCTGCATTTGTAAGCTGAGGATAATACAGTTACTTCCTTGGTTGCTTTGGAAGAATCAGCTATAACAATTCATGTAATGCTCTCCTGAAACAGTATTTAATTTTAATAAGAGTTCCCTGTAACTGCTGCTGATGCTAGGGAAACATTGCAAAGCATTATAGACAAGAATAGGGAGTCTGGAACAATATCATCCAGGGTCTCCTATTGACAAGCGGTATGATATTGGGCAACTTATTTAACTTCTTCATACCTCAACTTCTTCATATATAAAATAGAAATACTATTAATGACCACTATGAGAGCTATTTTGAGAATTAAATTAGTTAATATTTGTTGAGTGTTCAGAATAGCTCCTGGTGCATAATGTTTGATTAATAAGTTATTTAGCCCAAGACTGTGATGATAGAAAACCAAGAGTTCTGTAGTAGTACCTCTGGAGGTCTATGTGGGGTGGTGGAGAGAAGAAGCTCAATGACCCAGCTCCATTCTCTAGTCAAATAGGGTAAAGCCAGCTGGGTTATATGTTGACTTTTCTTTGAGTTCAAGGTAATCCTCTACAAGATAAAAGAACCTTAGCTCTATACATACCAATGTGCCCTCACAAAAAATACTTCAGTCCAGTTTTGTACAACTTTGAATAGTTTTACATAGATTATCTAGATGCTTTAGCCAAATCGTTTTAAAAGATTCATCTGGATATAAAGTTCTCTATACCTTAAACAGCGGATTTCAGTAAATTTAAATTTTAAAGACAACTTTCCATACTTTTTGAGGGTAAACAAAAATCTCAGTAATCATAATTTAACATTCAAAACCATGAATATTCACCACAGTCAAATAAATAATAAATCACACCTGGGTTCCAGTGCTTGCCATGCAAACTTGCCTATATCCTACAACATCTAGAAATCTGGCTTTAAATTGCATTTTTTTTTTTTGCTCTTGTGAAGGTGGCCCTATAAAGCAATGTGGAAAATGCGCCATTCTCAGCATTTAGGAGGTAAAGGAAAGTACAATATGTTGGTATGAACAAAAGGAAAGAGTCCACAGATCAGAGGGCTGGGCTCTGAAGACATTTTTTAAATGTCACCAGATAAAATTTATGACATAAAAGGGAATGCTCCTTAGTCACTCTGAGGATTGTTATCTACATGAATAATAAATCAAAAGGCTTTTTATCCATTTACTGCTGAACATTATGACCTTAGTTTGGAAATGTGATTTACTCCACTGACATCAGTGCAACAGAAACCCAGTGAAAATATCACTGGATTGGCCTCAAGTTCTAGAAAATCATTGTGGCTTACAGAGAACAAACATTTGGACAAAAGAGTATTCAAAAATGCAAATATCTATGGCACCATTAACAAGAGTGAACTCATTAGAGAGATTTCTTTTAAATGATTACACTTCAGTCTCTCCTCTGTATAAAACTCAAGCATGTGCAAACTGAACAGTGTTACCTATCTCACAATTTGATAGAGAAACATCGCTAGCATTGCTCTCAAATTTGACTATGAATATTTTACCTTTAAAGAGGCATGGATTGTAATTCTATTTGTATAAAATTCAAAATACATGGAGTGTGATTCCAGGTACTTAAGCTGATTGTCAACAACAACAACAAACTATTATTTCAAAGAAGAGAGTAGTGTTTTCCCCTCTAACGTGGTAAGAGACAGTTTAGACCAGGAAGGTTTTCAATGGAAAACTGTGGGGCTCCTGGAAATCCTGCCTTGTCCTGGGCAGATTAGTAATTTGTAATTATTTATTAAACATGTTTTATATACTTTTCCTTCATAAATTATATTTTAAAACTGTATTTAAATAGAATGTTCTATTCTGAGGTGACTTTATAAAGTATTACCTGGAGCAGAGAGCTAGTAAAGCAATGTATTCATTGTTTCTCTGAAACTCAAAAATGGGGCATCCTGATTTTTTTCCTAGCAAACTCAACTCAATCAGAATAACTCATTTAGATTATGAACACTTCAACACACACTCCAATGAATAAGCCACAAATACAAGGCATTTTTAAGTCTTAGTTGTTCCTATTTTATGTTATATTAACATACTAAATTTGTATTTTGTGGCTTGTGACCCCCTCAACCCCTCTTATCCCTATTATCTTTGTACCCAGAGACTATAAACATAAATTTGCTACACAGATGCAAATGGTAATTTGCTTATAGGGAAGCAAAGGAGCTGACCTTTATAAACACAGCCATGCCTAAGTAAAGAGGACTTCAAGTCAAAAGTAAATCTGAAAAATTAATTTGTTTCTTCTTCTTAAAGCAATGATTTGTCTTCTATAATATGCATTTGTTTGCACAGGAAAGAAAATGACAATTGAGTAAAATGGATACTGTATTGCTCCCTTATAGACATGAAGAATTACACATCTAACAATACTAACCACTCTGAAAGATAATTATGGATCAATGCTTTAAAAATATCCTGAATTGCCTGCAGAAATGGCAAGGAGAATGAAATTAAATTATTTGTAAAATCCAGAGTCTTTTGTTCCTATTTATCTGCTACTTGAAATGGGATGACATTTCAAATAGTTCTTGCCTTTCTCAATGCAAACTCTAAATAAAGAAGTGGAGTGGGGCATTTTTTCCCTTTCTCCATCAGGTTCAGCATAGATACAACATTTGTACTGAAATTCTACACCACTCAAAAGAATGCAGATTTAGCTTCTAGGACATAAAAGAGGCAGTTTAGGAATATCAATCAGGCCTCTTTCCCATGCCTTCAGTCATGACATTTGCCTTCTATCAGAAAGGTGTGCTGCTTCTGAGATAAGTGTCTGGGAACAAGGTACAGGAAGTCATTTACTCTCTGGAAGAAAACTGCAAACCTCTTCCTCAAAAAAAAAATAGGATAAAGTAAACATGTTAGTGAAGAGTCCTTTGCTAAACTACATATGGCAGGAAAGCTAATTCCAAAAGGTCGGATATTTAGGTAACAATAGACTTCAAACAAACTTTACAATAAGCCTCTCAGGCCCAGATTATGAACTAATAAACTCTGCTATTAAGACCAGTAAAATAATAAGTTTTCTTTACTGGTCTGGACTTTTTTTCAAAGAAGACCCTATCCCTTCTTAGTTTTTGAAACATTTCCAATTTGGCCTTTAGTTTTTGTTGTTGTTGTTGTGTTTTTTTTAAATTAATAAAATCAGGATGTTTTTAAAAGATTCAATGTATTGTTTTGATAAAGCCCATGAAGCACATTTTGAAAAGTTCAGAAAGTACAAAAATAAAAACAACAGTCTATCACCACAGCACCCAGAGAAATCTCCTGCTGAGTGTGGTATGTATACTATCATTCTTCTTAATGCATAAATATACCAGAGTTATATCATGCTTTATAATAACTGGGACCTACCTTATACATGAATCAACTATTTCATGAATGTCTTTTTTAATATTTATTTTTTAAGTTATATTTGGACGCAATAACTTTATTTTATGTGGTTCTGAGGATTGAACCCAGTGCCTCATGCATGCTAGGTGAGAACTCTGCCTCTGAACCATATCCCCAGCACTCATGAATGTCTTTCTATGCCATAAATGGTAATCTAAATCAACATGTGTAAATTTTCATAACATTGACAAGTGAGAGTTTCTGTTTATGTAGTTATAATGTAATAAAATTTGTAGCTGGGCTTATTTAAAGGCTTATCTATTTTAGAATTTAGAGATATATAACTTTTTCACTACTACAAAGATGAAATGAGCATCAATACACACAACTTAGAAATTATTTCCTCAGCATTACTTTCCAGAAATAGCCTTGGACATAATTGGAGCTATTCAGTTAAAACTGTCAAACTGCCCACAGGAACGTTTACCAGGCAATATATGCAGATTTTCCTACACTTCTACATGCTGTATAATATTGAGAAGTACTGATTTTTTTAACTCTCTCCAGTCTGAGAGAAATATCATTATTGCTGTAAGTATGATTGCTTTGATAACTAATGAAGCTGAAATTTTTATCAGTGTTTAATATCTCTTCCTGTGTGAATTACCATTCATATAATTTTTGAATGGTAATTCATAAAGTGTTTTAAATTTTAGCCTTTTTTCTTTTTCTTATTCTAATTTGTTATATATGAGAGCAGAATGCATTCCAATTCATATTATACATATAGAGCACAATTTTTCATATCTCTGGTTGTATATAAAGTATATTCACACTACTCGTGTCTTCATACATATACTTAGGGTAATGATATCCATCTCATTTCACCATCTTTTTTACTCCCATTCTCCCCTCCCTTTCTCTTCTACCTCTTTGCCCTATCTAGAGTTCATCTAATCCTCCCATGCTCCCTCTCCCAACCCTACTATGAATCAGCCTCCTTATATCAGAGAAAACTCTTGGCATTTGATTTTTAGGGATTAGTGAACTTCATTTAGCATTATATTCTCCAACTCCATCCATTTACCAGCAAATGCCATGATTTTATTCTTTTATTGCTGAGTAATATTCCATTGTGTATATACACCCTTTTTTTTATCCATTCATCTACTGAGGGACATCTAGGTTGTTTCCACAATTCAGCTACTGTGAATCATGCTGCTATAAACATTGATGTGGCTGTGTCCCTGTAGTATGCTGTTTTTAAGTCCTTTGGGTAGAGACCAAGGAGTGGGATAGCTGTGTCAAATGGTGGTTCCATTCCCAGTTTTCCAAAGAATCTTCATTCTGCTTTCTATATTGGTTGCACCAATTTGTAGTCCCACTTGCAATGTATGAGTGTGCCTTTTCCCCCACATCTTCGCCAACACTTATTGTTGTTTGTGTTCTTAAGAGCCGCCATTTTGACTAGAGTGAGATGAAACCTTAGAGTAGCTTTGCTTTGCATTTCTCTAGTTGCTAGAGATGATGAACATTTTTTCATATATTTGTTGATTGGTTGTATATCCTCTTCTAAGAGGTGCCTGTTCAGTTCCTTGGCCCGTTTATTGATTGGGCTATTTGTTTTTTGGATGTTTAGCTGCATGAGTTCTGTCTATATCGTAGAGATTTGTGCTCTATCTGCTATATGAAGGGTAAAAATTTGCTCCCAATCTGTAGGCTCTCTAGTCACCTCATTGATTGTTTCTTTTTCTGAGAAGAAGCTTTTTAGTTTGAATTCATACCATTTATTGATTCTTGATTGTAATTCTTGCACTATATGAGTCTTATTATGAAAGATGGGCCTAATCTGACATGGTGGAGATTTGGGCCTACATTTTTTTTAGGAAGTGTCTCTGGTTTAATTCCTAGATCCTTGATCCATTTTGAGATGCATTTTGTGCATAGTGAGAGATAGAGGTTTAATTTCATTTTATTGCATATGGATTTCCAGTTTTCCCAACACTGTTTGTTGAAGAGGCTATCTTTTCTCAAATGTATGTTTCCGGTGCCTTTGTCTAATATAACTGTAATTATGTGGGTTAGTCTCTGTGTCCTCTATTCTGTATCACTGGCCTACCAGTCTGTTTTGGTGCCAATACCTCACTGGTTTTGTTACTATTGCTCTGTAGTATAGTTCAAAATCTGGTATAGTGATGCCACCTGGCTTCACTCTTCTTGCTAATTACTGCTTTAACTATTCTGGGTCTTATTTTTTTCAAATTAATTTCATGACTGCTTTTACTATTTCTTATAAGGAATGTCATTGGGATTTTGATTGGAATTGCATTAAATCTGTGTAGTGCTTGTGGTAGTATGGTCATTTTGATAATATTAATTCTGCCTATACAAGAACAATGGAGATCTTTCCATCTTCTAAGGTCTTCTTTAATTTCCTTCTTTAGCATTCTGTAGTTTTCATTGTAGAGGTCTTTCACATCTTTCATTAGGCGATTCCCAAGTATTTAATTGTTTTGAGGTATTGTAAATTGAGTAGTTATTCTCATTTCCCTTTCAGAGGATTTGTCACTGATATACAGAAGTGCTTTTGATTTATGAGTGTGGATTTTATATTCTGCTACTTTGCTCAATTCATTTACTAGTTCTAGAAGTTTTCTGGTTTGAATTTTTTGGTCTTCATATTGGCAGCAAATAGTGCTACTTTGATTTATTCTTTTCTTATCTGTATCCCTTTAATTTCTTTCATCTGATTGCTGTGGCCAGTGTTTCAAAAATTATGTTAAATAGAAATGGTGAAAGAGGGAATCCCCTGTCTTGTTCCAGAGGGAATGCTTTCAATTTTTCTCTATTTAGAATGATGTTGGCCTGGAACTTAGCGTGTATAGCTTTTATGAAGTTGAGATATGTTCCTGTTATGCCTAGTTTTTCTAGTGTTTTGAACATATATGGGTGCTATATTTTGTTGAATACTTTTTGAGCATCCATTGAGATGATCATGTGATACTTATCTTTAAGTCTATTGATATTATGGGGTTATTGATTTCCATATGTTGAACCAACCTTACATCCCTTGGATGAACCCTACTTAATCTTTTTGATATGTTTTGTATTCAATTTGCCAGAATTTTATTAAGAATTTTTGCTTCTATGTTCATCAGTGATATGGTCTGAAGTTTTCTTTCTCTAATGTGTCTTTGCCCAATTTTGGAATCAGGGTGTAGTATACTATGTGTAATATGACTGTAATAGACTATTCAGTAATCTCAGTCCTCAATATCGTAATTCATGCAAAGTACTTGGTTTCATATATGTTATTGATGAAAACAAAGAGCAGGAAGAAAGAAAAGAAAGTCTTGAAGGAAGAAACCAGGATTGTTTTGGTTGGAGATCAGTATCTTTCCTGCTTCCCTTCTTATCCAATAGGTGGGGTTGTCTTTTCTTAGTTGGTATCTCTGCCCTCAGGATGGTTGAGGTTACCTGGTTGTGAGGATTGGTCTTGGGTGCAGGGCATTTGGAGGTGGGGTATGGCATCCGCTGGTCCCATTGGGAGACTGCACCTCAAGGATCTTCTTTGGGGTCTGCTCCTGTGATGTGGGCACTGAGTCTTATCTCCTCATCTCACCTGTAGAACTAACAGTTCCTGCTCTCTAGTCTCTAAAATGTAACACCCTCACCCTCTCCCTTTCTACTTCCTAATCAGGAATCTTCCTCTCAGGGTCTTATGTGTTGCACTCTGGTGGCTGTGCACCTGTCACGGAGGGCTACTTTGTATTGGGAAGTCACTCTGCCAAGTTAGTAGCTGCTGAGGATGAGGGGGTGGTGGTGGCTGGGATTAGAAAATGAGGGTAGCTGGCTATCTGGTGTTCCAAACTGGTAGTTGCCCCAACAAAAGATGGTGATGGAGGTGACCCAAAATGGAAGCATGTGGAGCCCCATGTTGGTAGATGGGGGTCCACGGGAGTGGCAGCCATAGTTCCTGCAAGTGGGTAGCAGCTGAGTGTCCTTTGAGGGAGCAGTGCCTGGGAATTCTGCATGGGTGTTGATGTCAGTGGTACTGTGAAGGCACGCGGGAAACCTGCATAGGTGAGTCATCGGGAGCACGGAGTCCTGTTCTAATGCTAAGGCCCAGGGCCCCACATAGCACAGACCACATGCAGCACGGTGGCCATGATTCCTGTAGGAGCAGCTGCAGAGGGTTCCTCTAGCACTCTGAGGAAAGCAGTATTCCCACTAGTTGAGACCCAGTCATAGAGTGACACAGAATGCTCAAATTTTGGCCTATTTTTGTATGAAGTAAAAGTATTATCTTAAAATGTAATACCAGGAGGACTTAAGATAAACACATATGTAAAAATTTTAAATGCTACAGAGAAATATTACTATTTTAATTTTTAAAATAATAAATATTAAGGTAACACAATAAACAAAATTATGTATATATGTGATATATATGTATACACACACACACGTATATAGTAATCTATATTCTCTACCAGCTGTATTTCCTATTCCATTTATCATGGTAACTAACAAAATTAAAGCAATAAACAGAGACAATTATTTGTTTATCCTTCCACATTCTTCTCTATTTTCATATAGCATACACAAGGTTATATTGGCTATAGAGTCATTCTTTTCTTTTTAATTTCAATACATTTTTTAAATATCTATTTTTTCACTTTTAGTTGGAGACAATACCTTTATCTTACATATTTATATGGTGTGTTGAGGATCAAACCCTGAACCTTGCATTTGCTAGGCGAGTGTTCTACTATTGAGCCACAACCCCAGCCCCTAATTTTAATACACTCTTAATGTCCTAATTAATCACTGATTATTATTAGTTTGTACTCTATAATCTAGTAATAATCTATACTATTAGATTACACACTGATATATTATGGCCATGCTGGAATTCATGTATAGATGTATTTAATTATTTTTACTCATTCTTAATATTCTCAGTACATTTATAATATTCAACAATATTTTATGAGCTTTTTGGTGATGTATTTTTCTTTTGATTGTTTTTGTAACTACAAACAATGCAGCAAACATCTTGAATATATATTTTCATATAACATACTAATACTTACCAAAAGTAATGAAATAGTGCCAGACAGCAGGTATTTCATTGATTTTGATGGACATTTCCAAATTTATCAACATATGACAATTTTTCATTTTTTACATCATCACCAAACATGTACATTACAAATAATTGTAAATTATGTTATTTATTTGAGTGGAAAAAACTAATTCACTGTGATTTGAGTTTGTATTTCTATGACTACTAGTGACACTGAGAAGATTTTCATGTCTATTGGCCACTTAAAAATTCCCTTCAGAATTATATCTTTAGCCATTTTTCTCAAATATGATGTATAACTCATTTGGTCAGTGTACAGGAGTTTCTATTTTTTTAATATTTATATTGTTCAGTCTGGTATGTTCACACCTTCAACTCATCTGAATGTTTTATGTTAAGAAATGGGTGCTAACATTTATAACTTACTGATAAAAGTTAATTTTTACACCATTTATTTCATAAACATACCTTTTGCAGTAAATTTTTAAAAATCCTTTACAATATTTCATTCATTATTATATATTTGAATCTGTTTCTAACTCTCTTTTCTATTATATTCATCAAATTTTCTTATGACAAACAACATTTAATAACATTTTAATAACAATGACTTTTCATTAAATTTTAATGCCTAAAAGAAAAATAATAACTGGTTACCATTCTGATGAATTATACTAGCATGTGTTATTTTAGGAGGGAATAACATTTTATATTATTAGGAAATTTTAGGGAATATGTATGACTATTTTGACCATTAATGTTCCATCTCTTGATAAAATATTTTTCCTATGACAGCATTTCAATTTCCTTAGTATATTAATTATTCAGGATTTTTATTTTTCTTAATTACATAAGTGAATTTTTTTATTTCTGTGAAAAATATTCACTTATATAAACAAAAGAATATAAAATTATTGTTAAAACCATAAAGAAATCACTGTAAAAGTGGATGAAAAAAGAGCTGCCAATCAAATACAGTTTGTGCTAACTGTTTGAATCGTGACATCTACAATCTGGTATCAGTTCTCACTCTGTGTTTTCTTCCTGGTTGAAGTACTTCTATAGAGAAACACGAAGGTACAGTTTACCTAACTGATTTTCAGAACTAGCAAGAGGATGCCAAATTACTGAAGGAGCTGCAACAATTTTTTCATTGGATATTTTTGTTACTAGGCAATGTTCACCCTACACTAAACCCACTTTGTAGCCAAAGGTTGGGACTCCCAGGTTAAAAGTTTGCACAAAGAGCAATTTAAAATATTGTTCACATATTTATACATGCACATAATTTGGTCAGTTTCATTTCTCAGCATATCCCCTTTCATCTACTCTTCCAGCCCCTTGATCCCCTTGAGCTTTTTTACTGATATCCCTATTTTCATGATTATTTGGTATTTCAATACCTCAAGTACTATAGAAACAATGGAAGAAATAACTTGGCCTTGAAGAATCCTTATAATTTATAATTTTGAGTGTGATATGTTCTGATCCTGGCATAAGAGTGGTAGATGTTTCAGTGCAAGGTTGGCATTTTTAATTCATTATCCACTACTCAGAGGTTCACTTCAGCCAAATAATATCCTCTGTCTTCAGTTGCTTCAACTTTCTTGTCATTGAACTTGCCTCAAACCCTGTGTGCCTTGGGTCACAGGCCTTGAGGGGTCTCTATACAGATTTATGGTTTCTAAGATGGACACAATGGAGGAACCTGGATACCAGAGGAACACCCACAGGGTCCTGTTATCATGATAGAAGAGTAGAACTGAGGATGGTGAGATTGCTCAGAACTGCTGCCCCCAAATTTCCCGCCCTGTTCAGTGCCCTGATTCTGAGGAGGTAACTATAGATGCTCAGATATTAAGTTCCTCAGAGCTTTCTGCCATGTCTGAAGTCTGTAAAAACTTAGGGAAACAGTGATTGATTTTTTGTATGGGGGAAATATCTATCTACCTATCTATCTACCTATCTATATATCTATCTCTCTCTCTCTCTCTCTCTCTCTCTCTCTCTATATATATATATATATATATATATATATATATATATATATATATATATATACACACACACACATATATATATTTAAATTTTTACTTTCCCCTGCCCTACCTTGCAGTTTAGGGGGTATAGCAGCTGGATCTTCAGTTACTTCCACAACCCAGAGACAGCAGAGAATGATTTGAAACTCTGCCTTAGCAGTTGGTCCCTGAAGCACCAAACTTAAGAGCTTAAAGAGCCAGAAATGGCTCAGAATAGAAGAAACCATTGGAAGTAATATGTACAATTCATGAAAAACATTCTTATAGAAACTTCTGATGCTTAAGTCACGAGACCACTGACTGAGTAATATGATAGAAAAGCTCAAAGTCCCTAGGAAAAGATGGAGTAGACTCCCATGGAAATTCAAACAGGGTGGAAGCACACACAGGTATGAAAAAGAGGCAAGAGAGACAAACAGGTAGGGAAGCTATTGCATAAGAATTCTCAGAAGGCACAAGCTTTCAAGCAGGCTGGCTAGTGAGGGCTCCTCATGAACAGAACTAGTGTGGTGACTGTTTTCTTTAATGCTCAATTTTCAACAAACAAAGAATCAATAAAACTTGGTCTACTCAAAAGAACAAGATAAAGCTTCTGAAATCATAAGTTTTGGACTTACTAGAAAAAAAAGGTTTTTTTTTATTCTCTTTTTTGCTGTACTAAGGATGGGACACAGGTCCTCATTCATGCTAGGCCAGTATTCTAACATGCCCAGTTCTTATAGAATTTATTTTGAGTCAGATGTTTAACACTGAGTTGGCCAGGATAGACTTGAATTTGCAATTCTCCTGAATAATTCTCACATAAACATTGGCTAAAAGAGTCCATTTTCATTATACCTGCCCTACAAAAAATGCTAAAGAAAGTTCTTCAAGTTGAAATAAAAGGATGCTAAAAAGTAACTCAAAGCCATATAAGACTATCAAGTTCTCTAGTAAATGTAAATACATGGTACATTTTCCCTAAAGCAAAGAGGTTCAATGATACATTATGTCCCTGAATGTCCCCTCTCTGTTCCCAAATACCTCACCAAGTTAAGAGAATAATGAAAGTAAGACTGAACTGGAAAGTCTGGATGCATACTATCTCAAAAGACACTGGCTATCTCTTTTGCACACTGGAAACTACAGAACAACTGTTCTATGTGCAGAAAGCTACTTTATTGCACATACATCAGGCCAGTTGCTCCTCAGGATGTAGTCAGGCTAAGCCTGCTAATGCTGATGACATCACTGCTTCTGTAGTTTAACATAAAACAAACAAACAAAAAAACCCTTTTCTGAGTGGGGACAGACATGGAACACAGAGCTTTGTGGAAAGAATATATTTCACTTTTCCAGCCACCCACCAGTGAAAAAAAACACTGAGAGAGAAGAGTCATTAGCTAGCAAAGTACTGTGAGGGCAGAAGCACTGTCAGCCTGTCAGCACTGCACTCTTCTTGGAGCAGTCACTGATCTCACACAAGCTTTCTCCAGCAAACCACATGTCTCCCATACTGCACTCAGTCACTTTCTTTGGTTTGTCTATAACGACCCCAGTACCCTGGCACACTTGGGCTACAGATAAATTGGACATGAACAAATTTAAGACCAGTTATTACTAAAATTTTGGTTTGTAGCTACAATTCATTTTTCTATGAGATTTGAAAGCCAAAGACATAAAATAGTTATAAATCTATGTTGATGGGTAAAAAATACATAAAGATGTAATTTGTAACACCAATAATAGAAAATGAAGGAGGAGGTACTAAAGAGTTTTGTATGTGATGATATTAAGCTGGTATCAATTTAAAGTAGATTGTTTTACCTTTTGTATGTTACATGTAAAATCTATGATAATTACAAAAAAATTACAGAATTTACACAAAAAAATAAGATAGTTGTAGTTTTGTGGATTGGTTACTGTGTCCTCTATTCTGTACCATTGGTCCACCCGCCTGTTTTGGTACCAGTACCATGCTGTTTTTGTTACTATTGCTCTGTAGTATAGTTTGAAGTCTGGTATCGCTATACCGCCTTTTGATAAAGGGGCTAAAAGCATGCAATGGAGGAAAGATAGCATCTTCAACAAATGGTGCTGGGAAAACTGGAAATCCATTTGCACCAAAATGAATCTGAATCCCTATCTCTCGCCGTGCACAAAAGTTAACTCAAAATGGATCAAGGAGCTTGATATTAAATCAGAGACATGGCATCTGATAGAAGAAAAAGTTGGCTACGACCTACATGCTGTGGGGTCGGGCTCCAAATTCCTCAATAGGACACCCATAGCGCTAGAGTTAACAAATAGAATCAACAAATGGGACTTACTCAAACTAAAAAGTTTTTTCTCAGCAAAAGAAACAATAAGAGAGATAAACAGGGAGCCTACATCCTGGGAACAAATCTTTACTCCACACACTTCAGATAGAGCCCTAATAACCAGAATATACAAAGAACTCAAAAAATTAGACAATAAGATAACAAATAACCCAATCAATAAATGGGCCAAGGACCTGAATAGACACTTCTCAGAGGAGGACATACAATCAATCAACAAGTACATGAAAAAATGCTCACCATCGCTAGCAGTCAGAGAAATGCAAATCAAAACTACCCTAAGATACCATCTCACTCCAGTAAGACTGGCAGCCATTAGGAAGTCAAACAACAATAAGTGCTGGAGAGGATGTGGGGAAAAGGGCACTCTTGTTCATTGCTGGTGGGACTGCAAATTGGTGCAGCCAATTTGGAAAGCAGTATGGAGATTTCTCGGAAAGCTGGGAATGGAACCACCATTTGACCCAGCTATTCCCCTTCTCGGTCTATTCCCTAAAGCCCTAACAAGAGCATGCTACAGGGACACTGCTACATCGATGTTCATAGCAGCTCAATTCACGATAGCAAGACTGTGGAACCAGCCTAGATGCCCTTCAATAGATGAATGGATAAAAAAAATGTGGCATTTATATACTATGGAGTATTATTCTGCATTAAAAAATGACAAAATCATAGAATTTGGAGGAAAATGGATGGCATTAGAGCAGATTATGCTAAGTGAAGCTAGTCAATCTTTAAAAAACAAATACCAAATGACTCCTTTGATATAAGGGGAGTAAACAAGGACAGGGTAGGGACGAAGAGCTTGAGAAGAAGATTTACATTAAACAGGGATGAGAGGTGGGAGGGAAAGGGAGTGAGAAGGGAAATTGCATGGAAATGGAAGGCGATCCTCAGGGTTATACAAAATGTCATATAAGAGGAAAGGAGGGGCAAGACAAGATAATACAAATGGAAGAAATGATTTACAGTAGAAGGGGTAGAGAAAGAAAAGGGGAGGGGAGGGGAGGGGAGGGGAGGGGAGGGGGGATAGTAGAGAATAGGACAGACAGCAGAATACATCAGACACTAGAAAGGCAATATGTCAAGCAATGGAAGGGAAACTGATATGATACAGCAATTTGTATATGGGGTAAAAGGGGGAGTTCATAATCCACGTGAATCAAACTGTGTAATATGATGTATTATGAACTATGCAATGTTATGAACGACCAAAAAAAAAAAAAAAAAAAAGAGTGGGAAAAAAAAAAAAAAAAGCAAAGATGGTCACAAAAAAAAAAAAAAAAAAGAAATTAGAATTTTGGGAAATTCATATCTGTAATCATGACAGCTTTGCAGACTTCTTAAAAATTGTTGATGATATTAATAAAATGTGATATATGGTTTTGTACAATTAAAAAAAAAAAAAAAGAATTTACACAAAAAGAAAATAGAAGGGTCCAAAAAACTCTGTACAACAAAAACTCAATTTAACCTGAAGAAAGCCCCTAAACAAAACAAATGTAAAATAAAGAAACCAAATTACCAAGTGGCAACTGAGGCACTGAGCAATTCAATGAGACCCCATCTATAAATAAAATATAAAATAAGACTCAGGATGTGCCTCAGTGGTTGAGTATCCATGAGTTCAATCCCTGGTACCCCCACAAACAAAAAAAAATGCCAATTGTAAGGCCATCAGTAGAAGTCACTACTTTAAATAAAATAGGGTTAAATTATCCAATCCAAAGATACACGTTATAGTAATGGTTTAAAAAAACAAACAGGATTGAACTAAATGGCCTACAAGGAACTCATTTAAGACTCAAGTATTCAAGTACAGGTTGAATGTGGAAGGATAGAAAAAGATAGTTTATGAAATTTGGAGGAGTGTAACTAAATGGCCTACAAGAAACTCACTTAAGACTCAAGTATTCAAGTACAGGTTGAATGTGGAAGGATAGAAAAAGATAGTTTATGAAATTTGGAGGAGAGTCAGGCATGGTTATTAGTAACAACAGACAGAAACATACAATGCCAAAAATTGTTTCAAGAGGGAAATAACATAATAACATGATCTATTGACCAAAATGATGTAAAAATCATAATAAATATATATGTAGCAAACATCAAACCACTTCAAATTAAATAGAAAAAACAGAAATTGAAAATATGAACAGAACAAAAATTGAACATAAATTACACATACCCAAAAGAATGGTCGGAGACTTCAGTAGCACACTTTCAATAGTGGACAGAATATAATAAGATCAAAATGAATTAAAAGACTTAGCCAATATGATCAACCAATTAGACCTAACAAGATATAGAAAACACTCGGCCTAAAAATAAGCATATACACTTTTTGCAAATGCACATGCAGCATATTCCAGCACCATAAATCATAAGACAATAATTAATGAATTTTGAAAAATTCAAAGTATCTGTATCATACAAAGTATATTTTTATCACAATTCAAAGAAAACAAAGTAGTGAGTGAAATAAATCTGGAAAATGTTCAAATATGTGGAAATCAAACAACATACCTTAAAATAAACAACCAATGAGTCAAGGAAGAAATTGCAAAAGAAATATAATGAGATTGATGAAAATAAGAAGATATCATGCAAAAATTTTATATCACAAGTGCCTGGAAAAAGAACAAATTAAAACAAGAGCTGACAAAATTAAATTAAAATAAAGTGAAGAGATAAAATGTATTTCCCCCTCTCTCTCAAACATGAAATATATTATGCTGAGTGAAATAAGCCAATCATTACATGACATATACCATATGATTCTGCTTCTATGCAGTATAAAGAGCAGCCAAATTCATAGAGACAGAAAGAATGATGGTACTCACAGGAGCTCAGAAAAAAAAAGTCAGTATTGAATCGCCATACATTTTCCCTTTGGGAAAACAAATAGTTCTGAAGATAGATAATTATGATGATGACACAGCAATGAGAATTTATTTAATGCCAATGAACTATTCACTTAAAATTGGTTTTAAATTGTCAATTATGTGTATTTGACCACCATAAAAAATTAAACAAACAAAAGAATATCTTAATTAATGTGAAGATTGCCAATGAAGCCAACAGTGATTCGTGATACAAAAAGAAGTTTAGAACTTCTGGCATATAAACTTCCTGTGGTGATGGGACCCCATCAACCTGGTCACACAAGTACAGACTTCCTGTGCACTCTGGGCTTCTGCCATCTGTCCTCATCCTCATTTGCAGGCCATGAAGACACTTGCCATTGCACTTCATATGGAGCCACCCAGTGGCGGGACACAAGTCCTCATCCTACTTACCCACCAGGCAATGTGAACAAGAATTTCTCTACCAACAAAAACTTCACACAGTAAGAGTTCCACTATTTCGTCGACATATTATCATTACTAATACCTTTCCATCTTAAACTAATGAATACTAAAAGACAGCACTGGGTAGAGTGGCACACCCCTGTAATCCCAGTGGCTCAGGAGGATGAGGCAGGAGGATCACAAGTTCAAAGACAGCCTCAGTAACCTAGTGAGGCCCTGTCTCAAAATAATGTATAAAAAGGGATAAGGATGTAACTCAGTGGTAAAATTACTCTGGTACCAAAAAAAGAAAAAAACCCACAACAACAACAAAAAAACCAAATAAACAACACCCAGAAAGCTTCACACCCAGGATTCCATTGAGAGGAAAGCTAAGGATCCACAGCCTCCTAGCCTATGATTTGGATGCTTACACCAACCAACTACAGTCAGTTGGTTTTGATTGAAAGCACCTCCAACTGAAATCAGCCAGTTAATAGAACACTGAGAACAGAGTTTCCCAGGTGAATGCCCTTTAGACTGGATCCCTTGGGAACAAATTGGGGCTGCCAAATAGATGAAACAGATATGAAGACTACAAAGTCAGCCTCTGGCATGCAGAATAAAATGGTGTTAATAAGGAAAATAGTACCTGAATAAAGAAATAACTTGGAATAATACAGCTGAAATCAGGAGAAAGAAAACAAAGCAGAAAGCAAAAACAAAGCAAGCTCAACTGCAAATTAAGCTTACATGAGAAAATGAATTTGAAATGGAATTTGAGAATGATATAATGAATTATAAATAGATAAGGATCAGTCTAGGCATATTCTTTGACCACCATCTGGGAGGGCAAGTGAAATAAGGCTGCAGGAATCAGGTGGAATCCCTCCTCTTCTGCAGGTGGGTCATACCCCTCCAACTTCTCATCTGTATCCTCAATTCATCCTTTCTCCCTTTGCCTGGTCGATTATTGGCCTGCATCACAAACAAAGCATTTTGCCCAACACTGAATGCCTCCTCGATGCTGCCTTATGAACTTGGGGAACCATGTCTGTTCTCTGTCTCACCCTTGCTAGGAAGACAGAATCCATATAGTCACCACACAGTTTGGGATCTTTGCTTTCTTGTGAAAATTTGAAAAAAGGTGACAGGCATCTATGAACAGGAGTACAGCAAAATGACATAACTCAGCATACTCACATGAGCAATGCCCAGGACTCCTCTGGCCACTGTCCTCATGCTTGGGTACTATTGGAATGATTAAAACAAAGCCTGGTACACGGAATATTAAATGACACTGTTCTTCATCTTGACACAAACTTGGGCTTCCTTTCTGGCTCTAATGCCACATAGCCCTTGGAGTTGCTGTTCTCTCATGCACACACATTCTGTTTGATGAAGAGTCCAAAGCATTTTGTAATAAATTTCTTATTAACCTCTAGATCTTAGTTCTTCCTCCCTTCTAAAAAACAAATCAAACAAAATGAGAAAATGCCTTTTCTCTTAGAAAACTATCACTTATGCCACCTCTGTCTTTCCTGGTTACATTTGCCAAGACTCATCAGAGAAAGAATCAACAGGAGATGCAGACAGATGACAGATATATAAAACAGATAAGACAGATGAATATATATGGAGGCTTATTCTAGTAAATGGCATACATCATTATAGAAGCCAAGAAGTCTCACAATCTGCTGTGTGCAAGATCTAAGCCTGAAGGTCTAGGAAGCAGGAAGCCAAAGGTTTAAGTCCAAGCCTGAGTCTGAAAGGCCTCAGAACCAGGCCTGAATGTCCAAGGGCAGGAGGATACCAATATCTCAGCTCAAACAGGAAAGAAACTTGCTGTTCCTACAACTTTCCATTCTGGGCAGGCCCGGAATAGATTGGATGAGGTTGAGGGCAATCCTCTTTATTCAGTCTACCAATTCAAGTGCTAATGTTTTTCAAAAACAACCTCCAGATATAATATTATTTTGACAACTATCTGGGCATCCCTTAGCCTAGTCAACTTAACACATAAAATTAACCATCATAGTGACCACTATCATGTTGAAATGTTGTCATGTTGTTAAGAATTTGTCTTAATCTATTCTTTTTATTGCTATGACAGAATGTCTAAGACCACATAATTTATAGAGAAAAGAGATTCATTTTACTCATAATTCTGAAGGTTAGAAAGTACAAAATAAAGGTATGCTACATTATAACATGCAGGATGGCATCACTTAGGAGAGTGATGAGTGGGTACATGCAAAGAGACAAAAAACTTTGCATAAACTTGCTTTAGAATAAACCCTCTCTCACTAACTAATCCAATCTCATGAGAGCAAGAACTCATTGTTGCAAGACAAGCATTAATTACTCCTAAGGATTTAATCACTTTTTAGGCCTTAAGCCACCACACTGAGGATCAAGTCTCAACAAGAGTTTTGGTGAGAACAAAGTGTATTCAAACCCTAGCAACTCCAGGAATCTTTAAATGTCATCTTATTTGAAAAAAAATGTCTTTGCAGATATAATCAAGATGAGGTGACTGGGGGGGAGCGCTAATACAGTATAACCAGTACACTTATAAGAAGAGGAAAAGCACAAAGAGACAGAAAAGAATTCTTATGGTTTAGGTATGAGGTGTCCCCCAAAAGCTCATGTGTGAGACAATAAAGAAAGTTCAGAGGGGAAATAATTAGATTATGAAAGCCTAAACTCAATCAGTGAATCAATCCACTGATAGGAATTAACTAAATGGTAACTGTAGACAGGGAGTAAGTGGCTGAAGGAAACACTGGGGTTTTGCCTTTGGGATTTATATTTTGTCCCTTGGGAACAAATCAGAAATACCCACCCCCTCTATTTCTCCCTTTCCTGGTTATCATAATATGTGTTGCTTCCCTCTCCCATGCCTGTCCACCATAATGTTCTGCCTCACCTCTGCCTCACCTCTGACTAATTCAGTCTCATGAGAGCAAGAACTCACTGTCGTCAAGAGCTATGGAGTTGTCCAATGATGGACTGAATCTCTGAATCCATGAATCAAACTTAGCTTTTCCTATTCTAAGTAGTACTTGTCAGATCTTTTGATCACAGTGAAACAAAGCTGACTAAAAGAGAAATCAGTAATGAGAGTGGAGCATTGCTGTGAACCTGTGGTGTACAAAGCTGGTTCCCTGGGGGAGGATTTTGAAAAGTTTAGAGACACAAGCTGGAAAAGCTTTAGAATACTGTAAATAGAATTTAATTGGTGATTCTGCTGGGAGTTTAAAACACCAGAATGATGATAGAACTGTGAAAAGTAAAGACTGGGATCGTGAAGTTTCAATAGAGGAGGATTTTATTGGAAATTTGATTAGGGGCCATTAGTGTTGTAGTTTGGCAAAAAAACATGGCTATGTTTTGCCGATGCCTTGAGACTTTCTGAGACACTTAACTTAAATGTGATTAAATTAATCTGGTGGAGGAAATCTCAAGGCAATACACATTCAGATGGCGGCATGGATATTGCTGGTGGCTTTTAACCAACTTTTTTTGGGATAATCAGAAACAGAAAGCGAAGCACAGATTTGAAAATCATAGACTTTGGCCAGAAAAGTGTGAATAAAACTGGGACTGAGATAGTTGTGATTGTTAAAGAGTTTATAGTCACTAAAGAGATGCTAAGGAATTGGCATAGAGAAAACAGGAAGATAGACTGAGGGCATTTTGGAAATTGGAAAGACCATACCCATTTCAGATTCAAGGGTGTAAAACAAAAATTCCATTCAGAAGAAACCATGGGGGCATCCTGCTTGCAAAGGGTGGGGGTCTAAGAAGTTGTTTCAACATGCTCAATTGCCCAGGTACTCAGAGGCTGCTGTAGCCAATAGTGTAAGTGGCTTGGGTACTGCTCAAGATGATGGCTGACCTTGGCTTCAAGCATGTGGTACTTTTTTTTTTGAAGGAATTTAGGATGATGGAGTTAGGGGGTCATGGAGGCTTCCACTGGGATTTCTAAGGAAGACCTGGGAGACCAGGCAAGGTGCAGTAGGTTTGGAGTTAGAGGGCTATCCTTGAGTGGATAATACAAAAATATGTGAGAAGGAACCCAAAGCTGCACTGGAGACCCTCAAGGGTGTTAGTAACATGGAGCATCTGCTGAGGAAAACTGTAGAAACAGATCAGAAAAAAGCAAAGAAGAAGTCCATGTGGACTACAAATAGCAAGTCCAGAGGTGAAGTTATACAAGCTTCACCTTGTATAAGAAAGAATTGTGGTGCCAGGTGCTCCAGATATTGGACATGGAACTTCAGAACTTGTTTTCCCAGATGGATTTAGTTCTTGCTTTGGTCCCATCCCTTCTATCTATGTCTCTATTTTTCTCTTATGGAAAGAAAATGTTTATTCTATGCAAATTTAGGATATATGTGACTTACTTTTGATCTTTATAGGGAAAAAACATTCATGAGTTTGCTTTGAATCTTAGATAAGAGTTTGAACTTAGACTTTTGGATAGTGCTAAAACTGTTAAGATTATGGTGACTCTTCAAAATAGACTAAGTCTATTTTGTGCTGTAAAATAAACATGAGAGTTTAGGGGTTTGGGCTGAATGTTATCATTTAGACATGAAGTCAAAAGCTCATTTGTGAGATAATACAAGAATATTCCGATGTAAAATAATTAGATTGTGAGAGCTTTAACTTAATCAGTGGTTTGATCCATTGGTATGGATTAACTGAGTGATAACTGTAGGCACAGCAGGATGTGGCTGGAAAAAGTAGGTCACTGGGGGATGTGCCTTTGGAATTTATATTTTTCCCTGGTGACTAGACTTCTCCCTCTTCTTCCTTATTTCTGTGTCCTGAGCTGACATCCTCTGCCACATCTTTGTACCATGTTATCTGACCATGAACTGAGTTATGAGCTATGGAGTTATCTGACCATGAACTGAGCTTATAAATCCATGAGCCAAAATGAACTCTTCCTCCTTTAAGTTGTTTTTGTCAGGTTGTTTGTTCACAGTGAAGGAAAGTTCACTAAAACAATGATGTAACACAAATAGAGTGCCACATGATGACAGATTGGAGTGATGAACCTGCAAACCAAGGAACACCAATAATTACTGACAGCATCAGAACCTGAGAACAGATATTCCCCTAGAACCTTCAGAGGAACACATCCCTGCTTGCACATTGCCTTTGGATATCTAACCTCCAGAACCATGAGAAAATAAATTTTTGTCATTCACACCACCCAGTTTCTGGTACTTTGGTACAGGACCCCTAGGAAACTGAGACAGAACTCTTTTCTTTCATTTTTAAAATTCATTGCTCTGACTGACAGGCGGGTGTATCAATAAAGCCTGGATATTGCTGGAAGCTAATTGAATATATACACTTGTTGATCTACTTCAAGGAGATATAGTTAATTCACCCTTTCCTTCATTACCTAGTGATATACAGATTTAAAAATAGTACCACAGCAATTCTGTATTCACTTATTTTTATAAAACATTTATGTTTTAGTTTTACACAATACCTTTATTTTTGTTTATTTATTATTATGTGGTGCTGAGGATCAAACCCAGGGCCTTGCTCATGCTAGGTGAACACACTACTGCTGAGTCATAACCCCAGCCTCTATATTCACTTCTTAGAATCTTTTCTGATAGCTCTAAAACTTTTTTTGCAATACAGAATTGTATAGAATTCTTAAAATTCAAACTTCTAAAAAGAACAAACAAATATAAAATAGAAGACAGGTGCTCAAACCCAAAAAACTTGCATTTGCCTGATGAACAGGAAATGTGATTATTTTGAGCATTGCTCAGTGTGTTGCAGACATATTTTGAAGAAAAGTTCTGGCATTTCTTCTGCCTGCCATTCTTCTTTGTTTGCTGCTACTTTTAGAAAAGTGCCCTGATGTTTTAATATTTTTTTTCATAACTGTGCTCTCCGTCAGCTCTTAGAAAGTGAAGACCTGTGTTCTTTCTTAAGAACAAAGTGAAAGAAAGTCTTGCCAATCATAAATCAGGGAGAAGAGATTACCTAGGATATGAACAGAAGGTGAGCTGCATGCTGTTGTCCTGAAACTGTCATTGTAGGTATTTACAAAGACACCATATCAGACGTAATAGCAAGATACATCCCTAGAGGACTTGTCCTTTTATCTTTTAAGCAGAAATATATTTTATTTATATCTGTTAAGACTATTTTTAACAAAACTATAAATTAGTAGAAGAAAACCAGTAGAGAAAAAGAAACGGAAGCGAGGAGGGGAGGAAAAGGAGAAGTACTGGGGCCTGAAGTGAAAAAAATTATACTCATGCTTGTATAATTATGTCAAAATGAACCCCAATATTATTTATAATGATAATGTACTAATTTAATTTAAAAAAAGGTAGCTGGGCACAGTGGCAAACACCTGTAATTCCATCAGATCAGGAGTCTGAAGCAGGAGGATCGTGAATTCAAAGCCAGCCTCGACAAAAGCGAGGTGCTAAGCAATTCTGGAAGACCCTGTCTCTAAATAAAATACAAAATAGTGCTGAGATGTGACTCAGTGGTAGAGTGTCCCTGAGTTCAATCCCTGGTACCATAACAAAAACAATTAAAAAAAATGTGGTGGTATTTATTTTTATTTTTTAATCAAAGAGCTTGTATTAGGAATATATTTGTGGTAGAGATAAATGATTTAGATTGTATTGATATGAAGGATACTCAAGACTAAATCATCACTTAACCAATAATTTCAAAAAGCAATGAGTTTTTTTAAGTGTATCAACTTAATTTAATTTTAATTTATTAAATTTTGCAAAATGAGTAGAAATAATGTCTTCTAGCCATTATCATATGTATGTTATATATGACAAAATTTATGTCAAACGTGCAATTGAAGGAAGAGATCAACATGGAAGACCCAGAGAAAAAAAATAACTGAAAGTGCTTTAGATGCATAATGGAAAGCTTAGGTAGGAAGCTGTAGATCTGCCAATCCAGGAAACTCTCTAGACAGTGGCAGGATTTTAGAAACCTCCCACAACAGAGGAGACTAGGCTCAGTGAAGATCATGTGGATTTTCTGGGCCTCCCTAAGTAATGACCCAGAGTGCAGCATGTGTGCTGGTGCACACAGCAGGGCGCTCCACAGCAGAGGAATGCTGAGCCACAGGAAGGACAACAGCAGCAGGCCTGCCCTTCATCTGAGGGGCAACAGCACCTCACTTCTCAGGACTATTGTTTTAAATACACCTGGCCTGGATAAGCTGAAGCCAGAGCCTTGTGTTTCTGGAAATTCCAACAAGAAAATGCAACAATAAATAAGGGTGCTCAAACTAAAAAAAACTTGCATTTGTAGACTTCCTCTCCCTACACATTATAAGGGTACAATAGCCCCCCATCACAAAGGGAGCCAAATTTGGACACCCCAGAGGAGGCCCAATAATGCCAAATCCTAAATAAACTAGGTTTTGCCAATACATGCACAATTTCAATAAAGTTTAATTTATAAATTAGACACAGTAAGAGATTACCAACAACTGATAATAAAATGGAACAATTATAATTATATGATAAATGTTATTTATGTGATTGTGGTATCTCTCTCATCAAAGAATAAAGACAAATGTTAGTGTTTTTAAGAAATGGTTGACCATAGTAACAAAACACAGAAAGAAAAACATAGATAAGAAAGAACTACTTACTATATTTCAATGGGTAAAGAAAATGAATGAAAACAATTTTATGGGAAGAGTGCAAAGTAATTACAATCCATATGTGCTGTTGATAAAAGCAAAATAATGCAACCACTATGGAAAACATGAAAGTTACTCCAAAAAATTAATAAAAAACTACCATCTAATCCAGCAATCCTACTTCTGAGTGTATGTGTGTGTGTGTGTGTGTGTGTATCAAAAAATTGAAATCCAGATATCAAAGAAATATTTGTATACCCATATTCACCAAAGCATTATTTGCAGTAGCCAAGAAGTAGAAACAACCAAAGTATCTATGAACACATTAATGGATGAAGAAAATGTGGAATGTACATATAGTGGAATATAGGAAGCCTTATAAAAAATGGAAATCCAATCACATGCTGTAACATGGATAAACCTTAAAGACAATAGGCTAAGCAAAATAAGTCTGTAATAAGAGGATATACACTGTATAATTTCACTTGGTAGAAAGTATTTAAAATATTCAAAGTCATAGAAACAAAGAAGTTGCTTCCAAAAGACAAAGGGATGGAATTAATGTTCAGTGGTACAAAATTTTAGTTTTGCAAGATAAAAAAGTTCCAGAGATCTGTAGCCTAACAATGTAAGCCTTTTAAACACAACTGAACTACATACTTTTAAAAAGGTTAAAAATAGAAAATTGAATGCTATATTTTTTTAAAATTCTATAAAGTATTTTTCTCTTTATTCATTTCAAATCCTAGTATTTAATTGAATAGCAATGCATGCATGTAGTTTAAAACTGGAAATAATTTTATGTTCTTTACCTCTACTTCTATACCCAGAAAAAGAAATTCCATTAATAATTTCTTAAGTATTTTTCCAGAAATACTCCATGCATTTATGTGCACAAAAATGTATATGTCAATCTCAAGAATATCAAATCATCACACAATGTAGTATGTCATATCTCACGACTAAACACTCAGGGTCACTCCAGGTGAACTAAGCTGCATGAAATAACCACACCAAGACAGAAGTATACCTTTTTATTTGGGTCCTGTGATGGCTCCTCTGATCTTAGAGGTCCATGAAAAGGAGAGAGAGAGAGAGAGAGAGAGAGAGAGAGAGAGAGAGAGAGAGAGAGGATGAGAATTGCTTAACCCTTTTATTGGAGAGGACATTCAAATGAGGCAAGGGGTCAGGTTTCAGGGGATTGAATCTAACCTCATGGTGTCTGCTGTCAGCAGGTTGACTGACATCTAGGGAGGCCATGCCCATCTCATGAGTATGTGGGGATTATGGCAGAGCAAGCAAAAAGACCAGAGAACAGAGGGACAACATCAGTTCAGTCCACTTTGTGTGCTTGATGCCTATAGTTCACACACATGGACAATGGCTGGCTTGTCACATCTCCATATTCTCATCACTCCAGGCTAACGGGCACTCGTTTCCTGAGTGGCACCTCCCAACAGTAGTACATTGTTTTTCTGTGCTTTACCAAATGTTTCTTAAAGCTTGTTTATCAATAAGTATATTTATTTCATTCTTTTAACAGAAAGGGCCTGCATATTTCAGTATTCCATAAAATGTAGGTGTCATGATGTGTCATGTGCTCATCTATTTACATGAGCTGGATCATGATTGTTAAGAATGAGGCAATAGGCTGGGGGGCTGAGGTTGTGGCTCAGTGACAGAGCACTTACCCAGCATGTGGGTTCGATCCTTAGCACCACGTACAAAACAAATAAATTAAAGGTCCATCAACAACTAAAAAATATTTTTAAAAAAAGAATGAGTAAATAGGTAGTTTGCGCATACCATCTGTTCACCTCTGTGTCTCCTTGAGATTAATTTCAAAACAGTGGGTGTGTTAAGTGGTGTAGATGGTATCTTTAGGGAACTTAAAGCACTGATCCTGGGGCTGGAAGTATAGCTCAGTGGTATAGTACTTGCCTAACATGCACAAGGCCATGCACAGGCCCATAGCCCTGTAAAAAACAATCCTGTTGGATTCTCATTTCTTGGAAAATTAAAATACAGATGCTTTTAGACACTGACTTAATTTCACAGAAACAAACCTTGAAAGGGTTTAGTCATTTTTATGCACCTGCCTACACTGAGAGAACCTGCTTCCCCTGTGCCCTGAGAAAGAGAATCCACATGCTGAATCATCTTAACTCCACAGTCACAATTGCATCTCTGAACTGAATCCCCCATGCTGGCTGTGACAAGACAGTTTTTGTGTAGGTCCTGCAGCTGATGGCCTGTGACGTCATAATGATCTAGGTTACACTATATAACTGGTGTCCTTTCTCACACAATCTCTTTATTCTTACATAGCAGGGCCCATGTGAGGATTCAGGGAATAAATGTGCATAAAACACAGAGCATGGTCTCTGGCATTCACCAGGCACTCAGCTATGATAATTTCTTTTGTTTGTTTCATAATTCTCTTCCTTTAGTTTTATGCTCTTGCTATCCTGTGATATCATAGATCTCATATGCTATTTACATTTTAATCTGAAATTTCAAACAAGATGCACAAATTTAAAATGAAAAGCAGTTTTTAGTATTGCACCTTTGGGAAAATACTGTTCTAAGCAATGGTACTGGCAAATATTTTTTGTAGCACACTGTTGTATCTTGCATGTCTTCATGGGTAAGAGGAAATGAACATATTATTAACACACCTCTTTTTTTCATTTTGTAAACTACCTATTTCTATCACCATAGCTCTCCCACTGCCCACAGCATAGGCTACTTGTCTATTGCCTCCTCTTCACCACCTTCAGCCTCTTCAAAGAAAGCTTGGCAGAATAAACAAAACAAAAACAGCAACAACAAAAACCTATTTATAGAAATAAAAACATGTCCACAGGGCCCCAATTGGACAGAGCAAGGTCCTAAAGTCTGGGAAGCCATCTGCCACAGAAACATTATTCCCCCTGTGTAAGGACCCAATAGAAGATGTGTGAAGTGCCTAATAATTCCCCTCCAGGTACCATAACCTGATGGAAAACAGTCAGGCTGCCTGCAGCAGGTATTGTTGCCCTCATGGAAATTACAGCAAGAGGTCACACCAAGTGTTGCAATCTGCAGCAATTCCATGATTAGTCATCAGTCATCTGCCAGTTTTACTACAGGTTCCTCAGGAGGTAACTCAAAAATACTGGATAATTTGGAGAAGAAGATGAGAAAATGAAGAAAACAAAACTAGCCACAATCATGTGAAAAGCTCAGAACTTTCCCTGCCTTCATTAGTCAGGCCAAAGATGATTACACTGGCCAATGCTTTGGTGGCCCCTGGGAATACACTGCCCTAAAGAGTGTCAGAGTGTCAGCTTTTTAAAGAGAGGAAAATTACTCAGTGATGAAAGGTAAAAATAAGTGCATGCCTTCCTCTGTTTTTTTTTTTTTTTTTTTTTTTTTGTCTGTGTGTAAGTACTGGGGATTGAACCCAGGGCCTTGTGCCTGCAAAGCAAGCACTGACAAGCATAATAGCACAGATAAATTAAAAGATTTGCCCAACTTCAGGGCATCTAGATTTCACTCAAATAAATGCTAAGTTGGAATTGTAGTCAAGGTATGTTTTCCCCCACTGTTAACATTGTTTCTAATTGCATAGGAACCAGCTCTGTTTCTTTCCTCACTTAACTGCATCTGAATTCACAGGTGTCTCATTTGGGTTTCTAGATAACCAGTGTGAGTTAGAGGGCAGACAATAGTGTTCACAGGAAGATGCACACAGCTGGATGCATGGTACTTGCTCATTCTCTCAGAGATCTCTGGGCTTTACACCTGAGGTTTTGCACATGACCCTGGAATTTACAAAAGTATTTACTTTAGCTTTGATTCCTTAGTGAACAATTCCAGTTATCTACATGCAGGCTTTCTGGCTACCAGGGTGTAGAAAATGCAGAATCTTATCTCTAGAGCCATCTAGGTATTCTCTGACTCGCTTCTCCATGTTTCTTGCAATTTTCCAGAAGCCTGAGCTGGTGTGCAATTTCCCAAAAAGTACATCCATAATTAAAAAAAAAATCACAATCAAAAAACCTAATGGTAAAACAGTTTCTAATGAAGTGCATACATACTCTACAGTGGCTCTGCGAATAAGCAATTCAAAAATAAATTGAAAATAAGTTTATATTGATCAATCTGAGATGTTAATTAAATGTCAGAAATACTGAGGCAAAAAAAGTACATTTAAAACCAAACCCTTGCTAGATGGGCCACAATCAATCATCCCTTGGGCATGTAGTAAAAGAAGGACCTACAATGGTAAATATGTATCTTCTGAAGCACAAAGGCTCCATCAAGGTCAACCTCATATTCCCCACTCAGGTCATTCTCAAGAACTTAACCATCAGAAGAATTTGTCCCAAGTCTCCAAGGGAAGAAAGAACCCTAAATTTGACAATTACTAGCCTACAGCAAACACAGCTGGCCTACTCTCACTTACACTAATCAAGCCTTTGTACTTCTCTGACTCTGAGACCCTATACTCCGTGCTTAGTTACTTCTTTTAGTTACCTTTAAAAATCACTAACTCTGAAGGTCACTCAGTTTAGCAAAATAATATTAGTCTCCTACTAGCCTTGCTGTAGCCAGCACCTCTGACAAAGGTGTAACAATGATAATGGTTACCTAGGTAATTTTTCAGGCACGAGAAGGCTGTTTTTAAATTTTGTTTTATTTTTTTGTTTGTTTTTTAAAAAGGACTCTTCCAATGGGCCTGTTCAGGTATGCAATGGGTGTCCTATTGATGTCAAAAGGCCAAACCTCCACTCTCATATCATGCTAATGCTGACATTTTCTGAACACACAACCCAGGAAGAGCCATGAAGATTGATTACACCTATAAAAACCACTGATTACCTCACCTCCAATTATGCCCACACCTTAAATACCCTGTTTCCATATCCCATAAATGACCCCAAACCCTATTCCCAGGAGGTCAATATGAGACTTAGGCTTCCCATCTTCATGCTTGGCCAACTTGTGGATAAACTCTTGCTCCTTTACAAACCTCATTTCAGTGACTGGCATGCTGTTTTGGGGGGAAAAGGAGCCTGGTTTGGGAACACATCATGAGAGGTCACCACTAGCTTCCTGAAGTTTTGTGTGTACCATCCCCAGCAACAACTTTCAGTGCCTTTTGGCATTTGATATGCACTTTTGTAGCTCTTCCTACATAAGCAAAAATCTACCAATATTGTGTGTTACTCTGTTTTTTCATGTGCACAGTCTCCTGGACAAGTTGAAAAGGAAGAGGCCAGAGAGGCACCATGACATTTTGAAGATCTGTGTTGATCTGGTGCTTTCAGGTCTTAGTTGTTGGAAGTCCTTTACTGACAAATTCTAAAACAGTTCTGCTAACTTTTCACATTAAAAATAAAACTAGAATTGCCTAGAAAGCCTATAGACAATCTGAATATATACAGTATCTAATTTATACATGAATAGGTATGCCACCAAGCTGATTTTATCATGTAGAATCCTCACATTTATGAGGTGTTGTTCAAAGATTTGATCAGGGTCAATGAAAGCATCTCTGGGATCTTCCAGAGGTCCCCTGAGTTACTTCAATACATAAGATTTCAGATTGTCACACAGGAGGTCAGAACAGTAGTATGTCCCTTTGATATCCTCATAACAATTGGGAGTCTGCCCAGCAAGGAGGAGGCCAGGTACCCCAAATCTGAGAGCTTTTTGTTACTATTCCTAAGGAAGTTAGTTAGTCACTGTTTTTTTTTTTTTCAAAAATTAAATGTGGTATACATCCATGGCAGGAAATTCAAGGGTGAGGCCCTCAGAAATAATTCCATGAGAACTAAATACTCTATTTATTTGTATGATCTGCCAAATGATTCTGGGAAAAAAAATCCCATTGATGGAAAGACATTTTCTCTAAGGTTACTATGATAGGTTAATTCACTGCAATTTTTAAATGTGCTGTGAGGGTCTTGGGAGAGAAGAGGCACAAGTAGATTCCCTGTCATAGGATATATATTGTTATAATACACATGAGGTCCAAGAGAAGGTCCAAGAGGAGGTCCAATAGAGGAGGTCCAAGCTTCAAAAACAGTGAATTCCACTCATAAAGAATATTCTAAGAGGGGGCATGTGTCCCCGTAGTGTGACATTTGACCTTATTTCCATGGAGCAACATCATAGGAGTCATACTTCAAGGATTATGGGGAAGAGAGGTGAGGGAGTTCCAGAAACAGTCTTATAGTCAACCTTTACTCAGGAAGGTCTCCACTAACATTCAGCAAAATGAGACATTCCATTAGTCTGGAGCAATTTCTATGCTACAAATTAGACCTGCTGTTTAGGAATCCCTTGTGCTTTGATTTAAAAAGGATCCACTCACTGTAGTGATCCCAACTGCCTCATGAAAGGTCACTAATTCAATCTCAGCCTTTGGCCAGGAATGAAGGCCCCCTTTGTTGATAGGCCTTTTACAAGGATTCCTGAATGGAGAAAAGGGGAATCTCTCAGTCCCCAGAAGACGCAATGCAGTTGTTGGTGCATGGATGAAGAGCCATTGAAAGTATGGCAAGGCATGGGCAAAATACACCTCCATAGGGACAAGCATTTCATTCTTAAACAGGTTAAGTAAACAAAGACATCTTGGTTAATAAAAGAGCACACACTAATATTCTCAATGTACTGCAGTGTATCAGGAATAATATAAGAAGCTAAAAAATAAGAATAGTTATTTTGAAAAAGAAAAGAAATAGAATTTGCTATCCAACTAGGTTAGAATGTGGTTGGTCCCAAGAAGGCCTCCCAACACCATTTGGGAAGGTACCAAGTGAGCCTTAGGTACTACTTACTCTCAGATGATTGGAAAACTTTCATGTAAAAATTGTGGTCACCATGTTATACTAACCACACAGATCGTATACAAAGAAATAATTTTGAAATAAGCTGCTGTAATTGTCATTCCTCGCCTTTAGTTATTGCTGTTTGGCAGGGATCATTGTACTATTATGTCCCAGATAATCCAGGGAGAGTATGAACAATTCAGAAAAGAGGAAAGTAGGATGTGATGACTTCAGGCTGCTCAGGAGAAAGAAATGCCTAACACGTGGTGGGAAAGTAATCCACATTCCTTGCTCAGGAACAAAGGCCCAGAAGATCATAAGAGTCAGAGGAATATATGAAAATCACAGGCAGGCTTTTGCTTCATTTCCCTGTGGAATTTAGGGATATGATCTTGTAGGGGCAGTGGTCATCAGCAATTACCACCCTTTTCCAAATACTAATATTCCTTCACTTATCATGGCATTGCAAAGTGATGAACCCATCATTTAAAAACATTGTAAATGGAAAAATGCATTAAATACACCTAAGCTACCAAATACCACAATATGCTATAGAGGACAGGTTGTTTAACCTTAATATTAGATTATGTGGCCCAAGAAATGTTAAAATATAAAATTCAAAGTACAGTTTCCACATAATGCAAATCACTATCACACCATAGTAAAGCTGAAAAATCACATGTTGGACCATGCCAAGTCAGAGAAAGACTGCAGTTCCTGGTTTTACACTCCCTGGCCATGTGAAGCTTTCATTTTCCATGTCCTCTGTGGTTTCGTTGGACAAAGTGACTAGTTGTTGCAGCTGAGCTGATAGGTCAGTTCTGAGCCTAACCTGCCAGGACAAACAAATCAGTACTTTTTTCCACTGGCTCAGAGTGACTCAGAATTTCCATCAAAAGGTCATCAAAAGGAGGCAAAGAAGTAAGCTGAGTTTAACAGAATCTAAACAGAAGGTCAACATGACAGGGGCAAAGTAAACATAATCCAGGCCCTGACTTTCTGCTCAAGCCATAAATGAAACTCATAGACTTCAGGAGGCCACACCATCAGCAAGAAGTCAAATGACATGGGACACATTCAGCACAGGATGATGACTGCTCCCTGGGAACACTAAGAAAGTCCACCACAGGCTTCAGGAGAAGATGTAACTAGTCTTCAGGGTTAAGGACAGGCAAACTTCCTCAGCACAAGCAAGAGCCAAGGACCAGCATGAGGAGTTGATGTATACCATGATGACTCCTCCTATCATACAGTTCCACAAGGGCAGGAGACTGTCCTGTGCATCCAAGTACCATCTTGCAAGGAAGGAACAGCACTAATTATTCTAAGCATTCCTGGAAAGTGTTCAACCATCCAAAACAGGCAACTGAGTCCAGCAGAGTCCAGATTCTGAGGGTAATTCTATAATTTGACATAGTTGGAGACAAAGTCACACCTAACACTGCCTCTCTGAAGGCTGCTGACTATAAGAAACCTGGCCAGTTTATTCTGTTTATCTCATCTGGTAACTTAAGCTCTATGGAGAATATGGAGGCTCTTAAACTAGAGGAGGAGCAGAAAAAAACAAGAACAGATGAATGTTTACCTTCCATATAATTACTCCAGGGCAGATTCTGTCCAAATCTTGTTGTTTCAAGTTGCTTCCCCATGCTACCATTTTGCAGTTTGTAAAAGCTGACTAAATAAAGCTATGTAACTGCCAAGAAAGGGCTGTGTGCTAGCACATGAACATAATGAAAACACAAATTTTTACCTTTGGCCTGTCCACAGCACTTCACACGCATAGTGCATCTAGCAGGGTTAAAAACAAACAAAAAAACTTTCTTTATCTCAGGACAAAAATAATGTTAGCTTAAAAATAAAAAACATTTCTTGGCCCTCATAGGTCTAAATTTTTTAGAAAAATTAAATAGAATTAAATATCTGATGTGCAAAGGCAAAATCATCCCTGTATTTCATTCACCTTATAGAAATCTAGTTTGCAAGTCCCTTTGCTGTGATTTGAATTGACCTACTTGATGGAACATAGACCAATTCCATTAGGCATCTGCCTGTGCATAATGATGAAAATTTAAAAAAAAAATAAAACATACAAAACAAAAACAAACCTAGGTTCTATGGAAAAAAAATATGAGGGTAAGATTCACCTTGAATATTTAGTAATATTCTGATTTGTATCAGAGATTGACATACTTTCAGATATTTTAAATTATCATTTACTCTTTTAAGTTTTTTAAAAAACATTTCTTGAATTAAAATCCAATAAATTTTATATCATACCCTATTTGGGAAATTTCAGAATTCAAATTGTCAATCCTCATGTTGTAAAAAGCTATTGAGTGTCTTATGGACAAATTTAAATATTTTCTCTTACCTAATCATTTTTATATTCTTATTTATCTTCCTGATGCTCATAACATAAATGTATATACTACTAACTGTATGGAAGTGAGAAATAAGTATCTTAGTGTTAACAAGAGTTTATAAAATGCTCAGCAATGACTAGTATTGAAAGTATTAGGCAAATATTTTCCTGGATCCACCAACAGATGAGGTAAAAATGTTAAAATACAAAATTCAAAGTACAGTTTCTACAGAATGCATAACACAGATTAGCTTATGCTAACTCACAATGGGGTAAGGGGAGAATAGAAGTACTTTGGATTAGATAAAGGGAAATGATGACAGATGATTGCAGTCCATGTTCTGTGGATACATATTCAATGGCATTGGTAAGGCTAAGAATTACAAGGAAAAGAGGAACAATCAAATCAGTTCCATTTGTCTCTATCTACTTTCGTTATGCAAAAAAAAATTGATACTGCATTCTCACTGCCACTTTTGATACAGTTGCAATCAAAGAAGTTTACAATTTCCACTGTCTCCAATGGTTGCTTTTAGAGATAAAATGAACCATACTCTGAAGAACTCAGGTTTAAGATTTCAACTTATGATTTTTGAGAAACACTTCAACTCAAGTCTATGTATTATAACATCTTAGTTTACAACTTCAATCGTATCTGATCTGCCTTATGAGGAAAAACAGAAAAAAGTTTTGTCATATTTTGTCACTGCATTATAAGGTCACAATCTTCCAGTCCATAATGTGAGTCCTTGTCATGTGCTGCTGGATAACTTCTATTAAGCTGTTAACACATATTCTGTTATTTGTACCAACACATTTGAAAATTTAAAAAAATGTAAAGTCTGTATCAACTTAGATTATTTTTAAATGTAAATGGCAATGACCACCAATAAAAAATGTTTTATGTAAAATACACATTTTTTTTCTTTTTAATGGGAAAATGTCAACTTTTTATCTTATTAAAATTGTAAACATTTGAAACGAAAAAGAAAAAGATAATTTTATGAACTCAGAATTTTTTCAAGCTGACAAAATCTTTCAGTTGTTCTAGTCCAGGCCCTTAGAGAAATAGTCCTGATATGCAATTAAACATAAAAGAAATTTATTTAGGCTTATTAGTTTCCTGTGTCTGCCATAATATAAAAAATGTAACTTATTGCTTAACCATGGTTTCCTTGTTGAGCTGCCAAATGCCGGCAGCTCCCAGTCCAAGGGGTCCTGGCCTGTGTGCCTTGTGTGCCAGGGACAGAACCAGTGACCACTTGGGCATGGTCACCCAGGGCACACTATGGCCCAGCACTGGTGTCGGCTTTCCCTGTGTTCCCGCACTGGTGGCAGCCCTTGCTGCCTCCATTCTCTCCTGTTCAGGCGGGGCAATTGCTTGGCTGGCTGGTTGGCCAAGGCAATCAGAAACTCCCTCTCTGCCACAGTCACAAGCAGGTCCTCCCAAGAGCAAGCAGGGGACACCAGGGCAGGAGCAGACATCAGTCACCCTTCCGGGCCTCCTGTGCTAGGGGGTGCCTGGAGCAAAATGGCTTTTATTCAATACATACTTGTTGAATGAATGGCTAGCAAATAATTAAAAAAAAATACTTTTGGAACAATCATGTCTCCCTACTTGGAATGCCTTTCCTTGACATTCCATACTTATCCCTCAGGTCTCATCCTGAATGTCACCTTATCTGGAAAACCTTCCTGGCATTACAATTCTGTATATAATTGGCACAGAGACTAAGTAAGTGCTGTGTTCCTAATCTACCATAGAAGATTGGCCTCTGTTCCTAGCTTTATTATACAGCCACAACTCTTTGTAATTAGCTCTACAAAAATTTTAACATCATTTCAACTAAGTAAGGTCTCATGCAATTCTGTCTCTTTAGTATATTCTTTTAAACTCAGATTAATATGTGATTTATATTGTTAAGGTCAACATACTAATGCTATTTATTAATTTCCCACAGGTTTAGAAAATACTTTTAAGATTGTGGATTTAAATGTTCTGTGTCAAAATGATTTATTTATGCTCAGCTTTATGTGATGCTTTGATGCAAGTTAGTTTCCCTTGTGTTCTTGACCACAATTCTGTCTTTCCCACCATTAATACAGAAACTACTAGCTGTTTCCCCAAACCTAGAAGATGTCATAAAAGTTTTTTTTTTCAAAGTTAAATGCATGGAAACTGAAAGTTAATATTATATAGAGAAAAGTAAAGGTTATATGAGTAAAACTTTTCTTTAGATAAACCTGTGTTAATAATTCTGTGTAAATAATTTCATTTTTCTATGTCTATAAAAGAAGCTGAAGGAATTTGGAGATATATATATATATATATATATATATATATATATATATATATATTCACCATTGAGATTTTTTGAAGCAAATTTCATTACTTTTATATTCATTTGTTATTCAAACAAAAAAGTTAATCAGAATATTCTTTAATTCATTAATACTGTTATTGTAACTTAAAATGGATAAATGTCTAGGGCTTGAAAAATTAATCCTGAATTTAGTGCCATGAGACTCTTCCTTGGAGGCAGTTTTCCATAGAAGTTCAGTGGCTTCTATGCCCACATATTTATTGGTATATCCAGATAAGTCCTAGACAATGTATTTACCTAAGAACAGCAATCTATGCATGAATTTACATTAATACTCATATCAATGTATATCTATCTATGTGTATATTCTGAAATTATTAGTATAATCTTATAAAGCATTATTTTATGTAGTTTTAAAAGATAGTATTTTGGGCTGGGGATGTGGCTCAAGCAGTAATTCGGTCACCTGGCATGCGTGGGGCATCCGCGGGGTGCTGGCTTTGATCTTTAGCACTACATAAAAAAAAAAAATAAAGATGTTGTGTCCACTGAAAACTGAAAAATAAATATTAAAAAATTCTCTCTCTTTTTTTTTAAAAAAAGATAGTATTTTAGGGCTGGGTTTGTAGCTCAATGGTAGAGCACTTGCCTAGGGCATGTGAGGCACCAGGTTTAATATTCAGAATTAAATATAAGTTAATTAAAGATATAAAAGATAGTATTTTATAAAGAAATATAATTTAAGACACTGTTCTCTTCATCTAAATTTTATTTTCACACAAAATAGTGCATGTGCATTTTTACTTAATTATATTAAGCAAAACTCACTTCTACTTGAATAAAAAAATACTACTTATTATTTTACTTAAGCAAAAACAATAAAGCCTATCCAATAATCAAAATCAAAGTTAGATCCTCATTATTATCTAGAAGTCTGACTACACATGGATTTCAACTTTCTAAGAATTATATATATATATATATATATATATATATATATATATATATACATTATACTTGTACATAAAACTTACAGTATGTAACCTATTTGAGGTCAGTCTGTCCATATCCCATAAGGTCTTTTTAAATTTTACATGATGAGTAAAATAAAATAAAGAAAAGAGGGTATTGTTAACGTGATATCAATCTATGATAAATTAACTTTTATTTAATTATGCTAAATATTAAGTTCACCCCCAAAACTCATTTTTCATTTAATGCATTCAGGCAAATGAGTCTCGGAGCCAGATAGCCACCTAGGAAGACATCACTCCTGAATGTTCAAATGTAGTATAATGGAAAGGAACATTAGTTGTAGCTTACAATAATCTCAGAGAATCTTTATGGTATTGGCTTAGTCAGAATTTGATGAAGAACCTTGTTTTCCCTCAACTGTCAAGAACCTTAAGAAATATTTAAAATGTTTTCAAAAACTTTAGTGGATGACCATATGGTTAAACTGCAACTGTGGCTCACTGTATTATTTCCTTTTTGTGGTAACATTACAAAAAGCAAGGTAGGCTTCTTAGCTATAGATTTACATAGCAATTCAATACTCCTTCCATAATTGCATCTATTATATTTATTAAATTGCATTTGAGAGTTATCAGAGATTTATATTTAAGATATTTAAGTTAACCTTTAGATACCTTACCAAAAGTATTTCACATTTAGATGGTGGTAGTCTGTGTGAAATTAAAGCTGCTGTTATTTTTAAAATTTTCAAAATGAAATATACTTTATAAATAACAAGATTACTGCACATAATGTGCTGTAAAGTTATATTGAGATGCATTGAATTGGGGTCTATGTAAAAAGCTAGTATACCAAAAAATGAATCTACACTTAAATTATTTTTCATGTCACCTTAGAATTTGTAATCTTGATCAGTATTTTTATCAGATTTTAATATGAAATATTTTTCTTAGTCTTTACAATATACGGGAATTATGTTTATGTGTTGGCTTTCAATTATTTATTATGATCAATTTAAATTCCATGTAACCTGTAACAATTTAACTCCTCTTAACATGCTTTATTCACTAATCAAATGTCTAATTCAAGGAATTAATACAATTTAGTTTTATGCCTTTGATATCTCTATTAGCTTTACAATAAATGGTACATTTCCATTGTATATACAGAAAGTATAAATAAAACTCACATGAATGGAAATTATTAATTTTTTAAACAAAATTAGGACTTCCTATATGTTCTGAGATTATTTTCCCTATTACTGTAAAAATCCTAAAATCCTGTTGGAGTCAATCTCTTAGAAGAGCTCTTAGATTTCACCTGTTAACTAATCTAACAAGTTTACTAAAATTATTTCTGTAAGAAAAAATAAGCTTCCAAGATTGTTATGTATTTCTTTACCTGGATGAATCAGGTTGAAATATTTATAAGACTGATTTTAGGTCCTGGCATTTCCACATTAAAATAGCAAGGCTGGCAATTATATCGCATTAACTGGTATTATCACATAACATCCTTGGATTTCTGGGCAAGTATTTTGAACTACATGTTGTAGAACAAGTTTTTAGTATGTTAATCTCTTTAAGTGACTCATGCCATAAATTTAAAAGACTCATTGTTTCTTCAAGTAAAATAGCTAGGGTATTTTTTTAATTAGTCACATAATTATTTAACATAGGGACATGGAATTATGTTGCTGTCACTTATTAGTTCACTTCCCTTTTACCTTTCCCTGACTAAACTGGAAGATACAGCAGTGTTGTAATGAAACATGACTTGTGATTGTTTGAACCACTGTAAAATGTTCATGGACAATGTGATAAGTTTTTGAAGGCAGTTTCTCAAAATCTGTGCTGGTTTTCTATTTTTTCCTGGAACATCAGTAGCTGAATTCTCTAATAGGATTGAAATATTGAGTTCTCCTGAAATCCCTCTTTGGCCACTTCACATACACTTACACTTCATTTGTAAGGCAGAAGCAAAGAGAGTTTAAATAAAATACAAAAACATATTCCATCCACCAACCAAAAAACCCACAAGGGCAAGTTGATAATCTTTAAAAAATACTTAATTTTATATTTTTTATTCTAAAATATTTATTAATATTCTATACAAAAATGTCTGCAGGATGGTAACTTAAATTTTCTTCTCCTAAGACATCAAATATATTTACCTTATGTGACAGTATTATGTCTACAATAGCTCTGTTAGAAATACTGCTTATCCAACTTCATGAACTTCTCTGACGATGAGTTTGTCAGTCTTATTTATCTCCATAGTTCATATATTCTCTAAGCTGTGGCATGACGTAATCTGCTTAGTTTCATGCCTGTTATAAAATAATTAAAAAACATTTGGGAACAGAAGTTTATGTTCCAAAAATTCCCCTTAGTAGATCAGTTGTTTGAATTCAGGAAGATGCTATTTTTGTCCTTTTAAAAATTAAATTATCTAAGGAAATCCTAACATTTCTCTCCACTATCCTTCACCTTGTTCTCTCTCATTCACCTGAGACAGAAGGCCAAAAATGATTATCACTTTACAGAGATAACTAAATACTGCTGAATTAGTAAATAGCAGCCAACAGACTTGGGCCACAAAGTCAATGCCAGTCTTTAGGGGTACCTAATAATATGGTTTTAGTCAAGGCCACTACAGCAAACCCAAAGATAGTTAGGTCTTAGTAAATGAGTTTTAGCAAAACAAAATCAAGGGGTTTCAGAGAAGGAAGCATTAAAAACAAAGAGAAAATAGTTATAGGCAATGTGTTTAAAACAAGTATTAATAACAAAAATTATTTTTAGGTAAGTCACTTTTTAAAGGCAAAATAACCTAGTAATATGTCAAAAAGTTCAAAGAGTTAAAAGTTTGGTGAGAAAACAGACTCTGATATGTAGGTAAAGGATAACTTAAGACAATTTATAGAAAAACACCTAAATTATAATTTCCAATCAGTTTTTAGTTGACTTAATCATATTACTTTATGACTAGATCTAGATGGAAGGAAACAAAAATGATTTAAATATTTTTCTTATGAGCATGTACTTCATATTGCTTTGACTATTTTTAAGGTATCATCCTGAATGGAATTAAATAGTCAGGGACACACTTTTCAAGACTATTGAAACAGATTGAACATAACTGCCTTAAAATAAAGTGGAGTACAGCTTTGAAGCACTAAGGTCATAAAAGAGGAAAAAAAGTACTGGAGAATGTTCAGGGCACATTGTCTAATGTGTTTAGGTCATTTCATGTGTTTGCCACTGGTGTTTATGGGTGTGACTCTCATATGCCAAATTCACAGTTAAACATTTCCTTACAAGTTACTCTTGTCTGGTCCTTTATGACCAGTGACTGCAGCATGATCATGGACAAGGGATGGTGATGGTGGCCGGCCGGCCCCTGGCCACCCAGAGACAGACACAATGGTCATGGCCACTGCTGCAGCCATCATCCTTGTCATCTCCACCACCATGATCTCCACCTCAGTGTCTTGCAGCTCCAAGATCTAGGCCAGCATCTCTGTGGCAACACAGAAGGGGTCACCCAAAGCCATGACTCCAGGGCTGCTGGTGGGCCAAGCGGAAGGCAGGCAGTGGGAGGACAATGAAAGTCCATGGAAGGGAGAGAGAGCAGGCACTGCAGTGGGGTGCCAGACCTCCCAGGACAGGAGCCCACTCTCCCTAGGCCACTGCTCCTCCTGTCCCTGTCTACCTCCCACTGGACCTCCTCCTATTTCTCATTATTGATTATCTTTGTATTCAGATGTTGATGGTTATGTCAGTTTTCCATTTCTTTATTTCTTTCTGAGTAAGGATTGGTCCAAATTATAATAGAAAACTCTGTTTATGCATTCTCTTCTACTGTCTATCATATCTCTTGGTTTGGGCTATGTAATAAAATTTGAATGGTCTATAGTTGTTGTGAAATTTTTTATTATTTTTCCTTGCATACATTTTGGAGAGTTATCCTCAAATCTACCCTGGTTTTCTATAATTCACAGGATCTGAAGGATTCTCTCCAAAGAATAAAGCTTCAGGTTTCAGTCTAGTCTTAGAGAGCATGGAGTTAAGAAGAAAATCAAGAAATCTAATGGAGATAAACACACACACACACACACACACACACACACACACATTTTTCACATTCTTTTAAATATGAAGCTTGGTTTTGTAGCTCAGTTGGTAGAGCTCTTGCCTACCACATTAAAAAAAATAAAAAAAGATATTGTATCACTCTACTACAAAAATTTTTAATTAAAATAAGGAAATATGTAGCACACCTGTTGCTGACATTTTTAAAAATTTTTGTACTTTCCAAGTGCATAAAATAAGTAAATATATAGCACACTTGTTGCTGACAACATTTTTTAAATTTTTGTACTTTCCAACTGTGCATATTGTACATTTTTTGGAAATATGCTTAGTAATGCTATGTGTGATTTTTCTGGAGGTTGATATCTTGGTGCAGTAGATTTTCTGTAAAAGAATGGGCAGTTATGTACATATTTCAAAAGTATTCTCCTGTATCCCCCACCAAAAAAAAAAAAAAACTTATATAGCTTTTATCTGCTATCTTAATTTTAGTTATATTATTTAATGTCAACACATTTTGTATGATTGTATTTTATAGGTATATTGAATCATATAGTGTTAAATATTAGATATGATTTAATAGTGCTAATAAGTTTAAACTCATCTTAGTAACTTTTTTTCTCAATAAATTACTAACAGATTCTGATGTTCAGTTTAATTTCATTCCCTATTCAGATACAAAAAGTGGGGCTCACTTGTAGAATGTTTTGTACCATTTAACACCTCATTTATACATTCCATGTAACAGAAAAGGCAAAAGTAAAATAGCAATCCTAAAAAAGAATATGGCAGGAAAAAATAGTGGAAAATAGAGAAACTGTACAGAAATAAAACATTAACAAAAAACAGACATAAATAAAATTTGCCAAGAGAATGTGAATTTTCATGTGGAAAGATCATTAAATGACCCACTCAAAGGTTGAAAATAGAAAAGAGCCAAAAATAAATTTTCATTAACATTCTCTCTTTGGGACTTAAACCTACTTTCTGAATATAGTAATAGTGATAATTGGGTATATCCAAATTAAAATGTTCACAGATCAAAAGTATGACTTGTAATTGACTACAGCTTGGTGTTTAGAGATACACATCATATTTTCAATATTCTCAGGGAAGAGTATCAAAGAGTACACTTTTATTCCAATTAAATTTTAATGAGCATATATAAGAATGACACTTCCCCAAAGACAAAGGAAGAATAGATTGGATTGTGACGAACCTCATAAATTTTTATTCTCTTGAACTAAGATCAATTGCCTTTATTTCTATTAAAATGAACATTGTCATAATTTGTTTTCATTATCACAGAGAAAAATAGAGAAACTCAGTATCATATCCTCCAACATTTCTTATATAATGCCTTCTTGAATATTATGAATATATTTATTGTGTTCAAAGCCAGTTACCTAATATTTTCTAATTCAATGCAGTAAGCCTGGATTTTTCCATAAGCATATTCATTTTGACAGTTAAGTAACTTTGAGATTATAATTACTCTGTTTACATAAAAACAAATGAGCTTTAACTCATTTGTATATACTTATTACAAACATTTTCAAAATTACAAAGAAATTACATGAATTACTAAAACAGTAAGAAATTACTAATTTAGTTTAATAAGACACAACTATGTCATTATTCATATATCACAAAATAGACATTAGTTTTTGAAATTATAATTAACTCCTAGTTGTAAAAATGCATGTAGTTCTAAATATATTTGATTTTATCTGAATTAATTCTATAACAATAATGATTTATCCTGCTATACTCAAGTTATTTATTATTATCATTCCTGGAAATAATAATGTTCAAAATGCTTCGGCAAGTAAATATTTAGAATACTCAACCTGGTAAAATCAAATAAGACATGAGAAGAGATATGTTGGGTTAATTCCATTAATTTCAAGTATTTCTCTCAAAGGGATATATAATAAAATGAATTTGAGATTAAAAACTTTAGAAAAAATTAATTACTTTGCCTCTGTTGGTGCTTTTAGAAGAAATAATATATACTTACAAAAGTCTCCACCTGTGGAGTTACTGTTGTTGTTAACATATCTTTTAAAATATTTTTAATTGTAGATGGACACAATCATATTTTATTTATTTTATGTGGTGATGAGTATTAAACCCAATACATCACATGTGCAAGACACTCCACAAAAGAACTACAGTCCTAGCCATTATTATTATTAGATTTGTTAATATTGTTTCAAAAGTAATAGTTTTGACACTTTCTAAGTCTAATAACTCAAAATTGTCTGTATGCCTCAGCACCTCTGTAAATTTTCCCATACATTTTAGGGGGTCTTGTTTTATGTCTCTACCACATTTCAATATTGCATTACTATCAATTAAAATTGTCATATCTGAAATTTGAGTAGGGCTTCATAGTTTACCAAACATATAAAATGTTTATAATGATCATTCCATTAATCCTCAAAAAAGTATATTATTCCTCATTCATTGCTAAGAAAATAAAACAGAATGAGAAGTCTTAAGATGACACAGCAGAAGATTCTGGACTTCAATAAAAGACCTGCTAATATTAATTTTAGTAAAATTTCTTTTACTATCCAAGGTAATTGTTTTACCTAGCCTTTTGCAAGACTTGTTCATTTCTTGTCTCATACATGATACAAGGCAAACTGAACACTTGGGACTTGGAGTTTTTAGACCTCCTTTCTCTTCTTCCAATACACTGGAGTAAAGGAAAGTTAATTTTACCCAAAACACTTCATCCTTTAACATGATCTCTCTCCATCAGTCCTATTTTGCCATATGTTAGAAAAGTTCTTTTCTCTTAAAAGGTATCAAAACAGTTTTTTTTTCCCTTCCCCAAGTCTGGCTTTAGTTTCTTCCTATAATTATGAACCTACCTTGACTAATTTTTCCTGGTATCTGGAACACTATGTGTGATTCTAAAACCTTTGATGTTATTCATTTAACAATAATAACTAGTTTTGTTTTGCTTTAGATTTAATATAATACTAAGTATTAGTCAAACTATAAAATAAGAGATAAATTTACTGGAAAAAAAAGAAATTGTTCTTATCTCATTTAATCAAAGAGCTTCACAAAATAATTCAAGTAATAGTTACCCATCAAGTAGTAAATGTAGTTATATATGAATCACTACATTTTATGGTTCCGATAAGTAAGTATTGTGAAAGTAAATTTTTAGCTTGAAGAAGTAACTAATACTTGGTTATTCTGCAACAAATTGTATGTAAGTCTCCAAACACTTAATTAAACTTTCAAAATGATGTTATTGAATTTATTTTAAGTTTAGGAAAGATTAGTGATTTTCATGAGGAGATACATCTCAGTGCCATTAAATAGAAAAATATTCAAAAGAAAGTCCTTCTGAGTCAAAGAATTTGTAAAATAATCTTTCCTCTGTTTTTAGAAGTTATATGTGATTATTTTCAATTGTTTCAAATCTAATTCATAACCATTTATTTACACTAATCAGAACCAAATTTTTTATTTCATTTAACCCTACAAACTATTTAATGTAGCATTTCAAAATGTTCATCATTAACCAAACAAACAAAAAACTACATAAAGATTTTCAGTGAAATAGTTTTGAAGAAGGCTGTGGTAAAATATGTGGATTTACATTTATCAAAAGAAATATAAATTTTAAGATTAAGGAAAAATTCCTTCAGCTTATTTCCTTTCAATACATTGACACAGTTTTTCTTGAATTTCAATATCTTCTAGAATTGAAACTGATGCTCTAGTAACATAGCAAATTTAATTCCACGTATTACAAGAGCTTTGCCCTTAGATGACAATGTTCAGTATAAATAACTAAAAATATTAAAATATAAGTTTAATGCATGCATTTGTGCTATAACTAGTGGGATCAAACAAGTACTATCAGTCATAAAATATGGTTATCTCAGTTCTCAATAATGTTCTCCTTTAAAAATATTTTTCTCCACTAGTAGTTAAAATAGTGTTAGCTTTATCAATCATCTTTCACAAATTTTAAGCAAATTTTAGTAGCGGGATAATGATGCATACTATGAATTTTCAGATATAATAAATTACCTCTGGCATTATCATGCACACTAAATTAATGCAGCATTGGTGGGCAGTTATTGTTAGGAGATAGAGTTGTCATTCATCTCTTTTTCTTTATGACTTAAGGAAATGTAACGCAAATTCCATCTGTCAAATGAGAAATGGAATGTTTTTTCACTGTTAGCGAAAACTGAAATCATTGTACTGGAAATTTGCAATGAAGGTAAAGTGTTGAAAGAAATAGGCTATTGAAACCCAGTTGTAAAAGAAGGAAAGCAGAGAGTTCATAGATTTTTTTCTGTGCATTTGTGAAATATTTAGCTCAGCTAGTTCTCTAAGAATGAAGCTCATGACAACTTGTCCATGTTGTTCCAGCACTCTCTCTTGAGCTGAATGTAAATGAGGCAGGCATTGGTGCTCCTTGTGCTGGAAGCCATCCAATTCCATCCAGAAAGCTCATTTTAGTGTAAAGCTGGCTCCCTTCATGACAGTGTACAGAGAAACTGTGTCACTAGTGATCTTATTAAGCAACTGAATCTACCAACCTTTTATAGACTTTGCCTATCACTGGATATTCTATTTTATTGAACCAATAAATACTCTTAAATATGTATGTAATTTTTTTCTATAAGAGAAGTCAATCTGTTACGCACATAAAATTGAGGACAAAACAACTGCAGGATTTAAGGAATTTTAAAAATCTGAATCACTGATGTTATCGAATTGCTGCCTGATTCCATACAGAAACCCACATATCAACATTGGGAGCACACTCTATACCTACTGTATGATAGTAAGGAAACAAGGAAGGCAAATTTGGGAAATTGTGCTTTCACAGCTTATTCGCCTTTCCTAAGATCCCAAAATACCTCTGGTAGTGAATTATAAGCTAATCACTATCTATTCAATTAAGGCAAATCAAGTTTGAATTTCTGTTTCCCTGAAACTACAAATGTGTTAAATAAAAATAAACAAATATAGCTGGCAATACAAACCATACCTCAATAATGATCCTAAATGTTAATGGTTTAAACTCACCAATTAAAAGACTTAGGCTAGCAGACTGGATTTAAAAAAAAAAAGATCCAACGATATTCTCCCTACAGAAGATTCATCTGATAAGAAAAGACATACACAGACTGAAGGTGAAAGGATAGGAAAAATCATAATATGCACATCAACTGCGGAAGCAAGCAGGGGTTTCCATCCTCATATCCAATAAAGTAGACTTCAAGTGAAAGTTAATCAAAAGGGATAAAGGTGGACATTACATACTGCTCAAGGGAACCATACACTAATAAGACATTACAATCATAAATATATATTATATGCCCCAAACAGTGGTGCAGCTATGTTTATCAAACAAATTCTTCTCACGTTCAAAAGTCAACTTGACCACAGCACAATAATCTTGGGTGATTTTAAAAGATCTCTCTCATCACTGGACAGATCTTCAAAACAAAAGTTGAATAAAAACTATAGAACTCAATAATAAAATCAATAACTTAGACTTAACTGACATATATAGAATATTTCAACCTGCATCAAGCGGATACACTTTTTTTTTCAGCAGCACATAGATCCTTATCTAAAATAGACCATATAATATGCCACAAAGCAACTCTTAGCAAATACAAATAGTAGAGATACTACCATGCATTTTATCAGATCATAATGGAGTGAAATTGGAAAAAATTACAAAGTAAAAAATAAAATTTTCACTATCACTTGGAGACTAAACAATATGCTACTGAAAGAACAATGGGTTACAGAAGACATCAAGAAAGAGATTAAAAAATTCTTAGGGGTAAATGAGAACAAAGACAAAACATATCAAAATCTTTTGGACACTATGAAAGCAATACTAAAAGGAAAATTAATTGCATGAAGTTAATTCCTTAAAAAAAGTCAACAAATAAATTACCTGACACTACATCTAAAGCCTTAGAAAAAGAAGAAAAAATCAGCAGCAAAAGCAGTAGAAGGCAAGAAATAATTAAAATTAGAGCTGAAATCAATGAAATCAAAACAAAAGAAGTTTTTTAAAAAAATAAATAAAATCGGAAGTCCCTTAGCTATGCTAATACTAGCACACATGATGAAAAAGGTAATATCACAACAGACACTACAGAAATACAGAGGATAATTAGAAATTATTTTGAAAACTTATACTCCAATAAAATAGAAGACATTGAAGGCATGGACAAATTTCTTCAGTCATACAATTTGCCCAGATTGAATCAGGAAGACATACACAACTTAAACAGACCAATATCAAGTGATGAAATAGAGCACACCATCAGAAGCTTACCAGTCAAGAAAAGCCTAGGATCAGATGTATACTCAGTCAAGTTCTAAAAGACCTTTAAAGAAGAATTCCTCAATACTCTGTAATTTATTTGAGGAAATAGAAAAAAAGGCAGCAACTTTCAAACTCATTATATGAAGCCAATATCACCCTGATCCCAAAATCAGGCAAAGACACATTAAAGAAAGAAAACTTCAGACCAATATCTCTAATGAACATAGATGCAAAAATTTTCAATAAATTCTGGCAAATTGAATACAAAAACATATCTAAAAGTTTGTGCACCATGATCAAATGGGATGCAGCCCATGGATGAAAGGCTGATTCAACATAAAAAAATCAATAAATGTAATTCATCACGTCAATATACTCAAAGATAAGAATCATATGATCGGATTCCAACATGGCGGCGGGCGCGGAGAGATCAAGTCTCTGACCTCTTCAGCTGTGCAGGCATAGGGAGTCGTAAACAGCCTAAATCTGTTTGCTCAGGATCACTAAGCAATGCTGAGCTGACGTGGATCTGGGGTGATCAATCTGAACCTCTCAGAACACACACTGAGCCCGGATCGGCTGAATTCAAGCTCCCATTCGCCTGATTCCCGCAGACAAACAGCTGTGACTCAGCACTAATCCATCCGGCTGAAACAACTGGTCGGCCCTTCTGATCCTACGGAGGTAATGGCAACCGAGCCTTCATAGGTGGTGGCCACAGGTTTCAAACAGGGTTTGGGAGAGACAGTAAGGACCCACCCATTGCATTGGTCACCCAGCAAAGGGAAACGAACTGTCGCCATTTGCAAGAGATACCACCATGGCAGAGAACTGACGTCATCAGACTGCGGTGGAGGAGATAACTTCATTGAATCCTGCGGCTACAGGTGTGTAATCCCCTAGCCTTCCCTCTCCACACATCGGGGAAACCTTAAGGGCCCCTCCCAGCTCTCCCGTAAGGGCCCCTCCCAGCTCTCCCGTGAGCGCGGTAGCCAGACCGAGGGAATTAGAGGTGGCAAGGGACCCGCGGCGCGGAACTACCACTCCCACCAGAGCTGACAGCTGAGGTCTCGTGCACCAGCTACCGGGGGCGTGGCTACCGGAGGGCAAGTAAAATTTGCTGAGGATTCTCAGCCCTAAGCTCCACAAACTTAGGGTCTGAGGGACAGGCAATCTGGGAGAGTGTGCCCAATCGTCCATGAAAACAGGGCTCCCAGGAGCAGCAGACCTGGCGTGTACCCAGTATTGTGGTGAGCGGCACCCGTGAGAGGGACCTGGCTAGAGTAAAAGTGGGGAAGTGACTAGACACAAGAGGAGGCCCTAGGCACTCAGGATTGGAGACTCGCCCAGTCTGGGAGGAGGAGCTGCTGCACAGTGATTGGTTCCCACGTACTCACAGGAGAAACTTGGCCTGGTGGGCACAGCGCCACCTACTGGAAGAGAAGTTAATCAAACTCTAAGACTGCATTTATTAGTGTTTTTTTTTTTCTTTTTTCTTTTCTCTTTTTTTTTTAATTTTGATTTGGGGTTTTCTTTCATTTTCATTTTTCTTTCTTGTTTTTTAAATTTTTTTTTACAATTTAAAAAAATTTTTTTCTTCCAATTTTAATTTTAATTTTTGTTTTATTCTTTTTTTATAATTTTTTTTTCTTTTTCTTTTTTTTATTTCCTATTTTTTCTTCTTTTGTCTTTTCATTTCTTTTCAATTATCTTATCCCCCCTTCCTTGAATTCTACCTGCTTACTCTCATTCTCTTTAGTGACTTCTTCCCTTCCCTTCTAATACCTTTCCTCCCAAGCATCAAATAAATTTATAGGAGTAAACAGTAACTCAGCAGTCAAACAGAACAAGAAGTAACATGAGCAGCTTCAAAAAGCAAGGAAGAAAAGGAGTACAAACAATGCAGGACAGCCTAAATATTCAGGAGGACCTAGAGTCATCGGAAAAATGTTCATATAAAGAACTCAAGGAACACCTTAGACAGATGGAATGGAACCTTAAAGATGATACGAGACAGCAAATTCAAGCAGCAAAAGAACACATTGAGAATGAGTTACATAAACAGATAAAAGAAGAAGTTAAGCATCTTTACCAGGAGATAGGGATTATAAAAAATAATCAAACAATAATTCTAGAAATGAAGGAAACGATAAACCAAATTAAAAACTCAATTGAGAGTATCACTAACAGAGTGGAGCAAGTAGAAGCCAGAACTTCAGATACTGAAGACAAAATATATCATCTTGAAAAGAGTCTAGCCAACTCAGAAAGGCTGGTAAAAAATCACGAGAAAAACATCCAAGAGTTATGGGATAACATAAAAAAAACAAATTTACGAGTCATCGGGATAGAAGAAGGTACAGAGATTCAAACCAAGGGAATGAGTAACCTGCTGAATGAAATAATTACAGAAAACTTTCCAGAAATAAAAAAGGAAACAGATATACAAATTGAAGATGCATTCAGGACACCGAGCACACAAAATCACAGTAGACCAACGCCAAGACACATTGTTATGAAGATATCCAATATACAGAACAAAGAGAAAATATTAAAAGCTACAAGAGAAAAGAGACAGATTACATTCAGGGGTAAACCAATAAGATTAACAACAGATTTTTCATCACAGACAATGAAAGCAAGAAGGTCATGGAACAATGTATTTCAAACACTGAAAGACAATGGATGCCAACCAAGAATTCTGTATCCAGCAAAATTAAGCTTCAGGTATGACAACGAAATAAAAATCTTTCATGACAACCAAAAATTAAAAGAATTTGCAGCCAGAAAACCAGCATTGCAAAGCATTTTGAGCAAAACACTACACGAGGAAGAAATGAAAAACAATAACCAAAACCATCAGAGGGAAGTGCCTCGGTAAAGACAGAGGGTGAGGGGAAAGATAATCATGGAGAAACAAACTAACTTTTTAAAAAAAAAGGATAAATAATCAAACATGGATGGAAGTACAAACCATATATCAATAGTAACTCTGAATGTTAATGGCTTAAACTCTCCAATAAAGCGACATAGGCTGGTATCATGGATTAAAAAAACAAATCCAACAATATGCTGCCTCCAGGAGACACATCTGATTGGAAAAGACATACACAGGCTGAAGGTGAAAGGATGGGAAAAAATATAACACGCACACGGTCCTCGTAAGCAAGCAGGGGTGGCCATCCTCATATCGAATAAAATCGACTTCAAGACTAAGTTAATCAAAAGGGATAAAGAAGGACACTATATACTGTTAAAAGGAACCATTCACCAACAAGACATAACAATTATCAATATTTATGCACCAAATAATGGCGCTGCGATATTCATAAAACAAATTCTCCTCAAGTTCAGGAATCAAATAGACGAAAACACAATAATTATGGGTGACTTCAACACACCTCTCTCACCATTGGACAGATCCTCCAAACAAAAGTTGAATAAACAAACTACAGAACTCAATACCACAATCAATAACCTAGACTTAACTGACATATATAGAATATATCAACCATCATCAAATGGATATACTTTTTTCTCAGCAGCACATGGATCCTTCTCAAAAATAGACCATATATTATGCCATAGGGCAACCCTCAGTAAATATAAAGGGGTGGAGATAATACCATGCATTTTATCTGATCATAATGGAATGAAACTGGAAATCAATGATAAAAGAAGGAAGGAAAAATCCTGCATCACATGGAAAATGAACAATATGTTACTGAATGATCAATGGGTTACAGAAGACATAAAGGAGGAAATCAAAAAATTCTTAGAGATAAATGAAAATACAGACACAACATATCGGAATCTATGGGACATAATGAAAGCAGTTTTAAGAGGAAAATTCATTGCCTGGTGGTCATTCCTCAAAAAAAGAAAAAACCAACAAATAAATGAACTCACACTTCATCTCAAAGCCCTAGAAAAGGAAGAGCAAAACAACAGCAAATGTAGCAGAAGGCAAGAAATAATTAAAATCAGAGCGGAAATCAATGAAATTGAAACAAAAGAAACTATTGAAAAAATTAACAAAACTAAAAGTTGGTTCTTCGAAAAAATAAATAAGATCGACAGACCTTACTAACATACGGGATGAAAAAGGCAATATCACAACAGATGCTACAGAAATACAGAAGACAATTAGAAATTATTTTGAAAACCTATATTCCAATAAAATAGAAGATAGTGAAGACATCGATAAATTTCTTAAGTCATATGATTTGCCCAGACTGAGTCAGGAGGATACACACAATTTGAACAGACCAATATCAATGGATGAAATTGAAGAAGCCATCAAAAGACTACCAACCAAGAAAAGCCCAGGACCAGATGGGTATACAGCGGAGTTTTACAAAACCTTTAAGGAAGAATTAATACCAATTCTTTTCAAGTTATTTCAGGAAATAGAAAAAGAGGGAGCTCTTCCAAATTCATTCTATGAGGCCAACATCACCCTGATTCCGAAACCAGACAAAGACACCTCAAAGAAAGAAAACTACAGACCAATATCTCTAATGAACCTAGATGCAAAAATCCTCAATAAAATTCTGGCAAATCGAATACAAAAACACATCAAAAAAATTGTGCACCATGATCAAGTAGGATTCATCCCTGGGATGCAAGGATGGTTCAATATACGTAAATCAATAAATATTATTCACCACATCAATAGACTTAAAGATAAGAACCATATGATCGTCTCGATAGATGCAGAGAAAGCATTCGACAAAGTACAGCACCCCTTTATGTTCAAAACATTAGAAAAACTAGGGATAACAGGAACTTACCTTGACATTGTAAAAGCTATCTATGCTAAGCCTCAGGCTAGCATCATTCTGAATGGACAAAAGTTAAAGGCATTCCCTCTAAAATCTGGAACAAGACAGGGATGCCCTCTATCACCACTTCTATTCAATATAGTTCTCGAAACACTGGCCAGAGCAATTAGACAAAGGAAATTAAAGGCATAACAATAGGAAAAGAAGAACTTAAATTATCACTATTTGCAGATGACATGATTCTATACCTAGAAGACCCAAAAGGATCTACAAAGAAACTACTAGAACTAATAAATGAATTCAGCAAAGTGGCAGGATATAAAATCAACACGCACAAATCAAAGGCATTTCTGTATATCAGCGACAAAACTTCTGAAACGGAAATGAGGAAAAACACTCCATTCACAATATCCTCAAAAAAAATAAAATACTTGGGAATCAACCTAACAAAAGAGGTGAAAGATTTATACAATGAAAACTACAGAACCCTAAAGAGAGAAGTAGAAGAAGATCTTAGAAGATGGAAAAATATACCCTGTTCATGGATAGGCCGAACTAACATTATCAAAATGGCGATATTACCAAAAGTTCTCTATAGGTTTAATGCAATGCCAATCAAAATCCCAAAGGCATTTCTTGAAGAAATAGATAAAGCAATCATGAAATTCATATGGAAAAATAAAAGACCCAGAATAGCAAAAGCAATTCTAAGCAGGAAGTGTGAATCAGGCGGTATAGCGATACCAGATTTCAAACTATACTACAGAGCAATAGTGACCAAAACAGCATGGTACTGGTACCAAAACAGGCGGGTGGACCAATGGTATAGAATAGAGGACACAGAGACTAATCCACAAAGTTACAACTATCTTATATTTGATAAAGGGGCTAAAAGCATGCAATGGAGGAAGGATAGCATCTTCAACAAATGGTGTTGGGAAAACTGGAAATCGATATGCAACAAAATGAAACTGAATCCCTTTCTCTCGCCATGCACAAAAGTTAACTCAAAATGGATCAAGGAGCTTGATATCAAATCAGAGACTCTTTGCCTGATAGAAGAAAAAGTTGGCTATGATTTACATATTGTGGGGTCGGGCTCCAAATTCCTTAATAGGACACCCATAGCACAAGAGTTAATAACAAGAATCAACAAATGGGACTTACTTAAACTAAAAAGTTTTTTCTCAGCAAGAGAAACAATAAGAGAGGTAAATAGGGAGCCTACATCCTGGGAACAAATTTTTACTCCTCACACTTCAGATAGAGCCCTAATATCCAGAGTATACAAAGAACTCAAAAAATTAGACAATAAGATAGCAAATAACCCAATCAACAAATGGGCCAAGGACCTGAACAGACACTTCTCAGAGGAGGATATACAATCAATCAACAAGTACATGAAAAAATGCTCACCATCTCTAGCAGTCAGAGAAATGCAAATCAATACCACCCTAAGATACCATCTCACTCCAGTAAGATTGGCAGCCACTATGAAGTCAAACAACAACAAGTGCTGGCGAGGATGTGGAGAAAAGGGTACTCTTGTACATTGCTGGTGGGACTGCAAATTGGTGCGGCCAATTTGGAAAGCAGTTTGGAGATTCCTGGGAAAGCTGGGAATGGAACCACCATTTGACCCTGCTATTGCCCTTCTCGGACTATTCCCTGAAGACCTTAAAAGAGCATGCTACAGGGATGCTGCCACATCGATGTTCATAGCAGCACAATTCACAATAGCTAGACTGTGGAACCAACCCAGATGCCCTTCAATAGATGAATGGATAAAAAAAATGTGGCATCTATACACAATGGAGTACTATGCAGCAATAAAAAATGACAAAATCATAGAATTTGCAGGGAAATGGATGGCACTAGAGCAGATTATGCTTAGTGAAGCTAGTCAATCCCTAAAAAACAAATACCAAATGTCTTCTTTGATATAATGAGAGCAACTATGAACAGAGCAGGGAGGAAGAGCAGGAAGAAAAGATTAACATTAAACAGAGACATGAGATGGGAGGGAAAGGGAGAGAAAAGGGAAATTGCATGGAAATGAAGGGAGACCCTCATTGCTATACAATATTACATATAAGAGGTTGTGAGGGGACTGGGAAAATTAACAAGGAGAGAAATGAATTACAATAGATGGGGTAGAGAGAGAAGATGGGAGGGGAGGGGAGGGGGAATAGTAGGGTATAGGAAAAGTAGCAGAATACAACAATTACTAATTGGGCATTATGTAAAATTGTGGATGTGTAACCGACGTGATTCTACAATCTGCATTTGGGGTAAAATTGGGAGTTCATAACCCACTTCAATCTAATGTATGAAATATGATATGTCATGAGCTTTGTAATGTTGTGAACAACCAATAAAAAAATATATATATTAATAAAAAAAATAAAAATAAAAAATAAAAAAAGAATCATATGATCATCTCAATAGATGCAGAAAAAGCATCTGACAAAATACAGCACCTTTACATGTTCAAAACACTAGGAAAACTAGGAATAACAGGAACATATCTTGTAAAAGCTATCTATGCTAAGCCTCAGGCCAGCATCATTTTAAATAGAGAAAAATTAAAAGCATTCTCTCTAAAAACTGGAACAAGACAGGGATGCCATTTTTCATTACATCTATTCAACATAGTTCTTGAAACACTGGCTAGAGTAATTACACATATTAAAGAATTAAAAGGATACACACAGGAAAAGAACAATTCAAACTGGCACTATTTGTTCATGATATAATTCTATACCTAGAAGACCCAAAAAACTCCACCAGAAAACTTCTAGAAATACTAAATGAATTTAGCTAAGTAGCAGGATATAAAATGAACACTCATAGATCAAAGGCATTTCTGTATAACAGTGAAAAATCCTCTGAGAAAGAAATGAGGAAACTACCCCATTTACAATACCTTCAAAAAATAAGATACTTGGGAATCAACATAACAACAAAAGAGGTGAAAGATCTATACAATGAAACCTACAGATCCCTAAAGAAAGAAATAAAAGAAGACCTTAGAAGATGGAAAGACCTACCTTGCTCTTGGATAGGCAGAATTAATATTATCAGAATGACTATACTATCAAAAGCACTATACAGATTCAATGCAGTTCCAATCAGAATCCTAATGGCATTCCTCATAGAAACAGAAAAAGCAATCATGAAATTAATCTGGAAAAATAAGAGACCCAAAATATCGAAAGAAATCCTTAGCAATAAAAGTGATACATCACTATACCAGATATTAAGCTATACTACAGATCAATAGTAACAAAAACATCATGGTATCAGCACCAAAACAGACTGGTAGACCAACGATACAGAATAGATGACACAGAGACTAACCCCCCAAATTATAATTATCTTATATTAGACAAAGGTGCCAAAAACATGTACTGGAGAAAAGACAGCAACAAATGGTGCTAGGAAAACTGGAAATCCATATGCAAAAAAATTAAATTAAATCCCTATCTTTCACCTTGCACAAAAGTCAACTCAAAGTGGATGAAGAACCTAGAAATTAAACCAGAGACTCTGTGTCTAATAGAAGAAAAAGAAGGCCCTAATCTTCATCATGCGGTATGAAGCCCCAACTTCCTTAATAAGATTCCTATAGTGCAATAATTAAAACCAAGAATCAATAAAATGGATGGAATCAAACTAAAAATTTTCTTCTCAGCAAAAGAAACAATTTGTTAGGTGAACAGAGAACCTACATACCGAGAGCAAATTTTTACCCCCTCACACATTAGATAGAGCACTAATCTCTGGGGTATATAAAGAACTCAAAAAGCATCAAAAAATAAATAACCCAATCAACAAATGGGCCAAGGACATGAAAAGACTTCTAGAAAAGGATATAGAATCAATCAACAAATATTTGAAAAATTCTCATCATCTCTAGCAATTAGAGAAATGCAAATCAAAACCACTCTTAGACATCATCTCACTCCAGACCGAATGGTAGCTATTATGAAGACAAACAACAACAGTGTTGGTGAGGATGTGGGGAAAAAGGTACACTCATACATATCTGGTGGGACTGCAAATTTGTGCAGCCAATATGAAAAGCAGTATAGAGATTCCTTGGAAATCTAGGAATGGAACCACCATTTGACCCAGCTATCCCTCTTCTCGGTCTATACTCAAAGGACTTAAAAACAGCATAGTATAGAGACACAGCCACAACAATGTTTATAGCAGCACAATTCTCAATATATGAACTATGGAGCCAATCTAGATGCTCTTCAGTGGATGAATGGATAAAAGAAATGTGTCATGTATACACAATGGAATTTTACTCAGCAATAAAAGAGAATAAAATCATGGCATTTGCAGGTAAATGGTTGGCGTTGGAGAACATAATGCTAAGTGAAGTTAGCAAATCCCCAAACAACAAATGCTGAATATTTTCTCTGATATAAGGAGGCTAACTGATAGAGGGGTAGGGATGGTAAACATGGGAGGAATAGATGAAATCTAGATAGAGCAGAGGGGTGGGAGAGAAAAGAAGGGTGAGGGGACTAGCAAGGATGTTGGAATGTGATAGACATCATTATCCAAAGTACATGTATGAAAACATGAATTAATGTCAACATACTTTATATACAACCAGAAATATTAAAAAGTGTGCTGTATATGTGTCATAAGAATTGTAATGCATTCTGCTGTCACTTATTTTTTAAATCAATTTTTAAAAAAACACTGGCAAAAAAAAGAAAAAGAAAATGCAAAAAATAAAAAAGAAAGAAAAAAAGAAAGAAATGGGAGAGTATATGCTAAAAACCAAAACCAAAAATAACAATACTAACAATAAAACTCCAGAATGCTTCCAGTAATCACACTGTGGAATTATTGCAATTTTATTCTTTGACGGATATGTATTATGGGACAAAAGAAATGAGCATTTATGAGACAAGAAAATTAAATTATTCCCTCTATGCTTCCAAACAGAGTTATAAATATGGAAGGAACTGTATTCAAAAAAATAAAGATGATAAATAGAAGCTCTATTCTCAAGTTAGGTATCAATATACACATGGAAGTATAAAGTTCATAAGCATGTATGTATATACAAACATAAGATATATACACACATATAAAGATATAATAAGTAAATGCTTATATATACACATATTAAAGTATATCCTCACATCCTCCCATCCCCCTGCAGTCCCTCCCAGGTCCAGTGGAACTGAGGGGTCCCTAAGTGCTGAAAGAAGGATGCAGTAGTCACTGTGACCCAGCATGCCTTCACCTTCTAGCAACCCTGGTAAGTGGTTCTGGTAGGTGGGTGAGAGACCATAGGTCAGATTGGCCACTCCCCCAGTAGACCCATGCTCCACTTCCAGTGGCTGAGGAAGTGAGGGTTGCATTTGTTAAAAAGAATGTGTCTCTGGGCATTGGTCCCTAGATCCTCCCTCATACCATGGTAGGTGAACTGGTGCTTGTCCTGTATCTTCCTCTGATGTGGCTGGGACAGGAAGCTCCTTGCTTGCCTGCACAGGGTGAGTCAGAGTGCTGTCTGTCCACCTGTCTGTGACATTGGCAGAGTTCTGGAGAGTGACCAGGATGCAATATTTTCTTTTTTTCTATCTACAATAAAATTAAATATGTGTATGTACATAATCTAATATAGAAGAGTATTTTAAAGCCACAATTAAATTTCACACTTTTTTCACTAAAATATATTTCTTCTGCCACACATCAAATTTTGTCTCTTGTTATTATTATCCCATAGATTTCTTGTGTGCTAGAAAAGCATTATGAACTTTCATAGATTATGTTCACTTACATCTCTTTTGCTAGTATATGCAAACAACTCATGCTAAGGTTTTATTTACATTATATCTGATCAATATATTAGTTTTCTTTGGGGATACACTCAAGTAATTTTAAATGATACAGAAAATTAAACTCACACTGCCCTTGACATAACACTTTCTCTTCTGCTATTTAGTAAAAATGGATCACAAAACTGTTAAATTTATGCTGTTTTGCTGACAGTGAAACTTAAATAATGCCCATATGCTATCAAGCACAAGTTAATAGAGTAGAGCTAAAGAAATTTCTTTATTGTGTGTGAAATGGGAGCTTTTTAGATTTATAGATTATCTCTTAGTGATAACATTTTTTAAATTTTTATGCCTATTAAGAGTTGTTTCAGAATAATGTCTTTATTGTTTCCACAATTTAATAACTGAAAACAACTGTGTTGTAAAAGATGGAGGACAATGGGCAAAGTTCAAGCTGCATTTGGACTAATCAAAGAGCAAATTAATGTATTTTCTGATGTTAAAAAATACTTAAAAATATGAACACCTTTTAGCTCATGAATATTCTTCCAAAATATGACAAGTTTGAAAACCAAACACTATTTATATATAAAGATTACTGTGACATTGTTTATAGCACCTGAAAATTGGGTATAGCTTCTACAAGTCCATATAAAGGAATGGATTTAATTTTAGCATACCATTATGTGAAAAAGAATATTAACTTAAAATTATGATGCCAATTTATTTACTCTAATAATAGGTATAAAAGGCAATTAAGTTGAAAAAAAAACATGTTTGATCCTGGTTTTGAAAAATGCTTATCCAGTAGTAATGATTCATAAGATTATACAGAAAATATTAGCCATAATCAAGAGGATAATTCTTTTTTATTTTACATTGAACTTTCTGAACATAAAAAATTGACATCCTATTCCTAAAATATTGTTAGATGTTTAACAATGGATAGAAATAAGGCAGAATTAGAGAATGAGTACTAATGCTAAAATTTAAGCTACAACTTTATTACACTTTTTAAGTGTTCATAATTGGTTGGTCATTTGAAAATGTAAGGCTGTATATGAACATACTTTGAACATGAAATAATATTTATAAAATTATTTTTTTTCAGAATAAAATCTTAGAACCTCAAATTTTCTTATGCTTCATGAAAGCACTATTGTGGTTCTTGCCAGGGTAATAATAATAACAGTAATAATAAAATAAATTCAAGGCTTAGATTTCCCTTTCATGCTCAGAAGATAAACAGACAATTGGCACTAAATTATAGATTTTGGGACACACAAAACCTTGATCTGTCAGTACAAGTAGAGAAAATGAACCTCGAGTGCTTCAAAAGGATTTCATAGCACAACAGTTTGTTTCTTTGTTTGTTTGTTTTGGTACCAGTGATTGAATTCAGAGGCACTGGACTATTGAGGCACATCCCAGCCCTATTTTGCATTTTTTTAGATATTTTTTAGTTGTTGATGGACCTTTATTTATTATTTATTTATATGTGGTGCTGAGAATCAAACACAGTGCCTCACACATGCTAAACAAACACTATATTACAGAAAACAAACCCAGCCCCCATATTTTGTATTCTTATTTAGAGTTGGTCTCACTGAGTTGCTTAGTGCTTAGTGCCTTGATATTGCTGAGGCTAGCTTTGAACTCATGAGTCTCCAAGCCACTGGGATTATAGTTGTGCACCACCATGCCTGGCTGATAGCACAACAACTTATTAAAGCAGAAGCATCTTCTGTGAATTTATTGGACAGCTTCTGCTAACACCCTTTCAAGTGTAATCATGTGCTTTCTTTCATTCTAACTGATGACTGATTCCTTTCTCTTCTTCTGTCCAGATAACTTTAAGCTCCTTATCTTTATTGAATCTAAGTTAGAAAATAAAATGTGTTGTGTTCTAACATCAAATATGAAACACATTTTCTAATAAAACATTATTGTCTTTGATTTTTCATATTATATCCCACTTCAAAAAGACATTACATTGTGTTTTATGAACATTCCAAATAATAAGTAGCTAAGGTAAATATTTTCTGAATTCTGAATGTTAAAATCTGGTACTTCTTTATATTCTCATATTCTAAAATATTTACTGGTACTTCTTTATATTCTCATATTCTAAAATAGCTAATATGATGGGCATAGTTGTTCAAACTGGAGAGATTGAGTAGTGCTTGACACTAGGGGGTTGCAAATTGTTCCACTTGGTTTCTTCTACTTTAATTATAATTTTTTAGTTGAGGCCCCTTTAATTTTATATTGGAATACTATAATAATATCCTGATTCTCGGGTGTGTGTGTGTGTGTGTTTCAATTTACTTTTCAAGCTCATTATGGAACAACAGCAGTATATATACCTAACTGATTACACACAGCTTAACTTAATTAGCATCATCTAGATACAGCAGTCAGCCAATAAGGAATCTCCATCATCTTAATGGCTTGGTGGCATTGCCTCACAGACCACTCCTCCTGGCAAACTGCCAGGCGCCATCTTGACTTGATCGAAGCCCTCAACAACCAAAACACAGGTTAAACACCAAAACATTTTTATATCAAATCATAACACTGCCTTAATTATAGCATCCTTTCCTCTCTCATTCTTGAGCACATATTTCTATGCAAGTTATTTATAATATTGCTCTCTAAATTTGATAAATTTTGTCAACCATACAGTCAGTCACAATTCAAAAATAAACAGAACACTATATAAGACACAAATGAAAAAATCAACCAGCTACTTTTAATACAATTTGTCAACCAATCTTAAATTCTGAGTTCCATAGAAAGTGATTCTTCTCACAATTCCAATTAATTTAATGCTAAGAATTTCCCCAAGTCATTAGGACATTTGCTTAAAATGTAAATAATTCCAACAATGTGTTTTCTAGAAAATAACAGCTACAACCATAGCTTAGCACATAAAATTTCTCCTTTAGGCAAGTTACTGAATAAATCAAACAGAAACAACTATACTCTTGTTTAATGCTTTAACATTTTATAATACCACATTCAACAATTTCTAAATTTGGAAAATCAATTCAGATTGTACACAAGCAATAACTTTGAAACTTAAAACTTTACAGGTTTATACAAAATACTTTTGAATAAATATATTCCACAGAAATATTATAGAAAAATCAACACCACTCAAACAAATCTCAGCAAGAAGCACAAGATCAGTATATTCATAAGTACAGAATATATGATACATGCTAAAGAGTATTTTTCTCCTAATTTAATTTAATTCACCTAGGAAATTTTTGTTTAAAGCACTTGCAAAGCTTTAAGGAAGCAAACATAGCTAGCTAGCCTCTTCTGCTGCACATACATACAAGGATAATAGGTTCATATCCTAATATCGTTCCACAATTTAGAAATCAAAACAACAAAATTTGTTTCTTACCTGCAGTTAGGAGGAGAATTAAGGGTTATTTCAGCTAGCTCCTTCTGAATTCTGTTGGTGAAATGGGAACAGACAAAAAGGATTTGAGACAGTCTACAGAATAACCAGAAAATCAGACTGCCCTCTACCACCATGCAGGTAAAAGCAAGGCTGGTTTTGCCTTCAGTAATGCTAACATGGTTGCTTCCTCTTTGTTCTCAGAGGTATAACCCAAACTCCTTAACAGAAACTTTGCAGCTTTTTTCTTACTTGCTACTTTAAATAGTTAAGTCATTTACACCTGATTTGAGAAAGTCCTCCACCCTATTCAACAAAAGGATATAAAATCTATTTTAAAACTCTTTTTACCAAAGAAATTCTGTTTTCAAGCTTATATGCAAATGAGACAAAAAGGAAGGAGGAAAAGCACTAGAATATTTTTGACAATGACTTCAATCCACTTTTACTGTGGTAAAAATTAGAAAGCTATTGGAAGAGCACATTAATAGTTTTGTCAATATTTTATCTGTTTAAAAAAAGTTTAAAATTTACAAATACCTTTACCAATGAAAAACTTCCAAGGACTATTTTGGCAATCTTATTTAACCATTTCTTTTCTCTGATCTTAGGTACAGCATGTAACTTTAAATTCCATACTCTTGGAGGAAAGAGGGCCTTGAGGTAAGGGGGAAAAGAGCATTTCTCTGATTTTCTTGAAATTTAAAATGTTTTCAAAATTTTATTGTTACTCTCCACAATATTACAACACACTGAGAAGAATTTTGAATTATTTCAAAGACTGCTGCTATTCAATATAATATTCTCAAATTCATTAAGTGTTTGATTAATAGTACTGAAAGGCCAAGGTTTGTCGTCAGAGATTAAAATGCACATACAGGTAGCAGTGACCAAGATGAAGCACTATACTGCAAGCTGGTGCTAGCTTATATAGAAAGTGAAAGTCAGTTATCTTAAACCAGGAAGCTCTCTGGGCCAATCATAGTAAAGGTAAGGTCATCACCTAGGGTACACGCATGTCCGCCCTGCATAAGATTCATGGGGGAATGAACTGTGCACTAGTGCAGAAGATGGGAGGACCAATTAGAGAAATTTCAAAACAACTTTTTATTCGCCCACTGGCAATTTTCCCGCCGCCATATTGCATTAGGGGCTCCTTATCTGAAAGGCCTGGGGAATCCTTAGCCACCCACTGGCAATTTGCCCGCCACCATGTCTGCAACACCCTGGGGAGTTCTCAGGGAGACTCCCAACAAGTACGATGACCATCAAAATGTATAGAAAAATAAGAACATGATTCACTATAAAATGCAATAATTGATCAGTTTTTATATTTTATTTTTCCTTTAGTGATGATCAATGAAAATCAACAAAACATCAACACTAGGTAATGCTATAGATACATTTTGTGTTTGATTACAAGAGTTCTACTCAATACAACCACTATCACTGATGGAGTCCTTTTAATGAAATCTTTTTTTTTTTGCCATCATAAAAAAATAAAAGTCAGCAGGCAACAAATAATATTTCACTTACACTCAACAAAATGTTTTTCCTGCTGTTGATTTTCATTACTATGTCAAGAACGTCCACAAGTTTTAAAGATGTGCAAAGACAATGAACGTTTTCAACAGCAAAGTGACAATTGAGATTGTGAATAGCTACTTTTCAGTTTTATTTGCCCTCACCAGAACAAGGAGGGATAACTATAATTTAACTACAAGAAATTATATCTATTATGCAGGATTTAAAGCCTTGTTTGTAAAACTAAGCAAATTTAAAATCTGATTTCAAATACAGCCAAGGCCTGACGTTCAAAATTTTTTAGCAAATGTAAACTTTTTTGATCATTTCATTTCATGAAAAGTGACACTACTAATCTCTAGATGTGCCAATTTCACTCAAAACTATAACTCACAAAAGGAATCATCCCCAGTGTACCATCCAATTCAGTTTCACCAAATTTTCCTTGCCAACTCCTTAAACTGTCAGAATGAGAATTCAATCTCTAAGACTCTTCCTGAAGTTACCAAAGTACAAAATAAGTTTGCTTGGGAGCATAATTTTAGTGAGGACATTTTCATGCTCCCTAAAGGATGACAATTCATTCAAGTACAAATATAACTAATCATGAAATATTTCTGGAGTATTGCTCTTAAAGTAAAAATACAAACATCCAATTGCTTGGAAGACAACCTGACAATGTTACCTGTTACACTAGTGGATAACTAGCAGTGGTTTTGCTAGGGAGTTTGGTGCTCTTCTTCTTCTTCATTCTTGGGGGCTGCTCCCTCCCCACTGGACCCCAGCACTGCTGCCTTAACTCTTCTTGATCTGGAGCAGCAGGGTCTCCCTGGTCCTTATCTGAACTGCAACTGCTGGTACTGGGGTTGTCATCATTGGACTTTTGCTCATCACTGGCCATCTTGATGAAGTTATCACTTGGAAAACATTTTAAAAAGAAAAAGGAAGAGGGAAGAAATGTTAATCTAAGAAATCAACAGCATTTTCTTATCTTAATATTATCCTCAAATTTTATCTTATAAAAAGGCTTCAAAAATGTTCACATTTATTGTATGGCAATGTTACTGGGGATAGGATGAGTCTTATAATGCCAGCTCTCAGGGATTGTCCAAACTCACCCACTCACATTTTTTTCCCCATTCCTTGGACAATCTATCAATTGTCTACTTTCTCAGAAGGCTTGAAACAGATTTTCCAGGGAACTTCAGGCAATGAGCATTAACATATGACACATTGTAAATACCATATTTTGCTGAAAAATGTGAAAAAGTCACTACACTTCTAACTATTCATAGCTTAGTTCAAGCCCTGAGGAAAGGCAGCGGTGCTGGGGTCCGTGTGGGGGGCTGCCTTGGCTACCAATTCCCTTTCCCAGAGGAAAACATACCCTGTTAATCACTCATATGCTTGTTTCAGGTGAACATTCCTCTTCTATGCACTGTAAAACCTTTAAACACAACACTGGGAAATTTAAAACTCAACTAACAGGCTGCCCTAGCGATTTCCACGGCCAGCAGTGAAGATTCATCCAGCCAAGATCCAGCTTCCACCCTGGGAAAAGCAGAATCCAAACTGCGCTTTCTGCAAAGCTTCCCATTCACCAAGGTTCCTTGCTCAATCTTTACATCACTGACCAACATTTTGTCCAAAGTTAATGAAAAGGGGTAAAAGCCCAGGGAAAAACAAAGCCCCAAGAGCTGCAACAAATTTTTGCACTCTCATAGGTGAGCCGCTGCCACTGCTGGCGTCCTCGCAGCTCCGCGGCCCTTGTGAGGAGGGGCGCGCTTGGCCAGCTCCCCACCCCAGCTGCCAAGTAATGGGAACAGCCAAGCAGCCCCACCGTGGCTAGGGGACACCTGTGGCGGGCGCCAGTGTGAAAGAAGCTGCCGCCTGTGCCTGGCTGCCCGCCCCCCGCACGGACCCCAGCCCGCTGGAGCGAAGCTTCTACCGCCGTCTAGCTGAACCCCCACACAGACCCCAGCCCTGACTCCTTACGTCGTGGCGGGAACAAAGCTGCAGCCACCGCCGCTGCCATCGCCACCCAGGCTGACACCCATATGGACCCCAGCCCAGCCGCCTTACCTCACTGCGTGAATGACACTACCACCGCTGCCCCCCACGCAGACCCTTATCCCCGCTGCCTTCACTCGTGGCTTGAGCGAAGCTGCCGCCTCCACCCCAGCTGCCCCTTATGCGGATCCCAGCCCCGCCGCCTTAACTCGTGGCTTGAAAGAAACTGCCACGGCCGCCGCCACAGCCCAGCTGCCCCCAACACGGACCCCAGCACCATTGTCTTTCCTCAGGGCTTGAACGAAACTGCCACTGCCCAAACCGCCATGGCAGCTGACCTCCAGCAGACCCCAACCCCGCTGTCTTACCTCCTGCCGCTGCGGCTGCAGCCGCCCTGCCTGACGTCCTCTCGAACCCAAGTCCCGCAGCCTTACCTCGCCGCGGGAAACAAAGCGGCAGCCGTCCACCCCCCAACCCCACCCCAACACGGACCCCAGGTTCCCTGACTTACCTCTCAGCGGGAACCAAGCTGAAGCCACCGCCGTGCCCAGCTGACGCCCACCTGGACCCCAGTCCCTCAGCCTTATCTGGTGGTATGAACTATGCTGCCTCCGCCACTCCCTCCCCCCACTGCCCCGCATGCGGACCCCAGCCCCACCACCTTACCTCGTGGCTTGAACTAAGCTGCCGCTGCCTTACCTCCGCCCCCGCCCCAGATGACCCCACGCGGACCCAAATCCCGCTGACTTAACCTCGCAGCGGGAAGGAAGCTGCCGCTGCCCCCCCCCACCCCGGCTGCCCCCCCACCCCACCCCACCCCGGCTGCCCCCCAGGAGGATCCCAGCCCTGCCGCCTTACCTCACTGCTGGAACAAAGCTGCCGTGGCCGCCACCACCCGGCTGAAGTCCACCAGGACCTCAGCCCGCTGCCTTACCTCGCAGCGTGAATGACTCCAGCACCGCAGCCTTACCTAGGGTTTGGACTAAGCTGCCACCGCCAAAACCGCTGTGGCTGCTGCAGCTGACGCCAACGCGGACCCCAACCGGCCCTGGCTGACGCCCATGCGGACCCAAGCCTCCCCGCCTTTCTTCGCAGCATGAAAGCCTGCAGCACCGCTGCACCCCACCCCCAACACGGACCCCAGCTTCACCGACTTACCTCGAGGCGTTGAACCAAGCTGAAGCCACCCACCACCGCGCGGCTGACGCGGCTGCCCCCCCACCCCACCCCACCCCGGCTGCCCCCCACGTGGACCCCAGCCCCTCAGCCTTATCTGGCGGTGTGAACTATGCTGCCACCGCCACCACTGCCACCCTGGATGCCCCCCAGGAGGAACCAAGCCCCGAGGCGAGGAACCAAGCCCCGAGGCCTTACCTCGCGGCTTGAACTAAGCTGCCGCTGCCGCTGCCTTGGCTGACGCCCATAGACCCCAGCCTCACCACCTTACTCATGGGGGGAAGGACGCTGCCGCCGCCACCGCCATTGCCACCCCAGCTGCCGCCCAGTAGGACCCCAGCCTCGCAGCCTCCCGTCGTGAATGAAGCTGCTGCCGCCCCTGCCGCTGCAGCCATCTCCACCCAGCCACACGTGAGTAGTTTTACTTAAATGACCAAATAAGTTTAAGAAAATTATTTCAGCAAACATAAAATAAGAATTCTAAGTAACAAAAAATATTATCACAGTTTAATTGGTAGTGATTTTTCTTTTATAATGGCACATAAAATAATGTTGATCTTTGAATTAACTCTTTAATTTGATAATATAATTTCTGCCATTGTTTAGATGACAACAAATTTTCTTAGAGGCAAAATAATGATATTTTAGAATCAAACTTTCAATTTCATGTCATATGGCAAAAGCACATACTAATTTTTAAGACTAGTCATCAAATTGTTGACTATGTTGAAGATTCAACATTCAATGTTGAATCCAGGCAACATGTGCACAGTACTTATTGAACCGGTCCTCAACCTTTCAATCTCTGTAAACATTATGCTAAGAGCTTGAGAGGAATATCCTCTCCCCCACCTGCATTTCCACAGATGGCAAGTCCTGTCAATGGGTCACAATGTGTCTCCTTGACCCCCAAAGCCACAACAGAAAGAGCAGTGTAGGTTGGGAAGGAGAGGGAGTGTTCTGGAAAACACCCCACATCTGTTGATACTTGGTGAGATAGCCAGTAGGGTTCCTTCTCCTGGAACACCAGGCACCTGATTCAAGGCCCAGAGAGGAGAAGAGCAGAAACTGGGGCTTGGCTAGATTCTGTCTTTCCTGTGAAACCAAAGTCACACCATGCTCTAATCTCCCTGGTCCCAACCCAGCTCTGCACAGTCTCATCCAACCCTATCTCTTCTTCCCCTGTCCCCAGTGCTCTTACCAGCCACCAAGCCTGCCAGAGATTGTGGGGCAGGGAAGGGACCAAGATGTGTCTGGGAAGGGACTTGAGCATTGGCTGTGGGCACTCAGATGGGAGAAACGTTTTCTCCATCCCCTCCCTGTGCTTTGCAGGCAAAACACAATTCCAGGGGTCTGTAGAGGATCTGATAACCGGCTGAGCCTAAGATGGAAGGCAAATCTTCCTGGAGTCTGTATATGCAGGTATAAAATTAGCACCAGCTCTTTACATGCAAGGTGCAGTGGAAAGCAGATACCATGGCCCATATTTATTAGTTTCTGTCTACCAGAAACTCAGCCATAGCTGACAGTGATGCCTTTATGCAGTGATTCTCTGCTAAAGTATACAACCCTTCTGGGAGGAGCAGTTAGAAAATTACTTTATTATCCAGCACCTGGGTTTCCTCATCTGTAAAATGTGAATGACTGCTTGCTTGTGCTAGGATTACTATAGATTATGCTTGTAAAGTCCTCAGAAGGAAACTGATTCACTTCTAAGCATCCACTAAATGTTATCTGCTGCTTTGTTCTTGAGCACAGAACATGTTGTACCTGAAGAGTTTCTGCTGTTAAGCAAAATAAGAATTGAGATCTGGCTCTGCTAAGAAAAAGCTACTTGAACTTTTGGATGCTCATGAAATTCAGACAGGAATGGTTTAAGTAAAGGGTGGGGAGTTCATTTTCACAAAATGCTGATTGCTACAGCAATGGAAATGGATTGGAACCTAGGTCCATGAACGTGCTAACTGGCATCTGCAGCGTCATAGCTGATAGGGAAATCCTTACTTATTTGCCCTTTTATGGAATCACCATGTTGAAGAAAACAGTCATTTCTGTGTGTGACAGTGGCTGGGAGATGCTGAAACATTGAACTTGTGTCTTAATCACCCTTCATTTTATTTTCCTGTGGTGACCTGCTTTATTTGCTATTTGACTATTTTGAGAACTTTCCATTGGAAAATTCACCTAAGTATCTTTATCCAAATAAAGTCAATTCCTTCTCTGTCACACACTTATGGGGGGAATGTATTCTGTGCTCATTCTGGAATCTGCTACATGTGCCTTTCATGGAAAAACAAGTAAGATAAATGTATTGATGTTTGTTGCAATTATATGAAAACCTGAAGAGCTGTGATCAACTGAAAGGGGTGCATGGTTTCCTAGCTGAAGTTGGAGGAGCACACCCTCAGTGGCCTCTGAAAGGATACAGTGCTAGGGTTGGAATCCAGGTTCTGGTGCATACCAAGCATGTACTCTACCTCAGCGCCACACCCCCAGCCCAAAAGAATCTTAAGTAGGCATGGGTGTCCCTGCTTTTCTTACAGAGACACTGTGGGGAAGGGGCAGTCCAAGGAAGGAGGGACCCACCCAGACCAAAGGGCCTGCTTCCCTTCTACCAAAGTCCTTCTGTCCTCTCAGAATGGCCCTTCCCATGGCCACATGTTTATGGGAAAAAAGCAAATATTATTATCTGGGATAACAGCACAGTTGTGATCCTGGATACAACCACTAACACACAAAGAGGAGATGAGACATCCATACGGGGCTCCTAACCTTATTCTCAATGGAAAAGAACCACACAGCAGGATGGAAGGAAACCCAGAATCAGAATAGGGTTCTGCTCCTGGGGCTGCTTGGGGAACTGCTCTGTTCTCACATAGTTGCTATCTATGATCTGACTGTGATGTCCCCAAATTCATATGTTGAAATCCTCACCTCCAAGGTGTTAAAAAATGGGGCCTCGAGAGGTGATTAGGCCAAGGGGCAGATACCTCACGAATGGAATTAGTATCCTTTAAAGAAAGGCCCAAGGCCAAGCACAGTGGTGCATGCCTCTAATTCCAGTGGTGTGGTGGGGACTGAGACAGGAGGATCACAAGTTCAATGCCAACATCAGCAATGTGGTAAGACCCTAAGCCATTAAGACATCAAAATAGTTGGGGATGCAGCTCAGTGGTAAAGCACCTCTGGGAAAAAGAAAAAAATCCCAAGAACCACCCACCGTTCTTCCAGGTGAGGACACAGAGAGAAGATGCCACCTGTGGATGAGAAAGTGGGTCCTCATCAAACATCAGATCTTCCAATTCCTTGGTCTTGGATTTTCAGCCTTCAAGACTATGAGAAATAAATTTCTTTTGTTTATAGGCCTTGTGATGGTATGCTGTGACAGAGACTAAAATGAAATAGAGGACAGCAGACACATGATGAGGCTGTGCATTCTGAAGTCATGATCAGGTGCTCTAGGTAGGACAGGTGTGGCTGCTGTGACCAGAGGTTCCTCTTTGCCTCCTGCTCACCCTGTCTGCCCTCCCCTTGTAGTTCTCTAATAATAGAACAGCAGCTCCAAGGGGTAGTGATGGCTCCATTCTGAGGATGTATATAAGGCTGGAGAGGGAGTGAGCAATTTCATTAAGGGAATTGAAGGTGGGAAAGAGTGTGGCCTTTTTGCCCTGTTGTCTCAGGACGCAATACTTGCCCACATGAGAAAGTGTGGTACATGGGCCTCTTTCTTCCTTGGCTTTTTCTGTACCAGAGTCAATCATTATTGGCTTTAAATATGGAATAAAGAAAAAACTATGGAAAATGAGATTGAATTATGAAAAGCAAATTCTGAAATCTGTAGAATGTGAGCAGAGGACAATAAATTAAGAAGCCCGAGGAGTAGCCATGTGACACAAAGAGAGAGCAGTGTATGGGGGTCAGGTCTCTGGAGCCTGGGGAACCATCCACCCCTTTAGTAGGTGGCAGAGAGAGCATGTCCTGAGAAAGTCCTGATGCTTCACAGAGTGTGGTAATAAGAGCAGAGAGTGTGGCCTGTATAAACAAACACAAGCCTCTTGGTTTTGTGCTGTGGTGATGACAGCCAGGCAACCTGGCTTTTGCCTAGCTGTGTACATGGGACTGCTCATGCTTGGCCTGGACCCAGGCCAGTGAGTACCCCACACCATCTCCAGAACCTGCACAGTGAGTGCTTCCTGCCCAGGGGTATCTCAGCCGGTGGCAGAGCCCCCAGCAACCAGGAACAAACAAACTCTTGTTCCTCCAGATGTATTATTCTAACATTTGGCTTTACACAATTTTATTTATTTTAACAGGATCCAGACATGGAGAAAGTCATCACTACCCTGATGTTTGGGGTCAGGGTAGAGAGTTATTTTGTCCAAGTCATTTTGGGTCTTGGTCCATGAAACAGGTCAATAAAGAGATTGTTTTATAATTACAGACAGGTTGTAATGGGAAGACTGGAGTCCCTCTTATTAAAGCTCCCCAGCCTGGGTGTAGCTCAGTGGCAGAGCACTTACATAGGTTGTGCCAGACCCTGGGTTCAATTAGTGGCTTTGCAATGATGCAAAAACAAGAGGTTAAAAACTTCCTGAGGCAAATCTAAGGTGGCTGCCCCTCTCTACTGTGTGTTCTGGTAGAACTAGGTGTGCACACATGCGCTCCGGCTTAGGTGGGGGAATAACCTAGCTAGCATACACATCCTTACCTGCCATGTGACAAAGTCCTGCACATTCCAGATGAGATGGGATGGGACAGTGTGAGAGTTCATCAGAACATATATTCAGAATGGTACATCATTTTAAGAATGGTGAATTGCTATTTCTGAAATTTCCCATTTAATATTTTTGGGCTATAATTGATCACTTGTAACTAAAACCATGGAAAGTGAAACAGATAGAGGACACATGCATTACTTACCAAACACAGAGCCTTCTTCTGGAACCCTGGCTGGGCTTGGAAGTTGACACTGTTTCCCCAAGATGTACTAAATGTGGACTGTTCAGGGGCTTCTCCTCAGGTGAGGGAGGAGGGAGAAAAGTCTGCCCCAATGGGTTTAAAAGACATCGTGAGGATTAAAACTGTATACAAATAGTTTTTAGTATGAATTTTCTTCCAACCTCCAAATGGATATTTAATAGACATTGAACTGATTAATGTCAATTCATTCAAAATGGATAAACTACACACAGAGTAAGATGCCTCCCTGCTACATGGAACTCTCTGGAGTTCCTGTACTCAGGCCTCATAGTACCTCTGCTTCGTTTTCCTCACGATTTCTCATGACTCCCATCGTTCCCATGAAAACATTCCACTTTAACCTTATTTGTTCAACATTTCAACCTGAAATTGATTCTTTTTATGTAAACGCATAAAGAAAACTTTAGGTCACCACTGATGTCATAGGTTGGATATACTTATTTTATTTTTTTAAACTCTAAAATAAATACATAGTTCTTAGGATGTAAATTTGTTTATGTAACATCTGGGATCAATTTGCGAAATCTACTTAATATGAAGAATCAATCTATTCCACTGAATTTCACCAGAAAATTTGCATGCATGCACACATGCACACAAACACACACACACACACACACATATATATATACAATTTTATTTATATATATATATATATATATATATATATATATATATATATATATATATACATATATATACAATTTTATTTCTTTTGTGGTATTTGTTTTTCAAATAGGCGATTTGTTTTGGAAGTTTCCACTAAACTCTGTTTCATGGGAGAACAATGTTGTAATGACTTTGGGGCCTTTTCCAGACACATTTTGCCCATTTTCTCCAACAGAGCTGGATCTGTAGCTTGTTTCAAGAGACCACAGTGTACAATCAATGAAGGAAGCTTGCATTTCAATTCCTTAGTGCTCCCAGTGCAAGGGTGACCTATCTGATGAAGAATTGCACACCCCCAGCAGTCCTGCAGGGGGAGTGTGAGTTGTGTTGTTCACCTTTTGGCACATCTGAATGACACTTTGTGCTAGTTAACAGTTTCACATGCGTTGCTCACTCACAAGCCTCACCTTTTTGCAGGCAAGGGTGGTCACTGTGTCTTCCCCTATTCATTAAGCTGCCTACATGGCCTTCCTGATGCTGCTCACAGGAACTGGACAAGACACAATCCCTGTCATGTGGGGTGCCCTGGGATTCTGTGTGGATGTGGAGAACATGGCCCATAAGCATTAACTGAGTGCCAGTCAGGAGGAGAGGAGACCTCTGGGTTTGTGTGCTCACTCTGCCCATCCTGCAAATGTGATCTTCTCCACAGGCTAAGCCTTCCCAGACTCTTGCAATGAGAGGCACAAAAAATGCCAGCCAGGTCAATGATCTGGCACATCATTCAGTACATCAGTGTTTGTGACCTAGGTGTGCCCCATGTCACCTCCCAAATATGTGTCAAAGTCTGAATTTGTTATTTATATTCTCTGAATTGTTTGTGGGTTAATTGGAATGATTTTTGATATTGCCTGCTGATTTTGATACTGATTTTGCAGTGTTTCAGTGTGGAAGAAGCAGGCTACATCACCCACCCTGAATCTGAAGGCTGTTTCACGAGGTACAGATGCCACCCAGGATAAGAGATAAGAGGTGGGCTTGCAACCCAGTCCTTCAGCTCTCCTAGTCAGCTAGTGCAGTAACAAGCATAGAATGATTCTCCAAAAATTAAGTTTATTCTGGAAAAACATTGCAATGAGAACATGCATGTGATAATAAACCATGTGTATAATAAAAGCATGGTGATGCATGCCTGTAATCCCAGGGCCAGGAGGATTGCAAGTCCAAGGCCAACCTCAGCCACTTAGTGAGACCCTAGTAACTAAGACTCAGTTTCCTAATAAAAATTAAAATTAAAGAGTAATGGGGATGTGACTCAGTGATAAAAGCCCTCTGGGTTCAATCTCCAGGAAGATTGCATGAAGAATATCAATATTGCATGAATAAACCAATATTCATCAAGAATCCTAGAACTGTCATTACCTGAGGTTAGGTGGGCAGTTGTTGGACAGTTCTTACAGAAGTGTTTTGTGAGCAAGGTTGTGATGGCTTTGTGCAAGGAGATGGTTCTGGCAGTCTCTTGTAACAGTTCTTGTTAACAGGCAAATGCAGGTGACATTGCCTCCATTACCACCTCCCTGATTAAGTTACATTTTGTTCAAGCTTAACCCAAGAGGCTCCATTTTAATTCTGACAACTTTAACATAAGGTAAATGGGGAGAGTTAGGGAACCTCTCCCTGTGACTCCATTTTATCATCTGCAAAATGTGGAGGAGAGAAGCTATTTTATCTCAAGGTAATTTTCCCATATTAAATAAGGTAACATGAAAAGTGTAGAACAGCATTGCTCAGCAGTGGCCCATAAAATGCCAGTCAAAAGCCTACTGAGCTATGATTTTTACACAATATTCAATTTTTAGCCTAAAGTTTGTGGGGTCTCAGGATGTTGTACTTTATCTTGCAAAACAACTTGTATTTCCCTTTTGGAGTTCCAAATTATACAATATTGTAATTTGCCATTCTCATATCACGTCTTACTTGACATAAATTAACTAACAAAAGCCTGATCCCTTGGCTGTTCTTATGTACAATGCATGTTTTAATGCCATTGTGTGAGATTTGCCTCCCTCAAACTTTGTTGCAGTGTGAGCACATTATCAATCTGATGTGAAAAATGGAGAAGAACTCTCACCTTTACCTTGGCAAACCCTTGTAGGAAGAACACAAGTTTTAATAAATGCTATTTGTGGGGAAGCTGTCTTGGTGTATCTTTAAGAAACGTCTGGGTCCTACTGGGATGGACCATCAGGTAAGAGGTCCTGGCTCTGGGCAAGTGATCCTCTTGACAAAGGGTAGGGTCAGGCCGCTTCATTGCCCTCTTTTGGGGCTCATTAGTATGACACTGAAATGCCTCATTTCCTTTGCCCACTGCTGCTCCCTATGAGGACATATTCTTAGGCATGCTCTTTGCTCTGGACCAGAGGACTCCAAATGTATGCTTCAACTGACAACTTTCCACCCAGCCCACAGCTCTGCATGGTGACCGAAGAATCTCCAAAAGCTACAGTCACTAAACCAGACTCACTGTTCACTGTTGCCATGTTTGGACCCTCAACATCCCCCAAAGAACCAGGTATTAAAATCTTGATCTCCAGGGTGTCACTATTGGGAATTGATTGAAATTAAGGAATGAGGCATCATGGGAAATTTTGGTTCAGAGGGTGTGCCTTCAAAGGGAATTAAAAGATGTCAGTTTCTTTCTCTTTTTCTCTTGACTCAGCATTCAGATGAATAATCTGCTCTTCTATGCACTCCCCACCATGATGTGCCACTTTGCCACAGGCCCTAAGCAGCCAGGCCAACTGACCATGAACCCAAATCCCCAAAACTGTGAGACAAAATAAACCTTTATTATTTTTCATAGGTTGATTAACTTGGGTATTTCTTATAGTGGCAGAACACTGACTAATACAACTATCCCTTGCCTGTCAGTCTATGCACAGTATCCCCATTTGCTGGGTTGCTTCCTCTCCAAATAGGAGTCACCCTTGACACTTCTATATTTTGCAAACAATTCCAGAATCCAACCACCCTGAATAGTGGAAACCACATTCAAATCTCAGCCATCAAATCTGTTCTGTCTCCTGTTTTCTCTCGTGATCCCCTTTTGTTATGTCTATATGCAGAAGCAGAGTATGTTTTGATTATATATTTTATACGACAATCATACCAATGGTTTCTCATCTTGTAGAATTAAAATCCACAGTCCTTACAGTGACATAGACTGCTCTGGTCTGGATAAGGTTCATTTGTTGGAAGCTTTATACCTAGTGTGATGATGTTGGGAGTTGGTAAAACCTTTAAGAAGTGGTGCCTAATGCAAGGTAATTAGCTCATGGGGTTTCATCCTTGGTCTTCCAGAATGAGTTAGTGCCTGTGAGAGCAAGCTGTAATAAGGAGCAAGCCAGGCTGCTGAATACTTCTGGCTTCCTATCTCACCATGTGATCTTTCCCTCTCCATATGCTCCCATCATTGGCATGGTGGAACAAGAAAGCCTTTACCAGAACTGAGAGGATGCAATGCTACACCCTTCAATCTCTAGAACTGAAAACTAATAAACCTTTTTTTAAAAAAGAATAAAGTGTTCAACTTCCAGTGTTTTGTTAAAATAACCAAAAAAGTGGACTAACAGAATTCCTGAACCTCACATAGAGAATTACTTACTCTGCTGGACAATTACCCTATGGAAAGAGAGTTCCTGATAGCCCAAGCCATATTGGATGTTCCAGCTGCAGATTCTATTACCCAGTCCAAATGAGAGCAGCCCAGATTTCTGAGTCATGGCAAATACTCCGTTGTTCTGACTCATGAATTTAGAGCTGTTGGTTGCACAGACATGGAAGATTAAGACAATACTACTTATAGGAACTGAGGCCACTATAAAATGCATAAAAGGAAAAAACTACAATTACTAATCAAAATGCATGTACTAAGAGAGGATCAGAGGAATTGTTGAGGAAGTTATGTAGGAAAATTAAGAAGAGAAAAACTAATAAATCCCAAAGGAAATTCAACTCATAGAAAGGCTGTGGTTGCATCCCAAGTGTCTGCATGTGGTACACAGCTTTATGCACTAAAATCGAATGAGATGTGATCAGCTATGAGAGCCAGGGTCCAGAAGGTAAACATACGACTATCATTGGATTACTACAGCATTTCTACAATGAGTGTGTGTGCCGATGTGGACTGTGGGAAGCCAGGTGAGACTGTTTCTGGAAGACTTCATCTTGTGGTGATTTGGTGCAAAATGTCCTTTTATTTTTTTCTTTTTATTGTGAAATATAAGACACAATCAGAAAAATATTTATCACAAAGTAAATACCTGTGTAATCAGGACCTAATTTGAGAGGATAATATTGCTACTTCCAGGACCTGTCCCTAAAAGTAGCCATTATCCCAATTATGGAAATAACTTCCTTGTTTTCCCTTAGCAACTAAATAATAGAGTTTCCTTTTGCTGGATTTTGCTCATTTTACATTAATGGAATCACACAGTGAGTGTTCTGGTGTTAGTGCTCAATGCTTAGCTGGTGATCATTCCTACCTAGCACTACTCTTTATGAGTAGATCTGTTATTCATGTACTTTTGGGTCATTTTTCAGTTTGGGGCTGTCACAAGCACTATTGCAATGAATACTATTGTTCATTGTCCCTTGATACACACATCTGTGCATTCTGTTAAAGATGTAGCCAGGGGTCAATTTGCTGGGTCCTGCTTTATTCACAACTTTGGTATTATTAAATTGTGCCAATCTGTCTTCCCAAGTATTTTTTTTTTCTGTAGTGTGTGATAGTTCTACCAATTCACACCTCACTGAAGTTGAGGGTCTATATTTTCCATTTTGACCTTTCTGAGGTATGAAGACCTAATACATTGTGATTTAAATTTAATTTTACTTTATTATCTATTTTTTTGGTCATGTGAAGCCTCCTTCTCAGTTTTCTATTTGGTTGTCATTTTCTTAATTAATTTGTAGAAATCCATTGGATGTTAAACATGCAACAATACAGTCATGTGTCACTTAATGACAGGGATGTTCTGGGGATTATATCCTTAGTTGATTCTGTCATTTTGCAAACATCATCAAATATATTTACAGCAACTTAGACCACATGTAGCCTATTATGCACTTTGTCTATATGGTGTGTGTGTGTGTGTGTGTGTGTGTGTGTGTGTGTGTGTGTGGTATAGCATATTGCTTTCAGAACCATGAGAAACAAAACAACACAACACAAGATTACATCATGCACAAGAAAAAATAATGCTATCAAGAGATGTGATAAACTGGGTTTGGTGGTGTACATCTGTAATCCCAGCAGCTTGGAAGGCTGAGGCAGGAGGATAACAAGTTCAAAGCCAGCCTCAGCAACTTAGCAGGGTCCTAAGCAACTAAGCAAGATCCTATATCAAATTTTTTAAAAGGCTGGGGATATGGTTCAGTGGTTAAATACCTTGGGTTCAATTTTTTGCACCAAAAAAAGATACATGGTAAATGCAAGATGCATGAGGTGGCTGTCAGTGTGTAGCACAGCATACTCTTAGACACTAATTTATTTTAATTTACATTGTAAAATAATGATAAAAGCATAACATCATAAATACATAAGCCAACAACAGTCATTTATTATCAATTATTACTGTACATAATTATAGGTGCCCTACTTTTAAATGACTATCAGTGTGGCAGGTTTTGTTTATGTCAGTACTGCTACAGTGCAATGCATGAGCAGTGTATTCTGCTACCGTGTTGGGATGCTATGACTGGCTAGAAGAAATTTTCAAGTACAGTTCTATATTAATACCATTGAATATGTGGTCCAAATTAATGAGCATGTCCATCATATGCTTATCATTTGTTTGTGAGGAGAATATTTAGTTAACTTTTTAAAAATAACAGTTTTGAAATATGCTATCATTAGCTATATCTCCATGCTGTGTAGTAGTTCACTGAAGCTACTCTTGTCTGACTGAATCTGTGTATTCTTTGAACAACATTTCCCCTTCCCAATCCTCCCTCTTGTTTATTTCTTAAATTATTCAGACCATACAATCTGTTTTAACTCAGCATCAACCTTTAAAGAATTGAAACCTCTGACCAGCTTGTGGGAATGAGCGCAGAGAACAAGAGGTGGGGCATCAGCAGTGGAACACAAAACAAAATTGGGATCTATTCCCATCAGGATGAATTTAATGAGTGGACATGAGAGGACATGACTCACTACTCCCTAACAAAACATAGTCTCTTACATACTTTCTTTGAATGAAAGTTGCTAAATAGAAAAGTACAAACTGTAATTCCATTTACACAAAATGGAGAATGTAGCAAAATGTGTTGTATGCATTAAAAGTCAGGATGATGGTCAATCAGGGATCATGAATGGGCATGAGGCCAGCATGGATGTGCTCAGTTTGTAAAGATTCAACAACCCACACACTTAGGAGATGTGCTACTTTTATGTGCATTTGTGTTGGTGTGTGTGTGCATGTGTGTATGTTTGTATGTGTGTGCATATGTGTCTGTTTGCATGTATGTTTATGCATGTGTATATGTATTAATATTGTGTAAATTGTGTATACGATGTGTATGTATGCATATGTATATACATGTGCATGCATATGTGTATATATATATATAGTGTGTGCTGTGTACAATATGGATATATGTGTGTGTCTGCATTGGTATGCTTGTATGTGTGTGTGAATATGTATGTGTGTGTGTGTATGTGTGTGTGAATCAGCTTTCCATTACTGTAACAAATATCTGAAATATCAGCTTATAAAGAGAAAAAGTGTGTTTTGGTTCACAGTTTTTTGAGGTTTTTGTCCATAATTGGCTGGCCTCATTGCTTTTTGGGTCTAGCAAGGATTCATGGAAGGAGAGCATGGTAGACCAAAGCTGTTCTCCTCCTAACTGGGATGTGAAAGGGCAAAAGGAAGAGAGAAGGGATGGCCTTCCAGTATCTCCTTCAAGGGCTCCTCCACAATTTCCTAAAACCTCCTGCTGGGTCCCCTCTCTTGACATTTCCACCACCTCCTAATAGTGCCCTTCTGGGGCATAAGTCTTTGATACATGAGTCTTTAAGGGACATTTTAGACCCAAACTATAGTATATCTGTTCATGTTTATGTGTATATGCATGTGTTGTGCACTCTGTGTGTGTGTTCGTGTATGTGTGTGTCTATCTATCTTATATTTAAAAATAATAGCACAAAAGCAACTGTGTTGTGGGGTGGGCCTCACAAAGGCAAAGTCCATATGGAGACATTCTGTCTTCCATCCTTGACCTTCATCTTTCTGCTCTCTGCTCTGGTCCATGCAGCCTTCCTTGGGCCTGTAAGGACTCTGCAGTGATTAAAGGCAGGAGACTTTGATGGAGGCCACCAGCACTGCACGTGCCATCTATAAGGGACCATCAAGCATTTGCCACCATGGGCCATGGCCATCAGTATGTGGCAAGAGGGAAAACAGGAATCATCTTGGTGGTGGAGTCTGTAAAGAAAAAGGGTCCAGATTATCCCCCCAAATGAAGCATGTTTGCACCTGAAACCAGGGACCCAGGGATTCTTCCAGAGTGCACTCAAAAGGACAGAGAGGCCAGAGTATGGTGGTGGACATAGACAGGGCAGTTCTTCTTCCCAAGGATGGAGGAGGAGAGTGGAGCCTCACAAAGCCAGGCAGCAGCAGGTTACCATTTGCTAAACGTTGTGAGTGCAGCATTTTAAAATCATTTTTATTAGTTTGATTCAGACAAAAACTGACTTCCTCAAAAGAAGGAATTCAATTAGCCTGGCAAAAACACTTAAGCAAATACTATCCTCCCCAGATAAAAGAGGACAAACCAATTCAAAACTTTCACTTCCTCTTTTCTTTGCTGAATGTTAAGCGCGCGTGCGTGCACACAAACACACACACACACACACACACACACACACACACACCTATTTTAAAACAACATGTATTTTCCCATTGGTGCTCTGACCTATTTCTGGATCAGAGACTGTACCCCATGTCACATAGCTATCTGTCCACTTGATGGTTGCTCTGCGTATGATTGGGAAAGAATAGTCTTGAGGTCTAACAGAATATGCATTTTTGCTTTTTTATGATTTGCAGAATGCCATGAATTTATAACACCTGTTTTTATATTATACACAGAAGCCAACAATGGATCTCAGCCCAGTATTTTCTGGAAATGGTTCTTTTGAGGTCAATAAGTTCACTTAAATAAAATAAATGTAATCCTGCACTCCCTCATGTCTTGCAACATGATTTTTATGTATAGTTATAGTTTAAGACTCTATCTGGAAAATGTAAATGAGGGTTCTATTCCTATTGATGAGTGAAATGGCAAGTGAGTCATCGTGAGTCTATCTGCCATGAAGACCCCTTCATTATTAAAACCATGCCAAAATAAATATTTAGGAGGAGAGATCCCACAATATAAATCTGGACATCCACACAAGGTATAATATAATACAGGAGCTTACCTGTGGGAAACACCTGGTTCCTTTCCTAGTGGAACAGGCTCTGAGGCTTAGATTGTGGAAACCCTTGTTACCCATTCTCACAACTACAGGTGAGGTCCACTGCATGATGTGACAGTAGGAGGAGCTCCAAGAGTCCAAGCTGGCACATCTAGAGTTGAAGGGAACCTTTATTCCCATTATGAGCAGTCCACTTTGATTAACACACTGTATTTCTACAAATAAATTTTCATTTGACAATATTCAGCAATGTTCAAAAGAATTTAAAACCACCAATTTTTTGGAGCCCTTATATTACAAATGAAAAAACTAGGGCAGAGAGAAACATGGCTGATCAGGGATTTCCAAACAGAAACATAACAACAGATAGGGAAAAGCTGCCAACATTTGAGTAAAATAAATGCTGTGGAACATGGCAGTCAAATTCAGCAAGCCTAATGTTTCTTGGTCAAGGAAACAGCTAATATGCTGATTATATTTTTAAAGGTGATTGTGAGAAACATAATTAAGAAAATTAAAGATGACACACTATGAAATAAAAAACGGCTGTTTGAAAAAAACTTTAGAATGTTGAACTTTAGAAGATAATTGTTAATAAAAGCTCAATAAATGGGCTCTCTAGCCAAACAGATACAATTGAAGAAAGAATTAGTGAACTGAAAAATCAAGAGGTTTTTGTAGAATGTAGAATGTTATTGATAAGAATGAAAAAATCAGTAAGATAGAAAGTCAATATGTGAAAGGTAGAACCAGATGTTTTCCAATGTATCTATTAGTAACTCCCAGAGGAGAGAACAAAGAGATACAAAGGAGAGAAATAATCAAATAAAAAGAGAAGGAAACTGATCAGAACTTTTTAGTTCAAAGGCAAGGTGATTTCATGGCATATGACCTGTTCCATCATGTAGACTCTAAGCTTGGAAGGGTTTTGGTGCTTGTAATTTGGCATTGCTGCCATCTTAGAATTCTTAATCATTTCATATTTAAACTTATGTTTTAGAATTAAAGTCTATTGGGACCATGGACAGTTTGCAATAACAGAGAAAATGCATGCAGTATGTGTGTTCCAATATATTTTTGCCCAATTTACCTTCCCAATGCCAGCACAGCAGGAGCACAGCATCTCTGTTGCTGCAGGACGCATGGGTTTCAGAGACACGCAGTGAGTACTAGGTTAGCATGTGACATCTACATGTGTAAGAGGGACCCAGACAGCTCAAGAAACTTTCTGCATGAACCAGAACTTACTCCAAGTGAAGAAAATGGCAGTAGCTTTCTAAGAAAGAGAAGAGATATGGAGCCTAGCACTTCCCATGTCATCTGAGTTACTTTCCCACATTTGGCAACCACACATCCTGAAAATGAGGACACAGAGGGAAAGGAAAGGATAGAGAAGTCATGGTTTTCAGTCCTCTGATGCTTTTTGCTTGTAAGTCAGCCAAAGGCAGAGAGTGCTGGGGGAGAATGTTCACTTATCAGCAAGTGAAATTCCGTCGCTCTGCTGTGGTGGATGTGTGACTCCCTACAGTGTAGTCATTGTCCCCCACTGGGGGCTGAGTAACCTAGTGTTGCCACCAGGCCCAGGAGGAAGAGGGGAGGAAGGCAGGCTGCCCGAATGTGCGCTGTGGGTACTGCCTGGACTGAGCCTCCTTTGTGTGACTCCGGGCTTTGGGGACCGGGTTGGGTGGGTCAGAGAAGCTGCTAGATGCTGCCTCTGTCCTCTGTCTGAGTTTTCCTCCTCCTGCTCTCCTTTCCACCTCTGAGGTGACATGTAGAAAGGCAGAGACTCTGGAGGCATACATCCCTGCTTTGAGTGCTGTCCTTGACACTCTGATTATCTAACCCTCAGAGAGTTTCCTTGTTAGTCAAAATGGGAAGTGCACCATTCACCTAACAAGCCACTGGAACTTGAGGGAAATAATTTTTGTCAAAATACCCAACAAAGAGAGGGCACCTGGGAGCTTTATAAATATTCCTTCTCTTACCTATCAGCCACCCAGTAAGTGGTTCTGCTAGTATCTGGTTTTGTAGAGGGACTCCATGTTTGTGACTAGGCAGGCATGACTCAAGCCGAGGGACAATCTGTTCTAGATTACACTTTAGAAATTATTAAACCTTAAATGTATCAAAATCTTGTTACAAGTGAAATCTGTCTCATGACTCCAATATGCAAAGCAGATAAAATCTGGCTTTTCTGGAGTCATCCCTGAACACTTTGCTGAATGTTTCCCCTCAGTTGAGTGGATAACGTTGAAAGTCATGTTTTCTGGTTCCCAAGTGGGTTCTTCCACCTCCTACTGCTCTATTTTAACCCATTGGAGAAGACCTGTCCCTGACCCAGAAATTAGGAATCTTAAACTCTGTTTCCTACAGGATTGGTGCTTGGCAAGAATGTGCCAAAGCAAGCCCCCTTTTCTGTTTTCTCTTCCTTTGCCCAGGTTAGTGGAGAGGTTTTGGAGGCCACAGAGCAGTTTTTGGACTACTAGTTTGTATTTTTTTCCCAAATCCCTACTGCCTCTTGTTTGCCAGCCCCAGCCATGGCTGAAATCAGAAAGAAGCTGGTGATTGTGGGGGATGGTGCCTGTGGAAAGACCTGCCTCCTCATTGTCTTCAGCAAGGATCAGTTTCCAGAGGTCTACTTCCCTACTGTCTTTGAGAACTATATTACAGACATTGAGGTGGACGGCAAGCAGGTAAGGCCAAGAGCCCTTTCCTCTCCTGCCTTGGAACCCTGTTCCTGGTCACTTAATATGTCCTTCCTTACCACCAACTCACATCTTTGTTTTATTTTCCTGTGGGAACAAGTAAAATTTGAGAAATGAAACTGCACTTTTAGAAAACCTGGATATAGTCACATATGGTGGTACATGCCCATCATGCCAGCTACTCAGGAGGCTGAAGCAGGAAGATTGATCACAAGTTTGAGGTCAGTGTGGGCAACTTATCCAGACCCTATCTAAAATAAAAAGGGCTGGAGTGTGGCTTATTGGTAGAGTACTTTCCCAGCATGTGTGAGGCTCTGAGTTAATCCCCAGTATCCCAAAGAAAACCTGGATATATCCTCTGGTTCTACCACATACTCGCTGTGTAATCAGGGCCAAGTCCCTTTGCTTCTGGGTTTAAACTCCCCACCACCACAAAATGGTGATGATGGCATGACTTACCCCAAAGGAGTGTGAGAATTAAAGTGGTATTCACGACAGCAATTCATTTGAGATCACAAAAATCAAACACATTTTAGTGATTTTTGTGGGAGAGGGGTTACTAGGGGTTGAACCCAGCAGCACTTTGCCACTGGACTACATCCCCAGCCCTTTTTACTTTTTTAAAAAAAATTGAGACAGCTTCTTGTTAAGTTCCCCAGGATGGCCTTGAACTTGGCGATTCTTCTGCCTCAGCCTCCGACATTGCTGGTTTATAGGTATGCACCAGTACACCCAGTTTACATCTTAGAACTTTAAAGAAAAACTCAATTGACTTTATTATGACTCTGATTAATATGGTGCCTTGCACACAGCAGGACTAGTGGTTTGAGAGGATCTCTGGGTAGTAGGTTGGGGCCCTTGGGGTCAGCTATGTATTGCCCGTTTGTCAGGTGGAGCTGGCTTTGTGGGACACAGCAGGGCAAGAAGACTATGAATGTCTTCGGCCTCTCTCCTATCTGGACACAGATGTCATCCTCATGTGATTCTCCATTGACAGCCCCGACAGCCTGGGTGAGGACTTTGGAGAGAGGGGTGGAGATGCTTTGGAGTCAGCCATCTTCAGAGGCTATGGGAATGGAGTCACAAGGGCCACTTAGGCCCTGCTGGCTCCTTTGTTGTGGCATCTCCAGTGTTTGTAAGGGCTTGGGGGAGGATATGCTACAAGGGATGGGGTTTTGAGGTATGAAGGAGACCATCAGCCTCAGACTGCTATGGGAAGGAAGACCAGTGCTCACATGCTTAAACTGAGGTACCTGTTGGGACATGTCTGTGCAGAAAACATTCCTGAGAAGTGGACCCTGGAGGTGAAGCACTTCTGCCCCAATGCGCTCATTATCCTAATGGGGAATAAGAAGGATTTGAGGCAAGATGAGCATACCAGGAGAGAGCTGGCCAAGATGAAGCAGGTGGTGGGGCTGCCTGATGGGGAACCCTGGGGAGGAAGGTGCCCTCTGAGGGGTTGCAGGCTGGGGCAGAAAGGAGCTCTCGCTTCAGCCAACTGTCCTGTGTTAAGCAGTCATAGTGATATCTACCTCCTCCTCTCCCATGTGTGTGCCCTGCTAAGAACCAGAAGGAACCTCAGTATCAAATCAAATGATCATAGAATGAAGTGACTTGTCCAAGGTCACTTGGCATTTTAATTTATTCCAGTTTATTATTCTGTCTTTGGAATTGGGGCTACTAAGATGAATAAGGAAGTCCTTGTCCACGGGGGATACAGCTTATGTTTCACTTAGGGTATGCAGACTGTGCCATCAGTGTACCTGGGGAGGAAGGGCATCATCAATGGCTGAAGAAAGGCTTAGGAGGTGAGGGAGCTGGCTTATTCAGGGTCTCACTAAGCAGCCCACTGACCAGAAGAAGAGTTTATTACAGGAAGCTGCCAGTGTATGGAATAGAGACTATCTTCAGAGGATAATTATATAAGGCAAGGTTTTAAACTGGGGACAGCAGGCAGAGGATGGGTTGGGGGGATGATGGAGAAGGTAGTCATTTAGGAGGTAGCCAACACACATTCAGGCAAAACATATGTGGACCATAGGGTCTGCGACTAGGTGGGAGAGCAGGGGCTAGTCTGGGGACAACTTTGAATGTAAACATGAGGTTTAGATCCCTGCCTGAGATGCTCTGTGGCTCAAGGCTGGAGGAGGTATTTGTTATAGTTACTATACTTATGGGTGATGTGGTGAGAGGTGCACCTAACCAACAGCTTCCTCTGCCTTATCTTCTGTCTTCTCAGGAACCTGTCCGATCTGAGGAATGCCCGGATATGGCAAATCATATCAGTGCCTTGAGTGCTCTGCCAAAACCTATGAGGGATTGCGGGAGGTTTTTGAGATGGCCACTCAAGCTGGCCTCCAGGTCTGCAAGAATAAGCGCCAGAGGGGCTGTCCCATTCTCTGAGATCCCCACGGCTCCTGATGCCCTTTTCCTTCACAGGGGCTTAGGGATCACCCACCTGCCCTTGAGCTCCACCCTTAGGACTCCATGCTGAAGGCTTCTTTTTCCAGTTCCCTCATGCCCAGGATTGTTTCGTTTCCCTAGCCCCCAGAGTGGTGGCAGGCCTGCCCTCCCTCCCTGTCCTCTGGGAGCTGGGCCTGTGACCTGCCCTTCTTGAGCAGTCCCTCTCCCTGCTGCCTTGGTCCAGGGGTAGGGCTCTTGCTCCCTTTGGCCCTCCCCAGAGGATGGTCACACACCAGCACTTTATATACTTCTGGCTCAGAGGAGCATTTCTAGGATAGGTGGATTGGGGTTTCTCCTTTGGGTAGGGGCCTTGTCTCTGACTGCACTTGGTGGGGGGCATGAATAAAGGCCATAGGTTCCAACACGTGTGTGGCAGCTTCCTGTTTCCTTTGTCTGGTTCCCATCTTGGCTACAAGCCCAGAGTCCCATCTCTCTCTTCATTTCCAAGTTGCTTGCCAGACTGGCCCCCTGTTGGCAAAGGCAGGACTAGGGTGGAAGGGTGGAGTCTTAGAGCAGAGATGAGGTCATGCCTGGCTTAGCCTGGGAGGCGGGTGAGGGGCGTGGTCTCTAGCCTGGTCTAAACTTAGAAACCAGTGGGTGGCTTCCCACTGAGTTTCCTCCCCTGGACATGGAGGCTGTGAGGAGATGTGGCCCTGGACAGGGTGTGACAGTCTCACCCTCTTGCAGGTCAGCTTGGGGACACAGGAAGCTGGGGCCAAGATGAGGAGACACGATCAAGAGGCTTTTGCATAGAACAAGATTTTTTGTTTTCAGAGTTTTTCTTCCTACCCTTTCCCCCATAACAATGTTAACAAGAAGCTTGATGTGTCATTCTCCCCAGCAGTGGGAGGGGTGGAAAGGCTTGGTTGTAAACACCATCCCATAGCCTTCCTGTCCCTTGGAGGGGCAGCTCAGCTGGGTTCTGGTTCAGGGTTGGGTGCAGAGGGCTAAGGCTTGGCTTGGTGTGAGAAGGCAGGCAGCTGTGTCTTCAGAGCTCATTCCTCCACTTGGGCTCCACTTGCAGGGACAGGCCCCCTTTACTCTCCCACTCCTGGGGGAGGTAGTCATGACCATGGGGCCCTAGAAAGAAAGGAGGTATGCTTTGTCTTCTTTACCTTCTCTTCCACCACTGTCCCCTGCCTGGCCCACCCTGGCCCCGCCATACCTAAGATAGAGGGGCTGAGCTTGCTCAGATCTTGAAGTAAGTTCTGTCGGTTCTGTAGGTCCAGTTTGGCAGGAAATGGATACCCTGTATACCCTCTGTTTTCTTTACAGAACTCCAGGAATCTGTGGGGTACAGAGGTGTTGGCACACAGAGTTGTGCAGGCCTGGATGAGGAGTACCAGTGCAGGCTTGAGGCCAGGCCTGGGTCCTGCCACATCTGAGCCTTGGTTGCTCAAGCTCTAAATGTCAGCTCACTTATAAATAATATGGAGGTTTTATGAAGATTAACTGATCCTGAGGATTGAGCCATAAGCAGGTACTAATGAAAATACAGCTGCCTAAGCTGGGGCTTGTGGCCACCATGAGGGATTACAGGGCAGGAATGCTCATGCTTTCCAGTCAGGGTCATGGCCCAAGAGAATGGGGTTGCCCACTATGATGAGCAAAGCTTTAGCCCAGGTCACAGCCACGTTGAACCTCTGGAAGGAAGAAGTGGTGGGGTCATGGGAAGGAAGGGCCAGAGGAAGGAAGATTTCCTGCCACAACCACCAGCCCTCCAACTTTGGGGTTCTTAAGGAAAGCCAGGTTAAAGTGCAGATCCAGCTGCACAAAGCTCTGTCTGCTTCGCACAGTAGAGATGAAGACCACACTGCATGCTTGGCCTTGGAATTCTTCCACAGAGCCCACCTAGAAGAGATAGAGGCAGGGCATGAGAATAGGTGGGTTCAAGGGGAACTTAAGGGACGTCTGCCCCATGGCGCTTGAGCTGCAAGGAGGGTACACTGGGCAATTGTCAATCAGTGGGTGAGTGCTGCCACAGGGGACAGGAGGCATGCTCTGGAAGCACAAGCCTCAAGAGTGGAGCTAGCTCTGGGATTCAGGCCTGTAAAGCCATCAGAACAAAGCAAACAGTGTTGCAAAGAACACAGTAACTACAAACAGTGTTTCTGAAACTTTCCTGGAGATAATCAGCAAGTACTTGTTAAGACTATAGAACCTTGGGCCCTAACCCAGACCTCCTGATCAGAATTTTCCAAGGCAGATGTCTCCAAATCTCAAAAGAGTAGGTTTCAGGCATGTAACTGAGGAGCTGTAAAAAATACTAGTGCCCTGGCTCTGCCCCCAGATATCAGTGTTAATTGGCTGGAAGGGGCCCTGGTAGTATTAAAAGCCCTCCAGGTGATTTTTCTCTGTACTAAGAGCTTCGAATCACCATCTCAGAGCAAGTGTTAAGCTACTGAGGGTGGAGATGAGGTGACAATATCACATGACAGGCGGGGGTAGGCTGTGGCATTTGGACTTCATTCTTAGGGCAAAGACCTCAAACCTGCCCAATCACAGTGACATGGGAGGTTGTTAAACATGCAGGCTTCCTGATCCCATGCCAGAACTATAAGCTGGGGCTTTGAGGAGCAAGAGGATGGGGAAAAACCCAGTTCTGTCCAAGGCAGTGGAGGTGGGACAGGGACATGGGCCAGACTGAAGCAGTGGCACAGGAGCTGAGGTCTCTGATTTGGGAAAAAGAAGGGTACAAAGAAGGTGAGAGTGAATGTGAAGTAGTGTGTCACCTTCAAGTCCTTCCAGTTTCCAAAGCTCCCTGTCAAGTTTGGTGATGCAATAACGGATTTTTTCCACCTGGAGTGAAGGGAAAGGCTTCTTTCTCTTATGCAGTCACCTCAATTCAAGAGTAACCAGGCAGGAAGGAGGCCAGAGAGCTGGGGAGCAAAGAGGGAGGAGGCAGATGACCTCTGCACTCTTCTGAGATATAGGGCCAGCAGAGGCCAGGGCTGTTCGAGAGGTATCACCTGGGGGAGGACCCATCCTTGCTGGGAACTGAGGGCCTGACCTGCTTCCGGTATGGTGAGATGACTCCAATACTTCATGGGCTCAGGCAGGCTTTCCCCTTCTTAGAGGAAGGGGCCAGGAGCAGCTTCAGGTAGGAGGTCACCGTGGCAGCCTCTTTAGGGTTGAAGAAGGATGGGCTATTGCACTCACGCTCATCTTTGCCCATCACACCATGAAAGATGATGGGAAATCCCTGGTCAGGGGGTTAGAAGAAACCCTCAGCTGGACTTCCCTGCTTCCCTTCCCTCCCACTCCAAAACCCTTGCAGGCAATAAGGAAGCTCAGGCCAAGGTGACAACTGGAAGGACCCCTGGTGTCCAGTCGAGCCTTTTCCTACCTTCAGTAACAATCAAGATATGGGGGTGGGGGCCTGACTCCTGCTCTGTCCATCCTCACCTGTTGAGGCAGACCCTCTCAGCGGCAGAAGCACTCTTGATCCACCACATCTGCACAGGCCTGCAGCTCTCCATCGTAGTAGAGTTGGTTGGGAATGTCCAGTACGGAGGGATGGGACCCGAGAGGCAGGAGGGAGGGAGAGCTAGACCAAGGCCTGGATTACTTTTGTCCTGCCCTGAGGGGACAGGCTTTAGGCCCACACATGAGTGTCTTGCTTTCTGCTTCCTGCATAGCAGGACACATTCACCTGCAATCTCTCCTGCCAGGCATTGCACACCACATAAAGCAGAACGTGTGGTTCCATAGGGATCCAGTGACCAGTGAAATTATTATTATTTTTTTCAAATTATTTTTAAAAACTAAGATTTGCCAGGCATGCTGGTGCATGCCTGTAATCACAGTGGATTTGGAGGCAGAGGCAGGAGGATGACCAGTTCAAAGCCAGCCTTAGCAAAAAGCAAGGCACTTAAGCAACTCAGTAAGACCCTGTCTCTAAAAAATACAAAATAGGTCTGGAGATGTGGCTCAGTGGTCATGTGCCCAGTTCAATCCCTGGCACACTTCATCCCTAAAAAATAAATAAATAAATAAATAAAAACTAAGAAATTAGGGACTCAGCTTTCAATTTTGCCAAGGAAGGGCAGTACAAAAACAATGTATCACTTCCCATTACCCTTATTTGAGATAATATGTTAAATCCAAAAATAAAAGTAGTAACGACACAATAACATTTCCTTTCTGCAACTGTCCTATATGGTACTCATCCAAGCATTTTTAATGTCTAAACTTATTCAGTAAAAGAAGTTTATAAACAGGGTGTGGTTCTGTGTGCTTGTAGGTCCAGCTAGCTATTCAGGAGGCTGAGGCAGGAGGACTGCCTGAGGCCAGCCTGGGGAACAAAGAGACTCTTAAAAAAACAAAACAAAACAGAGCTATCTATGTAACTCAGTGGTAGAATTTTTGCCTAGCATGTGTGAGAGCCTGGGTTCAATCCCCACCACTGTACAACAAACAACCCTGCCTAGCCCTCTAATTTGATAATATTTTTATGAAAACTATTCATTTTCTCATTTCTCCTTGGATTGCCTGGAAATGCCATCTGAGACAGACATCAGACACATCCTGGTGTTTGACCACCCCCATATCTAGATAATCTCACTAGTCCAGAATGAAACCACTAGCTAAAGGAGGCCTCCGACCTTCCAGTCTATAGTCCTTTCTGCATCACAGAGGCGCAGAGCACCAGGAATTCAGACCAGAGCCTCCTGCTGGGGCGCAGTGGGTGCGAAGGCATGGGCTAGCAGTGGAGGGAGATGAGGGTGTGGGCATACCTGTAGTTTCATAGCACCTTGGTTATGAACTGAGGTGATGAACTTGGTCATAGCCATCAGGGCCCTTCTTGTACAGGGCATTGTAGGTGAGCAGCCGTTCCAGCAGCGAGTACCCCAGCCCATACTTCTGTGTCAGTGGGGACCACAGCACAGGTCCCAGCTGTCAAGGGTCTCCAGCCAGCACCAGTTGCCCTCCTGGATTGCCTGTTTCCTTAACTTCCATCAGTCCTAGAAGGCAAGGGTGATATGAGGAGAAAGGTAAGTGATGGGATCTCCACATGCAGGGTGGCACACCTACAGCCCACCCTGAGCCACTCACCTGCTATGGCCACCAGACTCTCAGGTTCCATGCAGTGGCCAGCATCATCGATGAAGATGTGTGTAAAGTGATGGATGGGAATCTGGGCTGATACCAACCTGGGAGGTGTCAGGCCAGGCAGGGTCATCCCCAGGCACCCAACTACCAAACCTGAATGCTCACCCAATGTGGTCCCTCACTCACCCACTGAGAACGCTTCCCCATCTTCCCAGCCCACTACCCTTTTATTTACACACACACTCCCCACCTGCTGGCCATGATGAGTGGTAATTAAGACTCAGTATTCCTGCAGTTCCTTCTTGGCAGGAAACACATACTCCCCCTTTTTCACATCCCTGTTACAGTAGGGCTGTGGATTGTGAAGCAACATGAGGCATCAGCTTGGTTCTACCCATGTCCCCCCTCACTTTGGCACTGGGCCACCTTATAGACAAGGAAACTGAGGCCCAGGGAGGGTTCTCACCCACCCAAGGGTGAGGATCCAAGTCTCCCTAGTTTTCTGGTTTACCCTTAGAGTCTCCCAGACATCTGCCATCCCTTGACCCTCTGCACTTTCTTACCTTAATGTCCTCAGGTACCATGCGGATCTCCCTGCTGGGGGCCAGGAGGCAGCAGATGGAGCTGGGCAGGTGGACCCGGAGCCACTGACAGAGAAGGTCAGCACCCGAGTTGGATGGAGCTCAGGCTAGGATGTGAGCTTTGGGCAAGTGCTTCACCACCTGAGATGTGAACAGGTAGAGTGTGGGAAGCAGTTTCCCAAACTCTGGTGACTCACACTGGGGCAGTGCAGCATCTGCCTCCCACAGCCAAGGAAGGCAGTGATATAAAAGACAAGTTCTATCCTGGAGCCCTGGTAGTCCAATTAGTATTTTGACGTGGGACAACAACTGCAATACAACACACAAGTCTATGAATACCGAAATGCAAAAAGTCACTCCAAGAGCCACACAGTGCCCAACCTTTGTGCTCAACAGCCACACTGACTCTAGCTCCCCACTTTAAAAAAAAAATGTAGTTGTAGATGGACAGAATGCCTTTATTTTATCCGTTTATTTTTATGTGATGCTAAGGATTGAACCCAGTGCCTCACCCATGCTAGGCAAGTGCTCAGCCACTGAGCTACAGCCCCAGCCCTCCCCACCTCCTTTTGATAGCTGCTGAGAAAAAAGAACTTTCAGGGAGATGAAGGAAATCAGAATTTGGGAAAAACAGCTCCATCTGGGGGAGTCAAGGATATAGGTCCCAGGTTTATCCTCAAGCCTCACCTGCTTAATGGCCTCCACTAATGTGACAGTCTTGCCAGTTCCTGGAGGCCCAAAGATGATGTAGGGGGCTGGACATGTGGTGTCCATAACAATGTGCTTTATGGCCTGCAGCTGCTCTGGGTTTGACTCCAGACTTCAGTCATACAGCTTGGCAGGAAGGCCAGGAATCCGAACTTCAACTTATCCAGCATCCCAGAGGCCTCTAGGACTCCATCCCCAAGCCCCACACTCCAACCAGCCCTGGAGTCCCCTGCCCTCAGTCTCACTTGAGCTTCACATCTGAGGGCAACAGCGGGACGCCACGGGAGGCCACAGGAAAAAGCATGGACCAAAGCAGCCAGCACCCTGTCAGTTCCAGGGCCAGATGCTGGACCCGCAAGGGCTGGCGATTGAAGGTAAAATTCACCTTGAAGGTCAGCCCATCCACAAATCGGCTCAGAAGGGTTTGGATAGGGAGAAAGGTAGAGGAGCTCCAGTTAGGTGGACCAGGCAGTAAAAAGCCAGGACCTCCCTCCACCTCCCTCTGCTCCACTCCCTCTTTCCAAGACTTCAATAAAAGCTCCCTAGGAGAGGCAGCTGCTGAGGTGGCTCAGAGTTCCCCAGAAGAAAAGCCCCTGCCCTGTGCTTGGGATCCACTCATCTTAGGAGAAAGCCTCTCGTCTCCCCTGGCCTGAGGGAGAAGACTGAAGAAGGGTTCCCCCAACACCCACCTCATAGAAAAGCTCAGTTTGACACGGTCCAGTTCCACCTTGTGCATGAAGCCCTTGTAGGTGATGGGGTCCTCCTGGTGTGTCTCAGAGGAGAGAAGGGCAAACAGGTGGTCCCCCTGCAGCACTGAGGGGTGGCTCTCGGTCACACCAGGAACCTACAGGGTGTGAAGGTAAGCAAGCTTCTGTCCCAAGCATGGTCACTGAAGGACCCAACCCCCAGGCTCTCCAGACCCCTGAGGGATGAAAACTGAGGCTCTGGCCTTCTAACCCAGACTCAGAGAGCTGCGTTTTCCCTGTTTCCCTTCCTCTCCCACCAGACAGGAGTTGTGGGGAGACAAAGGAGACAACCTTCCCAAGCTGCTCACAGGTGCAGAACTCCAGGGTGTTAGTTTAAGGCCTGGCAGCAGCTTCCCACTCTACTCAGCTGCCCTCTCACCAGCTCAGTTCTACTCTGCCTTTAAAATCTTGTTAAAACTCATCTCCTGTAGTCATCTTGCCCTGATCATCCTTGTTCTCTCTTCCCACCTGCATTTGTGTGGAGAAATTCATTCTCATGGGTAATTCTGGTCTAAGGTACACACATTCAAAATCTGTGTGCTAGAAAGGGGCCTAAGATTATCCAGTCCAGCTCTATGCTTTTTAGATAAGGAACCTATGGCTCAGAGAAAGCAAGGATCTTGCCCAAGATCCTCTTCCACCTGTGGAAGAGGAATGAATAAGAGGGGTGTGTGAACCTTCCCACTGCAGACTTGCTGGCACCACCGACCAAACTCAAGACGTGCTCCATCAACAACCCAAACAAACCACCAAGTCAGACAACACGCAGCCCTCAGCGGGAGCGGCACCCAGGAGGTAGCGAGGGCCTCTGGGAAGCCCAGAGCGTGGACCTGCACGCGCCCCTCTTTACGGGTGTCAGGCTGCGCTGGGGAGCCAGGGAGGCGTCCAATGCCCCGAGGGTGCCTTCCCTAGAGGTGCAGTCGCCATGCTTGTTCACCCATCCAGCCTGGAACAGCAACCAAACACCAAGGGAAAGGTTAGCAGGCACAAACTCTCGTCAAGGTCCTGGGCGTCCTCCGACACCAAGCTGGTGCGCTGAGCCCCCACCCCAGTCTGCAGCCTGGGGAGACCCCTCCGCTGGACTTGACAGCACAGGGGTCGCGAAGCCTCAAGTCCTGCCTGGCGCATTCTCCCTGATCTGTACTTATCTGGCTAGCTGGCAGCAGGCTGCCCCAGGTGCCTGGAGAAGGAGCTGGGGGCTGTCATTCTCTCGGCCGGCCTCCACTCCGAAGTGAGGGAACGCCCGCTTCCCGCCACCCTGCCACCACCCTCCTGCACCCCCTGTGGCGTTGTCCCCAGCCGCCACCGGGCCTCTCACCGGGCCGGTATTGAACGCAGTGAGCGGGGTCCCAGGCGGCACTGCCGGACAAGATCTGGCACGGGCGGTGGTGGCTGTCTCAGCAGAGCCAGGTGCGTCTCCAGCGTCAGCTGCAAGTCCAGGATATAGTTGATAAAGTGTTGCAGGATCTCCACTTTGCTGACTTTCTTGTTAGGTGGGATGGTGGACACCAGCCTCCGCAGGTGACTGTAGCAGTCTTTCATATCACACTGCAGGCACAGCGACGGCTCGTCGGCCACCGCCTCAGCTGCCTTGCAGTGCGCTGCCGCCTCAGCGGTCGCGGTGGCCGAGCCGCCCAGGCTGTGGCCATGTTGGGCCAGATAGCAAAGCGCCAGCTCCCCGCGCTGTGTGAAAGGACTTGATGGGGCGTGCGAGGGAGGTAGGCAAGCTCCGCTTGGCCCCCGCCTGCGGCCGGCTCCTCTCCCCTTGCTTTCGTGCCCAGCGAACTAGGGGCTCCCGGCGATCCAAGCCCAAAAATTGATGGAAAGGTCGCTCAGGTTTTGCGAGGGGCATCTCTGCTCAGTGGGCGACACTGGGCCCGAACCAAAAGACAAGAAAAGTCGGAAGTACTGGTGGAAAAGTAGCCCACCTGGGCCCCCTTGTTACTCCCTTCGGAGCTGAGACTAAGCGGGACCGCCGTCGCCACCGCCGCGCTCCCCTAGCCCAAGAGCTCCCCACTCCTGGCAAGGACTCACTACTGTGCCTCCTCCACTGCCTCTTCCCCTGCCGGCAGTGCAGCTGTATTTATTGAGCCGCGTGCCCCGGGGGCGGGGCCAGCGCCGGGGCCCGGTAGCTGCGCAGCTGGAGCCAAGCTGAGCAGGCTGGTGCGTGGAGGGAGGTGGCAAGGGTAGGGGCTTTGGGAGGTGCTGGGAGGCGGGGAGCCGGGCAACCCAAGCGGCGGGAGGGGTGCGGAGTCTGGAGTGGCCCGCTAATCAGGAGGGCAGTGCCACCTCAGGGAATGACGCTTGGGACAAAGGGAAGAGCACTCCATTCCGTCAACGCTGTGGATTGGGGTTCTGACCAAAGAGTGCAAGGTGGGAGTCCGGCCAGGCTGGTGTGTGCCCAGGGGAGGGGAAACGCGAGAGAAGTTCCTGCGAAGAACTGCGGGAATGTGGGGCTGGAATTCACTCTCCTCCCGCCTAGGCTGCTGAGGCCCTGCTCATCGGATTTCCTGCCACTCCCAAGTAGCGCGGCCCAGGGTCTCTCTGCCACCCATCACTCCATCCCTGGGATTCCAGTGCCTTAAGAAAGATGCGCTGTTCAAGAAGTTCTGTTCCATATTTTCCCTTCCATTTCATTGTTCGCCTTTTGACAATTGCTGAAACCATAATGATGGAATGGAATGTGGAGCCTTCCGTTTTCTTTCTTTCTTTCATTTAACGCTAAAGCTTAGCAAAAGAAAAGAGAAAGCCCAATCGAATACAGGTTTTATGGTGAAGGAACATATAAATAAAACAAAACCGTCAGGGTTTTTTCTTTTACTCATCTAGATGCATAAGTGGTCTAAGGAAATGCAACTGCCTTCTACATAAATTAGAGCGCGTAAAGATTAAAAATGCATAGACAAGGAGTATTTCAAATTCTGCTATGACATATAATATTAATCCGTTTTATGTAAAATTCATACCTGTAACTTAATTTAGGCCATTAATGCACCACTTTACGCATTAGTGTATCCTGCTTTAAATAAGGTGGTGAGAATGTCCACAGTCTCCTTTGGCAAGAAAGCATAAAATTCATACTTCTAGTCCTGAGATCCTGCTTGGGCCCCACCCTGCAGTGCGCTGCCTGTTCATTAAGGACGTTTTGTGTTCGATTTCTAATGGAAAAGCTGTCCTTCATGCGTTCAAAATTAAACTGCACAATGAACTCTGGTGGGGCGTTGTGTGTACCCTTCAAGAAATAATTAAGCCCTTCAGATGAGAAATGAGCATAAAAACTCTTAGTGGGGAAATGAATTTTGAGTGGCTTCACCCTGCAAACCCTCCCAAACACACTTGGAGATGAATTATCCAAATAATTTTCTTCCTTCATGTACATGGCATGGATTGCTGCCTTCATGAAAATTGAGAGAAAGAGATGTGGATCTCATTTCTTAGGGTCTACCCCCGGTGTGGACTTGGTTTTCTTCCTGTCTGCCTTCCTTCCCAGAACTGAAATACTTGTAGAAGACAAGTATTTTGTTTCACCATGTGGCTACTTTATGACAATTGGTCATAAAGCACATTCCTTTTTCCTGATGAAGGAAGAGCAACTATTTAATATTGGCTTCTCAGGTAGATTCAATAACCTCCTGTCCCCTAAACCTTATTCGTTGCTGCCTCTAATGTTTGTTTAGAAGCAAATGACACTCTCATTTACATATGTGCCTGTGTAGGATAGTCTCCATTTATCAAGAAAATCAGAATTATACAAGTCAAAAGAAGGATTTTCTTCTCAAACAAGGCCTGATCTTATACATTTATAAAGTAATATAAATATACACAGAGAGAATACTGTGATTTTAGACAGATAGCTGGGGGAGGGAGACCCAGTGGGTGGAAGCTATTTTCTTGGAGCCTGTCATATCAGCACAGATGATAATGATATATGGATATAGGTACAGATGTTTTGTTCCATGATTTTTCTTGTACATAGAATTTAAAATCTGCTTCCAAATGAAAAACCCAAGAGTTTTCAAAATTGAAGTATGTGAATGTGTCCAGAGCACACCCATATTTAAAAATTTTATAAATTCTAACTTGATTAGCATTTAAATTTTAAGTATGTAACACAAAGGAACAATCATATTTATCATTTTTGCTAGATCTCAAAATGAGCCACACCTTGGGTGTGGCAAATGCCAAATGCCACAGTTTAAAGTTTTGTTGGAGGTAGTTTTTGTGTCTGACTTAAAGTTATAAAGGGTGACTTTCTTTGGGAGAAGGGAGTTCAAAGGATGTATCTTAGCCACTTGATCAAGAACATCCAGGAAAACTGTGATCTTCAAATCCTGCCAGCAGAGTAGGCAGGAGCAATTAACTGTATTCCTCCTTTTGAAGGTGGGAAGACGTGAAGACTTTGAAAAAAAAACATAACACTTTATATAATAGGAATAAGAATATGATCCTGTCCCTTTTGTCCCATGAAACTAGAGAATAGTGGAGGCTACACGCTGAATGTTTTTGTTTTCTTAGCCATAGGCACTGACATAATGTCAAAAACCTGAAATCATAAGACTCCTGGCACTGAGAGTTCAAAACAGAGTTCATTCAGCAGTTACCAGGTTTTGAATAAACTGTGCAAGCCACATTATTTCTACTGCTCAGAGAAAGACATTTAGTTTACCTGTGGCTCTTGCTTTAATATCAAAGTGTTTTACTTGCGCTTGTGAAAATGAGGTGGGCTGGCCCAGAGCTCATTATAATGGACATTCTAGGTCCCCTCACATTCACTCAGTGGGCCTGGGGTGAAACATGCATAGAAGGAGCACTAGGAAACCTTGTGACCAGGGTCGTATACACACCCCTCCCAGGACAAAGAGATCTGCAGTGTTACCTGGGGAGCATTCTAAATGCCAGCTGGACCCTTGCAGATCTGTGACACCCAGGCTCTGAGATTTCACAGTCACCTTGTTTACCCTAAACAGGGGTACCCAAGCATATGGGGCTTTTCAGCCTGATGTCTCTAGGAGTGGATACTTTGTTCTTCAAGGACTGGTGGGGAATAGGGGGTGGGCTCAGACCTACAGAAAAATATGGGTTTCCAAACCTTGGTCACTCTCCAGGTGTAAGTGGTTGCTGATGGAGGTACACACATTCTTTTGGGGCATAACAAATCACTCTGTACTCTACAGCAGGAATGTCCCTTGCTCCAAAAGAGTAAGTTGGACAATGTGGGAACTGGAGCTCAAGGCTGATATACTAAGCACTAGTGCTGATACAAACTTACTCCTGCTGCCTTTAGGTTGCTGATGCCAGGCTGGAAACACTGATAACCTCTTGGTTTGCTCAGTCTTACAAAAAAAGGGCTTACAGAAAAAGGATGTTGTAAATTCAGTGTGGCATACTAGACATGGCCCCGCAAAATACCTATCCCAGGAAGTTTCAAAGGTAGTCTGGTTTAATAGGATGTAGCTATGTTTTAAAAAGTCCTCCTCAGGCTGGAAAAAAAAGGAAGGAAAAATGGCATTTGTTTTACCTTGGAGATATGAAGAGTTTAGGTTCTGAAGTCGATAGATAGTCTGTGCTCCAATTATGGCTTCCTTGCTAGCTACTTTTATATCATTAAACTAGCTTCCTAAACACCTATACCTTTCATATATTCAATTACAATAAAAATTATATGCACTTCATAAGGTGCTTATTCAATACACACACACTTAAGTGGCCTCTGTGCAAGAAAGTGTGTTTAGTGAATGTCACATAGTAAGTGGGCAATGTTAAAATTTTTGTTGCTTTTGGTAAATATTATCTCACAGTCTATGGCTTGTCTTTATATTCACTTCATCTCTTTCAAGAGAAGAAGTTTTAAATTTTGGTGAAGTCCAGATTGTCAGTGTGTCCTTTTAAAGATCAGGCATTTGGTATTATATCTAACAGATTTTTTTTATAATTCAGGGTGACATAAATTTCTCCTATGTTTGGGTATCTGGTCCTTGTTTTCTGTATTATGTTTAGGTCTATGATTTATTCTGGAGTTTTTTTTTTATTTTGTATGTGGTACAAGATATGGGTGGATATTGATACTTTTGCATATTTTAATTCAGTTGTTCCTGAAACTTTTGTTGAAAAACTTCTTTTTGTGTTAAATTGGCTTTGCAGTTTTGTCAAAAGTCATTGTATATAGATGTCCTTCTATCTGTCCTCTAAATTATGCTCTATTCTTCTACTTACTAGTTTTTATGCACAGCCATATTGTGTTTATTACTACAACTTCATGGTAAGTCTTGAAAGCACATAATGTTGGCCATTGAGCTTCCTGTTGCATTCCTCTTTTTGACTATTCTGGGTATATTGCATTTTCCTATGAATTTTTGAGTCAATTTGTGAATTCCTTCCAAGAATGACTTACATTCAAAATATATAAAGCATGGAGAGCTCACTAGGAGAGTGCCTGTGTAGCATGCATGAGCCTCTGGGTTTGATTCCTAGCACAGAAAAAAATGTGTTCACAAAACATTTAAAGTATCTCTACCCATGATATATAAAGAACTCTCAAATTCAACAATAAGAAAGTGAACAACCCCAGTTTTAAAAGTGAGCAAAAGAGTTGACCAGACAACCTAGTAAAGAAGAAATAAAAATGGTAAATAAAGACATGACAAGCTGCTTGATATCATTGGTCAAAGGAAGCATATATTTCACAACTACAATGAAGCACCACCACGTACCTGTGAAAACTGCTAAAATTAAAGACTGATCATGCTAAGTATTGATGATTCTGGAGAGCAGCTATCATGCACTGTTGGTGGATAGGAATATAAAATGAGGAAGACTACCTTGGAAAATAATTTGTCAGTTTCTTAAAAAGTTAAACATTGCTAGAGGTGGTGTGTGTAAGCTCACCTACTAGGGAGGTCAAGGGAGGAGGATCACAAGTTTGAGGCCAGCCTCAGCAATTTAGCAAGACCCTGTCTAAAAAAAAAATAGGCTGGAGATGCAGCTCAGTGGTAAAGCACCCTTGTGCTTAGTTCAATCCTCGGTAAAACACACACACACACACACACACACACACACACACAAATGGTAAACATACCTATCATAAGGCCCATCCATTCCACTGCTAGGCAACTGTTCTAGTCCAAGAGAAATCAAATGATCTATCTGAGGGCCATGAGGGGGCACAGAGAGGCATAGGAATGGAGGGTGTGTTCATTATTTTATTTGCTCTGCATCGTGTCACTCTGAGCCAGCTATCACAGCATTAACCAAATGGTGGCAAGCTGCCTCCAAAGAAGGTATGAAGCATGAACTGCTGTAGTGGACCAGCCGCTGTGGCTGTCCATGACCACATTCTTTCACTGGCTATAAATGAACTATGCTGAAAACCACACCCTTGTTTCATGTTGTTCTGGTGCGACATGGATTCAAGACTCTGAGAAGGACCGACCTAATTATTGGAAATGTTCTCACTGTGCATAGTGTTCTGCACTCCTGCCTCTGTGCTTCCTCCAGCTGTAGCCTCTGCTGCCTCAGTCACCCTAAGTCACAGCTGCTTTGGCGAGAACCCCCAGTGGGTGGAGAGGGAAGAAACCTCATCGTGCCATATTCAGGGTGGTCTAATTTTTCTCCTCTGACTCTTTCCTTAGGAAGAAAGGTGAGCATTCTAACAGGACTAAATACTTTCTATTGCTCTGTCTAGAGTAGGAAACAAAAATTCCTAATGTGTACCATATTTTTCCCCCCAAAGCTCTGTTACTTGGTCTGTTACTCAAATCTCTTTGTGACAGGAGGGAGGAATCCTAGGGATAGACTGAGGATTAACTGGTTTTGAAAGTCCCAACTAAGCAATGGAGAGGAATAATCTGTGCATGTTGGTCCCACTTAGTGTCCTCTGATGTCTATGTTGGTATTGAAGGGGGCTATTATGAGGTAAAATGGTCGTGAAGATGCCAATGAGTTCAAAGGCTTGCTGTAGTTCCCTGGTATCCTTAAGTAGAGAAATTCAGGGCAAGGATATTATTACTACTACTTAAAACTTCAACCCAGAGGATGTAGATGTGCTGATGTTGCTGCAATTTTGTTTCATCCAGTTATTGTCACGAGGAGAGTCATCACCAAGCACTATTCCCTTCACAGAGCAAACTGTTGCTAGATTCACACTAACAAAGGGGTTTTAATTCTATTTCTCTTTCCTATAAGAGAATATGAAATAATTCCAAGATACTGAAAAAAAATGGTACTTAATGTGTTTTGACTATGTAGAGGAAAACCACTTAAACAATGAAAAAACTGCAAATCACATTTTGAAACTGAATACTGATCATGCCGTGAGTCCATCTTGGTAAATCTCCTGGCCCCACTTACTGTCCGCCCACTCCCCAGCACCCCTGTACCGCCTGTAATCATAGAGTCGCAGCTTCTTCTCTGGGGGCGATTTCTTCAGCCAGCCAGAGTGCACTAATTGGCTGCTGTCCATGCTGCCGGAGGTGATAGACCTGAGTGCAGAGTCAGTTGCAGAGGCTGGGAGAGGAGACCTGGGCATGTTTGTATGCTCACTAGCCATGGAAGTCCTCAGCACCACGACCCCCTGACCAGCTGCCTTAAGCATGTCTGGAGACCTTCAGGACTGCCACAGAAATAACCCCTTCCCTCTGAGAAGGAGGGGGTGATGCTGAAGGCCCTCTGAGCCTCGAGGGGCGGGGTGGAGTGACTCTGCATTTTCTAAACCATCTAAATGTTCACATAGAGTACCCCTTACAACATAAACACTATGTAACAGTTTAGAAATCTGCATGGTTTGGCTAGGACAGAGGTGTGTGATGAAGTCAGGTGCACCCAATTCATCTTTCCCTAGAGGTTGGTCTTCTGCATACCAGTGGACATTTTTGCAACATTTTTGAAACATTTTTGCCATCAAGACTGGCAGTTAGTTGGAGATAGGTCAGATTAATTCAGAAGCTCCTCAGGGTCTAATTTCCTTAAACAAAACCCCTGGATTGGTGGTTACAATTCCATGTGGAAACAGAGTCTTGGAGGGATAGTGTGGCTCCATGTCTTCTGTGTACACATCATCCTTCTCTTGCTCTCCTACCTCCAAAGCTACTGTAAAATGAACCTTCATTTGCAATCTAGTTTAGTATTTAGAGGATTGAAATGAAACTAAGAGCATTGTTTTTTAACAGAGAGTCCTAGCCAATCACAGTAGGAAGGTCTGAACTGACCACATGAGACAAACACCATTTGCAACCTGAAAAGCTGACTTTGTAACCAGTTGAGTTGTTTTTGTACCTCACATCTCTTTTCTGGTTGTAAATGCCTCCTGATCCTGTGGCCCTATTCTTCTACTTTTGTGCTGCTGGATTGTGAATTATTCTTTTAAAAAAAGTTTATTCAATAAATTGCTTTGATTCACTTTGTAAAGTTTCTTCATTTAAAAATGACTTTGGGATGTTTATTATTTTATTTTTTGCCAACCTTTCCCATCTCTCCCCCCTTCTTTCTGCAGCTTTTGGTAACTTCTAGTCTATTTTGAACTTCTGTTATTCTTCCATCTTAGATATTTTTAGAATTTTATTCATCTAAATGAACTTTATAGTTTTTAACAAAGTGCTCAATTTTTAAAGAAATCATGTTGGGGTTTTAAAAGAACATGTATGAAGCTGTATAAATTAATATGGAAAATATATATATATTAACAAATATATATTGCTTATTACTCAGCCATAAAGAAGAATTAAATTATGGCATTTGCTGGAATGGAAGTATTATGGAGAGGCACTCCAGGAAACACTGTAACTTTGAATATGAAGTCAAAAGAGAGTTTTATTTACCTGTCACCCACCATAGAGACTCAACCTGTGTAGGAGGACAGCAGCTTCCTGGTTCATCCAAGAAGAATATAAGCATAAAACCTACAACTTAGTGACATGCTGATAATCATGTAAGCTAGACAATCAGAGAAATTAAAACATTAACATGTGGGACCTGTGGGCTTTAGGCAGGATTGGAAATTTCCAGTCAGCAAGCAAGTGATAAACAGAAGCACTAATAAGTAGCTGAATAAGAAATAAACATATAGAAATAAATGTTTTTCATGTATGTATTAATCATAACCATTTAGGAGAAAACATATAGGTAAAAACATTGCCTTCATAATAGCTACAACAAATTTATAATACATTAAAAATTTTTATTGATCTAGAAGAAAATTATAAATCCTTTTACTGAGATGCTTAATAGACCACAAGTCCTCATAGGAGGAAGGACACAGGTCTGGAGACGAATGCTGTAAATATTTGGGTTTTGCTTAATTGAGACAGGATCTATATTGCCCATGCTGGCCTTGAACTCCTGGGCTCAACTGATTCTTTTACCTCAGCCTCCCAAGCAGCTGGAACAACAGGCATGCAGCACCATGCCTGGTTAATAAACCTTTAATGGCCATGATTCTGTTTTATACTTTCTTTATAGATAACTTCTTACTTTTTATAAGTTAAAAAATACTAGAAAGGGCAAGCAGCATAGGCCCTCTCTTTATTCCCTGACCCCAACTTAAGCCTCTGGAGATGGGGCTGCCCAGGGGACTCCGCTGCACAGCCAGATTTGGCAGTGACTCAGAAGCCACTTTTTGCAGAACAGAGACATCTGAATTTCTTAGCATTCCTGCCAAGGAATAGATTTCAAATAAACACTTAATTCAAGACTTTTTAATTATTCACACTATTGAAGAGGCTGTACTTACACAATTTCAGGATTGTCTTCACAGAATAGTTTTGTGCAATACTGTCTGAATTATTTTGCTCTATAGGGAAGCTGCATAAAATATTCTACATCAACCCAGATTCTTAAAAGTGAAACAGCGAGAGTTCCATTACAAATAAAAATTGTGCATAATATACTCATTTAAAATATACCTATATAACTATTATGCTTAATGTAAAACAAAACACATACAAAAATTGTTTCTAATGGCACTACTACAGGCAAGCCAAAAGCTCTTTCTTAAAGAATGACAAAAAATCTTTATTTTTATGTAAAAAGCACAAATATAGATACAGTACATAAATTGATGGTGAGCATATGTTGGGATGAAAATTTCAACAAAGAAGCCCAAAAATTTAAGAAAAAAAGTGTTTCAATGAGGATTTGGTGGTTGAGACATAATGAACAAATCTGTGAATAAATTCTATTTATGATCTGTAAATATCAACATTGGGATAAGACCAGAATTACATGAAAGTTTTTGTAAATAGATGGATTTTGCAATAATTAGTATTTGCCAATTTTGCACGAAGAAATAAAATACTGAGATTGGATAATAAGTTCAATATCAGGCTGGGGATGGGTATGCAGCTCAGTGATAGAGTGCATGCATGGGCTGAGGATAGCATGTATGGGTTCAATACTACAAAACAAAACCAGTACCAAAAAAGTACAATGCTTTTCTTCAGATTAAGGCAAATGACAGCCCACTTTACCAGATTATTTCAATGTGAACTAGTCTCTTCCCTGGATCCTCATCATGCCTGTATGTACATCATCTTTTGTCTCATAAAGTTTAGGAAAAGGTGGTTGCCCAATTTCATCATCTTATTCTCCTGTATCAATAAACCTAGATCAAAACACCAAATACAATAAGAAAGTCCCCAAGAGCTCAAAACAAGTTATTTTAATAACAATTGTGGTTATAAACATGCAAAATTACAAGCTGGAGAAGGATCTACTTTTTTCTTAAGTACCTTTAAATCCCCAATATCTGGAAATTCCTGCTGTCACATTGTTCTTTCTATTCAGGAGACCCCTCCTATTGCAACTGAAGTTTACTTGGTATTGCTCCTCCTTCAATAGAAGAGTACTCATAGTTATTTATTAAACTGACAATCTCTTACTCTGAGAAGGAAACTAGAAACATTATCCAAAACGCTGAGACTGACTTGTTGCTCATGTTTTCTAGTAAATGTGACATGGGGCCCCAGAGTCAGTGAAGACTACCCAGTCACCACCCAGTTACCAGCTCATCTCTCTCTCCATCTTAAGCCACTTTGATAAGCAGGAGAATAAGCAACACACACTTGAGCATACAATCTGATCTCTGCAACCTGAGGCCTGACCAGCAACGTACCCTTCTTGGGGGATAAGTGTTCCTTTCTACTTCCTGTTACTGTCTTTCTTGCAGCCACCCTTTCCTAATGGACTTGCTCCATCACAGGAACAAACTGAGGGAATGCAACAGAGAACAGCTGATGAAGGCTACAGGAGATGCAAATCAAAGTGCCCAAATCCATATGCCCTTTCCAGGAAGGAAGGTGGAGAAGAGAGAGGCTGCCCTGCATCACGACTTTGGCTCCTGGGAATATACTACACAAACCTATAAAAGAAAAGGAAGATTTGGTTTTTATGTTTGATGTCAAGAATCTCTAGTCACATAATTGGACCAAAAGTTCCCTCTGGAAACCATCTCAGCCTACATTTTACCTTACAGAAGAGGAGAGATGTCACCATCTGGACCTGCTAAGCTAAACACAGTCTCCCAGTTAAAGAATTTCAGGAGGAATACAGGTCTCCCAGATTCTGTTCCACTGTTTTTCTTACTACAGTAGTCCCCTCATCCAGTTTCAGTGCTCACTGGTTAAATAAAACTTGAACATATTAATAGGAAATTCCAGAAATAAACAATTCACAAGTTTTACGTTATGCTCCATTCTGAGTATTTTGATTAAATCTCACCATCTCCTTCCATCTCGTTCCATCAAGCCCAGAACATGAAGTATTCCTTTGTATAGTATACCCATGCTGCATGTTCCACCTACCCATTAGTCACTCAGTACCATATCCATTACAGAATTGGTATTGCAGGTGCTTATGTTCAAGTAACCATTAATGGCCCCAAAGTGCAAACTATTAAAGTGTATTATTAGTATTATTAGTATTATTATTATTTTACATATTATTATTAATCTTTTAATGTGACTAATCTATAAATTAAAGTATCATAAATATTAATGTACATGGAAAAACCCAGCCTATATTCAGAGGTTTTCACTTGGGGTTTTAGAACATATCACCCACAGGTTAGGGGGAGTACTATAAAATCATTGTGACTCCTTAACTAAGAAAAAATTTTAGAAAGTAAAAATTTAAAAATGCATTGCTTTAACTTCTGAAATCAGAAAGCTTACAAATGATTGTCAGTCATGTCATGTGCGAGACTGATATAAAACTGCAACCACACGGTCATCCTCTCCATTCACTTGCACGGCTTTTTCCACCCTCTAAGTTTGTTTACTTCCTGTCACAAATGGATTTTGGCTCTATGAAGATGTGTATTTTTATTTGTTTTGCTTACTGCCATATTTCCAGGACCCATCACAGTGCCTGGCACATAATAAGTCTTCAAAAACTACTTACTGGGTGGCTGAATGAATAAATACTTGCAGCTTCTCTTAAGGGGAACCACTTCCACTTAAGTGACATTCCTTGACATCCTGACTAAAACACAGGATCATCATACTCAATAGATAATCCAAAGCCTAGCCAATCGTGTGTGTGTGTGTGTGTGTGTGTGTGTGTGTGTTTATTTTTCTCATCTCTCTTTGTCCCTCACTGGAACCTACTAGTTTGGCCATGCTGGTTGTGGCATCACACAGTGGACGATGGGCACTGATATTGCAAGAAGTCAAAAAGAGTCAGGCCATACCATGGTGTAAGCAAAATATAGAAGCATGCATTGGGCCTAAGTCTAAAGCAACCAAAAGCGAGGTGTCAGCACTAGACTGAGAACTCCAAGCCCTCTTCTGAAGTGTCTACACTGGCTGAGGATTTAAAATAATTTTCTCATTCCAATACCCAAGACTATGACTCTAATGCCTGGATTTGGATGTTGTGCCATTTCCAATTTCCCCACATTGATCTTACACAACCAGTCTTTGTATGGCTATCTTCTACCTGGTGCTGAAAATCCTAACACCAGTGATAATTATAAACAACTGGTATTACCCATAAAGCCTTCATCAGCTTAGGTGACAAAGTATTCTACATTGTGAGTAGTGTTCCAAGACACAGTGAATGAAACACATATAGAATATAACTGCCCCTCTGCCAGTATGCATGGCTTTATTTCTGTATCTAGACACATGCTGTTATAAAAGTCTTTCACTGCAGTATTTAGTTATGTATAGTCCAATTCACTTCCTTTAATAATAATCCAGAAGCAACCTGGATTTACAATCTGTAAAATTTGTAAAAGGCAGATAAACAATGCTTAATTTAAAAGTAGAATCATAAAATTATAAACCTTACAATCATGATAACTACTTTTAATATAAGTAAGCAAACAAAATTCTTTTTTTTTATGTCTTTTTTTTTTTATTGGTCGTTCATAACATTACATAGTTCTTAATACATCATATTACACGGTTTGATTCAAGTGGATTATGAACTCCCGCTTTTACCCCGTATACAAATTGCTGTATCACATCAGTTACCCTTCCATTGATTGACATATTGCCTTTCTAGTGTCTGATGTATTCTGCTGTCTGTCCTATTGTCTACTATCCCCCCTCCCCTCCCCTCCCCGCCCCTCCCCTTTTCTCTCTCTACCCCTTCTACTGTAAATCATTTCTTCCATTTGTATTCTCTTGTCTTACCCCTCCTTTCCTCTTATATGACATTTTGTATAACCCTGAGGATCGCCTTCCATTTCCATGCAATTTCCCTTCTCACTCCCTTTCCCTCCCACCTCTTATCCCTGTTTACTGTAAGTATTCTTCTCAAGCTCTTCGTCCCTACCCTGTCCTTGTTTACACCCCTTATATCAAAGGAGTCATTTGGTATTTGTTTTTTAAAGATTGACTAGCTTCACTTAGCATAATCTGCTCTAATGCCATCCATTTCCCTCCAAATTCTATGATTTTGTCATTTTTTAATGCAGAGTAATACTCCATAGTGTATAAATGCCACATTTTTTTTATCCATTCATCTATTGAAGGGCATCTAGGCTGGTTCCACAGTCTTGCTATCGTGAATTGAGCTGCTATGAACATCGATGTAGCAGTGTCCCTGTAGCATGCTCTTGTTAGGGCTTTAGGGAATAGACCGAGAAGGGGAATAGCTGGGTCAAATGGTGGTTCCATTCCCAGCTTTCCGAGAAATCTCCATACTGCTTTCCAAATTGGCTGCACCAATTTGCAGTCCCACCAGCAATGAACAAGAGTGCCCTTTTCCCCGCATCCTCTCCAGCACTTATTGTTGTTTGACTTCCTAATGGCTGCCAGTCTTACTGGAGTGAGATGGTATCTTAGGGTAGTTTTGATTTGCATTTCTCTGACTGCTAACGATGGTGAGCATTTTTTCATGTACTTGTTGATTGATTGTATGTCCTCCTCTGAGAAGTGTCTGTTCAGGTCCTTGGCCCATTTGTTGATTGGGTTATTTGTTATCTTATTGTCTAATTTTTTGAGTTCTTTGTATATTCTGGTTATTAGGGCTCTATCTGAAGTGTGTGGAGTAAAGATTTGTTCCCAGGATGTAGGCTCCCTGTTTATCTCTCTTATTGTTTCTTTTGCTGAGAAAAAACTTTTTAGTTTGAGTAAGTCCCATTTGTTGATTCTATTTGTTAACTCTAGCGCTATGGGTGTCCTATTGAGGAATTTGGAGCCGGATCCCACAGCGTGTAGATCATAACCAACTTTTTCTTCTATCAGATGCCGTGTCTCTGATTTAATATCAAGCTCCTTGATCCACTTTGAGTTAACTTTTGTGCATGGCGAGAGATAGGGATTCAGATTCATTTTGGTGCAAATGGATTTCCAGTTTTCCCAGCACCATTTGTTGAAGATGCTATCCTTCCTCCATTGCATGCTTTTAGCCCCTTTATCAAATATAAGATAGTTGTAGTTTTGTGGATTGGTTACTGTGTCCTCTATTCTGTACCATTGGTCCACCCGCCTGTTTTGGTACCAGTACCATGCTGTTTTTGTTACTATTGCTCTGTAGTATAGTTTGAAGTCGGGTATCACTATACCGCCTGATTCACACTTCCTGCTTAGTATTGTTTTTGCTATTCTGGGTCTTTTATTATTCCATATGAATTTCATGATTCTTTTATCTATTTCTACAAGATATGCTGTTGGGATTTTGATTGGCATTGCATTGAACTTATAGAGAACTTTTGGTAATATCGCCATTTTGATGATGTTAGTTCTGCCTATCCATGAGCAGGGTATGTTTTTCCATCTTCTAAGGTCTTCTTCTATGTCTTTCTTTAGGGTTCTGTAATTTTCATTGTATAAATCTTTCACCTCTTTTGTTAGGTTGATTCCCAAGTATTTTATTTTTTGGGGGGATATTGTGAATGGAGTAGTTGTCCTCATTTCCGTTTCAGAGGATTTGTCGCTGATATACAGGAATGCCTTTGATTTATGCGTGTTGATCTTATATCCTGCCACGTTGCTGAATTCATTTATTAGCTCTAATAGCTTCTTTGTAGACCCTTTTGGGTCTGCTAGGTATAGAATCATATCATCTGCAAATAGTGATAATTTAAGTTCTTCTTTTCCTATTTTTATGCCTTTAATTTCTTTTGACTGTCTAATTGCTCTGGCCAGTGTTTCGAGGACTATGTTGAACAGAAGTGGTGAGTGAGGGCATCCCTGTCTTGTACCAGATCTTAGAGGGAATGCCTTCAATTTTTCTCCATTCAGAATGATGCTGGCCTGTGGCTTATCATAGATTGCTTTTACAATGTTGAGGTATGATCCTGTTATCCCTAATTTCTCTAGAGTTTTGAACATAAAGGGATGCTGTACTTTGTCGAATGCTTTTTCTGCATCTATTGAGATGATCATATGGTTCTTATTTTTAAGTCTATTGATGTGGTGAATAACATTTATTGATTTCCGTATATTAAACCAGCCTTGCATCCCAGGGATGAATCCTACTTGATCATGATGTATAATTTTTTTGATATGTATTTGAATCCGATTCGCCAGAATTTTATTGAGGATTTTTGCGTCAAGGTTCATTAGAGATATTGGTCTGTAGTTTTCCTTCTTTGATGTGTCTTTGTCTGGTTTCGGAATCAGGGTGATGTTGGCGTCGTAGAATGAATTTGGAAGTTCTCCCTCTTTTTCTATTTCCTGAAATAGCTTGAAAAGTATTGGTGTTAGTTCCTCTTTAAAGGTTTTGTAAAACTCTGCTGTATACCCATCCGGTCCTGGGCTTTTCTTAGTTGGTAGTCTTTTGATGGTTTCTTCTATTTCCTCTATTGTTATTGGTCTGTTTAGGTTATCTATATCCTCCTGGCTCAATCTGGGCAGATCATAGGACTCAAGGAATTTATCTATGCCTTCACTATCTTCTATTTTATTGGAGTATAAGGCTTCAAAATAGTCTCTGATTATCTTCTGTATTTCTGAAGTGTCTGTTGTGATATTGCCTTTTTCATCCCGTATGCTAGTAATCTGGGTTCTCTCTCTTCTTCTCTTCGTTAGCATGGCTAAGGGTCTGTCAATTTTATTTATTTTTTCAAAGAACCAGCTTTTAGTTTTGTCAATTTTTTCAATTGTTTCTTTTGTTTCAATTTCATTAATTTCAGCTCTGATTTTAATTATTTCTTGCCTTCTACTTCTTTTGCTGTTGTTTTGCTCTTCTTTTTCTAGGATTTTGAGATGAAGTATGAGATCATTTATTTGGTTTTTTCTTTTTTTGAGGAATGAACTCCAAGCAATGAATTTTCCTCTTAGAACTGCTTTCAATGTGTCCCATAGATTCCGATATGTTGTGTCTGTGTTTTCATTTAACTCTAGGAATTTTTTAATTTCCTCCTTGATGTCTTCTAAAACCCATTGATCACTCAGCAACCTATTGTTCATTCTCCAGGTGATGCTTGATTTTTCCTTTCTTCTTTTATCATTGATTTTCAGTTTCATTCCATTATGATCAGATAAGATGCATGGTATTATCTCTACCCCTTTGTATTGTCTAAGAGTTGCCCTGTGACATAGTATATGGTCTATTTTTGAGAAGGTTCCATGTGCTGCTGAGAAAAAAGTGTAGCTACTTGATGTTGGGTGGTATAGTCTATATATGTCAATTAAGTCTAGGTTGTTAATTGTGTTATTGAGTTCTATAGTTTCCTTATTTAACTTTTGTTTGGAAGATCTGTCCAGTGGTGAGAGAGGTGTGTTGAAGTCTCCCATGACTATTGTATGTTGGTCTATTAGACTCTTGAACTTGAGAAGAGTTTGCTTGATGAACACAGCTGCACCATTATTTGGGGCATATATATTTATGATTGTTATGTCTTGTTGGTGTATGGTTCCCTTGAGCAGTATGAAGTGTCCTTCTATATCCCTTTTGATTAGCTTTGGCTTGAAATCTATTTTATTAGATATGAGTATGGACACTCCTGCTTGTTTCCGCGGTCCATATGAGTGATATGATTTTTCCCAACCTTTCACCTTCAGTCTATGTATATCTTTTCCTATCAAATGCGTCTCCTGTAGACAGCATATTGTTGGGTCTTGTTTTTTGATCCATTCTACTAGCCTGTGTCTCTTAATTGGTGAGTTTAAGCCATTAACATTTAGGGTTAGTATTGAGATATGGTTTGTTCTTCTATCCATATTTGTTTATTGATGTTAGTAAACCTGATTTGTTATCCTCTTTGACTACTTTCCCCCCTTTACTGTCCTACCTCCCATTGTTGGTTTTCAATGTTATTTTCCATTTCCTCTTCCTGAAATGTTTTGCCAAGGATTTTTTGAGGAGATGGTTTTCTAGCTGCGAATTCTTTTAACTTTTGTTTATTGTGGAAGGTTTTAATTTCATCTTCTAACCTGAAGCTTAATTTCGCCGGATACACGATTCTTGGTTGGAGCCCATTGTCTTTCAGTGTTTGAAATATGTTATTCCAGGATCTTCTAGCTTTCAGAGTCTGTGTTGAGAGATCAGCTGTTATCCTGATTGGTTTACCCCTAAATGTAATCTGCTTTCTTTCTCTTGCAGCTTTTAAAATTCTCTCCTTATTCTGTATGTTGGACATCTTCATTATAATGTGTCTAGGTGTGGATCTCTTATGATTTTGCACATTCGGCGTCCTGTAGGCTTCTAGGATTTGGGATTCTGTCTCAATCTTCAATTCTGGGAAGTTTTCTCGTATTATTTCACTGAATAGACTGTTTATTCCTTTGGAATGGAGCTCTGTGCCTTCCTGTATCCCAATGACTCTTAAATTTGGTCTTTTGATATTGTCCCATAATTCTTGGATGTTCTGCTCATGGTTTCTTAGCAGACTTGCTGAGCTGTCTATGTTCTTTTCCAGTTGAAATACTTTGTCTTCATTGTCTGATGTTCTCTCTTCTAAGTGATCTACTCTGCTGGTAGTATTCTCAATTGAGTTTTTAAGTTGGTTTATTGTTTCCTGCATTTCTAGAATTTCAATTTGTTTGTTTTTTATTACCTCTATCTCCCTGTGAAATTGATCTTTTACTTCCTGGATTTGTTTGTCAATGTGATCTTTCATTGTCTGATTTTGCTGTCTCATGTCTTCCTTGAGACTCCAGATCATCTGAAGCATATATATCCTGAACTCTTTATCTGATATTCCATCTGTTGCAGCTATTACCTCTTCTAAAGTTGAGTTGACCTGCATTGCTTGTGGTCCTTTCTTTCCTTGTCTTTTCATACTGCTCGCGTTTCTTTCTGCTTGGTGCAACTGTTGTGTTTTGAAATTTACCCCCTATTTATTTATGTTGCTCTTGTATACTTGAAAAGTCTCCCTTGCAGGTGCGGGTGGCGGCTGTGCCCCTACTCCAATTGGGGTGACGTGTCTACCACGCTGGCGGCTCTCTGGGCCTGTTCCGGGAGTGGAAGGCGGCTCTGCTCTGTCCCTATTCCAATTGGGGTGTCGTGACTACAATGCTGGCAGGTCGCTGGGCCTGTTCCGGGCGTGGGCGGTGGGCTTGGCTGGCGGGATTCCACCTAATGGCAGTCCCTAACCTCCCTGCTTGCTAATTAATGGCTTCTCTGAGGCGCCACGCCTTCTGTAGCTGCGGGGCAGGCCACGCGAATCAGTTGGCCTGGATCTCCGGGGTCCTGCTGCTGGCTGTTTTGATGTTGCAAACTGTTGGAGAGTGGTGGTGTATTCTTCAGCTTTCCCGGATGGTGGCCGCTGACTGCCTGGATGGAGTGTCCGCTGTTTTGATGTTGCACTCTGAAGGAGAGTGGCGGTGTATCCTTCAGCTTTCCCGGATGGTGGCCGCTGACTGCCTCGGTGGAGTGTCCGCTGTGGGGGATGGGACTGTACCGCTTCCTTCCCCTTCTGAGATCCCGTGCTCGGCCCAAGGGTCCGTGTGGGCTTGGCTGGTGGGATTCCACCTAATGGCCTTCCCTAACCTCCCTGCTTGCCAATTAATGGCTTCACTGAGGCGCCACGCCTTCTGTAGCCGCAGGGCAGGCCACGCGAATCAGTTGGCCTGGATCTCCGGGGCCCTGCTGCAGGCTGTTGGGATCCCTGGCACTCTATCACTTTGATTTTTTCTGCTTGCCCCTCCCCCAGCGCTGGCTAGCCAGGTTTCGTTTTGGCTGCTACTGGGAGGAGGGGTTGGAGGTCAGGTGTCTCTAGTTTCCCCCTAGTCTTTATGGAGGCTCAGCTTGATACTCCCTCTCCCGGCAAGCCTAGGAGAGATTTTATGCGAATCCCCGCTGTCTGGGGGGTGAGCTGAATGACACCGACCTGTTTTGATGTTGCACTCTGAAGGAGAGTGGCGGTGTATCCTTCAGCTTTCCCGGATGGTGGCCGCTGACTGCCTCGGTGGAGTGTCCGCTGTGGGGGATGGGACTGTACCGCTTCCTTCCCCTTCTGAGATCCCGTGCTCGGCCCAAGGGTCCGTGTGGGCTTGGCTGGTGGGATTCCACCTTTTTGTCTAAGCAATCATTTACAATTCTCTGTTAGACATGGTTCTCTTTGAGTCTTCTAACTGTCAGTATTTTTTTCTGGATCCCAAGGCAACCGTCACTTTTCTTAACTTTCCTGCCCCCCACTTTTGAGTGCCTTCCCTGGAGCTGTGGAGGATGACACAAAGGGTAATAAAGGGGGGGAGTGAAGGAGGAGGAGGCGAAGGAGGAGGAGGAGAGCTGGGGAAGTGGCTGCTCCTGGGTGTAGTGAGATGTCTCCAGCCAGGGCCAAGCAGCAGTAGCAGCAGTAGCAACAGCAGCAGCCACAGCAGCAGCAGCAGCAACAGCAAAGGGTCTGTGTTGCTAAGAGGCTTTTGGTCTCTTTCTCTCCTCCTCTCACGGCCAAAGAGAAGGAGGGTGGAGGGGGCTCGGGAGGGAAGCGAGTGGAGGGGTGAGGGGGTAGGAGTCGTGGATGGAGGTTTTCGAAGGGGAAGAAACTCCTTCTCCTTCTCTCTCAGGCTCAATCCCCCTCTCAGGGCTCCGGGCTGGAGGGTGGGGGAAGGAACTCAGGCGCCTTCCCCCCACCCCCCTCAATTCAAGGTTGAAGTGGGGTAAAATTAGTGTCCTGTCCCTTTAAAAATAGAAATAAAAGGTGCCCCCCCTCTGCCACTGCCTCTCTCTTCATCATCAGCTGCTCAAACAAAATTCTTAACAAATAATTTTGTCTTAAATTGTTAGACCAAAGGTAAATACCAAATTGTATAAGCATTAATAAGTAAGTCATTTTCAATGATGTGCAGAGATGCCTTTTATCTCCATATTTTGAAAATATCCATAATTATATTTACAGGCAGGGGTCACAGCTATATTTTAACATTTTTTAAAAGAAAAAAGTAAGTAGGAATACATGTATATTATACTCATATTAAAAAAAAGTAATTATAAAAAACAAAATAAATATAAACTATTACCTATAATGGAACAGAGAATAAATTTAAAGAAACAGAATCAAAGTCCAACCTGTTGGAATATATCATGTTACATGTTATTGTTATTAGAAACCCAGATTCTCATTGTTAGAGACAAAATAAAAATATAAAAAATTTTTAAAAATTAAATTTGAATTGACATTCTAAGAATACATGACTTTTCAAATGTATTTCCTCATTCTGCCTAATGAAAAAGCTTAGAAGCAATGTTGTCCTAAATTTTGAGATCCTAAATGCCAAGAAGCAGGAACACAGGTATTTGTAGTCATATTATTTGTACCTTTCCAATTATTTAAACATTTTATAATAAAAAATGTAAAAAAGAATATTGGTGGGCTGGGGATGTGGCTCACGTGGTAGTGCACTGTTAGGGTTTGAGTTTGCAGAGTTTAGCTCCCTCAGGCCTGACAGTTTGCAAGAGCTGTGGCTGTGATTTAGGTCAGCTGAGGCAAACCTCAGCTAGGAGGAGAAAATGTTCTCTTCCCCTTATCGCAAGTCACAAGTTCTGCATGGTTTGGCCAAGAAGAAGAAGCTTCCTGCATACTGGACCTGGGAACAGTACATTCGGGGAATAGATAATGTCTACAAAGAACTTTGGGAGGGTACTTATCAAATGAACAGGAACAATATGAATTTAGCTCTGTGTACCCACTGAGGCATGATATTTGGGCAATGTGGGTGAAGTGTTACTGAAGAATTGCTTGCTTTGTTAGAAAAAGAATATAAAAGGAACTTGCAAATAGACCTCAGCATGCAGTTGCAATTGCTGCCTTGGCTCTGCATCCCCTGTGTCCTGGTGATTTCTCGACCCTTACCCAGGGACCGGAATGCACTAGACATTCACAGTGCACTCCCCTGGCATGCACAGGGTGCTGGGTTCGATCCTCAGCACCACATAAAAATTTAAAAAAGGTGTTATGTCCACCGAAATCTCAAAATAAACATTAAAAATTCTCTCAATTCTCTCTCTCTCTCTCTCTCTCTCTCTCTCTCTCTCAAAAAAAAAAAGAACGTTGGTCATTCTAATTCTAGTAATGATATCTGCAGGTAACAATTATAAACCCTGGGGCAGGGGTAATGATCTGAAGTCACTGAAGTGGTGCTCAAAGCAGACAGGTCCTAAAAGACATTTGGTTCCTCAAAGAAGGAAACCTCACGAAAATCCAGGTTTTTGTAGCTTTTCCCAGAGGACCTCCCACTGCTCTGACTCCTTTTCTTAATGTTGGAGTGGTGGAAAGGTTCTTTTTTTTCTCTTTATCCCCATCTCCTGCTGGCTCACAATTGCCTCAGAGTCTATGTATAAGCTTTTCCTTTACTAGGATATTAGTTTCTGTCAACCCACCTCCAACGTGTAATGAACATATAGCCCTATGTGATCCCCAGTCTTAAATAGGATCTTCTGAGTGAGACATTTCCTGACTTCCCAAACTTTATCTGGTTCTGTTAAGATAAAGAAAGCTTATTACAGAAGTAAGGAAAACTATTGTAACACACGCTTCCCATACTACTGTTTACTTCCTCCTATTTTCTGTTGATAAAGGGATACACCAATTAATTTTAGGAGGGGAATATCTACCAAAATATTCAATAAAAATGTTTAATTAAATTTAGTTACATTAAGATAAGGTGGTTTCATTATCCTATGATTTGAATTTTCCCACCTACTTTTGAGAAAATGGAATAGACTTTCTGCTATACAAGAGTATAGAATATATGGATTGCATTTGCCTTGAAATGTGGTTACTGCTTGCTACATTGATGTGTGATGCTTAACATTATGTGTCAACTTGGCTTGAATAAGTCTCAAAATTTTGATGAAATTCCCTTATAGAGGTTGCTATGAATATTTCTTTAGATGTGGCTGATATTTAAATAGATTTTCAGTAAGACAAAATACCTGTCATAATTTGATCCAATCATCTGAAGGCTTTATGAGAAAAGACTGAGTTCTTCTAAAGAAGCATGATTCTGCTGCCAGACTTCCTTTAGACTGAAACTACATCATCATCTCTTTTCTAGCTCACAGGAGTGCTCTGCAGAGTTTAGAATTATCAATCTCAGCAAATGCCTAAAACTAATGCTCTATCCCCTCTCCTCCCGCTACACCTCCCCTCCTCCTCCTCCTCCTCCTCCTCCTCCTCCTCCTCCTCTTCCTCCTCCTCCTCCTCCTCCTCCTCCTCCTCCTCCTCCTCCTCCTCTTCTTCTTCTTCTTCTTCTTCTTCTTCTTCTTCTTCTCTCTCTCTTTCTCTCTCTCTCTCTCTCTCTCTCTCTCTCTCACACACACACACACACACACACACACACACGCACACAAACAATCTATTGAATCTGTTTTTATAATGAACCTTGACTAATACAGAGAGAATAGAGGGAAGTAAGAAAACTAATTTAACAAGTGCATGAATCACTCTTTCTATTAGTTATTTTAATTCCCCAAGAAACCCTAGAAAGTAAGTTTAATTATTATTGTAATTTAAGAGGAGAAAAAATGGGTCCCAGAGAAGATAAGAGGTACTTTTCTGTGTAATGGGAAGTCATCCAAAGAACCTAGCATGACAGTCTTCATGCCTTCTGCCATTCTTAGATTACTTGTCTGTGAGAGGCACTGGCTAGGGAAACTTGTATTAGCCAGAGACAGCACTATGCTCCAAAAATAAGAGAGACTCTTTGTATTAGAGAAGGGCAAAAATAAACCTCAGAGTTATTGTTGGTAAGCTGTGATTGTTGCTGTGGTTTGATTAAGCAACAATTTTTCTGACATTGTGCTGGTTTTCAGAGATTATGAGATAGTCCCCCATTTTAAAAATAAAACACAAAAATATATTTCTTCATTCCATTAGTGAGCTGAGAATGGTTTTTATTTTCTTTCAAGTTTTTTTCCCAATTTTCTTGATGCAGCCCCCACATTTGTAAGTTTCACTCTGGCTAGACTAGGACAAACCTTTGACCTCCAAATGGAGCTTGTGTTTCTATTTCAAAGTCTGTGGCCCACGTGTACATTGGGTAAGAACAATGAATGGAGGAGTTGCCAAAACTACAGTATCCTAGGGGAAAACAATGTAGACTAATTGTACTCTCTAAATAGTAAAATAAGGAATAGGCTTCTTTGCTCAAAGCCAAAATTATTTCTATATATCTCTAGTATTTAAAAGTTCCCAAGAAAGCATCCCAAATTTATTTTTAGGACTATCAAATATGATGGCCTTAAGGCACCACACTAGAGGTAGAAATGAGTTTGAGTGGATGACATCTTATTAAATAGAGAGAAAGAGTTTTCTGATGTTAATATAAATGTATACTTTGATTGATTTTTTGGAAACTTCTCAAAATATTTTAGATGAAAACATGAGTCAGTTAAAATATGATAATAAAATCATATTTTATTATCATATTTATGTCACTATATTTTTATTTTGGAACTGGTTTTAAGACTGAACTTAAATTTTATAGCAATGAGTTATCAATTTATTATTTCTGCTCTTTTATTTTTCTCTTTTGTATTGATCACCAGCAAAACACAAGCTTGCAAGAGGAAATGTCAATATTTCAGACTAAGTAGAATGGAGGTTACCCCCTAACTTTTCTGACATTAAATTCAGAAGAAATATATTTGATAGGAGATATAGAAATCAAAAGGAAAAAAAAAAAGAGAAAAAAAGAAAAAGAAAATTAGCTCAACTGGGCTTAAAATCTGAGAGCAGTATTTAGAGCTAAGAAATAAATTGGAGAGAAATGCATCTTAGAATAAAAGCAAAATCAAAATTCCAGTGAAGAAACCAAACCATATATGTAAGATGGAAAGTGTAAGACAATTCATTGGAAAAGCTAAAATTCTAGTAGAAATGAGATTAGAAAGGAAAAGAAGATGCAAATGGATGAAAATGAAAAGAGAAGATCTGTGAGATCTGAATGCTGTGAGAGTTTCATTTAGCAGGGCAGAGGCTCCTCCATTGCCTTCAGGTTGGATGAGTCCTCAGGCCTTTCAAACGAAAGAGCAGTACGTGACCAAGTCACATATTGTGATTTCCTCATTTCTCTCTAATGATAACGCTTTCAAAAAGTTCCTTCTTAGCTCTGTTATTTGGAACTTTTTCCCAGTCACCAAAACTCAAAATAATTATTAATTGGAGAAACTGTTTTTTTTTATGAAAACAAATGCTGCTCTTTGATGATTTTCTCTAATCATGTTAGTTTTAATGTTTTTACAATTTATTGCTGTCTTTCCCCTTACTAAACATGACTATTTTGTTTTAATTAATTTTAGGATTTACATGAAAGAATACTTTGTATAGATTTATTTATTTAGTGTTTTGACCTTAATAACACTCTCTGGGAATAAAGTTATTTTCCATTATTTTGTTATTGTTGTTGTTTTTCCAAATGAAATTATGCTCTTTTATGCATGGTATTATATTTGAAGAATGCTAATGCAATAATGAAGCCATAATCAAGCTAATTCATAGCCAAAAATGTTGTTTAAGCACCCACCAATATTGTGACTCTCTTTTAAGCTACATTTTTATGCACTTCCTTTTGTTTGCTGTTATTTCTAGGGTCTTAAATTTCCAACTAGACTATAAAATCCTCTATTATAAGGACAGTATTTTAATGCTTTTATGACCTCCATTGATATTGGTATAGTGCTCAATAAAATGTGCATTTGAATGAGTGTGTGTTGAATTGATACAGTTCTTAATCATGCATATAATTGAGTCATGTGACATCTCTGAGTTGCCAAGTTTTTGACTTAAAGTAGCTAGCTTCCTGAAAAATGATAAGATTCTTCTAAAATCTCATCATTCCTAATTCAATTTGATAAAAAAAGATGCATATTTCAAGAGCCAACAATTTTAGAATATCACTTATTCAATTGCATTTTTGCTATTTGACTTTAGAAATCGTAAATAAATCTTATTTAGCATACATCTTTGCTTTTTGGCAAAGAATATACTTAAAGAATTAGAACTGCATACGTTCATTTTTGGCAAGAATTCTTACTATATTGGCAAGGTTCAGTTGTTTCTTTTAAGATATTTGTATTTCTTAAAAGGTTCACAACAAACAATAACAATATGTGAATTATGTGAAACTGAAGTTCATTCTGTATGTTGTGTATAGATTTATCTTCTCATATACTAAAATATGTGCTGTGCTCAGCACATTTGGACTGGCTCTGGTGCAATGTAAACCTTTGGTAGCTGTCAGTTTTCCTAAACATTTTTTTTAAAGTTTTTTTTTTTTTTTGTTCTAGCTCAGAATTCTTTTTTTGTGTGTGAAAGTTCTTGACTTAGAATTTTAAAAAATGTGTAAGAATTATAAAAACTTTCATATCCATGTTGTTTTAGAGATTTATTGGTTAAAAATTTAACGTTTTAGTACTCAAAGCTACTCTTTTTTTAATATATACTTTTTAGGTGTACATTGACAGAACACAATGCCTTTATTTTTATGTGGTGCTGAGGATCTAACCCAGGTCCCACCCACTCTAGGCGAGCAAATCCTAGCCCTCAAAGCTACTTTTAATGTGAAGTTGCTTGTGTGCTTCTCTCTTTCTCTCCTTCCCTCACTGAATATTGATTTCTATGGTATCTATTTGTCAAAGCCAACAGACTTCCATCTGTTTAATAAAAATAGTGTAAATGAAACATTAGTTTTGTTATAATTAGTTGGTACCTTAATAATTTTAAAGAATTTTTATCAATTTCTTTTGGTATTTATGCTTGTAAGAAAAATTAACATTGACATTCATACAAATACTATTAACATTCTAAAAATGGTGAATCCACATAATAAAAAATTTTGTGTTCACTTTTATGTGCAAAATACAATAATTAAACAATTTAGGTTAGTTTTTTAGGGCTATTCTGTAAATTTTCATCCAGGAGATGAGGCCTGAACATATTTAGAAGCAACTGTGTTCAGGGAAGTGAAAATATAATATACTGGAATTATGTGTAGAGGGTAAAGACATCAAGAAAGTTCAGATCTGTCATTATTTAGAGTTAGGCTTTATCCTTTAGTTTGTATAGAATTGTAAAAAAAATTAAAAGATAAAAAAAATTGAAAATTGAACAAGACAGTATGTTAAATTGAAAATTAAACAGGACAGTATGTGATATGTATTGGAAGGTAATAAGAAAGATAATTCTTTTTGTTCTTTTTAGACAATTTCTAGGGCTCATGGGCCCCAGGAGGAGAGATCAGAGTAAGGTGGAATTATATCATTTATTAAAAAGAAATAAGAACTCAAGAGAGAAGGAAGGAGTTTAAATGTACCTAATAAAATACCTTCCTTAGCCATTCTTGACAACAGATAAGTAATGTGCAGATGTAGTGACAAGGTGTAGAGCAAGGCACATCTCCCACACCAGCCACATGAACACTCAATAATCATCACACTTATGAACCAAAAGTATCATTATTTTATTTTTATAAGTTACAATAAAGATTGTTGTCATGATGAAATAAATGATTAAAATTTAATTTATTTTTATATAGGTCATAAAATCCATGCAATCAATTATATCTTGGTTAGTATAACAGATTGAATCATATCATAACTTTATCATAATCATATCAAAATTTCATGATATACAAAGAAATTTGATGTCAGGAAAATATCTAAAAGAATGGTCTGAATACTTCTTTTTGCTATTTTTTTCCATTTTTTTCTGAACCTTTCATTCTGTTATAATTCAGTTATGAATTTCATTTATCAATGGACATGTATGAAGTTCTAACATATATTTCAAAATAAATGTACTTGAGAAGTTCACTTGAAGTATGAACTTTAGCATAAAACAGGAAGTTATATAAACTTATCTATGTCCTTCTCAATTCTGACCATCCTTATTTCTATTCTCCTTTCAGTACTCAGAATCAAATTAAATATCTCTGCTCAGTCTTTGTCAGTGCCAGATTTAGTATTTGTGCTATTTAGTATTTGTGCTCTATCAAGTTTCTTAACCTTTTTGAGGCCATAGATTCCTTCTGTGAATTTTGCTTAAAAATATTTACATCATAAAGTAGTTTTGAGACTTAGATAAAATAAAAAATTATTTAGGCTATATAGTGCCTCAAAGAGATGCTAACACTGTATGTCAATAATATCTTGGTCTATCTTTAATAGTACTTGTTTGCATTTTAAATCCTATCAGAAATATGTTTTAAAATTTATTTTATAAAAGAGAAAAATTCTAGCACTGACAAGATTGAGCATAGACGAATTTTAATAAATTTGAAAATTTTAATAAAAAATTTCTGTGTTATTATCAGAGGTTGTTTTCTCTATATGGTTTACCATATCAAATTAAACAGCTAAAATTGATATTTCTCAATATGAAATAAAAGCCAACTGTGGCTCTACAGTGATGTTTAAAGAATGTTATAATGAATGATGTTTTTATTAAGGTAGTATGTCCAGATATCTATGCTAATTTTCAATTTTGAAAGCCAAGATGAAGAGCACATGCATTAAATTTGACATTAGGATAGAATACTTTTTCCTCAGTTTGTCTTGGTTTTAAATAAACTATTCCCCTCCCACTGTGGCAAAAGATGTGTAGAATTTATTCATACTTTACTCTTCAAAAAGTTCTTTAGAGTAAAGTAACTGTCATTTAATATTTTATGACATATTAGTTGTGGAAAAACTATGTGAATTCTCCTTTAACATCTAGATGAATTTTCCCTCTCCTTGCATACCCTTAATATGTGGAAGAGCTAATTAAGGTGTGTAGCATTACAGAGTGTTGTATGGATTGCTGTAATTAAGTGCACATCTCCAAGCAACATAGAGCCATTATGCAAAACCATTGTGAACAGATGATACACAGCTCTGCTGTGTATCTAGTCCTTGATACTGAGAAATACTGCAGTTGAGATGGAATATGCAAATAGAAAATCCACACAAGGTCAGAGGGAGAAAGCCAAAATGCCACCCTTTGTTGGTTTCAAAATGAGAAATTCATTTCTACTTCATAGTCAAGTTAAAATAGAAAAAAAAATCAGTCAAAGAAAATTCAGATATTTCTCTTCCTTTTTGCTTATTTATAAAATAATTCCTTGATTTTTGCTATTAGAGATAAATAGAAGAATTATTTTTCAGTGCGTATTATTCCTCTGGGATGATTTTATACTTTTATTAATTTCCTAACATTTTTCCTCTTGTATTTACTCTAATGAGAGAAAATGGTTATAAACCATTACTCAAGAAGTCATCCATGATCATTGTTTTATTTATGCTTTTCCACTATCTGAGTTAACTTGAGAATGAGTCTTTTCATTCTTTTCTTTCTCCATCTTAATTACAACAATAATAATAAACAAATAAATGTATATACTTTATTTTCCTAACATGATAAAATGATTAATAAATGGTGAAATGATTTTTATTTAGGTAAATAAATTTGTAGTTGTTTCTCTTTTGTGTTCATCTCAGGTGCACAGGGGTCATCTCATGATTTTCTGCATTTTGTCTCATGCTATTCTCCTAACTCACCTTTTTCTTATCCTTCATCCCTAATGCCCACTTCTCTGTTTATGCAGATTTCTAATGAGTTTTATGTATGTGCTTGGATAAATATAAATATATCTCACTAAATAAGTCTTCTGTGCTTAATTCATATAACTATAATTCTATTTTATACATTTGAAATTGTACAAATCCAGTATAATTATCTTAACATTGTCTCCAACTTCTCCTGATTATCTCTAATTCTGGCATTTCTGTGAACAATGCCAAAATAAAGCAATCATGGCTATGTTTTTTTTTCCAAATTTTTTCAAGAATTGCTCTAAACTTAAATCTATGAGTGAAATAACTAGAACAAAGGATATATTACATTTAACTTCATTTATAGTCAGAATAATTCAATGATCTAATTTTTCATTTAAGTATTAATTTTGGATACATAAATTTAGAGTATTCATATATTTAAAGATTTTCTGAGCAAGATGTAGATACTATTTATTTTATGTCTCGAGATACATGGATCTCTCTTTTTTAATTTTAAAAGAAAAAAATTAGATTCATAGAAAAATTGAGGGAAGTTACAGAGACTTTTTATATACTCCTTGCCCCACATGAGCAGAGCTGCCTCGAGTTAACATTCTGTGCCACTAATAATATATTAGTATTTGTTATGAGTGTGTGTTACACTCCTTGAAATTATACTGATATAATCAATATCCAAAATAGATAGTTTGTTGGAAAAGACAAAACTCTGAACATAGTAAAAAGATCAGAGATTGCCATCTATTAGTGAGAAAGGAGTAAGCAAAGAAAAGAGGATTTGTTGGGGGGGGGGGAGGGTGGGTATGGTGTATTGAACTCAGGGGCTCCCAACCTCTGAACCATATCCCCAGGACTATTTTGTATTTTTTATTTAGAGACAGACTCTCACTGAGTTGCTTAGCACCGCAACATTGTTGAGGCTGGCTTTGAAATTCTGATCCTCTTATTATAGCCTTCCAAGCTTCTGGGATTCAGGTATGCACCCATACATCTGGCTGAGAAACAAGGATTTTGAGGGAATTGTAACTATTCTGTATGATATTCCCATGGTGGAACAATAGATTAATTCAAATTATAGTAGAAGCTTTAAAATAATAATGGCTACACAGAGCTTTTAATAAATAAATATTTTACCAAAACTGATATTAGAATGGTGAGAAACATACAAAAACATGCTAACTGTCATTAGCATTAGGAAAGTAAAAATTGAAAGCACAAATCAATACTGCAGGAATGGCTATCATCAAATGACAAATATTACTGAGTGTTGTCCAGAATGTGGAGAAACTGCATCACTTACACACTGCTAGTGGAAGGCAAAATAATTCCAAAGCTTGGGGAAACATTGATTGATTACAGCAAAAGCTGTGCCCTCTGAACCTGGCTGCAGCCAAATAAAACTGTTTCCTGCTGTCTTCAGTGTCTTACCTCTCTGTACCTACAACAGTAACAGTTTAAGATTCATATATTATTATGAAAACAATCAATAAATCATTAGAAAATTTGCATTTTCCACTTTATGCTAAAATGTACTGGGCATTTATTACATGCCAGACACTCTTCTAAGCCTTTAGCAACATTTTCTCATTTAATTTCCCTAAGTTATAAGTTTACCTATGAGAAAATTATGGCACATAAAGATTATAAATTTGCATCACTTACAAGTGGTGGAAGCAGAGTTTGAATCCAGACTATATGACTTCAGAGTTCAGGCATTTTTAAAAAATCCTTATTTTGCTTATTTATTTTTATGTAGTGCTGAGGATAAAACCCAGTGCTTCACATGTGTGAGGCAAGTGCTCTGCCACTGAGCCACAACCCCAGACCCAGAATTCATGCATTTAACTATTCTGCCTTACCTTTTGATAAGTCCAGGACATATATGACCCATAAGACATTGTTTAATGACCTTACAAATTACAGTGTCATAAAAACCTGGGCTCCTTTAGTTCTCACATATGAAAATTGCTGAGACATTGTAAGTCATTTTTCACATACACTCCCTAGCTTGTAAGGGATCCAGCCTAACTCCCTGCAAGATCTAATTGTCCATGTAAGATTAAAATATTTTTGAAAAGACGATGCCCTCTTCACCAATTCTCCCTACCTGCCTGTCTTCCTTTCTTCCTTCCTGCCTTCCTCCCTCTCTCCCTTCCTTTATGCATTTATTTTTTGATGTGGATACCAGGGATTGAACTCAGGGACACTCAACCACTCAGCCACATCCCACCTGTATTTTGTATTTTATTTAGACACATGCTCTCACTGAGTTGCTTAGTGACCTGCCTTTGCTGAGGATGGCTTTGAACTTTCATCCTCCTGGGTTGGCCTCCCTAACCAAATCACTGGATGACAGGCAAACACTACCACTCAGGCCATGTATTTATTTTTATTCTGACTTTTAATATCTGAAAAGATAAAACTTCAATGCATATACAAGGCATGCATAATACCAATTGCAGGAGGGATATAACACAATGGTGCCAGTTAAATCTTTCACAATGCACAAACAACCTTAAGTTAGTGTGGACCTAATTAAACATCTTCAAATGTTTAATATACATATGTGAAATCCAGACAGAATTAAAATGAAAAAAGGACAAATCAGTTATCGTACGCTGATGAGAACATTCATTCATGCCTGTGACAGTCATTAGTCTGGATGCATTGGGTGGATGCGGGGGAAGGGGCTCTTGGGAACTGGGTTGGAGCCAGGAGGCTCCAGCCAGACCCAAGCACTCACAGACTGCAACTGCCTTAGGACCACAGCCCCCACAGCCCACCTGAAAACTCCAGCACAGAATGGCCTCGGGAACAAATCCCACAAATTTTCAGCTTTCCATTCCCAATCAGATCAGGCCTAAGTTGTGTTTTGATTTTCATGCTTGCATTTTAGACAATAATTTTCTAACCTAGTGTGGTAGTAAATGAGAAGAGGAGGAAAAACCCACATAAGCTGCTACACGTTTTTTCATTGCTGTTATTTTTGGTGACTTAGGAGCTGCTCCCATTAAGGAGTGTGTAGCTGCTGTGAGTTATGGCTCTGTACTTAAGATTGGACCTTTGCTTGGTGAAAAACTGCCTACTTTATGAAACTCATATTTATGAAACTAAAGTTATTTTTCTTCCTCAGTTAATTAAAGTGTTCCTTGAGTTTAAGGCGTGAAAATCAAACTCAGCAATGAGTTTCGACAAATGAGACTCCTGAAATGCAAAGATGGAAAGGTATATGAGTCCATGGGGGCAGATTGCCTGGCAATTATGCTAAAAGCTCCTATTACTGAATATCTGTCTCCCAAGCCCAGCTATGGGCTAAGTTTATATATTCTTCACCAAATTCAGAGGTGCTCTGTTATTATCTCCATTGCAGAGCTAAGAAATTGAGGCTTAGAAAGGTTCTTCTGTATCTTGCCCAGGATCTTGCAGCTAGTGTACTGTAGAGCAAGGATTCTGTCTGACCTCAAGCTCAGATTCTTTGTATTTCAGCCACATGCTAGACATTTTGTTGTTGTTGTTCTTGTTCTTGTTCTTGTTTTTTTTTTATTTTGCATTTGTTTTTGTATGTGCTGGTGTGGAACCCAGTTCCATGCACATGATGGGAAAATTCTCTACCACTGGCTACACCCACAGTACCACCTGCAAAAATCTTAAAAGGAAATTGATAGTACTCTGGGGTTCTGGGGAAGGAAAAGTTATTTCCATACATAAAGAATTATAAAATAAGTACATTCTTTCCACATGTTGAGGGATCCAAAATTATAGCATATCCTATTATGGCCTGCCATGAGGGAACTAGACCCAAGAATTATATGTAAGTCTGTTCATTTTGCTCACACGTGTCTCACATGAATGTTCCTCCATTCTTTAATCAAAAATGAGGAGCAAGATGAAGAAGAGCAAATAGATGTTGACCAGCAGTACAACTAAGCCATATCCTTGCCCTTCGTGCAGAGTGAGGCTGTGCCACTCCAGAAGAAGATCAAAAGTAAAGTGTCCCCACATCCTTTCAAGAGTTTCAACCTCCCAAAGGCTAAGAGCTTGAGCTCTGGACACTCAAACTTGGAGCACCTCAAGAATTGCCGCAAAGGGAACATCATGGAGCGCCAGCGTCTCCATATCCTGGGATCCAAGTTGCTCACGCTCAAGGACTGGAGCTGGTGAAGAATAAGAAGGCCAGCCAGGTGGTCATTTTGAGAAAAGCCACAGAATACATTCACTACCTCCCGGTCAAGGAGCATTATCTTCTGCTGGAAAAGGAGAGATTGCAGGAAAGACAGCAGCAGTTGCTGAAGAAATTTTAACTCAGTTGAACATGATAAACCTTTCTCAAATGGGCAGTTAGTGCCACTTTGCATATTTAAATTTTTGAAAATATATTTTTTCATTGTAGATGGACACAACATTATTATTTTTTATTTATTTATATAGTGCTGAGGATCAAACTGAGAGCCTCATGCATGTGAGTCAAGTCCCCTAATACTAAGCTACAACCCCAGCCCCACAGTTTGATTTTTTTAAACAAACATTGTGTTGACATTATTAATGTTGATTTACTTTCAAATTGGGTCTCTGTTATTTGTATCTGGGAGGGAGGGAAGGTTGTGTGGGGTTCAACCAGGACCTGGGAGATCCCACATGATGGGGTGCTGGGTGGCTTTTCAGTTTCCTGCACTTCACCTCCATGACAGTCATGAGAGTTTGTGACTTTGGGACTGTGAAAGTCACCTTGTTCATTCCAGTTTTCAAACAACAGAGAGTAATTCTTTTTTACAATGCTGCTTAAGTTCCAGCACATTCCATGTAAGGAGGTTGCCATTTGATGCCTCTGGAGAATATTTCTGTAAACACCATTGACACACCTGCCTTTTGTGTATGTCCTGGGTAATGAGAGGAGATTTTGCAGCCAGTATCAGACTGGAAGTTCACACCTAAGTATAGTAATAATACCTCAATGTTTGAGGAGCATATTTTGTATATAAATATATTATTAATCTCTGTTATGTAATGTACTGATTTTTACACTGCCTATATACATTAGTATGATGCTGATACAAAACTAAATTTTATATATACATTTTCATATGGAAGTGAGTTGTGAAAGTTTGAGTAGATATTACTTTAACTGTTTTTGAACTAAGAAACTTTTCTAAAGAAATTTACTATTTTTATAGTTATATTTGTTCATGTTTGCTATAGAGAACTGGGTAAATGCAAAGTTCTATGTTTAATTTCTTCAAAATACATACATTTAGTGCTACATCTTATAGCACTGTGAAATACCTCATGTTTATGGAAATAAATAGCAATTAAATTATGCAAAAATGGAAGACTCATTACTTAGCAGCTGACGAACTAGGTAACAGCTCATCTACATGATGAGCAGCCTTCATCTAATGGGCTTTATTACAACACTGAGACATCACAACTAAAGGATATGTATTCTTTTTTTTTGAGTGAATATGAAAATGGAACATAAACCGAATCTCAAAAATTCTAAAGAATGAAATCATGCTACATATCTTCTCTGAACACCATGAAAGCAAGCTAGAGGTGAGGCATGGTGGCCTCTGCCTGTATTTGGCCTGAGGCAAGCAGAAGGTTCCCATATTAAAAACCAGCCTGGGTAACCCAGCAGGATCCCTATTAAAAAGTCTGTGGATACAGCTCACTCATAGAGGGCCCTTAGGTTCCATTCACCTCCAGCATCTTAAAGCTAAATAAATATTTAAATAAAAAATAACCTGTGTTAAAGAAAAAAAATCATAATGAAAATTAGACAACTTTTTTTAAAGACAAGACAATAGTTTTAACTAAATGCTGAATAGCTAAATAATAATGAAAAAATAAGAAAGTAGATACAACTGTGAGACTGAAATGTTAGAGCCCCAGAGCTCCAAAAAGAATCCTGGGGAATTAAGGAAGCAACTATTCATTTCAAGAAATAAGAGGGAAAAACACAATTAATTAAACCCAAAGAAAGTATAAACTTGTAAATTCACATATTTAAAGGAGGAAATATTGGCATCCATCTTTCAGGACGTCTTGAGCAGACTGGGCTCTGTGGGCATAGGAAAGAGGGGTAAGCTGAAGGAGGGTTGAAAAATTCGACCAAATAATGGCTGCATGCAAAGCACTGAGCTGGGTGCTGTATCCACCTTCTGCCTGGGTTCTGAGCCTCCCCACTCCTCTGCACTCATCCAAGGTCCACCCTGGCCATCAGTTTTCTCCTTGTCCCTTCTGCTCCAGGTGCTTAGAACTTTCCTCTTACTCCTGGTCTGGCCTCTGTTTCACCAGAGCTCCTGGGCTGCCAGATGGTCAATAAGGGTCCACCTGACTTAAAACACATACACACTTTCCACAGCAGGGAAACAGCTTCTGCCAACTCAACCACAAATAGTATGACAGACATGTTTGTTGAACCAATGCTCCACACCTGGGGGTTGGAGCAGCTTGTGGGTGATGGATTTTCAGACAGAATACTTTATCCACTGCCTAACTCAATTCTGCAGAATACCCTCCTGAAAGTGAAGCCACAGACATGCCCTTCCAGAGGCAGGGAACTCTTCTGCCTGTGCTCTCTGGCAGTGAGTCTTGCTTGCTTATTTTCTTCCTGCTGAAAGCTGAGTGTTCTCATTCACACCTGCCACTCAACTGAAGTGGGTTCCAGAGCTTCCAGGGAGGGAGACAGATCCTCTTAGGTCCTCACTTCCTTTATTCAATTTCCATCATTTTTCCTGGAAATACTTAATAATTGGTGAAGGACACAGGACTAAGAATATGAAATGCCATCTACTCAGGGAGATAAAACAGTTCAATGCTGATAACAAAATTCTTTTACTGACTCTCTTACTAAACCATTCATCAGAATTTTGGTCATTGCTAACCTTTTTGTTTCCACATGTATTTGATTACTTGAAAATGTAGGTAAGATAATATGTAACATTTTCTGTTTTTCTTTTCCCCAAACCTCAAAATCCTTTCTCTTTGCTGACATTATTTTCTTTCTTCTAGGTAGCTAAATTGAATGATTATTTTTTCATGTTCTTTGTAGAGTATATTATGTGTTCCATTTTTGACACAAAGTATGTGAGAGCAGAGAAAAGATGATTTAAAAATTAACTTGCATTGGACTGGGGAGGTAGCTCAGTGGGATTGTACTTGCCTATCCATGTGAGGCCTGGGTTTTGTTCAAGAGCACTGTAAAACAGAACAGAACAGAACAGAACAGAACAGAACAAAATAAAAAAAAAAAAAAACTTAACTCTTTTTATTAAAGAAAAACTAAAATTACTACCTTCCACAAATTCTTCTTAGCTTTAGATAAATTTTCCTAGTTTTAAATTTACTAAATAATCCATGGAGATAAAAAATTTAAATGTATTCCCAAACTCACATGTAAGAAAGCCTAAATGGTGCAGAGGCTGTGACTCAACGGTAAAGCAATAACCTAGCTTATATGAGGCACTGGATTTGAGTCTCAGCTCCATATGTAAATTAATAAATAAATGAAGGTCCATCAACAATTAAAAAAATAAAAAAGAAAGCCTATTCACAAAGTTATTATAGAACATAACTAAATTAACAAAAGAGTGAAGATTAAAACCAAGGTTTACTGATTTTAATCTAGCAGCATTATTGTAGAAATTGTGTGAATTTTAGATTATATCATAAAAATATATGGAAAAAGTATACTCATTGGAAGAGTAGACAAAATGACAAAATATTTCACATGGAAATACAAGAAAATGAGGTCAAAATAATAGATTTTTACTTCTATGATCATGGGGAAATGCTGTAATGTTTTATTTTGAAAATGTATTCTATATCTGATCATTAAATGCTGGTTCCCAAGGTAAGGCTGATTATTATGATTATGCAAACTTTTATTCAAGGACAATATTTTCAAGTCTTGTGGAGACCTATTGAGTTGGAATATTTAAAAGCTGAGAATTGAAATTTTTAAAAACATACTTTAGGCAATTTGTGTTTGAAAACATCTAGTTTCATTACTATATGAAAGTAGCAGTTTTTTCAAATTTTGATATACTAAAAATATATTATTTAGAAATGTTATTAATATGTACATATTTACACTTAATTGCTCACTTTAATGTTTTTACATTGCATGGAACTAAGGATATGCATTAATTATATTATAAAGTTATATTTGTGATGAACTAAAAAATATTTGTTGAAATGTATCAGATAAATACCTATAGAAATACACCATATAGCCATGGGTTTTACACAATATTGTTAATTTTGTAACCCTACAGAATATTTTATAAATTATGTACTTTGGGCTTGTGATTTACTTGCAGGCTTGAGGTCTTGATTTTAATACCTACCAGTATAAAAGCAAATAAACAAAACTCTATACCTTAATCTTTGTGGGGTTTTTTTGGGTGGTGGGGGGTTACTGGGGATTTAACCCAGGAGTGATTAATAATAGTGGCAGGTGTGAATGAGAGCACTCATGTTTCAGCAACATAGCCAGCTCTTTTTCTTATTTATTTTGAGGAAAAATATCAGTATGTTACTGAGGCTGGCCTCAAACTTGTGATATTCCAACCTCAGAATCCAGAGTAGCTCAGTTACAGGCTTGCACTACATGCCTGGCTCTTTTTTTGATAGTTAAGCTATTATAAGATTATATTAACATATTTGATATAAGAAAAATGTTACCTTTCAGATCATAGCTCTTAATAAAACTAATTATTATTATTATTATTTTTTTTTTTGCAGTGCTGGGAATCAAACCCAAGTTTCACATGCCAGGCAAGTGTTCTACCCCTGAGCTATGTACTCATGTCGCGACCCCTTGCTGGCAAGGGAAAAAACGACACAGGATTCTTCTTTCAGCAGTTTACTCAGGACCTTTGAATCATGATGAGAAAACAGGAACAAGAGAAGAAAGATCGCGAGTGGTCGGTCTGCCCTAGCTTAAGTACCCAGCCTTGCCAATGAACCAGCACTAAGTGGAGGAGTCTAATAGGTACAGTGCAGCGGAAGCAGGCCAGAGCCCAGCCCACAGCCTTACAAGGAGTTGTTTACTTCTAACAACTCCAACAGCTGAGTCATCAGAAGCAGGAAGCCAGCGCCATTTTCAGGGTGCAGTCGCCGGCTCCCAACATACTCAGACATTTTTTTTCTTTTCTTCAGTTCCAGGATTGAATTCTGAGCCTTCTGCCAAATCTCAGTTCTTGATTGTTGGTTCAAAAAATACAATCACTTCCTCTTTGTCAGTCAAATGTCTTCTATATATTTACAAATTGCATCTAAGGGTTTTTTTGGCAATATATCCATAATATGCAAATTAATGTAAAATTGTAAAGCATGTATTAATTAAAATTGTAAAGCATGTATTAATATAATTGAATTGATTTGAGAAATTAACTTATGATCAGTTTTTTCTTCCAGGGTTGAATCTTGGTTTGACATCACTAGTCTTTCTGAAACTGTTGAAGACATTATAGCCAAAGAAAGAGAACAGAATGCATTGTGCATGCAGCACCAGGTGTTGACTGTTTTCTTATTCTGCTCACTCTATACTCAGAGAATAAATACTGAATCCTAGAGAACACCTATCTAAGCCTTTGTAATAGAGACTAGAAAAATGTATCTTCCCAAATTTAATTTATTTCCTTGTCCTTTCTCTACTCCCAGAGGTTACTTGGTTTTATGGCACAATTTATGTGCTTAGCTAATTTTTTCCCTTTTAAAAAATTATTTTTGTTACCAAGAAATGTACCCATGGATTCCCACATATCAGAAAAGTGCTATACCATTGATTAACACCCAGCTCCCCACAGCCTTTTTTCCTTCTTATTTTGAGACAGGCATTTACCAACTTGACCATGGTAGCCTGGAACTTGTGTGATCCACTTGCCTCAACCTCTTGAGTGATTTGGGTTACAGACTTGTATCACCATGTTTAGCTGCCTTTTTTTTTAATATCCCTTCATTTTTTTTTTATTTTGAGACAGGGAGGGTCTCAATCTGCTGAGCACAAAGGCACTTAGAATAAACAATTTTTTAAATTATCCATATATCCTTAAACCAGTTAAATTAAACAAAACCAACCATGAAAACTATGAAAAGTAGTCCACTTAATGTTCCCTTAAACATATTGCATCTATGTAGTTAAAGTGGACAAGAGCCTAAGCCCATGAACTTAAACTTGATAATCAATTTAATCCAATATAATATAGTTAAGAACATATATCTTAAAGTTTGTGTGTTATAATATATTGACAAACTAGTCTACACTAAACTGTCAGAGGCATTGACCACAAACTTTAGAGGCAATACACTATGACAATCTTAGTAATTATAAGGTCGAGTTTGAGGCTCATAAAATTGATAATTACAATTTAATAAGTCTATATGCACTTGCCTTTCCTTCATAATATTACAAATGATTAGGGAAAATTACATAGTAATATTTATCCTTATTATCTGACTGCCAAATACGTCTATTAGCTACATGGAAAAACTTCTATTGATATAGTCATTTTAAGAAATGAGATCATTATTCATTTGGAAATGTATAAATAGACAAAAAACTGACTTGTCATCATTTAACTGACATATACTATTAAATATGTGTAAAACTTTATGCCTTTATTATAGTTAGAATAAAAAATAGAAGATAATTAGAATAAGTAATACATAGATACATATTACTTACAAGAGTTCCTAATACAAAATAAACTTTTGAAAATGTTGACATAGAATTATTGTACATATTCCTGGGGCACATTGCCACATTTTGATACATTGTACAATGTGCAGTGATCAAATCAGAATATCAATGACATCAAACATTTATCATTTCTTTGTTAGAAACATTCAAAAACCTCTTTTCTAGATCTTTTGAAACACAGAATAAACTGTTGTTTACCATATTCATTGTTCACTATGGAATATAATAATTTCTCTGTCTCATAATAAATTTGATTGTCCAGTTATTATGTTTCCCCATTTTTCTTACAGATATGATCATATTTTACTTGAATATGCATCAATTATCAAATTATCAATTCCCATTATATAGTTGCCTTTGATTTAGTTTCAGATAATTTTATCCTAGTCAGTACAATTTGTTAAAAATATTCTCAGCTTTGATACAAATCTTAAGGTTAATATATCTCATTTCCATTTGAAGAAAGGATCTATTTGAGCAATATTTAGCAGAGAAATTTTGGTCTGTAATTTAAAAAATCAATAAAATTATCTGAATACTGACTTAAATTTTTAAGATGAAGAAAGAGGAAATAGGAAGCACAAAAGAACATTCTCATTTATGAGTTCATTTTCATTAATGTAAATATGTTATGAAACTATGACTTGTATATATCTATGCTTAGTTATATGCAGTGATAATGTTAGATCTGGTAGCAAAATGTCAAATTGACGAAGAATGTTCAACTCCTGTGACTACTGGTAGCATCTTTTGCTTTTTGGTTTTAATTCTGCTGCAGTTGTCATCTCTTTGTTACAATTTAGAGGTAGTTTAATTATTTATCATTATGTAATAAATATTTAAAAGACTTTTTTTTCTTTTTGAGAATGAAATTTCTGATCTATTATAGAATTTAAGAATCTGTTTAGAATTCTTGTTACATTTTTATTGAAGGAGAATTTTAGAAATACTTCATAGATTGCTAAATTATATGCATCTATACATAGAAATGACCACATAAGTAAAACATACTGTGGTGAACATACCTCAGACTTTTAAAAGTTAGAGCTCTGGTTTCTCAAAATACCTATCTATTCAGAGTGGTCAGGGTTTATCCTTAGAAAAAAAACCGTCAGTATTCTTCAGATTATTGAGGGTGTAGGATTTTCCAAGAGTGCAACACTATACTCTCCATTATGAAGTTTCCAGTTGCTGACATCCATTCTACATGCAGAAAACATGGCGCCTGGCTGTATTATTACATCTCAATGATTGAAAAATACTGAATATGAAAAAAATGTATAGCTCATGAAAATTAATTAAATACAGTTTTAGTTTTTATTAAAATTGCTTTCCAGAATATCTAATCTGTTCCAGGCTATTGAAACAAACCAGAGGAAAGGCAGTGAAAAAAACAAAACAATAAGAAAAACACCCTGAAAATAAGTCATTGTTGTCATGAACTAATAGAGAACTTTTGACTCTTTTATTTCCTTTTTCTAAAAAATTAGTAGAGTATATTATGATTACTCCCAGTAATGTATTATGCACTTGCTAAAATTCACATAAAACTATGTGTAGCATTCTGAACTAATAGTACTTAAAATATTTCTAATTATTTTCCATTTAGTGTTCATATGAATGTTGATATTGTGATTTCAATGTTGAATATAATATTGTGGATCAAGAAGATATGGTAAATCAAAAATCTCATATAATCTAAAAATAGTTACATATTTCCTAACTTCAATATAAATAAATTTTAAAAAATCAATGAAATCCCAGGGATAGGCTTACTTATTTCTGCATTTCAAGGCAAATGAAACAGTTTACATCTTGTTATCATGGAAACTTGTCAAAAAGGTAAGTTTTTCCTACAACTAAAATAAGAACCAGCAGTATTTAAAGGAATACCTTCTTTTATTTTCAATATAAAATTAAACTGGAGTACCTGTTATTGATCCATGTTGGCTGCTCCATTTGCAGTTCAGGGAAATTGAATAATGTAACATGATTATGTGTATGGATTAAGTGTCTTCTTATTCCTCATGGACTCTATAATCTGATATTCAAACACTATAACATGTTGCCTTTGCTTTTCTACAATTCTCTGTAGGGTCACTCTTGTTTACACCCCATAGAAGTAATTTTGATTAATGCTTCACTGGAAAGTAGAACAAGTGTATTTAGACATATATAGTTACCTTGATGATGACGGTTTAGATTCAGTAACATTTAATAGAAGACAGTCTTTGAAACACACAAAGATATGAGATAAACTTGCAAATTGAATATTGAGATATGAGATAGATTTATTTTAGTATTTATTTTTTAGTTGTATTTGGAGATGATATTTTTATTTTATGTTTTTATTTTTATGTGGTCCTGAGGATAGAACTCAGGGCCTTGCATGTGTTAGGTGAGCTCTCTACCTCTGAACCACAACCTCAAACCTATTGGATAGATTTAAATTTTCTATAGTCATTTTTAATTTCTGCATCCTTTCTGAGCTCTACTTATGTTCATAGAAAACATTACTAGTTAAATTCTTGTTTTTACCATATTCTCAGATTTATACTAACAATTCATAATTTCACCCTAAACATGAATGCAAGACCCTTTCCCATTCAAAGCTTCCTACTGCTGATGTAATGAATTACTATAAATTCTGTGACTTAGATACATTTTATTTACCATATTACAGTGAGTAAATGTAGAAGTGAATATGACTGGGCTAACCAAAGGTGTCAATATGAGTTCCTTTTTCCTCCATAGAAGGAGCAGAACAATATCAAACAAGTGTAGCAGAATTTAACTGGTCATTTTGAATGAGTTACACAAAAGTGCTCAGGGGCTTGTTCATATTCTGAAGTTTTATATTTGAAAGCTTGCTATGGTTGCTTTATTGCAGATCAACAAGAATGATATGTAACAAAATGGCCCAAGCCAAGTGGCAGGAAGAAAAGACTTGAACATGAGTATGTACATTGATTTTGAAAGGCATAGTGGGTCTATTGGGATGACAGGTGGGATGGGGGTGGGCAGCAGGTTACACAGGTCACAGCCAAAGCTATGGGGCAGAAATGAAGTGCATAGGTCCTGGGGCTCCCCATGGCCCAGGAGCAGCAGCTTATAGGCCCTCTCTTCCAGCTTCTGGCAGGTTCAGTTTAGTGGCACTCGGAGGTAGGAGGTGGGCACATAGCCTTCACCTCCCTGTTTCTGCCAGACCCATGTCCAGCCATCGCCTTTGTCCTCTTCCATCAGACTGAGGTCCTCATCCTGGTCACAGAGATGCTGCCCTCGCTGGACCCTGTTGTGGGGTGGGCCCAGTTCTCTGCATTAGAAAAACTTGAACAAACTAGCCAGACACACCAAAGCAACTGATGTGCCCCCACCCCTCCACACCCATGTGTTCTCACCTTCAAAGTGGTAAATGGACAAACACTGGCCTATGGGTGATGCAGGCTCCTCAAAATCCTCATTACAGGGCTGGGGATGTGGCTCAAGCGGTAGCGCGCTCGCCTGGCATGCGTGCGGCCCAGGTTCGATCCTCAGCACCACATAACAACAAAGATGTTGTGTCCGCCGAGAACTAAAAAATAAATATTAAAAATTCTCTCTCTCTCTCTCACTCTCTCTCCTCTCTCACTCTCTCTTTAAAAAAAAAATCCTCATTACATGCTGTGTAGATAGGGGTTTCCTGGCCCTCTTCTAAGGTGTGCTCTTCAGAGCTATGTGGGGCAAGAAGGCAGATGGAGGCAGGTCCTCTGTGTCTCTCTTTCCATATGTGCTCTGGCCTCCAGGCTCACCTCTCCTTGTTGACCTGTGAACCATTTCTGCTACTGTCCCTGGGGACACTGGATGGAGGGTTCTGATAACAAGTGTGCTGGCACAGGTTGTCCCCTAGGTTTCTTAGGACCTGGCTCTCAGCCTCTGCCAGCTAAGCCTTGGAGAATGAGAGCACATCATCTCCAGGCCAGGATTCAAAGGTTGGCCCACCCTGCACCTGGATTCTTCCTGAGATCATCCATGCACACCCAAGATGTTGATGAGAAACAACTGGATCCCTGTACCCCACCTAGAAGTAACTTAGCCAGTCTGGTGATGACTCTACCCCTCTGCAGGGCCTTCCCCTTACAATGTACTTCTGTACTTCCAATTTCAGCCGTTTGATGTTGCTTAGTGTTTCTGTGATCTGGGGATCCAAGCTGGCAGGGTCACCCATCTGGAGTGTCTTCTCATACACGCACTTCATTTTCTTCAGAGATTCCCTGGGGCAAGACGGGGAAGAAAAGAATAGTGGGTAAAGGGGCTCCCAGCAATGAGCAAGGACACAAACTGATTACAACTCAAATGTGGGGGCCAAACATTATGGCCTGCAATTGTGGTGTCAGCTACTGGGGAGGCTGAAGTATTAGGATTGCTTGAGCCCAAGAGTTAGAGGCCAGCCTGGGCAATGTGGCCAAACCCACAAAAAAAGAGCCCCAATTCTAGTAGGGCTAACTGCCTGGGTTGGCATCTTGGGTTGGCATTTCCTGGTGGTGTGAGCTTAGGCTATAGAGCACTATCTGCAGACCTTAACCTTGAAAATGGGAATAAATGCATGTGTGTGCCATGTGGGCTGTTGTGAGGACTGGTACAGTACTTGTACACAGCAAGTCCTAACAATTATATATATATATATATATATATATATATATATATATATATATATATATATATTGCTCTAGGGGGCTAAGAAGTAGCTCAATATCAGAGCACTCCACTGGCAAGTGCAAGGCACTAGGTTTCATTGCCAGTACTTGAAATGGACAGGAAAGAAAGAAAACTTAGTAAGAGAGTCAGAATCCTATCTGTGCTTATCATCTCTTAGAAAAAACTAAGATATCCAGGAAGTCCATGAGAAGTGAGTAGAATAGAGCCTGGAGTACAGTGGATGTCTGTGATTCTAGCTGTGATTCCTGTCATTAGTCTTCCATTCCCATCTCATCTGTACATCTGGGTAGTGGGAGCTGTAGAGCACTAGTGGAATATGAAAGACCTCAGCTCAGCTTCCATTCAGTTTTTACCTGACCCATGTCACAGATGAAGAAACTGAGACACTAAATATTATATCAATCTTCCCATTACCTCCAGGAGCTGGAATTCATGAGCAGGCTGCCTTGACTCTAGGCATATACCCTGTACCTGCTGCTCCATCATAGAAACCCAGAAACCACCCAGTGGAGGATGCAACTTCACCCCTGTCTGTCCAAGAGGTAACTCGCAGACAGCAAACTAGAACTTGACCACATCCTGGCAAGTGGTGAATATCATTTCTATTTTGTGCAGGACTGGGAAGAGGAATTTGCTGCTTGGGAAAAAGTGAGTAAAGATTTTCTTTTTAATCTGGCAGATTTTTAATTTTAATATTTAAATGTTTGGATTATTAAATAGTTAGCCATATGCTTTTATTTCCTTTTAGCTCTCTAATGTGATGGAGTAGACTGTAAGGCTTCTTGATATTGAACCATGTTTGCATTGTTGGGATAATGCCCAATTGATTATGTATGTTTTTCTTTAAAAAATAACCTTTTTCCTATTCTAGTGAAGGAGACATAACACAAAATTTCCTCTTGTGATTACTATGAAACATACAGTTCTGTGGCATTAGATACCTGCACCCAACTAACACCACCATGCCATGTATTGTTTTGTAGTACATCATTAAATTTTCTTGCCAGGATTTTGTATCTAAAACCAGAATTGAGACAAAATGAGCCCGTAATTTCATTGACTTGAATTCTTGCTCACTGATTTGGGAACCCAGGTTTCCCAGCCTTCTAAATAAGCTGGCAGCTTTCACTCTGTTTGCTAGAAATCCTTGCATGAGAGCGAAAGCAACAGTTTCCTCCAGGCGCATAAAGAATCACCTATAAAACCCCCCTGCTGGTGTCTCTGTGACATTTTTGGGTGTATTTGAGTGTAAATATTTTATGGTTACTTTTTGTCTGTGCTAGGCAAGCACTCTACTACTGAACATACCATTCTTTTAAATATAACCCAATGGCACTCTTCAGTCCCCTGCCTGGCCCCTCTGCCAGGCCCTATCTCTGATTCACCTCCTTCTGCAGCTCCTGGTTGTGTTCTTCTAACTGATCCTGGAGATGCTTTCTCTGCTGCTCTGGGGGCAAGTGGCTAAAATCCTCTGAAGCCACAGTCTGCAAAGGAAAGTGAGGGTTGAGTCTGGGATTCTGAAGCTGAAGCTTCCAGGCGCTGCACACTCCTGAGGATTGAAGTACACCTTCCTCCCCTTCCAAATATCTTGGGAGCAAGGTCATGGACAGAGTGAAGAAGAAGTGGACCCCAGCTGGCTGCAGGAAGCAAGCCTAGGGTCCACCACCTTGCTGATGGGAGGGCCAGTGCCACCCCTCCTCTCACAGTCCTCAATTATCCCATGGCCTCCTGGAAGGATCTGGAAGGATGATAGCCAAAGATTGACTGACTTATTGATCTCACTCAATAAGACCAAGGGGTCATAGACATAGCTGGTAAGGGAACCCATTATGCAAGGCTAAGGACATGACACCCTCTAGGAGGAAGAAGGTTGGGGGGGGGGCGTGACTACCAGTTGGGTCCACGAGGGGGCAGGCAAGGAGGAGGTGAGGGCAGAAAATGAAGATGGACAGAAGGATGACCATAAGTATGGATGCAGAGAAGCAAAAGTAAAAAAGAAATAAAAAATAGTAACAAAAATCCCAATTCAAGATACATAATCACACAGAAAATATGTGTAAGGGCAACACAAAATCTGAGAGGTAACAGGGAGGTCATTAGACTCAGAGAAAGAGGTCACACCTCTCCCTACCCCATCTCCTATATCCCTTGACTATTAGGTCTAGGGGCTGGGACAGGGATGTTATAGTCCACTGGGCTTTCTGGACTCAGTTTAGTAGGAGGTACAGGAGGCATTTGCATAAAGAAAGGCTTACACACAGGCCAAAGTGTGTAGAGGGCCATGGAAAGCAGGAAAGGTCAGGGGTTACAGCTTAGGAGGAGAGGGCTGAAGACCAGCATGGCTTGTGTCAGTGGGAGGGATCTAAGGCATACTAGGGAGTCAGAAGCTGTCCAAGATATAAACTTGTGGTGTTAGGGTTTACGTTTGATGCTGAAAACACACAAACAAAAAAAAATACAAAAACTATAGGGCATAAAGATCCATCAGCTGGATAGAGATCTGGGGTTAGGGGCACTTCTAAAACACAAACTGTCAGTCCATCACAAATTCTACCAGCATATCTTCTCCCAGCATCCAGAGCATCAGCAGACAGATGCCACAGGACAACATCCTGCCCTCCTCGGCCTAAGGGGACTCCCAGGCCAATGTGATGCTGACTTGCCTTCCTTCCCTCCAGCCCAGGCATGTAGCAAAGAGGAAAAGTATTGCGCAGGACTCAGCATTCCTGTGGCTGGGCTCAACTCATTAGGGCCTCAGCTGTCCCCACTCACTGTCTTCTCACACAACATTCTGGGTCCCCACCTTGCTCTTTTTCCCAAAAGGCCAGCACTTGGCACAACTATGGCCAGGGCCCTGGAACTTAGGCTGTCCCTCTGAGCGGGTGTCCAGGCCATTTTCTGAGTGTGCACAGATCACAGGCTCGCTGAAGTTCTCAAATTCCACATAACCAGGGCAGGCATTACCTGACTTGTGCAGCTCTATGAGAATCTGGGTGTCCTGGGGGAAGAAACAGTGGATGGGCAGTCAGGGGCAAGGCCCAGTACCTAGTTTGGGAGATCCCCACAGTGCCCACTCATTGGCCTACTCAGGCACCCACATTCTTGGCATCCACAGCTTAAGCAGCCACCTTCATGCCCTCAAAGCACTTGGTAATGATGAGTAACACCTGCAGTTCCGTCTCTGACAGCAGCCAGTACCCTGACTTACTGATCTCACTGAAGGTGGCTCTACGCTCATCCTTGTCCTGCAGTTTCTATGGGAACAGGGAAAAGTCATGAAACATATGGGTGGAGACAGAACAGGTATGAAGCATTCTGTAAATATGATGGTGCCCTAACTGTCAGCACTAGCTCCTGCCCAATGTGGTGGGGAAGACACACTCCTGTAGGCGGAGCTGCAACACAGGGCTGGAGGTTGAAAATGGGTTATATAAGAACTGTAAATTGCTTCAGGTCAATTTGGTATCACCTGTGTTTTGACACAAAGTTATGGAGTATATCTTGTTTTCAATGTTTATTTAGTATAAGTGATTTTGGATCTGTATGTACTTTTATGGTAAATTATTATATTGAAATTATTATTTGAAATAATATTTTTTTATTGAAATAAAAATTTACAGAGAATAGGTAACTATCCCCAAGGAGTTTATTGGTTAAAATATCAACTAGTTGGCTATTTTATCTGCACATATTTAGTGGAAGTTTTAGTTGTTTCATACTGATTGGACTGAAGTAACTTTGTATATATATTTGAGATAAATACGAACTCTGATAAATTTTAAGTTATTCACTTCATAAATTATATTTTTGGAAAAAACCTCATGGCACTTTTAGTTGAGGAAAGTAAATGTCTTATCTGGAACTTGGCCCCAAACAAAGAAGGCACCTTGAGTTATTCATTCTCAGCAAGTAACATTTCTTCCCATACCTTTATTCATCCACTATATAGCTATTGTAAATCAGTGAAACTATTTTGCAGTAAATTCAGAAGATATGTATATACTCTTCTAACCAGTTCTTTATCTCAATTTCTTTAGAATAACTAGCAGCACCTATGTTCCCAATGGAACCTGGAATAAATTGACAATAATTTTAAGGAAATAGGTCCTCCATATGATTAGATTGGTTTTATATCCATCAATCAATCATTCAATAAATGTTTTGAACAGTAACCAGCATTGTGTTCCACAGATACATGGAAAGCAAACAGAGAAACATTGTTTTTTTTTTTTTAATTCTTGTCTTTCTTTATAAAATTTGCATTGTTGTTAGGATAAATAAACCAAGTTAATGATTGCTTAGCATAGTTATATTCTTCAGCTATTATTTACACTATACTTAGTATCCCAAAATAATGATAGTTAATCTCATTAAATAATGGCTAATTAACAGGATTTTAAATTGGTGCATTTCTGGGAAGTCCCTTGGAATATAAAACAATAAACAGAGGTACAATATTCCCATTTGACAAGACACAATTATTTTCCTTAATTAAATTAATATTTTCAGAATTATTGTGGGGATAAATTTGTTAAACTGGTGCTTAGAGGAATTTCAGGTTTATTGTAGTGCTTCTAAAATCAATTCTTTTATATTATTGAGGGCATAGAAGCAAGTGCAAGTTTAGAATTATATTTTTGTCAGGGTAAACAATTTTTGAAAAGCTATACTTTGTTTCTTTCTTCTGACTTATAAAATAAGAGTCAAGAATTATCTTCCCAAATGAGTATAAAATATCAAATATCAATATTTACCTCAAACTCGTTAATTTGGGCAAATAATAATTTGAAAAATTAAAGAAACTTGTTTAATGTAATGAACTCAGGGGTGTACTTCTACTGAACTACAACTCAGCCCTTTTTGTTTTGTGAGACAGGGCCTCACTAAATTGTCCAAGTTGGCCTGGAGCATGCAATCTTCTTACCTGAGACTCTGGAGTCACTGAGATTACAGGCCAGCATGATGATACTATATGGAGCTTACATGGAGCTTATGGAAAGGTAAGAATAATGCATATGTGTGTATCTTATACATAAATATATGCTTAGTCTGAAATATATCTGTCTGCATAAACTGTGTGTGTGTGTGTGTGTGTGTGTGTGTGTGTGTGTGTGTGTGTGTGTATAATTATGGTGGTGCTAGGTGCTCTGAAGTCAGTGAAGGGCTATAATGCAGTGGGCAGGAATGGCCTCTCTGATAAGGTAACAAATGAACAAAGCATAAAAGTGAGAAAAGGGACCATTTGAATAGATGTGCAAAGACAATAAAAGCAGCAGAAACTCCCTCAAAAAATCAGACACCGTGACTTATCAACTTGGAGTTACAGGACTGAAATCTACATTAAACCCAGGGAGAAAAAAAATCCCAAGTTAAGAATATTATATATAAGATTGACCAAATTATGGGCATGCACAGATGTGGCATAATTAATTCTATGATTATGTATATTTACAATATACCAATTTTAAAAAGTTATAATCTAAGTTGAGTGTGGTGGCGAATGTCTGTAATCCCAATGACTCAGAGTGAGGCAGGAAGATCTGGAGACCAAAGTCTGCTTCAGCAGCTTAGTAAGGGCCTAACCGACCTAGTGAGAACCTGACTCCATATAAAAAATAAAAATTCTGGAAATGTAGCTCAGGGTTAGAGTGTCCCTGGGTTCAATCCCCAGTACCAAAAACCAAAAATAAAATAACAATAATTAAAATATAAACAAAAAAGAGAACATCTAAAAGAAACCCAAAAGAACATTATTCATCAAAGACCAATAATCATATTAACAGAAGATTTAACAACTGCTGCAGACACAAACAGATAAAAAAAGATTTCCAAAGGCCTGAACAACAACTTCAACAACAACCTGTCATCCTAGAGATTTATGACTAGTTAAACTATAAATAGAGTAGGGGCAGGAAAGGACAGCATTCTCCCTGAAAAAAAAAAAACTATTAAGCAGTTATTAAACAATTAAGCCACATATTTTGGTGCACATCCGTAATCCAAGTAGCTCTGGAGGCTGATAGCAGAGGATCACAAGTTCAAGGACAGTCTCAGCAACTTAGTGAGGCTTTAAGGAATTCAGGGAGACGCTGTCTGTAAGTAAAATATAAAAAAGGGCTTGGGATGTGGCAACCCTGGATTCAGTCCCCAGTACAAAAAATAATACATCTGAATAAAGCAAAATGACCCTAGAGAAAAGGTATCATTTGAAGGAGTGGATGGAGCCTGGCTGGTCTGCAGGTAGGTCCTGGCCCTCAAAGATCCAGTGGGCATAGGCCAACTTGGAGGAGAGGCAACAGGGAAGTACCAACTCTGTGCCCACTACCATTGTGATGTTTTTCAACATTTGTCTGACTGTAGCAACAGAGAGGGAAGGTAGCAGAGTCAGGGCAAGAGATAAAGGGCCAGGGAGGTGTTTTGTGGAAAATCCACCCGAGGACCACAGCCCATCTGGAGGGGAGGGGGCCACAAAAAAGCTCACCTTTTTTAGTGCCATGAAGGTCACAAAAGCCTTTGATGTCTGGGATCCCCATGTTCTGAACAAGCAGAGATCTGGCAGAGGAAAGGGGTATCAGAAGCTTGATTCCAACAACCCTATCCACCCACCTTCCTGGTCCCAGCCCTTGCAGAACCCGGCTCACCCAGAGTGGGTGGCCACAGACAGTGACTAGTGTTGATGCTCCAGGCACAGTAGGAGTCCCGCACAAGGACACAGTCTGCACAGATGTGGTACTTCACAGAGTCTGCCAGGGGCAGCTGGACCAGCTGAGGCAGGTTCCAGCAAAGAGCAGCTTCTGTGGGAGAAGAGGAGTGAGAGGGTTTGTAGGGCCACATGCATCCCAGGGCTGCTCAGACTCCAAGGAGCACAAGCAGGAGAGGTGCCCACATGAGGAAGAGGCAGAAGACAGCACTGCAAAGGAAGGTACAAGGTCTCAAGAAAACAGGGAGGCTATGCACACAGAAGGCATGAAACATTTTCCTCCAGTGCCCTTGGCTCTCACAATAGCACCAGCATAGGATAAGATGTTCTCCGTTTGAATGGTGACTACCAAATAATATGGGGTTACACAACCCTATATTCTTTCTGCCATTACTCCATGTGCTTGGAAAAAAAAAATTAAGTGATAATAGCTGCAAAAGGCAAACAAATCATCATCCAGAGAATGCTGCAAATGTGTATGAGGGTTAAGGAAAAAGACAACACTTCAGGGGACATGGTCGGAATCAGAGGGTCAGGCCCAGAGCACCACTGGGGACTAGGCAGAAACCAACCCTGGGAGGGCACCATAAACATGTCAAAGCTGGGGAGGTCTGGTGAGCATGGAGAGTATCTGAGAGGAGGCTGTAAGTAGAGTCCTGGCCCCACATAAAGGTGTCTAAAGAAAACATGAGTTTGAGTTTTCTCCAGGAGTAAATCTGGGAATGCAGCCCTGCAGGGACCAGGGTATACATAATGCTCCTGTGGAGTGCCAAACCTGTCAGCACACACCCTGACTTCCCAGGCTTGCCCTGAGCTGACTTAGGTGTGCTGAACTGGCCAACTATGCCAGCCTGATTTGGGGATAGTAGAGTGGGTGCAATGGCAGTGCATGAAGTCTAATTAGCTACCTTGCTTGGTGACAGCACAAGGCTTTCCACAGTTTCCTTATCAAACACTTGCAGTTCCTCCATCAGGTGGACCCAAGGCCTCAGGATCACAGCCTTGAGCAGCCAGCCATCTCCTGGAGAAGTCTGGAGAAGGGGTGTCAATGACAGGGAGTGAGGCTCTTGGGTATATCTCCCAGCCCCAGATACACCCAAGAGCTTACCTACCTGTGCCAGTGAACAGCACTGTATAGGTGGCTTCGTCAAATCCTGTAAACTGGTCGGCCACCAGGTGGGTGAAGTTGGTGTTCTTCATGAGAAGGGGCTGGCTCCATGAAGGCTCCACCTGCTGGTCCATCAGTGGGTGCTTCTTGATAAAGATGAGGGTTCTGTCAGCCAGCTCCAGAGAACTGGTGTGACCATGGTGATGGTGCCATTTTTTGATGCACTGGTGGGGGTAAGGGTATGGGCAGGGAAACTATCAGCAGGTGGGAGGCCACTGGAACTGATAGGCAACACTTCCTGCCCAGAGGACTCACTGAGCCAGGCTGGGGGCTGAGTACTGGGTCAGTATAGTGACCCCACTTCTGCACTTTCTCAAAGTACTCCTTGTAGGGACCTTGGAACACCCACTGGATCTCTTCCAACTGGTACCCACAGACTGCAGAAAGGTCCACATTACCCCTGTTGCAATGAGAGAGGGATCTCAAGGGTCAGGTCCAGTGCCCACCTTAACATCTCACCCCAGCTCCAGAGATTGCAGGAAGGCAGGTATCAGCACAAAATGTTCATGGGCAGAAGAATATACCAGCAGCCAGATCTAAAGTGCCACCAGGCAGGGCCTTGCCTTCTTTCCCCAGGGGCCTTTAAAAGGGGCAAGTACTCAGTGTTACAGACACTGACCACCTGGATGTCCCTATAAGACAGCATGGTTCAGGCCCTCCCACCCACATACTGCTCTTGACCTGAACACCTGCTTATCCCTACCCCAGAATTGCTGGCCAAATCACAATCACATATGAAATACACCAAATAAGGTGGTCTTGTGCCAGGAGGCACCCTGCAGGGTGTGCACAGCCTGTGGAATGTGGGCCACATTCAGGAATGTGGTCCACTTCTGCAGTGTGCATGCACCCACTTTGTCACCCTTGCAGTTATCAAGCGGATGCAGTGGGTCAGCCACTACCCAGCCCACAGGGTTCCCAGGGCTCATGCTGGGGGCTCAATAACTTGCAGACATGGGTAACTCAGGCCACCAGCTGCTTGGGTAACTCATGCTGGGGGCTCAATAACTTGCAGACATGGGTAACTCAGGCCACCGCCCTCTCACTGAAGAAATACACCTTGTCGCCATCCCCTATGATGCTCCCCACACTCTCAGGGACATAGGCAGAGGCAATGAAGTGGGGCCCTGTGGCAAGGCAAGGAGGTTCAGTCATGAGGTGACTGGGGAAGCCTGCCCTGGGCTTCCCCAGTCCTTCTCCCTGCTCACTGTTGAGCCATAAGGCCTCGTACTCTGCCTTCATGGGGTGATAGTGCCCCATGTTCCGGAGGATGACAGGCTGGGTGCCCAGGAAGTCATTGAGGGTGGCTGAGTACAACTCACCATCTGTGGGAAATGCAAGGACAGTCAGGCCATAAACAATGTGTAGACACCCCAGAGTGTGTCAAGTTCCAAGGGACTCACCCAAAACAGGCACAGCCACTCACCTAAAAGAAGGCCAGTATGGCCCTTAGCTGGGTCATAAGGACACTTCCCCTTCCCATCATCAAAATCTTCATGCTCCAAAGTGAAGGTGAGCATGTTCTAGGGGCAGAGGGAGCCAGTGAGGCAGATGAGCATGAGGGCAGGACCCCATACTGGAGGCAAGGGTGGCAGGCAGCCAGGGTGGGGCAGCACTCACAATGTAGGTGCACTTGGGCTGAAAGGCGTAGGTACCACAGACATACAGGTGGGAGGTGTTGTAAGGCTGCAGGAAGCAGATGAAGTTGAAGCACTGCATCTTGGGGATAAAGTGGTCAGTCAGTGAGACCCCTAGGTGAGAGCCAGTAGTGCCAAGACTAAAGAAAGTTCTGCCCTCACATGACAGTACTCCAGAGAACAGTGCCCTGTGTGGCCCAGGAGGCCGGCAGTGCCTGAGCATCCACCTGGTTGCTCTTCCCTTTCTCAGTACACTCGATCTTCTTCTCAGCTGGTGCCTCCCAGAAGATCTATTGGACAAGGAATGGTAATGTCATATGTACATGCAGAGAAGGAAGATACCCTGTGGGAAATCTTGATCCTCTCCTCGGGAAGCTTCTTTAAGTAGAGGACAGAACCCCCAGCCACCAGCAAGGAGCCCTGGCACTTGTCTTCCAAGTCACTCAGGAGGCTGAGGCAGAAGTTTTGCAAATTCAAGGCCAGCCCTGGCAATGTAGTAAGAACTTATATGTAAATAAAGTTTGAAAAGTATGTAAATAAAGGGTCCCTGTGTTTAAGCTCAAGTACATGGGTATGTTTGGGGGGAGTCCCATACTACCTCATCATGGCATACCCCAGTAAGTGCCATAGAAGGGAAGAGAGAGCTTGCTAATCCTGATGGGGGTTGGGAAGGCCTGGGGGCACACTGTTTGATGAGATACCATGTGGTTTCATTGGGTCAAATGGTGGTTGCATTCCAAGCTTTCTGAGGAATCTCCATACTGCTTTCCAGAGTGGCTGTACCCATCCAAATTGATTTATTCTAAGCAAGTGTCTTCCCATGTCTTTTAAGTTTAGAGGCATGGGGTTCTGTTTCCAAGGATGTCATGCCATTGTTTAAAATTATTGTTGAAACTCCAAATATGTGTAGCTTTTCATCCACCCTTCCCCCACACAAGTAAATGAATATCACAGTATCTCACTGGATCTTCAGTGCCCATACGTGTTTGCAGCTGATGGCAGGGTTGAAGTTTTTTGGCGGAGATAAGATAGCACAGGCTCAGAATGTTTCTCTCCTCCTCATTTCCGATCCTTTTATCATTGGAGATGGAGCCCAGCAGCCTGCTTGAATCCTTAGGTAGTGTGACCCTAGAATATTGGTGGCATTATTTCTACTCTCCATTAGGCACCAATAGCAAAACAGCAAATTGGGAGCACACTTATAGCATCTGCAGTAAGTCTGAAGTGTGTGTGCATTTGTTGGGCTGCAGTGATCAGATGAATCCTCTTTGTTAATATGTGACTTGCAACTTGAAGCCTCCCCAATCTCTGGATTATAAAGCAGGTTGTTCTGTGGGCAGCCTTTCAGCCAGAGAACACGTGGAACAGAGCAAGGGCTAATTCTGGGAATGCAAAGAGCACACTGGAATTTTTTTCCTTTCCCTTTTGATGGTGACTTTAGGTAACGGCTTCATCAAAACCTGGCTGATTCCATAAAGCCTTGGAAGTAAGGACTGGTAGAAATGAGAGCACACTCTAGTATGTCAGCAAAAGAAGAACAAGGGGCTGCTCTTGTAACATGCACTCTAGTACCTTGACCCCTCTCCTAAAAAATATAGTTCCCAGTCAGGCGTGGTAGTGCATACCTGTAATCCTAGCGGCTCTAAAGGCTGAGGCAGGAGGATTGCAAGTTCAAAGCCAGCCTCAGCAAAAGCAAGGCCCTAAGCAACTCAGAGAGACCCTGTTTCTAAATAAAATATGAAAAAGGGGTGGGGATGTGGATCAGTGGTTTAGTGTCCCTGGGTTCAATCTCCTGTAAAGGAGGGATTTTTTGTGTATGCTAATTATATAGAATAGTGGATTTTGTTGTGGTATATTTTAAAGTGCATATACCATAACTGTAGCATAGACAAAGGGGTTAGAGGGAGAGACGAAGGGGTGCAAGGGGAGGGTACCCTGAATAAAATATATCAATCAGACTATCATGAATCCTATAAAGAAAGAAACTTTCAAGCCTGCCACAGAACTAAGACTCTGTCTACCACCAACAGATGGAGCTGGGGACGGAGGGCTTCTGTCATGTCCCTTTGGCTTAGAAACAAATATTTGTTAACACCTTTTCAGAACCTAACACATAAATTGAGACTGAAATAGAAGACCGGAATTTATTATACTTGATCATGACCTGTTGGCATATTACTTAAGATCTATTGATTCCCTTCTTCTATAATTCCATAGTCATGAAGAGAATTGGAATCATTTTGTTAAAAGCTAGAATGCTAGGTAGTGCTTGCCCTGGAGAAAATGTACCAGAAGTTTGTGCCTCAGAGAAGTGGAGTGGAGTTACAGCTACAAACCTGTTTTCTCTGATATCCATTTCTAGGAAATTGTTTTCACACTATCTGAGCATCTCTTAATTAATTGGTAAAATTAATTTCTGAGCAGAATTGTACTTTGGTCTGATAAGCCAGAAAATCCCCTCTTATTCACCCCTCACAAACACTCTGCTTAGCATTTTTACAAGGATTCTCCCCTCTTTAAAGACGAAGAATGATTGTTGTTTTTATTTTATCAATCCACATATTTAAACAGTTTTTTTTTCTGTTTTGTTTTATACCTGAAATTGAACCCAATGGCAGTTAACCACTGAGCTATATACCTATCCCTTTTTCTATTTTATTTAGAGACAGGATCTCACTGAGTTGCTGAGGCTGGCTTTGAACTTGCAATCCACTTACCTCAGGCTTCAGAGCTGCCGAGATTACTGGTGTGCACCATTGCACCCAGCTAAACATAATTTTTTAATTCCACTTCTACAAATGGGTGTATAAAGTCAATGTGACCTCAACTGATGTAACCTGCAGATTAGCCATGGAATGGTAATCACAAACAAGATTGGTGTCTTTTTAAGCAAATGGTTAGACATGTCATCATTTTTTCACAGTTTGTCCATGGTTAGCATATACAGTTTCAGCAAGAATTTTGCAGTTTCTGATGTAAGTTCTTGCCATGAATTTTTATTGGGGGAGGCAGGGATAGGAGCTGGGATTTTCACACTAAAGCCTGCTGTCTGTTGTGTGGAACCTGGAAATAGGTTAGGGAGATTGTTATTTGGACCTTCATGATATTTCTGTACCCCATAATGAGCGAGTTTGTTCTAGACAGATTGATAGCACTCCAGTTTTTTTTTCTTTTGCATTTGACTGTGCAGATGACATAAAAACATTTTGTGAATTGGAAAGTATGATCGCATTCCCCCTCAGGTTTCATTGAGGCACAGATTCCTAGTTAATCTAGTTTATGCCTGCACAGTTTTGAGGAGGTGAAGTACTTTTGCTCTGAAGGATGCTGCAGCCACTTTTCAAGTGGGAAAAAAGTCATCTCTAATACATGTGAAATTTTTCACTACCTAAGAGGAAGGGAGTTGGAAAACAGCTTTTTTCTTTTTCTTTTTTTTCCTTTTTCTTTCTTTTTTTTTTTTTGTACCTGGGATTGAACTCAGTGGCACTCAACTACTGAGCCACATCCCAGCCCCACCCCTTTTGTATTTTATTTAGAGACAGGTTTTCCCTGACTTGCTTAGGGCCTTGCTAAGTTGTTGAGGCTGGCTTTGAATTTGCCAACTTCCTGCCTCAGCCTCCTGAGCTGCTGGGATTACAGGCATGCCCAGCTAGGAAGCAGTTTTAAGTCACAGAGACATTTGATGTGCATATTTGTGTGAGTTAGAGTCTTACTAGAGACATTTTTAAAAATAGTTTTTTAAGTTGTAGATGAACTCAATATCATTATCTGGTTTATGTATTTTTATGTGGTGATGAGGATTGAACCCCAGTGCCTCACTTGTGCTAGGCAAGCACTCTACCACTGAGCCACAACTCCAGCCCACAAATTAATTTATTAAAGCTCAGCTTTTCCTCCTGTCAAGTGGAGTATTACCAACATACTTCACAGGGTTGCAAAGAGGAGTTAGAAAAAGTGCTTAGAAGAATATATTCTCTATAATCCTTAGATATTGTGATTTATGTATCATGCATGACTCCAAGTAGTTTACATCATAAAACATGCCTAAGAAGGGTGAAATGAATATCCCCTAGTGGTAGAAAGTGGTAGAAAAAGCAATTTGACACATTCTGGCGTTCTGATACATTCTTACTCTGGAGTCCTGATACATTCTTACTCAGATCGTGAATGGGGTTCTGTGTGCCCCTCCTATGGTCCATGATGGTTTTGTTAGGTTTGTATATAGTAGGAGTACAGGTAGAGCAGCAGATGACACAGCCTCAGGGCCAGGCTGTATTTATCCACGTTATCTGGGCAAAGACCTGAGGTTCCTGGGGGAGGAAACAAACACTAGCTGATAAAGTTTGGTGCTACTAAGCATGATTCCAGAGAAAGCAAGGTTTCCCAGCTAGCTGGTGACAGATTCCTAGTTGCTCTTCCTTTAAGCTAAGTGATGAGCAGAGGTTGATGGGCAGGGAGAGGGGGTGAGTTTGATTCTTCCTCATGGCTTTATCTTTGTGAAATAGGTTAGGGAGATTGTTATTTGGACCTTCATGATATTTCTGTACCCCATAATGAGCGAGTTTGTTCTAGACAGATTGATAGCACTCCATAAATAGAGATGGCCCCCACCTTACGATGGGTTGACTTAAAATATTTCAACTTTACAGTGATGTGAGAGCAGATATTGGCAACCACTCTGTTGTTTTCACTTTGAGTTTAATATTCAGTGAATTCCATGAGCCTTAACACACTGTGTTATAAATTGAGCTCTGTGCTGGGCACAGGGGTGCAGGCCTGCACCTGTAATCCCAGCAGTTTGGGAGGCTGAAGCAGGAATATCACAAGTTCGAGTCCAGTTTTACCAACTTGACGAGGCCGTAAGCAACTCAGCACAACTCTGTCTCTAAATAAAATACAAAATAGGGATGAGATGTGCCTCAGTGGTTGAGCACCCCTGAGTTCAATCCCCAGTACCCCCTTGTGACAAAAAGAGGTATGGTATCAGTGATTTTGCTCTGCAGTAGACTCACACCACTGGACTTTGTTTAAGGCAAGCTAGGCTGAGATTTGACATTTGGTGGCTTAAGTGTATTGGATGCATTTTCAATACAATGTTTTTAAATTCCTGTGGGCATCCTTTTATTGTAGATTGAAGAGCACAGGTATTGGTTGGTGGATTGAGGATTAGGGGACAACCTCTAAATGTTTATGTCATCTATAGAAAAGCAAAGAATTGACATAAACCAGTCTGTGCTTTAGTTATATATTAAAAATTCTTGATGTGCCTTATGCTGGTAAACGTATAACAAATTATTGCTGTAATGACTGATAACACTCAGTTTGGAATTGGGGATTCATGTTAGCATATGACTCTTTGGAGCCAGTACAAGCTTATAAACTCACACAACTAATTAATACCACTTGTGTGCTGGGTACTGTGCTAAGTGGTTTAGGTATATTTGTTCATTTAAACATCACTGTAACTTTTGTTTTTTTGGTACCAGGGATTGAACCCTGGGGAACTTAACCACAGAGCCACATCCCAAACTCTTTTGTTATAACCACAGAGCCACATCCACAGCTCTTTTTATATTTTATTTAAAGACATGGTCTTGCTAAGTAAGTTGCTTAGGGCCTTGCTAAGTTGCTGAGCTGGTTTTAACTTGCAGTCTTCCTGCCTAAGCTTCCAGAGCTTCTGTGATTACTGGTGTGTCACCATGCCTGGCATAGAACCTCATTTGAAAGGAGAAAACTGAAGTTCATAGAGTTCAAGAAACTAGCCCAAGGTTACATGGGTTGTAAGTGACAGAATTTCCATGGGGATCCATACAGCCTGGCTTCAGGGTTCATGCTGTGTACTCAAAACTATACTGTCACCTCTCAGCAAAATTTCAACATTGCTAATTTGAAGTTTCCTTAAGTTAGAAAAAGTCACACAAGAGCACAGTCTAAATCAGAGCTAAACTTGACTAAATCCTTTGCTCTCTCCCATTTGCAAGCAGGTGCAGCTATAGGTGGGGGAAATAGGTTCCTTCCTCCCTTTGAGAGTCCAGAATTACCCCTTAAAAGCCACACACTCCTCCTGGCTGTGTCTTCTCTCCCATAGGCTTCCCTCTTTCCCCAGACTGTGCCAAGCATACATCACTCTCTTCACACAGGAGTCTCCAAGGGCCTCCAAAGGCATAATTAAGTTTTACCTTATGGCTGATTTTCCTCCCTGGAATCAGCCACTGTGGAATTCTGAGGAACCAAACACTTGTCTTTATCACATTGTTTATTCTATATAAGCCATTTTTTTATTCTTGTACCAGGGATTGAACCCCATGCTGTTTAACCACTGAGCCACATCCCCGGCCCTTTTCTTGTATTTTATTTTGAGATAGGGACTCACTGAGTTGCCTAGAGCCTCACTAAATTGCTGAGACTAGCCTCGAAGTTGCCATCCTCCTCCTTCAGCCCCCTGAGCTGCTGGAATTACAGGTATGCACCACCTCCCTAGCACATCCCCAGCCCCATCCATCACTCAGACACTCATACTCCACCCCAACTCTACACTTTTGAGTTTTTTTCAAGCTACCCCCTAGGGCCCTCTTCTTCATAGCAGTGCTCCTTTTGTCACCAAATAATGTAGATCAGTGCCTTGAAAATGAAAATGTCTTAATTTGAAGATTATTTTTTCCTTTCGTCATTCTAGGCAAAGAAAAGGCATTTCTTCTCACTGTGAATCATTAGGATGCTGCAATGTAGGAAACATTCTTTGTTGATATTTTGTTCTCTCAGTGGGATCATTGTAGATATTTCTGCCACCTAATTCTGGGTTGTGTTATCCATCTGGGATACACTACTGAGGATGGACATGGTCAGGAAGAAAAGGGCAGTGGTGTCCATGGCTTATCTCTGCCTAATGATGGACCATCATAGTGGCCTGAAGCAAAGGGTAGAGCTATTGCACCTCTGAAGTGTGCACAGCTGCCTACAGATTGACCTGTGACCGTTTCTTACCCTGAAGTGTACAGGGTAGACCAGACACAGTGGTGCATGCCTGTCATCCCAGCATCTCAGGAGGTTGATGCAGGAGGATCACAAGTTCAAAGCCAACCTCAGAAATTTAGTGAGGCACCAAGCATTCCAGTGAGACCCTGTCTCTAAACAAAATACAAAATAGTGCTGAGGATGTGGCCCAGTGGTCAAGCGCCCCTGAGTTCAATCCCGGGTTACCCCAGGCTCTCCAAAAAAAAAAAAAAAAAAAAAAAAAAAAAAAAAAAAAAAAAAAAAAAAAAACAAAGAGCTGTTGGAAAGGGTTTGGCATCTTTCTCACTCGTGTCAGTATTTTAGCCTCACATCAGTGAGGCCCAGGCAGCTTTATCTATTGATGGTCATCTTGCATGCCCCCACTTGTAGCCTGTCTTCTGTCTTTTGCATAGCTAAGTCCTGCACCATCAATACTGCTTGATGTTGATAGTGACCATGAAATAATAAGAAGATCAGGCATGATCTAGGTGGGTACATGCACACATGGTGGCTAAAAGTTTTCATGGCTCTGTGTAAATTCATAAAGGACCATGAAGTTGTCAAGAGCATTGATTTTGAGGTTATAAATTAAATATGGTGGGTAGGAAAATTTGCACACATATAAACTATTAATAATGAAGATTGAATGTCTGTCTTTCTGTGTGTGCAGCTGGAAAGAAGAACCACTTTTGTGATGCAGTTAAAAATCCTTAACCTACCAATTTATAACACTTTAGCTATGGCTAAATCTCTAATTTCTCTTATCATTATGTAAAATGGAAGGATACTATAGGGATTTATGAGCATTAAATAATTTGATGACCTTAGAATGGTAGGTAGTTGATACATATGTGTGTCCCCTGCTTAGATAGTATTATTTTGGTGGATGTGGGTGGTGGTGATGGTGACACGAGCCTTGGAGACATTAAGCATCAACCTCAGCATCCTAATATTGAAAGGAATAATGTTTCTGGGTATTCTGGTTTATTTTTCACTCAGTACATACTGTAATAACTATTTGGAAGACCATTGTGAGCATTCAATAAAGTAACCTACTGGATAGATTTTGGTCATCTTTGAATCCCAATACAATTGGGAGCTGTTTCACAGTCATAGAACAGTATAGATGTTGCTTATCATTTTCCTTCTCATTATAAGTATCACCTAGGATATGTAATTTTTTTCAGTATTGAGGGTGGAACCCAGGGCCTTGCATGTGCTAGGCAAGTGCTCTACCACTGAGATGCATCCCCAGCCTATTCTGATTCTCCTTCTTCTTATTAATATTATTTTGAGACAGGGTCTTCCCAAGTTGCTGAGGCTGGCTTGAAATGTGTTGTCCTATTGCCTCAGCCTCCAAAGATGCTAAGATTATAGGTATGTGCCACTGTGACCAGCAAGAAACACAAGTTTTTTTTTTGTACCAGGAATTGAACTCAGGGTGCATTTTATCCACTGATCCACATCTCCAGTCCTTATATATATTTTAATTTAGAGACAGGGAATTGCTGAATTGCTTAGGGTCTCACTAAGTTCATGAGGCTTGCTTCAAACTTTCAATCCTCCTCCCTCAGACTCCCAAACTGCTGGGAATATAGGTGTAAGCCACTGTGCCTGAAAGGATATAGAAATTTCATGGATGTTATCTTTCCATGAGAATTTTAAAGTTCCTCACTACTTGGCATATTATAGTACTTGTTAATAGTGATTATCAATATTTTGTATTATTCCAGTCATTCATGATAGAGTTGATTTGTCTGTAGGGAGACATTTGGCAATGTTTTGCTTGTCACAATTATGCAGAGGTGCTACTACCATCAAGTGAGTAGATGACAGGGACACTGCTAAACCTCCTGTAATGCACACACCATGCCTCACAGCTGGGACAGCCCAGAATGTCAATAGTGCCAGGGCTGAAGCACTCTGCACTAACTGAAAGCTCCTTGTAAGCATCACTGTGTCCTACTCCCTGTCCTGAGCCCTGGCATGGATCCCTATTGGATCTACCTTGGGTCCTCAGGTACCTCCTGAGTTACATAGTCTACAAATACACTTAGCCCCTGGGTTTAGCATTTCTGCAGATTAATGTTGTGACTTCTAGATTTCAGGATTCATCCACAGCCATTTTTAATATTTCATTCAGGACAGGGTCTCACTGAATTGATTAGGGCCTCACTAAGTTGCTGACGCTGGCCTTGAACTCATGATCCTCCTGCCTCAGCCTCTTAGATGCTGGTATGACAGGTGTGTACCACCATGTCCATCTCTCTTCTGCTTTTATTTTACATTTTTGATGACAGAGATTTAACACAGGGCCTTGGACATACACATATAGCATACACTATAAATATAATTTTATCTTTTTAAAAATATTAATCTCATAATATAACAGACATTAGGGAAAAAACAGTATAAACATAGCTCAAAACACTGTCCGTGGACTACCCTCACTCTCAAAACTGTTGGTCCCCAGGCAAGTGAGAACAGAGAGTGAGAGAGTTCAGAAACTTGGGAAGCCATGGGGCAATGCTTGGTGGTTTCTGTTCTTTGTGGGTATCTTTCTTCACCATATTCAAGAATATGAATTTCTTTTACAATGTATGACCTTTTAGTATTTAAACTTTGCATAATGGTTAAAATTGTTGGATAATTCAAAGACATATTTTTACAACTTTTATCATGTAAATGTTAAAATGTACAGAGAACCTGAGGTAATTGTATAGCGAACAATTATAGAACTACTAAAAACGTGAATTGGGTTGCCATGCTGCTGCTTGCAGGTCCAGCCAGTGTGGAAATGAAGCCTCTGTTTGGAAGTGAACTTCTTCTTGAACAAGCCCTACCCCTTATTTCATGTATTGTTTCTGCCTGCTGTCATACCACTCAATCAGGACTGAGTAGTTTCTACAGAGAACTTTAGGCACTGCTCCTCTACCCAGTAGCAATACATGGTTGTTTCAGAATCACAGAGAGCCCACATTTGGATCCCCAGTTTTACCATTATTGACATTTAGGTGTCTTAAGTGCACCTAATATGTCTCTTTCAAAATCTTACCCTGTCACGTCCTACCCCCAGTCTTCTGCTTATTTTATGTTTTTCTCCTTTCAGTCACCTTTTGGTTTATTCTGATCCAACTTCTTTCCTAAATTTATTAGAATTTTTGGTAATTTTTTTGTCTTTGTGTGTGAATGTGGGAGTGTATTATGGGTTTTTGTTTTTATTTATTTGTTTTATTTTGGTGGCAATAAAAAAGATATCCAAAGACAATTACAATAATAGTAAAACAGGAACACCTACAAGTGCCAGATGCAAGGCATAGTGAAAAATTCCTTACATCAGAGTGAATATGTCACACCCTATTTTTTTGTTTATACACTTCATTGAAGGAAATAGAGATATGTTTGATGTCTTCCATTACATTTTTACCTTCCAGAAAGTAAGATCATTATGGTAATAAAAGAATTTCTTATAAAATCCAGGACACAAAAACATAAATTTCTCCTATTCATATTTAAAGCTTGAAACACATCAAGTGTGCTGTATAACAGAAAGGAAGTTTCAACAGGGTGTTTTTAACCATTTAAATTTTTTTTCTTTTTATAATGTATATTGTGGGAAGGGACACTTCAACAATTGCTTTCTGGTCACACATAAAACAATTCCACCTGTCTTCTATGAGGGGAAATGTATTGTATCAAAGGATTTCTTGACACATTTATTTCCAGAAGAATTCCTGCCAAGTATTTCCTGTGGGACAATAAAAATAGTTATCACATGTTAGGTTTATTTCTTAAGAAGCTAATTATGAGGAAATGATGAAGATAGTTGTGTCTTAAGTGTAGTTTTAAATTGATTTTTTTTGTAACAGGCATCAAAACCAGGGGCACTTAGGCACTGAACCACATATTCAGCCCATTTTTTGCTTTTTATTTGGATACACGGTCTTTCTAAGTTGCTCAGAGCCTCAATAAGTTGCAGAACATTGCTTTGGACTTGCAATAGTCCTGCCTCACCCCAGAGGTATTACAACTGTAGACATGAACCATTGTGGCTGACTGAAATTAATTTTGATGAATCCTGGGGTATTTTGGAGATCAGAAAGCTAATATATCTTGCCTAGTAAGTCTCTCCATGACCCCTGAGAAAATTCTCATACTTCTATCAGGACAATACTCTTTGTTTTAAGATAGCTTTAGAAAATGGAACATCAATGTTTATTCTTAAATTGCAATTTTCACAAATGCACTGGGTTGAAACAACACAAATAAAATATCTAGTAATTTTCATAGAGATCCTGAGTTATAGTAAAATGCTATATCCACTTTCTCAATAATTAGAAAAAAAATAAGTAAGATGGAATATATTGCTTTGGTATTTTTTTTTTAGAGAGAGGGTCTCACTGAGTTTCTTAGCGCCTCGCTTTTGCTGAGGCTGGCTTTGAATTTGGGATTTGGGATCCTCCTGTCTCAGCCTCCCAAGCTATTGGGATTACAGGTATGCACCATCATGCCCAGACAGAATATACTGCTTTAAATGAGTTTTAAAACTTCATTTTTTCTTGTTAGTGTAAGCATGTGAATCAAAGCGAACACTAGCAACATGGGAATAACAAGTCTGTAGTTGCATTAAACAAATTTTACATTTTAGCAAATTTTTCACTGTAGGCAAATTTCTATAAGTATTCCAAAAATGTTAGACTACAATGAATTTTGCTGATAGGTGATGAGCCAAGTTTCAGGGTCTTGGTGATATTATGTGTGTTTTCCTCCAATTCCTTTCTGGAAAACATCTGATATATATATATATATATATATATATATATATATATATATAGTGATAAAATATATATATATAGTGATAAAATATATATATATATATATATATATAGTGAGATATATATATATATATATATATATATATATATATAGTGATAAAAGTTATCTGAAAAGTTCTGAGTGTGAGGTGATTCCATCACCCTGGCTCTTTGGGGCCAGTCCCTCTGAGAGTCCGACCTGCAGTAGCAGACAAGCTCCCATGGCCTCCTTGCAAGTGATGAAGTATGGCTTCATGAGCAGAATGTCCTGGCGCAGCTTCTGTGGACAAGGGAGCAGGTTAACTCCTCAGCTAGGGCAGAGGGGAGGCATATAGGACACAGTTAGGGGCACACAGATCCAGAAAGGTGGTCATGGCCCCTTGCCATGACCTCGTCAGCAAGGCAAAGGGACTGGCCCTGTGCTGGTTTGATGGGGTCATGTCCACTAGGTGGCCTCGGTTTACAGTCTGCGTGGCAACAAGATGAGCAGGGAATGGGGAGGTACCCTCAGTTTCCCCAGGATGGTCCCAGATCCGAGAGTTCCAGCCACACTCACGTCAGGATCTTGAGGTTCATTTACTGTTGCCCACAGAATCCCCCAGCCACTCTGCTTATCCCAGCTCCCCAGGCCTGCAATGCACCCATCAGGGCAATACTGGTCCACATCCAGCACTGAACTGAGATTCAAATTGGATCCCACATCTCTCATCAGCCCTGTGGCGTTGGCGACTCAACCTGCTCTGTTGGTCCTCTCCCAGGTGACATGGGAACTAACCCTTTCCCCCACCTTGCCTGAGGCAATGTGGCACCTCCTACCTGGACAGAGCCTCAGTCTGCCCTCAGTCCCAGCTCTCCCTCATGGCGCAGAGCAGGTGAACGTAGCTGGTGTGTACTAAGTGTACAGCACACACTGGCATTCTCAGATGTGGCACACACAAAGGGTACAATAGATCAATAATTTTACATATTGATTGCACATTTAAATCACCTTTTGGATACACTGGGTTACATAAAATATAATAAGACTACTAGAAATTAAAAAATCGCCTCCGTGCCTGCATCAGATTGCTCCAGGACAGTGTCAGCACTGTCAATCTGCAGGGCAGCCAAGCGGGCCAGTTGAACCTAAGCGCACACCTCTGCGCACACCTTTTGTGGCCCTCCACTGCTAGAAAACTGAATCCGTCAAATACAGCATCCTGCCCACCCCTAGCCTCACCCGGATCTCCACCAGCTCCTCCACGTAGTTGAAGAGCAGAGGGTTGATCTCCCGGAGTCTGAGCACTGGCCGGGACACCATCAGCGCCAGGTAACGCAGGCTGCAACGAGACACCTGCTGGGTAGTGGAGTAACCATGCCAGCCCAGGGAGCCAAATCCCACCCACACGTGCCTGCTGGCCATGGGACACACCCACCGCTTGCCTGCCATTTGGCTCTCCCTCCCCAGGCCCTCTTCCCTGTCCCCAACCCCTACCTTGCGGGGCTCAAAGTCCCAGTTGTGCACCACTCGTGCAGGGATGACGGCCAGGTCATTCCAGTGGCAGTGGCTGCAGTAGTACTGGCCTGTGTAGTTGCACTGATGGGCCTCGCTGGGCACGCCCCCTGTGGGGATCAGCCACTCAAGGTCACTGGCAGCCGCGGCCTGCCTCACCAGCCCACAGCCCACAGAAAATGGAAAGCAGGGTCAGTGATCCCACCCTCCAGACCAGACCTACCATCCCTAAGCCATGAAGCTGAGGGGCTTATGCCCTCAGTTTGATCACCATTTAAACAGGGCAAGAGGATCCCACTCTAGGACCGCTTGTGGGACCCCATGAATGAATGCTGATAAGTCTCAAAACACCCGCTCTGTATGGCTAGCCTGTGGTTCTTCTGGTCCCTGCCTGGGTGGGCTTCCTGTGACAGAGGGCCACAGAGGTGAGCTTTGGTCCTAGCCAGGTAGAAATGTAGGCAAGTCAGGAAATAGCTAGAACCTCAGCTTGCTTTTAGTCAGAAATGCAATTGTCAGTCACTTCCCAAAGACAGGGAGCAGGGACTGACCCCCAGACTCTCACTTAATCCTTCCACTACCCATGCTGGAACAGCTCCCTCACCCTATTCTCCCTGCCACCACTCACACAAAGAGATGGGCACCCGGCACTCAGCGCAGCGGTAATCCTGGCTGTCCAGCCCTGTCTCAGGGCAGATGTTCAGCTCATACTCAGCCTGATAGCTAACTTTGGAGCTCACCCAGGGCTTGGAGATGAGGCTCAAGCACTTGCTGTGGCAGCGGTAATAACACCCTGGGTGGGAACAACCAGGCCTCTTAGAAGTGGAGAGGAGGGTCCTGCAGCATAGGCTGACCTTCAGCAGGACCACTCTGTATCCTGCACATTTCTGCTGCAGTGTCCAGATCAATCCAAGACCTTATTGTGGCATTGCCCCAGAAGTGCCTTAAAGATCCTCACAGTTCCCTGAGCCTTATCTCTCAACTCGAGACACGCATGTCCTGGGGCCAACCTGCCATTCCCACCCACCAAACCCAAGCTTTCCAAATGGAATTCTCACTCTTCTGTTCCATCCCCAGTCATGTTTCCTCTCTGGTTTTCAGCAACTCCATCCATCCACAGCTGAGCCCAGACACCATGAGTTATGCCAACTCCTCTTATCTTTTACACTGCACACCCAAACCCCCAGCTGGCATGGCCTCAGCCACCTCTCACTCCATCGTACCCTTCAGAGTTTTGTACCCTCCCCCTTCTACTCACCTCTCCTTCCGGCTTTGCCCCCTCCTCCCGCCCTGCTCAACTCAGCAGCCAGTGTCTAAAGCAGTCAAGCACCTATGGCTCTACAAACAAGCCAACTTCACCACACCTCCTCACACAGGATGCTCTAGTTGCTGTCTTCTGCTCCTCCTTGAAGATTTCAACCATGGGACCCTTCATCACATGGCTTCCTCAACCAGAACACCCCTCCCTAGGTACATCCCTGCCTTGCTCCCTGACCTCCAAGCATTTGCTTAAATGTCACGTGGGCACCCTGAAGTGGTACCCACTCTACCCACCATACATCCTATTCCCTTTCCCTTTTTTCTTTACTACCATGTCATTTACTAGTCTGATATTTCCGCCAAGGAAATCTTCTACAGTGATGGAAATGTTCTCTCTATACTGTCCAGTGTGGCAGCCACCAGCCTCAGGTGGCTATTGAGCACTCGCAATGTAGACAGTACCACTGATTTATTCCTATTTCAATTTGATGGCCATGTAGAGTTAGTGACCACTGTACTGGACAGCTTGGATCTGGATGCAGGCCAGTGAAGGCAGGATCTGTGCCCCTAACTGTTCCTTGTATCTTCAGCACACAATAGGTCTTGGTCCACTGTGTACACTATAGAGGATTCACCTGAACATGACCCACATCTGGAAGGAGAGCTTTGGACTTCTCTTCCCTGCCCCAGAGACCTAGACTGCTTATCCAGTAGGAGTGGGTCTCAGTCTTGGCCTACCTGTGCAGGTGTACCAAGTCTGAATGAGTCCCCAGATGATGGTGTTGCACTTGTTGCAGGTTTGCTTGACCCTCTTGCTCTTCTCCTTGTAGAAGCGGTGCTCAAGAAGGACCCTAATGTTGGGCTCATCCTCATTGGGGTCCTACAGACAGAGAGCCAGGAAAGGGCCACCAGTGAGCTGGTTTCAATACCTTTCCTTTATTCTAGCCCCTCTACTTATTTCCTCCAGGCACTGCTTATAGGAGTGTGAGTTCCCATTAGCCATAGAAAGACGGTCAGTCAGGGGCAGATCACAGACCACCCACTCCATTTCCCGGCAGCCCTGTCAGCCACTTGCCACCTGGGTCTGCCCTGTGAGCAGGAATGATCTACTCTCCCTTTGCTGGCTGGGTGCAGACCAAAGCGACGTGGTGTGGAGCCCTTTGGGACTCTCCCAGGGAATGGCAGAGCCATGAAAAAGGATGACTCGGGTCTTCAACACCATTACCTGTCACACAGGCCCTGGACCACCTGGGGGGGGGTCATGAGGAAAATCACACACCAATCTCCTTTAAATCACTGAGTTTTTGGATTGTGTGTGGCCACAGCCTTACTGATTTCCCAGGGTCTCCTGATGTGGAGTCTTCATTAGGAAATCAGTGAGGCTGTGGCCACACACACATTGTGGGTCACTGTGGGGCACACAATGACAGCCAAGCTGAGGAACACAATTGGCCTGCAGTGGACACCTAAGGATTATGGACTCTTGGATTCATTACCTCCTTCTGTTCTCCTGTCAGGAAACTCCTCATCATCATCTAGAGAGGAGGATGTGGCTCAAAGAGGTACTGCCCCACTCACTTGCTTCAGTGGGGCACCTGACCAGAGCTGGCACACTGTGGTGCTTGTTTCAGGCATGGCCATGTGGCAGGACCAGCCAATCAGAGGTCAGGAGGGCCCAGGACTGACTTCTGCCTTAACCATTGACAAAGGGGAGCTTCAGACTGGGGCTGTCTCAGTGGTCGAGCACTTGCCTAACTGGCAGGAGGCCCCAGTTCCATCCCAGAACCACCAAAAAAAAAGAAAAGAAAAAGGAAAGGAAACTCTCCTCTGCTGCAAAGCCCAGCTGCCATTGCTGGGCTCGTGTCTGCATCACCTGTCTGTGGACTACTGAGGAGGGGTCAAACATGGAAAGCAGAACAAAAGAGGGCAGGATTCCTGAGGATCTGTTGGTTAACAAGAAAATACTTTCCTTCTCATTTAAGCTACTTAAGGTCAGGTTTCTGTTCCTTGCAACCAAGAGGGGCAAAGCCTGCACTTGGGATAAGGGCCCATCCCTCACTCTGCATTTCTAGATGCCTTTATATCTCAGCCCCTCAGAGCCCAAAAAGATGCACCAGGGAGGAACTGGAGGCCACCCTGGTGCTCCTGTCCCCACTGCTACAGCCCTGGCTCTAGGCTCCCCCTGTGGCACAGCTGGCCAGCACCCACCTTCAGCTCCTGGAGCTTCAGGTGCAGGTGGATGAGCCTCACCACTGCGTCCTTCTGCTTCTCCGACTGCTCAGGCAGCTCCAGGATCACCTGCTTGCATTCCTCAATTGCCTGCTGTAGTTGCTGAACATCGGAGGCCAGGAACAGACCCTGCCAGGTTGGGGAGCAGTCAGATGGCCACTCCTTGGACTCTCCCTTGGAGGCCAGACTGATCCTCATGGACAGTTAGGCACAGAGCAGACCTCAAGCCCTTCCCCCAGATGAGGACTTGTTCAAAGCCCAGGAGAATTAGCAGCACAGTCAGAATCCATCCTGCACTGCCTGTCCCCAACTGGACTAGTCTACCCACAGACTTCTGAAGACCTAGTAATTCAGGATGCTTTCCAAAATACAACTTCCAAGGGCTGGGATGGACGCTCAGTGGTACAGGGCTTGTTTTACATGCTGGAAGCTGATGTAGTCCCCAGCCCAACCACCACTCCTCAACACACAAGCACACTAACTTCGTTTTTTTTTTTTCAGAAATTTGACTAGGGTTTGTTTTTTTTTTTGTTGTTGTTGTTTTGTTTTGTTGACTCTACTATTTCACTTACTATTTATTTGTTTGTTTGTACTGTGGGTTGAAACCAGGGGCACTTAACCACTGTCCTACATCCCCAGTGCTTGTTTGTTGTTGGTGGTGGTGGTGGTATTTTTTTTGAGACAGGGTCCCACTAAGTTGCTGAGAAAATCGGCCTTAAACTTGCAATTCTCCTGCCTCAGCCTCCCAAGTCACTGGGATTACAAGTATGCACCACTGTGGCTGACTGTTACACTGACTTCAAAAGAACTTCCCCTTAGAGGCAAGCTGGGGAAATGATACTTGCTGTCATAAAGGAGAGGAAATGGCCACTTGGCTCAATTGCCAAGCCCAGACAAAGGCCAATAAAGGAGCCTGGAGGTGTCCACCACCACCAGACTAGCAGGGATTTGCTAAGCCCCAGACTCAGAACAGACCACAGGGAGGCAGCTCCTGCAGCTGAGCAGGTTGGGCTGACACTCAGGAACCTTCCTCATCCACCAGTGTGCTGGGCTCTAAGAGACCCAGGCAAAGAGAAGTTGCACCCTTCCCTTCTCCTCGGAAAGTCTGTGGCCAAAAGGAAGTATTCAAAATGTTACGATAAAGATAAAAACATGTATCTGCATGGGCAACGTTTTAAGGCCACATACAAAATGAAAAATGAATTAGAATCGGGTGACTTCTGGCTAAATCTTTTTAAGTTACAGTCTGATTTTACTGTGTTTCTCTCAAATAAAAGTTGGAGATAGTTTGCATAAAACTAAAGGCTTTCTAACTTTTCAAATAATTCCAGCTCTTCCACATTCACTTTTCATTCAAAGTAACCCTTTTGTAGAACTTCATGTAGAACAAGCAAGAGTGGCCCTTCAGTGCTGGGCAGCTGGGGAGGCAGGGAAGGCCTCCTGCTTTCCTCATCCACCCACACTCTACTGCAGATCTACAAGACCCCTGAAGACCCCAAAGGGAACCAATCCTCACACTGGCTCCCCAAGAATCTGGAGCAGGAGCCTAGAGGAGGGCGGAAGCCCCAGGTTCTCAAGCTCCAAACCCAGGCTTTCTCCATCTGCTCTCAAACAGGCTCAGATTCGAGCTCCAGGGGACTTGGCTGAGGAGGGGACTATCAACACCTGAAAATGGTGGTTCCCTGGGAAGGGAAGACTGCACACCTCAGACCTCATGGTCTAGCCCCTCTCCCCTCCCAGACCCAAACCTCACCACAGGGCGGGAGAAGTGGTCCTCAGACAGGCCAAGATCCATCACGCACTCAGAGCAGTGGAACCCAGGCTCCCCAGGCGGCAGCTCAGGCAGGGTCTCTGGAGGAAGAGAGGAGGGGCATGGAGGATGGTAGGAAAGAAAACTCAGCCTGCTCTCTCTCATGCTCCTCATCCCCCAGGAAGGAAGCTGGGGCCACTGGAGCTGGGAAGTGGGACGCAGGTAGACACAGGAAGGAGGCCCTGGGGAGCTGGGCCTGCTCAGCTCTGCATGCCCATTTGGTTTAATTCAAAAAGATTAGGTGGAGGGGCTGGGATTGTGGCTCAGTGGTAGAGCGCTTGCATAGAACGTGCAAGGGCCTGGGTTCGATCCTCAGCACCACATAAATGTGAAATAAAGATATTATGTCCACCCAAACCCGAAAAATAAACATTAAAAAAAAATGATGAGGTGGAATGGTATTCAATGGTGCTAAAAGAGGCCCACAAGATAGCTTTATAGAAACATCTCAGTTTCTACAGCAGATACTTCATGTATAACTACATGGACTCTGCACTGATTCTACACAGCCAAAAAAGCAACTGAATTTCTAAAAACAAGGAAGTGTGTGTGTGTGGTGTAGCCACTGAACAGTTATAACACAAAATCCATACTCTGGTGTGTACTGCAGGCCACCTCTGCAGTTCCTGGATTCATACCCTCCTGACCCCTAGGTGAGCAGGGGCCTCTGCACAGGATGCTCCACCTGCTAACTTCCCCCACCAGTCTTGGCTCTGAGTGTGTTCCACAAGTGTCCTCTGAGCATGGACTATGTGCCAGGCCCTGGGATTCAGCAGTGGCACACCAGACACAAATCCCTGCCCTCAAAAGCTCCTGCTGGCAAGAAGGTAGAAGCAATCCACAGAGCAGGTAGAAAGCGACTGTGCCCTTGGGAACCCACTATGAGAGAAAGCCAGCATGCTGGAGAGGGCAGTGGGAGAAAAGGTGGTGGGCTGGGAGAAGGGTCAGGGGGCCCACAGAGTCCCCCAGCACCTACCTTCAGAAGAAATGTCCAGGGCCTCCTCACTAGGTCCCTGCTCATGCTGCCTTGGCCCCAGCTCCTTGTTGAAGGGGTTGAGGTGGGCCTGCCGGAACCGGGCCAGCTTCTCATCATATTCCATAGCATTCCACCTGTGGTAGCCAGGCAGGGCAAGATGAGGACCCAGGTCCCAGCCTCACCATGGAGCATTCCCATTCCCGAAAACCCCTGCCTCTTTCAGGAAGCATCCCCACACTACAGCCTCCATCCTCAGACTCTCCCCCTACCTCCTGCAGACCCCCTCCAGGCCCCTTGGCAGGCTCCCATGGGGAAGTCCACAGTGACCAGCCCTTCTGATGTCCGTCATATATATGACTTATCCAAGGGTGCCCAGCCAGATGCTCTGGAACCCAAGGTCTTCCCTCCCAGCTCAGGTTTTTTTTTAACCCCAGACACTCTAGGGCTCCAGTGCTGGGATCCCCCATACATCTAAACTGGCCTCACTCGGCCAAGTCCTGCCATGCCCTTGCTGTTGGCCGACTTCCCTGAGACACGTCTCCTACAACTGGGATCCTCCATCCCAACCTAAGGTGCTCCTTTCCCACCACAACTCCTGGAACTGCAACCAGTGTGGGGCCCACCCTGCTTTTCTGTCTGTTGTGTGACTGGCAGGGCCCACCTTCCCCCTGCTCCGGGAATGCCTCCAGGTTCTAGACTCTGCTAGCACCTCTCAGGTCTGGGTTCCAGTCCTGCTGAGAGCCACATGACCTGGGACATTCTCACAGCTCTGTGCCTTGTCCTCCAAGGTAACAAGAAGGAAGCGCCTAGTCAAGGATCAGTAACTGTTCTTTCCCATCACAGGACTCAACAAACTAAGGACACACAGGGCTAAGGACTCAAGGCAGGAAGGAAGGGCTTTGTCTGGGAAGGAACACAGGCAGCCAAATACGGCTCCCACTTAATTAGCTGGGTCACACTCCTCAACCTCTCTGGCCCTGTTCCCTCCACAGCCTCCCTTTACCTCCATTCCATCATCCACAAGTCAGCCACTTTCCAGGTGAAATTGATTCACAGAAGTTGAGCACAAAATAAGCTCTTGGTAAGATTTACTCTGATAGGCAGGGTACAGTGGCACACACAGCTTAGAAGGCTGAGACAAGAGGATCACAAGTTCAAGGCCAGCCTCAGCTACTTAGCAAGGCCTTAAGCAACTTAGTGAGATCCTGTCTCAAAGTAGAAAACAAAAAGGGCTGGGGATGTGGCTCAGTGGTAAAGCAACCCTGGTTTAAATCCATTGTATAAAGAAAGAAAAAAAAAACAGAAAAGTTTTACTATCATAGGAAGTCAAAAGGTAATTTTTCAAAGCTGTGCAGTAAGTCCAGGGGTCCTGGTTATGCTTCTTCCATACCTGTTATGCAAGACAATCCTGTGACTCCTCCTCTGCTCCCTCACCCAAAAGAAATGGAAGAAAACTGAGTCCAGAGGGAAAGGCCCTGCCCTGGGTCCCAGTGTCACCTCACTGGCAGCTAAACAGCCCCACCCCAGCCCCATGCTGTCCTTACACTGGAGTCAGGAGCTCCACACCACCTGTGGATCCTGTCCTGCTTGTTATGCCTCTGACGTGGAGTATGGGTTGGGCAGCCAGAGTTCTAGTCTGGCAGGAGCCAGCACCTGTTGTCAGGCAGCTCCTGGGTCAAAACCGGAAGGTACAGAAGAGGATGAAGGTGCTGTGGCTCAAGCCTGGCCTCTCACTATCACCTGGTGACTATGGGTGGCTCACACTGGGCACCAGAGTCGGAGGCAGCCATCTGATACCCACCTCCCAAGTGCCCAGAGAATAGCGGGAGAGATTATGCACTCCCAATATTCACTGATGCCTTCATCTTGAGTAGGGACTCCTCGTTTTTTGGCTTGTCACATGATTTCCCAGTCTCTCCTACAGCTAGACATGGTAATGTGACTATGTTCTGACCAATAGGAAATGAACAAAAAGATCACACAAGACTTCTGGGAATTGTTCTTAAAGGGAGGGCTGCCCTTCTGCAGTCCTTCCTTCCTCCCTTTTGCTGTCTGGGGTGAAGATGTACTGAGTAAAGCTGGAACAACTACCTTGGGCAGGGATATAGAAGTCACAATGCAGATGGCCAAATGACAAGATTGCAGGAGATGCCATCTGAGCCCTGAGCACTCACTGCAAAGTTTCTTTCAAGTGAGACAGAAACAAACTTCCATTCACACCACTGTTATTGGGGATAGAGTTCTGTCTTTTGCAGCCCAAACAAAACCTGATTCTTCACCCTACTTGCCTCTTGGTGTTAAGATGAGCAAGCCCAATTTAAACCCCAGTTCTGCCAGTTCCCGACTACATGACTTGGGTAAAAGCCTACACATTTCTCTACTTCCAACTTCTCATCTCTCACATGAAGATATGATAGTACCATATGGGCCTATTGTAAATGTTGGTTAATACAAAGTTCTGAAAGTGCTGGCCAGCACATAGTAAGCCCATGATAAGTACCAGCTACAACTTATTATCATTGTTACCATTATTGTTGAGATGACAACTCTGATTTAAATTCTGGCTTTCCTAGTGATGAGCTACAGGACAACATTGCCTACAGTCAGGGAGAACACTGCCTCCTTAAGTGGATGAGAGGTTAAATGTTCATATAGACATGAAAGTCAGCAGCCCAGAGTTGCACATGATAATGAGCCCAATAGAAAGGAATTGGAGTAGAGGGCTTGGAAGCCACCCCCAGGAGCTCTCCCTGCAAACCTTATCCTGAGACTCAATATCTTTACACTTCCCAGCAACTGTCTTGGGGCTGCAATCTCCAGAGGAAACAGCATCTTTTATTCAACTCCTGAGTGGCATTGTCACCCCCCAGGCCTGGCACCGAGGCAGTGGATGGATGAAGCAGTGGTGTCAGTTGACCTCTCAGTGTTAGTTTCTCTCCTGACTGGTTAGGGAATCAAGTTTTCCTGTCTGCTGAGGGCAGATAGATGATGTCCCAGCACATGGCTGCAAGAGTACAGCTGGTGACTTTAGTAGAGAGCCAGCAAACCATTCCCTTCAAAGTCACCCCACAGAGCTCTGCACCCATTATTCTGGCTTGAACTTAGAAAGGAACAGGCAAGAAAGGGGAGAGAGAGAGGAAAGAACCACACTCTCTATCCTCTGCCCTCTAGAGTTCTCCCCTCTTGTAGTGGAGGTGACTGCCAACATAGCAATCAAAGAAACTTCAGAGTGTATCCAGAGGAGCCCCAGGGGCAGAGGGACACTGAGCTGAAGCTGAGGATATCTTCAGGATCCATGCATCAGACCCCCCATGTCCTGCCCATCTGGCTACCATTCCAGCTGTCATCTGGAGGTCCTGAGAGTTCACCCTGGAGGGGGACAAAGTGCGCTTCATCTGTACCTTAAACAAGGCCTGCCAGGACCCGGGTGTGCCCAGGGACAGGGTTACCATTCCTTTAAGGACGACCCACCAATGAGGCTAGCTGCAGAGACAAAACTCCCCCAACCCGTACCTCCACCTTCACCCACCACCCGAATGCACCCTGGGGATACTCAGGTCCTGGTGGGGATCAGTCTGCCACCACGTCCACCCATTTCATAGAGGGGAAACCTGAGGCTAAGAGCAACCCAGCATCGCTGAGGAAGGCACAGTGATGCGGGTCTTTGGGCCTCCCGGATCCCATACTGACGGTGACAGTTAACTGGGTGGAAAGGTCCCTCCGTCTAGGTCCTAAACTCTGCCAGATGAAAGTGCCTGGCGCTCCCGGGAGAGGACCAGAGGGTGGGCAGCTGGGGCCGCGAGTCCGAAACCTGCCTCGGGCCCGCGGGGGCCTCCCGCCGGCTCTGCGCTCTGGCGTCCGCGTCCGCAGCCAGGCTTCAGGAGGTCCTGCCTGCTGGGCCGTGCGCGCCGGAGGCCCAGCGCTCCCGGTCCCCGCCCGCTGGCCGGGCCCGCCGCCCGGAGGCCGCTCTGCGCTCACCAGAACTCAGCCGCCGACGCCGCCGCTACATTGTAACCGGTCGCGCCTCAGCTGCTACGTTGTGTCCGGCCCCGCCGCGCTGCTGCGGCCTGCGGCTTGGAGGCTCATGACACCAGGTCCCCAGGGCGCGCACCCTGCCCGCGCCCGGTGGCCTCCACGTCCCGCCCCGGGGGACACAGCTCACTGTGGTAAGTCTGGAGGCTGCAAAAGTCCTAGTTAAAACCGAGCCACATCACTTTAAAAAAGAAAAGTGGAACTGGAGATGTGGCTCAAGCGGTAACGTGGGGCGCTGGGTTGGATCCTCAGCACCACATAAAATAAAATAAAGATGTTGTGCCCACCGAAAACTGAAAAATAAATATTAAATAATAAATATTATTTAATATTTATTTATTAAATACCGCCTAACAGGCAGCAGACGTTGTGCTGGACCTCGTTGGTCTTCTCTGTTGGCTAGCAGGTAGCTTCACTCATCTACCCCAGTTTCCTCTCAAGTCCATCCTCGACCCAGGGAGGCTGGGGCTGTTCAGTGCAGCAGCAGTGGGAGACAGCCTCTGCCGCAGAGGCTGGAGTTACTAGTGCTTTCTGGGAGTTTGTAGACAGAAGCAGGGTTGCTCCAGCTCACAGTCCTGCCCCTCAGCTCAGGGATAAGCTTTATCCCTGCAGGGAGGAAATGAGACAGAGGAGGGCAGCTGTGGGGCATGGTGCCCCTGTTTCTGGTCTCTGTGGAAAGACTCTGGAAATGGCCACTTTGCTCAAAGAGGACACCATGATGATAGAGCCTATAACTGGGGGCTCCCAAGTGGGAACTCCAGACCACCTCTTTTAACACTATCCAAGCCTGGAGGTTGGTGGTCTACAGGTGGGGTGGCTCATCAACTTCACAAAGATCACATCACCAATAAGGAGTGAAGCAAGATTGCAACCCAGCTCTGGGTGACTTGGTGCCTTGTGCTCATCCTCTCCAGACCTGTTCATACTGGAGGGGAATTCACTGAGCTGGGATTCTAAGACTGCTGGTCTGATGGTCTGATTGTCCCTCCCTGGCCCCTGTCCTGAAGACTCTTTTCCACCTGGCCCTTCTCCCTGCTTCTCTCCTGCCTGCCCTTATGGTCCTCTGGCAAGCCCAGGACTGGGCCACAACAAAGGAGAATGAACAGAGAGACCTTCAGGGGGCACCTTTCCCTGCTCACCCACCCTACCAGCTGCTCCTTCAGGTCTCCTGCTTCTGGACCCTGTAGTGCTCTGACTCTGCCCTGGATCCTTTTACCCCTTCTGTCCTTGCTCACTCCTTTTCTGGATGCCTTCAGGCAGGTGACTCTAAGAAACAACTCTGTCAATGGCTCCCCAGTGATGCCTCACTCACTCCTCATGACTCGGAGGCTGACATCCAGCACTCTTCTTGACATCACTGGGATGTCTGATAAGCCATTCACACTCAACATGTCCAAGTGGGCACTCAGCCTCTTCAAAGCTATACCACCCTTAATGGCAGCTGCACCTGTCCCCAACCCCTTTCCTCCCAAGTCCACTCTCAGCTCAGCAGCCACAGCCATCCTGGGAGAAAGAAGCCTGTTCCAGACTCCACCTCAGGGCTCCCTCGCCAGTCTCTCTCCTTGATTCCCAACAGGCCAGGCTGCACCCTCAGCCCTGGCTTCCCAGGCTCCTCCACAGCTTCCTCCTGCATTGGTGTCCTTCCCTCATGCTCAGCTCCAACACTGACTGGTGCCCCCATCTTGTATATTTTCATTTATTGTCTGTCCTCCCACTACCACCAGAAGCTAGGAGCTGCAGGCGAGCTATCTGTTGTCTTCATTTACTGGTCCTGGGCCCTGGACTGAAGAAGGGTTGAATGCCCAGGCAAGGCCAGGGCTGAGAGGAAGACAGTGCGCTTAGCAGGCAGCCCATTCCATAACCACATATTAGTACCAACTGTTGACATGAGCCTGTGTTTGTGCAACTGGTGGGTCGTGGTCCAGCTCCAAGGAGAGCCAAGATGACCCCATACTTGACTCACAATTTAAGGTCCGCCTCTCTCTAACTAGTATATGTCATGACCATATCTCCACTCATTCAACAATGCATTTATTGAGCACCAACTGTGCACCATGTTCTGACTGAGCACCAAAATATGGTACTGAGAAGACAGACAAGATCCCAGAACCCAGGAGGGCAGACAGACAATAAGCAAAGAAGCAAACTAATCAGGGATGTATTGAGCACCAAGAAGGTTGAGGAGGTGGCACCTGGGATGAGGGGAAGGAAGGCCAGATGCTCCAGCCAAGATACCAAGGGTAAGCAGGAGAGAAGCATCCAGAAGAGAAACTGCCAACACAGAGGCCTTGAGGAGCTGGCAGCATGGTGTGCTTGTGGAGCCAAAAGCAGCTTCTGCAGCTAGAGTTTGTGCCAAGAGAAGGCAGGAGGACAGGACTTAAGATGGAGGGATGATGGGCCAGCTATAGACATGTTGGCTTTAAATTGTGGGATGGAAGCCTCTGAAATCTATTATCTCTTCTTTATTGAGATACAATTGGCATATAATAAACTGCACATTATAAGTATTCAATTTGATGCATTTTGACATATATGTGAACCTGAGAAATTATTATCACAATTAAGGTAGAAAACCTAATTTTTGTTGTCTTCAAATGTTCTTTGTGCCCTTTTCTGCCCCTATCTACAGACAACCACTGTTCTACTTTCTGTCACTATATTGCCTTTTCTAGAATTTCATAGAAATGGATTCATACAGTATGTACTTATTTTTGTGTAACTTCTTTCACTCAGTAGTTACTTTGAGACTCATTCATGTTGTGCAGAGAGCAGTTGTTGACTCTTTTTATTGCTATTGATAAACATCTGGGCTGTTGCCACTGTTTGATATTACAAATAAAACTGCTAGAACAGTTGTGTGCAAGTCTTTGTGTGGACATATGCCTTTATTTCTCCTAGGCAAAATACTCAGCAGCAGAATAGGTAGATCATATGGAGTGTGTTCAATTTTCTAAGAAACTTAAAAATTCTCTCATGGTGGTTATGCCATTTCACATTCTTACTGGCATCTGGTCACCCTCAGTGTCTTTAACATCACTGTGGTCATTGTCTCTACTGGAAGAGTCTGGTAAAGTGGCATGGTTGACTGGTTTCAGTACTTTGGGCTGAATTCAGGGTCACTCTGACACTGAGCTAAACCCCCCAACCCTTTTAATTTTATTTTTCATTTTAAGACAGGGTCTCACTGAGTGGCTCAGACTGACCGCTAATGGGATTCTTCCACTTTAGCTTCCCAAGTAGCTGTGGGTATAGGTGTGCACCACATCACCCCATTATGACTTTATTTTCAAAAAAATTATGTGAAGCTCAGTGTGGTGGCCATGCCTGTAATCCCAGCTCCTTGGGTGGCTGTGGAAGGAGGATCACAAGTTTGAGGTCAGCATCAGCAACTTAGCAAAGCCCTAGCAACTTCCCTGTTTCAAAATGAAAAAGGACAGGGGATATGGCTCAATATAAAGCACCCTAGGATCCAATTCTCAATACAAAATAAAAACACTCACAAATACCTCTGATGCTGATCCATGGAGAATGGATCAGAACAGGTAGGAAAGGGATATTTCACAAAGTGTGGACATTTTCTCTCCAAGAGCCAGGTGGTCCCAAACCTATGAACCCCATCCCTCCTACCCCCACCCCATTTCTGCTCCTGTTTTCAGAAGCCTCCTTCCTCTTTTCAGTTCTGTCTGCTAGCTCTCCCCCACCTTCCCCTCTCTAAAAGCCACCATCTGTAGGTGAAGACTCCCCTGGGTTCCGCCTATCCTGCAGTCAGGGGTAATCCAGATGGCTAGGGCAGGGATGCCAGGAGGGCCTGGACACTTACTCTCCCCCTTTCTGAGACATGTTGGCCAGTTTCAGTTAACTCTGAGTGTGACCTTGGTGAGCCCAGTGTTTTCTGTTTTCGTTAATCTTTGTTTTCGGACAATCATCCTGCTCCTCAGAATGGAAAAGGTCAGCATCAGCGCTACAGTTTTCCATGGGTAATAATGGCCATGGCCACCCACTGGAGGAGGGGAGCACTAGTACAATGCTAGGTGAAGTCCCCCAGAGGGGGAACTTTTGCAAGAGACAGAGATGTCTGAGAGGGCTACTAGGTGCCAGGTTCCCCTCCCTGACCCTTCCCCATCCTGTCACATAGCCCACACCATACATTGGTGCTTGTGGGTCTGAAGGGTGGGTAAAGGGGTAGGAAGTGATTGGTCTCAAAATCAGAACAATAAAGGCACAGGTGGCCAAGGAGTACTGGCTCACCTCGGCCATAGGAGCAAAGCTGCAGCTCTTATTGGTGAAGGTGCTCTGGAGGAAGCAGATGTTTGGCCACTGTAACCCAGAGGGGAGACACACAACCTTCACCAAGACTCAGGACAAGCTAGCAAAGAGCCTCCTCATCTTCTCTGTGAAATGTAGATAAAGGAAAAACCGAGTCCTGGAGTGGGAGAACTGTCCAGGAGGTGTCAGAAAACCACAAAGAGGCAGCCAGGTCTAGGGTAGTACAGAGCACAATTTATTGGGGGACTCACTCACAGAAGCTGTGGTCAGCATGTCCAGGATTCTTGCAGTTTGGGTCAGAAGGAAGGGACTTACATATGGTCAGCCAAAACAGTGTATCTCAAGCTAGTAAAAAGGAGTCAAGCTCGTTCCTGTTGGATGGCAGCAGGGTAAAGCTCCACTGGCCTCTCTGATGGTCTGTTTATTTACGGTGTGTTGGGAACTCTGGGAGACAGAACAAAGTTGTTCAGGGCAGCATGGGCATGTTGGGAAGGTTCAGGGAGGTGTATGTGTACAGTCCTAGGAGAGAGCCTGACAAAGAGAAAGCTCTGTGGAAAAGTGGTCATTCTTTATCTTGGAAGCAGATTTAGCAAAGCATAAATGGTCAAAGGCATTTCAGTCACGGGTGCAGATGAGAGATGCCCAGCTGCCTCTTCACCATCTTTGAGCTACCATTCTCCCAGAGGGCAGGCAGCGGCACAGTTTGTGCATGTGCAACTCCAGGGGCACTCTTCTCTCCTTCAGTTATAACCACCTGGAGTTGTACAGTGTGGCAGCTCCATCAGTCCCTTTGGACACCCATCTGAGCTGCGGTGAGTGGGAACAGAAGAGAAGAGGAACTGAGGTGCTCTCTGTCCCCACCCCTCTTGGCCACCACTCTCACTGAAAGCACATGGAAGAATACAAAAAGAGGAAAAGGATGGAGGCAGACCTCCATGGACCACACTTCTGAGGGGAAATTTGTGGCAGGCCACAACAAAGGGCTGGGTTTTATAGGGCTTAGCACCACCAGGTCGTGGAAGGAGTTCTGGTGGCCAGCTCATTTAGGGCAGGGCAGGAGGGCAGGTGGGGGACAGTAAGGGAAGTTCCCTGAGGCCTGTTGTCCATATCCTTCACTCGCAGTGACCAGGAGTGAGCTGTCCGTGTGCTTGAGTGTACCAAATGGCACTTGAGCTCCACTCAGCGCTGGGGCGGAGGCAGCTGTGCTGGGGCAGAGCTGTGCAAAAGGGTGCCTTGACTTAGCCCAGATCCTGCGTGGCATCAGGACTGGTACATTCTATTCACCAGTTGCAACTGGATCTTCTCTCCCCACATAGAGTTGTGACCCACCCACCTGTTTGTTTATGGTGCGGTACTTGGAGTTCTTTCTTCTTCACCACTTAAAAAACACTGCTGCTGTTACATTAAAATTGCAAAAATGCTGTGGTGGTGGTTCTGACCTGTAGTCTCAGCTACTCAGGAGGCTGAGGAGGGAGGATCTCTTGAGCCCAGGGGTTCAAGACCAGCCTGGGCAACACAAGGAGACCATGTCTCAAAAAAGAAAAGAAAGTTATAAGAGGTGATTGTCTTGGGGGAGGGGGCTAAGCTCACGGGTAACTCCACATGCCTGCTCAAAACAGATCCTCACAACACAACTCAACCTGAGACTAGGACAGTTTTCTGGAGCCTCGCCACACCAGTTGTGCTCGTGATGAGGAAGTCCCTTCTGCTTTAACTTTGAAAAACCAACTAGAATTCTGCTTTTCCTTTCTGCACAAAGTGGCTGTCCATCCCCATAGAGCAGCTGTTATGGTCTTCACATGAGGTCTGCAGGAGGTAGATGGATGATTTGATTGTAAAATGGTGACCTAGTCAGATTAGCAATTTGATGGGCTCCTGGTGATAACTAGCCCAGTGGGGCAGGGCTGGAGAGTTGTAGATCTTGTTCCAAGCTCCTCCTGCCCTCTCTCTCCTTCCTGGCTTCCCTCTGCTAGGCCTTTCCTCCATGATGTCCTGCCTCAGTTCAGGTCCAGAGCAATGGAGTTGACCGATCAGGGACTGAACCCTGAAACCATGAAACAAAATGAACTTTTCCTCCTCAAAATTCTTCCTGGACATTTTGGTCATCGGGAGGAAAAGCTGACTAACCCAGAAGGCCACTGGCATCAAACAGGAGCCCTTTTATCATGTTCACCCTGACATGCCTATCCCAGATGGGGACTCCAACCTGGAGCTCCATACACATTCTCTTTGGAGTATTTGTTGTTGTTTTGTTTTTGCAGCTATTCTTACAAAAGCCCATTCTGAGTTCTAGAGGAAGGGGTTAGACTCTCTTAGTGAGAGTGGCAGGGCTGTGGCTGGGCCTGTGGTGTGGAAGCCGTTCTGTGGTCTTCTTTGGAAGATGTAACTTGTCAGGTGCAGAATATCTTCACCTTCAGACGGGCTTCCTGCATTCCAAAGCTGGGAGGTTATGCAAGAGAGGAGGCAGCAGAGAGGCCAAGAAGGGAAGCCAGAGAGGGAAGAGGGAGCAGAGTGTGGGCCCCAGAGCTACAGCAAGGGGCTCCAGGTAGAACAACACCCACCCTCTGTCTGCAGCACCATGGCCCCAGCTCACGCAGCCTCTGCCAGTGCACGCTCAGCCTGGCCACCAGTGGTCTAGTATGAGTTGGAGGTGGCCTGAGCTGTGCATTCAAGGAACATAAATGAGGGCTGGGGTTGTGGCTCAACAGCAGAGCACTCGCCTCACATGTACAAGACCCTGGGTTCGATCCTCAGCACCACATAAAAGTAAATGAATAAAGTAACGAGATTGTGTCCAAGTACAACTAAAAAAATGGATATTAAAAAAGGAACATTAAGGAAAGTGGTGTGAACAGATGTAACTGGAAGGAGAGGTAGGTGTGAGGCCACTGAGTGATTCTGCTGCCCTTGAGGAGTGGGCTCTGCAGGGTATGAGCAAGAACAGTGAGCATTGACCGCCATCCCATGAGCATGTGGTCGCCATATGAGGAAGGGATCAAAGTGGCCCAGCAGGAGCAGGAGCTTAGTAAGGACCAGACAAAATGGCCGACATAGCAGCAGATGTGGGGATTGGAGTTCTGGGTGGATTCTGAAGATCATGTGATAAAATACCTGAGAAAATCAACTTAAAAGGAAGAAAGGCTTGTTTTAGCTCAGGGTTTAAGAGATTTGGCCTGTTGTTTGGGTCTTGTGTTAAGGCAGAGCATCATGGTGGAAGCCTGTGGTGGGGAAAACCTGTTCACCATATTGCCTGGAGACCTAAAGCAAAGAGCAAGAACGGAACCTGGGTCCCACTGTCCCCTTCAAGGGCACACACCCAGTGACCTAACTTCCTTCCACAAGGCCCCACTTCCTCAAAGTTCTACCACCTCCCAATAGTAAGCGCCGCAGACTGGAGAGCCAGCCTTCAGCCCGTGACCTTTGGGGAACATTTAAGATCCAAACTCTCATGTGGAGCCACCGGATTTGCTGGCAGCAGGTATGAGACACCCTGGGGATTCTGGGCTTTATCTAGGGCTTCACAGCTGCTCTGGGGTGAGCGGCTTTCCTCCACCCAGGGAAACCCTAAGACTTGGCCCAAGTACCTGGAAGACAGAGTTGGCATCACCAAAGTGGGTACACGGGCCTGGGGAGGGGGTCAGGACATGTGGAGTTCAGTGTGTGCCAGACTGTTTGGGACACCTCTTGGATCTCTGTGCAGTCCCTTCCTGGACATCTGGGCCGGCCCACTGGACATAGCTCAGTGACACTGGGCCTGTTTCTGACTTGGCCCTAGGAGGGCCTAGTGCCCCTGGAAGCAGCTGCATGTCCATCGTGGACAGGAATAGGCTGCATGGAGAACAGGCAGACAGTGCCCTTGTGCACAGCTGGTGACCAGCAGATGTTAGTCTCAAGAGTGAGACTTTGGGCTTTGAGTCTTCCCAGCCAACACCATGGGGCATCAAAAATCACCTAGTTAACAGGACAAATCGCTATTTTGTTAAGTTTGGAGTGGTTTTTTACACAGTGACAGCTGAGACATCACGTGCACATCTGTGTTGCCATCTGTGCTGGACACCAGAGCCCAGCCTACATTAGGACCAGAACCAGAGGTGTGTGACCCTCCGGGGCTTCAGTTCTCTGCTCGGAAGCCAGAGCTAGCCGCCCCCTCAGTCTCGTTTCTTCTGCACACAAAGCTGCATGAAAGTGATGTGAAAAGGTACCGCCTTCATGGAAGCCACTTCTGGGGTACCGCCAAGCAGAGTACAGGGCATTTGGGTCTGACAATATGCCTTGGCTTACCAGACAAGGGGCCACAGGGAGGCAAAATGGAGTCTTGCCCCAGGCAAGTAATGCACACCTGTGGGAGACCAACCTTACAAGTGACTGAGTCATACTCCCCGGCTAGGTGCTGAGGCGCTCAGTCACAGAAATGTGTCAGAGCTTTCCCCATCTTCTTGGGTGCGAGGGTCGGTGTCTTGTGCATGGGTATATCTTGCTACAGCCCCATGGGTGGAGCTACACTCACCTGTTCCTTTGTGATATAACCCCTTGCCCAGTTTAGGATAGAATCATGACTAATTTTTTTAAGTATTAAGGTGGTTTTGTCTTACAAAATGTTAATTGTGCAATGTTTTATATCATGCACATTTGTCTGAAACTTCAAAAACTCGAAATTGTTCAATTTTGAATCAATTGATCTTTGCCATTGTTAATGGCATCTTGTACATTCCCAACAATCCTTTGGTGGCTTAATTTGAGATACTAATTTGTTTTGTGAAATATCTCCTTGGGTGTCTGCCTCATACTTTTTTTAACAAAATGTATAAAATGAAAAAAATAATTTATTTTGCCACTTCATGAAACATAATTGTGTCTCTGTGTGTTTGCAAAAGTTTAAACTTCTTTATAGCTGATCAATGTTATAATCACAGATCCTGTTAAAACACATTTTTAAATGTTTTAGATATTTAATTTTGATTTTAAGTGATTGGACACTTCCATTATAATGCAAGAAATTTATAATAGTTCAAATCTATTTTAGTTGTTCTTTGCAATAATCTTAACACAGTTTATCTTTACATACATTTTAACCTATGCACTGTAATATAATTAATATTTATTTAGATTGGTCTTTTGGACTGCTCTTTTTTCTTTTCTGCAGCATTATCTAAGGTTTGTTTGTTTGTTTGCTTGTTTTTTGTTTTGCTTTTATTTTGTTGGTCTAAAATGTTTGCATTCATTTTTTAAGGATATTTTGGCAAGATATAGAATTCTAGGTTGAGTTTTTCTTTCTTTCATTACTTTAAATATATCACTACTATTGTCTTAGCTTCCATAGTCTCTTAGTCAAGTCAACAATATTCTTATTGTTATTCCCCTAATAGTGATGTGTCTTATTTGCAGGGATGGATTTTATATATTTTTTCATATTGTTTTATTTTTCTTCAGTTTAAACAGAATGTGACTAAAAGTGAGTTTCTATTTTTTTATTTTGCTTTGGCTATCATGAACCCATGTTGATGTATCAACATATTTAGAAAATTCTCCACAAGTTCTTTTTAATAATTCTTCTGGTTCATCATTTTTTTTTTCTCCTTTTAATCTGAAACTCTGATTAGAATTTTTTTTTGCAACTTCCCACATTCATTTTAATTTAATGTATGTGTTTTTGTGTGTGTGTCTGTATGTTGCATCCTTTCTTCTTTCTGTGTGTCAGTATGGAAATTTTCTTCAGACTTGTCTTCCAAATCACAAATCCTCCCCCACCTGGCCAGGAGCGGGCGGGGCTGCGGGCGGGGCTGTGGGCGTCCTGCAAGGGAGCGATGCCCCCAGCACTGCTGCAGCGCTAGAGAATCCGTGTCCCAGCGCGGGTTGCTAAGCACACTGCTTCAGCGGGGGGCCCCCGCTGGCATAGCCGCCTTGTGGGAGCCGCTCGCCAGGCGGGGCAAACTGAAAGCGCTGGGAGCACAGGGCCTGGGGCCTGAGGCACTGCCCTGCCGCCGCCTCCGCCCCCAACCCCCGAGCCTCCCCGGCGGCACCACCCCCATTCCCAACCCCCTCGCGCTCACCTTCTGGCTGTTCTGCGTGCGCGAGGCGGAGCAAGGCGCCCATGGATCTGAAGGGGCTAGAGCCTGCCCCGGCTCTGTGGCTGACTGGAGGACCACCGGGGACTGCCAGCCGCTGGGCCGCGCAGCTCCACGCCATTCCCGGGCGCAGACCCTCAGCCGGGCGTTGGAGGGCAGGGAGGAGCTCCCTGAATTGCAGGCGGTGCAGACTAGCTGTTCCATTCTCACCAGAGACCTCAGGGCCTGGGGCTTGACCCAGAGGTGCAGCGAGGCCCTCAGAGCGGCAGAAGCTATTTGACTTTGAATATTTAATATTCAAAATTATGTTAAATGAAGAATAAGAAATTTGTGTCTTGAGTTTTAGAAGGCTAAAGCAGGTTGTGGATTCAGTAAATGAAAAATTTCTGTGCTGGGGATTTAACCCAAGGCCTCATGCATGTGCTCTGCCACTGAACTATATTCCCAGTTCAGGGGTTGGAAAACCATGGGCCACATTCAGCCCATTATATATTTTGATATGGCCTGCAAGTTAAGACTGGTTTTTACAGTTTTCGGGGGAAAAAAGAACAACAAGTCACAAATCCTTTCCCATGGTTTCAATACTGATATTAACCCCATCAACTGAAAATTTAATTTCAATTATGTTATGTCTCATTTATAGAGGTTCAGTTGTACTCTTTTTATGAACTCCAGGCCTCTGCTCAAAATTTTTATCCTCTGTTCTATTGAATATATTAATAATAGTTATTTTAAAGTTCCTATCTGAAATCTCCAATAAGTGAATCACACAGGGTCTCTTTTTATAGTTGGTTATTTTTCTTGGTTCTCATTCAATTGTTTCTGTTATCAAGATTTGCATTTTTTTTAATCAGTTTCCACATTGTGTAGAAAATTTTGGAGAAACTCTTAAGATATGTATGGTGTGAAACTATTAAGACATGAATGGTGTGAAACTATTAAGACATGAATGGTGTGAAAATACATTTTGTACAACGACTGTCTTGTAAAATTGTGTTATATGTGTGAAATATGAAATGAATTGCATTCTGTCATCACATGAACAAATCAGGATAAATTTTTAAAAATTTAATTGAGGAAACTCTACGTGCTGCTATATTTCTGGAAAAACAAAAAGGAAAGGTTGTGGGTTGTTTTTATTCTGACAGGCAGAGAGATACTATTAGATCATTTTAATCCTTGTCCTTCTGATGTCATAACTAAAAGTCTGAGTTTTTTAAGTCACCCCAAATTTGTGTATCTTGAATAGCCATCTGCTTCCCAGCACTAGGCAGATGCAAAAATCTGTGCTTACATATTTAGTCTTTCACTCTATGCCTTCTACTAATCTTGCATCTTAGATTTGAGTATATCAGATGACATCCCTGACTAGCAACAAATTCGTATACAGATTCCTTGTTCTTTCCTATGTGGCTTTTGACTCTGTGCAGCTGCTCTCTGTTGAACTCCTAGTTATAACTCCTCTGTGCAGAGAACCTATTTTATTTGGATTGCTTTTATTCATAGCATGGTATAACTATCAAGTGTCCTCAATGCAAAGTTGTAAAAAATGTGGATCTTACTCTTACTATTTAAAGAATGCATTCCTTCGAATTTTCTCCTGTGCCGCCTTTATCATTTTTTTTTGACTTGGATTTTCTTCAGCTCTTATAATTTTTGTTAGCAGGTTAATCCAAGCAATATATGCTGCTCTGTCAAATATTCAGCAAACTCTAGTTTTCTTCTCCTTAAGAAAGAGATACCTGGTGATGCCATAATCACTTTTGTCTTAGCACTTTGTTCTTTAAGCTCCCTAGATTTCCAATGCAATATTTATTAATATTTATTTTTATGTGCTTTGTAGATTATTCAAAGAAAGATCTAAACAATGTCATTTTAGTAAGAATCAAGACAACATGGAACTATCTAGATATAGTTTGGTAATTGTGAATATGTATTATAAATGAAAAGTAACTCAAATTTAGAAAATAAGTTTCTTGAATTTATGACAATTTTTATTCCTCCTCTGTTTCCCTATGTACCTGCTGGCATTTCATAAGATTTAGGCTGTTATGGTAGAAGAGAAGAATTTCAATGAGGTATGTGTTTATGAAATGAAGAGAGGCTTAATTTACACAAAAACTTTTACAATGAGCTGGGTATAGTGGTGCACACCTGTAATCCAAGCTGCTCAGGAGGTTGAGGCAGGAGAATTGCAAGTTTGAGGCCAGCCTCAGCAACTTAGCAAGGCACTAAGCAACTCTGCAAGACCCTGTCTCAAAATGAAAAATAAAAAATGGCTGGAGATATGTCTCAATGGTTAAGCATCCCTGAGTTCAATCCCTTATTAAAACAAATAAAGGGCTGGGATTGTGGTTCAGTGGTAGTGACCACCTAGCATGCACGAGGCACGGGGTTCAATCTTCAGCACCACAAAAAATATAAAATAAAATATTGTGTTCACCTAAAACTAAGAAATAAATATTAAAAAAACAAATAAAAATAAATATTTTACACTGAGAAAATAAATTATTACCCATAGAAGTTATAAGAAATATTTAGTAGAATATCTAAAAATATTAAAATATGACTTTAGTAAGGTCTCTGAATTAAAGGTGGATAGGGGCATCCCACACAGAGGATATCCAAATAACTAATGAAAAAGTGCTCAAAATCATTATTAGCACTTAACGGACTTTGAGATATACACATCCCCAAAACGTTTAAATGATTCTGTATTAATGTCAAAATAAAACTACAGAAAATCAAAAAATAGCAACTGAAGCATCCATACACTAAGAGGGAGTGTGATTGTAGCAGCTTTAGAACACTATCTGGTGGTATCAGCTAAAGTGGCACATGGTACACCTGTGACCCAAATGTTCCATATAGACACACAGTCTGAAGAGCAATTTATTTATATGTTCTCCAAAAGAGATGTGCAAGAACATTTATAATAGTACTATTTGTGATAGCATCAAACAAGAAGCTTTCCAGATGGCCATTAAGATAAAAATGAACACATTTTTGCTATATTCACACACTGGAATAGTATGTAGCAATGACAATGGAAAACTACAAGTATGTTCATGTGAACATTTAGATGAAATTCACAAATATACTAATGTTCAAAGGAATACTAAGTAATCACAAATAGCTCACGCCATATGATTCCATTTATACTAACATCAAAAACTAGCAGAACTAATCCATTCTGTTAGAAGAGAAGGTAATTTGTTTTAGTCAGCTCTTTTACTGCTGCAACTAAAAAATCTGACCAGAACAATTGTAGGGGAAGAAAAGTTTATTTGGGGGTTCCCAGTTTGGGAAGTCTCAGCCCATAGACACCAGGCTCCATTCCTTAGGGCTCAGAATGAGGCAGGACATCATGCTAGCAGAGGGAATAAGCTCATGTGCTGATCAGAAATCAGAGAGAGGTCTCCACTTTCCAGATACAAATATATATCCCAAATGCCCACCTCCTACAGCCACACCCTACCTGCCTTCAGTCACCACTCAGTTAATCCATATCAGGAGATTAATTCACTGATTGGGTTAAGACTTTCATGACCCAATCATTTCTCCTCTGAACCTTCTTGCATTGTCTCACACATGCGCTTTTGGGGGATAACTCATATCCAAACCATAACAGTATTTTATTTGGAGGAAGTAATGAGAAGGCATCTGAGGGTGCTGGAATGTTCAATTTCCTATATTTGCATGTTGCTTACACAGGTATATGCATGTTTTGAATATTCATTGAACAATTGTGATGTAAGCATTCTCTACATTTTGTTACATTTCAATTTAAAAAAAAAAAACTACAATAAAAACAAACAATAAGAAAAGCCCTCCCAAGCCTTGTGTGTATCTTAATGTCCATTCAGCAATAAATGCCCCTTTTTCCTGCATCTTGCACCTTTATTGGAATCTGTATTCTGAAGCCAATGCAATAAACTGAATCATCATACAGAAAGAACCATTCTTGGCATAGTTGGTTCTTGAAACACAGCTGGCCATAGGAATCAGCTTTGGGTGTACAAACAGGAACAAACAGAGCCTGAGGAAGAGCCATGGTCCAGGATAAATTATCATTCCAAGGAATTTTGCTGAATAATATTACCTTGTAAATATCTGATACCTGCTCAGAGAGTTCACATTGGAGGGAAAATGGAGATGATCATGCCTGACATAGCAAGATGAATTTTATCAAACCAATAAAGCAAAGTAATTCTAGTGGAAAAGGAACCTTCATGTGAATGGATCTTTTTTAAGAAGTATTTTGGTCTCGGATTTTTATTTATATTTAAACGTGAGCATATTTAAACATCTTGCTCAAAGGGGAGAATATACAAGTAAGCCAGTTTTTTGTGTGTTTAACAGGAATGGTGATGATGATAACTAATTCCTACTATGCATCAGAAACAGTACTAAGTGTTTTATGTGCATCAATTATTTAAAATTTCAATAATATTATGAATACTATCTTTTTCCTGAAAAGAAAACTGAAGTTTGAAGAGAATGTTTCCCCAGGTGTTCTGTAAATGTCTATGTGTACTTGAGAAAATTGTATGTCACCCTCTTAGTATACACACTTTAGATGAATCTGCAACATATACTAGAACAATCTATAATTAGATACACACAGGTTTATGATTTACAGTTTCCTGGAAACTTGTTCTTTTATAACTGTTCTCACTTTACCTTAAAGGTTTTTGCCTGAAGTGTTTTTTTCTCCATATTAAAATGGCTACAGTCGTGTATTTGTTAAGTTGATACTTTTATACTTCATATTTGTTACTATTTTTCTCTTATTTTCAGCCTCCCTCCATGGTTTTATTTCAGGTCCATAGATCCTGTATGTAATAGGACTGTATTTTATTGCATATAAGTAGCATTTTATTATGATTACCTTAGTTTATCAGATTTTGTGTTTTGATTATGTAATTTCTTATATGCACATATATTGAAATACTAATGAATTTAGAAATATTTCTATCAGGTTGTTTGTCTTTATTATCCTTTTACGTATGATGTTTTTCCTGCCTACCAATGGATTCATAAAATGTCTGTGTTCTCTTTTATTGCAACTATTTGCAATAAAGACAAAAGATGTACATATTTATCAGGAATGTATACATCATGGAATGACTAAATGAAAATAATCATTGTATATAATTCACATTCTTATTTTTTGTATTGAGATCATTTAAAATGTACTGTTGCCAATTGTCAAGAATGCAATATGTTGTTATTAAATATAGTCACCATGTTGTACAATAGAGTTCTTGAACTTATTCCTTCTCCCTATCTCTTATGAAAATTGTCTACACAATGACTAATATCCCCCAACAATTACCTTCCAGTTCCTGGTAACAATCATTCTCTTTTCTGCTTCTGATTCCAGACTTCTTAGATCCCATGTATAAGAGACATCAGAAAATAACTTTTTTTGTGCCTAGCTTATTACACTTAGTGTAGTGTCTTCCAGCCTCATCTATGTTCTCATAAAGGATAAATTTACTTCTTTTTTAAAAAAATAGTGCAGATGGACACAATACCTTTATTTTATTTACTTATTTTTATATGGTGCTGAGGGTTGAATCCAGTGCCTCACATGTTAGGCAAGCATTCTATCACTGAGCCACAACCAGACCCCTGATTGCCTTCTTTTTAAAAGCTTAATAGTTTTCTATAGCCTACATATACCACAACTTCTTTATTCATTTATCCTTTGATAAAGAATAAATTGATTACATATCTTGGCTTTGTGAACATAAGAGTGCAGATGCTTAGACATCCTGATTTGATTTCCTCTGGATATATAACCAAGAAACAGATTGTTGGGTCATTTGATAGTCTTATTTTGTAATTGGTTAAAAATTTTTCATTCTATATTTTTTTCAGTTTTGTTGATTTTATTTTTTTAAATAAATGACAGTGGAATGCATTACAATTCTTATTACACATATAGAATGCAATTTTTCATATCTTTGTATATGGAATATGTTCACACCAATTCATGCCTTTATGCATGTACTTCCTTGTATTTTTGGCATTACAATTCTTATTACACATATATACCACAATTTTTCATATCTATTTATATATAAAGTATGTTGACACCCAATTTGAGTCTTCATACATATACTTTGGATAATGATGTCCATCACATTTCACTACCCTTGCTAATCTTCTGCCCCCTCCCTTTCCCTCCCACCCTCTTCCCTACCTAGAATTCATCTAATCCTCCCATGCTCCCCATTCCTACCCCGCTCTGAGTTAGCCTCCTTATATTAGATAAAAACATTCAGCATTTGTTTTGGGGGGATTGGCTAACTTCCCTTAGAATTATCTTCTCCAACTGCATCCATTTACATGCTAATGACATGATTTTATTCTCTTTTAATGCTGAGTAAAATTCCATTGTGTATATATGCCACATTTTTGTTATCCATTCATCCACTAAAGAGCATCTAGATTTGCTCCACAGTTTAGCTATTGTGAGCTGTGCTGCTATGAACATTGATGTGGCTGTGACCCTATAGTATGCTGTTTTAAAGTCCTTTGGGTATAGGCCAAAGAAAGGGATACCTGGGTCAAATGGTGGCTCCATTCCCAGATTTCCAAGAAATCTCCATACTGTTTTTCATATTGGATGTACCAATTTGCAGTTCCACCAGCAATGTATGAATGTACCTTTTCCCCCACATCCTCACCAACACTTATTGTTATTTGTCTTGATTGTCTTCATAATAGATGTCATTCTGACTGGAGTGAGATGATATCTTAGAATAGTTTTGATTTGCATTTCTCTGATTGCTAGAGATGATGAGCATTTTTTCATATATTTGTTGGTTGATTGTATATCCTCTTTGGAGAAGTGTCTGTTCAGGTCCTTGGCCCATTTGTTGATTGGGTTATTTGTTTTTTCAGTGCTTAGCTTTTTGAGTTCTTTATATACCTTAGAGATTAGTGCTCTATCCAATGTGTGAGGATTAAAAATTTGCTTCCAGAATGTGGGATCTCTGTTAAATTCACAGATTATTTCTTTTGCTGAGAAAAAAAACTTCTTAGTTTGATTCCATCCCATTTTTGATTCTTGGTTTTAATTCTTGTGCTATAGAAGTCTCATTAAGGAAGTTGGGGCCTAATCCCACATGATGAAGATGAGGGCCTACTTTTTCTTTTGTTAGACACAGAGTCTCTGGTTTAATTCCTATGTCTTTGATCCATTTTGAGTTAAGTTTTGTGCATGGTGAGAGATAGGGATTTAATTTTTTTTGTTGCATATGGATTTCCAATTTTCCAAGCACCATTTATTGAAGATGCTATCTTTTCTCCAGTGAATGTTTTTGGCACCTGTATCTAATATAAAAATAATTGTAATTTTGTGAGTTAGTCTCTGTGCCCTCTATTGTGTACCATTATTCTACTAGTCTATTATGGTACCAATACCATACTGTTTTTGTTACTATTGCTCTGTAATATAGTTTAATGTCTGGTATAGTGATGCCACCTGCTTCAGTCTTCATGCTAAGGATTGCTTTAGCTATTTTGGGTCTCTTATCCTTCCAGATAAATTTCATGATTGCTTTATCTAGTTCTATGAGGAATGCCATTGGGATTTTGATCAGATTGCATAATGGCTATATTAATTTACATTATACACCAAAAGTGTGCAAAAGTTTTTTTCCCCCACATCTTCTATAACATTCATTATCTGCTCCATAACAGGTATACTATCAAGAATAAAAGTTATATTTCATTGTGGTTTAAAAATGCATTTTTCTCTAATGACTCATGTTGAGCATTTTTTATATGCCTATTGGCCACTTATGTCCCTTCTTTTGAGAAATATCTATTCAGAACCTTGCTATTAAGTTATGTGGATATATTTTTATATTAACAGATGTGAGAATGACAAACTTCTTTCATTCCATAGGTTGTCTGTTCATTTTGTTGATTGTTTCTTCGTCTGTAGAGAGTTTTAGTTTGTTATAATTCCATTTTTCCATTTTTTAAATTTTATTACCTTTGGAGATTTTCCACTGTGTTTTCTGCTATCAGTTTTATAGTTTTAGGTATTATGTTTAAGGTCTTAACCTATTTTGAGTGGATCTTTTTGAGAGATAAGAATGCAAATACAATTGCATTCTTCTTCATGTGATATCTGGTGTACCAACATCTCTTAGTGCAGAAATTGTCCTTGTTCCATTAAGTGTTCTTACCACCTTTGTCAAAAAATGTTGGCTCTAAGTCCCTGGGTTTATCTATGAGCTCTCTGTTCCGTTCTATTGGTCCATTCATCATATATTTTGTGCCAGTACCATGCTATTTGGGTGCCTAAAGCTTTATAGTATGTTTTGAAGTCAGGTAGTTTAATGCCTCCAGCTTTGTTCATTTTTTTTCAAGATTATTTTCACTATTCTTGGTCTTTTATGAATCTGCACGAATTTTAGAATTTTTAAAAATATTTCTGTGAAAATGTCATCAGGATTTTGATAGGGTTTTCTTTAAATCTGTAAATTACTTTGGTCAGTATAAAAATTTTAACACTAGTAATTTTTCTAATCCATGAATACAGAATATGTTTCAATTTATGTGTCTTCTTCAGCTTCTTTCACCAATGTTTTATGAATTTCAGTGTGATGACTTTTGCCTTCTTAAATTTACTTCTAAGTATTTTCTTTTGTGGCCATTATAAATGTGATTGCTTTGTTGTTAACTCTTTCAGTTTCCTATTAGGGTATAGAAATTCTCTAGACTTCTGTGTGTTGACTTTATATTCTGCAACTTTATTGATTGATTTTTAATATTTTTTGTGGATTCTTTAGAATTTTATAAAAATAAAATTGTGTTCTCTGTAAATAGAGAATGTTCATCTCCTTCTTTTCAAGTCTAGGTGCCTATTGTCTCCTTTTCTTGCTCAGTGGTTCTGGCTAGAACTTTCCATCACTATGCTGAATCAATCTCTCTCTCTCTCTCTCTCTCTCTCTCTCTCTCTCTCTCTCTCTCTCTTGCTCTAGGCTTCAGAGCCATAGGTTGCATTTTTTGTTATTTTTATAGTTTAATATATATATATATATATATATATATATATATATATATATATATGTCAGATACCAGATAGCACACTCAAATTAGACATCAGAATTTGAAGATATTTTAGTAATAAAAATATGTACAGGGGCTGGAGCTATGGATCAGTAGTACAGGGCTTGCCTCACACAAAACAACAACAACAACAAAAACTAGACATCTAGATATCTTACTTTTTTTCATTTATCTGCAGATGATGGGTTGTTTCTCCTTTTTGGCTAATGTGAATGCCGTTGCGAACATTTGTGTACAAAAATATGTTCAAGCCTCTGCTTTCCATTCTTTTAGGCAGCAGAGATAAATTTTTAAAAGCATTCTGTAGGGAAAATTTGGAACTGTTATGGAAACAAAATAATTTACCTCATTTAATGATTCATAGAGGGAGCCATTGTTGGGTTTTTCTGAGTTGACATTATAAAAACTTACCTCATCACAAACTTTGGAAGAAAAAAATAATAAAAGACTTTCTGGACTCTGATTTATTATGAGACTATACAAGTGGCAGTGATCAAAATGATTATAAGATTTTAAGCTTTTCATTAATGTGTTTAATAAAAAATATAGCTTTAGTTCTCAAAGTTGACTAAAATAAAATGAATATGTGCTCATTGGATTTCTTAGACATGTTATGCTATGGTAACTCCATACATACATAATAAGCCTTTTTAAAAATATTGCCCACAGCAACATGTAGCTCTAAGGAATACCATGCTTAAGGAGACAAGTTAGTTCCTGTGTTTTATCAAACACCTATAAATAAATCACAGTTTAAGGGATCCAGGGCCAGTATGCTCACTGGCTAAGGACCACCTGAAGAACAGCTTTTGGAAAAAATATTCCTTGTTATTCAAATAGTCACCTGCTAATCATTTACTTCACCAATTCAGAGATCCATTCTTTGAAATGTGTTTGGAAGCAAGGACAACTCTTCAAGTCTGAGAACTGAAGCCCCACGTTGATTTACCAATGTAACCTATCATGTCATTCCTGAGGCTCATAGGTCTAGGCTGCATCTTTAGCTCTTTTGAGCATAATGAAAAGTAGAAAATAACATCATTCAAAATTGGGAAATACTATGAAAGGGCAATATTTTCAAAGCCTCGTGCCCTAATGGCCACCTGGTCATCTCCCCATCTCCTACCACAGGTCATCTTTGTTTTTCATTTTTTTTGAAGGCAAACTCCTGTCTCATTTCAGGGTCATTCTTGCCTCACCCCCCACCCCCCTGTCTACTTTCTCTGAAATGCCCTCATTGATTTTAAAGACACTAACAATTTTCATTTGGTCTATTTCCTCCAGTCTCTCTTATCCTACACTCTCATGCTTATCCTTACTCTTGATATCAAGTCCATACTCCTCAGCTGGATATATAAGACCTCCCATACTGTGACTCCAATCTTTCTTCCCAGTTTACTGGTACTCATTGCCTTAGGTTTTGAAGAAATCTACCCAATGGGTTCAGTCTACACTGTTTTCCCTTTTGGGAATCCCCATCCCTTCCAATTTTACCCATTCCCAGCCTTCCTCATTTATCAAGTCTTTTCTGGTTCTTCTCCTTGGAAAAAGCATGCTTTTGTTTGGACTCCCATTGAGAGTTACCCACTTACCTATTAAAACGCTTGCCACTTTCTACCCCATGTATCAGTTACTTGCGTTTCTATCTTAGTTCCCATAGATTCCCAGAAGCTTTCATAGCAACTCAATGAAAATATAAGAATGATTATAGGATACCAAGTAATATCAGTAATTTTGGTTCATAATTGCATTACCTTTATAAGAAGTCAGAGTTTTGAGTTATGGTCAACAATAACAATATGTTACATGCACATTGAGCCTTCTAGGTCTATAATCTATTATCTGAAGACCCCTAGGAAAAGTGGAATCCCCATTCTCATTTGACAAGTGAGAACAATGAAGCAAAGAGCTGGCAGGAAGCAAAGTCAGTGTTGCTACATCAGGTGAGCATAAATTTCTGAAAATGCTCGAAGAACATAAATCAGTCACAAAAATGCAGCTCACCTCAACTGTACACCTTGGCTGTGGTCCCCAGACAACACTATCTATGGGGCCAAGAATGCCTCAATTTGTGTGGATCATCATGAACACACTTGATACACAGATTTCAGATAAGAGCAAACAGCGAGTGAGTTCCCTTAAACAGAAATCACCATGGATCCATACTGTTGCTGCTATTTAAGAGAGTTTCCCTATCTTGATACAGAGGAGTCATTCATCAGGCATCCTCTGGATCTGCCAGCTCCCAAGTGCATCTCCCTTCTAGCAGGGATTCTGTCACGGGGGTAGCTGTGCATGGACTCGGGCTAGTGGCAAAGTTTTCCAAAGAGTGTTTACCTGTGGGAACTCATATTGTGACACTGTGCACTTCAAGGCAATTCATAGGTTAATAAGTTCATTCAGTATCCGACTTTGGTTATGTCTTTTGGGACTGCTAAATACATATAGAACAATTTATCTCTTTTGTCCCTTGGTTTTTCAATCAAGTGTGTGTGAAGCATTAGAAAGCAGCCCTTATTTATTTTTAAAGTATGGGGTCAGGGAACAGCCTTGTGGCATGCAAATACCCACAGGTGGAAGTTAGAAAAGTCTGCTAGGGAAATGCTCTCTCATGGGCACCTTTCCTTCCCTCTGCACTGTGCACATCTCTCTGTTGGATTGCTCCATAGCACTCAAAAAATGCAGTCATTTTTTCCCAGCATCATCTGGAATCCTTACAAAGAGAGCATTTTAGTATACAATTAATCGAATGCATTTGAGATAAGCTAGACTTTTTAAAAAGATGATTACCCATGAGCAGATCTTCCCTTTCTGGAGAAAGCCTGGTTATGGGCTTCCCAGCTGCAGCATGTATTTCTTCAATATGGATATTTCTAGCCCGAGGTGCTCATGCACAGCTCAGCTGCCAAGATCATGCCAGCCCTCCTTCTTCTGGGACCCAAGGCCCAGCATCTCAGACATCAGTGCGGCTTCCCACAAGATCCTTTTGGCTGGGGGCCCTTTGCCATTTTGCCTAATCCCCTCTGCTGGCAATGGCAGTAATGCCGCTGAGGGCCGTCTGCATTAGTCAATAACTTGCTTATCGGGTGCTTACTTAGAAATGCCTCTGAAAACATTTTCTTAATCTAGCTAACAAATACTATGGTTGAGTTGATATTAGTTTCAACAGCCAAATATCACCCCAGTTGTCTGTGTTGCTAGGTGAGAATAGTGGTAGGAAAAGCCTCAAAAACCATGAATGGATTGACTCACAGTTTTTGGTTTCTTTGTTTGTTTTGGTGCATACTTGAAGCACAGGCTCAGCCATGGAGCTGCACTCCCAGCCCTGGCTTGTAGTTTTAGCTCTTTCTTGACTCCTGGGACTTACTCTTCTACAGCTTCTGCTTAAGAACTGGAAATGGTATAGTTGCCTGGTTATACTGAGTACCAAGACTAGAATTTCAGAAAGGCAGAAGTTGATATCCAGTTCTGCACTATAGAATGGTGTGTGTTGTCTAACCTGTTTCCTTCTTTGCCAAAGAACAACAGGATGACCCCATCAGCCCTGGGTAATATCCTGGCCACTGCTGCATCAGATGAGCAGACACATGCCAGGGCCCCTGGGTGAGCAGGAAACACTAGAAAAAGGAGCTCACTGTTGCTGCCTGGGTGAAGGAGGAGGCGTGATGGGGCACAGGGCTTTGCTTCAAAATATCTAAACCAAGTGCAGCAGCTACAAATAGTCACAAAGCAGAATGGGAAGGATATTACCCAGCAAGAGGGGCATCTGTAAGAATGATCTTTTACCTAATTCTTTAAAAAATGCTTTATGTCCACTTGTGTACAATTCTAACTACCTTAGGTACCTTCAGTGTCCAAGGTATTTTCTTGGTGCTGAAAACACCAGAACAGTAAGATACTATCCTTGTTCTCAATGAGCTAGTGATGGGTATGCACACACTATGTGTAGGTGTGCAGGGACGCAGCCACATGAAGGTGCCCTGTGGCTTGCTGTTCTCTGGAGCACAGGGCATTGGGGAGTCCAGGCCAACTGGCAAAGTACTGAAAAGGCAGCAGAGGTGAGTTTGCTTTGAAGGGACTTCAACAGGCAGGATTAGGATAGAAGGTGTTTTTGAAGGAAAAATACTTGAGAGAAGGCAAGGAGGGGGTGAGAGGCACATGCCCCCATGTGCTGATATGTGTGGAATAGGAAGTGGGGAGCTGTGAGGTTCCTGTGTGGCTGGGAGGCATGAAGGAAGGGCAGGAGGGAATTGGTACATTTACAGTAGTCACTCATGTCTGCTCGTATGATGTTTGGGAACCAAAAATGCCACATTGAGACAAGATCTTAGCTGCTTCTTTTTTGTGGGGAGGAGGTACCAGGGATTGAACTCAGGGGAATTCGACCACTGAGCCACATCCCCAGCCGTATTTTGTATTTTATTTAGAGACAGAGTCTCACTGAGTTGCTTAGCACCTCACTTTTGCTGAGGCTGGCTTTGAACTCACGATCCTTCTGCCTCAGCTGAGTTGCTAGGATTATAGGCATGTGCCACCATGCTCAGCTCTGGCTTCTTCTTTTTGATTCTGTTCTTTTCATTCAGTTTGGCAAAGAAATGGCACCTTCCTGCAGCAACCAGACCCAAGGACAGACTCCCAATGGACAGTTGTGTATATAGAAAGACTGGCAGAAAAAGAAAGGTATTCTATCTTCCAAAATATTTGTTGGTTTTGTCCCCAAACTTATAAATTGATTTTTCAAGTCACATAATTATAAGAAAACTAAAAAATCTTTCAACTTCCTATAAAGGGAAAGACTCAAAGGAATTCACTGAAATTTTTCTCCAAGTTCATTACTAACAATAGCAAGAAAGTTCATCATTTGTTCATTTAACAAATACGTTTTGAGCTCCTATCATGCACCAGGCTCTGTTCTAGGCACTGGGGATCCAACAGGGAACACACAGATGAAAATCTCCACCTGCCTGGAACTTATTGCTTAGCAGCAGAGACCAGCAATAAATGAAATAAATAAGCAAAACAGACAGTGAGGCAGGGGACCAGAGATGCTGTGGAGAAAAAGTACAAGGAAAGATGTAGATGGCACCTGTGACACTGGAGCCAATGCCTGAAGGAAGGGCGGGGTGACAGCCATGCAGACACCTAGGAAGAGAGCCATGGGGCAGAAAGCTGAAATGTACTTGGCAGGGCAGAAACAGGAAGGAGGCCAGGGTGTCTGGAGCTGAGAGATGGAGAGAGAGGAGCAAGACGTGAGAACAGAGACATAACAGAGAGCCTGAGGCAGGAGCACAGCAGATGAGGAGAGGGTGTTTTTTGGCAGCAAGAAGAAACTGTTTCAAGGTGGAAGAATTGATCAATACTAGCTAATGCTCTGAGAGGCCAATTAAGATGAGAACTGAGAACGGATCCTTGAAGGTTCACACCTTAGAGGTCATGAACTCCCCTGAGGAGAAGGGTGCGGGTGGAGCCATACGGGCAAGGCTGGCCACAGTGAATTCAAACAAGAATGGGAGAATGGACAGGGTTTTGCTGTAGTGAGAGCAGAGAAATGGAGTGGATGCTGGGAAAGAGAAAATGGTAAAAAAAAAAAACTATTTTTATTTTGTTCTGTTCTTTCTTTTTTTCTTCAAATGACAGAAATCACAGCCTGTTTTTATGCTGCTAGGAATGGATCCAGCAGAAGGAAAAAAATCAATGTCGCACAAGAGGAAAGGGGCAGCTATCCAAAGGTACCAGGGCGCTAGGTGGGAGGGAAGATTTAGTGCAGAAGAGAATGGGTGACTTAGGCAGCATCAGAGACAGTGATCTTCAGAAAAGGCAGGAAGGCAGGCCATCCAGGCACTGAGGTTGGGAGATGCAGATGAGTGCTGGCAATTCATGGAGACCCTCTTGTGACAGCTCTTTCTTCTCCATGGATCAGTGCAAGCAGGCAGGGCACTGGTGAGGAAAGCAAGAGCCATCATGCAGGGGTTGCCTCTGAGGGAGGAGGCAGTGGGACATGGCCTGACTTACATTTGGGGGAGCTCTCTCTGGCTTCCAGCTTCAGAATGTACTGAAGGGAGGAAAGCGTGGAAACAGACCAGTTAGTTAAGAGGTCACTGCAGTTGGGGATAGAGACTTTTCATTGTTTCAAGATGAGGATGGTAGCAACAGAAATGGAAACACAGTCAGCTTCAGAATGTATTTTGAACATAGCTGAATGTGGCAGAGTCAATGAAGTACAGGATTTTTTTTTTCCCTCCAAAACCAATACAACCCACCTCAGAGATGTTATTACATGACTGAGACCCAACTCAATAACATGGCAGTGCTTTTAATGACCTGATCCAGTTTTTAACTAGCAATGATTATTCCAGAACAGTGGTGATATCCATAAGTGATGCCAGTGAATACATAAATACCTGTTGGTGTTGAAAAGTGTTATGGAAATGGAAGCTGTAGTTAAGAGAGGCGTTTGTGTCTGCTCCAATAAGCCAATAGGCAGGAAGGAATCAATACAGCATGAAATTAGTGTGGAAAAATATTTTAAGCTTTCCAAGATCAAAGAAGGGATAGTAAAATATTAACTTGATGTCCTTTTAACTTCCCTTTCTCAATATTTATTAATGTTTGGCCTCCCTTGAAATGAGAATTCCATTATGAGCTCTTTTGGTAAATGGATTGAAGGTTGTCTCAAAGCACTCTGGCTTCTCTTAAGTATTTTCTATTCTTTGGTAAAATACTACTAGTCTGTATTTTATTGTGCTCAGCGTATCAAAAACAAGCATCTCTATTCAGAATAACTAAGGGACTGCCCTGTTCTTCTCCCTCCCCTGCCACCTGTGACTACAATTATAGACATTCTTACAATGAGGGGATGTACAAATATTACTGTCATGGTAAAATTGTCATTATAGCTGGGCATCGGACCCACACCAGTAATCTCTGGAACTTGGGAGGCTGAGGCAGGAGGTTTGCAAGTTTGAGGCCAACCTCAACTACTCAACAATCTCCTGCCTCAAAATAAGAAGATAAAAAGAGCTGGGGAGGTAGCTCAGTGTTACAGTGCTAGCCTAGCATGTGCAAGGCCCTAGGTTCAATTCCCAGCAATGCATACAAACATACACAATTATAAAAAAACACCAACCCCTGGTGATTCATGAAGCCCACTTTAAATATACCTAAAATATAGGGCTTTGAACAACCAAAATATATGAGAGGCTCAGTACTTTTCAAATTCATAGCTGGGAAAAATGCACACAAAATTTCCCAGAGAATAGAAGACAGAAATCCCTTCCTTGTCTTTTCCTCAGTTCAGATTGTGAGAAGCTGCAAACTTTGGCCACCTAAATATTCTGTGTCTTACTAAAGAGCATGTGAGGTAAATCCTACAAGAACCATGGCAGTTTTTAAACTAAGAATTAAACTTCTAGGATTTAATACTAATGAAATAATTAAGAATGCATAAAGCTCTGGCTATAAGAATGTTCATAACAGCACAGTTTATTAGAATAAAGAGAAACTGGAATCAATTTAATGCCTAACAAGAGCTGGCTAGTTTAAAAAAAATCCATCCATGCAATTGAACTAGGCATGGCCATTAAACTTATGTCTAATAGTTAAAGATGTGGAAAGATGTTCATAATAGATTTTGAAATAAAATTTATATGAAGAGTCTGGCCACATCTTTATAGTAAGAAAAATATTTACATGTGGATATATGTAGGAAATTAAAAGCATAAAAATTAAAAGATTTATGTGATTACTTCTAACTGTAGAACTTGCAGGCAGTTGGTCCATATTCCTCATCTATACTTTGTTTGAATTTGCCTATGAATATCATCTTATTACTTGTATAATTGGGAAAGCATCAGTAAAACTTACTGATGGCTTACAAATCTCAAACTGCGGAGCCAAGTGCACCCTATTGTTTCTGACTTTTCTGGTTTTCTAGACCTGTGGCTATGTTTTAGTTTAAGCCTAATGTGGACCAGAGATGGCCTTCTTTCATGGATCTGTGATAATCTGCTTAGCAATCAGGCTCACTGTTTTCTTTAGATGTCAAGTGGAAGGAAAAGGGCACCATTAGACATTTGGTACCCCCAGGACCACAAGGAACAGTGTTCTGAGTAGAAGCTTCTGGCAGCATGTGTCAGGAGGTTGGTTTCCTTTGCATAAAAGCAACAGGGGCTGTCCAGAGATCAGATGTGTCCAGAACATCTGGGTAGGAGGGGGGTTGTGGGATAGGGACATACCATGTAAAGTCCTAGAAAGTGAACACGAACACAGAAGATTTAGTCCAATGCACCTTGTGCTATAATACAGAACATATAATACATACTCTATTATACAGAGTCTCAGTAATTTCAGGAACAAATCCCAAATAAAGGGACGAAACAATTTACAAAGATTCCTTTAACTTAAGAACGAAGTCCTCAAAGAACTAAAGTCTAATATGTTGAACTCCAAACAAGCTGCTTTAAAAGCAACACTGAAAACATCAAATGGAAAGTAGATTAAGGACATGCTCCATCTGTAAGTGCTTGCTTACCACAAACTCAATTACTTGTTCTAAAAAGAGGTATGGCTTGGCTGGGATTTACTGATAGTCTTGTCCCTGTAACAGAATGACACATCCAGAGGGGGAAAGCCTCAGTTCTCTTTCTTGATCACATTCAGAACCAAACCTCCAAGTAAATGTGTAAAGAAGTAGCTATGTTTTGCAAAGCAAAACGGTGTTATATCTATAGGCAAAGTCAACCCCTGGCTGGCTTTTATCTTTTGTGCCATCTATTTGAAAATAGAAAGCACAGGGCCATGTTTGTCTTTGAACACAGTCAAGTTCCCTCCACCACCACCCTCAGGGTAATGCTTGCTCCGAGTAAGTATTTTCTCTCTGCCTTCACCCTCTTTTCAGTTCTAGAATTTGCCCTTATTTAATTTGGGCGTATTTCCACTTCTGAGCAGAGGGCAAAAGCATGTGCGGCTCTCTCTCCCGTTAGCTCACTCATGCCTAACCCACAGTCCTGCTGGCCTCTGTGATGCTGCCAGCACCCCCTCTCAGAGACATCTGTTGCCTTGCTTAAACCAAGAAGCCCCCTAAGCATGTGACTGGGTCATGCAGAATTGGAGAGTGCTGCCTCCAACAAGAGGTGTATGTCCACCTCGCCTCTCCCCTGTCATTTCCTTCTCTCGCCCTGGCCTCAACAAGTGGCAGGGTCTCACAGAAGGTGTCAGGGACAGATGCTATGTGAAAAGAGGAAATTGGACTCAAAGATGCTACAGCTTTTTTAATTAAGTCCACCCTAAAAGCCAAATAGTGAGGCATGAAATGAATACTTACTTGCAAATAAGCAGCAAAATTTGCAAAAACAAATGCCCTGGTTCAGGTCAGTGGGCAACTTATTAGCTTTTGTAAATGTCACATTGTTCCTCACTCAATGCTTCTGCTATTTTCACCTGGGCAGTCGAAAATGCATTTTGTGTTGGTACATGGGTAGCCTGGGTTTTCTTTTGTGATTCTCTTCCCCTGCCACCCCAGGCTGGTGGAGTTGGCAAAACAAAGTGTGTCCACACATGGCCAAATGCTTACTCCCGTGTATTCATCCCTCTCTTGCTCCACAGTCCCATGAGTGCCCACTTCACACCTGGCCTGGCTATACATGCTAAGAAAAAGGGACAATGGCACCATTGTGGCTTCCCTCTTCCCAGCTCCCAGAGCTGATTCTACTCATGCGGCTTTGTCTCCAATTTCTCTAGTTTACTAGTTTTGTTTCTTATTGTTCCTTTCTGCATGCTGTATGCTAATTAAAGCTGACTAGGGCCTCTGCTACTGGTCTCAGTGCAAATGGCCAAGTTCCTTGATGACTGTTAAGGACAACAAGGACTCACACAGAAGGCCAGGTGGGCTTTTAAGACAGAAGAAAACAGAGGGGAAAAGACTAACAAAAACCCTTAGTTAAAGAACAAGAATAGTGGGGGGTGACCTTAAAACAGACACTGCAAATTCTAAAATAATCAAAAAATGCAGATCAATCTCATTAAGAGTCACATGTTTCTAATTTCTATCATTTCAGCCACAGAGAAAATTAAATATATTACTTAAGGTGATTAAGAAAGCTTTCATTCACTTTCAATTCAATAAAGAGGGAATCTCAGCTATTATCTTTATTCTTCTGACATATATATATATATATATATATATATATATATATATATATATATTAAAGAAATGCTGGGAATACATTTCAAATAATGCAACCAAGAAGAAAGGAAGGAGAGGAAATTAGCCTGTTCCAAGATAATGTTTCACCATTAGGCAATAATCAGAAAAGGAACATCTGATCTTGGATTATTTTTATCTTACTATTGTTAAAGAAGACAAAAAAAGCTGAGTAAGAATTTGTTTCACTAAAACTATTAAATAGGACTCTGAAGGTTAAATGACACAAAATACAAGCCAAATTGGTGAAGACAAAAGATAATTTATTTTTTTTTAGGCCTTAAAAAATCCAGGAGTAGGTCTCAGCTTAGCTTCAGCTTGAGAGAGCTCAGATGAAGACTGACACTTGCAGGGTACACACCAGTGCTGAGCACTGTTCTCGGCATTTCCCAGGACTCCCCTGGTCTTCATACAACTCCAGGAAGAGCTATATCATGATTCCTATTTTACAGGTGAGAAAACGGATGCCCAGAGACTCACCGTCCAGAATGACCCCCGAAGCCTAGTTTCATCATTGCTCCTCCTGTGTTCAGAGTCCAGTTTTGCTCCCCTCTCCTCCCCCTGCCTCTGTGCTGATGCCATTCTCTCTCAGACTTTCCCTTCCTGGAAGCAAGGCCACTGAAAAGGCTGAGCCTGGAAACCCGGGAGCGCCAAGTGCAGCCAAAGGAACCAAGGCTCTCTCTTCCAGAAGCCACGACAAAGTCTCTGTTTCTCTTTGGCTTAAAACAAACATGGCAGAACCTTGCATTCTGATTGGACAAAACTAAACCAGAGGACACCCCATGCCCCCCAACAGGACAAGGGAACTCCCCTAGAACAAATGGACTTGAAGCCAAGGAGAATAGGAGCCCTGTTCCCAGAGAAACTGAGGTGGCTACAAGGAGGTTAATGAACGCTAGGGAGTGAACAGCAGGAGGACACTATGCTGTCAAAGCTCACGGCAACAATTAAAATACTTCTTTCCCAGTGATCTCATACAAGTACTTGGTCTTAGGTAATATAAATATCCAGGAATTTTCGTGGGAACTTTCATTTTTGTATAATGAATATGAATAAAGAGAAAAGTATAAGAAAAATTGAACCAAGACAGGAAAGCAGTAATGTGTTAACAATTATGGGCTACCTCTGCCCTGCCACTCATGTGGGTTTTGTGTGTGTGGGGGGGGTTAGTTGTAGTTGGACACGATACCATTAATTAATAATTAATTAATTTTTACGTGGTGCTGAGGATCGAACACTGTGCCTCACATGTACTAGGCAAGCACTTTACCGCTGAGCCACAACCCCAGCCCTCATGTGGGCTTCTGATCCCTCCATGTACTGTGGATTTGCAGAATCTTCACTTTGGGGTGAATGGAGGAGCTCATCCATCCCTAGAATCCACATGGAGCAGAGGCTGTCCCCAGTACTATCAAGAAGAATGTCCCCCTCCCCAGGTGCTTTAACATAAGGCAGGGTGAGAGAGAAAGCGCACAGGTGAAAAGAGGAGTGGTCTGCAGATGTTTGATTGACTTTAGCCCTATGAAAACCTTGGGAAACCTACTCAGCTTATCCTGCATTTCCCTCACCACCCTGTCCCATGTGGACCTCACCTTTAATGTACCCCAGCCACCTCCTACAAGTTGTCCTGAATTTTCTAGTGTACTACCCTACTTCTTGTGACTCCAAGTGTAGGCTCTCCTCTGAAATCAAAAGAGCCGTTCCTCAATCTTTTAAGTATGCTGACACTCATTATTATAGCCTAAATAAGATTCCTTAGAAAACTTGGAATGGAATGACCACTTGACCCAGTTATCCCACTCCTCAGTTTATACCCAAGGAACTTAAAATCAGCATACTACAATGATGCAGCCATTACAATATTTATAGCAGCTCGATTCACAATAGCCACTCTAGATGGAACCAACCTAGATGCCCTACAACAAATGAACGGATAAATAAAATGTAGTTTATATACACAATGGAATATTTCTCAACCATAAGGAAGAATGAAATTATGGCATTTGCTGGTAAATGAATGAACTGGAGAATGTCATGCTATGTGAAATAAGCCAAACCCCCCAAAACTAAAGGCAGAATGTTCTTTCTGATTTGTGGATGCTAACCCACTACAAGGGAGGGGAAGATTAGAAGTTCATTGGACTAGACAAGGGGAATGATGGGAAGGGAGGAGGGATGGGAATAGAAAAGACAGTAGAATGAATCAGACTTATCTTTCCTATCCTTATATATGAAAAAAGACCAATGTAACTCCACATCATAGACAACCACAATAATGGAATCCTAATTGGAACAAATTACACTATTCCATGTATGTATAATACATCAAAATACACTCTATGTCATGTATATCTAGAAAGAACAAATAAATTTTTAAAAAAATTATCTCCTAAATCGTCCTGATGTTTTCTCATGGCGTGAGAAAAAAAAGAAAAGAAAAAGATGAAAAAGAATGAAATTTTAGGAGAAAATGCTGTCCCCCCCACCCCACCCCCTTGCCAAGGGAAGCAAACTATAGAGGGCTGTGTGTGGTACCCATCGTGGGAAAGATGCTGCCCAGCACTTGCCAGCATTCAGGAGGAGCTGCTATGGCTTGGGAGGTTGGGCAAGGGGACTCAACGCCTTGTACCTGGGTGCCAGGAAAGCGTTCATGACGCTTCTGGGGGTACCTTAGGAGCTGGATGGCTGCCATCAGATGATACAATTCATTGGCTGTAACTGTTTCAGAGATTCAAACACTGGGAGTAGATCATCAGTGTGGTGCCAGAGGGCTCTGACCTCAGCCCTGTCCAGTTCCAACATTCTGTCAATAACTCCAATGAAGATATTTATGGCATACTTATCAAATTCAGAGTTGAGGCAATGCTGGGAAAACAGAGCAATGTTGCTGCATGACATAAACAGGATCAAACAAGATATGCCACAGATCCCTGATGAGATGTGAGGGTGATGAACTATTAAGCCTGCACTCAGGTTAAAATAAACACACCCAACTACAGGACTGTGGAGACATACCTTAGCAGCCACATGTATAGAAAGGCCTTTGGGTTGGCGCTATGTGTGGTATGAGTCAGCACTTCTCTGTGGTTGCCAAAAAGCAAATGTGGTCTAACACTGCATTGATGGAAACAGAATATTTAGACTGTGGCTTCTACGAGGCTTGTTGTGTTTTATGAGATTCAGACCACACCAAGAGATTGTGCTTAGTTCCTGACCCTACTCTCAGAGAAACACAGGCTTGCTGAAGTTCAGTAGGAAAGTAAGGACTGGAAACTCCTTTAAGGGCATCATGGAGGGGTTTGGTCTGGAAAATAGAAAGCATACATGAAACATGAGACCTGATGTGATAATCTGTCCTACAGGAGAAGGGTTCCATTTGTTCTGTGTATTACCTATGGCTAGACCCACATAAATAACAGGAATTAGAGGGGAACAGGTTTTAATGCAAAAGAAAGACTTTCCAGACACAACGGTGCACACCATAATCCCAGCAACTCAGGAGGCTGAGGTAAGAGGATTTCAAAGTTGGAGGCCAGCCTCAGCAACACCCCATCTCAAAATAAAAAATAAAAAAGAATGAAGATGTAGCTCAGAGGTAGCGCACCTCTGGGTTTAATGCCCAGTACTAAAAAGGAAGAAAGAAAACTTTCCAAAAGTTGGCTTACATATAGCAAGTGGAGAGAGGCATCCAAACCATGCTTAGGATGGTGGAGAGGAAAATGTAAAGGTGGGATGGGTTGCTTGATCAGATCAGTGGTTCTCAACTGTGTTCCTCAGGGGTGCCTTGAGGAGGGAATGGGGCACCACTGGGGCATAAGCTTCCACCTCTCACATCCAACTCCAAGCAGAGCAGGTCTCCGACCAACAGAGGGACCCAAAACAGGTTTCTGCTGTATAGGAAAAGTCGTATTAAGCTACTAGACTGGATGGTCCTCATTCAACCTTGATGTTCCAGGATTTAGTGACTTTTTAGATGATTTCTACTAGGAAGATTGGGGTGAGGATGCAGCATGTGAGCTCTGTAGCCAGAAACCTGAGCCTCGGACCCATGTATATTCATTTCCTATTTTTGTGTAACAAGTTCACACAAATTCAGTGGCTTGAAAGAGCACTCACTTCCTAGCCCCCAGTCTGTGGGTCAGAAGTCGAGACATGGCGTGGCCGAGCACCCTGCTCTGGGTCTCACAGGCTGTGCTCCTTGATCAAGCCCAGGCGCCTCTTCAAACTCCCATGGTTGTTGCAGATATAATTTCTCCGAGGCGGATGACCAAAGTCCTCACTTCCTTGCTAGCTGATGGCCAGGGACCACTATCAGGTACTTGCTACATGGTCCCCTCCTTAGACTGCTCACAAAATGGCTGCATGTTTCTTCAGGGTCAGCAGAAGAATCTCTCATTTCAGTTCTCTTTCCTCAGGGAAAACCCAGACCCTCTTTTAAAGCACTCGCCTAATTAGCCCAGGCCCACCCAAAAGGATAGTTTCCTTTTGACTCTAAAATCAGTTGATTAGGAACATTACTTATCATCTTCACAATCTCTTTCTCCTGGCTGTATAATGTAACCTCATCAGGAGAGTGAACTCCCGTTATCTTTACAAGTCCTGTCAACACTGAAGGGGAGGGATTCCACAAGTTGTGTACTTGAGGAACAGGAATCTTGGGGGCTATCTGAAAATTCTGCCAACCACATCTTGCTTTTCCACTCAAAGCTGCCCACCTGGGGTGAGCTGCTCAGCCTCTCTGAAACTCAGTTACTTGGTTTATGAAGTGGAGATAATGATTCCCCAAGAGGTTGCTGCATGGTTAAATTAGTTGATACACAAAGCACTTAGAACAGAGAGCGGCAGGAGAGGAGCTCTTCAGAAGGAACTTGTAAGGTCTCCTTAGGCAAAAACACCCGGCACCATGAGGAAAGACAGAAAACAGTGGAGCTTGGGCCATCTACAGCCAATGCACTCTGAGGCAGGAGCAGCAAATGTCAGATCACACAGCTTCGTGAACAGGTGGCTTCTGTTTTCAGAGACCACTGGCCAGTTCTGTTTGCTGCTGTGACCCTGGAAGACAGAGATTTAGTAAGGTTACCTGGCTATAGACAGAAAAGAATGAAAAGAAATCTGACAAGATGAGAGGAAGAGCTGGCCACCAAACTAAAGAAAAGATCATGGAAATACAGGGAGAAAAAATTTTAAAAGTAGAATAGACAGGAAGCTAGGAAGAAAGAGTAAGAAAAGAGGAATTCCTATTTTAAAGTCCCATTTCACTCAAATTCTGACGATAAAAATGACAGCAAGGTCCTGAATCTATTGTCTCCTATGATATCCTCATAAAATGCCTTAGGTTTACAAGTCTGTTTACAATTCCCAAGATGAATTTCCTTGCTGGCCTCGGTCAACTACAGCCTGGGGTCTCCATAGCCAAAGTGTCCTCTTTAACCCTCAAGCACTCAGTAATTATATGATTCAGAAACAAAGACACTAGGGGGAAAAGTTGCTGCCATTTTTGTAAGGAAAGACTTTCATACAACTCAAAGCCTTTATGGACAACAACCAGCTTGATAAATCCTGGTGTCTATATATATGAAAGTTTTGAAACCTTGATTTATTTGTGGAATTACTTGGGATAAAATAAGGACAGACTGATGTTCTCCTGAACGTGGACTGCAGATACTATGCCCATATCGCTTTTTGTTATTTCTGATGCAAGTAACAGAAGTTAGAAACCCCAGCTAGTTTAACGGGAAGAAAAAAAAAGGGGGGATCCAAAAGGCCATGAGCAGAAGTTCAGCCACTACTGGATTCAGGTTCAGATGATAAGAACCAGGATGCTGTTCTCCATCCTGACTGTGCTTCCACAGGAGTGGATCTATCTCTGATCCCAGATGCATGACTACAAGCAAATGGCCTGTGGTTCCCATGGGGTCATATGCCCTTTCTGGCCCAATCCCAGGGTCTCTGAATGAAAGCCACCCCTGGAAGCTGCAGATCTAGATGGACTTAGGTAGGAAAAAATAGGCCTCCATGAGAAAACTGGGTGCTTTACCACAAGAAGGAGGAAACAAGGCTGAAGAGCAGACAGAGATCTGAGAATTCAGGGAATCCATTGCTGCGAAACAAAAAGCAACTTAATGGAGTGCAGCTGGCTAATGGCAGAAAGGAGATCACTGAGCCGGAAAAATGAGTCCAAGTCAGAAAAATATGAAAATGGGAAAGTGGATGATTTGATGTGGGCTACAGTGCCTAGCAAGCCACAGAGACATTTCCTCTGAAAGCTATTTGCTGTCAGGGGGCTGCACTGCTGTTTAAGAGGGAGCCATGGGGGTAACAAGACCCACTAACTGCCAACACAGTTACAGTCTGCAGTAATGGTAATTCAACATTGATGTGTGCCGCCCTGGAATGTTCTAACCATATTCTGTCACGTCTCACCATAGCTCTAATGACCTGAGGTCCAGACACCTCTGTCATTCCTTTTATAAGTACAACAGTGACAGGAGCTGTGTGTGGGTGTGTGTGTGTGTGTGTGTGCACGCGTGCACGCACACACACACACTTTAACTTCCTTCTGGAAACACAAGTGTACCTGACGTATCTCACTGTTTTGAGCAGCCTTTTTCATTCTCCATTTTGTAGATAGGAAAAGTAAAAAAACTTACTTTAAAGGAAAATGAAGGGAAAAAAAAACAGTTTATCAAAATCTACTCGTTATCCAAATATCTTAAAATTATACCTTTTTCTGTTAATTATTTGGAGCATACATTGAGAAAAATTTAGATCATCAGGACAATTCCAGAGAAAACTTGAAAAGCCATTTATTGGGCAAATCAGTATTAACTCGATTCTGATCCATATAAATGAATTTTTCTTTTCCATGTAGAAAATAGGTGATTTTTCAACTCTGCACATTGCTCTATTTAAGAACATATGACATTTTAGCCAAGATCTTGAAACTCACAGACCCTGACTAATGCTAGTGGTTATTGTGCACTGCAAATAAAGATGAAATAAAGTTCTATGAAGTTTCTAAGGAGGTACTAAGACAGTAACTCCCTTCATGTCAGGAAATTTTCTTTCTTTTTTATTTTTTAGTTGTAGTTGAACACAATACCTTTATTTTATTTTATTTTATTTATTTATATGTGGTACTGAGGATGGAACCCAAGGCCTCATACATGCTGGGTGAGCACTCTACCGCTGAGCCACAACCCCACCCCTCTCTTTCTTTTTTTTTAAATCACATTAAACGTTCTGCTTTCCAGTGGTCCATTAAAAAAATATTAATGACTCATGTTTATGTTTCATTCCATCCTTGATGGATCTATCCCCAGCCTTACCTAGCTTACTTACATCATGAAGTTTCCAAAAAGTCTAAATACTTTAGGACTTTGGTTCATTTTTTCTTACAATTATAGATTTCTGAAAGATCATTTTAAAAGGTTAAATTTCCCTTCGTTTTTCAAAGCACTTGGAATGCTACAGGCAATCAATTGAGAAAAGACAGCTCATTGTTCAATGTTTTTTCCCCACAGAGAATTTATGTCTCAAAAGATGTTTTTAAAAAAAGGAAAATTATTTAATATGTCTCTCTAGCCAGCCCAGAAACTGCTATAAATTCAAAATTCATTCTCATACAATGTTCTCAATTATAAGATAAGTAATCTTTCTGTGTTCATTTAATTCCATCCTGTTTATTTTTCAAGTGGAATGACACATTGCAAACACCATTTCAGGAGTTTTTTCAATAAAGGCTTAATCCCATGGCTTGTAGGACATGTCTCAGTATAATGTCTTAACTCCAGGAAAGCTCAGTGACTCTAACATCTGCTCAATAATTAGAACTTCCCCCTCATGAGGTAAGTCACCTTTGCCAGTACAATTAGTGGTGATTTCTAAAAGTGGGTCTCAAGGAGCTCACAGCAGGTAATCCACTCCCCTCCTCTGTGCCTTGGAGATGTAGTAAGGATTAAGACTTTGTTCTACTCCTGGATTAGATTTTTCCAAAAGGCAAAAACCAAGATAAGAAAACAAGAGATGCTGAATACTAGCTCCAATACCAGACTCAGTCTCACAAACAGAATCAACATTTTGCTCCAAACATACATGCACACTTCCCCCTGCACATGGACAGTCAGAAAGCATGCTGTGCACATGTGTGCACACGCACAAACACATACATACACACACACACACACATACACACACAGCTTCTCATACTTGGCTTTGGTAGACTGATTTGAGATTTTAATCACTTCACATATGATTTTTTTTTCTTAGACTAGCCCACATGTATAGATGAACCCAATAACCACTTTACAATAAAGTTGACCTATTTGACAGCAAACAAATCTTTCCAGACTAATTCACCATATCCAGATTTAATAGGGCAACATTCTTATCAGGCTATATCCTCCCCCCCTCTTAATTTAGACAAATTATGGATTAATTTAAATAATTTGTGAAGCATGCAATGACAATCAGGAAAGATTGCATTCTTATTCTGTCTGCTCTAGATCTATAAAGAGTTTAAAAAGAGCTTGGTTTCAGAGTTGCAGGGTTAGGACTTCAGTAATTCCTGCAACTAAAAGCAATCTCACTGTGATTGAAAATGGAGGTGTCAACTCAGGCAGGCTACAAATTGCCAACAGAGGGAAGAGCCATTTTAAATTACTTCCAAAGCCCAAATAAATTCTCCTGAATGGAAATCTGCCTTTATCCTTATTTCCTATCTCCAGGAGATGATATGTGTTTTACTTATTATGAGTCATTCACTCCACTGCTTTCTACTAAGGCCAAGGAGAAATGGGCAAAATACACTTGCAAACAGCCTGCACCAGACTTCACTTATGGCACAGGGCATATAACCAATAAGACTATCCAGTAATTTATCATATAAAAGAAAATATACCTTACTTTTGAATTGCACTTTACCAAATACAAGATTATTGTAAATTTAAAAAATGAAAATATGTAGAAAGTGCTTTGTTAACTTTAAAATTCCCATATGGATTAGTTATTATGGGTCACTTCAATTGTTCCTCACAATAACCTTTTCAGTAAACTGAAGGTGTAATGTTCTATCATTTTTGTATATTCTGAAGACTGACACAAAGACACTGAATAGGGCCATGCAGTTAGTAACAGAAATGGTGCTTGAGCCTGTAGTGTTTGACTTTTTCTCCTGTAATCTCTTCTTAAATAATATAGGATTTTAAAAATAAGCCTGTTTGTGAATTTAACAAACACAGAAAGCATTTTTTTTTTTTTTTTTTTTTTTGCGGGGGTTAGGGTAGGGGACCAGGGATTGAATGCTGGGCCTTACCAGGTGTTGAGCATGTACTTTACCACTGAGCTACATCTCTAGGCTTAGGTTTCTTTTTATCATAACTTAGTTATATTACTAAGTATGTATGTAACTTACTTAAAATTTAGTAGCATTGGAATATGTCCTAAAAGTCAGTCCCTTATGATTATACTTACTATGATCACATGTAACATCACTTAATCATAAATTGTTTCATAATTTTTCATAGTTTCATGGGGAATGAATATATTCATGGTTAAGAAGTAAGAGCTTCTCAATTAAGGACATTAATTTCACCCAATGGTTTCTCTTTTGGTAAATGGCCTTAGGATGGTCCAACTGTGGAGTTGAGACTATCTCTCCCACCATGTTTGTTAGCTTCTGCTCCACCTATGGTGTTTTCTACAGCTTGGTCAAATGTAATTACCTTTCCCTTGATGAAAATCTTCCTGTTCCTCAGTAAAGGAAGGGGATTGAGGAAGAGTGAGGGGGAGAGGGAAAGGGGAAGTACTTGGAAATGAAACTGATCAAATTATGCTATGTGGATGTATGAATATATCACAAGGAAAACCCGCTACACATATAATTATAATGCACCAATTTAAAAAATAAATAGAAGGGAGACCAGTAGAGAAAGGGGAATTAGAGGGAGAAAGGAGGGGAAGGAAATACTGAGGAATGAAATGGAACAAATTATGTCATGTGTGAATATGTCACAATAATGAACCCCACTACTAGGTATAATTATAATATACTAATATTTTTTTTAAAAAAAGAAAAGCATCCTGTTCTTAAAATAGAAAAGAATTGGATTTTACTTCTGAAAGGGTTTCAGAGAGCCAATTCAAAAGAATTTTCAGAGTTTTGAGTCAATAAGAAAGGGGGCATAGGTACGGAATAGATATGTCACACGTCAAATCTTCATACATTGATAAATGGAAGGGTGAACTAATTAAGCCACTTTAGAAGACATCTTGGACATAATTTGGAGAGCTGAATATATACCTACCATATGGCCTAGTAATTCCCTATAAGAACAATCATAATAGCATATTTTTGGTAATAATCCCAAAGTGGAAACAACCCAAGAGTCTATTAATAGCAGAATAAATAAGTAGATAGAGTTAAATACATAGGAATTGGAATATTCTACAACAATTAAAAAGAATGAGCCATGGGTAGACACAATATATGGATGAGTCTCCAAACTGTATGAATCTCCATACAGTTAATACTGTATGATTCCATACACATAAAATTCAAAGCGGTCAAAATCTATAGTTATAAAGTCAGAACTGTGATTAAATTGGGGATGGTGGTAGTGAGAAACAGTATTGTACTGGAAGTTCTGAGTACATTGGCATCCTCCTGAATGGAATAAAAAGACTGAATGCAAAAGGGAAGATAAAACCCATAGGGGATGATTTGGGCTACTACTCTCAAAATTTAGAAGAAGAGCTGATCATATAGAATTCTACAGAGTAGATAGGGATACTCTAGATCACAAAACGTCTGTAATTACAATATTGTCAGACTTTTTTAAAAAAATTTGTGGGTAAGTAGTGTCATACCATTGTTATTATTTGCGTTACCCTAATGAGGAATGATATCAAACATCTTATTATATGTTGATTTGTCCAATTTTTAATTGGATTGACTATATTTTTTTCAATAGGTTTATAGGGTTCTTTATATAGTCTGAAAACAACTACTTTGTCAGGTATATCTGTAACAATTATTGTAGGATGTTATTCCTTCACTCTATTCACGTGTCCTTGAGCCAAGACCATACTATTTTAATTGTTATGGCTTTATTGTAAGTAATAATATCTAACACTATAAATTCTCTTTTTCCTTTTTTTATTTAACATTTGTTGGTTATTAATGGTGCTTCACATTTCCATTTAGATTTTGGACAAGTTGGACAGTTTTCACAAAAAGCAGCTGACTGATTTTAGATTGAAATTGCATTGACTCTATAAATCAAAGTGGGTAATCTTTATAATCATCTAATATGTAATGGTAACATCACTCCATTTTTAAAACAATCTTTGATTTTTCTTAATACCTTTTTTAGCTTCTATTACAAAAAAATTGCACATCTCTCATTAGATGTATTGCTAGTTTCATGATTTTTTAACATTATAATTAATGATAGTTTCAAATTTAATTTTCCAATTATTTGTTGTTAATATAGATACGTTTGACTTTTGACATTGAACTTGTATTCAGTAACCTTATTAAATTCATTTATTATTTTTAATAGTTGTTTTATAGATTTGTTTAGATTTTCTACACACACAATTATGCAATCTGCAGAAAATAATTTAACTTTTTCATTTTCAATCTTCATGACAACTTTTTTCATGCCTTATTGCATTGGAGAGAATTGCCAGTGCATTGTTAAATATATGCAATGATAGAAAACCTCCTTGTCTTGTTCCCAGCCTCATAGAGCATTTATTATATTTTCAGGTATAAAGTTACCTACCATCAAATTGGAAAAAAAAATCCCTCTACTGGCAGTTTGTTGATTTTATAATAACAAATGTTCAACTGAATCAAATTACTCCATCTACTGAAATAATTTCCTGCCTTATTCTTTTAATGAGGCTTTAATTGTTTTTAAATGTTTAATCAACCATGGAGTCCTAGAATAAATCCTATTTGATCATGTTGTATTATCTTTTAATGTCATTGAAATTGATTTGCTAAAAAATTGTTTTAGTTTTTATAAAAGATACTGAGTGGTACTTTTCCTTATATGTTAGATTATGTGGAGCTGTGATGAGATTGATCTCATAAAATGAGTTAAAAATCATTCCATTTTTTTACTCTTCTCTGGGAGTGTTTGTGTAAGATTGGCATAATTTCTTCCTTAAATGTTTGCAATAATTTTTTATGAGTCTGGAATTAATTTCTGGAGACATTAACCCATGGTACACATTTTAAATAGTAGGTATCACATTATTTTGATTTTCAATTTCTTCTCATGTCCACTTTGGTCACTGTATTTAAGAATAAAATTGTCAAATTTCTCTAAGTAGTCAAATTTACTAATATAAAGTTGATCATAATATTATCCTACTATCCTTTTAGTACCTCTATGATCTGTAGTAATGACTCCTTCCCCCCTCCCCCCCCCTTAAGTTCCTAACTTGTGTTTTCTCTTCTTTTTTCCTTGATTGGCCTGTTAGGGATTTATCAATTATATTAATTTTTCCAAGCTCCACACTGATTTTTGCCAAATTTTAAATATTGCATATCATTTCCTATTTCTTTAGTTTCTTCTGGTATTTTGATAATTTTCTTTTTTCCTCTATATGTTTAATTTGCTATTTCCTAATTTTTTGAATTGAGTGTTTAAATCGTTCTTTGCAATATATATATGAAAAGTATACATTTCCTTCTGTGTTAGTTTTTTGTTACTGTGACCAGAATATCTGACATAAACAATTTAAAGGAGGAAAAGGTTATTTTGGCCCATGGTTTTAGGGGTTTCAGTCCACGGTCAGCTGGCTCCATTGCTATAAGTCTGTTGTGGTGAGGTAGAGTGTCATGTTGGAGAGGGTGTGATGGAGCAGAGCTACTCATCTCATGGTGGCCAGGAAGCAGAAAGAGAAGAGGAGGCTGGGAACAATACCTTTCCAATCACCTACTACCTGCAACATGCCCCAGTGTATAAAGTTTCCAGTGCCTCCCAGATGTCCATTCAGGTATCAGTGAACTAATACACCAATAAGGTTTGATCCCTCATGATCCACTCACTTCCCTAAAGTCCCACCTCTGAAAACTGCTGCATTGAGGACCAAGCCTTCCCCTATGTGTTTAACACATAGGGATAACACAACCTATTTATTTATTTTATTTAAAAGTGTTTTTAATTGTAGATGGACACAATATATTTTTTATTTATATATATTTTTATGTGGTGCTGAGGATCGAACCTAGTGCCTCACATGTGCAGGCAAGTGCTCTACACTAAGCTATAACCCCAACCCAACACTACTGATTTAAAATGATTTAAGGGGAAAGAGATAATACTATAAAGCACTCAGAACAGCGACTTACACAAGAGACACTGTGGGATATTCAAGATCCAAACTATCACACCTTCTATGTAGTACTATAGATTCATCTCACAATTTTTAGATGTTAAATTTTTATGATGTTTATCATTAATTTCAAAATAGCCTCTTATTTACATTGTTATTTCTTCATGAGTAAGTTATTCAAAAGTGTTTTTTTTTAATTGCCAAATATTTGGAGATATCCTAGATATTATGATAAATAGAAAGCCATTTTCAGAATATAGTATTTAATGTTAATTGGGATGTAAGATCCAAACATTAGCTATTTTGAGCTTTCCAATCTGTATCCAATTGTAGTCATTTTAACTGAAGCCCTTCCCTTTGCCCTCCCCAATCTTAAAATTAGCCACTTGTGTAGATTGTAACCCCAAGCTCCTCCTATCAAAGCAAGGGGCAATGGTGCATTAGGGATAACAACAGGGGAACTGCTCACCTGTTGGAGTATGCTTGCTCCCAGCACTTCCTCCTGTAGAAGTAAAGTTGGCCTTGCTGGCTACCTCTGAGCACATGTTTGATTCCTTGCAGCACCCTAGTATTTCTAACAGTATCTTTGTACTATTGAGTCCTAATTATACTTTATATTTTTCAGAACATATATAATGATTCCAGTTCCATGGTGTTTACTGCAGCATACTTTATGACCAACATGTATTTGATTTTGTTCTATGAGCATTTAAAAGAACTCATGTATATTTAAAAAGAATGCAGTTGTTTGTTATAGTATTTTGTTGGTTGATCATATTTTTCAATTTCTTTATTGATTTTTATTTTTCTAAAATTTCTGACAATGATTTTTGGATTTCTCTGTTTCTCCTTTGAATTTTGCCATTGTTTGCTTTATATAGTTTGAAGACACGGCAAGGACCTATGATATAGGATTGATATAACTTCGTTTTATTATGAGAGATGCCCCTCTGTATCTTTCATAACAAGTCTTGTTTTAAAGTCTAACTTTTTATATTAACATAGTGATATAAGATTTTTTAAATTAATTTTTGCATGATCTATACCTCTAACATTTTACTTTCAACCCTTCTAGTCATGACACAAAGTGTCTTAAATTTTAAACTTTGTAAAATACTTTCAATTTTAAACCTACTACAATTGGCTAATTTTAGCCAATCTGTCAATCTTTGTATTCTAATTGGAATGCTGAAACTGCTTATATTTAATTATTGACATAATTTCTTTTAAGTCTACCATCTTGCAATTTGTTTTATATTTATCCCACTCTTGTCTGTATTTCTTCTTTTTCACTGCCTATTATTATTATTATTATTTGTCCTTGCTAGCATTTTAGTTATAGCTTCTTTTATTATCTCAATTTTTACCTTAAAGATTACAAAATACATCCTTGATTTAGTTCAGACTTCTTTAAATTAGCAATTTTACCCCTTCCTAAACAATGTCCCTAAACATCCTAAACAGGGTTGGGAAACACTGAATGTATTGCTACGCTACCTTGGCTGCACATGAGGAACACTAGTCTTACTTCCAAGATATCCTAATATTTTAGATCTGGAATGTGGCATGAGTCACTGTGTTTTTGAAAACCATCTCTAATGCTTCATGATTAAGAAACACTGGGTCAGCCCTGCTGAGCCTGGCCACCCTGAAAACAGCCTAAATTTATGTCTGTATTAAAACATAGCTTTAAGAAGTGTATCTCAGTAGGACACACCCTTTCAACATAGATGCTGAATGACGCCACTCCATGTGTCACTCTTCGCTAAGCATGGCCTGCACAGTCTGGTATTTATAGCTACAGTACAAACTTAAAAGTAAGGGAGCCAACTAAGCAGCTGAGAGCAGAAGGAGCAGCTATGCTGTCAGTGGGGGTGGGGGGGTGGGCTGAGGGTTGGGGAGATGAGTGGGAGGGGATGTCACAATCCCAAATAAGATTAAAATCACTCAAGGCCCTGTAGAATTTCATAATTAATTCCAATAAATTGTTTCCTTTGAAGTATTTTTTTTAATGTAAGATGAAGAGAGTCAATGAAAAACCAGCCTCTACCTCAGAGCAAAGCCTGTCCAAGGAAGGGACATGATCTTTGTCCTTGGAAAAACCCACAGAGCACTCCTAAGCACATTCACACCCTACTAAGTTGTTTATCTACAAATAACAGGAGAGATCTGCTGCCCCAGGTGTCCCTGACTCAGTCAGGCTAGGTGGAGATCCATAGCAACCCCCTAGCAGCCACCAATCAGCATGAGACAGGGAAATACCTGGGCTGCCAGATGACCCTCCCAGTTTATGGTGGTTGATAACATGTTGGGAAACCATGTAGTTCAGCACTTACACCCCTCTTGGCTTAAACCAATCAGTTCAAACGAATACCCCTTTTGTACTGACCAATCACCCTTACCCAACTTGTCCCCACCAGTGAATGTGCTAATCATGTTTTAGAGTTGTTATTTGATTTTCCCATGGTATGTGATGATTTGCTAAAGGATGCTATGATGTATGTAAAGTCCCTGCCCCCTCCAAAGAATGTATATAAGCTCTGCTCAAGTTGTTCCTGGGACTCTTTGTTCTTTGCTCCTCTGAAGTGAGCTCTGAGCCCCAGCATGCTGGACCCCCAATAAACCCTTTGCTGTTGCATGAGACAGTCTCTTGGTGGTCTTTTCCTCTGACGTTCGCCTGACCTTTTCATCAAAACTATGGCTAAATCTAGTTTTATTGATATCTGAACTCTACCAATTTTATGTTTTAAACAAAAGCCAATGTCTTTGATTAGAAGGCTGGCTTATCATGATGATAACCATCCAGGGGCACTCTGATTAGACTGCTGCCCTGAATCCCAAGGGATGGTGCTGAGATGGCAAATTACCAAATAAGTATCTTTCACTCAGATAACCTTACAAGCATGCACGCACTCTAAAGGAAATTGCCTATTTGCTCCAAGCTACAAAAGGAAGAGCTAGAATTAAAAACAGTAAACCCAGAGGACTTTAGAGCTTTAAAGACATCCTGTACCCTATATCCCAACTAAATATTTATATTCAAAGGAAAAGCATTGTTAGAATTCTTTCATTTTGAAGATTGATTTTCTATTTTAATTAAAAGGCACTGATATCTCACAACTTTCAATGCGGTTTCAGATAACAAAAGGGCTAACTGTTCCCATTTTCTCAATGATCCTCCCAGTCCATCAGTGTTAACACTGGTCACAATGTAAGGTTTCTTTTTCATTCATATTGAAAGGATGAGAAATAGCCCTCAGTAGTTTCCTGATAGATAGGACAATCTACATGGAAAAAAAAAGTTCCATATGCACATGGTTAAAAATATGCTGAGTCTTACATAATTACTGTGTTGGAGAAAAGGCCATGGTAGAGCAATAGGTCAGATAACTACTGTGATTTTCTCTTTGCAGCCTGGGATAATATAAAAATAATTACACACACAAACCAGATTTTCTAAACTGCTTATTTAGTTTCTAGGTCAGTGTAGCTGGACAGATCCTCTGAAAGTTAAGTTTTACAACTGACCGTGAATGGTTAGTTCACTTATGTTACTTCTGTAAAATGCTGCATATACTTAGACGTTCAAGGGACTGTTATGTTTACTCCTCATTCTCTGGAAGTTTTCCCTCCTAATAACTACTGTTTGAAAGAAGGAGCAGATCAAAAGCCATGCTCCTATAAAAGCTGAACCACATCTTCATTACCATGTAATTAAAACTTAGGGTATACAAATAAGCTCCAATGTACTTAAGACTCATTCCATCCAATAATGCGAACTTAGCATTTGCAATGTAATATAAGTATTATTTTCATAAGTATAGCCAGCTCTATAAGAACATGCTAATTTTCCCTCCATCCCAATTTAATCAATTTGTACACTCAAAAAAATGCAATTGAATTATTTGTCTCTATAGAAAAAAAAATGATACATCAATCAGCCTTGTGGTCTCAGATATGTAAAGCATCCTCTATCTTGTGCCAACACAGACTTGAACTAGCTCACTGAGATGCTGACTGTTAAGAGAGAGAGGGAGAAGGCCCACACTCGCTGTAAGCACAGGAGAGAGTAGTGGCCACTTCCTCACCAAATGATAAGTTAAAGGGCAACAAAGAAAGCAATGTATTTTGACAACAAATACTTTGAAGATTTCCACAAAGAGACAAGAGATAGGAGACATGGTCAGTGGATTTCAAAATGGGCACATTTGCTCCATTAAGAAGAGAATGCAGAAGATGCCATTTTTTGGCAGGCTGCCAGCCTTGTCAATTGTCTCAATCCTAGTGAAGTCTTCAATCCTGGTGGGATTTCCACCTACCCAAGTGTCCTCTACCCATTTCCCCAATCCTAATTGTCTTTTCCTTTTCCTAAGATATACTGCAGAGTCTCCATGTCTCTGGAAATTAATCACTATTTGAGAGATTAATTGGAATTTTAAGGCTATTAATTGTAATTTCCTCCTTTTCTCACATTTTAAATTTTGAGAGAAATCTACAAGGACTCTTTTAGCAACCAGAATGTGTATTTAGAAAAAGAGAGAAGTTCCAGCCTCCTAAAAATAGCTGTTTCTCTGACATTTTGATTCTGGATTGTCAATCATCCCACCACCTAGAGAATTACTTAGGATTCTTGCAAATTCTACCTGGAGATTTTTAAAAATTGGTTTACATAATAAGATTAATCAGTTAAACTATTGAAATGTTTAATGACATCATTTCCACCCTTTAAAAGAACTCTTTCATATTCAGAATCAATCACTTGAGGAGAGGAATAAAAAATTCAAAACCAAAAGACAGTAGCTAAAACTTTGTCCCATAGGTTATGGTTCTTTCCAATTTTTCTTTCCCTGGGGGACTGAATTGGCCTATGACACAAAGACACAAACACATGCATGCATGCGACCACACATAAATACACACACAACACACACACACTAAGGATATAACTTTCCACCAGAAAAAAAAAAAAATCCTTGCCCTGGAATGACATAGCAACAAGTATTTTAATTCCTGTTGTTAACCAGAAGTAAATGTTTCCTGGCACACCATAAACATAAAATTGTAACTCAACTACAAAAAAAAAAAAAAAAAAGACCTCATAAAACAGACTCAGACTTGCATGCTGGTTTGAAAATGTTTTCCTCCTGGTACGAAATAATGTGACTAGAGGCCTGGCTCCAGGCTAAGCAAGACCCTTAATCAGGACATCCAGAAGGTCTCCCAAGACTGTGTCATTTATAGTACCAGAAAAAAAAAATGGAAAACTGGGAGTGCTTCATGGAGACAGAACTACTGTGCCAAGAAAAGTGAATGGGTGATAGCCTCCCACTCTTCTTGTTCTCAATCTAGGGGCGGAGACCTGAGCCACTGTTTATAAGTGTCCCCATGTAGAACCTCTGCTGGTGTCTATGAGAGGATGTAAATAACACAGAAGTGGTAGCAACGGAAGCAAGGAGTGTGAACAATAAGGATTTATGACTAACAATGACTGCACAATTCTACAATGCCTCACAAAGTTCACACTCACTCCCCAACTTCGGGCTGTGAACTCCTTTACAGTGAGGGCCATGTCTCCATTCATTTAGTCATCCATCCAAAAAAATTTAAGAAGTGTGTGGCAGTCCTTCTGCCAGCAGCGAGTGACCTCAAGGTCTCTGCATTCATGGAGCAAGAGTCCACTGAGACAAACTCAGAATAAAGTTACAACAGAGCTGCTTCATATCTCCTTATGTTCCTAGAGCCTAGCACCAGGGCTCCCAGCAACCAGAGAAAAGAGGGAAAGGAGGGAGAAAGCAAGGATGAGAAGAATAAGACCCAGGGTATTGCACCTCCCTGACAATTTTCATAGATATGATATTTGGGTAATAAGTAAATAAGGGATAGCCAAGAGCAGATTAGTATGTACCATGTATTCAAATGTAAAAATATTTATTTATCATCATCTGAAATTATAACTATTAAACATGTTCAGGGGGCTGGGGTCATGGCTCAGTGGTAGAGTGTTTGTCTGCTACATATAAGTCACTGGGTTCAATCCTCAGTGCCAAATAAAAATAAACAAATAAAATAAAGGTATTGTGTCTATTTAAAACTGAAAAATAAATAAATTCATAAATGAAAACATTTTCAAAAATGTAACCCTTATCAAATAAGTCTGCAGTCAAAAATTTGTTAATAGAAATGAGGGCAGATACCACTAGAAGATGAGCTCTCCAGTATTGATAAGGAACATGGGTTTGTGAAATAGAAGAGATAAAGAATTCTGTAAGAACTGAGCTTAACTTGAAGGTTACTCCCATAGAGCAGATGTTGATTCAGAAAGGCTATCCATCCTGGTACACATGAGACTTTCTAGAAAAGTCAGGGTTTCTTTTTTTTTTTAAAGAGAGAGTGAGAGAGGAGAGAGAGAGAGAGAGAGAGAGAGAGAGAGAGAGAGAGAGAGAGAGAGAATTTTTAATATTTATTTTTTAGTTCTCGGCAGACACAACATCTTTGTTGGTATGTGGTGCTGAGGATCGAACCCGGGCCGCACGCATGCCAGATGAGCGCGCTACCGCTTGAGCCACATCCCCAGCCCAAAAGTCAGGGTTTCAACACAGTTGCGACATATGGCCTGTGTTTGTCAGATTTTCATCACTGTGACAAAATACCTGAGAAAAACAACTTGGAGACAGAAAGATTTATTTTGGCTCACAGCTCCACAGATTCCATTCAGTAGTTGCTTGGACCCAACTCTGGGCTTTTGGTGAGGTAGAATGTCATGGCAGGGAAGGTGGAGTCTAGCAAAGCTGCTCAGCTTGTGCTGCCATGAAGCAGAGAGAGCAGAGAAGAAGGGGCTGGAGAAAGATGTAGTCCCTAAGAACAATCCCTTCAATAGGTCCCACTTCCTGGAGTTTCCACCACCTCCCAATTGTCCAGTCAAATGATGAAACCATCAATGAACTAATCTATTGATGAGGTCAGAGCCTTCATGACCCAATCACTTCCCAAAAGCCCCACCTCTGAACACTGCTGCATTGAAGACAAAGCCTTCAACACATGAGACCCTGGGGAACATTTCAGATCCAAAAAAGGAGTGACAGGCTTAAGGCTAGGGGAGAAGTTACTCCAACTTCTATAGAGAAACACAAGTAAAATATTAACAAAAATGTGAGGGCTGCTGTGTGCCAGGATCCATCCTAAGTCACTGGGATGGTACAAAATTGAATAAGATCCATGACCTTATGCAAGGTATTTACTGTTTGATTAGTCAAGAGTCACAGAAAAGCAAGCCGTATTTCAGTATCAATGAAAGTATTAAAAAAGAATCAGGATTGAACTGACTCGTTTTGAAGGATGGGAAGGCACCTGCTTCATCAGGGCTTTGGAAATATCCAGAGACATCATCTACAGAAAAAGAGGAAAGAATGCACAACCACAGGTCCTCTCCAAGAAGGTCTCCTGAGTTTCCCTTCGCAGACTAGTGGACAAAGACACTGCCAATCAGACTGACTGTGTGTGTATCAATATCAGAGTAATGCTGCATGTCTTCTAAATTAAAAAAGGATTCCCTATATTTTAGAGAAACCAACTGAAATATTTACAGACGAAAGAATTCCAGGCCTGGAATTTGTGTCAAAATAATCCCAGGGATGGGGGTGACACCTGGCCATGATTTGATCACTGTTGAAGCTGAGTGATAAGAAGCCGAGTAATGATGGAACATATCTGAAAATTTTTACACAAAAATTTTTCATAAAAAAGTTATTTAAAGTATGAATTGGGAATGAATAAATTACTGAATATGTGGAAGAAGAAAAAAATTTATAAATGATTATGCAATATTATAGGGCTCTCATTGCAGCAAGTCAAAAACAAAAATAAACTTCTTGAAAACCATTTTAACATATGACTACAAGATCTACATCAAATGCTATATTTCCCACAACTGTGTTTGGCACAAAGAAACTGAATCTACCATATCTCTGGGGTCCCAGGCCAATTTATAATCTGTTTTACAAAATGCTAGCCACTGCCCTATAGTGGATCCTGAAACTAACTTGTGGATCCTAATTTTTGTTCTTACATACATCACAATAGAGGAGTGCATTACATTCATAATTTTTTGCATTACAATTCCTAATACACCTTTATACCACAATTTATCAAATCTCTGTTTGTATATAAGGTATGTTGACCCAAATTCACATCTTCATATATAAATTTTGTATAATGATGATTGTCTCCTTCCACTATCCTTGCTAGTCCCATTCTCCCTCCCTTTTCCCTCCCACCCCTATTCCCTATCTAGAGGTAATTTTCCACCCATGCTGTCCCTCCATACCTCACTTTGAGTCACCCCCTTATCCTGATTTTTAAATGAATAAGTATAAATACAATAGAAAAGACATCAGGTATGACAGGGTAAGTGCTGTTTGTAGAACTTGTGTTTCTATTTGTGCATGCACACACATGCACATGCACACAGAATATGTATTTGGTTTACTCTCAATTATAATATCCAGAGTGGGTCTGTCAGATCATGGCATTCTCTTCTAGAACCATCGAGGGATGCCAATGTCAGTGTAGAAACCCAAGTCCTTATGAGGGCCAACAAGGCCCACCATGATTTGCCAGCCTCCTTCCTGTTCAGTCCCATGTATCTCCCTCACTCTGGCCCCATTGGCCTTGTTCCTGTTCCTGGGACATTCCAGGTATATTCTCACTTATTGCTCCCTCTGTCTGTAATGCTGTTTCACAGATATGGGCAAAAGGGTTCCTTCCCTCTCAAATGTCACTTTCTCAGTAAAGCCTTCCCTGACTACACAACTTAAAATTCAGACCCCGCTACCTGTGGTATTTCCTATCTCACTTTCTCATATTTTTCTCGATAGAACTTATCACCTTCTAATATACCAAAATGAATTACATACAATACAATTATATATGAAGATGCATATACATACTATGGTTTCTTATTATAGTTTCTTTATTTACTATCTCTCTGTTTAAAAACTCCATGAGGCACAGAAATTTTGTCTATTTTATTCACTGCAGTAGTATCTATCACCTCTAGAAAATGGTTAATACTCATTAAATATACATTGAATGAACTGTGCATTTGTGTGAGTGAATGCGCCTTGGATTGTGATATGAAATGTATTACTTAGTATGAGTCATATTCCAAGAGGTTTATATGACACTGCCCTAGGGCATGCCTGGAATATCCCTGGGCTTAGTTAGAGTGTGGGCTGAAGAGCAAATGGAAAGCATGCACCCAACAGTCCTTTACATCTTACAGACTGGGTGCCAGGAGCAAATGATGCCCAGGGTAGCCACTATTTGAAATATGTGTGTATGCAGAAGGGGACAGCTATGCTCCCTTGGGGGAACTACCAAAGTATCTTATATCAGCAAAAGGAAATAGGCAGAATCAGAAAAATTTCAAAAACCCTTGCAGATGATCTAGTCCAACCTAATAATTCTACAGATGAGCATCAAAGTTACAAAATGATAATGTCATTTGCCCCAGGGCTCAGAGAAAGTAAATGCTGAGATAGAACTATTGTAGACTAAACTTATCTTTTAAAGGCCTGATTTTAGAGATTATAGAGTTGCTAATTGGAATATCCCCGAATTACCAAAAAGTTGCCCTTTTTAACCATTTGAATTATATTACTATTATATTAAAGAAAGGCAGCCATTGTGTTGGGCACAGATAGAAAAACATACATTTAAAATGCATAGCACCCTCCTTGTTTAAAAATGCTTTTTTTAAAAAAAATGTGTGGTGAAAAGCAATCTAATTTCTCTACATTATTCTGCCACTCAAATACATTATTATTCTGGAGCTCATGGTCTGAGAGAGACAAATGGGGAATTTGCATTGCCTTGTTCATGTGTTATCCCAATTCTCAGCCCTCCCTATGGACAGGACTAGGAGATACCTCCTTTCTTTGATCCTAAGCAAGGTCACACTGGTGGTAGGAACCAGGATTCCACTCTGGAGACTGGTGCTTGGTTATGATCCTCCCCACCTGCACAGACAGCAGGATCCAGGCCTGGGCAGGTGCTGTGGACCATAAGTCTCTGCAAGATAGATGCTAATGCTCGTACCTTATGTGGGGCTGGGAAACTGGCTCTGGTCCTGCTGACTTGCTCTATGGCAATTACTGGGGATATCGTTTATCATATCCCAGGGCCTAGCACATGTTAGGCACATGCTCTACCACCAAGCCATACCCCCAGCCCCTAAGACTCTAGTTTTTTTTTTTTTTTTTTTTTTTTTTTTTGTATCAGGGAACTCAGAGGTACTTAACCATTGAGTCAGGATCTCACTAGTTTTTAATACTCTGAAAAACTGAATAAATGTAAGCTATTTTGAAAAGATGAAGAGCTTTATCTGCTCATTTGAAAGCTTATACGTTTGGGCTCAGAAATGGAGAAGCATCAATAGGCGGAGCACGGGAGTTTTAGGGCAGTAAGACTGTGCCGTAATGATGGCTATGCATCACTGTACATTTAACCCAAACCCACAGAACATGCGACATGAAGGGTGAGCCTTAATGGTGTGTCAGTTAATAATGACCCCATATTAAGTCAGAGATCGCAACAATTGTCACCCCCATGAGGGGTTACTAGTGGGAGAATATGCCTGGGTACAGCACTGTGGAGTTGTGGACATCATGAATGCCCTGTACTTTCCTCCCTATTCTTCTGTAAACCTGAAGCTGCTCTAGAGAGTAGTCTTTTCATTAGAAACCAAACTAGGAGGGTCACACTTCTGGACAATCCCGATGGTCTCAGAAATCCTTCTTGGGCTGTGACAGTCATAGCCTGTTTGCTCGTGCCTCTGGTCTTAGCTGGAGCTGGAAGGCAAAACCACCTTCTAATTCTCCCCATTGAGCTGCATCTGCTGCTTCCTTCAAGCTGTGCTCCAGCCGCCCCAATCTCAGAGATTCCCCAGCTAACCACTCAGAAAAACACCAACTCGGAGTCTGGGCTGAGGGATCCTGAGAGAGTCCACATGACCCACTCCCTCTCCTTGAGACAGTTCCTGAATTTCTTTGGATCTCAATTTCCCCTTTAATGTCTAGAGAAAAATAAGCTTCTCTCTAATGATCTGCAGAGTTGCTGGGGTAATTAAACAGTATGTAGGAAGGCTTTTTGAAAACAATAGCGTATTGTACAAATGTTGAATTCATAATTTCTCTGTTTGAGTCCTTTCTAATATTTTCCCCATTTTATACATTAAGAGAGCAAGGCTCAGAGTAGTTAGGAAAATTGTCCAGTCACACAGATAGTCAGAAGCCAAACTGGAATTAAAAAACAAACAAACAAAAAGCCCAGATCTGACCTAAAACTTATACTTTAAAATCACTGTCCTCAATTGACCCCAATAAGATAAAGAATGAGGTCATCAGTAGTTACTAGAGTCTCTGAGTGTGATCTCTACAGTAATACTCATTTCCTTTCTTATTAAGCCATTTTCATTTCTCTTTAGAGCTAAATATCTCAGATAAAATCCCAGGCAACGGCAAATATCCCATAAGCTCCCTGTGTCCAACCTAAGGGTCCCAGAGCCATGATACTTGTTTTAACAACTTTGCTTCCTGGGGATTTTGTGCTCAGAGGGGTTAAATATCTGTCATGCATTTTAAAAAAAAATGGTTTGCAAATAAAATTTTCCCAGATAATAATTTTTAATGCTGGATCAAGAATAACAGTCTCCATTATCTTAGAAAACACAAAGGCTTCCCTGGGCTTAGTCTTGATGCCTTGATTTTATTCTTGGCTCCTGTGATATAATCATCTTCCTCATTCAGGGCTTTGGTGTCCTCTAAATGTGGGTGTCTCTTTCTTTTGAAAGGTATTTGTTCATCCATTTGTCTTTCATTATTCATTGAGCACCTACTAGAGGCCAGGCACAGGCCTACTTCTTGAACATCAAGCATTGGACAAGGCAGCCTGGCCTCCCCCTTTGTACAGCTTGCAGATGAAGACAGTTATAATGTAGGATGGAGTGTTGGGGGAAATACTCGAAGCTAAACAGAGGACCACCAATAAAGTCTATGCAACAGTATAATTGTGGCTTGGAAGGAATGCTTGTCACCCATGCAACTTCCCAGCCCAGGTACAACTTCTGGGATGGGGCACTTACCACAGCCTCCCATATCTCTGCCAGTCTGATGGAGTCTAATTTACCTGTTTCTTCTCTCTTTTTTTTCCTCATTTCAGAACATCAGCAGTTACTAGAGTCTCTGTGTGTGATTGCCACAGTAATATCCATCTCCTCTCACCTTAAGCCCTTTTCATTTCTCTTTGGAGCTAAAAATCTCAGTCAATAGCAAATATCTCATAAGCCCCCTGTGTCCAAATCTTTAACAAATCAACTGGTATTTATTGAGCACTTAGCCCACTGGCCACAGGGAAGCTGGAGAAGAGCACTCTAGGGGCATGCAGATCAAATGCTCTTCATATATTTGTTCCTCTCCCTTTTCAACCAAAAAAAAAAAAAAGAAAGAAAAAAGAAATCTTAAGAGCATGGGCTGTATCTTAATCATTTTTTTTTTTTATTTCCAGGACTAGCTTTGAGCCTGGCAAGAGTAACAGCTCAAAATGATTTATGGAAGAAAGAATAGAAAAATGGAAGAAAGGAAGGAAGGGAGAGAGGGAGAGAGGGAGAGAGGGAGAGAGGAAGGAAGGCATCTGCGATCCCTTCCTTTAGGTGGCTTTTTTGGATAGTCTTAGCCAACTGGAGTCCAGTGCAACTTCCTCTAGCAGTGGTTCTGGACCTGACGGTCTCAGCCAGGATTGCAGAGCAGAAAAGCCGGGCAGCTCACTGCCCTAGGAAGGTGGTGGAGCAGGGTTGTCCTGCCTTGCCCAGGCAGAATTCCCCAGTCCCACTTTAAGCTGCAGCTTCCTTTCGTGAGGAGAGCTGGGCACATTCCCATGCCCGTCAGAGTCCATAGAGGTGACTTGCACAGAAGCCCACCTCAGGCACTCAGTTCAACCACCCCTCTCAACCCCCCAGTTAGCCCTCATGCCTCTGCATTTGGACCCTGCCTCTTGGACCCACTTTCTCTGCCTGATCCTGACCACCAGGATTCCTGATCAGCCGCACAATCTCCTTACCCCTACCCCAGCGTCACTGTCTCCTCTGGGCAATGCCCTCTCCCCGCTGTTGCTGGAGCTGTCTATCTTGAATGGTGATCCAATTGTGTCCCTTCTCTGTTAAAAGCCCTTCTGTGGATCCCCCGTGACCCCCAGATCATGGTCTTCAAGGTCCTCCCTCAGCTCTCTGCCTCATCTCCCTTTACTGCCTCAAACTGCTGGGTGTGCTCCAGCCCCAAGCTCTGAGAAACATCAACCCTTTCACATACCTCTATCCCTTTGCAAATCTTGCTGACTTTTCACAAGCTTTCCCTTTTGCTGGGAATGTCCCTTGCCTGTATGAACTCATCCTTCAAAAGCCCGTTACCATTTTCTAAGTGAAGCCAGAATCAGATGTGTCTCCTTGGGCTTTCCCATGTCCTTGTCCTTACCTCCATTGGAGCCCTGGCCCATGTTCTGCAACTATTGGTTTATCAGTCTGCCTTCTTGCTGGACTGTAGGGTCTTACACTTCGTATAATATTACTTTCATATGAGACATTTTAGCAATTGCACATAATTGCTGCTGGGTAACAGGCTTCAGCAAGTGCTTGTGGAGTGAACGAACAGATTCATTCCTTTGATGTAGCTTTAGTCAACCTTCCTCTCTGCCACAAACAGTTTGGGCATGGCAGACATCAGCCAGTGACTCAGACAGGCAAAATCTCTGTGTGACATACACAGATGAGTTGATAAATAAAGGAACAAGGTAATTTTAAAGGGTGATGATTGCTTTGAAGAAATATCACTGGGTCATGGGGTAGGAAAGGAGGGCAGTGGAGGTGGGGGCTACCTTAGATGGGTCAAGGGAAGGCAACTCTGAGCTGAGCCCCCAAAGATCAGAAAGAGCTGGCTGTGTGGAGGGCTGAAATTGTATAGCATCCTATGCAATGGGACCCACAAGTGCAAAGGTCCTGTGGCAGGAAGGAGCTCAGGGCCTTCAGGGAATGAATGTGTACACAGGAAGCATGAGATGAGCCAGATAGGACCCAGATCATGTAGCACCTGGTGGGGCACCAGGAGCGTGGATGCCATTCTAGACAAGGGCTGCATTTGGACTAGCAGGCACTGGGGTCCCTCCCCTCACACAAGATGACCGCCTGCTCACTGGGGCGGAGACAGCCCTCATTAATCTCAGGGAAGCTGGAGGGCAGACTCGGGCACTGCGAAGCACAGGCTAAGAGAGAACACAAAGGCCTCCCGCCTGGCTTTGTTTTGCAGCCGTCAATTCCGAATTCTGCTAGCTGGCAGAGACAGGGGCTATTGATTTTCCCTTCTGGAATGCATGTCCTACAGAGTCCTCGCAAATAGAAACCGAAAAACAGGAAAACATAACTGCTCAGAAAGACAGGACAAGGGGACTTAAAAAAAAAAAACACAATTTATACTGGTTTTTGTCTTTTTCTTATTACGCTCCATTGGATGGTGGCTTGTCATCATTTCCCTTTTTTCCCTGATTCCTTTCTTTCTGTCCTATCTCTATATCTTTCTGGTAGAGATTTCTCTTTCTCCTGTATCCAGCAGGACTAGCTCAGTATTTGCATATAGTAGGCATTTAATACGGGCATGGTGCATGCCGGTCCACAGGTCAGTCCCTCTGTGGGTCTTTCTCCAGATCAATTTGTTCAGATAACTGCCTGTCTCTTTTTAAATATACCACCCCTTGTGCTTCCAGACAGGCAGCAGAGAATGGGACCATCCCATAAATCCAGCTTTCAGTAATTGTGTAGAGTGGCATCCCTCGCTAATTACTCTTTCTTCTTTCTGGAGAAGCAGGAAGCAATTAGGGGCTTCCTTCCACTGCCTGGGAGAGGGCAGGGCGCCAGCTCCCTTGAGCACCAATGGCACACTAATGGCTCCCAGTTCCACGGGTGTCAGACACCCTGCATCCCTTCTCCTGGATTTGATAAGTCACACACTTGGCTGCTTGCTCAGGTGAGTGGGGCTCCAGCCTCCAGCAGCATTTCCCCCTGGCTGGCGTGTGGGGGAATCTGAGCAGACAGAAGTATCTGGCTAGAGTCCACAAGATGCTGGGTGGGTCACCAATGGCTGGCTGGGTGGGAAGCCCAGGACACTTAATTTTACCATCTGGAAAATGGGGGTAACTGCAGTCCCTTTCTTCTTAAAGGGAAATGTCAGAGCAAGCAAAGACAATTCATGTCAACACTACATTTTGAATTATTTTTCAAAAATAGACAATCCTTGATTTTCTCCTCATCATAAAGCATATGGTGTCATGAATAGGCCTAATCAGCTGTCATTTCACATATCATTTAGTTTGAAGCCTGATAATGTACTCCAAGAATTTATCTTCCGCTCCTATTTTACTTAAGGTAACAGGTAAAGAAATATCATTGGGTCAGGGGGTAGGGAAGGAAGACAATGGAGGTAGGGGCTGCCTTAGAGGGTCAGGGAAGGCAACTCTGAACTGAATTATATCCCCTGAGCTCACACAATGTGATGGGAAAGGCTGGGGGCTTGGTTTTCAGAAGAGGGCAAGGATGTACACCCCTGAGATTTAAAGCTTGCTATTGATTACTCGCAAGGTAGACACCCTCCACATGGGTGATGGACACATATTTCTTTAACAGGTTTTATACTAACTTAATTTCTGCAAAGCATCTGTTTTGTGTGAGTGTGGTGCTGGGAACTGAACCCAGGACCTTGCACATGCTAATCACAACTCTCTACCACTGAGCTCCACCCCCAGCCCCCAGGTGCATTTAAATCTACAATTCATTATCACTTCCACTGGGTGGTAACCCTCCACAAATGTACTCTCAGCTCCAATCCTACATCTCCGATTACCCACATGACATTTTCTCTTTGGGCAATAGTGCTATTTAGTCTCACTCCCTCATGTTTAATAAAACCAGGAGAGCTGGGGTCCAGAGACATAGGGAGTTATAGCATGTTCCTTCAACTAGCAGAAACAAGAGAGGATGGGCAGATCCACCAGTATCCTAAAACACAGAAGGGGCTCTGTCTTCACTGCCCCTGAGACTGGACATCACTCATACTCAGCACTATTACAACCCAACTCCTGATCCTTCAAGGCTGGCTCTCCCCAGAGCCTTTCAGCCTCTGAGGAGGGCAGCTCCAAGAAGACAGGGCTCACACATCTGCACAGATCATTATCTTCCATTTTCCCCAGAAATGGCATTCAGCAGGTGCTCAAACGATATATTTTTTTTATTGTTGGTTGTTCAAAACATTACATAGTTCTTGATATATCATATTTCACATTTTGATTCAAGTGGGTTATGAACTCCCATTTTTACCCCTTATACAGCTTGCAGAATCACATCAGTTACACTTCCATTGATTTACATATTGACATACTCATGTCTGTTGTATTCTGCTGCGATATTTTGATGGTATTTTGATGGGTGTGTGGATGAATGTCTCTGAGACTTGCCACCATGCCCTGACTCTTGGAGCCTGGAACTCTAATTTGATACTTCTTTTGCTCCTGCCTCTAGAAACCCTTTGTCACCAAGTTCTGCTGGCTTGGTCCCCACGAGTGGCTTGCTTTGGACTCCGCCTTTCTTGACTTCTGACTGCTCTTTCCCCAGCTCGCCATAGGAGGAATTCTGACTACAAGTTTGTCAGTAAGGTAATTTTATCTACAAGGAAAAAAAAAAAAAGCTTAAGGAATGTGTTCAAGCATCTCTGAAGTTTGTTTATTTGCTTTTTTGAAGAAGAGTCAGGGAAGTCATCCCAAGCCAAAGAAAGTGCTTTAGGAACACAGGCTAAGACTGTTGGATTCCACTGTGGCATGAGGTTATGGCTATACCCATAAATCTTCAAAAAGAAATTTCAAAACAAAACCCATCTCCCTCCTGCCCCTTGGAATCCTGTGTGCTTCCTATTCATACCATGGCTCTGGGTTACAAGATCTTAGATCACTGAAGTCACTGAGCAGCCCTGCTCCGAATTGGGCAGTGAGGCCAAACCTGGCCAAACCCCTTTCAGCTACAGTTTGCTGACTATATACATCTTCCCTAACCCAATAGAGGACTTCCAGAAAGAACATTAAAATAAAACCCAAAGCTGCGTTTTGCAGGGAGATGAGTTGCTCCTCTGCCAGAGCACCATCTTGGCACAGCCCAGCCATGGAGCTGCAAGAAGGTTCTGCCCTCACAACCCCTTTCCCCTGGCAGAGGTGGGGAAGAGGGCACTGTAGGACCTCAGCACAGAGATGTGCACTTGGGAAAGGTGCAGATCTGTTCTGGTGAGGGCACTTTACATGCCCAGAAACCAGCTCTGAGCATGGGCCTCCCCCTCCCAGCAGAAGGAGCCTTTAGGTCAATTCCTCCTAATGTGGAATCATGCTTATTATTTGGTCTTCACTTTTCAGGGCTTTGCAATCTCCTTGCTCGGGGAATTTGAAATATCACCCTAATTCTGACAGCAATTGGCTATTTCTAGGAGCAAGCAGGGGTCTTGGGGGTGGATTTCTTTTTCCTTGTGTTTCTACTTCATCTTTGGATCATGAACACAAGGGCTGGCATATGGGACTGCCTTCCCCAGGCAATCCTGCAGGGACTTTCTCAAGGTCACTCAGAATGCGTTGCCTCTCCCTGCCAGTGCGGGGTGCCCTCAATACCCCGCACTGGCAGCTAGCCACTCCCTCTTTCCTTGGCCAACTTGCCTCCCCTCGTACAGGGTTGCTGGGCAACGCGAGGGGAGCTGATGGATAGGGCTGAATGTTCCAGACTGTTCCAGGGGAACTGTTAGCTTCCTCCTGGGAAGTGGAGGTGAGGTGACATGGTGCTGGGAGTCAGAATCTCCAGCTGTGTCAATTCATTCCACAGGACTGTGATTCTCTCTCTGCTGGCACAAACACTGTCCCTTCTCAGGCCTGGGGTCGGCATTTCTCAGAGGAGGGAAGAAGGTGTTGGCATGCCTGAAAGAAGTCCACGTACCTGCTGGGACAAGCCTCGTTTGCAGTTTTAACTATCTAACGTTGATTCACACTCAATTGTGAGTGAGGCCACAGCACAATTCACTACTACTTGAGTCCTAAGTTAAATTTTTTTTAAAAGAAAAAATACCCATAAAACTTATCCCTGTGCATTTTCCTGGGAGGAGAAAGAAAAACTGGCTTTCCTAATCTATAGCTATGTGCACACTGTGTCTTATTTCCTATGTACTCCATAGGCTCAGGATAGTCACACAAACAAGACCCAGGAAAAGACCCAGCTGTGTTAAGCAACCCATAGTCACTACTCTACTATTTGCTTAAATCTGGCTAAGCAGCATGGGGGAAATGCAGATTCCTGGGAACGGATCTAATGGTACTGAGGGGTAGAATGCCAAAATCTACATTTTTTATAAATGTCCATCTTAGAGCTATGGCTCTTTTCCTTCAAATCACAGCTGAAAATATTTTTCTTTTATAAAGAGAAATTAAATGTGTGCTCTGGTTCCTTGTAGGGTCCCTTAACCCATTTTTTCACTGCCTCAGGCATCAGAGAAGATAAACATTCTCTTTTCAGTTCTTTGCAAATAGTCTGAAATATTATTGTTCTGTGTTTTACTTGAGACTAAGTGTCATACTTGGGCTGGAAAAGAGGCTGCGAAATTGGGCCACTGCCTGCTTTTGTAATAAAGTTTTATTGGCACAGTCCTGAAATTTTGTTAACATACTATTTATGACTATATTGCTAGTATAGTGACAGAGGGGAGTGATTAACACAGAGAAAATATGTCCTGCAAAGCTTAAAATATTTATTTTACTATCCTTACTCTTATAGAAAATGTCTGCCAAATGTTGGTTTGGAAGGGTGGCAGAGGCTGGCTAACTGTTCAGCACGTCATGTCCTCTTCCTGGTTCTATCATTAGACTACATTTCCCAGCCTCCCTTGGGACGAGGCATGCTCATGTAGCTGTTTTCCAACCAAGGAGATGTAAGAGGAAATTACAAAAGTCTATCCTAGCCTGTAAAACCTTCCTCAGTTATTCTCTAGGCTGCAGATAGGCGCAGCCTTGAACCATGGAGACTCCTGCCAAAGGTAGCAGAGCTATTAATCATCATTTAGGAAAAGGATTTGGTCTTTTAATTGTTAACTTGGAGGTAAACCACACACCCATTAGGAAAGCCATTTTGATCTTTATATGAGAGAAAAATAAGCCTCAGTTAGAGTCACACATTCTATTAAATTCATTTGTTACAGCAGTCTGAATTAATTTAATTTCAACAATGAGGCTCCTCCCTAAGGCTAGAAGTCAGAGTTAAGGAGTGATGTCTTCTCCTTATTCAGAACACTCTTAACATCTCCAAAAGCACCAACCAGGAATGCAGGGACTATGGCTTTTGTACAGGAGAAAGAGGAGGATGGAGAAGACCCAGAGAGACCAGTGGTTATGGAAACTATTCATTTTCCCAAGGACACTACTCACATCCTAACAAGGCCAGCAAAATGTTTGTCTTCCTTATTGCTGAAGGGCTTCCCTGACACACATATGGCTAGAACAGGAGGTGTGCTGCCTCCTCAGGAAATAATTATTTTCAGGGGATATGTAAAAGTCTAGTGTCAGGGTTAGGCCTCCAGGGAACATGATGAAGTAGAGAGGAAGAGGTTCTGAACAGACCCGCCTCGAAGTTTCCCTGCAACAGAGTGTGTAGCTTGGCGAGTTGCCACCCCTCTGAAGCTACATTTCCTCATCAATAGATGTCTGCATCTTAGCCTGTCAGAACCAGTCTGGATAGAACTAGTTAAGTGGTTTCCAGAGAAGTTCCCGGGATACCTGTGATTCTTCAGAGGTACCTTAGTAGCTTCTGTGATGCTCATGAGAGAGGCAACAGAATGGATGGGTTCTAGGCTGCTCACTGGTTCAACTGGAAAACAGCACTTTTTTGTGTACTTATGGTGGGGAGTGCTTCAAAGTAATGATGATATGCTCCACAATGCCCTCTCCAAGACAGGCACACAGGATATATTCCATTGTTGCCTCAGGGATGGACTGTCTTCACTCAAAATAGAGAACAAAAATTCTAATTCCTGTTTTTTTATTTTCAGAAATCCAGATCTATATTGTCCAACATGGTAGCCTCTAGCTGCATGCTACTTTTTGAGTTTAAGTGAATTAAAATAAAACATTTCCCAGCACTCTGATCATATAAGATATATGTGACTGGAGTTACCATAAGGGAAAGTGATACATGAACCATGTCCACCAGTGCAGAAAGTTCTGTTGGACACTGCTATTCTAAACCCTAAGTATATTCAGGGTATACTTGATTCATCAGAATGAGGAGCCCCATCTTCCAAAGATTTTTCCATATAGGGAAAATATTAATGGGGTGGTAAAGGGACTTTGAGACAAGATGGACACCTGATCATCATTTTCTTAACCTCTTCTCCCAAGTCCAAGGCTGACATAGAGAAATGACAGAAACTACATCTGAGTTATGTCCAACTATGTCCACCTCCCAGGTGGAGTCAAGTGAGGCAGCAAAGCCCTCAGGATTTCCTCTGCTCTCTCCTGGTACAGGAATACTGGGGAGAGATGGAGTCAGGGTGACAGTCAGTAACCTGGCTTGACAGCTTTCTAGAGTTTCCTGGCACCTCCGAGAAGCAAGGAAGTAAGAAGAAGATTGTTTGTGCCCTCAAAAATCATGAGCACAAAGCTCACTGAGTGAGAAGGTGTCCCATTGCCTACCCAGGCAAACCGTGAACTAGATGCCATGAATTAGGTGAACCATGAACTAGATGCCCACTTCCTCCTCCCTTATGCTGGGTACCCTTTAAGCACCCTGAAGCTTGGATATAGCCCTGGGGAGGAGGCAGAGGGATCTGGAAGTGCCTGAGATTGAGTTTTTGTGGAAAAGGGTCATGAGGGAGAACAAAGTGACTTTTCTTAGATTCTGATTCTTGGGGACTGAATTTATACCCACCACGGGTTTCTTATGCCTGTACAGAAATGAGAACAATGGAAGACTGAAAACTCAATGAAACTCAATCCCTATTTCTTTTACCTAAAATCATCTTATTGGATATGATGGGCTTGGGGAACAGGTATATGGGGGAAGAGGCTCAGGTCCCACAATCTTTTGTAAGGAACTCTGGGTGTGTAGAGGTGGCAAAACTCTCCAGTATGTGCCTGTCCTGTTTGTACTCTAGGGTGGCCCACTCTAGTGCATGTTCCATGTGTTTATGAAGGTGCCCAAGGAAAGGGGAGCTCTAGCTTCCTCTACTCAAGCAGGGTGAGTGTTATGAATGTCTAGTTGCTTGTAAACATGGGTAATGCTCACCCACTGAAGATCCTGAGTCCCTGGAGCTTTGGTGCAACCTCCTCTGTGAGGCCCAAACACTGGTGTGAAAAGAGCTCTGTCACATGGATGGGTACAGGGTCTTGTTTCTTTGATTGCTATGAAAAGTAGTTGGTTGGTGAAAAATGGCTTGTATTCCTTTAGGGTTCTATTCACAAAAAGGAGGAATGGAATTTTTGTTTAAAGAAGAATAGCTGAGCCCTTGTCATCAGCTTTAGGGACAGGTCTAGGCTTCTGGGATAGAGAAGGGTCCTACAGAAAGCTTTCCCAGGGCCTCTCTGAACCTAGGAGAGCCCTAAGCTTACAGAGTAGCCCTCCTTTCTCTCCTCCTCCCCTCCTCCTCCTCCTCCTCTTCCTCCTCCTCCTCTCTATTCTGTTTGCTTCCCTCCCTCAGTTACCTTCTCTCATTCTTCTCTCTGACCCTGCCCCCTTGTTTGACCTAATTTTTTCTGCCATTTCCACCTCCACCAGATGAAGGGCTTACCTGTGAGGTGCCAGCAGAGATATCCATCAGGGGTGGGGTTAATGAGGGAGTTAGGACATTCTAACTGTCCGCTCTTAGGAGGGTGAGCTGGTAACAATGTCAAATGCATTTTTAGAGGAGGCTGAGGTTTGGGGTCAGGAAGCAAGGCAAAAAACTGTTTTCTCTTCCCAGTAGAAACATCTGCAACCTATAGTTGGAGAATGTGATTCTGCCAGCAGGTCGTGGGGGGTGTCCTGAGCTATGGACCTCATGCATTCTATTTTAGTTATCCCTAAAAAACAGCTTTGAGGTAGGCATAATAGCCCTTCTTTTATGAATAGCCAATAGGAGGATCAGAAAGGTGAAGAACACACAGCCACCCAGCTGGAAAGTCTCTGAACCAGGAAAGTAGCCCCAACATCAGCAAGGATGGGAACATAGCACAGCAATAGGGAGATGTCAGGATGGCCATCCCCCAGGAAGAAGTGAAGAGAGATCTGAAAGGGTCATGGTAACAGCTCTTGCTACTGAGCATCACACGTGACTAATCTAGTGAGACAAGGAGCTGGATTTGGCTGAGATTTGAGTCCCCACCCAATATTCTGTGTGGCCCCCATGTTAGTTGTGGGCAGATACAAATTCTCTACCATCAGGAGCAAACCATCCCACTGGAAAGAGAGCCTTCAGTCCCCAGCCTCTCACCCGGCAGTGAGAGTGGATGTACTTTTTCTTGCCAGAAGTTGCCAAACAGCTGTGAGATGTTTGGGGTTGACATGGCCATGGTCCTCTTCCAGTTCCTGCTGCCTCCTTGGTTTCCAGAGCAACAGCGCAGGACTGGGAGAGCAGATGCATTATCAGATTTGGGCAGGGAGGCGAGCAGCAGTGTTTGTCGGCAGGAACAGAGTGTGACACAAACAGCCTGGGCTCTGTGCCTTGCCCAAGCTGTTGCAGGCACCACATCCTCCAGAAGCAAACTGAGAACAACCAGAATCAACCAATCTCTTGCTTGTCTTTAAAGAAGAGTACAGAATGGTGGGGGAAATGAGTCAGAATAATTAAAGATGATAAGAAGAAAAGTTGCAATCTCAAGGCAGGATCTCCCTTGAAGTAGTTCCTACCCAGGCATTCAGAATCTGCACAGGGCTGTGGGTTTAGACAGTCTCGTGATTCCCCAAGTCTCCAGGCACTTCCAAGCCTCCCAAAGCAGAAAACAATTTGTAAAACTAAGGTAGTACTCATCAAAACACCCTGCATTATTTTAATGGCTGAATGGCAGTGTGGGTCAGGGTAAATGTTGGAAGTTTCTGGAAGCAATCTATTCTCTATTGCTAATAAGTTGGACCAGAATCACAGAAGGATGTTAGAAGGAATTCTTCTGGATATGGTTCAGAAATGAGTTGCAGGGTTAAAAGAGAAATTTAAAAAAATTATCTTGACTCTATTTGGAATCTTAAAGAAACTATTACTCAAAAGAGGGAACAGAGGCCCCATGCTGTGGTGCTCACCTGTAATCCTAGCAGCTTGAGAGGCTGAGGAAGGAGGCTCACGAGTTTAAAGCCAGCCTCAGCAACTTAGCAAGGCTCTAAGCAACTCAGTAAGACCCTGTCTCTAAATAAAATATTTAAAAGGGCTGGGGATGTGGCTCAGTGGTAGGTTGAGTGAGTGAGGCCCTGAGTTCCATCCTAAGTACTGAAAAAACAAAAAGTGGAGGGGTGAATTCAGAAGTGATTCCTTCAGCCCCATAACAGCCATAATAGAAAAAGCAATATGGACTCCCGAGTTCCCGGCTCCTTCCAGAAAGTCATATGAACTGAGAACCTCTTTCCAATATGTCCATTCTGTGGGGGATTCTGGAGATGGGATGTATAAGAAAACTAATCAACTGGGTCCAGAGAAAAGGGAGAGAAGCTCAAAACCATTTCCCTGGAACAGATAGCATATTCTTTGCACTCCTATATTTTCTTTGCTCTTGTTCTCTCATGGGTTCCTCTTGTGGGGTGGACTGTGGGAATTTAGGAGCCTCATTCCGTACCTAGTGGAGACTGGGCACACAGGGAACTTGGGCAGCTGTTGTGAGAAATCCCAGAGGGGACTGAGATCAACCCTTTTCTTGACAGAGGGAGAAGCCTACAGCTCAGGGGCCTCCTAGAGTCACAGTATGCAAATAATTAAACAAATGGTTCAACAGCAATGTTGTCAGAAAAAGAATTTCCAATTCCATCACCATGGTGACAGTTCATCAAAAAAACTAATCTAAATCTAAAAATTGTCTTCATTTGGCTGATGGAAAATAATAAGTAGGAATCCTGGGGTCTGTGCTTTGTATTTTCCATCAAAACCAGACTGGACGCTCCCCCAGTTCCACGTATGGAACTGACTTGGTCCTAGCAGAGCTATAGCCATCTGACTCCCCAGAATACACTTGAGCCCATGAGCTAAAAAGAAGAGTGCTTATCCTCCATCCCCCAAACCACCAGCCTGCCTCTTCTCCCCAGGCTCTTGCTGCATTCATTAACCTTTGACCCCAGGCTTACTAGCTGTCCATAGCAATTTCATAGTCAGGGCATTTATGGAAGTGAATGGAGTGGCAACTCCCTGGGAGATTATGTGAACAGGGGAGGAGTATTCTGATGAACTGAATCAGAAATGAGCATGTGCGTCTCCCTTCTGTACTAAGGGAGAGGCCACAGCCTAATTTTTATATTAAAAATGAATTATATAAATCTCCGAGGCATCCAAAAATAAGTCAAGAATATGTTTTACCACTTCTAGAAGCACTGCCATCTGACCAAATGTTGTGGATGTGAAACTTCCAAGAAGTTGGGTCAAGAACAGGGACTGAAAGACAAGCATCAAGTTGTAAGTATAGAAATATTTGCCGAATCTTTGTAGAAACAAGAAAATATCAGGGACCACCCAAGTCCATCAACTTAGGATTAAGAAAATGATGAGACAACATACAATGGAACAATCAACAGGATTACAATGCACACACTGCTGCAGACCTACAGTCACTGACCTAGACAGATGCTCACCTGATACTGCTAGTAAAAGTCAGGCTACAAAACAATACTGAGAGCATAGTCCTATTTAAAGTATGTCTCTCTGTGTGTGCATATGAGGAAAAGAGAGTCACACATATACCTAAATGTTAACGACTCTTACCTCTGATGATTTCTCCTTCCTACCTTTATATGATTTTGGTGTGTAAACCAGTATTTTGTGCAATGAGCTGCTATGAATACTGTGATCAGAAAACAAAAACATCAAACCCTAACACTACTTTTAGATTAACTGCTCAAGGACAAAAGATAGATTGCCTAGTGTGCACGAGGCTTTGGTTTCAGTGCCCAATGCTCCCAAAACAAAGAATAAAGGATAGAGATCAAGCCTATACCATACATAATGCAGTGGTGTGAAGCAAAATGAGAGGACCCCATGTTTCCTGCTTCAAGGGGCTTGAAGTAGAAACAAGGGGAAGACTGTGTGCACAAAACAGCCAAGTCAAGAACTCTGGGAGTCGATGAGCTAAACTTTAATGACAGTGGATCATGCCCACGTGGGTAGACAGACAGGATGGTGGTTAAGAGGAGGAAGTAACTGATGTTCCCACCTCAGATGCCGTGATATTGAACAAGTCATTCATCCGCCCTGAGCTTCAGTTTTCCCATTTGATAGTCAAGTTAATAACGATAGGAGAGGTAAAGCACAAAGCTCTGCACACACCAGGGACATTCAGGAAGTGGCCACTATTCATTTTTAATTTGTTCTAATTAGCATGCATGACAGCAGAATGCATTTCAACTCATTGTACATAAATAGAGCATAACTTTTTCACTTCTCTGGCTATATGCGATGTAGAGTTGCACCATATGCGCAGTCATACCTGTATCTAATGTAATGATATCCATCTCATTCCACCATCTTTCCTGCCCCCGTGTCCCCCAACTATTCTTATTACTTCTATATCCTTCTCCCATGGAGCTCTGTGAGAGCAAGCGTGAACAGCTTTAGACAGAAGAAAGACTGGCTCTCGAGGTAACAGTTCTGGATGCTCATGGTCATCTGCTTTCTGAAAAGACCCTGCCTAATTTAGCTTATGTGTTTAAACAAGTATTTAAATTAAATGGCACTCATTTCCCCAGGGACATGCAGAAGTCTGCCCTGCTCTTCCCTGGCATGGTGCAGTTTTCACTGAGGTGTGTGATCTGTTTTATGAAGCCGGTCAATGCCTCCCCTTTCCTCAGCAAGTGACTTGCTGAGCTCTGACCCAAGGCACCTCTAATCTGATCCCTTTTCACTCTGCTCCCCACCATGACCCCCATGCCATTCCGCTCCTCCTTCCCCTCCTTAGTGTAATCAGCCTGGTCAATTTGCTTGTAGGAGGCCAGCACAGGCCTCCTAGATAGGCCATGGCGGTTCTGCTTTTTATACATTGCCTCTGCCTTGTTTCCTGAGACCTTTCAATAGAGCCAGACTTGGAGGAGAGTTATATTAAACAGTTTGACTCCAAACCTAAACAGCCCCTGAAGCATTAGTGGTTCAAAGATCTCCTGGTACATTTATGCAAAGCCATTGGTGTGGGGAGAGGTGTTGGAGGACTTGCAATGCACTAAGAATCTCCTCTGCTGGCAGGAGGCAGAGTGGTTTTCATTAAGGAGCTGCCCTTTATCTCAACGCATTACTGACCGCCAAAGCTGAGCTGGGCTACTTCCCCTTCCCTTTAAAGGAAGCTGCCTCTGGTCAGAAACTATGATAAGAAAGTGTTCACCTTGAAGATACAAAGGAGGGAAGTGTGGCCCTACGGAGGCTTGCTTTTCTCAGTTTGATCCCCCCAAATGCTTTAAATTCTAAGTTTTGTGACCACCTCTGAGACAGACACATGGGTCATTTCTCTAGTGTTGGGTAGTTAGTACTTGAGGAAAAAATAATCTGTGAATTCTAAACTACAGGGGAACTTGTAATGCCACTTAGAACATGGTCCACTTATAACTTAGGGTCATTGCACTCAAGGGACAATTCATCTGCTTCAGGAATGTGCAGGCTGTCTCGAATACTATTGTGTTGCTGACTAACTGGGTGGATGGAGACGAATTCTTTCCTCTTTCTCTGCCAGGGTTTTCCCATTTAAAAACTGTGAATTTCAATCTGATAAGTCTAATAGAGATGTTGCCAGGATTAACTATGGTAACACACCTAAAGTGCTTTCTGCAGTGCCTGGCATAAAGTGAGGCTGGCACTTGATAAATGCCAGCTATTGTTATGCTTATTATCACCACATTATTATTTAGGCAGTCTAAAAGTTGTAAGCAACATTTTGCATTTAGGATACATGTGCATTTTTTCAGGGAATGAATCCATACCTTTTATTCTCATTTTTCCCAAAAGGGGAATAACCACTAAGCTAGCTGGACTCTCTTCTTTAATTGATGGTAAAATCCTACCCAGAAGTGGAAGTAGGTTGTTTTTTTTTCCCAGAATCACATGGTAAGTCAGAGGCAAGGCCAGAATTAAAAGCCAAAGACTCTTAACTCATTATCCAGTGCTTTGCAAAGTTTGGGAAACATTAGATAAATCAGTCCAAGCCTGACCCAGCCATTTATAGAGGTGATTTGTAAATAAAAATGGAGCAGGTTTAGATACCTCTGGGTGGCCTCAAAGCAAAGAGGACTTTTGGGGGTCTGGAGGTTTGATGGTTGGGAAGTTGTGCAAAGTTACTTGACAGTAATCAACAGGTAAGAAAGGGGTGCAATGAAATGATGAAGGAATGTGAGATCTTCCAGAAAAATCCATCCCAGTTCCAAACTCCTTTGCATTTCCTATGCAATAGCAAAGTCCATTGATCACATAAGCTATCTGTATGCTTTATAAAATCCAAGGTAATATATGCATAGTTGACTTAGGAAATAAATAATTTTGCAGTTCTAAGTGATTAAACCTCATTCTCCATAGAGACACAGCCATAGGACTTTGAGGTTTGCTCTATCTTTCCTATAACTAGGTTCTTTAAAATACCCGATTGTTTTCCTAGTTCAATGCTTCTCAAAGTGGGGCTCTGTAGCTGGCCCTGGGACCCTAAGCATTGGCTTTACTGTTACTCATTAGAAATGCAAATTTTGGGACCCCTCCTGAGACCTACTCTGAGGAGACTCTGGGGTGGGCTCAGCAATCTGACTTAACAGGGTCTCCTGGTGATTCTGACACACAATCAACTCTGAGAACCACTAATTTAAGTCACTGGTGTGGTAGAGAAACCAAGCAAGGAATTGAGGGTTTTGAAAAGTCTTCCAGAAACCTGAATCCCTATAATACATTTTTTAAAAAAAAATAAACTGAAATTAGATTAGTAACCTAGATCCTCCTGTATTTTGCAAACAAGAGATCTTGGAAGGAAGTGGAAAATAAATTTCAAAGCCTTTCATCTCAGTTACAATGACACATTCATTTTAGCATTGTGTGGGAAGGAAGGGAGGGAGTGAAGGAGGGCGGTGGTTGGGTTTGTGGAGAAGAATTCATAATTCCAATGGAATCCACTGTAATTTAGGGACAATTAGTGTCTGCACATTCTCCATCCATCAGGCTCCATTAATCCAGTTAATCTTTATATTCTAATCAAAAGTAAATATCCTTGAGTGTACTGGATCATTTTAACACATTCTGCCCACCTGGACACTGCTCTCTACTCTGTAACATGGAGCTTTGAGGAGCTTCTAGAAAAGGAGCCACCATCTTGGCTGGGCCTGGCAGCCCCTTGGAAATCAGCCTGCACCTGAGCTGTGCCCCGGCCTGCAGCTCTGGATCTCTAACTAGACCTCCCTTGCCCATCATTGTTCAAGTCCTTCTTGACACTCCCTGGCTATTCTGGGCAGCCTTTCCCCACACATCTCCACTGGCCCTTGATTAAGAACCCCAGAACTTGAATAATACAAATGCCTTGCATTGCTAGTTCACTTTACTCTTTCCAAAGGTCTTTCATAGTCCATTTTTCACGTGCTCTTCCAAACTATCATCACCATATCTTCACTTCCCACCTCCTCCAGTTTCCAAACAGGGCCACAGAGACAAGAAGAGGTCACGAGACCTATCAAAGTGCACCAAGAGTACATGGCTGCCAAACTCGTCTCCTGATCCACAGGCAGAGATCTCTTATGAAAGCCCATTTCTGACCAACCTCCTATATCCAGAGTGACAATGAATAATACATTTGTCCCTGCATATGTCTTTGGGACATCTTTGTGTCTATGGAAATCAGAGCATCATCTTTCATTTAAAAGTCCTTAAGGAGAAGAAATCACATCTGTGTAAGGCAGACTCAAATAATAATTTGAAGTGTTTCTATCTATTCAGAATATTTTCATTTTTATCTTATTTTATCTACAAAACAATCCAAGGAGTTCAGTACAAAATGCACAATAGTATACCTGTTCTAATGGTGAGGAATGGAAGTTTGGCCAATAAAAGCAACTTAATGGCTCAGAAGTAGAAAGTGGCATTGCTGGAAACAGAACACAGATTTTCAATTTCTGGTGCTGTATTTATCTACCAGATACATGGTTTTAAAATTGCGAACCCAGGGGCTGGAGTTGTGGCTCAGTGGTATAGTGCTTGCCTAGCATGCACAAGGCCCTGGGTTCAATCCTCAACACCACATAAAAATAAATAAATAAAATAAAAATATTTTAAAAATAAAATAAAATTGCGAACTCGGGGTTCCTGTATGCCAACTCAGAAACTTCTGGGGGAGCCATGGACAGGTGGAGCAAGCATTCTATCCCTGGTTTAACTAGATGTGCCCCCTCTTAAAGAGCAGTGAAAGCCATGGACAGATTCACATTTCCTGTCCGCAGTGGTATTAGTAGCACTGGTCAGATGGAGGCACAGAGTTCAGGAAAACAGAGCTGCAGGTGCTCTGATCAGCCTTGAAGTTCTGGCAAGCACCTGATACCTCCTCACTTGCAATCAGCGTAGACAGTAAAAACAGCATCCTGTCCTCAGGGAGAGTAAGTTACCGTTCAGCCTATTCTATTCTGCTCATTAATTCAAATATTTGTTGAGTAGATACTATGTGCTAAGCCCTGTGCTAGGGTCTGGGACTAGAATGTCAGAAAAAAAATACAGAGTGCTTCTACCTCTGCACTCCTACAGCATACTTTCTGGGAGCCCTGAAACATCATCATAACAATAAAAATTCCACATCAAAGCAAGAGCTATGAAGGAAAGATCTGCCAGATGCATGAAAGAGTAATGAGGATGGTCTCATTCAGTGAGGGGGGCAAGGAACTGCAGTCTTTAGAGAAAACACTGAAGCCAGGTTTTCTTGGCAGAGAAGAGAGGAAATGCACATTGGTTGCAAGGAACAGATTCTCAGAAGTGATAAGGGCCTGGCCTGGCTGTGAAATGCAGAGGAGATGCAGCTAGGGCCCAGTGAGCCAGGACAGAGCAGCGGGGATGAAGACAGGCCAGGCAGGGCAGGGCTGAGGATTTACCTGAGACAAGGTGTTCAGCCTTGCAGGGGTTTAAGTAAGGAGTATCAAGATTGATTTACATGCATGATGACTTGGGATGCTGCCTCCAGGAAAAATTGAAGTTGGTCAAAAATATAAATGAAGAGACTTGTGAGGAGGTGATTAAATGGTTTTCCTTTGTCACACAGTTAGAGGTGCCCTTGAGGGATTTTGTAATTTAATGTGGAAGAGAAAGCAGGCAACATGGACAACTTTGCAAGAGTGGTAGAAAACAGAGAGCCCCAACTTGGATTGAGACGATGTGGTTCCAGTCCTGCACCACCATGGCACAGCATGTAACATGAGACAGGCCACTTAACCAGCCCCTCTGAGCCTCAGTCTCCCCATTTGTGATAAGGAGTTAATAATCCAGTGCCCAATGAAATACCGCAAGTGAAAGTGCTTTGTCAATGGATAAAGCATCATGGAAGTGCCATTGTCATTAACCGTGTCAACAGACACACAGCAATTATAATCATAGCTCTGAGTACACATGCAGTAGAGTTTTTATCTCTGTTGACAAAAGTTACTGGAAACCAAGGCTATTTATTGTGTTCCTAGATTCCTTTGAATTTTCATTGCACTTCATAAATCTATCTTTGTTTTTTTTTTAAATCCTGAAACTTTTACAGTTGGTAGATGAAGAAATTATTTTATTTGCTAAAACAATCACAAATTCTCAGAACATTTATAAACATTTTTGGTTCATATACATTTTCAAGCCTCAGACATTTATGTGCCTACCATAAATGTGTAAATATTAATTTGACATTTTATTTACATCTAATTTAAATATACTCCTTTCCATGCTGTATTAAAGAAATTTCAACCTTAACAATATCACCCGTGAAATCAGAGTTGATATGTCAGTTATATTATTTTCTAAAACACATTAAATAAAATAGTTGCAAAATTATTAAAATATAAATAATCTAAACCATGTAATATGATCTCCCACAATAGCAGTGGTAAACACTGCAGTTGGGAACCAATAGCTTATCAAACATTCATAATTTAGGTCTTTTGTCAATATCAAAATTAAGAAGGCCTTCCACCAGTTTGGTGGATCTTAACATTGGAATCACCTGGTGAACTTTTTCTTTCTTTCTTTTTTTTTTTTTTTTTGGTACCAGGGATTGAACTTAGGGGCACTCGCCCACTGAGTCACATCCCCAGCCCTATTTTGTATTTTATTTACCGATAGGGTCTCACTGAGTTGCTTAGCGCTTCACTTTTGCTGAGGATGGCTTTAAATTTGCGATCCTTCTGTCTCAGCCTCCCCTGCCACTGGGATGACAGGCGTGCACTCGGCTTTACCTGCAGAACTTTTAAAACTCTTCATTCCCAGCTGGACTCTGAATAAAATTAAATCAAAATCTCTGTCCATTGGGCCCAAGCAACAGTATTATTTAAAGTTCTCTGAGATGATTCTTTTTTTCCTTTTGGTGCTGGAGATTGAACCCAGTGGCACTTAACCACTGAGCCACATCCCCAGTCCTTCTATTTTTCACTTTGGTGTAGGTCTTGCTAAGTTGCTTAGGGCCTTGCTAAGTTGTGGAGGCTGGGCTCAAACTTGTGATCCTCCTGTCCAGCCTCTGGAGATGTTGGGATTACATGCATGCACTACTGAACCTGGCCTGGGATGATTCTTATGTGAGCCAAGTTTGAGAAACACTGATAGAGATCCTGGATGCTTTTTAGAACTGTGGAGGACTTCCAGGATTGAGGATACACTCTCAGGGAAAAAACTGACAGTAGTGGAGTCAATTACTGTTTTTGTCTCATTTAGAAGGGGACAGCCATCTTAATGAATAACAACAATATTAACAATAGTACTATAACCAAGCAACATTAGTTGAAGGCTAACTTTATGTCAATCATTCTGCTAAGTGCTTTCTAAGAATTATACCATTTAATTTTCACAGCAACCCTATAAGATGAGCACCATAATTATCTATTTCCAAGATGAGATGTCAGAGGCCCAGAGAGTTGTATTAACTTGTCCATGATCACACAATACTAATTGACAGAGAAAGAATAGGTGACTCCTTGAAAGGAAGTGTTTTTGTTTTTTGTTTTTTTTTTTTTTTTTTTTTGAGAATAGGTATCACTATGTTGCCTAGACTTGGCTCAAACTCCTGAGCTCAAGCCATCCTCTTACCTCACTTGGCCTCCCTAGTAGCTGGTACTGCAGGCACTGATGTTGGGCTGGCTTCAATCATTTCATGATGACTTTCTACTTCTTTCTACTTAAAACATACCTTAGGGTCTCGACTCCTGTTATATAAACTCTGGGATCTCCTTTCTCTGTGCCTTTTTATTGGTCTTTTTCCACCATGCCCAGTTTTACAGATGAGCAGATTTTTTCAATGTGAAAATGGAAAATGAAGACCTATCCCCAGGTCCTAAATGAACTCCATGTGTGGTCTTGTGAAAGCGCCCTAACTTTTCTTGGATATGGTTTTTCTCATTTGAGTTGCAAAAATAAACCCATCTGCCTGGAGCCATTAAGACTGGAAGAAGAGGCATCCAAAGGGTTGGGTCCCCATCACTCTTGCCCTGGAGAAAGGGAGGGAAGGACAGTTTCCATCAGCCAGAAGTCACTTTCCTCCTTTGTAGGATCCAGTTACTCCCCACGCTCCCCAGTCTGAATAAACAAGACTAGATGAGCACACCTAGGGGAACTTGGGCCAGCCTGGGTTTTAGCACATGCTCCAGGGAGGGGAGGCGAACTTCAGCCCTGTTTTCTAAGAGAGAGATAAAAAAACCCACCCTCTGATTATGCAGTGGATTCTGCTTCACAGTTGGATAAGGGGCGTGAAATCGGATGTTTTCCAATCTCAAAATAAAGCCATGTAAAACCTCCCTCCCTTCCCCTTCCACACAGAACATCGAAATGCTCTGCGTTTCATTTCCAAATGGGGCAATGTTCTTTTTAAGGGAAATGTTAAGCAGGGATTAGAGACACCATGGGCTGTAACTCTATCCTCAGCCCTTTCATTGTTAATAGTGTTTTGTTTGGCAGTGTCTGTGCAGAGATGTGGGAAAAACCAAAGTCTTATGTAAATGAGAATCGACACACACTGATAAAGCAAGAGCCAGACCTGAGGTCTTAATTACACAGGAGTCTAGATGTCAAAATGAATGCAGCTTATTGACCCTCGGAGACTTCACTCAGTATTAAGTTGGACGCCCTTCTTCCGGGAGCAGAGAGCAAAGCACAGTTTTCTCGTTTCTCGAGCCACACTCATAAATGTTAGAGGGCTTTGGTCATGCCTAGACACTTTTCCGGGTGGAATGTATCTTTGAACCCCAACACTCATACCTTCTCATGGGGAGGCCAAGCAAAACAAGGTGTGCGGCAAACTGCTGATAAGTGGACCAAGGGCTCTTGACAGCAGAGTCTCCAAGCACACCACCTCCCCACCCGGCTTTGATTCTGCCCATCTCCACAGCATCACTCACTGCAATCAAACCAAGTCACAGGGACCATCCCAACTAGTATACTCTGTGAGATTCATAAAAGCATCAGTAACTACTCTTTCAATGCTATTTAATCTGCAAAGATGACAATTAAGACACATTTACATTGCAGAAAGATGAGGGCACTCTGGGGCTTGGCTAGCTTGTGCAAGTTGTTCCCTGTGGATTAGAGTTTAATAGGGCTTTATACCTCCTGGCCCATGGCTCCTTTCATTAGTTGACACTGCAGCCATTATCCTAGGAGGTACAGGCTGGGTTTTAAAAAGCAAAGAAGGCTACTTTCAGGTTTGGATATAACCAAACAGTTCTCAGTGGGAGTTAGTGTCTTTGCCTTGAAATAGAAAAATAATATACCCTTTCTCTCCACCCCCACTAATTAAAGTGTCAGGACGAAGCCCTAACTCTGATTTGACACATGACATGACTTCCCGTGTAATCTGACATGTTTTATGCTGACATCAAAGCCCGTCAGGATAACGGAACGGGATATTTATGCCTGCCTGTTGCAGTCTGCCATGTAACTCCATCCAGCTTCATCCACAGGCCCTCGCTCACCAGGAGATTAACCCATCAGGCTGCCAAGTGAGAAGGGACAGAGCAGGCCCTGACAGGAGGCCCAGGATGCAGGAGAAAGCAAAACAAATCCACCTGCTTAAGGAAGACCCTGCTGATGACTGCGCCCGGTGACCTCGTCCTGGGGGCATCTGTGGCAAGTGCTGTCTCAGCCACTGGTGAGGCACTGGGCCATTTATGACTGCCTGATGACAATATTTTTCATGATTGTGTTTGCACTGTTATTTAGCAACTTTGCATAACCGTCTTGTCCAGCTCTGAATAAAGCTTAGCACCTGGAAGCCCAGGAGTGGCTACTATGTGTGTCTGTCCTGGCGAGCTTCCCAGATCATCTGCACAGGGCCAGCTTGTTGTCTTCTGGGGTTTTGTTCTTCACGTTTCCAATCTATCATGCATCAATACATAGCGTGGAATATAATAAAGAATGAAGTGTTGGAAATACGAGCATGCACTTTGATGTCTTATCAGTGTCAAATTACTGTATGTGTCTAAATGCTTACTCTCAACAGCTATGCTTATCACAAACAAGTAACGAACAGTGTGCCAACAGGCACCTGTCTGTGGATTGCAGTTAGAGCAGCACTGGCCCAGATCTCATGGAGTAACTTCAATAATGTGGAACATAGGATCTCTCCTCTGTTACTGTTGATTGAATGGGTGTGTGTGTGTGTGCGTGTGTGTGTCTAACATACATTATGCATATACACTTACATGATCTGTTCACACCCAATATAGCTATGTGCACATAGGCTCAAACTAAATTTTACTTTATACTATGCATGTAAATGAAAGGATGGGGGTTAAAGAATTTCTTTCCTAGGTATAATATTTCTGATACCTAGTGGAAAAACAGCACACTACTTAGCTGGCTGGCACCATTACTTAGTATGTGCAAGAGCTCACCTGGAGAAGGGGATAGGAGTTGGGGCGCCCATGCAGGACTCCACACTTTAGACTAAAGCTCTCTGTGGGGTCCATCCTGTTATTCCACCCAGGGGAAGTGAAGCTCACTGAGGCTGATTGCCACTGTCACACAGGGATTTAGTAAAGGCTGTGGGGTTCCTATTCAGGGACATTTAACTTCACAGCCCATGTTCTTTCTACTGCTACATGTGAGTTCAATGGCATTCCAGGTGGGTGCACCTAGTCATACTACAGGGCACAGGAAATGGGTATGTTCCTACCACCACCTCCACACAAGGATGGCTATAGAGTTCCTCACATGGGCTGTGTGTTGGGAGATGACATCTGGGATGTCAGGCCCAGCAGGAGGATGGTGTCAGTGCACTGGGAGGACAGGGTTCCAGGAAGACCTCACAGCAGCAGAATAGTACCCCCAACAACTTGTCCCTGGATTATCCCCTACCTATACCCTGGCCACGTGACAGTACTGTACCTTGTAAACTAGTTCCAACAGGCTTTGCTCTGCTATTTGCAGTCAAAGACACCCTACCTCCTCCAACCTAAACACACACTGTAGCAACATGCCACTGAACTTCCCAGCCCCTTTAACAAAAGCCAATATTGGAGTCACATTACTGGGCCAGAACCTCCAAGGAGGAGGTTATTGTCCCACGAGTGGCAGCAACAGACGTTTATTTCAAATCACCCTTTGAAATAAAATATAGATGCTAGGGACCATTCAGGGGGACCATAGAGATCTTAATATGAAAATTTTTAAGAAGAAATGATGAGAAACCCCATGTGTCATGTAATTCCTACTGACTACATTTGACTTCTGGGATGCAGCCCATCAAGGGAGTGGGATTGCAGACCCACAGCTCTGCTCAGGAATCCCCCGCTCCTTCCCAAATGTTCCTGCAGCTCCAGTGCTGCTCTGGATTAGGCTAATGAAGTTTGTTCCTACTGGAAGGGCACTATGGGGCACAGAGGGAATGGGCAAGCTCACTATACTCATCCCACAGTGGGAGGCTCAGTGATCCCAACAGTCCATTTTGGTAACCATAAAGCTGATAAATTATATATAAACAGCTTAAATATTTCTCAGGAAATAAAATTGGAAGGAAGTAGCTCTGGCTACAACCATCTATGACAGTCTTGCACATTCTGAGATTAGGGTTAAAGTTAGGGTTTCTTCTTCCACCTAAACCTTCTTCCTCCCTGCCCTTGACAACTTAATTTCCTGTCCTCTTTGGGAGACAGACAGATTAATATTTAGTGTAGAACATGACGGTGATTAAGCTTCCAAATGTGTCTTCATCTGGCTTCCAGCTTCCCTGGCATCCCACTCCCCAGTGGAGCTGTCTTAGCCGTGAGTGAGCTTTCCAAGGGGCACTGGATTCAACATCTCCCAGGACACCCTGATCTTTAACCTCAACCAATTATCCCTTAATGAAGGGAAAATGGTCTGTATACCCACATCATGACCTAAAGAATCCCGCCAACAGACATCAGGTCATTGCTGGTTAGCTGCCCCCAAAGAACTGGAATCTTTGTTACACCTGCTCCCTCCTTCCCTCACTTCTGCAAAGAATGATCCATGCATTAATGTGAGGCTGACACACTATGGAGGTGGTGACTCATAAGCAATACTGTCAGTGCAACATGCAGGCCGTTGCAGAGATATTCAGCAGGTGGTGATTTCTTTACTGGATCCATATTCCCCATGTGTCAGCCTTCCCACAATTCTTGGTATTTTAAGCAAAACTCTAGTGAGTTTTTGAAGTACAGTTTCATTTTCCAATCAATTATGAATAGCTGGGATATTCACCTATCATATTTCAGTATCATTTATTTTGAGAAGCCCCAACTTATTTAAATAGTTCTTTCATTCATTTGTTCAATCATTCATTCAACAAATGTTTCCTGGACACTCAGGCTACATATTTAGCATTGGAAATAAATATACCAGCAATGCAGACCACAGTTCTCATTTTTATGGCTCTCAGTCTAGCAGGGGTGACAGACACACAGGCAATCATAACTGAGTGTGATCACTACTTGATGGAGCCAAGTTCCAGATACCACAGGGACACCCAGAAGTGGCGTTTACCTTAGACTTGGGGGAGACACAGAGAAGTCTTTTCAGAGCTTTTTCCTATGATCCATACATTTACAGTGGTCTCAGCACTGCGTTTAAATCTTTTGAACTACAGAACAGTCACAGCCTCGTCCTTTCCCTCCCTCTCTTCTTCCCTCTCCTCCTTCCTTCATCCTTTCCAAATGTGGTCACATAAGTAAATGCCAGGCATTCTTTACTTCTTGCCCTTAAACCATAGTGAGATGGTAGGAAGGTTTAAATGTATCTCTGCCTTTTTCTTGGTATGATACAGATGACAGGAGTGTGGAGGATGGAAGCAATCTGTGTGGCGTAGAGTAGTGGGGCGATGTCCCAGAAGACAAGAAGGCCAACTTTGCTGGCTCACAATGAAGTCAGTCCTCCTTGCTTCCCTTAGACAAGGTCCTTGTCTCCAGCAGACTCTTGAAGGTAGATCCTCTTGGGAGCCCAAGTGAATTGCGGAGTGCCCCAAGGCCTGCCCAGGTTTCAGGATTGTTTGTGTGTGTGTGTGTGTGTGTGTGTGAGTGTGTGTGTGTGTGTGTGTGAGTGTGTGTGTGTGTGTGTTTTGCTGCTGCTCACAGAGAAGATACATGCCAGAAAATGGGAGGTGGGGAAGGAATGAATACTCAAGCAAATTAGGACAGTCTATTCTTCAGGGCCTATTGGAGATTTCTCAAAGTTCCCCAGACTCACTCTTCTAGTTGGTGACCAAGGACAAAATAGAGTACCTCAATACAATACCTTCTCCATACAGAGGAATTGAAAACAAGTTACCCCATCCATTTTTTAAAAAATGCCCTAAGAAACTAGAAGAGGCTGGAATGGTAGCCTAGAGCACCATGAACTCATGAAAAATTAATCCAATCCTCCAAATCAGCACCAGTGAGGACTATTCTACATAACAAAAAGTTCTCCTTTGCATTATTAAAAACAGTGCTTTAAACCAGCCAATTATTTTCAAAGGCTCCACTCTTTGCATTAGAAGTTATCAAAGACAGATGTGCTAAAGGGTCTCTCTATCAACTCTGGTGCCCATCTGCTCTCCCAGGGTTATAATTGAGACCCTTGTTATGGCTTGAGCACTTTTACTTTCATTTTAACTTAAACTTTTTTTTTTTTTGGTGATATTTCCCTTTCAAGGCCAATAAAGAACAAGATTAGTGAAATCAGTCTTTTTCTTTAGAAGTCAGGACCTCTTGACTCAGGAGCTCCAGGTTCCCTAAGAGGGGGTTAGTTGCTGATTGCTTGCTAGTGTATCATTTGCCAGTCAGAAAATCAAATTGTGCCATTTTCAAGCAGAGGGAAGAGGAGGTGGTGGGGGCTTAGGAGCACAAACAGGTGTGTCCCATTTTAAGAAATCTTGTTATTCAAAAATAAGATGGAAGAACCAGATAAAAATAGAAGGGATTGATCTATTTGCAAAATAGGATTCATCATGGGGCTCCTGGAAGATCAGCTCCCTAATCTAGTTAATATGTTTCATTATTCACAAAATGAAAATAAAAGGTATTTACTTGCAACAATACTGAAAAAAGATTATTATTTTAAGAAAGATATATCAATCCATCACTCCAAATGGTTTCCTTCTGTTGAATGCCTACTATTCATGGGATTGTCCCTACACTGACACTTTACCAAAGTAATCTCACTTCTTTAAACAGCCCTTTAACCTACATAGCAGAATCTTATTTACCCCAGGTAAAAACTGACTTGCTGTAGGTTGTACAACCAATGAAAAGCTAGGATTCCAAATCCAAGTCCAGTTTTATTGACACTCCACTGTTCTTAGAAATCAGACTGGATGGCCATACTCTGAAGCCTCATTAATCAAGGCTGGCTGACACACATGACAATTTAAATTGGTTAGAAAGTCTGAACCACAAAATATCCACAGATTATGACTATTTATGATGAGCTGGTGACTCCACTGTTTGTTGGAGATCCTTCAGGACTTTGTTTAATGATAGAAAAATTATAAATCCATAATCCCAATGTATAAAGGACATGGAATACATGAGAATACTTTGTCCCCTTAAATTGCCTTGCTATAATTTGTTAACCTGCCTCTCAAACTCTCTTTCAAATATGTTCTGTCTGAGGTCATTATGCTCAGGGGTCATGGTCTTCTTGTATAATAAGTCTGCATGTAACTATGTGCTGATTTTAATTTCTTCCAAACTAGAGGCCTTTGTATGTTCATTGACTCCTTGGATTTGACACGAAAAAGCAAGAGGTGGTCAGGAGAGCAGACTTTCCACACTTCTGGCTGCCTGGGCAGGTAGGGTGGCTGGTCTAAGAGGAAGCAGTTGTCAATGTCCTGCCCAATTCTGGGTCCATAGTTAGCACACACAGCTTAACAGATCTCTGAGCCAGGAGCTTCAGATTGAGATGATGCTGATTCTAGCCAAGTTGACATTTAAAATGATGTACTATGGTAAACAAAAAATGTGAAACCTTTTCCATTCTAGGAAAGTGTCTAGATCTACATCCCTTATCCTAACAAGAGTGGGAAAACCTCTTTGTGGCCAGATCAATGATAGATATGAAAGGCACACTCTTCCCCACAGGGAGGGCTCTCCCCAAAATCAGACTGGGGAAGCTGGAACCCTCAAAAGTAGTCCTCAGTGTGAACACAAATGATGTAGCCACTGGGGCAAACAGTCTGTCCCTCATAAAGTTCAAATTACCATGTGATGCTGTCACCCCACTCCAAGGTATATTCCAAAAACATTGAAAACACACATCCACACAAAATTGGTACATAAAACTGCATAAAACATTCCCAAGAGCCCCAAGGGAGAAGCAATCCAGAGGCCATCATCTGATGAATAGATTCATAAAATATTGGACTATACTCAAAAGACCTAAAAACAGCATACTACAGGGACACAGCCACATCAATGTTTATAGCAGCACAATTCACAATAGCTAGACTGTAGAGCCAACCTAGATGCCCTTCAATGGATGAGTGGGTAAAAAAATGTGGCATTTATACACAATGGAATATTACTTAGCACTAAAAAAATAACAAAATCATGGCATTTTCAGGGAAATGGATGGCATTAGAGCAGATTATGCTAAGTGAAGTTAGCCAATCCCAAAAAAACAAATGCCAGATGTCTTCTTTGATATAAGGGAGGTGATTCAAAATGGGGTAGGGAGGAAGAGCATAAGAAGAAAATTACCTCTAGATAGGGAAGAGAGGTGGGAGGGAAAGGGAGGGAGAAGGGGTATTGCATGGAAGAGGGAAGGAGACCCCCTTTGATATACAGAATCAGGTATGACGATGTGAGGGAAAAAAAAGAAACAAAGAAGTGGGTCACATTAGATTGGGTAGAGAGAAGTGATTGGAGGGGAGGGGAGGGGAAGGGGGGAATGGAAGTGCAGCAGAATAAAATAGACATTATTACTGCTGTGGATATATATGTGACTGCATGACCAATGTGATTGTGCAAACTGTACACACAGAAAAATTAGAAATTATATCCCATCTGATTCAAATGTATGATATGTCAAGATCATTGTATTGTCATGTGTAACTAATTAAAACAAATAAAAAAAGGAAAAAAAGAAAAAGTAAAATAAAATAAGGCCCATACAATGGAATAAAAAGGAATGAAGCACGGATACCTGCTGCAGCACAGAGGAACCTTGAAAACTTTACACTTGTATCATGTGAAAGAAGTTAGACACAAAAGACCAAAAATTGCATGATTCCATTTATATGAAACACACAGAATAGATAGCAAAAAGTAATCTACTTTTTGTCCCCAGAAACAGCAGAAAGGGGAGAAACAGCTAATGGAGAGTAGGTTTCTTTGGGGGGTGATGGAACATTCTGAAATTAGAGAGTGGTGATTTTTAGTGAATACACTAAAAATTATAGAATTGTTGAATTTAATGTTATTTGAATTATATCTCAAGGAAAACACACACACACACACACACACACACACACACACGGCAAGGGGAATTGGTTTATTGGAAAGAGAATGGCATGAAACAGGTGAGTCTTCTCATCTCAAACAGATGAGCTTTCTCATCTTCTGGTCCAGTGTGGCTCTGGAACACAGCTCTGGGTCCTGGCCCTAGACACAGGTGCTGCACCCTGCTGTGTTTTTTTTTTTTTCTTTTTGAGCATCAGCAATTAGCTCCTCACTGCTCCAGTGATCCCTCTAGGGAGGAGGCCTCTGACCATCACAGGTTGGGGAGAGCTCTGCTTCTTGGGGACAAGGCAGATCTGGAGATGTGGGATCATGCAGTTTTCAGCGAGGGCTATGGCTTAGTCTCCTCCTCCTTCTGTGGCTCTGTGAGGGATCAGAAACAGCTGCAGTTGGACACGAGAAGGCGAGGGCCAGGGTCTCTGAGGAAGAGCATCACGGGAGTGATGCCTTTTACTTATAAGGACTTCAAGTAGCCCTGGTAGTGGTTCAACTGGATGGCAATCCATTCCCAGGTGCCTTGCCATGCCAAGAAGGCCTTAATTTGAGATGGGGGAGTGGGGCAGGTGTAGGGGAAGGGTAGCTCCTGGAGCCTGGCACTGTGTGTGAGATGAGAGCCTGAACTGCAGGCTGGGTCCAGCTCTCCCCACCCCTTCCTCTGTGCCTGGGTTTACCTTCACCCTGGGAAAGTCCTCTTAGTTGCTACTTCCCTGGGCAGCAAAATAGATTTCTTAACATGCAGACTCCCTCTTGGTATAGTCCAAGTAGAAAAAAAGGAGCTGAGATGAATTTACTTTCTAAAAATACTGACTATTCAAGATTTGGGTGCACCTTGCCACACTTTTAAGAGAATTATTGAGTACTCAACTGAATTTACTGAATAAAGGAGTGAATGCTTATTGAGCATTTACTATGTGCTGGGTGTCCTACTAAGTTTTTAAGTTCACTATTGTGTTTTAAAGTCACAGAGCTATAGACTGACTTGTCCAAAGTAGTACACCTATAACACAGCAGACCTGGGAGCCAAACCCAGCAAACTTTTACTTGCTGCAGGAATCATTCTCAGTCCCACCAGGGTGAGTTAGGGTCTCTATTCTCTTCCCATAGCACCTCACACTTGTCCCATCTTAGCATCCACCATGTCAAATTGTTACATTTTATGCTCAATTTTCATTTACCCCCCCCAAAAAAAAAACCCTAGAGGCAACAATCGGCTGTTTTTTGTTCACTGTTGTATCCCCAGGGATACCACAAACACAGTCTTTGTGCTTTCCTCAATACAAACATATTGAATTAATGGCTGAGTGGAAGACTGGTGGGCAAACCTGCAGAAGCAGGGGAGCAGGAGGTATGTGTGGAGGGTTCCCCTACCCAGCGCCCCCCCAAGCTCTCTATTTGAGTGCTTAGTTACAGGTAAAGGGGTGGTATTGCCCAGAGGGACATAACTAGGCAGGGATGGCAAAGCAAATTAGGGGCCACCAGGGTCTGGAGTGGAACATCTATACAGCACATTTTGAGTGGCAGATGAAAGGCACACAGAGGAAAGCAAAGATCACAGCACTGTTTCTGCAGAATGAAACATTCCTAAATTAATGCAAGGAGGGAGGTGAGCTCCCAGAATCGGACACACAGTGGAAGATCCTAGCTTCCTCTGACTCCCTTTAAAAGCAAGTCAGTAGGTAAAGTAGTAAAAATAAAGCCTAAGAGAAATCACCGATCCCTCTTGTGTCTTTGAAACTTCTTCAGCTTCACCATCTCAACCCTAAACCCTGGGCACATCAGAATAGAGAGGTGGACTGCACATTTAGGAAAGAAAAAAAGTCTTGCAAGAGCCGGGACTCCCTTTCTCCTTGCTCTTCCCCAATAACACATTCTACTCAAGGCAGACTCTGTGGGACAGAAAGCAACAGTGCCCCTAGCTTCCCATAAAGGAAGGCCCACTCCTCTGTCTTTTTCCACTGCTGAGCCCTGTTCTTGCAAGTATTATGAGCCCATGTGTGTAAAATTAAAAACAAAAGTGATTTCTTCTTAGAGATAATTCTCTTACCCTCCCCCTTTCCTTCACCCACCCCCAGCACCTTCTGCTCCGGGGGCCTCTCTCCAGGCGTCAGCTTCTACTGAGCAGCTGGGTGATGTACCAGACTGCCAAAAACACCATTTGTTTTCCATATCCTGGGCTCTTGCCATAGGGGATCTACTCTGGCCACAGTCAAGACACACAAATGCTGATATTTATACTGGCAACTACACTTCTTTAAGGAGGATTCAAGTTCTATTCACAGATAGGAGAAACAGAAAAACAAAAATTACAACAATGCATAGCTGAAAAACTAGACTTCCCCACCTGGAGGCTCCTCCAGCACCCCATGTCCAGCTGTGCTCACTGACACCTCCCTGACCAACTCCTCAAAGCCACCTCTTCATCCTCCTGCACCCACTCTCCTCCTGCTGGCAAGCAACCTGTCCTATCTCCCTTGTGACTTCAGCTGAAAAACTCACATTCATTTCCCTCTATACCTCTCTCCCCCTTCTCAAATCTGCCTCCAAATCCTGTTTTTATGATACACATGTCTTTTGAATCCAAAGTTTTGCCCATCTGCTAACCTCCATCCTAAGGTATCTCTGCTCACAGCAGCCCCCCAAAATCTTCCCAGCATGACATGAATTTACCTTTCTGTTTACCCTTCTGTCTATCATCTCCCATGATGACTCATTCAGTCCAGTTGGGCTGATGGAACCCCCACCCCAATTATATAATCCCTCCCTAAAGAGGCTGAGTACTTTCCTGTGGGGGCCTTCACACACAGTACTGTCTTTCCTGCAGGGTACTGGCCACCCTCACCCTCCCCATCAGCTCTTTCTCTCCTCTGTGCTCCAGCAACCAGGTCAGTGCCCTACAAGGGCACTCAGCCTGCAAGGATGCATTGCCACACCCTCTTCTTGGTAATGGGCAAGAGGAGAGCAGGGTCCAGGTGATAGTCCTCCCTCTCTCACAGCAACCTACTTTGGTGCCTAATAAATGTTTACAGAAGGAAGAGAGGAGGAAAGAAGGAAATAAAATGGAAGCAACTATGTTCAATGGCTCTATTGATCCATTACTCACCTCCAAACCTCATTTAGCTTTTTCTGGTGCCCATGGAATGAAAGTCAAGTTTCAGAGGAGAAACTGATGAAACTCAAAGCAGACTTAGCAGCAAACCAGGTTGAATGCTCATTCTGTCTGTGGGTGTTGGTGGATGGCTTATCTAACATAACATCTCTAATTTCCCCCATCCTGATATAGAGAATCATAAGCTCATCTTTACAGACTGCCTTAATGTCTGACCAGTGGGATAAAATGTCACACATTCTGACAACTAAACCAGGAATGCAGTTTGCATTCCACAAATGTTAACTTTGGCCATATCTTTTGCTGAACTGGGCTCCTCGAACTCTGAGTCAATCTCTGCCCTGGTGGAACTGGTAATCTAGTTAGGGTGACAGGAGTGACAGTTGTCTGGTATGACAATAAAATAAGGACAGTGATTTTCTTAAACAAATGCACCAGAATTTAGGCACCATCGTTGCCATGTTTGTTCACACACTAGATATTTAATTGGCCTACAGACTTCTCCAGTATTGCTGCAAAGTCCTTGAAATGATTTGGATTTTTCTCTGAATATAGAAAGCAACATCAGACGTGTGCTGCTGCAGTACAGTAACACATGGAATGCCACAGTGCGTTGCCTCAGATAATAATACAAAGTTCTTATAGAGGCTGCCTGGACCATATCTCTGGAGGTGACCTGAGAGACTCTGGAAGAAATCACAATTTTGGCAAAGGGAACCCAGCTCCCTTGCCCCACTGGATCAGGTGCTCAGAAAAATTTCCCAATTAGCTAAGGTATTCTTGAAACGTGGAGTGTCAGATTCCATCAGGCAAGAACAGGCCAGCACCTGGGGGGGCCCTTGGAAGCTGATTGGCTCCATGACTAGCACAGGGCTAGACCTTGCAAGACTGAAGATTCCCCTTGCTGGCTGAATAGAAGGCACAGTCGGATAATGTTCTCAGGAAAGCCATCATCCCATGAGGGGCCGCTGGAATCACTATGGCAGGCAGGGCCATTTTCTATGTTAGTCCAGGCCTACGTGTCACAGAGCTCTTTGAAGGGATACAAAAATGTTGAAAAAAATGTGTTGGCCTCAATATACAAAAGCATCAAGGCAGAATTCCAGAAGCAAAACTATAAGAACTTTAAAATTTTCCATAAGTATATTGTATCTAAACTATATTTGTATATTTTACTATTTGATTTGGTGAGGGATGGGAATACTCCAAAAATAAGAGAACATAGGGCTTTTATGGATCCTAAGACGACCAGAGCAGGTAGACGGGCATCAACCTACATATTTACTAGAATCATATAATGCTCCACTTAACTTTTATTCTCCTCAGTTATTAACCCCCAGAAAAACCAACTGGCAACAGAAGCAGAGAAGTCAGAGGATAAGATAATCCAAAGAGCAGAGAACGCTGCCCTATTTGCAGTGGCAGGAAAGACAGTATCACAAGTCCTCTGGTTTCTTTCCACAGCATGCAGTCCAGGGCCCCAGACTCCCTGCAGGATTCTGGGAGGTTTTTAATTGTCCAAAGATTTATCGTAGTGGTAAGAAGAAGTGACACTGAGACATATAAACTGGCATTTTGGGTTGACAAATGATAGGCAGCACACTGGAATCTGTTAGACATAAACCTAAATTCGGAAATGGGTGAAAGAGAAATACAGTAAAAGTGTTGTGTAGTTCCCAGGGTAGTTTTGCGGTATTGTTCTTTTTTGTTGTTGGCTCTATTTTGGTCAAGAAATGGCAGCCACAGGTATTTGATTTCTACCAGAGAGGTGCTGGCCCTGCAATGTCAGGCTTGGACATTCTCCTCTAAGTACTTGAGATGGCTCCACAAAGAGATGAGAAGGAGCAGTGTGTGGGGGGTGGGGGAGCGTTTTCTACAGTCAGTGAAGAAGTGACTTTTACACATCAACACACCTGCATTTGCTGGAGCCACTGTTCAATGTCCAGTTCCTCTTACAACTCACTTCCAGCCCATCTACTTAATGGAGAGTCATGCAACTGTTAAGGACTCATACCCCAAATCTATGAGCTCTTTCTTGAGAGTAAACCTTGAACTTTATTTGCCCATTATCTGTTATTTTGTTTATCGAAACAAAATCTCATCTCACTTCCCTTTATCTTATCCAATCCACCCATCCACCCATCCATCCTTCTCATAGTTATCCTACCTGACCAGCTCATCAAACAAGGTTGCCTCATGTTTCTTTGCCATTACTGGATCTGTGTCTGGAGAGTTGGTCCATTCAACAAACATTCGCTCAGAATCTGTGACGTGCCAAGTACTGTGCTAGGCTATTGGATTGTGGCGATCAGCAAGGCCAATGTCAAGTCTACCCTCATGAAATTTATAGTCAAATAAATGCCAATTAATGTTAGGATTTGTCTAACCACTGCCCTTTTGAACTGGATACTACATAGCCTATAATAGTGCTTTCCCCCCTTGGCAACCACACAACACTGTTTATACCGAGCTTGCTGCCAACTGTAACACTGGATTTCCTCTCTGACTAGGAGAAATACGAAAGGGAGAAGAAGATGCTGTAGGTGTCACAGTCAGATCACATCCATCCATTCTGGAAGTTTCTATGTACCTGGCACACTCCAGGCGTAGATAAGTGCTGGAGGAGTTTGGGGATTTGCTTCTTTATGTCTCACATTTACATTCAGCATCATTCCAGCTCTCTGCTCTTTTATGGAGTCTGGTTTGGCATCTGACATAACTTCTCTCTTAATTTGCTTTTGTTTATCTGAAAATATCCCTAGCAAACCATCAAGATGTACATCTAAATCATAAAAAAAGAATAAGAAAAAATAAAATTGAAAGTTGACAGTACCCAGAAGTTCTTGTCAACTTCTCAACTTGTCAAAGGTAATAAAAAGTAGACCTTGTGGGTCTTTTCAGAACCAGGACAGAAAAGGAAATCAAACATTCAAGGGATTAACTTAGATTCATAAAATATCAAAAAAAAAAAAGCCAACAGATTAACTCTAGTTTGGTTCAAAAATAAATTGCCATTTCTTAAGTTTCTAGCCTTTCCCATACCAGACACTGGGCAGCTGTATATAAAGAGCAAATCAGAGCTCTAGGTGCTGAATCACCATCCTCTATTTAAGTTTCATCCTGCCCAGGAGTGACTCCAAGAAGGAAATGAATTCTCAGTGGGGGACCCTGCCCTTGATTAGCTTTTACCTTCCAGAGGGGATGTCAATCATGTTAATTGGAATCAATAGACAGCTGTTCAGGGGCCCAAGATAATTAAGCAAGTCATAAAGGGTAGAATTAGAGCTCCCTTTAAAAATTAAAAGGGATCCCATTGTTTGCTAACATTTTAAGCCACTTTGGCTACCTAAGACCTATTCTGATTTAAATTTGCTGATCAAAGAGCAGCCAACTATAGTGCAGGGGAAGGACAATCTCAGCTTATCCCCTGGGAAAGTTAGAAAGCCACCCTTCAGAGAGGAACTACCATGCATTCCACAGAGGGTCTGGTAGGAGCCAGGTTGTTCTATACAAGGAGAGAGAGAGAGAGAGAGAGAGAGAGAGAGAGAGAGAGAGAGAGAGAGCGCCTCTAGGGGTGGGGTGGGGGGAAAGAAGGTGAGGGAGCAGGAGTCAGCTCCAGGCTCTTATCCATTTCAAGCCTGCATACTCTGGTCTTTCCTAAACATGCAGAATCCACAATTTGTGACCCCAGTGTTCCCAGAGGGCAGTACAGAGAAAACTTCATAGGACTAGGAGGAAAGAAGACACACCGATGGCAAGTTACAATAACCGGATCTCCCAGGTCCCCTTGGAGAAGATGACCCCTGCCAGTGCACTTCACAGAAATGCATGTGCATTTTTATGTCCCCTTTAAAACTTGAAAGGGAGCCCATGTACCCCGCCCTGCGCTTGCCTGCATACCACGAAGGCTCCTTCACCCACATGGCAACATGGAAAGAAAATGAAATTCTGTCCCAAGGCTCTTGATTTTTTTTTCTTCCTTTTCCTGAGTCAATGAATACCAGATGTTTTCACAAAACGTCTTCATATCTTGAGGACAGCCTGCGAGAATACTATTTATTATTTCTCAGAGGTCAAGAGGCCACAACAGATTTATAAGGCGGCTGTAGTCCCCCCTTTGTGCCTCCTGTACTTGGGAGATAAATGTGGCCAGAGTCAGGGGCGGCTCTTCTCTCCAGCAACCTCCTTCCCTGGGGCCCATAAGCTAGGTCAGATGAGGAGCAAGGCTTGTCAAGGCCACCAAAGAGACACCAGACTTTCCCAACCATCCGGGATACAGACGAGGGAAAATGGCCAAAGGAATAACAGCGTGAGCACCCGTCAGCTGTCTGTCAACCCCCTGCGCCACGTGGGAGGCCACTTCCTCGGCTCCCCCCAAGGCAGTCCACTATAGGGCGCCGCCATGGCCAAACCCGCTGGTTCCGGGTGGAAGGGAGGTGGGTCCCACGCAGGCCACCCCAGCGCCCTCTCCGCACTGCTGAAGGACCCGTCATCGCCTCCGTCTGGTGCCTGCGAATTCAGTCCCCCTTTCCAAGGCAGAGGCCACTGCCCAGCCCTCTGTGATTCAAAGGACAGGCAGAAGCAGCGCAGAACTGCCACCTCCAGGTAAACATGCTGAAAGGCGAGGACCGGGAAGACAGCTGCGTTTCGTAGGGACGGCAAAGCGGCTCAGCGACAGGCACCTGAGGAGCAGCGTCAGAACAGGACCTGGGGTTGTCAGGGCCCAAGAAGAGGGGGTGGTCCTGCGAGCCACTGCTTCCTGCGCCTTCGGAAAGAAGCTCCGCCTTGGAGTCAGCCTCCCGGTTCCAAAGGTCTCCGGCCAAATTATTTGGGCCCTGCTCCAGGATGCATGAGGGTCAGACGCCTGCGCTGGAGACAGGTGTGCCCCCGCCCCTTTCCTCCGCCAGAGAAACACCCTGTGTCTGTGCCCCTCGCTCTTCTGTGATCAATTGAATTCAGCAACTAGATTTTCACTTTGGCTTCCCTCCTGGATTTTGAGGAACCTAAGGTTTCATCCTGTTTTCATCCTTCTCAAGAAGCAGCCTACTCTGCCATTTCTCCCTCTCCCCGGACCCCAGCTACAGTGGCGATGCGATGCGCTAAATGCGGAAAACACTGTCGGAGAGCAGGGTCTCCATACAGTGAGTGGCCCTGCTCCACCCCTCATCCTTCAGGATTTCACATCTGCTCAGCTTCTAAGACTTCTAAAATTCATCTCTAGTCATCTCTGGAACTTCCCCCTACCTTCCATTCACTGAATTGCCTCTCCCCAAAAGATGTGTTGAAGTCCCCCCTCCCCCATCTGCAAACCCGACCTTAATGTTGAAAAGGGACCTCTGCAGACGCGGTTGTATGGAGATTAGTTATCACTGTGGCCTTTATCTTACATGACTGTTGTCCTCTCAGGAGAAACAGTGCCACACGATGCAAATAACAGAAAACAGAGGGACATAAGAAGATGGATGTGAGGACTTGAGGTGTGCAGCCACAAGCCCAGGAATGCCCAGGGCTACCAGGCTAGAAGAGGCAGGAAGGGTCCTGCCCTAGAGGCTGTGGAGGGAGCACAGCCCTGCCCACACCTGGAGTTGGGACTCCTGTTCTCCAGAACTGTGAGAGACTACACTTCTGTTGTTTTAAATCACCCAGTTTGTGGTAATTTGTTAAAACTCTAGACCAACTGGGTCTCTTTCTCAGTCCAGCATTACTGCTAGATGGTTTCTTCTCTGGTATGTCCTTTCCACGACAGCCAGAGTGATCTTCCTCCAACGCAAGCCAGTCATCTGCAGTGCTGCTCAGCTTCCTATCACTATGACAAAATATGGGAGATAAATACTTTAGAAGGAGATTTACTTTGGCGCACAGTGTTAGAGGTGTCAGTCCATGTGGCCTGGGCCTCTTGCTTTGAGCCTGTGGAGGGGCAGTACATCATGGCAGGGAGCATAAGACAAAGCAAAGATGTTCACCTTGGGGCTGGGGATGTGGCTCAAGCGGTAGTGCACTCGCCCGGTATGTGTGGGATGCTGGGTTGGATCCTTAGCCCCACATAAAAATAAAATAAAGATGTTGTGTCCATCAAAAACTAAAAAATAAATATTAAAAAAAATCTCTCTCTCTCTCTCTCTCTCTCTCTCTCTCTTTAAAAAAAAAAAAAAAAAAAAAAGATGTTCACCTCACTGCAGCCAGAGAGGCGCACCAAGGGGCTGGGTCCCAATGCCCCCTTCAAGGTCAAGCCCCAGTGAAATACCTTCCTCCCGCTAGCCCCACTCCTACAGGTTCCAACACTAGCACCACTGACTTGTGACCAAACCTTCAACACCTGCACTTTGAAGGGACATTCCAGATCCACATATGGTATTATCCTTCTTAAAGATTTACACTTGTTTCATAATAAGGTCTAAGCTCCTTAAAATGATGCCCAATCTAGCCCCTCTCTGCCTCCCTGCTTCCTACTTCTTCCCAGGGTCCTTTAGCCTGTGGGATGATGTCTGCCAGGCACTTGGGTTCTGGATATTTGCTTCTCTTAGCCTTAGAATACTTTGTTCAACTCCTTGTTTGCCTACCTCCTACACATTCTCTAGAATATGGCTCAATATTTATCTCCTTTTCAAAGCCTTCCTGACCTATGGTCCCATTTTCTGAGGATTTGATGCACACCTTTGTTATATCTCTTCCCATATTGAACAAGTATCATGGAACTTCCCAGATCTTGAATTCCTTGAGATCCAAAGCTGTTCTCTGGCCCCATTCACTGACATGAGGGCTGGAAAATAGTAGGAGATTAGTGAATATTTTCACTGAGTCAGAATTATAGGTTGACAGGGTTTTATTTTTGTTGAACAAACATGGATGATTGTATATCTGATAAAGTTCAGTATGTTTGTTGCTGTGTTAGTCAAATTTCCATCACAGTAACAAAATGCCTGAGATGATAAGCTTATAAAGAGGAAAGGTTTATTTAAACCCATACTTCAGAAGGATCCAGTCCATGACCTAACGTCCCCATTGATCCTCAAGACCTGCCACTTAGGCTCTGCCTCCTACCAGAGGTTGGGGACCAAGGCTTTAATACATGATCCTTTGGTAGAGATTTAAGATTCAAACCATAGCATTGCTCAAGTGTTCAAGGAAACCGTCAGTTATGGAGAAAGAATCATTCCAGTCAATCAACAGGTATCTCAAGGATGCCGACCATGAGCCAAGAAGCACCCTAGGTATTGTGGCTACAACTGTAAGAGAAATCACCTGCCTTCTGCAACCTTCCATTGCAGCTGGGAGGGCTGGGTAATAATCAAGTCAATAAGATCATTTCAGGTGGAGATAAGTGATAAGGAATACAACACAGAGATATACAACAAATAATAACACATTAGGAAAGATGTCTAAGTTTTGACTTGAGTGACTACAAAGTCAAAAGAAGGATATTCAGGCAGAGATTGAGTAAGGGCTCCAATTCAGGAACATCTGGACCACTCTGAGTGGGACCAAGCAAGCCCCGAGAGGCTGTAGCCTAGGGGGAGCAGTAGGCAAGGTAAGAGGTGAAGTCAGAGAAGTTTGTAGTGACCACAGGGTATCGGCCAGGTCCCAGGTGGGGATATTTTTCTAGGTACAGTGGAAACCCACGGAGCCTGGCTTGAGCAGAGAGGCCTGGCATGGTCTGGCTTATCCTTGGGGATGAGAGGCAGCCTGGAATTAGTTGGTTAGCCTTCATGGACGTTCAGGTAGGAGCAGTGGGGCCTTGGAGAGGCGGTGGGTGGAGTGCACAGTCTTTCTTCACAGGTAAATAGCATCATGCAGAAGGCAGCTGGAGCAGGTTCCAGAGCCCTTGCTATGAGCAGCAGGGGTCTGGATTTTTCATGCTCAGTGGATGAGGCAGCTCAGACTCCATTCAGGGTCTTTGTGAATTCTCAGTTGGGCAGGTTTCCCAGCAAAGCAAAGGGCAGAGTCTGAAAGATTCTTTAGTTATTGTGCCAGTTTCTGCTCCTTCTGCACTCCATTAAATATGTGTGTTTATACATACTTACATCTCCATGTGTTGCCTTCCCCACCCACCTGGAGAGGCCCAGGCATAATTGATTTGTCTCTTCAAAGTGTGTTATTGAGTTGAGTGATTTTGACATCACATTGCCATCAATAGAGAGGTTTGACTTACAAATTATTTAGTGCTTATAATGGATCATTGGCCACCTCCCAGACATTCATGGCTGGAAATCTCTTAAAAAAAAGATTAAATGAGGCTCACAGTGACTTCAGCACTAACTGCTGGCTTCCAGGATCTGTGCCTATTTGAGGCAGAATTCCTGCAGTTCCTACAGCTGCAGATTTCATGGTTTCTACTTTATAATCACTTTAAGAGACAAGGGAGCAGATTGGCAGAGCTGATGGTGCCCCACGGCTGACTTCACACTCCTGTGAAGGAAAAGGGTGTCCTAGCAGGGGAGGTGGCCCAGTGCCACAGAAGGAATGTGCTACCCAGAGTGAGCACACTCACGTGTTCTTTCTGGATGTGCTACCCACAAGCTGTGTGACCTTGGCAAGTCTCCTAACCTCTCTGAGCCTCAGTTTTCTCAGCTTGTAAAATAAGAAAATGGACTCAGCCTTACCTGTTGTGTTGTAAGTAAAATGGTGTCAATATTTTAAAAATATTCCTGATATAGTTCCTTTTTTCTAATAAGCAAGATGGTCTTTCTCTGTCTTATCTCCTATGAAGGCCACATCAGGGTTTGGGGTTCTGAGAAATAAAAGATCAGCTTCCACATGCAACTCAGGGAAGAGAGGAGCAAGGATGTGTGGTGGGGAGTTCCCTTCAACCAGGAAGGGGCAGGCATGTTCTTCTGGACAATAGCAGAGATATGAAGGGGGACAGGCCTTGGGGAGGGAAGTGGAGGATGGCCAGTTTCCCCTGATCCTGAGCTGAGGTCTGAAGGGTGGGTGGAGGAGACCAGCCCCAGATGCACTGGGAGGAGGCAGAGCAAGTCGGCCCCCCCTCCCCGCTTTCCCTTCTCTGGGAGGAGACCCCTTTGCCAAGTACCCTGGCACTCCCATGAGGCAGCTAGAGACCAGACACAGGGAATTCAGAAACAGCTTTAGGAGATGAAAAGCAGCATCTGACATTGCTCGAGAGCTTCCAGCGGGGGATGTGGAAGGTGCTGAGTCAGGGTTGGGGGTCTGTGGTTTCCAGGACAAGGGTTCGAAAACCCTTAGTGGGAGCAGGAGGAAAGATGTGCCAGGGGCTGGAGAGAAATGTGACCTACAGAGTGTAGCTGGGCCTGCAGCTCCAACCTGGCCACGAGGGCTGCACGAGTGTCTCTCCCTCTAGGAAATTGGAGTTACCAGGAATATGGAGCGAGGAACACCGAGCAGGTACCCCAAAGAGACTATTCAATCTTAAACACGTTACGCCAAAACCTTCATGGGGAAGGTTTGGGGGTTTTCTCCTTTCTTTATGTCAGTGAGAAACTCAAGATCTAGATGAGGTCAGCTATAGAAAGTAAGATACAAAACTGGTGGCTCACCCAGGACTTAGTGAATTAAACAATGGGTCCACTTTAGAAGATATAAAGCACAGAACCTCCTACAGCATCAAGTGAGACCAGCACCAGGGCAGATATTGGGACAGTTACATTCTTGCACAAAAGGTTTTCTCCCACTGCCTCTCAAATACTTTGCCTATCAAAAGAGCTACCCATCGAATGGCATCTTTCTGTGCCTATGACACTCACTGTGTTAATGTGATGGGACAAGTTCCTGATGCACATGTATTTGCAGCCGGTTTGCATTCCAACACAAAGTCTGCTGCCTGCTTGCTGTTACGGTGGTGGTGGGACTTCTGGGAGAGGCACTAACCAGGATAATCAGGAAGATGAGCATGATTTAAAATGGAAAGATGGAGTTAGGAAGAAACTAGATCTGAAAGGTAAGGATGCAAGTCAAAGAGGAAGAAGCAGCTTGGGATACACTGGGAGGAGTATTGGAAGAAGTAGAGGAGCAGGCGATGGCTGCCTGACACAGGAAAGAAGGAGACAATTCAGAGACGTTTAATTGTGTGTCATGAATGAAATCCTGCACTGCAAGTAGAGCTGGGCTTGATGGTGCATGCTTGAAATCTCAGCGACTTGGGAGGCTGACGCAAGAAGATCTCAAGTTTGAGGCAGCCTCAGTGGCAACTTAACAAGAAAATAAAAAGGAGACATAACTCAGTGGTAGAGTGCTTGCTTAGCATGTGCAAGAACCTGGGGGTTCAGTTCCCAGTACTGGAAAAAAGCAAAGATCTGAGATGGTGCCACGGTGCCAACAGCATCCCTCAAGAGTGTCCCTCTGGATGCTGGCCTGTGGGTCTGTCTGGAACACAGCAAAGTTAATTTCTAACTCTGCTTCGTTTCTGTGTTTACCACACCTCTGTGAGAACCCCCACTAGCTCTCACTCCTTATATGAGATTGGGACAACAGGCTGGCCCAAAGGGGAAATAAGATGCCTTGGGGTTGGAGAATACACCTCTCTAGGGAAAGGACTTCCTGCTGCTACAGAAGGTAGAAAAGAAGAGCTGCCACAATAATCCAGGTCATGAAGTCACTCTCTAAGACCAAACACGGTGAGGATGTCACAATGTTGAAAGAAAGAGACACAGCTGGAGAGAGCACGGAGGAGCCGAGGAGCCGAGGAGCACCCTGGAGTAAGGGGTTTATTTAGCTTGGAGCCCACACTCCCAGGACCCAAGTTGTCATGTGGGAGCTGGTGCTCAAGTTGCTGAATACAAGCTCCTGGCACCCTTGACATTCTTGTTAAAGAATCACTGTCAGAATCTTCCTGGAAAATAGAAAGTTACAATTTCACCAATCCCAGAAGGCCAGAGTCTATAGAGGAGACCATTTGATAAAGGATCCTTCTCTCTTCCAGGAGCAAAGCCAGGTGGCAGGCAGCTTAGGCTTTATATGTACTTGAGAACAGGGGACAAGAGGAGCCATGGTGTTTATCCATGCAACACTTGCCCCAGGCCCTGTGGGAAGCATTCTGCATCCTACCCTACAGTGAGTCTGCAAAGTGGCGTCAGGATCCCCCCGTCATGGAGATGCCAAGTCATGTACCTGAAGTGCATTGACAGGAAGTTGAAGAGCAAGGATTTGAACCCAGGGCAGTCTGTGCCAAAGCCCTTTCTTCAGGATGCTAGACTGCAGAAGTCTTGGATGGGCTTCCTTCACTCTACAAATATAATTGGTATGTCCAGCCCATAAAACAAACACTTTTTAAAGAATTTGTTGACAACATTTTAAAAATATGAGACTCTCCAAAGTCTAACTTTCTGGCTTGACTTAAAACAAGCTGAAAAGAGTATGTCAGCCCCATATCACCAGGGGACCTGTCACGTTGACACTGAGGAGCAGCTGCCCTTGGGGAGGGGCGGACTCTCCATTTGGCAGGTGCTGTGGTCTGCACTTCTGTGCCCACCTCCAATATCCATATACCAAAATTCTCATGTTCAAGATGATGGTATCAGGAGGTGGATTGGGGTGATTAGATCATGAGGGCAGATCCCTCAGGAGTGGGAGTAGAACCCCTGCAAAAAGCCCCAGAGGACTCTCACCCTCCTTCTACCAGATGAGGACAAATGACAAGTCCATAGACTGCCACCTGGAAGAGTGGCCCTCACCGGAACCTGACCATGCTGGCACACAGGTCCGGGACTTCCAGGCTCCGGAACCATGAGAAATACAGTTTTCTAGGGGTAAACCTCCCATTCTATGACATTTTGTTAGGGTACCCTGAACAGACTAAGACTTCTGGCTTTTGTCATTTAAATAACCTGCTGGGCCTCCCAGGAGGAGAGTTCTCTGTGTGGTTTCTTGTGCCCACTTCCCTGGAGACACACTACAGCTACAGAGTGGACATTGGTGGCTGGGAGTCTGGATCAGGACTCCATGAGTCTCTTCTCTATGGCACTGAATGACAAAGCCCTGGTCCCTGCTTCTAAGTGAGGTTCAATCCTGAGGCTGACCTGGAGCACAGGTATGGACAGAGAAGAGCTACACACAACAGGATGAGGGCGATGCCCACTGGGCTGTGTCAGGCGGTGACCACCCTAGGACTGAGTCCACTCAGAACTGGAATCAGAAAAATCAATAGGTGTCTGAGAACCTCTCAAAAGGGGCAAGTCTCAGCCCCTTCAGATACTGGTTTATCATGAATCTCCTGCCCATCCTACATGGGAACTACAGTGCCCACAGGGGCCCTGTGTCACAGACACCAGGGCTCAAGTCACTAACTAAGGGCCTGAGGTCTGATGTTGACCTGGGGAAGCTTTGGTCTAGAACCCAGGTCTCTCATCCCTCAGGTCTGAATTCTCCCCTTATCCATGATAATAAATGCCACTGTTCTTGGAGACTCCCAGGCCTGCAAATCTGTCCCTTCCTATCCACCCAGTAGTTTTGATGGCAGAGAGCATTCTGTTAACTACACAGGAAAGGACAGTGGGGACCCAGTCCTAACCACATTTCCCTCTTCTGTCTCTAATTGACCTTACTACAGATCTAACTGAGCACCACCCAGATGCTGAGAAGGCCAAGGCTGGATTGTTTCTTTCAGTAAGCTATCCACAGTGCACACAAGGACCCCTGAATGATTAGACTAGGAAGACTTTGAGGCAAGCATCAATGACTTTGAGGCAAGCATCAATGCTTCTAGTTCTTTCTGGGAAAATGCTAGATCATCATTCACCCAAGGCCGTGATGTATGCTCTAAGAACCACCCTTCCTCCCTTCAGTTGAGTAGCATGATGAGTTCCATGATAAGAATCAAGGTGAGAGAATCATTCCCCTACCCGCCACCCTCCAGGGCCAGAAAGGTACCCAGGGAGATGGAGTCTGTGCCTCTGCTTGGGCTGTTTGACTCTGCTGAAAGTCAAGAAAGAACTGCCAGAAAGAGCTCCTGGAGTTTTTGTGACAGATATCCACCAGGCATCCTTCCATGCAAAATCGTCTCTGGTGTGAGATAAGCTCCCCATTTGTGCCATGCTCACAAGGCTCTGGGCACCTCATATGATGTGCAGGAATGGACCTGGAAAGTGCTTAGTCCTCACGACCTTCATGGTACAGTCAAGGACTCACCATCTTTGTTCCTGCCCTGATCCCAAAAGATCTGGCCTCTGCCTGACTCTCTTTTATTTTATCTGCATCTCCATGTCACCTTATCAGATGTGGCCCCAGTCCCTGCTCACTCACTGTCCACCACCACTCTGGCCTCCTTTCTGACCCTGGAACTAGCCAAGCCCATCCCTGTCTTCTCACCCCAGCTATCCGCCACTAGTGAATCATCCCCCTTCATTTTCTTCTTTCATTAGGCTTTTTGAAAGGATTTCATGTATCTCTCTTCCTAGGACAATGTCAATCCATTAAAAGCAGAGACTGTGAGCTTTATTCACCCATGACTCTTCCTTGAACATAGAGGGGCCCCATAATTGCCACTGTCATCATTTCCCCATGAGTGTTCCCTGCCTGCCTTTACCCCATACTGAGAACTTCTCCATGGAGCCAGGGAGGATAAAGACCTTCAATCAGGAATGAAGGACACAACAGGAACATTAATGCCACCCAAGAGGCTGTGTGTGTGGGTGTATGTGCACACATGTGTCTCTGCAGATGTGTGTATAAACTTGTTCAAATTAAACCCTCCTCTAAGCTGTTTTTTACATTCTGCAATAGAAATGTGTTTGACAGTTCTAAAAATGTACCTGTTGAGCATTTGGTACAGTTGTTGGCCTGCCAAGCTTAAATATGAAACTTGGACAAATTAGCACATTGACTGCTACAGATACCCAGAGGGAAAGTCAAAATTCTAAATGTCAACCCAGTCCCAGCACCAGCTGAGTGCAGCCATGACTAGCCATAGCACCAGAGATAATGGTCACTTCTGTGTTCTCTAAGGTCATTTGATTTGATCATCTTAAAGCCTTGCCCTTCTGCATCCCACTGACTTCATCCCTGGAAGGAGGGATGTGGATTTCTTTCCCACCAGGAGCAGAGGATCTCTTTCAGCAATTCCTTTCTTACTGGCTTTGCTCCTTCCCATGTTCCCTTGATTCTTTTTTGGCTGATGGAAAGGGTAGGGACAGATTTCTTGGAACTGAGATGTCCAAACACTGCCACATTCCAAGGGGCTTTGTGGATGCTCTTTTCTGCTCTTTACGCCCCACGGGGGACTCCTTGCTCCACAATCCATTCCACTTTTGGCCACGACTGACTTCCTCCCTGGAGTGCCGGCGTGCATGGGAAATGGAGAGCTAAGTGAAAGTTCTATGTGTGTGATGTGAACATCATAAATCAGGACCCTGGCAGTACTTAAATCTGTGAAATGCAAAGGGAATTTAAATAACAAGTCAGCCTCGCAGACAGGTGGCCCCTGAAGCTTCAGAATGTGCATCTCACCCTAACAGCTTGCACATTTATATTACGGTGCTAGAAGCCGTGAGCAGAAGGAGTGGAAGGTGTTAACAACTACTGCAATATATTTCTTTAAGGATACATTTCCTCCATTTCCTCCCAACATAAATTCTGACAACACAAATGCAGTATTTATCCATGAAATCATGTATCTGGGAGGACTGCTTTTAATTTATGGAATGATTTGGAAAAGCAGTCCTTTAATCTGTACTGGAAGTAGTTGGTTAATGTGATGTAATTAGCAGAGTAAATTATTTTCATAAGGAAAGGACTCAAGGAACCAAACCGGCTCATTACAAATGAACACCTTTTCATTCTGTCTGGTGTCAGGAAATTGTATATTGTTACTCTCTCTGAAGAAATAAACACATACACCACCTTGGATCATTAAAAGTCAGGCTCAACCCTGCAACTCACCTCTGACCTCCTGGAAGGACCCTAACTGAAGTGGGAAAGGGAGCTGGGGTGAAGAACAAGTAACCTTTGCCTGCATAAATATTCCCAGCTCTCGGGCTCTGGCCCTTGATCTTGGGGGACCTGAGATGGAAACTTCTGTGAGGTAGTCCAACGAGAGCAGTGGCAGTCCCATTGGTGAGTGCCCACCGTGCTTGGGGCCTGTCGATGGCAGGCATTTTTAGACATACAATCTTATATTCTATTCACCAGACCCAGTGTATTATCGTTTTTTTAAACAGAGATGGAAACTGAGTCTGGGAAGATTAAAGGACTTTGTTCAAGTTTCACAGAAAGGGACTGAGCCAAATTTGAGTCTGGGTCTTTTACTGCCAAATTTAATGTATTTTTATGCGCTGGTTGCCTTAGCGTTTCTGCTTCTCATGCCTGACTATAGCTACGAGAAAGGCCGAGCCCTGCCTTCTTTGTTAATCCTCTGCCCTGTGACTCTTGATTTCTTTCAATATTGATTCAATTCTAGGACTGCTGTCCATGTTATGGGATGAATCCTTCTGAACGTCTCCCATAGACTTCCGGAATGTGATAGCTACAGGGATGGAAGAGATTTTCCAGTCAAACCTCTTCATTTCAATGAAAGGGAAATAGGAGCTTTAGAAGGCTTTTCCTTGGCAATTTTGAAACTAGAAGCCAGCCTAACTGCTCACTTTGACGTGATGAGCTTTCACCCTTTATTCCTATTACTTAATTTTATCCTCAACACTTTTGCTTTGAGGAAGGTGTGGAAACGATTACTATGATCCTTGAAGAAACAGAAGCCCAGAGGAGCAAAGTTCACATGGTTAAACAGTCATATGTAACTCTTTTTTTTTTTTTTTTTTTGTACCAGGGATTGAACTCAGAAGTGCTTAACCACTGAGCCACATCCCCAGCGGGGGATTGGGGGCATTTAAAATTTTGTTTTTTAATTTTGAGACAGACTCTCACTAAGTTGCCTCAGGAGGTTGCTAAGGCTGTCTTCTAACTTGTGATCCTCCTGCCTCAGCTTTCTGAGCTGCTGGGATTACATGTGTGTGTGCCACCATGCTCGGTAGTCGTATTAATTCTGGTGGGCAGGTTCAACACTAGGCCTGTAGTTTTGCCTAGAATGCTCAAGGAAGATTCCTTATAGAGTCTTCAAAGTTTGTAAGAAGTAAGACTAATGCCTGTCTCAAGTGCACTTCAAACACAGCTAGACCCCCCTCTTCAGCCAGATGAACACTCAGCGCCCACCTCACAGCAGCTGCTAGTGGTTCCCAGGATGCCCGGATCAAACAAGACAAAAGATGCACTCCTTTCTCAACACCAAGCAAATAACATGGGAGCCATCCCCAGAGCAGGGCCAGGTTCATGCAAGAGTCCTGTAAAATCCACTTCCCTCCTCCCAGGCAGCTCCTCTGAAGCATTTAGAGCCAGCCAGCATCCTGGTGTCCCTAGAGGTTCTAAGCCTGTGTCTCCTGAGAATGGATGGGAGGGGTCTGACCACCAGAAGGATCCTCTTTTTAACTGACTTTTGTCTTAGCCTTCACCTCAACCCACCAGCTCCCCTTTCACTCCTGGGGAATATAGAGGCCAGGCTGTCTCCCCAAGGCATCCCAAGGCCCTGGGAGCCCTTCTATTCCCATGACCAAGGGCCAAGATGAAAGGGAGATCTCTGAATCCCCCAAGGGCCCACTCCACAGGGCTAGAAGATTTCTTCCTAATACACCATGCACCTCTTCCCCTGTTCCTTCAGCCAAGAGAGGGGGGCTGAGTTTGGTAAGGGAGACTTCAATGGCTATATAAGTCTACTCAAAAATGATATGACTGAGAAGAAAACCGGACACACTCTGCACAGCCTCTCAAAGGATGGTAATGGTGCCTTTCAATGGCTTTCATCTTTGTGCCAGCACCGTGTTTTATAAGCTTTCCAACACTTGCCACTTGTCACTAGAGAAAACTGCGAGATAGTGGTTATTATCCCAGTGGATAGATGAAGAGAGGTGTGTTAGTAAATGGCAGATCCGGGACTGAAACACGCTCTAGCAACACAAATAACACCAGGCTGATTCAGTGTGCCATAGTATTCCCCAATCCCACACCAGACTCTGTCTTCCTCTTTAGCTTGAAGTGACATAGTCTTGGAGGAAAATAATCTCTAGTAGGTCAGGGCTATCTCAGCCCTTCAAAAGATAATCACACCAACATTAACATCATAAAATGAGCAAAAAATCCAAGTAAAGGCAATCTGCAAAATAAGAAATTCAAATGGCTAACATATGCATGACGAGATGTTCAACCCAACTTATATGACCCCAAAAATAGTACAAATTAAATCATCTACCATTACCTGTGCTTTGAAATGTAGAAAAATTACTAATCAAAAATGATAATTCCCAGTCCTGGGAAAGTATTCAACCCTCATATACTCAAAACTTTCCGTGGAAATAATTTGGCAGGATACAGCAAACCCTCAGCTCTCACTCCCTTTGACCACCATCTAACATTTTCACCCAAGGAGATAATCAGGGCATGCTGCAATATTTTTTGAATAAGAAATTAATTGAAGTGTTGCTCATAGTAAAAGTTTTAACATCATCTAAATGTCTAATGGAAGACAGAGATTAATAAATCATGGTATATTTATGTAGAGACATTGTTGGCAGACCTTAAAAATGTTTCTGTATGAGATGATTTAATGACATGGGAAAACTTTCATGATATATTAATATGGTGACAACATGATGCCACTTCTGAAAAAAAAAGAAGAAGAAAAAAAAAAAAAACAGAGAACAATCCCAGGAAAGGACAAAACAACAAAAATGAAATGTGAATAGTAAGGCTAATTGTGGTTGTTGTTATTTTCCTTTCAGGCATTTCAAAAGTGGACTTCTTCCCCTGTATCCATTTAGCAAACACACACACACACATACACACACACACACACACACTCACTAAAGAACAAAGAGTAATCACCCCACATCAGCAATGGGCTCTTGGGCCAATCCATCCACCTCTGCCCCTCTACACCTCTAAGGGTTAAAGAGGAGGACGCTGCAAATTTTAGTTCTCAGACAGGTGGCCAAGGCCAAAGCTGCCAAGCCTTTGATTTGGCCATTTGCCAGCTTAAACCTCTGGTTAGTTGGCCTTCCCAACTTACATCTCAACTGGCAACCTGAATATACTTGGGGAAATATTGCAATAAGTTGAAGTTTTCCAGAAACCTCAGACATCAGAGAAATGAAGTGGAGGGTATTTTGAGCACCACATGAGACACAGGCTCTGAGTGCTGTGGTTTCCCAGCCTCCAGCTCAAACCAGTAGCCCTGCTGTGCACCACAGAGAAGAGGCAGCTCAGGCCAGCACTCAGGGCACCATGCTGAGATGCAGCACTGGAGAGAATTATTTAGTTATGATCATTATTAGCTGCTTTTAATCACAATAATGAACTAATACTGCAGTACTTATGCTTGGGAAAGTCAAAGAGTATCAATTAAAAATCTAATTAAAAGCCAGTCCTTAAGAAGACTCATGGCTTATTTATCTCTCTATTAGGTAATATAAACTAGTGAACTGTGCAGCTTGGACATTTTCCACCAGTCAAGCTGGTAAGTACTATTCCCCTCTTGGTTGTAAAAATAAAATAAATCCTGCTTTAAGGGAACTCTCACTATGTTTTAAAAAGAGAGACAATGAGGGAGGAAAAAATGGGGAGAGAAAGAAAAAAGAAATGTTAAGAATAACATTGACATACCGCAATTTTTGTAAGGAAGTTACATCTATGGATTTCTATTGAAAAGAGCGTGAGGAATAGTCTATTGGTAATATTTGGTGCTTCCCTACAATGAGGGAGGAGAAGAGACCTGTGTTTGGCTGGTGAAAAAGGTGGAGGAGGAATTCCATGGAAGGTCCAGCGGGACTTCCACAGAGACCACAAGATGCTCAGTCGCAGCCACCATGGGCCAGAGTCAGCAGAAGCAGTGCAGCAATGGGGTGCACTCAGCCCTGAGTTCCAGGCTGGGAGTGCAACTGTGTCCAGGTCCTGGGCAACGCACTGAAGAGAGAGCACCTCCATCTCCAAGTGCCCTATGAACTCAGGCTGTAGAGTGGTGTCCCAGAGGCAGGGTCCTGGGCCCTGGGAGCCTGGAAGGAAGAAGGCTGACTCCTGTTGAGTGTGCAGCACAGAGGCTTAGATTGTATGAACGTGGAAGAGGACACTATTCCACCAAGGGGTTGGCAGGAGGAGGGGAGCCAGGCAGGCAGACAGAGGACAGAGTGAGCATGAAGTAAGTGGAGTGTGGGAGCACCAGGGACCAGCCAGACTGCAGAAGAGTGTGGTACCATGCCAGAATTTGGGCTTTCATGCGAGGGTATGGGGAACCCACAGAAAGATTTCAAGTGGGGTCAAGACAAGGTCAGATGGAGGTTCTGGAAGGACTGCTTCCCTGCAGGATGGAGGTGAGATCTTCATCTACAAGGTGGCTGTAACAGTTGAGAAAACAGGGGATAGAATGTGACTGAGGGGATTGACAGTGAGAGCAGAAAAGGATGGGTAAGAAAGACCTTGAGGCAGGAGGACTCATCTGATTAGATTCTGGCCAGGCGGAGAGCTGAAGAGGGTGCTAGGGTACTGGCTGGACGGTGGTAGGTAGGAAAGGAGAGGCTGGTGCTTCAGCAGCATAACTCCACGGGCTTTCCAATATATCCTGGTGGTGTGTCCAGGAAGTGCCTGGATGCTTCTGGGGTGCTCGGGGCATCCTTGGGGAAGCCACATAATATGGTCTTTGGAGATTCTCCTCAGGCTCTGCTAGCCTTGTGCTCCAGTTGTGGGCATCTAACCAGTTCTGGTCCAGGCGAAGAGGATATTTCTGATCACTGCCCACCTTGTACCAGATACAATCTCAATTTGTCTCTTGTCACTGACCATGTGTTGCAAAGAGGATGAAAATTGGAGGTTTTGTCTAAAACTCTCGCCAGGGAAAGCAAAAGGCAAACTTGAACTAATTGCTCTGCCAGTTGAGATGACCTTTAGAAACAGGCTTGAACTTTTGTCAGCGAGCTATCGGTATTTCCATCAGGAAGTATTTCAACCAGCTAATGTTTAATAACTGGGAGGACCAAGTACTCCTTTAGCATCAGGGTTTCTGTACTAATCTGACCTTCCAAGGTATTTAAAGATGCAAAGGCCAGATTCATCACTTGAGCTCCCCAATCCATCGGCTGAATGCCATAAGTCCTGTCTACCAATGTTGGCCTTGACTTCCTCACTACGTCTTGCTCCCCATAAAGAAGCCCAAAGCCTGACTTTCAGACTGACCTTAAAACTTTTTAGACTCGCATGTTGCTTTAACCATCATTAACCTTTATTCTTAAAAGGATTCCTTGCCCGAAGCGGGCACTTGGACTGGGTGGACAAAGCACTGGATTTGAATTTACTTTCCTCTTTCCTACCCAGGTGACCATGGGCAAGGTACTGAAACTGTCGTAAGCCTCAGTTTCCGCATCTGTAAGCAATTTATAAGAGGCCCTGTCTATCAGGTGACATAATTGTGAGACGAATTGCCTGAGTCTTGGAGCTGCTCATGGCTGGCTGGCCCAGGGCTGAACGTTGCTAAGCATAGTTGGCATGAGGAGAGCCTTTGTGATACTGAATCCCATGGGAGGTTCCATGAGTGTCAGCACCCAGCAGGGCCTATGTGCAACAGACCCAAGGACAAGGCCGTACTTGATTTTCTTCTTTATAAACAGAAGCAACAGATAAAATAATTTCTACACAATGCAATACCTCCTAAAATCTAGAGTTTAATTAAATTCTTATTTTGGGCAAAATAAAGGAAGAGAAAAGGGCTTTGAGGGAAAGGTTCATAAAACACTGATCACTGCAGTCAAGATACATGGAGTGATAATGGCAACTGGAGGAAAATCATGTTGTGGAAGGCTTTTCTTCACACTTGAAGTCCTTTCCCTGGCCTCAGCCCCTCTAATGAAGCCACGTGCTCCAGTGGCCTCTCTGCTGTGCATTCCTCCCCTAACAACACCAGCTTCCACTTTGGGGATTTTTTTTTTTTGGTAGCCTTTGATGTGGACGTGAGTTTGGGTAAGCCAAGAATCCAGTATCAGCCATGAATTGAAACTGCCCACCTGGTCTCTCTCCACCACGGACCCCCGTGTTCCTGAGGTGGGAGGGTGTGACTGGGCAGGCAGGGAGAGGAATCGGGCTTCCGTGGTTAAGGAGGACGGGGAGAAACACCAGGTGCCTGGCTCTCAAAGGAGCACAGGGAAACTCCAGAAAGTGACAGAAGCCCTTTCTGATGGCTCCCAGCTGGGTGGTTACTAGAACACTAGGTCAATTTTTTTTAAAGAGAGAGAGAGAGAGAGAGAGAGAGAGAGAGAGAGAGAGAGAGAGAGAGAGAAGAGAGAAATTTTTAAAAATATTTATTTATTTATTTATTTATTTTAGTTTTCGGTGGACCCAACATCTTTATTTTATTTTTATGTGGTGTTGAGGATTGAACCCAGCACCCCGCACATGACAGGCGAGCGTGCTACCACTTGAGCCACATCCCCAGCCCCACTAGGTCAATTTTGATACCCCAGCAGCAAAAGATAATGACCACACTAGATTCCAGAACCCAGGCAGGCGGAGAGGAAGATGCCTAAAGGAGAGCACCGTGCCAAGACAGAGAGGGGACCAGCTCCCTATAGTGAGGGCAGCAGGGGTGGGGTTTGGACATTTGGAGGTGTGCCTGGAGAAGCAGAGAGTAATGACAGACAAATCGAGTGACACCGAGAGCTGTCAAGCACCCTGCTCTGAGCCAAGCATTCCAGGTTCATTCTCCCCTGGACCCCACAGTAGCCACACAGTACAGGCCCAGCCCCAGACCGTCCAGCTCTGTGCTCTCCGGCCTCCCTCTCTGATGTGTTGCCAGTGTGGAGCCAAAGCCCCAGGCAGAGACAACCGCAGTGGCCCTGGATGGGGGGCAGGAGGCCTGACCTGAGTCTCCTACTTATTCCTGTGTGACTTTGGAGAAGTCACATAAGCTTCCTGAACCCCAGATGCCTCATCTATCAAATGAGGTCTGTAAATTTCTGCTGGCCCTTCCCCAAAGGGTTAAGAGGAGGGAAGGACTTCAGGCCTGCGCCACTCTGTACAAAGTCACCCCTCTCATTATTCACATCGGCTCCCTCCGGCTCCAAAGCCACTGTGATGAAAGGTGAGTATAGATGAAGATGTGACTTATTATTCACGGTTAAAGAGTCTCAGACGGATCAAACAGAGTGTCCATGCAAGTGCCGGGTCTCGCCTGTCTGGAGAGGTTTTATCATCTTGGCATAATCTCCCATGGAGAGGGTTTGGGACATTTCTAGACTCCAGCTGGGAGGGGTCAGCCGGGAGCAGTGGGGGCCTGGCCATGGAAGACAAAACTCTCACAGATCATTCACACACATGGCTGGGTTACGGGCCAGCGGAATGCCTGGGCACCTGATGCCCAGGTCTGAGAATCAGGGTGTGCTTCCCACTGCCTCCAGCTGCTATCAGACTCCAGCTTCCCTTTATTAAGCAGCATTTCACTCTGCAGGAACCCACACTGCCTAGTAAAGGTTGCTTGTCACTTGCTTAAATGTCGCCAGCCTCTATAGCAGATCCCAACAGCCTCAAACCCATAGGGAGCCCTGAGTGCCTGGAAGGCTGGCCCGGCCACTACTGCACGTTCAGTTTGTATTTGTTAGTAAATACTCACACGGAGCAGGGAGCATGTGCATTATGGAAGATGAATCCCTCAGACCTGGTCCTTGACATCTTTCAATCCTACTTTGCCGTCATTGATACCTTTTTCCCTAACGCCCTCCATTGTTAGCTTCTCCTGGGGTGGGTGGGGGACCTCCATCCCCTAATTCTCCTGTCCTTACAGTGGCATAAGCACATTAGAAGAGGATACTCCTAAGCCCAGGAGGATGAATGTCTGATGTCTTGCTAGTCTCCAGCTGTGCTTGGCCAGCGTGAGCCTTGGATACATAATTGTCACTACCACACATAAATCTTGCGTGTATTTCCAGCCCCACCAACAGACTTCTCTCTCTCTTGTCATTCTTTCTCACATTACACCTCCTTCTGCCAGTGTTTGGATAATTCTTTTCTTTTTAGATTTTGGTGGAAGCAAAATTGTAGAACCAGGCAATACCAGATACCCACTTTCCCAGCCTCCTAGATTAACCATAAGAATACACCACTGAGGTTCTGCTAATCAAAGCAGTTCTACAGGTAAATGAAGAGTGAATTCCTCAGAGAAATGGGAATTTGGAAGAATCCTCTCTAGAGGTAGCATTTGGTTGAGCACAATCAAGTTCTGGGGCAGTCATGGCTCTGGGAACATTGGTGTTTGAGCTCTGGGCCAGTGAGGTCTAACACACCCTGTAACCTCTGGAGCTGGGTGGGGGTGGCAGTGCTGCCTTTATAGGAAAAGTCCCCTGAGTGATTCTGGCTGATGTTCTTCGCTGGGTGGACCCAGGTTTCATTTTCTGGCTCTCTGAGCAACTCTGTAAGACACAGTATCATTCTTAATATACTTCTTTTATGTTTAAATCATCTACATCTGATTCTGTGGCTGGAAACTAGGAATCCAGAGTGATCCACCTCAGGTATAAATGACATTAGTAACAATAACAGCAGCTGATATCTCTTTGAGTGTTACCATGTTTCAAGCATGATCCCCTCAATATTTCATACAATAACCCATGTGCTTCCAAAACACATCCCATGAAGTAGGTATGATCAACAATTTTACAGTAGAGAACGTTGAAGTGCTCAGACCCTCTTTGAGGGTCTCATGTTTCACTCATGCCTCTATCAACTCCTAAGAAGCAGGCTTAACAGAACTGAAAAATCAAAGCCACACTTGGGGCTCCTTCCTCAGCGTGTATACCTGGAGTGAGCTTTCTCTAAAGGAGAACATTTATGCTGTTCCAGTATTTTCTATTGTGGGCTGAAATTCATCCCAGGAAAACCAAACTGTAGCCTTTTGTTTTGATCTGCCTTGCTATAAACAAGTGGAACAAGAGCCCAAAGTGGGACAAGGCACCACTGGCCTCTTCAGTTCCAGGGCCACCGCAGGGGTTTGCAGCCTAGGGACACAGCTGCTGGGAAGACAGAAGGTGCTCTTTGGAAATGTTGCTGTGACCTCTTAATTGCCATTCTGTGATTGAATTAATTAGACTGAGAGCTCTGAATATGGAGCTGCTTTCACATCTGGAGAAGTTTCATAAAGCAGGAAGCTCATTGCAGAAGGCCAATTGTCAAGGAGGAGAGGCAGATAGAAACAAAATTCATCACCAGAAGCTCCGCTCACAGCTGGGTCATGATTTGAATCTGGGAGTGACTGATGCTCTTCTCCTTGTTCTCATTTGGGGCAGGCACTCTGGGATGGTGGCTGGGTTTGACATTTTAGTAATCTTTTCTTATTCCACAGGAAAGTGTGAAGCAACTGTGATATGGTAGGTGGGAGAGGAGGAAGGGATTTATTGTTCTTGAACCAAGGACAATGAAGCACATACTTGGGCCTACCAGTTTCTCTGCCCCAGGGGTGAGTGAGAATCCAGAACTTTCCCCATGGGCATGTTTTGGAGTTGTTGGTGTGTGTACTCCAAGTGCTAGGAAGTAACAAAAGCTGTGTCCTAAAATATTGTGAAGTTGAAGGCATTTTAATAAGCATTCCCTTCCAAACACCCAGCATCTCCATTTTAGCCCTGCCAGAGGGGGCTGTACGAGAGGATTCTCCACAGAAAATCAGCGATGGGTTGACTGAGCCTGGTTCATTTAGGCATAATAAGCACAGGGGAGACTCAGCTTGCTACATACAAAGAAGATTAGAACAAGCGCAACAAACGTCTGCACTGTTTTCAGAAAGTCACTGCTAATCCTGCAGGTCTCTAGGGGGCCTGCCTGCTCTGCCTCCCTCTCAGATCTTATCCAGTACTTTCTCCAACATGCTGGTAGATAGACTCAGTACCGATGGCTGGTCCACGCTGCCTGTCCCAGTGGGCTGCAGTTCACCAGAAGGGAGGAAAGGCATCTGAATCCTGGGGGGGGGGGCGGGTGAGGAGCTCCACCGGCGCTCTGAGACAGCGTGGTGTGGTGAGAAGCTACCCTTGGGTCTTGCATAAAGCTGAGCTCCTGTCCTCCAGTGTGAGAGTTTCCTGAAGGAGGCCCACCAAGGGCAGGGCCCTCCGGGGAAGTTTCAGGTGGGAGAGGTGGGCTGGGTGCTGGCCCTGTTGCTGGGCTGGTTCGGCTCTGGCCGGAGTGAGTTGCTAAGGGGCCCTGGGAAAGAAGCTGAGTTGTGGGTCTCCAGTCATTCAGGAAGCAAGCTGCTCGAGGCCAGGAGCATGGAGGGCTTCTTCAGACTCACTTATTAGAGACCACAGAGAACAGACATCAACATCGGGCTGAATTTTGTTGAGGAGTCATGATTATTAACAAGTAACTGGCATTCAATAAGCGTGAGTTACATGGATGACCACAGGAGAGGGGAATGACACTGCAGATCTCCTCTCTCTTGCGCTGCTGTGGCTTGAGTGTCTGCCCTCCCTAAGCTCATGTTGGAGTTAGACTGCCAAGGTGATGGTATCTGGATATGAGCCTTGCAGAGGTGATGGGGCCGCCAGGGCTCCACTCTCAGGAGGCGTGGAATGCCTTTCTAGAAGGGCTCATGTGTGTATGCTTTCTCTTTGCCTTTCCACCTTCTGCTTTGCCCTCCTTTGCTCTTGCCCTCCTGGCCTGCTCCTTTTCTTCTACCTCTCCCCTTTTCCCCACCTGGTGAAAACCAACTTTTAGAGGGCAGATCCAGAATAGAACAGGTCAGAATCAGGCTTTTGCTGCTGTCATCCTTAACCCAAGAGGAGAGAGTGAGGGAGGAAGAAACTCCTCCTGAGATCCAAAAGGGAACAGGGAACATTATGTAATTCAGCCCTAGCAATTTCTAGTCCTTGAAACATCTAGAATAGACTGAAAAGTATTGCTAACAACATTTCCAAAGGATATTCTTTTTAAATTCAAGGAATTAAAAAAGAGCAAATCAGAAATAGACTCTGCTTTTGATTCATTGAGTATGGGACTTGTTATATAGTCAAGCAAACATTGAACTGATGGATGTGGGATAACTAAGAATTAAGAACATAAAAGTACACCCCAGCTTTACACCACTGCTACCAAAAAGAAAAGCAAATCTTACCCCAGCCCTGAAGAGTCACATATCAAAATATTATGGTAGAACTATGCTATATTTTCCAAAATTTCCAGAATAAATAAATGTCCCTCAACTTCCTTAAAGATGAAATGTTATTATAAAAAATTAAAGTATTACTTAAATAAATAACACTTTGCCAGGCTTTCCTTCCGTGGGCTGTCTCTGCACATAGATGGCTTGCCGCCTGGATTGCTGGGTGAGCTGGGAATCAGCCTCCACTCACTAGAGTGGAGACCAGTGTCTGCAGGTGAGCAGGGCATCTAGGAAGCCTCACTGCGCTGTTCAGGAGCATGCACGGCCCTCCCCTCATTTGACCTCACCCACAGGGCCACTCTCCGTGCACACATTGCCCACTCCTGACCCCACCCACCCACTGGTTGCATCTAATCACATCAAGTGACAAAATGCAGGTTTCCTCCATCAGGTGCTTATGTCCAAGCATAATGGCTTCTCAAGTCAACCCAAGTCCAACCCAAACTGGCCAGAAGTGGCAGGAACTGTCTAAATCTGGAAGCAAAAGATCCAAACTCCTCTTTTTCTCTACCTTCTATTCTCCTTCTTTCTATTTTAATTCTTATTTTTGCTTTTAGTTTCCACACTCCATCTTCAGATTTCCTGTCACTTTGTTCCTAAGGCTTTCCAGGGACTCTGGAGGCTTCCTTCATAGGTATATTTTTCCTTGGGAACACAGCATCAGTGAAGTGAATATTCTCATCTTCATCTCACAGAAGAAAAGCTTGAGGTTCAGAGTAGTTGAGTGACCAAACAGAAATGATAGACCCATGTGTGAGAACAGGACAGCCTCCTGCAAACCTGCAGCCCTTACTACTCTACCACCTCTGCTCTTTCACTTTTATCAGTTTTATTTTCAGATTTTATCCCCTCAGCTACACACAAGCAGGGCGACTTCCCCTTCTAAGGAGAGAAAATTTCTATTTCTTCAGCCAAAAGAACACCCCCCCACACTCCACACACACACACACACACACACACACACACACACACACACAATACACACACTGCCCAGGGCAAGTTGGCAGGGTCAGAAATAAACCCCCAAGTTTTGAGGCAGAAGAAGGAGGAATAGGACAGGGAGGAGGAGAGGAAGGAAGATGGGGGAGAAGAAGAGAAAGGGAAAGACAAGGAAAAGGAGCAGGGCATTATGGTCCAGATTTTCAGTGTCCCAGAAGAGCTCCTGTGTTGAAGGCTGCGTCCCACTGATGGAGCTACTGGGAGGTGGGGAGGCCAAGTGGAAGGGCATTAGGCCATTGAGGGGCTGCCCTTGGAGGGGAATTTAGGACCCTGGCCCCTCCCTACCCCTCCTCTCTTTCACTTCCTGGCCACCACTAGGTGAGAGCCTTGCTCTATCATGAGCTCCCTGCTGTGACATAGTGGGCCACCACAGGCCCAGAACAACAGTGTCAAGCCACCTGGACTGAAACTAGGAGTCAAACCTTTCTTCCTGTTTAGTAGTTTATCTCAGGTATTTTGCCATGTGACAGAAAGCTGAGTAACACAGAGGAGAAAGAGGAGGAGGAAGAAACTTATTCATGACCCTTGTTAAAACTACTAAGAAGACTTTATTTAGAGGGCCTCATGCCATGGAGTTTTGCTCAGGGGAGAGAGATTAAGCTCGAACCCAAATACAGGGGTAAGTGGAGCAGGGTGGGGAGCAGTGGACAGAAAATTACTGGAAGAAACAGCAAGTCTAGGGGGCCGGTTGCTAGATCAACTCAACGAGATTCTTGCTAAGACTGGACTAAACTGGCCATGGACAGAGCCAAGTCCAAGAGGGCTTAGAAGAGCTTGACTGCAGTAGGGCCAAGGAGAGTCTTCGTCAATGACGACGGTGGCACTGAACATGTATTGAATGCTCATGTGCCAAGCACTGTGCTAAGTACTTTTACATTTATCTCATTTAATATGCAATAAGATAATCCTGCGAGGTGGGTACTGTCATCATGCCCAATGCAAAGGCACATGAGTCTGAACCTGAGAGGCATAACTTGCCCAGGACCCCTTAGTTCATGATTTGATTTCAGGCAGCTGGGCTCCAAAACTGTACCCAAACCAGCTGTTACACTGCTGCCTCCCAGGTGAAAGCCAGGACACACTGAAGATTGGCTTCCTCTTTATTTATTTATTTAACACCTTTGAAGAGACTTTTTTCCCTACAAATTTTCTCTCTCCTCTGTCTTTCTAACATACAACAAACTAGTTGTCAGGAAGACCTTCTTACTGTCTAACTTCCATCCTTCATGCTACAGATTAGTCTGGCTGCCCCTAAAAAGCACCTCTGTCTTGATGTGGGGCATTCTCTGCTATGCTCGGACCCTCAGGTGACCTGCAAGCACATGAACGAGAACCACTGCTCTGAGAGCACTTGTACCGGGCTTCTCTGAACAATCATTTAACATGTTTAATGGTTTTAATGGAAAAAGGAAACACACCCCATAAGAAGCCTACACACTGGAGGGGCCAGCAGAACAACCCTGACCTGCTGTTTAGCATGGGAACAGCCACAAAGACACCTCTGTGGCTGCAGCAGCCTCTGTCCACCCTTGCTCTCCTCCCTCCTGGTGTTGTGGGGAGGACAGGAGGCTCCTCTACACAGTCACAAAGGGCCAGGGCCAGGCCCGGTCACCAGGTGCCTGACACTTAACAGGAAAACAATTTTCTGAAGTTGAACTCTGCTTCTTGCTGTGGGAGAGCAATGGCTCTCTCCTTCATTAAATAAGGGTAGGGGGTGTACAGCTGGCAGGAAGGAGCCAGGTAGGGGGAGAGGAAGAGAGTTCCACGCAGTGTAGGCAGGGGGTTCACTGGGCAATTGAACCACAGAGACTTTCAGGTTCATAATTCATCCTAATGAAGGGCTTCAGTAAACCTGCCATGCCCTGGGGTGTCGGCAGGAAGCTCCCAGCCATATTTCCAACAAGGGTCCCCAAATGTGCAGGTGCTGATGGGGCTCTTTCCTCCTGGGGCTTTTATGGCATGGTCTGGAGCAGCTGGAAGCTCAGGACCTTCCTCCCTGGGAGAAGGGATGCTGGACTACCAGACCTGCCCGGGGAAGGCCCCACTCAAAGCTCTTCCACACACAGTGCCCGCGCCTTCAGCAGACAGCTGGAGGAAGGCAGGACTAGAGCCCATGGTGGGGGTAGAATACTGGCTAGAACAAATGTATTCAAAGCAGACAAAGCCCCCAAATTCATTAAAAAAAAATGCTGTGCTGTGCTTTGCTCTTTTATAAACACTGTCTCACTCCTCACAATAACACTGGGATGCGATCATCAACCCAGGTTTTCATTTGAGAAAACCAAAGCTCAGAGGGTCTAAGTGTCGGCCCAGGGTCACACAGAAGGAAAGCTTGCTGAGCTAGCATTTGAACCCAGGTCAGCCTGACTCCAGAGCCCCTGATACCATAATGTGTCCTGCACAAGGTAGTATATCTTCATTATCCCTTTAACATAAACCACACTCTGAAGTCCTTATTAACACATTCTGAGGATGAGCAAAGCAGAGTTCAAAAAAGCAGAGATACGTACAGGATGACCCAGTGAGTGCCCTGTCACTGTGCCAGCAAAACGATCCCAGGCAAAGGTCGTGTCCAGCACAGCACTGCTTTTTACAGTTAGTTTAAAGTCCTCTGTTTTTCTAGCTTTTCTCCCACAGAAAATGCAGAGCTCCTACTGTATGCTTTTTAAAAACCTAGACCTGGGCTGGGGTTGTGGCTCAGCGGTAGAGTGCTCGGCTAGCACGTGCGTGGCCCTGGGTTTGATCTTCAGCGCTACATAAAAATAAATAAATAAAATGAAGGTACTGTGTCCAACAACAACTAAAGAATAAATATTAAAAAAAAATAGAGCTTCCAACTTAACTTTTTGTTGAAAGACTCAGCTAAGATGATACTGGAGTACTTATTATTTATTTTTTTTTAAATATTGTATGCCTCACCGACTTCCAGAAGAACACTGAGAGAGTTTATTAAAAAATAACACAACACACCTCCTCCATCCACTGAGCTGTTCAGAGTTCAGAGCCAAGAGAGACGTTTGACTCTATCCGTTTACTTTTTGTACCTGCTTTTCCTGCCCCAACACCCAGGGTTTTGGAAAAGTGTCTCTCTGTCCGTCTGTCTGTCTTCACATCTATCACCTGTTTATCTAAAATGTGGTAGGGTAACGAAATACTGAGAGTCACTACAGCTGGCCCTTCAACTGGTTCCGCATAGCATGCAACCATCAAAAACTTGGAAAGATGACAGATCAAGGCTGGGCGCGGTGGTGCACACCTGTAATCCCAGCTGCTAGGGAAACTGAGGGAGGAGGATCACAAGTTCAAATCCAGCCTGGACAACTAGTGGGACCCTGTCTCAAAATAAAAAAGGGCTGGGGACTTAGCTCAGCAGTAGAGCACCCCTTCAATCCTAGTACCTCGCACACCCACACAAAGGATATTATGGTGTTTTGTACTTTTTTGTTAAGGCCACTATTTCTCTTTTGGCGGTGGCTGGTACTTTACATCAACAACTGTATGCAATGTATACTCCTTTTGGCTAAATCCAACTCCGCTTCCTTCCTGCCTCAATCCATTCAGTCCCTGATCATTGACAAACATGCTCCCTGCAGTTCAATACAGGGCCAATCCACAATTTGAACTTATAAATTTTTCTTATAGCTCTGAAGCAAACAAAATCAGATATATTAATCTTTATTAATTGCTTCCCATTTGAAAAATATCTATCCAAAATAAGAATGTGGTCCACTGGGCTGCTGGTGAGTCACCCCATTACAGGGTTGGGGCACACAAAGGTTCCAGCCCGTGTTTGTCAGTGCAGTGTTTAATTAGCCCCCTCCATGCAGGCAATCTGGGCTCAGCAGGGAAGCCCAAATGCTGTCAAGGCTGCAGCAGCCAAGCAATCCTGGGGCAGCTCCACCTTGCTGAGAGCTGTGGCCCAGGGAGGGGATTCCCCAGTCACCCTTTGCCTAACACCCCAGGGGGAGGCTGACCTGGAATTCTTCCTGTTTGGCAATTAAAGAGGGAAAGCTCACTAGGGGCTACTTGGAGCTATGTCCCTCTTAAGCTCTGCTTGCTTCCCTCTTAAAATACTCTCCTAAGAGCCCTGTGACTCCCTTCCTGGGGATTTTACTCTCTTCTCTTGGACAGGAGTCTCCACCTTCGTAATCTGAACAGGATCCTGCTTGGATATGCTCTTCTCTGAAAGCATGCTCATTTGAGTGTAAGAATCAAAGAATCCCAGATTTGGCAGCTCCTTTGTTTCAATAGTGTGTGTGTGTGTGTGTGTGTGTGTGTGTGTGTGTGTGTGTGTGTGTGTAGGGGTAGAGGCTGGGGTGGGATTTCAGTAACTCCTTTGCAAGAGAGCACCTGAGTCTGCAAGCTGCAGCCCAATCCATCCCTCACTGGCTGACTCCAACAGTATTTAGGGGAAACAACAAAATTTGGCTTCCTTTTTTAAAGGGGAATATTTCTCTCTCTCTCTCTCTCTCTCTCTCTCTCTCTCTCTCTCTCTCTCTCACACACACACACACACACACACACACACACACACACACATTTTGTTTCTTTTGAAAAATAGGCAGCAGAAGCTGTGGCTTGCTGGGTCCACACCCCTCACACCCCTGCCCATCACACTTTATCCTGAGCTGTGCAGGCCCCTCTCTTACGTGGTGGGACAAGTTGGCTTCCACTGGGAAAAAGGGGACCCTTTACCTAATCCACATATAGGCTCCCTATGGTCCTGAACAGCCTGGTTCCCTCTGCTGGCCCCTGACCACCTTCAACCATTTGTGTGACCTCTGTCTCCTGCTACAGACAAGGACCTCCAGCTATAAATTTCACAGGTTCACCAGCACCAACTCATAGGTGAGATTCCCTCCAGGCTTTGAAGACAGTTCTGGCTGGGTCGCTATCCACAACCAACTCTCCTTAAACCCCAGGTTCCTTGATTTCTTAAACTCAGCCCTCCAACTTTGGCTGAGACTTACTAGCTTCCTGGGATCCTGGGAAAACACTAGATCTCACTCTTGGAGCCAGAGCAGGTTGGCTGGAAACACATGCGGGCAAGTTATAAAGACCGAGAATGGCTGGTACTGTTCCTTTGTAGAGCAGTACACTGTCTCTGAGTCTGTCAGCAACCTTGGGCTTCTGCTTTTATGGCATCTTTTGACTCAATGAGCAGACCCCAGCCATAAAATGCAAATCCCAGCAGTCAATTAATTCCATTGAAATCTGCTTCAATTAACACAGCAATAAAAGTGTGTGGGGGGATAGTTGCTCTCCCTGGTCTTGCTCTACTCAAAGATAACCTGCAAAACTTTAAGAACTTTTAATTGTTCAGATCTGCCCCAACTCTCCAAATCAAGGCCACATGCATAGCTGTTTTAGCCAAAATGAAAATTAACGAAATACAAATAAGAAAGTGGTTTCTGCTGTGACTCAGAATTGCCTAGTGTCAATAACCAAATCCAACACAGTCTTCCCCAGCTCAGGAAGACACATCACAGTCTCACAGAGACCAGAAAGTGGCAGGTATGCCCAGCCCATATAGGTAATCCCAATGTACCCCCACCACCTCCTTGTTTCTGCCGTAAGGAATGGTGTGTGAATTCATGAAAATTCCTCTCCATTTTTCACAACTAGGCAGAGATGAATGGGTATTGCCAGGCAGCTATGTCTTGTCCACTCTCAAAGTTGGCCCAAGGCCAGCATCTTTGACTTCCAGCCCACTTGACAGCAGGGCACCTGCCTGAAGCCCCCAAAATCAGCACCACCCTTGACTGCATGGCTTTCATTGCTCAAAGACACATCACAGTCTCGAAGGCCTTCGAACACTATAGGTACAAGTGCCTTCCCTCCTCCAAAGCCAAGAGCACTTCCCCTCACAGCCAAGAGGCGTCCTTCAGAAGTTCCAGCTTCCTATAGAATTGATTTTAATTCTCCAGTGAAAATGGTCAAAGCCACAAAGCACAAAGCTTAGAGGTTACACAGGCCAACCACCCATTTCACACCTGAACAAAACATAAATGACCTGTGGGAGGGCAGGCAGCATTCCTGCCTAGGAATCACGCCACTATTTTCAGTTTTCAAAGTATGTTGGGGAATCCATTGTTTGGATCCTAGATCTTAAGGAAAGGTTCCAACAAGGGTTAGCCAGACTGCCAGCTCACAGGTACCTGGCTAGTTAAGGCATGTATTCTGGAATATAATACAAATGATACATGTTTTCATCTGTATCTAATTGTTGGTTGAACCATTGAGCTTGAAAATTCATTTGCAAAATAAAAATATGAAAAATATTCAACCTGACTAGAAATTTTTAAAATGAAAATTAGAACCATGTAGAGATAGTATTTTTTTTATTTTTTGATGCAAGAATGAAAAAAAAATCAAAATTGATTGCAATACTAGTAAAGTTTCAATAAAGTTGCACCTCTTAATTTCTGCTGGTGAGAATAAAAATTGGTACAAATTTTCTGAAAAGAGTATGGTAACCTGCATCAAGAGTGTCCATGTCATTGGACCTAAATTTGTCCCCTGAAAATCTGTCCTGATCAGAAATATGGAAAATAATTAAGGCCCAAGTGTTCATTTCCACCACTACTAGTAAGGTTCAGACCCCTTACTTGAAATGCTGGGGCCCAGAATTGAGGCAGATTTTGTAAGTTTTGTGTATTTTTATTTTTTTCATTTTGGAATATTTGCAAAGACTTTACCAGATGAGCATGCCATATCTGAAGATCTGGAAATGCTCCTAATTCAAAATTTTATGAGCATCGTGTTATTGCTCAAAAAGTTTGAGATTTTAGAGCACTTCAGAATTTTTTTATATTGGGTGCTCAATCTGTAAAGCATCCCTCACTGCCTTCTAACAATGGAATGTTCATGGGAGAAGTCTCTGTTGAACAGTATGATGGTGTAAGAATGCGAGTTTGGGTAAGATGAGAGAGCAAGAGACTGTCCTGCACAGGGGGGACATGCTGTGATCTGCACTATGCAAATGTGCTCTGTGGACTAGTGAGGAACCTGGAATTCCTTGTTTCCAGGCAACAATGTGAGTTAGCAATACAGAAATTAAATTATGTGTAGAAGTTTGACATTTTTATGCCCTCTAAGCATGTTATTTTGTCTTTTGCAAAACAAAACGCCTTGGACTTCCTCCCATAGAGAGAAGCACTGAGTGTTAGGAAGGCAACCTAGATGGGTTGGCACAGGGAAGGGAGGATGTTATGGTTTAGATGTGAGGTGTCCCCCAAAAGCTCATGTGTGAGACAATGCAAGAAGGTTTAGAGGAGAAATGGTTGGGTTATGAGAGCCTCATTCCAATCAATGAACTAACTAATCCCTTGATGGTATGAACTAATTATTATCTGAATGTGGATAGGATGTGGCTGGAGGAGGTGGGTCCTTTGAGGCATGCCTTTGGGGTATATATTTTGTATCTGTAGAGTGGAGTCGGTCTCTCTCTCTCTCTCTCTCTCTCTCTCTCTCTCTCTCTCTCTCTCTCTCTCCTGTCTGATCATCATGTGAGCTGCTTCCCTCCACACACTCTTCCTTCATAATGTTCTGCCTTACCTCAATTCCTGAGGAACGGAGCCTGCTGCCTATGGATTGAGACTCTGAAATTATGAGCCCTAAAATAAACTTTTCCTCCTCTACAATTGCTCTGGTCAGATCTTTTAGTCATAACAGCAAATAAGCTGACTAAAACAGAGGAGCAGAGCCAAGAGAAGGTAATCTGGTATCCCAAATACAACTGTGAAAGGGAGGGTGAGATGCCAAGCAGAGACTTTTCAGCATGTCATGCGTGTGGTCATTTGGTCAGTACTGCAGCCATCTCCACAACAGGTGGGCCCAGGAGGTTCCTAGGCAAATCTCTATTGCATGCTGTGGATTTCTGGACCTGAGCTAAACGGTAGAGATGTGTGTGAGGCAGAGAAGTGATGTCAGGGACCGGGCCTGCTCCCAGGGCCTCTGAGCTTCTGGGGGACTTTAATTTCAATGTGCGATTACGTGCTCCAGCCTGCCCAGCAGGATGGGACAGTTAGGTGAACCTGGCTTGGAGAACATTACCCAATTATTTAAAATATTTTCAAAAAGTTTTTAATAACATGACACAATGTGCCTGATATAATTTTTGTTAAGCAAAATCAGAAAACCAGCAAAGGGACAATTATAACTAAGGGCTGAAGGGAAATAGACCAAAATGCTGACAGTGATTGATGACACTGATTTTTTTTCCAACTTCTTTACACTCTCTGTATTTTCTATAGCTTTCACAGGGAGGAACGTGTGTATTTGATAATCAGAAATCAATCTTTATGAAAGAAAAAGAAAGAACTGCCTCTCTAGACCAACATTTTGAGTTCTAAGTTGGCTCCCACCTTCCTTGCCTGTTCTCTTTCTCCTGTGTTCTGTTCTTCCTGGACCACCTGGAGCCCAGATCTTCCCTTGCTTCTGGAAGGTGGGCCAGGAGGGCAGGCTGCCCCTACATGCCAATATCTGACTACTCTCTGGACTTGAAGAAGCTCCCTATTGTTGTGTGTAGACTGATTGCTCCCATCAGAAGATGTCAGAAACAGGAAAGTGGGAACCAAGTCACTCTACCTCCAGGCTGTGTGGCGCTCATGAGTAAGAAGAACCTGCCCTCCTCCTAGGTAGTTCTTAGCCAATGTACATGAGGCTGCAGGAGTTTCAGAAGACACAATGCCTGTTACAAAGGAAAAGTCTGAGACCTGCCTCTACTCCCTGGGCAGTTTTTTCTTATAAGAAGCAATTCTTTGCCAAAACAACTATGATGAAAACAAAAAGCAAAGCCAGAGGAAAAACAGAATAGAATTCTTTGCATGTCAACAGCATTTCTCAGCCAGGGATTTGCAGCTAGCCCAGGAGAGAGCTAGCCCCACCAGAGGAATGCAGAAAGGAGGGACCCATAATCACACAGAAAATAAGAGTTGGGAGGGTGCCTTTCAAAGAATTGGGCTGTCAACACCAGTTGCTTCACCTGGAAGTGCTTCAAAATCTCCAGAGACCATTAAGATACAGGCAGATCAAGAAATTAGGCCTGTATCTCCAGGGCAGTTCCAGAAAGTCTAGGGTTCTAATGTGGCTGGTCCTTAATTCCTGACTTGATCACAAGGGTTAAGGCATTAGGACCCTTCCCCAGCCAGAATCTTCATCTTACACTCCAGCTGTTCACCACTGGGTTCAAGGGGCCCTTTGGGTGGGGCCTGTACTGGGAACTTCTGGAGACCTCTTTCTGGTGCCTGAGTCCTGAGGTTCTCTCAGCAGCCTCTATGTCCTGAACAGTGGCTGCTCACACCACAGAGGGCTGCAGGGTGGCAATCTTTGTCCCCCACTGAGGCCTGCCTCAGGCAAGTACCTACTTACCCCTATATTCCCTACCGCCCCAGGGATACTTCTGGAACCAAATCCCATGATTCTGACCTACACTTCCTGCCCTGTGTCTTTCACTCAACTATGAGTGCTCCAGTGACAATGAACTCTGGACCTTGAGAGCTCCAGCCCACATCAGGACTTCTGCAGATGTTTGAATGGGAAACCTAACTCAACCCTCAGCTCTCTCCTCAAATGTGACATCCTCAGGGTGCTCTAGTGACCCTCCATCCGGGATTGGATGTCCCAACACTGTGTTTTTCTAAAGCCACCCAATTTTCCTTCATCCACTCACCATCTCTTTCATCTTCCATTCACCTGAGTGAGGAGTTGCTTAGTGCCTGTCTCTTCCATTCTGCTGAGGTTCCAAGGCAGGGTCTGTCTGTCTGCATGCTTCACCCTTCTAACTCCTGGTACAATCTCTCCAAGACTCTTCACTTTTCCAATCTGAGCATTACTCAGAATCCTGCCAGGCAAATCCAAACCACTCAAGTATTTCAGGAATTTAATGCAGGGGAATTGGCTCAGCTGGTGATGGAGATCCTGAGGATCCCACGGGATTCTGACTCAGCCCATAGATACACAGGAGCAGAAAACTGTTCCTACTCTAAGCTGGAGGGTCAAAGGGAATGGGTGACATGGAGAGCCCAAAGACCTAACTGGCAGGAGATGGAACTTCACACTTTAAATCATCTCCAGATCACTTGTCACAGATAATACAATGTAAATGCTGTGCAAATAGTGGTCATGCCGTGTTGTTTAGGGAATAATGGTAAGAAAAATCATCTGTAAAGTTCAGTATGGATGTAACCATCATTGGCCTCACTACACAGTACCTGCCAGAGACATGAGGTTAACAACGCTCTCACCAGGAGTGCTGGAGAGAGGCGGAGGGGCGGTTACATGAGAGAAGGCTCTAGCAAAGCAGCCTACATGTGGCTTCATTCAATGCAAATTTAGCCTGGTGCTCACCACACAAATTCAAGTGTTGCATTTTGAAGCACTTTTAAATTTCTTAACATATTCAATCCACAGTTGGTTGAACCAGGGATGTGGAACCCAGGGATATGGAGAGCTGACGGTCCTGCTCACAGTTGGGTCTGTCACAACAGCAGAACTGAAAAGTTATGTTCTGCAAATCCTTAAGTATTTACTAGCTGTCCCTTTCAGGAAGTAGCTTGGTGGCAGAGCCCTGCCTAGGTGGGAGGAGGACCCGGGATGGCTCGCTGGTGTCATAGGACCACCCTGAGACAGACAGAAGAGCAAAGAAAGAACTATTTCCTTAATACCTAATCACAGAGACAAAGTGTGACAAAAATAATCTTCGTAGCCTCGGAATTTCCTTTCCCTGCCCAAGTCCTGTCTCTGCCAAGTGTTCAGCCCCAGGGCACACTATTTCCAAGAGCCCATGGTCTGGTCATGTGGAGTTTCTTCATGTCATTGTATAACTACCAATCATCCTGGAAGGCACATTTAACTTCTCCTTCCAACTGGGTTGATTTCCTAATATTAAAATTATGAGTGTAATTTTTAGTCCAATCCCCAGTTGACTGGCACTTTTGCATGTTAATGGCAACTATTTGAGAAACAGGCATATTTTTGGCCCTATTGCTAGAAACCAAATCCAATTGTCCAGTCAGTTCTTGGAAGCCCAAGAAGCACAAGTCCTTTAGTCCCCTCCTACCAGGGTATATTCCTGAGAAATTAAAAAATTGAAGGGTCAGATAAGAATAAGACCCCCCACCCCCACCACCAAGCCTGGAAGGCCAGATGGACTCCAGGGCCCTAGCCAGCCTTCTCCTAAGTGTCCATGGATTTCCCTGCCCAACCTGTCGCCTCTCTTGGGAGGGGCCCATTTGGAATCGGGTGTAACACTGAGTTCCTCGTCATGCCCTCCACCCTGAAGAATGGCTGCCCTCCCCTCTGCCTTCTGCTTTCTTGGGGCCACATCTCTCAGTGTCCTCACTGTGCATGTCATCACTTCCTTCAGCCCCATTTTCTTGCTTGGTGGTTCCCCTGATTGGTAGTATGTTCTATCCCCTTCATTCCACCTGTTTCCACCTCTCAGAATGACAGCCATCCTTCAAGGCTCTGCCCAACTGCCTTACATTTTGTGTACAATTTTAATGAAACATGAAATACACGAGTGCATTCTGTGGCAGTGTCATAGACAGGACTAGAGTCCCTGTGATGAAAACCTCTAAGCTTTATTTCTCCTCCAAGGCAAGCATTATTATTTGCTTGTTGAATACTTTTTTCCTGAGTCCTTTCCATGCATGCACACACTGACATATGACTGGCAAGAGAATCTACAATACATTGTAGATGTCTTACATGAATGGTGACATCCTTGATTCTCCCCTCAACAATGCCCAGGGGAGACGTATCCACATTGCTCTCTGTGGAAAGAAGACATGCTTCTCAACTGCCACAGCATAAGTACAGCCCTCCCCTCTGACTGGCATTTAAATTGTTTCCAGTTATCTGAAGGTGAAATGAGGGTCATAAACATCCCTGTCTATGCTTCCTGAGCATGTGTCTCTTTCCAGGGTAGGTTACATATTATTCATTGTTTAGGGCAGGGGTTGGCAAATTTCTCCATAAAGGGCCTGAAAGTAAATACTTAAGCCTCTGCAGGATTTAAAGTCTCTGTCACAACTATTGGGTTGTATCCCTGTGGCTGTAAAACAGATGTAGACATGCCAATGAATGGGTGTGGCTGTGACCTAATGAAACTTTGTTTACATAGTTATTAGGAGGATTTGTCTTGAAGCCATAGTTTTCCATCCCTTTGTTCAGGGTCAATCTTCCAACTAGCACACCAATGTTTATGGACTGTGGCCATTTCTAGGTTGTCATACCAAAGCACTAGAGTTACTACTACTACTTACTGAGCCACTTAGATGGGACATGCCCATTGCTACATGCTTCCTTGCATTATCTCATTTAGTCCATTCAATACTTCAATGAAGTAGCAGAATCAATATGTCTATCATGTCAATTGAGGCTCTGTGATATCAAATATATTAAGGTCACTCATTGGTTTTTGAGTGGAGCTGGGATTCTCCTCCAGGTAGCATGACTCCACACTGGCGTTTTTAACTACCATCCTACAGAGTGTTCCCTCTATCATGGGGAAAAGAGGTAAAGTCCAGATGGCTGACAACATAGCTAATCCATCATTTACATCCCTATAGCACTAAGAACTAAGAATCCGAGGCTTCTGGTGGACATCTCTCTGGGGACATGCAAAGATAGAGGTGCCTACAGCTTCAGGGTCACAGGGTTCCTAAGTGCCACCATGAACCTCAGGACACAAGTTTTTCAAAGAGGACGCAAGGTGGCTGAGGACTACCTAGTGTTGAAATGCCACCACTTACTTTCTCTGTCCAAAACCTGCATTGTTTCTTGTCCACAAGGCTGAGAAACTGTAAATCTTCACCCCTTTATGTCATTCGCAACTACCAATCATCCTGGGATGAGATCTTTACTTTTCTTCCCCATCATATCAAGATGAGGTGTTAAAGTTCCCTTGTTTCACCCACTGAAAAATGAGAGTTTGGGTGGATGGAGAGAGGATTGGTAGAGGGTGGACAAATGCAGAAGAAAGAGCAGAGGGAAAGGGGGAGGAAGGAAGGGGGAAGGGAGGAAGGAAGAGCAGGGGGAAGGGAGAGAGAGGAAGGAAGAGAGGGAGGAACAGAGGGAGGAAGAATGGAGGGAGAAGGAAAGAGGGAAGAAAGAAAGGAAGGGAGAAAGGGAAAAGGAAAAGGTCCCCCCATTGTTGAATGTATGTGCACTTTTAAAATTTTATTTACTTAAAGTACTTTCCTTTTGGGGGGCAGTTTAGAGACCTGTTGTGACTATAGAGGGCAGAATACCAGAACCATGTATATTCTGCAAGAAAAGCAGTCAGGTTAAAGGATAACGTGAGCTCTGCCGTTGTGGACATTCTGGACGTGGGGGTTCAAGGGAGAAGTGGCAATAGCAGGGGGGGAGGGGCTGTCAGTTTGACACTGGCATTTTGTGACTTGCTCTGGATCTTCTAAATGTCCCCACATACTACTCCTCATCTGCCCTTGGTTAAGACCAGCCCTGCTCCCCAGGCCCAGCCTGGACGCCCCAGTGCATTTCTATGCTGCTGCCTGCCAGCCTGAAAGCTGAGACCTGCCGAGGCCTGAGCTTTAAAAATATAAGTGTGGAGCCCCCAGGGGCCCGAACCAGAGGCTATTCAAAATGTTCTTTAAAAATTAAGAAATGTATATATACTTGACAAGTACTTTCTCCTCATTTGGGAAAATGCTGTCAGAAGGGATACCCAGAATGAAAGGAAACTGCCTCTGGGCAGCTGCCCGTGCCTTCCCGATGGGTGTCACTGGGGCCCAGCTTGGTTTTATTTGTCTTGGAGACCCAGCTTCTTCTCACACGTGATGTCTCATGCCTTGGGGTTCATTACTCAGTCGCTAATTACTCTTTTTGTGGAACTAAGTGACCAATGATCTTTCTTTCTACAAAAAAAAAAAAACCTTATCTTTTTAAGTGTGGGCACCCCCTGCGCAAACCACGCACAAATGTGAACACACTGTGGACCAATGCTAAGCACAATCTCAGGCACATTTTGGCCTATTGTGAATCCATCCCTAGTAGTAGATGCAGAAAGCTCATGTTCCACATAGATGCATAGAATTTTTGTTCCTACTAGATGCAGGTTTTTGTTCCCAAGTCCAGAGATTTGGGGAGAATTTTTTTGTTTTATTTTTATGGTGTTAAACAGGAATCTGAGTAAATGCCGGTTTGCACAGAGGACTCTGTTTCATCAGTGGGTTCTCCACATATTTCGTACATCACATAACTCTCGTTTGCTATTTACAGTTCTGACAGTTCTGGAAAGGGAGATGTTGGTGTAGTTTGGTAGCTGTGACACAGCTCAGCAAACAGGTACAATAGCAACAGTGATGAAGTGGATGACATTGACATGCCACCTACAAATGTGCCAAGGCTAGAAGGGCCAAGCGTGGATAGTTTCTGACAAGCATGTTATTTGATCACTCTTCTCCTTTGCTGGACACACTCATTACAAAGGGACAATTGTCCAGGTACAAGCAGCCGGATTCACATTTTTACAACTTGTTTGTACTTTGTTGTCCATAGGGGCATTTCTCAAGAAGCCAGAGGAATTTGCTGATTGTATCTCCAGCACAGCCACATTCCAGGGGGCGGGAGGGTCCTGCACCTGGGCAGGCAGGGAAGGCCTAAGCATTGAGCTCCAAGGTCAGATCTCAGATACTGCCCAGTTCTGGCAGCATGGAAGCTCAGCACCAGCTCCTGGTTTCATGGTGAATATTTCCTAAATCCACCCCCTCTGCTTGACCTTCCAGAAAGTGTCTTAAGAATTTAAGTAAATATCTTCCCCTCCCAACACCTTCTCCCCAGCTTTTCTGCCATCTCATTTTCTTCTGACCTATCATGACTTGTTTAGAGAGGGACAAAACAACCCCAGAAAGTACTTTCTCCTCACTTAGCATGGAATACCCCTCTCAGGTAATGGTTTGTGAATGTGCAAAACAGGTGACTTATAGGCCCAGCAGTTCCCAGAGACAGTGGCCTTCTGATACCAGCTGCTGGGAAGGACTGAGGATATGGCCGGGGACGTTCTGGTCTCAAGTTCAGTCATCTGATCATCTGTCATTCCTCAAAACAGCAGGCTCTGGTTTTCCCTCAGGGTTCCGCCCTCGCTCCATCACCCCTTCCACGGGCACTGACCTGTGCTGAGCACCTTTCTGTTCCACTACAGTGCTGAATATATTTCAGATTTTGTGCCATTTTATCCTGATAACCTTTGAAATGATCTTAGTCCTATTTTATAAATGGGGAAACTGAATCTCCACATGTCACACGGCTCTTCCATGCTGAAGCTGGTTTTCTTATTTTACTTTTATTTTTTTTTTTTGGGGGGGTGGTACTGGGGATTGAAACACTATTGCTACTGAGCTACATTTCAATTTTTATTTTTCAATTTTTAGTTTTAAATGGAGTCTCACTAAGCTGCCCAAATGTGCTATCCTCTTGCCTCAGCCTCCTGGGATTACTGGTGTGTGCCACGGTGTCAGGCTGGAGCTGCTGTTTAAACCAAGGCAATGTGACTTCACAGCCCATCCTAGTTCTAACCACAACCATGGCCTGCCATGAAATGCGGGTCCTGACCTCAGTGAGCCCATGGTGTAGTGGGCAAAGTGGACAGTGTGGGGCTTGAGATACAGTGTGGCAAGTGCCCCTGGAGGGAAGTGACATCCAACTCTGCCATAGGGCAAGGAAGGGGGAATATTGCAAGGAGGAAGTAACATCCAAGGTAAGTCTTAAAGACAGGCAAGGATGACTTTTGCCAGCCAGGAGAGGAAAGTCCAGAGCTGCTTTTCACACTTATTTCAAACACCTCCTTTTTGGGGAGCAAATGTCAGACAGAGGACTGACTTTCAGTTTGGAACCCCTTGATTTGCCTCACCCCCACTTATCTCATCACCCTGCCAAGCTCTCCTCTGGCCCCACTGATGCTCAGGATTTGGGGAGCATGCTGGCCCACACCAACAGACAGGCCCAAGCCTAGAGCAGACCCAGGCAGAATGCTGGGCACAGTAGAAAGAAAGAATGGGAACTGTGGATACCCTGGGCCCAGGGAGACAGCAATCAAAAGCCATGAGTACAGGGGAGGAGAGGGAAGCACGGAGTCTTGAACTTCATAGATGGGCTAAGTCCTGACTCAGTTAGGTGGAAAGTTTGTGCACTTAGGTCAGGTTCTTCAAACTAGACTCTATGGTTTGAATGTGTCCCCTGAATATTCAGGTATCAAAAACAATCCTCAAATTCATACGTTAATTAGTATTAGATGAAGCTGTGAGGATGGGCCCCGTGATGGCATTAGTGCCTTTATAAGAAGAGGAAGGGAGGCCCAGCTAGCACACTCGCTCTGCCTCCTGTGTGATGCCTCCACCAGTTTGATCAGCTGGAAGGCCCCACCAGATGCCAGAGTCATGCTCTTTTTCCAGGCTGACATTGTGGTTGGAGAAGAATTACATCTGTAGGCTCCATTTGTACTCAGAAGGGTAAATGCAACATCTGTTTGCTCTGTGCTCCGTGGTAAATGTTTTGTTTCAGGCACTGCCATGGACTCTCCCTCCCCTCTCAGAGCCTCTGTCTTTGCTGCACAGACAACAAATGACACTGAATTCTCCACTCTGTTTATTTAGCTTTTTTGTGGGTGTCACCTCCTCATGGAGGAGGAAAAATCAGTGTTCTTTGATTATTTCAGTTTTGGAAACAGATGAGTAAGATGTCCTTCAACCTTCATGTGAGTCTCCATGGGGGTGAACCTGGCCCAGCTTCCTCCCACAGGAGAAACACAAGTTGTCTTTTTTTAATATCTTTAATTTTTATCTATACATTTTTATGTGGTACTTAGGATTGAACCCAGTGCCTCACACATGCTAGGTGAGTGCTCTACCAGTGAGCCACAACCCCAGCCCAGGAGGAACACAAGTTTTATTTTATTTTTTCATTTATTTTTTAGTTGTAGATGAACACAATATCTTTATTTTATTTTATGTGGTGCTGGGGATCGAACCCAGGGCCTCACACATGCTAGGCGAGCGCTCTACCACTGAGTCACAACCCCATCCCAAACACAAGTTTTAAAACTCACCTGTTTGGGGCTGGGGATGTGGCTCAAGCGGTAGTGCTCTCACCTGGCCTGCATGAGGCTGGGGTTCAATCCTCAGCACCACATACAAACAAAGATTTTGTGTCTGCTGAAAACTAAATAAATAAATATTTTAAAAAAATAAACAAAAACAAAAAACTCACCTGTTTAGGGCTGGGCCTGTGGCTCAGTGGTAGAAGGCTTGCTTAGCATTTGTGAGGCCCTAAGTTCCATCCTCAGCACCACATAAACATAAATGAATAAAACAAAGGTCTTGTGTTCAACTGCAACCAAAAGAAATATTTAGAATAAACCGCCTGTATATTCTTCAACCAACATTCACGACTCTGGTCTGGATTCTGAAAACAGTGAATAGGACAAGCAAGAGAGTTCTGTACCCTTGGAGAGTGACCGTCAGTCAGGAATTCAAGAAAAATGAGTGTATGTCAGAGACAGGCACAGTGGACAAGAGAAAGCAGGGAAGGGGACAGGGAGTGCGGGGCAGGTGCCAAGCAGGGGAACTGGGACCAGGAAGAGGGACAGCCAGAATTGGGAAGTACTGGTAGAGGGGAGTAGTGGGACCACCACTGTGGCTGAAGGGGCATCAGAGGGGCATATAGACCCAGAAACATGGCCTTGGCTCCGTGACCCTCTTAGGCATCCCCAGGCTCCTGGATTCTGTTCTTGAGCCCACACACAGGTACCTTCCTCAGCACCCTGAGCCCTGACAATGGGAGTGGCCTGGGTGTAGGGGAGGGCCCTTGCTCTGTGCTTGGGGTAACATCTTCTGGCTCACAGCTCCAGGACCAGCAGCACTTTGTGGAGAATGACGAGATGTACTCCATCCAGGACCTGTTGGATGTCCACGTGGGCTGCCTGGGCTGCTCGCTCACTGAGACCCACACACTCTTCGCCAAGCACATCAAGCTGGACTGTGAGGTGGGTCTCCATAGCCCTCCATGGTTGGGGTCTGGACCAGAGGGACCATGAAGCTGCTCTTTGGCCCTCCAGACTCAAGAGCTGGGATTGGCAGAAGCAGCAGCTGGGTCCAGCATATCCATGGCCCAAGCTGGCACCAACCTGCCCACCTTCAATTCCCACACTGTTTCCCCTTCCTACCAGCAGTGCCAGGCCAAGGGGTTCGTGTGTGAGCTCTGCAGAGAGGGCGATGTGCTGTTCCCATTTGACAGCCACACATCTGTGTGTGCCGACTGCTCAGCCATCTTCCACAGGTGGGTGTGGCCTGGACCCAACTTCAGACTGGTTGCTGAGCTCAGCTGTGACTCTGTCTGCCCTCAGCTGTGGCTGGTCTGTGTTAGCCTCACTGCTGTCCCCGAGAGACAGGGAAACAGACCTTTGGGCCTTGGCTGATTCTGAGATACGTAGTTAGATCCTGGTGTCTGACTAAATTAAAAATCCTATTAGGGATGAATGCCCACGGAGCTGGGAAGGGACTGCTGCAGCTCAGATGGCCCTGCACTTGCTCCCTTCTGCACCAGTGGCATTCACTCTTTCAGGTCAGTACAGGCCAAATGTTCCCAAGCTTTAGTTCCTGAAACCCTTAGTGCCTCAGTTACTTAAAAAAACAAACAAACAAAAAAAACTAACACTTTTGATTCCTAAGTACCTATGTACAAACAGTGTTATAAGGATTTATGTCCTGAAGATTTATTTAGTGGCTGTTTGGAAAAGTAATACACATAAATTAGTAGAAAAGCATTTTGAATTTTGTTGTTCAATAAGTATCAGTTTCTACTAATGATACATGTGTACATGCTGGGCCCTGAAGTCAAGTGGGACACTATTCCCCATGTTCTGCCCACACTGATTTTTGCTGGGCATCTGCTGTTTATCATAGCAACTGATGACATCTCAGCTCTACACAGCTAGGGAGTCACAAAATTCCCTTGAGCTAGTAGTCTGCATGTGCCTCACAGACTTCAAATATTGCTGTGTTCTCTTCAAAGAAGTAAATGAGCTTGTAGAGCCCCACACACTCTCTGCAGTGCCCTGGCATGCCTTGACACACAGTTTAGAACCATGGGTAGAAGCACCAGAGTGGCATGAACAGGTAGAGACAGTCAAGTAGCTACAGGTGTGGAGCCTAGGTGTGACTGCCTGGCTGAGCCCCACTAACTAGGAGCCTGCAGCGTTGGGTAATGTGTGGACCTTAGCAGAGGCACTTTCGTGGGCCTCAAGGTTAGTGACACCTGGATGAAGACCCTGCTCCTATCCTGTGGTACTGAACATCTGTGAGCCTGTTTCTGTGTTTATAGAGGGTTAATAGAAGCTAACTTAGGAGGCTGTGAGAGTCCCATGGTATAATTTTACATGCAGAGTCCCAGCCTGTCTTTCTGCCCCCAGGGACTGCTACTACGACAACTCAACCACCTGCCCCAAGTGTGCCCGGCTCAACTTGAGGAAGCAGTCACTCTTCCATGAGCCCGATCCAGACTTAGATGCCTAGAGCCCTGGGCACACCACCTGCCTTTCTGTCACCCACCCCACTGGCATTGTCAAAGCCAGGGTGCTGTTTCTGCCCTGAAGACCCTTTGGGTGCATCCTTTGGATGTCTTCACTCCTGCTGGGCCAGAAGTGGGTGAGCAGTGCCCACCAGGACTGATGATCTCCAGGTGCTGGCTGGACTTGGGGCATCTGCACCTGGCTGTTAACTTGGTGTGCTGCTGTGAGGGGTAACAGTGTAGCCCCTACCCTCCACCCCCACAAGAGTATTCCTTGGTCAGGGTGAGACTTTCTAGGGGGATAGGGAAGGACCTCTTACTTCCCCAGTGACACAGCCTTCCCCAATCCCCTAGGGCCAAGGCTTCTGGGTTCTAGAGATGTCCCTCCCTGCTCCTGTCCAAACCACTCTGCAACTGGTCACGTAAAGACCCCCAGAGGGCTTCAGAGGAGTGGCCAGTGAGACCTGAGCCTGCCAGCTGCATACATCCAGCCTTGGGCCTGTTCCATCTGCTCTGGCAGAGGCTTTGGATTCTACCTGAAGACCAACCCTTCTGGTCCCTTGCCTCTTTGGGAGCTTCTGATGATCCCTGGCTGGGGCTCTTCAAGGTTGTGTCCATGGCACCACCTGAGGTTCTTCCAAGTCGTCCATGGGCCATCAGTCCATTGGGTCCCTGCCCTCCCTGATCAGGAAAGGGAGGCTTCCTGCTGTGGGGCTTCTCCTGGTGGGTGTGCTTGCTGCTGCTCTTGCTCTGGCCCAGCCCCCTTATCCTGGTGCTCTGAGATTAGTGGTGGTGGGCCCAGCCCAAGAAGGGTGTCCTAGCGTCCGGTGTGTAGCAGGAACTGGGTCCCTGGAGGAGGTTCCAGGTCAGGTAAAGGAGTTGGGTACAATAGGCCTGTGTGGCATTCCTTGGGATCACATTTGTCCCTGGAGCTTTGTCTTGCTGCCAGTCTGTGAAGAGCTCCAGAGAGCTCAGAGATGACCATCCAGAAAGTTTGGTTTGGGGCCTGAGGCCTGAGAAATGGGAATATTTGCTGAAGGAAGAACGAAGCAGGAGGTGTAGAGCTCATGCAGGAATGTCCAGACCTGGAAGGTGGGTAGGACCCAGGCTTTTCAGTGGGAAAGCCACTCCCAGCCTTGGGGTTTGCACTTTACAGGTCCTAGGGATGGGGATGTTGCAGGAGGGGATGTCAGGACATGGTCTCCTAGCCATGTGTCCCTGGACAGCTGGGGATGCTTTTGTCTGTCACTTTCCTGCCCACCCTAGACTGTGCTTGGCTTTGGACATACACAGGTGGTGGGCAGAGAGCAGGTGATAGCTATCCATCACCTGTGGCTAAGCCCAAGAGACACTTCAGCCAGCAGGACACATCCCAGCTTGATGGCTCATTCTGGGGGTGGGGGTGAAACAGCACCCTCCTGGTCCAGCTGTGCCACCAGTTGGCTTGAGGCAAGGCGCTTTCTGTGTTTTGCCTCAGTTTCCCCATCTGGAAAATGGGTAAAGTAGTATTGACCTACCTCAGGGTGGAACAGTGACAAGGGGACACTGTTGAAATTCTTTAAGGAGTGTGACATGAGGTCCGGTCAGTGGTGGGTCCCTATCCTGCTTCCCCTTTCTCTTTGGGATTGAATGGGGAGGGGGGCAAAGGCTAAGTGCCCTTTTCCTATACCCCTAAATCTGCATGTCTATCACTACTGCATCACATTTCTGTCTCGTGGATATTGGTCATTCCTGAATCTCCTGTGTAGTCAACATCATGTTATTCTAGTTACAAAGTATTATGTCCTTAGAAAACATCTGTAGGCTGGCATTTGTTGGACAAACTGTTGGCTCCCACTTTTTAGATATTCCCCACTCCTCCCACTACTACTGTGCTTTTTTTAAACTCACCTCTATACCTTGTCCCCTAACACCTCTTCTCTACCTTTTTGGATGACAGTCGTCTTTAATTAGAATCATGTGTGGGACCTTCTACTAGTCACAGCATGATAGGAAGAACCACAGCCAGAAGTTGATTTGCATGGCCAGCATCTTATAGAAGACTACACCCAAAGATACTCATAGCGTGGAACATGGATGGCCTGAGGAAGGCCCAGTCACAGTAATGCCACCATCTGTGTCTCATTAAATGTGTTCTCTAGACTCTGGTGTGTGTGGTGAATCTGGGATAAAGCAGAGTTGTTTGACATAAAAGCTAACATCAGGGGTAGGAAACCTCATGGCCTTCCCCTCCAGCAGGCTTAAATGTACCTGGTTTTGGGTGAAGTTGGAAAAAGTGCTTAAGATGGGGCTGGGGTTGTGGCTCAGCAGCGGAGCGCTTGCCTAGCACTTGCGAGGCCCTGGTTCGATCCTCAGCACCACATAAAAATAAATAAATAAAATGAAGGTATTAAAAAAGAAGAAGTGCTTAAGATGGTGTCAGACAGATCAAGACCTGAGCCTTCTCTGGTGGTGTGTGGAGAACTTGCATAATTTATCTCAGCCTTCATTTTGATGAGCTGGGATGACCACACAAATCTCCAGGAAGCATTTGGCACTGTGCTTTCCATGTAGAAAATGCTCTGTAAATAGCAGCTATGTTTCTCTTAAGTCCTCAGGACTGGCTCAACAACAAGCTGTGGTAGACTGGCCCATCATATAATCATGACATGTTCATCCAGAGTCCCATTCTGGCTCTCAGGAACATCATCCATCTTCACAAGCCAAACCCATTAGAAAGGCCCTCACTGCAGCTCAAGGCCCTTGAATAGGGGTTATTAATGGATGGTCTTCATGAGATTCATAAATCCCCTTCCAAATTAGATTGAAAACTCTAGGTATGCATTTTTTTTTCTGCAGAGATGGGATCTACAGTTTTGAACAGGATCTCAAAGGGGCTATGATCCAGATTACATCAGGACTCTGCTTTAGAAAGTGTCTTTATACATCATCCATATGTAACTGCATCCAGATGGACTAGTATGCTGCAACTCTCTGCCCCAGAGAAGCCTAAGAGCACATCTACTTCTTTCCTTCTATTGGAGCACCCTTAGAAGGGTAAGAGGAAGGGATTTCCAGGGCAATTGTGGACTGGGATGCTGACTGTGCCTCCAACAACTCAGTAGCTAAAGTTGCACTTGGGACATGTGATAGAGAGTGCAATTTCCCCCCTTTCAGATTATGCTTTTTTCTTTTTATGTTTTCACTTTGGCAAATTGAAATTTACAGGAAAGTTGTAAAAATCTCCCCATTTGCTCCCTCCTGGATTCTCTAAATGTTAACATCTGGCGCCACATGCTATTTTCTTCCTTCACACATTCTGCTCTGAGACATTGGACATCAAGCTTCAAACAGCTTGCTTCTATACTCTTCCTTTTCTGTGCATATGTGTGTATACCCACTCCACAGAGACACTGCCTTTCATGGCCATAGTGCAACCATCAAAGGAAATTAATACTGACACAGTACTATAAAACTTATAGCAAATCTTATTCAGATTTTGCAAGTTTTCTATTTTATAGTCAACCTGGTTTCCTTCTCCCAAATCTCAGACTACATTCTGTTGCCCAGTCTCTTTAGCCTTTAATATGACCAAACACTGATATTTTTGAAAGGTGCATCAGACTTTTTTTTGGTGGTGGATGTTGGTAATCACACCTAGGGACCTCACATGTGCTAGGCATGTGTTCTACTACAAAGCTACATTCCCCAGCCCCCAGACGAATTATTTTGAAGAACAATTCTAATGATGTTCACTACCAATTGATGATTGACTAATTGTCATTCTACCTACATTTATAAGTTGACTATTATCTGGAAGAGTTCTATTTCTCTTTTTATATCCTCGAGTTTCTACTTTACTCATTGAGTTCTTTACTGAAATCATAATGTCCCTGATTAGGCTAGCCTTTCAACCTGTTTTCTGTGTCCTCATGTGCCTCTTTTTTTTCTTACTAAGCCACAAAGGGTGGTCTTGAATTCAAGCCTTCTGAATAGATGGGACTAATGGGCCCATGCCCGTGCCTGGCACACACATTCTGATATATGCAAGAAGGTAATGAGAAACAATGTGTAGCTTTAATTTGTATTTCTCTAATTACAAGTATGATTGAACTTCTTTTCATATTTCAGAATCTAATTTATTTATGAATTGTCTTTTTTTTATGTGGTGCTGAAGTACCTCACACATGCCAGGCAAGCACACTACTACTTGGGCCATATCTCCAGCCCCATGAATTGTCTTTTGTCCAATTTTCTATTGGATTTTTAGTATTTTCCCTCTCAATCTTTAAGAATTCTTTGCAAGTTAGGGATTTAGCCCATTTATCGTGAAATATCTTGCAAATATTTTCTTTCAGTTTCTCAATACCTTTTGACCTTGTTTGCATTCCCATGGAAATGTTTTATTTTGATTATACTTTTATATGGCCAAAATTGATTAATATTTTGTTTCACTTAATCTGGGCTTCAAGTCATTGAAAAATTTTCCCTATACCTAGGTTAAAAGGCATCCACTTCTGGGAGTGGTGTGTGTGCTTCAAGTTCTAGGCTCAGCAGACTGAGGCAGGAGGGTCATTTGAGCCCAGAAGTTCAGGACCAGCTAGCTGGGTAACAGCTAGACCCCGTTTCTAAAAAAGAAGAGAAATTCACTCACGTACACTTGCATGGTTTCACATTTCTCTTCAGATTCCTGGTCTGTTTTGAGCATATTTTGTGAGGTATAGATCTAATTTTATGTTCCTCCAAACGGTCAACCAGTTATCTTGAACTATCTTTTGCAAAATCTATCTGCATCCATGTCTGAACTCTCTGTTCCCATCCATAAGCCTGACTTTCACACTGCTTTAATTATGGGGCCTTGATCTTGTGCTCTAATGTCTGAAAAGGCTAGTCTCCTCTTTGCAAGTTTTCTCTTTTTTTCCTGATGTAAATAAAAAACTGTTTTCACAGAGGTAAATACAGTTTTAATGACAAAATCTGATACTTCAAATTGTGAAAAAGGAAATACCTTTCTGAGTTGGAGCTCAGTGTTAGAGCATTTGCCTAGCATGTGTGAGGTCTTGGGTTGAGCCTCAGCACCACATAAAAATAAAACAAAAATACTGTGTCCGTCTACATCTAGGGAAAAAAAAGGAAATACCAGCAGAAAGTTTATGCATATAAAACATCTGGAAGCCCAGAGGTCTATCTGCATCTCAACACTGAAGTATATTTGTGCTTTTGGCTTTTATTTTGATAAAGAACCTGCTGGTTCTCAAATAATTCCTGGTAGAAACTAATTGTGCCATTGATTATTCTTGACACTTTAAATTTTCACTTATCATTAGAGCTGTTACTGGAAAGGACCTGCAAGTCAGCTTCAAAATGTGAAAAGGCTGCAGACAATTCTGTGGTCAGCTGATGTAGGGAGGACCCACTTCCTGTCCTGCTGCCTGCTCCAGTTCCAGCTGCATCACTTTCTCATTTGAAAGATCTTCTTCATGGATCACAGTAACTGGTTCATGTCAGTCTCTACCATCTCTTCCAGGGGGCGGGGGGCGGCGGGGGGCGGCGGGGGGAACCGGGCGGCGGAGGGGGGGCCGAGCAGCGGGCCGGGCGGGGGAGGGGTCGGGCGGCGGGGCGGCGCGGGCGGGGCGGCGGGCCGGGCCAGGTGGGGGGGGGGGCTGGGCGGCGGGCGGGGGGGGGAGGGGCCGGCGGCGGGCCGGGAGGGGGAGGGGCGGGCGGGGCCGCACTCGCAGTCTAGGTGAAGCCATCCGGCAGGCCGGGCCAGGTGGGGGGGGGGAGGCGGGCGGCGGGCCGGGCGGGGGAGGGGCCGGGCGGCGCGGCAGGCGGGGCGGCGTGGGCGGGGCGGTGGGCCGGGCGGGGCCGCACTCGCAGTTGAGGTGAAGCCGGGCGGCGGGCTGGGCCAGGTGGCGAGGGGGGGCGGGCGGCGGGCCGGGTGGGGGAGGGGCCGGGCGGCGGGCCGGCGGGGGAGGGGCCGTCGGGGGGCCGGGCGGGGCGGGGCGGCTCGGGTGTGCGGTGGGCCGGGTGGGTTCGCACTCGCTGTCAAGGTGACGCCATCCAGCGGGCCGGGCGGCTGGCCAGGCCAGGCGGCGGGGGGAGGGGGGGCCGGGCGGCGGCAGGGGGGCCGGGCGGCGGGGGGGGGAGGCCGGGCGGCGGGGGGGGGGCCCGGGCGGTGGGCCGGGCGGGGGAGGGGCCGGGCGGCGGGGCGGGGCGGTGGGCCGGGCGGGGCCGCACTCGCAGTGGAGGTGAAGCCATCCAGCGGGCCTGGCCGGGCGGCGGGCCGGGCCAGGTGGCGAGGGGGGGGCGGGCGGCTGGCCGGGCGGGGGAGGGGCCGGGAGGCGGGGCGGGCGGCTGGCCGGGCGGGGGAGGGGCCGGGAGGCGGGGCGGGCGGGGCGGCGCGGTGGGCCGGGCGGGGCCGCACTCGCCGTCGAGGTGACGCCATCTGGCGGGCTGGGCTGCGGGCTGGGCCATGCGGCGGTGGGGGGGGTGTGCGGGGGCCGGGTGGGGGTCGGGCGGAGAGGGGGGTGCGGGGGTCGGGCGGCGGGAGGTGGTCGGGCGGCGGCGGGGGGGGGGCGGGCCGGGCTGCGGGCCGGGCTGGGCGGCGGAGGAGGGGGGGTGGGGGCGGGCGACCAGCCGTGCCAGGCGGCGGGGGAGGCCCAGGCGGGGGGAGGGGGTCCGAGCGGCTGGCCGGGCGGCGGGGTGGGCCGGGCCGCACTCGCTGTCGAGGTGACGCCATCCAGCGGGCCGGGCGGCTGGCCAGGCCAGGCGGCGGGGGGAGGGGGGGGCCGGGCGGCGGCAGGGGGGCCGGGCGGCGGCAGGGGGGCCGGGCGGCGGGGGGGGGGGGGGAGGCCGGGCGGCGGGGGGGGGCCCGGGCGGCGGGCCGGGCGGGGGAGGGGCCGGGCGGCGGGGCGGGGCGGTGGGCCGGGCGGGGCCGCACTCGCAGTGGAGGTGAAGCCATCCGGCGGGCCGGGCCGGGCGGCGGGCCGGGCCAGGTGGCGAGGGGGGGGCGGGCGGCTGGCCGGGCGGGGGAGGGGCCGGGAGGCGGGGCGGGCGGCTGGCTGGGCGGGGGAGTGGCCGGGAGGCGGGGTGGGCGGGGCGGCGCGGTAGGCCGGGCGGGGCCGCACTCGCTGTCGAGGTGATGCCATCTGGCGGGCTGGGCTGCGGGCTGGGCCATGCGGCGGTGGGGGGGGGTGCGGGGGTTGGGCGGGGGTCAGGCGGAGAGGGCGGTGCGGGGGTCGGGCGGCGGGAGGTGGTCGGGCGGCGGGGGGGGGGGGGGGCGTGCCGGGCTGCGGGCCGGGCTGGGCGGCGGGGGGAGGGGGGGGTGGGGGCGGGCGACGAGCCGTGCCAGGCGGCGGGGGAGGCCCAGGCGGGGGAAGGGGGTCCGAGCGGCTGGCCGGGCGGCGGGGTGGGCCGGGCCGCACTCGCTGTCGAGGTGACGCCATCCAGCGGGCCGGGCGGCGGGCCAGGCCAGGCGGTGGGGGGGGGGGCTGGCGGCGGGAGGGGGCCGGGAGGCGGGCGAGGCCGGGCGGCGGCGGGGGAGGCCGGGGGCGGCACGGGCGGGGCGGTGGGCCGGGCGGGGCCGCACTCGCAGTCGAGAGGTGAAGACATCCTGTGGGCCGGGCTGGGCGGCGGACAGTGCCAGGTGGCGAGGGGGGTGGGCTGTGGGCGGTGGGCCGGGCGGGGGAGGGGCCGGGCGGCGGGGCCGCACTCGCTGTCGAAAAAAGGCCTAGGGGTGTATTTTAGTGGTAGAATGCACCTGGGATCAATCCCTGGTGCCAAAAACAAATTAAAAATCTGTATGTTTACATTTACAGTGAGAACTAAATTTGACCTGTGTTTCCTACCAAATCACAGAACTAAATCATGATTTGAAACAGAGGAATTGGTTGTTTTATGAAGTTTTGGAGGCCCAAAGGGTCATATTTTCTACCTCTAGGGTATACACCTCTCAGTATCTATGAAATTAGTTACTAGTGCCAAAATTGCTTCCTACTTTGAGATGATCTTAGAGAAACCAGAGAAGATTTGGGAACCAGAATTGTCATTACACACCTCCTGCTACCAGTTGTCTTAATTTTTGCTTTTCTACCTACTTTCTTAGGCTAGGTTGTAAGGATTGGATGAAGTCACTAAGACATATCTGGCCACTATCCAGTAGTGACGTCTTGTACCTTTTGTCTGGATTCCCTGTTGACCCGCAGCTTTGATTCCAGAGTAACATCAGGGTAACATAGAGCCATTTTTTGTTGTTCAGTGTGTATGTACCATCCTCAAAAAAGGTGCTGAGAGGACTTGCTGCAGCAAAAGTCCTTGTCTACCTGACACTCTTTACTCTTGATGATGTGACATCATCACCTTTTCTACCAGTCTTTCCTTTCTGAACTTGCTTGTTTAGGTTTACCCTGATTTTAATATCTTTTTTATGGCTTATTTTATTTTTTAGTCCACTGAGGCTGTTGATAGGTTGTTTGGATAAATAAATTAGCACTTTACCAATGGGGGGATGGATTTACTTTAGAGTGATAGTCTACAAAGCTTGCTTCTTCGTCATGTTGACAGCTGAAATAACATGGGTGTTATCACCTATTGGTCTAGTTTCAGTATAATAAAATATTGGATACAATCCAAATTCTTCAGTTATGTTAGAATTTTGTTGAATACACTTAATACTGGGTTATTGAATGTGCTTAAATTTTTTTTTTAAACAGCGTGTTGCCTTTTACTTTGGTAGTTTTTCTTGTGGCTTTTGAATTGAATTAATGAAAAATCTAAATTGCCTCTAGTTTTGTCCTTAACTCATGTATCAGGTAAGGTTAGCAGCTCATGGTAAAAATTGGCATTTTCCTCCCTGAGGGTTGAAGAAATACAGAGGTTCTAGAAAATTGTGTGCCTTCTTGACCTGACAAACATTAACCTCCTAGCTGATCAAAAATAAATCATAAGATTCTTTCAGTATTTTTTCCTTATTATTTTGTTTTTTATAGTGCTAGGGATCAAACCTAGGGCCTCACACATGGTAGGCAAGCATATCACTGAGATATATCCTCCTCAAATTTTCTTTTTCCCCCCCAATTCTGAGGATTGAATCCAGGGCTCTACCTCTGAGTAACAACCAACAACCTTAAACCTTTTTTTGTTTGTTTGTTTCTAGACAGGATCTTGCTAAGTTGCCCAGGCTGGCCTCCAACTTGTTATCCTCTGTCCTTATCCTTCTGAGTAGCAGGGATTACAGGCATGTGCTTTCAGGCCAAGCCTCAGTATTTTAATTTTGTGAGATTTGAGTCTTAGAATCATGTTTGGTTTTGAGCTGCATTAGTTAGGGTTAAGGTCTTATGCAAAAAGTGGTCAGTTCCCTCCCCTGCTTTTGGACGCAGTAGCTGTACAAATTCATCAAGCATTTCTGCAGTGAATATACTTTATGTTTGCCCTGTTTCGACTATTTTTAAAAATATTTATTTATTTTAATGGGGGTGCTGAGGATCGAACTCAGTGCCTCACATGTGTTTGGCTGGCACTCCATCACTGAGCTACAGCCCCAACCCTCAACTAGATTTTTAATGCATATTTAAGCAGATAAAGAAGGGCAGCAAGCTGATACTCAGCCCACATCCTGTCTCTTGGAACCACTGTGAGGAAATGCTGCACTGTGTTGCAAAGGCAGGTCATCTGCTAATTCTCTGTCCTCTTTCAGTGCCACCACGGGATCCGTTGTCAGAAGCTGGCTCTGCAGGGGAGACTGGGGCCATTTTCCTGGTGGCTGTGTTCAGAACCATCCAAAGGTACTTGCCTGTCTTTTCTAAGTTAGCAATATGAGGTTTGCAGGGACCAGTGAAGCTTCTTCAGAGTGTCTCCTCCCACAGTGACTAAGCAGGGAGCAAGGGGCATGACAACTAGGAGGTCCCCCTTGCCATCTTTCCTAGTTTGCATAGTGAGCCACAATACATCATCTTCATGCCTTTACTGTTTTGATATCTAGAGAGACTGGAAAAAGGAACTCTTTTCAGAAGAAAGGTGCTTGGTGAATCTTTTGGAAGGCGTGGTAGTAAACCTTTATTCTGCATGTGTGATTCTGAGAGCCAGTCAAGCCTCGTATTTGAAAAGTAGACAGATGATATGGTATGTAAGCTGTAGTCATCTTGGAGCACATTGAACCAGTTAGAGCCCTGCTCTTCAGAGCAGGCTGTGGGCCCTGGCTTAGTGCTCTCAAAAGCACCTAGAGATCTGGCAGGGGCTCTTCAGTCCTATGCCAGTGTTAGGACCCTGGGCTGTGTGTTGAGTGGGGTAAGTAAGGAAGCAAGACTGAAGATAATGGCTCCATGCTGATTTGACTATAGTGTTGCTTTTCTTAGTGGGACTTTTCTCTCAAAGTACTTCCCCTTCATTTTGTCTCTAAGGATTTGAAAAATTCTTTAAGAGGAGTAGAAGAAACACAGATTCAGAAAAATCAACAGTGTCAAAAAAAGGTAAAAGGGTCAGTTTGATAAATCAAAATAAAGGTTCATAGACATCTAAAAAAAAATATTAAGGGCTGGGGATGTGGCTCAAGTGGTAGTGCACACACCTGGCATGCGTGCGGCCCAGGTTCGATCCTCAGCACCACATACAAACAAAGATGTTGTGTCCTCCGCAAACTAAAAATAAATATTAAAAATCAATCTCTCTCTCTCTCTCTCTCTCTCTCTCTCTCTCTCTTTAAAAAAATAAAAAAAATATTAAAATAAAAAAAATAAATTACATCATGGCTTGATGATGTGGATTGGTTTTGGGGATCAGTGTAGTCAGTATTTGTCAGATTTGTTTCTCCTGCAAAAAGTTTCCTGCTGCTGGGTGCAAGGAGGACATCCAATCCCAGCAGCTCAGGAGGCTGAGACAGGAGAATCACAAGTTCAAAGCCAGCCTTGGCAACGGGCAAGGCGCTGAGCAACTCAGTGAGACCCAATTTCTAAATAAAATATAAAATAGGGCTAGAGAGTGGCTCAGTGGTTGAGTGCCCTTGAGTTCAATCCCTGGTACCAAAAATAAGTGTTCTGCCTAGGTACCTGTGAGCATTAAGTAGGAAGAGATGGGTAGAAGCATTATGGGAGGTGTGCCCACATGTTTTGCTATGAACAGAACATTTTTTGAAAACTTGTGTTTTGTCCTTAAAATTTGTGCAAAATTTTACACTCTCATGATTCATTCTGCCCTTCCTTGGGTCCTCCTGGCCTTCTCTAGTCTTGCATGGAATTGTTTTGGATTGTTGGTGTGGCAGTGTATATAGAAGGGGGGCTACCTGTGTCCTGGCTTATTTTGTCCTGGAACTTGTATGATTGCTGTAGAAGGGGCTCACAGGAATCCACCTCCTAATGTTACCTACTGTCACAAAATGTACCCACGGGTCCAGGTTTTCCTGAGAGATGAACTGTGCCTGAGGGGAGGTGGCCTGTGTTCTGGTTCTCTGGAGTAGGGACTACCTGTGCCAGCCTACATCTTGCTTTTCTTTCTTCCTTCCTCTCCCCTAATTACAGCCATGTTTATTAGCTAAAAATGATTTGTCATTAAAGCTCAGGTCTGAAGCCAGCAAGGGCAAATTGGAGGGATTTTAGATGTATCGGAAGCTACTTCTCAGCAGTGTCTCCTGGCATCTTCCTTTTCCTGTCTGCTGTTTGTTTCTGAAAGGCGCCAGGGTAATTAAAAATTTATGATGGAAGACGTTACTCTGTTCTCTGAGTCCTCTTTCTGTGAAAAATATATATAATTATTTTGTGAAGTCACACTTTGTTTTTTCCTAGACTCTGGTGAACTAAAGAATGCTGAGCCTGGAGGAGATGGAAACAAGAGAGGAGGGAGGCAGGATGACTTTGGTTGGTGGAAACGGATGCAGAAGGTTTGTGTGCATCTGAGTGTGCCAGACCCAGACACCTGTCACTTCTCCAGGGGTGCTGTTGCTGCATGACTGAGACTGCATCACACTTGTCTCAGTCTGTTCCTGCCATGACAAAATACCTTAGACTGGATGGTTTTTAAATAGTTTGAAATTTATTGTTCATAATTATGGAAGCTGGGAAGTACAGGGTCAAGGTGCTGGCAGGTCCAGAGTCTGGTGAGGGCTTGCCCTCAACTAATAGATCGTGGTGTCTTGAACATGACTTCCTTCAGTGGGACCAGTACTGTGTCCTCCTGTGGTGGAAGGGACAGACTTCCCTCCTGCCGTTTAGTAAGAGCACTAATCTCATCCATGAAATTGGAGCCCTTGTGGTGTCATCACCAAGTCCCCATTTCTTACTGCCATCACCTTGGGGGTCGAATTCCAACACACAGAGATTAGAAGAAACAAACTTTTTAAAACGTGCCAAGATTTCTGTCTGCACTTTGAGAGTTGCAGGTAAGAGGACATGCTATGTGATGTTGCAAAGGCAGAGCTCTTGGTGGGTTTGCTGCTTCTCCTGGGGCCTCTGGTGAGCAGCAGGTTTGGTGTGCTGTTCACAGTGTGCAGGTCTTTCCTGCTGAGAGCAGCATCTGAGCTTTCCCACAGGCTTGGTCCCCCTTGGGTACCATAGGAGGGCAGGGTTTGGTAACTCCAACATCTGAGAGGAGAAGTTTCGTTGTTCATGATGGCTCAAGGGTAGAGCTCTGGCTTAGCTGAGCCAGGACCTAGGTCTGATCTCCAGTATTGTGAAAAACAAACATATAATCAAAAGAAAGAAACACCTGCATTTAATTGCAAAATTTGTTATCTTTTCTTCCACAGGGCGAGTTCCCCTGGGATGACAAGGATTTCCGAAATCTGGCCATTTTGGGTGCAGGTGTATCTGTGGGATTTTTCTACTTCAATTTTCGAGATCCTGGAAAAGAGATCACCTGGAAACACTTTGTTCAGTATTACCTGGCCAGAGGTCTGGTGAGCGAACTTAGTCTGCCTGGGAAGGTGCTGTGGTGGTATGCCCTTGCAGGAGACAGGTGGTGCCCCAAGAGTCAGTCCTGCTGGTGGGTGTCCTTCATGGCTCAGTTTTGTTTTTCCAGGAGATACCCCAGGAGAACAGCACATCATGATGTGTTCTAAGACAGTTCTGTTTGTCTCCTGATCTTTGACTTTTGTTCTCATTCCTGATTCGGGATTTTTTCCTTTCCTCTTACTTTCTGCTGCCAGCCACTCCTTGACAGTGGACTGTGGCTTGCTGACTGCAAAGGACCATGTGGCACCAGCAGAGCTTCTCTTGTGTGTTTTTCCCTTGGGGTGCTGAGTTGGGTGAAGTACTGCTCAGGCTTCAGTGTAAACCCTGTATGAGTAAGTGCCTTCCCTCTGTTGCCCTCAGAAGAGTATTGGCTGGACCCAGGCATTATTAAGGTTCAGTTTTGCCAAGTAACATGTGAGAACCACTTATCAAGGTTTGGGAAGAGGAAAGAATAAAAAGACAAAGACGGAAGGTCAAAGGCAGACCTCAGGCAGTTATCACAGCATTTCATCTAGAACTTAAAGCCTATAATTTTGTGGGATCCGAAATGAGGGAGTGTCTGCTGTTTGTGTAGTTACCATTGGAGCTTGCCACAGGGTGGGATTTGTCCATGTGTGGAGATAGGGGCTAGGAGAAGAGGCTTGGTTGGAAGAGAAGTTGGTAAATGGGAATGGACAGGTGTGTGTGTGTGTGTGTGTGTGTGTGTATGTGTATGTTAGAGCAAGTCTCAGGGGAACACAGAGGTGCGCCTAAACTTGCTCTTGGTCTCTGCAGAGGTACGTGTGTTTTAACATCGGCAGTGTTGACACCTTTGAGCGGAACCTAGAATCTGCTCAGTGGGAACTGGGGATTGAGCCAACCTACCAGGTTGCTGTGGTCTACACCACTGAGAGTGACGGGTGAGTGGCAGGGGTGAGGTGGACATGAGACACTTTATTCTTGGGTCTCTGATTCTGAACACAAAACAAATACTGTTGAATCTCTTTAGGAATTTTTTTCCCCCAAGTATGTCATAGTATGTGCTAATCTTTACAGTGTCAGTAGTAAAAGAGTATATATTCATTTGGTCTGGCTTAATTTTTAAAATTTTATATTTACTTTTTTGAGGTGGAGTCTTGCCCAGGCAGATCTCAAACTCCTGGGCTCAAGAGATCTTCCTGCCTTAGCCTTCCAGTTAAGTGGGTTGCAGATATATGCCATGGTTTAGCGTAGGTCTTAATGAGAAGATAATTGAAGCAAAGAAATATTTATCTAGGTAACCTTTAAAAAGCATTAAATGGGAAGAATAAGACAAAGATGCTATGTGTTGTAGCACATTACTGTAGTGCAGATTCCACTGTGCAATAGAACCCTGTGGGAGTTCTTTGAAAGTGTGCTGTGATCCCTGCACCCTGACTCCCACTGAACCGTTGAGTCAAAAATCCAGGTGAGCAGTCTCTGCTCACTTGCACACAGACAGACTTGCTTCCCACAGATCCTGTGTCAGCTTGCTCTCTGAACCTGCATTCCGCCCCCAGTGTGTTCCTGCCATGCTTGTGGACTTGAGGGCAGACCCATCTCTAATGCTCCTGTGTGCATCCCAGGACAGCACACAAATGTTGTCCTGCTCTCATATTTACTACATAGGGACATCATTGCTCTGGCCCTCCTCCAGCTTGGAAACTGAATGGGTAGAGTTTGAGATCAGGACCAGCTTTAGCCAGGAGGGTATGAAGAGTCAGTGTGGTGATGGCTTAGTTGGTTTCTTCTAGACAGGGCAGAGTGGGAATTGCATTGAGAATGAGGAAGGTGAGTGCCTTACCATTTTTTGCTGCTGTGACAGAAGACCAGAGAGTGGGTAATTTGTAAAGAAAGGAAACTGTCTTACAGTCTGGAGTCCAAGGCTGAAGGGCCATATCTGGGCAAGGGTCTTTGCTGCATCATAATGTGCAGGGGAGAGAGGATGAGAGGGATGGTAGGACTGAACTTTGCCATTTTTATGACTGACCCATCCCCCAGAACTAACCCACTTCTGTTGTGGTGACCTTAATCCCTTCATGAGGGCCCAGCTCTCACCATCAGTTGCCTCTTGAATGGCCTTCGCCTTATACAGTTGGGTTCCAACGTGAGTATGGGAGATGACATTCACACCCTAGCAGTGAGGCAGACAGGGCTCTGGAGGTGACTTACAAGTGCTGGTGGGGAGGCCTGCGGGGCCTCAGTCTCCTGGTGCAGCTCCTGAGTGTTCCTTGGGGTACTGCTGCGTATGGCGACTGGGGTTTTGTTCTTACTGGCTCAGTTGCCAGGACTACTGGTTGGAGCTGAGGTGTGTTCTAAGAGCTGACAGTGACTAGAGCCACCTTGAGGGGTGGTGGGATTGGGCCTCTGGAGAGTGTAGGAGCAAGTATTGTGCTGTGATGGGACTGGTCTGTGGACCTCACCTGTGAGGAGCTACATGGGGTCTGCAGCTCCTCCTGAGGGAGACGTGGGTTGGGGCATCAGTGCTGTTAGAACTGGGGAGGCCGAATTTATAGACAGACCTTGACACTCTTCAAGAAGAGTGCCCTTTTGTGCAGCAAATTCTAGAGTGGGTTACTCTTCCTGTTGAAGGTGATGCTGCTGACATGATGAATGGTCTCCTTGGTTCTCAGCTCTTTCCTGCGAAGCCTGGTGCCTACTCTTCTCCTGGTTGGCATCCTGCTCTATGCTGTGAAAAGGGGTCCAATGGGGGCCAGGCGCAGCGGACGAGGAGGGGGCCTCTTCAGCGTTGGTGAGACAACAGCCAAGATCCTAAAGCACAACATCAATGTGCGGTTTGCAGATGTGGCTGGCTGTGAAGAGGCCAAACTGGAAATTATGGAGTTTGTGAATTTCTTGAAGAACCCCAAACAGTATCAGGACTTAGGAGCCAAAATTCCAAAGGTACTGATTTCAGAAAACAGTCATGCTCTGAGTTCCAAGTCAAAGCCAAAGATTGCTGTTGTTCAGAGAATGAATATCAGACAAATGATTTTTCCTTGAATTTATATTTTATTAATAACAATAGAGGATAGAAATATGTAGAACAGAACAGTAAAAATCCTCTTATCTTGTATACAGAGATATGATAAATTGTGGTATAAAGGTGTATTAAGAATTGTAATGCAAAAAACAATAATAAAAAAATCCTCTTATCTGTTAGACTTGAGACCACAAGTCCTAAAATTCCATAATGTTAGGTCTATGAAATGGACATGGGAATATGTGTGATTTTTTTGTTTGTTTCTTTTTTAAAATTTAAAACACAAATATACATTCCTTTACTGGTCTTCATTTAGAGGCCAGTCATTGCTTTGAGTTTAGTTCCAGGGATCAAAAGCCTTTGTTAAACTGGGTGTGGTGGCACATGCCACATGTGGTGGCACTGCAGTCTGAGGCAGTACCTGTGTATTTTCGTGCATTCTGTCATACTTTTCTTATCTATGCAGCTCAGGAGGCTGAAGCAGGAGGATCTGAAGTTCAAAGCCAGCCTCAACAATTTAGCGAGGCCCCAAGCAACTTAGTGAGGCCCTGTCTCTAAATAAAATATACGAAGTGCTGGGGATATGGCTTAGTGATTGAGTGCCCCTGAGTTCGATCCTCCCCAGTTGCACCTCTGTTGAATTGTCCTGTGTGAACCACATCTTTTCTTTTCTTACCAGGAATTGAACCCAGGGACATTTAACTACTGAGCCACATCCCCAACCTTTTTTATTTTTTATTTAGAGACTGGGTCTCGCTGAGTTGCTTAGGGCTTTGTTAAGTTGCTGAGGCTGGGACTGGTCTCTTGAACTTGAGATCATCCTGCCTCAACCTCCCAAGTTGCTGGGGTCATAGGTGTGTGCCACCATGCCTGGCTGAACCACATATTTTCTGCAAGTTTGTTTTTCTCAGTAGAAGCAAGAACTTACTTAGGTGCAGTCTGAGGCAGTACCTGTGTATTTTCGTGCATTCTGTCATACTTTTCTTATCTATGCAACTTGAAAACATTTTATAAGACAAATTTCCTTTATTCTTTAACTATTCAGAGTTTTCACCTTACTTTATTTACTTTTTTAAAAAAAACCCTTTTTAGTTATATATGAACATAATGTCTCTATTTTGTTTATATATGTGGTACGGAGAATCAAACCCAGTGCCTCACACATGGAAGGCGAGTGCTCTGCCACTGAGCCACAGCCCAGCCTTCACCTTAGATTTTGAAGGAGTTTAAAAAAACTTTGTTTTGTTAGTTTGTGTAATATAAACTTACAAATTTAAAACAAGTAGCCTCCATGGTCAGGTTTGGGGGCAGACACAGCTCTCTGGAAGGCTGGTGGACAGCACAGTGCAGGAGTATGCAGCCAGACAGCAGTGTATCCTGGGGCTGGTGGCAGCCTGGGTGTCCTGAGAGGAAACCGCCCTGGCAAAGATGGCTGCAGTACAGAGGGCCAGTCAGTCCACTGGTGCCTTTGTGTGGTCATGGACCCATTTAGGGCTCGATGGAAGCTTGGGTTTTTTTACCAGGAAGATTGGTATCCTGTGTGGTCACAGAAACTTCAAGTCCTCTCTGCTTTCTGGACCAGGCTAGAAATTCCTGGTTGAGGTGGTGCTTAGATGACACTTAAGCCCTTTCAGTAGCTTTGTGTTCCCCCAATTCCTCCCTACAAATTGGGCACCACTGGACAGTTTGTTGTGATTAATATACAAAAAGATTAGCAACCATTGTGAACAAGGAATTCCAACTAGGACACTGGATGTGTCTGTTTTACAGTTGGTGTGTGTTGGGGCCAGAAAGCATGTGGGTGTGGCAGGTGAAGAATGGTTGCCTTCTGCTTCCTGGTGGAACTTTGCCAAGTCACAACCCAGCTGCCTTGCACCTCTATTGACAGCCAGGTGCTAGAGTGGGTGTGTCTCAAACTTATTTTATATGGTTTGTTCTGGGTGTTTGGATTTATTGGGGAAAATGTGTCTGGTGGAAGGAATGGGTAAAGGAGTCAGGTTCCAAGGGAGGCCTGTCACCCCAAGTATGAGTCCCCCTTGTCAGCCAGGCTGGCTCCTGCGAGTGGAAGCTTCTGTCAGCCTGTGTACTACATTATAGGCTGGTTTCCCCAAATCATCACTGCCCCCTGCTGGGAGTCTGTCATGAAGAATTGACTACACTCACATAGATGTGTTTCCTGCGCACAGGAAGAGGACATGGCCTGCCATGGGTATATCCTGCCCCTAGAATGTCCTTATGCCTACCAGGATGGCTCCTGAGACTTTGTGTCCTGTCCCATTGCATATAAAGATCATCCATGTCGTGGGCTATTATGTATCAGACCCATATGTGCCATGGAAAAGGAAGTGCTCTGTGACCACATTTGGAGGACGCAGGGCTCCACATCTTGTGGGTTTAACAGCTGGATGTGGTGTTCATGCCTGTAATCCAGCAACTCTGGAGGCTAAGGCAGGAGGATCACAAGTTCAAGAGCAGCCTGGGCAACTTAGCAAAACCTTGTCTCAAAATAAAAATGGGCTAGGGGTGTGGCTCAGCAGTAGAGTACCTCAGGTTCAATCCCCAGTACCACAAAACAAAAACAAAACAATAAACAAAGGTCTGATAGCAACCCAACATTCTTCTTATTGGTACTAGGGGTTAAACCCGGGGCAGTTTACCACTGAGCCACATCCCCAGCCCATTTTATTTTTCATTTTGAGTCAGGGTCTCACTAAGTTGCTTAGGGCCTTGTTAAGTTGCTGAGGCTGGCTTTGAACTTGTGGTCCTCCTGCCTCAGCCTCAGAATGCCACCATGCCCAGCTGCAATCCAGCCTTCTTGACTAGAAATGGAGCAGTCCATCCCCACCCTGTAAGTCTCCTTTCAGTTTTCAGATATAACTGTAATCCATAAAATAAAAATGGAGTTGTGTTACAGGGATGTGAATTAGTATCGTATTTTGTTTTGTTTCCAGTATTGGGGATCAAACCCAAAGAGCTTTACCACTGAATCACATCCCAGCCCTTTTTATGTTGAGATAAGGTCTTGTTAAGTTGTTGAGGCTGGCCTTGAATTTGTGACCCTCTTGCTTCAGGCTCCTGAGTAGTTTTTGGATTACAGTTGTGCCACCGCCCTGGTGTGAATTGAATTTAAATCATAAGCTTGAATAGAAAAAGGTAAGAAAAAGGTAGAAGAGCACATTGAACACAAAGATGTCCAACCTGAATACCTGGAGAAGTGCCTTTAAAGAGATCTGTGCCCATCAGACCAACAAGGCAGCACAGCTGGATAGTCTTGCTGTGGCACAGTTCCAGCCAGATGGCCGTTGTGGTTCTCGCCTGGTGGGCGTGAGAGCAGCTTGGTGATAACCCCCTCAGAATGTATTCCGGCCTTTGACCCAACAGCTCTGCTTCTGGAGTTCTTCCTGTAGGAAGAGCCCACTCTTCTGAGTTAGGTTACGCGGGCTTCCATGTTCCATGTTACAGATTTCTAATCAGCTGAGTGGGAAGTGGGGTTCATGTTCCATCTGTTCCCTTTGAGAGCCAAGTGTCTCTTTTTTGTTGCAGGGAGCCATGCTCACAGGTCCACCCGGTACTGGCAAAACACTTCTTGCCAAGGCGACTGCAGGAGAGGCCAGTGTGCCCTTTATCACTGTGAATGGATCCGAATTCCTGGAAATGTTTGTCGGTGTTGGATCAGCAAGGGTAGGTGAAAGGGTGATCAGCTTCAGAAGGTTACAGCCACTTCTTGACGAGGACTGGTCACCTTGTTAGCAACAGACTGTGCGACCCTGACAACAAGCTGAGTACATCCCACCTGTGAGAGCAGCAAGGACAGGATCAAGGATGTGTTGCCATGCTGTGTGTGTGTGAGTAACAAAATAGACTCTGGGTTCCTCTTCTAGGTTCATGACATGTTTGCAATGGCCCGTAAAAACGCTCCTTGTATCTTATTTATTGATGAGATTGATGCAATTGGCAGGAAGCGAGGCCGCGGGCACCTTGGAGGCCAGTGCGAGCAGGAAAACATGCTGAACCAGATGCTCGTGGAGATGGATGGTGAGTGGACCCTTAGCAGGAGGCCCTCCTCTAGCCTCTTGTTTCTGGAAGGGTGCTCCTCGGAAGAGAATCCCCCATGCCTCTATTTTAAGGAAGGCTACTCTCAGGCACACAGTGGAGAAGGCCGTATTGATCCATGTAGCAGCCCCCACTGCAGGGGCAGAGTGAGGCAGATGCGCTTCTCTGGGTGGGGGAAAATCAGCTGAGACCAAGCAGACAAATGTCAGTCACACCATGGATGGAGCAGAAACAGCCGAGCTCTTCCTGCTTGGTGTCTTGTCTCCCCCCCCCATTACCTGGGTGTTTCCTTCTCAGGAAGGTATGTTTAGCATATAGGCCAGGTGTTTCTTTTTCTTCTGTTTTGTTTTTTCATACAACTGGGGCATTCTAGTACTGAGCTACATCCCCCATCCTTTTTATTTTTTTATTTTGAGACAGGGTCTCAGTAAGATGCCCAGGCTGACCTCAAATTTGTATCTTCCTCCCTCAGCATCTTTGGTAGTTTTGGTTACAGGGTGTCACTGTGCCCAATTTATGCCATTTTTTGAATTTGGAAAAGCTTTCATTGGCTCTTTGGCTTCAAAGGGTTAGAGGGTCAGGTTGGGTCCCTAAGACCACCCCTGACTTTGATTTTTTTTCCTGAGTCACAAGGTGATCTTGTAGTTGAAAAGCTGTGTTTCTTCACAGTGAAAGTACATGCAAAAAAACCAACCAGGAGGGCCAGCTGCGGTCAAAACCTGTAATCCCAGCGGCTTTGGAGGCTGAGGCGGGAGGATCAAGAGTTCAAAGACAGCCTCAGTAATTTAGCACAGCCCTATGCAACTTAGTGAGATTCTGTTTCAAAAAGGGCTGGGGATGTGGCTCAGTGGTTAAGTGCACTTGAGTTCAATCCTTAGTACCAAAAAAAAAAAAAAAAAAAACAAGGTGGAAGGTACATAAGACAGGTCTAGGAGTCTAGGGGAGGCCAGGCACAGCTTCCAGAGTCCTCCAGAATGTGACAGCACGTTGAAGTGGTGTTGACCTGGGAGCCGGTGAGAGACTCAAGGCTCTAGGGTTTCACTGGGTGCTGGTCATGTGGGCACCCTTTGTCTGGCACATAACAGGATGCTCCAGAGGACGACAGGTGTTCATAGACCACATTGTTGCAATTTGGGTACAGGGAACTTGTCTTGCTAGGGGATGGTGGGAATGCTCCTAGAGTCGCATCCCCTAGGAATCGGCTATTTGCTGATGTTAGAGGTGGCCCTGTCTGAGGATAGCAGTCAGGCCTGGGTTCCTATTTTTCTGTGTAGGCCAAAATTGCTTCCAAAGTCTTTTATTGTCTTCAGAGTCTAACAGCAAATGTGCTCTCTTCTGGAGGGCTGGACTGGAGAGGACTGTGGGCAGGAGTGGGTGGACGCCTTGCCACCATCCTGTGCCCTCTTCCTTGGTTGGCATCCCTGTTCTTTGCTCCTCCTTGCCCACCCTTGGGTAGTCCTGCACTGTGGTCTTGCTGAGCATCATGTGGGGTTGGGCAGGGGGAACCAGGAATGAGTGGTGAGGAGATCCAGGTGCTGGGACTTCCCACAACCCTGAGGTGGGCTGTAGAGTCTTCATTTAGCTGAGGCATGTCTGGCTTCCTGCTGGCAGAGAGGCATTCAGCTGACACAGGAGGGGACAGACTGGCAGGAGCCAGGGTGAGTGACACTGCCCAGGAAGCAGAGAGGATCTTCAGTCAGGTTGGGCCAGCCAGCTGGGCAGGGCCTCCTGCCTGCCTGATAGCCCTTGCAGTGTGGTGTGGAGTGAGCAGAGGGAAGCAGCAAGGGAAGGAGATGTGCTGGCCTGGGTCTTCCTTGGGCTCACCTGGTTCTCTCTCCAGGGTTCAACTCTACCACCAATGTGGTGGTGCTGGCCGGCACCAACCGCCCTGACATCCTTGATTCCAGCCCTGACATCCTTGATCCAGCCCTGATGCGGCCCAGCCGGTTTGATTGCCAGATTTACCTTGGTGAGTTGCTTAGGTACCTGGGTTTGGTCCTCAGCTTCTAGGGTTAAAAATTGGGTAGATTGTTCGCTGCATATTTGGAGACAATTTTGATGGGGATCCTGAAGTAAGAAAGATAATATTTTGAAAATGTGGAGATGCTCAACTACCCCATGGTGCTGCTGTGTTATGTCAAAATGTCACTGCAGTGCATGTAGGTGGGCATTATGTAGCAGATTTGTACTCTCCAGCTTTTGTTTTTGTACCATATTATAAAAAAAATAGTTTAGAAGACAAAGAGTTTGTACCTCGCCCTTCACCCTGACAACCTGCTGTCTTTGTCTTCCCTGACACTTTCCCACTGGGACACTAGTCCATGTGGGTGCTCTGGGTAGCTGGGCAGTGCTCATTTTCCTTGCTGTCTGGTTGGTTACATGGCCTGGAACTGGATTTAATATTGGTCGAGGCAGTTAGGGTGTTTCATTGAGTTGAAGAGCTAAACACACATGCACTTTGATCTGTCCTGCCATTGCACCCTACCTCCAGCCAGATGACAGTGGCAGAGTGTGCTCCTGGCTGGCCTTGCAGTCGTGTGAGGTGACTGTTGGGGACCCTACTCTGAAGGTCCAGTGAACACAGAGCTTGTGTGTGTCTCCCTGTTTCTTCACTAGGCCCCCCTGACATCAAAGGCAGGTCCTCCATCTTCAAAGTCCACCTGCGTCCTCTCAAGCTGGATGAGAGCCTCAGGAATGATGCCCTGGCAAGGAAGCTGGAAGCACTCACTCCAGGCTTCACTGGTGAGTGTTGCTGGGCTGAACGTTAACCCTGCCAGGAGCCAAGTACGCCCAACTGGTGGCATTTGGCAGGTGTTTTCTGTGCCTTTGTATTTGGTCCTGGCAAGTGTCCACTCTGGTCTGTAGAACATTGAACCTGTTAAGACATTCAAAGGCCTTGGGGATCTTCTCCCCACAGCCTATTGGTGCCCGCTTGAGTTTGTTTTTAATTCTGTTCAGACGTAGTAAGGACCAAAAACTGAAGTGAAGACACATCACACTTTGGGATGGTTCCTCTGTGTTTTTGTAGCAGAAACCCAGTCTCTTGTGATAACATTCTTATTTTCCTGCCAGAGTGGTCTGAACCCTAGGCATGGGTGCGGACCTTTCAAGGGGCTCCCTCCCTACTCACCCTGTGAGCAGCCTTTTGTAAGCTTTAGTGCCTCATCAGATTTGAGCAGTCAGAGAACCAGAGAAACTGGAGCTACAGCAAAGGAAGTTAACCACTCCATAGAGCAGAAAGGAACAAGAGTGAAAAGCAAAGGGTAAGGGCCTGTGGTGCATTGCTGCAAGGACCAGCATGCATTGTGGAAATTCCAGGACAGTTGAGGGCCTGGGGCAGAAAGAATGTTCAGAACAATAATGGTTCAAAACGTCCCAAACTGGATAAGACCTGAACCTGCACATCTGAGAAACTCTGAACTCAGAAGTATGAATAGGTTCAGAAGAGATCCAGGGAGACACATCATAATCCATCTGTTAAGAGCCAAACATGAGAGAGTCTTGAAAGCAACAGGAGAGACAGACATGTAATGAAGGAGTCACAGCCAGCTTCTCTTCAGGAACTGTGTAGGCCAGAAGGCACTGACAAGAGGTACAGGGTGCCAGAAGAAAATGTGTCATGGGGCTGGGGTTGTGTCTCAGTGGTGGGGCGTTTACCTAGCATGTATGAGGCACTGGGTTCAGTCCTCAGCTCCACGAAAAAATAAATTAATGGGCTGGGTTGTGGATCAGTGGCAGGGCGCTTGCCTAGCATGTGTGAAGCACTCGGTTTGATTCTCAGCACCACATATGAATAAGTAAAATAAAGGTCCATTGACAACTAAAAAAATTTAAAAAATAATAAAACTAAGGTTTTGTGTCCACTTACAACTAAAAAAAAATTGAAAGAAAAATTGGTCAGCTGAGAGTTTTATATCTATATCAAGAATTCTAATTCTATATCAAGAATGAAAGAGGAACTGTTATGTTGTAGATTTTAAAGACAATGAAGGAGTTTACTAGTAGGCCTCCCCTCTGAGAAATGTTGGAGGAAGCTTCAGGCTTTAGGTTAGCAATGACAGTGACTGAAGTCATGTAAAGAAGTGGCACTAGCAAAGGAGGATAATCAAGGCCAGTATCGTTAGGGTTTATAGTTTTTTGATAGCATTTAAAAAACAAATGCATGAAACTCATTATAGATGAATGCTAATGAGCACACAGTGTATAAAGGTGTGGTCTGTGAACCATATGCACAGGGAGAAGGAGGAGATATAGCGGACAGAAGTTGAAATTCAAGCAAAACTATAGAGGACCCCTTGTAAAAGGACAAAGTGGGACTCACACTGCCCTATTTCAGAACTTCTTATAGAAGTGTGGCAAACAACAGTGTGGTCCTGGCACAAGGATAGACATAGACCACTGAATGGAGTTAAAAGTCCAAATAGAGGGGGAAAAAAGTCCAAATAGAAACCCACCTGTGCATTTATGGTCAGCTGTTTTTTGACAAAGGTGCCAAGAGCATTCTATGGGGGAAAGATTAGTCCCTTCTACAGAAGTCCTGGGACTACTGGATTTCCAAGGAGGTGTTAGACCCCCTACCTGACATCATATTGAAAAACAAGCTCAAAGTGGATAAAGCATATATTTAAGAGCCAAGAGTATTGTAATTTGTGACAGCTAAAAAGCAGAGCCACCTCCGTGTCCACTCACGGTGAGCAGATGAAGAACAAGGGCATAGGAAAGGACGGCTTTCATCTGTAAAGAAATGAAGTACCCATCTGGGCACAGTGGCACACGCCTATAATCCCGGTGGCTGGGGAGGCTGAGGCAGGAGGATCATGAGTTCAAAACCAGCCTCAGCAGTGGTGAGGCTCTAAGCAACTCAGTTTTTAAATAAAAGAGCCTGTCACACACATTTTTAAATAAAAGACCCTGTCACACACAGATGTGGCACAGAAGAGCCACATCTGACATGACCCCAGTGATAGGAAATGCTGAGAATGCAGATCGGTGGGTGGATGGGTGGGAGTGGGATTAAGTGTGAACAGCCATGGGGTGTCTCAGGTGTGGGCAGTGTCCTATAACTAGATTGTGCCCTAGTTGCACAATTTGATTTTACTAAAAACCAGTGACGTGTATGCCTAAAATACACACTTGTATGGTATGTGAATTATTTCTTAGTAAAGTTGTTTAACCAGGAAATTTGGCTAAAAATAATGACGAATGATGAAATGGTTCCCGCTACCTTGCAGTTTTCCTCTAAAGTTTAACCCTGGCCTCTACCTTTAACACACCTCATCTGGGTGTCACTGTAGCTCTCAGGGAGCACTAACCATCTCTTCTTCCTGGTCAGGTGCTGATATCTCTAACGTGTGCAATGAAGCAGCCCTGATTGCTGCCCGCCACCTGAGTGCTTTTGTCCAGCAGAAGCATTTTGAGCAGGCCATTGAGAGAGTCATCAGAGGTGAGCTCATCCGCCCCTGGGGAGGAGAGGCATTTCCAGCTCTGCTCCTGGCAGGCCCTCCCCAGCCCAACCTCACTTTTGCATATGGAGACATGATTAGTTTTCTAAGCCAAAATTTGGGTCTGTGGATCTCCCAGCAGCTTTCCTGCCCTTGGAACTGTGTGCAGTCCATCTGAGGGTCAGTATTAGATGTGGAAGGCAAAGCAAGTCCTCCCTGAAGGGAGGGGAGGAAGCCAGAAGGAATGGCAAGTCTGGGGAAGCCTTTGGGAGCTCTCTTGGCACTGCTGAGGAGTGAGTGTCAGTGTCTTCTTGAGCCAGCAGTGGGTGAGTCAGTCTCCTGCAGTTTGGGGAAGCCCAGGACTCAGCTGGGCCAGGCAGGTGGCAACAGGAGTTAGCAGTGGGTCAGGGTCTTGTAGGGCCACCAGAGTTGCCAGAGGCTGCAGGGGCTGGCCTGGCTCTTCTTGGTGCTGTTCCTGGAAATGGAGATTATAGAGGCAGCAGTAGCACATCCTTATGGTCCTGCCCCATGCTGAGACCAAATCAGCCAGCTGGGAGGTTATCCTTGAGCTTTGTTTTCATTTGATTTTTTTGACATATAATATCTACTAAGTAGCTCAAAGCAAAACCCAGAATTTGTCAAGGGCATTCTGGGGGCTGATGACCCATGCAGCTCAACATGTGCTGCTCTTGTTTGCTTCTCTGTCCTGTCACTGTGGGGCTAGGCTGTGAGATCTTTGGGAACTGCCCTCTTTGTTCCACCATGCTTGGGTTTTGCCTCTTGTCATGCCCCAGAAAGGACACAGTACCTCTGACTCACATTGGCTCACAGCTGCTTCTTGAAGCAGCCTATGTCTGAGGAGTGGGAAGTAGGGTGGGGCATGGAGGTTGGGTGGGAATGTCCCCCAGAACTAGGACATAGCATGGAGCTACAGTTTGGGGCAGCCCAGGCCTCTCTGCCACCTTCTGCCCTAGAGGGAGGGACTCCCAGGTGGGTGTTGGGAATCAAGTGTGGCAGCAGATCCAGGCCCTCAGTCTGGTGGGGTGTAGGTGGCTTTTTTTCCCCTGCCTCTCACTCACCTGGGAATGTGATTTGTAGGCTTTGAGAAGAAAACTCAGGTCTTGCAGCCCAGTGAAAAGACAACCGTGGCCTGTCATGAGGCAGGGCACGCAGTGGTAGGCTGGTTCTTGGAGCATGCAGACCCCTTGCTGAAGGTGGGTCTCTTGTGCTGAGAGTGTCTGCCCGTGGAGCCTAGGAGTTACCTGCTCATGTGCCTGGCAATCCAGCCAGTTCATGTGGGCACAGCCCTCCTGGGGGTGACCCTTTTATTTTTCATGGAATGTGCTGGTCTTGAGTCTGTTAGATTCCTTGTGGGGGCAGGGGGAGAAGAAGCATTAGGAAGGCAGAGCAGGGTGTGTTGGCTCTAGGTTGGGCCTCAGCCACTGACTCCTGAGAAGTCAATCCAGAACTGGCTTTGCTCCTGAGCATTGGATTTGACCCCTGTCAGAAGAGGTTTCCATAGCAACCTCTTGAGCTGAGCCCCTAGGCAGGGCCAGTGCATTTCTCAGGGTGACACTTCCTGTCAGTGGTGGGGCTTAGGCCCAGGGCTGTCTTCTCCAACTTGTAAGGGGTGAGCCCCTGGCCATGGCTGTGAGAGGGTGTGTCTGGGCTGCACTGGGGTGCTGCTGGGGGACTGATGAGCTTGAGGCCCCTCTTTTGCAGGTGTCCATCACCCCCCGGGGCAAGGGGCTGGGGTATGCCCAGTACCTTCCCCGTGAGCAGTCCCTATATACGCGGGAGCAGCTTTTTGACCTCATGTGCATGATGCTGGGCGGCAGGGTGGCTGAGCAGCTGTTCTTTGGGCAGATCACCACTGGGGCTCAGGATGACTTGAGGAAGGTCACCCAGATCACCTATGCCCAGGTAAAGAGCAGCTGTCCTGTGAGTGGCTCCTGGTGGCTGTGTTGGGGGCGGCTCACCCTCTGCTTCTTTTGTACTTGCAGATTGTGCAGTTTGGGATGAGTGAGAAGCTGGGCCAGGTGTCCTTTGACATCCCCCAGCAAGGTGAAGCCCTGGTTGAAAAGCCGTACAGTGAGGCCACTGCCCAGCTCATTGATGAGGAGGTGCGGCGCCTCATTGGCTCTGCCTACGACCGCACCCTGGAGTTGCTGAAACTTGAGAAGGTTGCTAATTCTTAATGTCAAAGCATATGTTCTTGTATGAAGAATCTACACCAATTGTCCATTTAAGTGTTGATGAACATTTGGATCTTTTCCAGTTTGGGGGTTATTACGAATAGAGCCGCTATAAGCAGTTTAATATGTATTTTGGTAAACATTTGACATTGGTGCATTCCTAAGAATGGAGTTGCTGGTTCAGTGGGCTTCCATATGTTTAATTTTAGTGGATGTCTCCAGTTTTTTCAAAGTGATTGTGCTAAGTACACAGCATTTGACTATTTTTTTTTAAACTGGGGCACTGAAGTACATCTCCAAAACTTTATTTATTTTTTTTAATTTGGAGACAATGTCTCCCTAAATTGTGCCTGTTGACCTTAAACTTGTGATCCTCCCTCCTCAGCCTCCCCAATTTAGTGAGATTACAGGAAACTGCTCCTGTGACTGACTGGCAAGCATTTGACTTCTTGCAGAAACATTCTAGGGGAGATGTTTCAGCATAACCACTAATAGAACAAGTTTTGGAGTCACTCAGACCAAATTTAGCCTACCTCTAAACTGCTGTGCCACCTTGGGCAAGATACTTAACTTTAAGCCTCAGTTTACTTAACTGTAAAATAAGTGCAGTATAATAAAGTCTTTGTTAAAATCTGTGACAATTGGGATTTTTAAAAAACCTTTTATTCTATTTATTTATTTTATGTTGTGCTGAGGATTGAACACAGGGCCTCACACGCACTATGTGAGAGCACTCTGCCGCTGAGCTACAACCCCAGCCCCAACAATTGAGATTTTAATGCACTTTGGATAATGCCTAACTCATAGTAAATTCTTAGCTTATAACATGGTAGTTATTAATCATTTGTTAGTGATTCAAACAGACAAAATGGAGAATTAGAAACAAATATTAGCAAACTAATCCACAAATAATTTTAATTCTGATAGAAGAAAACTGAAATTCTGACCCGAGAAAGGAATTACCAATTCCAGTGAGTACTACACTTGCACCCTGAAAAAAAGTCATTTAAACGCTATCCAAAAATGCATTTGCAAATTACTCTTGCCAGAGGCAAGGTTCTTGGATGCAGAGCATTACCATCCATTTTTTTTTCTACCAGATATTACTCTTTAAAGCCAGGACTGCCCAGGGCTACTCTGGAAAGTCAATAATATAATACCTTTTATTATATTTGCCAATTTCACACCTTCCTCAGCCTAATCCCCAAAGTTGTTGAAAAGTGACTATAATTGGGCTGTTAGTTCAGTTTTCTTGGAATCTTGTATCTAAGACAACTTTTAGATCCCTAAAAATGAGTCCAAGTCCTTGCTTTAAATGACAAAGAGCTTAGAGGTTGCCTTTATTTTGTGGGATGAACTTAATGACCTCTTGTTTTCAGCCTCCTAGAAGTTAACACAGGTACACTCTGTACAGAGGTCCTATTTAGCCAATTGCTCCAGGAGCTGCAGGCTCAGTCAGCTTAGGGAGGTAATTTTGGAAGGTGGCATTGTTTGTTCCTAACAAATTGAAACAGATCCCATATACCAGGCACTATTTTCAAGAAATAAAGCACACAATCTTTTTGAAATTATGTAATTTTTGAGTCGGCAGTGGTAGACCTGAAAGGGCACTTTTTGAACATTTAATTGAAGTTCTTTGATTTACAAGATAGAAAATTAGTCATTTAGAAGTCTTGCCCAAGGTCAAAGGGTTTCTTCCCTGTACAGGCATAAAGCTTGACTTCTAATTCTCAGTCCAGACCATCTCTGCAACTGGTATCTTGAATCCCCTGCACCCTGCATCATTACTTCCACTCCTATTTTAGACAGATGCAGACCTGGGATATAGTGATGGGGAAGCTGGAGTGTAACTTAAAAATAGGGAATGACAAATCATGAACTTTTTTTTTTCCCCAGAAGAGGACGAGGAGTGAGGCTTGTGTGCTCCTGGTGGGGTCGGAGAGCTAGGAAGGCCCTCAGGACTCTGCACCATGGTAAGCCGGGTTAGTTCTAACCACACTGAAATTGGAAAGGGAGGGGCAGCGTGGGGGATAAAGGAAAAAGAAAAGCAGCCAGTCAGTCCGGGGTGTGTCCAAGAAAACTCGGTCCTCCGCTGTTTCCTTCCACCTCTTTCCCATAGAACTAATGAGACGAGTAAGCTGGGATTCTAAATTAAGAAGGGTCCTACACAGAGCCTAGAGACCCGGTCTTTTCCCTTCCCTTCTTCCCCGAGTGGGCTGTCCAGGGCAACAGGGTAACGGGCGGTGGGGTTCTGGTCGCAGGAACAGTGAGGTGCCAAGGGGCTGGTGACGGCCCGCGGGATCCCGACTTCGTGGACAGGCGGTGGCCCTGCCTCCCTGGGCTCCTCAGGACAACTCTCCACAAGCACCAGCTGCTTTCAGTCGCGGGGACGCGGTGGAAGCCCGAGGCGGTGGCAACGGCTCCGACGGGTCAAGTTCGCGGCCTCCCACGCCCCTGGACGCACTGGAGGCCGCCAGGCGCGGGGAGGCTCGGCCTCGCGCCGCGGCGCCACGTGGGGAAAAGTTTGCAGGAGCGCTGCAGGGCCTGGCGCGGCCAGACGCCTGCTCCCTCTGTTGCGCCCAGTCACGCCCAGGCCTCAAGCGCCCCTCGGCATCCCCCTCCCAGCGTCCTCCCTTGAACCCACGGGTCGCCCGGGGGAACCGCCCTGGGGCTCCTCAGGCGGGTCCAGGAGCAAGTGTCCCGGGAAGGCGCGCGGAGGGTCTGGGACCGCTGGCGGGGCGCTCCAGACGGCCGCCCCTGCGCGCGGCCCACGCCGCTCCTCCCCCTCACCCCCTACCACTCGCACCCCGCCCCCCTGCTTGGCGCCCCGCTACCCCCAGTGCGCAGGCCCGGCCGCCCCAGCGCGCATGCCCTGGGCTCGCGAGCACTGCTGGCCCCCAGCCTTCTGCTTTCCACACGCTCTACAACTGGGGAGGGGGCAGAGGAGCCCGGCAGCCCACGTGATCCTGTTGGCCAGGAGCGTGCGCCGAGCGGGGCGCGGGGAGGCGGTGGGCTGTGAGCGCGGGTTGGCAGCAAGCAGGCTGGCGGCGCGGGGCTGGGCTGAGGCGGCGGCTGTGGCGGTTGGTCGGCCGCGCAGGGGGAGGAGCGGGAGCGGGAGCGCAGCGAGGCGGGTGGAGGATGGGGGCGGGGCTGGGCTGAGGCGGCGGCTGTGGCGGTTGGTCGGTCGGCCGCGCAGGGGGAGGAGCGGGAGCGGGAGCGCAGCGAGGCGGGTGGAGGATGGGGGCGGGGCTGGGCTGAGGCGGCGGCTGTGGCGGTTGGTCGGTCGGCCGCGCAGGGGGAGGAGCGGGAGCGGGAGCGCAGCGAGGCGGGTGGAGGATGGGGGCGGGGCTGGGCTGAGGCTGCGGCTGTGGCGGTTGGTCGGTCAGCCGCGCAGGGGGAGGAGCGGGAGCGGGAGCGCAGCGAGGCGGGTGGAGGATTGGGCGGTGCCCGGGCTCCCGCTGCAGCCGCCTGGGGACACGCCATGCACCCTCCAGCTCGGGGCTTCGGCGGCGGCGGCGGCGGCGGCGGCGGGGGGGGGGGGGCGGGGTTAGCGGCGGCGGTGAGAGCTGCGTTCTTGTCAGCGCTTCTGCCTCGGGCGGTCGGCGCGAGGCGGCGACGGCTCCCCAGCGGCTCCCAGGGAGCTTTCTTTCTGTTCTGCTCTGCTTGTCGACCACCTGCCTCGACCTCCCGGTTTTGGGGGAGGGCGCCCTCTTCTTGGGACCGGGACTCTGTTTTGTGGCAGGGGCAACGCGGCGCTCCGCTCCCCTCCGGCAGCTGGGGGCCAAGCGCCACCTCAACTGCCCGGCGAGACTCCCCTGCAGCGCGCGGCGCCCCAGGGCATGGGCCGGACGTTATTATGCGCCCCGTGCTGGGGAGTCTGGCCGCGCCAGTTGCGCGGCTGGAACTCTTGCCGCCCGGCAGTGAGTTTCCTGCGCAGCGAGCGTGAGCAGCGGCGGGGGCGTTCTCCCGCGCCGGGGCGGGCGAAGTTTCGCGCCCCCACTTTGCCGCGACCTTTGCGGGCCCGCCGGCGGGTGCGTGCCGCGAGCGTCTGCGCAGGGCGGGGGCGCGGCGGGCCGCCTCCGCGGGGCCGGTTCCCCCAGCCTCCTCGACTCCTGATCAAAGCATTCCGCTATTCTGATTTATTGCCTGCTCGGGGAGTTATTTCTCTGCCTTCGGAGGAGACCTGTGTGTGCAGCCATTACTTTGCTTGCCGCCGCTCGCAGGCGTCTCGGCCCTCGGTGCGGCGGGCAGCCCCGCACTTGGCCTCGCGCCCTTCGCCCTCGCCAGGCTCCCTCCCCTCTCCCCGCCCCTTCCCCTTCTTTCTCTGCGTCTTTCTCCTTCCCTCGCCGCCGGCGCTCGGCCGCCGCCCCCGCGCCCTGCTTGGGGCGGAGGGACGCCGTGCAGCGGAAGGGAGGGCTCCGTGTCAATTTTTTTGTGCGGCTGCGGCCAGAGCCTGTGGCGCGCGGGCGGCGAGCGCGGGGACCCCGGCTTGGCAGAGCCATGGATGGCAGCGAGACCGGGAGAGGCGCTCCCGGGGCGGTCTGGGGGCCGGTGCGGTGGGCGGCGGCAGGCCAGACGGACAAGGAAGACAATGGGAAGCCCCCATCCTCCGCCCCGTCCCAGCCCAGACCCCCGCAGAGGAAGCAGCCGAGGAGGACATCCTCTATGGGTTTGCCATGACCAGCTTTGTCACTTTTGAAGCGCTGGAGGTAATCGCCCCTTCCCCCCTCCCCTCGTCTGCCTTTATGCGCAGCCCCGTTGGCAGCGCCAGGCTCCCCGCCGGCCTCGCCACGCTTGGCGCTGTCTGTCGGTCTGTCTGGCCCGCTGGGGCTGCCGCGGTCGGGGGCGCGGGCGGAGCGCTGGCGGCAGACTCGAGGAGCCCTGCCCGCCTGCGGGTCCCTGCCTGGCTCGCCTTCCGCGGGGCCCCCTTCCCGCACCCCTCCACAGCGGATGGGCAGAGAGAAAGGGGTGCGGGGACCACAACAATGCGCCCCCCTCCGCGGAGAGCGCTGCCCCTGCCCCTGCCTCCGCGCCCTCCCCAATCATGGCTTCTTGGCTGAAGTCTCTGCTGGGCTTGGGGCGCCTGTGGACCGTTCCCGGGTGCTTCTCCAGAGCCGGTGTCCGTGTGTGTCTAGCACACACCTTTCCTGGTGTCCAGGGGCCAGAGACGGAGGGGTTTCCTTGTTTCTTTGCCACCCCCCACCGCATTTTTTTTAATTGAAGCTGGGGAAGGGGGGGTTTTCTCCTGTTTGGGAGAAAGGAGGGAGGAGGGGAGAGAAGAGGAAAGGATGGAATATTTTTCTGTATTCCGTGTGGAGCTCTGTTACAGCAAGGGTTAATTATAATATTATCTGTACACATACACATGCCCATGTGTGTGTGTACATAAGCAATTGAGTTGAAGGACAGAAAAAGGTACACCAGAGGACTGGTAGGAGGAAAGAATAAAATGCTAGCTGGTTGCTGAAGGGCTTGTCACAATTGTACCTCTCCTTTCCTTTCTCTTTTTTGGGGTGTGTGTGTGTGTGTGTGTGTATGCTTTTCCTAAGTGATTTGCTGTGTGTGTGTGTGTGTGTGTGTGTGTGTGTCTGTCTTTATTCCTTAGGCACCTGCAGGCAGCTTTGGTTTTCAAATGCACATTTTCCTGCTGGTTAAGAGGCTTGGGGTGGTGGTGGTGGTGTTCGGAAGATGGTACTAGAGGGGGGGGTCTGTCTAGGGTTCAGGGGAAACTATATTTGCCTGGACAGATCTAATTTGATGCTAGGATTGAGCATTGGCCTCTATGAATTTTAGCTGCCCCCCCATTTCCCTGTCTCTTACCCCAGTGTTCATACCCCCCCCCCCACACACACTGAATGCTTTGAGACTGCAGAGTTGGTCCAGCTTTCTTAAGCACAAAACCTTTCTTGCACCTAATGTGAAGATTTGAGAATCCTGATGGAAAGTTTTCACTTTAATTTTTTTTAGCTGTTATGGTATTGTTTCAAAAGCACAAATACAAGCTTTTTCAATGAAAGGTTATGTTTTACATATAGTAACAGTACTTCTGTGTATGTGTTCTGGTGTCAGGTTAAAAAAATCTTCCTGTTAGCATTGTTCTCTTCGGTGAAATGCTTTTGGTCAAGGTGGTGGTGGATGGTGGACATTCTTTTGGGAGGATGGGAAGGTGATGATGGTTATTTGGTGGTGACTATAGAGTTTGATGTCAGTGATGGAATCAGTTACCCTTTGGTTCTAGAACTGGTGTATTGGCCAAAATTTTGAGTGTTGAGGCTCACCACTTAGGATAATTTTAACCATGGCTTTAACTTTGCCAAGGTGAATGGGTACTTTGAAGTGTGACTTCTCTTCAAGGTAGAGATTGATATGGCATCATGTATTCCTAAGAGAAAGCATTGCCTAGAATTTGGTTCACCGTTGCTGATTTGTGGTTGGTTCAGGAAAGTACTTGTAAAAGATGGTTACAAGTGGTTCTTCTTTCTTTGTGGTCCCTCTCATTAAGCAAGAATGGTCTCTGGATTCCCATGATCATTTTGGAAGACCAAATAGAGATGGATATAACATGTAATAATTTTTGATTGTTTTATTTTTAGTAAGCTTTCATAGCTAGGCTTATATACTTATGCCAGTTTACAACAAACAATAGCTGTTTGGATTTGTAATATATTTATCAATATGCTTGGCTTTTGAAAGAAAATGTGCTCTTTCCAGTTTATTTTGAGTTTGAAAACTTAATTTTTAAGTAAGACCCCAAATAAAAAATGTACTACTAATACTGTTTCTTTCCTTGCTGTAATTGTTTTCTGGTACTTTTCCAGATTCAAAACTCAGGTTACTTTGGTTAGCTGAACTCTGTGTCACCTTCATATCTAAATATATATTATCTGTGTGGGTGTAACAGGCCTAACTTTTTGAAAAGTTTATTTAAAATTTGGTAGCAAAATGTACACATACACAAAAGTAGACAAGCCGAACATTAATTCTTCATACACCCAACACCAAAGTTCAGTAACTACCAACTCATGTGTTATCACATTTCTTGCGTGGTCCATGTACTTACTCCCTGCTCAGATGTGATATCTCATCTGTAAATATTTGTATATAAATCTCTAAATAATGACTCAAAAACTCCAAAACCCCCACAGTATCATTATCATTCCTAAAGAAATTCATCAATTCCTAAATGTCAGATATGCTATTACTATTTACATTTTCATAGGTCTAACTTTTGTAGGAAACCTGTTAATAAACTTTTCATATTAAACATACACAGGGGAAAAATATTTGTCTGGTTCTTTAGCAAAAGGTAGATGTGGTGTCTGCTTGGTATCACACAGTGTCCGTTTTGAATAGTCAGAATATATGTGTAGTGATTGTTAAAATAAAACCTCTCGTGTTCCACTAATCGTTTTGGAAGGTTTAATAAATTATAAACCAGGAAACATGAGGGCTGATTAGGAAACGGGCAACTAAACTACGAACTTGGACAAAAATGTGTGTTAAGACCATGTTTGTAAATGTTAAGAATTATTATAGAGCCTAAGAGTTACCCTAATGTATACTGTGTTTTTGAGCCCTGTGTTTAGAACTGAAAACAATTGTTATCACCTCTCACTAAGGCTGCTGCTGGTATGATGCAATGATAAGAAACCAGGAATATTGACTTTCATAGCTAGGCTTATATACTTATGCCAGTTTATAACAATAGCTGTCAGACTCAAGGAACATGCTTCAGGTGTTAATGGACACATTGACTTCATGATTTTGTCTTGAGTAGCTTGATTTTGGGCTCCCTTTTTAAAAACTCATAATGAAATATGTTGACATAAATAATTCCAGTCCAGCTATGATTTTACAGATACTGGAGAGTAAGTAAACTTGTCTAATGAAAGCCTTGATTTTTATGCTGATTAGTTTCACTATTGTTGGAATCTTTTTTTAGATGATGAAAGCTATACGGGTAGTTTGGCAAGTCTCACACCTCATAGACAGTGAAACTGGCTGAGGTAGTTTTATATTCTGCAGGGACATTTCCCTTGAGTAATTGTTCCCTGAAGTTCAAGTGTGTGATTATGAAGAATCTGATGATAGAAGATAAGAGGGTAGGTGAGGAGGCTAAAGTTGAACACGGTGTTCTGTGTTCTTTTCATTATGTAGTAGAGAAGTGGAATTACCATTTGGGTATGGTATTGTTTAGCTGGAAATTTTTTAAATGACAGAATTAAGAGCGAATATCCCCAGATATGTTTAGGGTTTTTTTTTTTTTTTTTTTTTTTACAGTGGGTGTAGCTAAGAACTTACAAATGGTGGAAATATTGGGGTCCTAGTACCATCAATGCATGCTGATGCACCAGATAATAGTAACTTTTTGATGTTTGGCTTTTTGTGTCATCTCTGTTAAGAGGAAGTCATGTGATCATTATGGCTGAAAATTTGATTTTGCAAATCCACTTCCCCTTTATTCTTTTCAAAGTATTTTTTTAGTTGTAAATGGATACAATACCTTTCTTTTTATGTGATGCTAAGGATGGAACCTAGTGCCTTCCACATTTGAGGAGAGCATTCAGTCACTGAGCCACAACCTCAGCCCCCCTCCCCTTGTTCTTTTTTTGTGCATTGGGTTCTTTGGGAATATTCACTTAGTGCAACTGACATGGGGATGTAAAGAATAAACTAGTGGAATTAGCAGACAAGAGACTTGTTAGAGCCTTGGAATCTTGTGAAAATTAAGGAACATAGTTCTTTCTGGTGGGTATAAGATCATACTGTGGTTTTCATTTCCTAGCTCTGTCTCAGGGCTTACCTACACATCAGTGGTCTTAAATAGGATGTACAAAAAAGAATCATACTTTTTTTTAGTTGTAGATGGATACAATAGCTTTGTGTTTGTTTATTTTTTTTTATGTGGTGCTGAGGATCAAACCCAATGCCTCATGCATGTGAGGCAAGCACTCAGCTACTGAGCTACAAACCCCAGCCCAGCTGTACAAAATTTGATGTATTTATCATATGCCATGTTTCCAACAGTTTGTTATGGTCAAGTCTCAATGAGTTGTTTTAAAAACAACAATAATCATGTTCTTTATTTGAGAGAGCAAATATTTATGGATTGCTTTGTATGTGCAAGGCATTAGAAATATGGAGAAACCTTAAAAAATATATAGCATCTTGAAGATGTATGCAGTTTAATTGATAAGTTTATCACCTGTAAAATTCTTTTTAACAGATATTTGAATACATAATAAGTAGACTTAGACATAATAAGTGCAGTAGACTTTCAGAGATAGGCAGAAGTTTTTTTTTTAAGTATTTTTTAGTTGTAGTTGGACACAATACCTTTATTTTATTATTTTTATGTGGTGCTGAGAATTGAACCCTGGGCCTCACGTGTGCTAGATGAGTGCTTTACCACTGAGCCATAACTCCAGCCCCAGGCAGAAGTTTTTGAGGGGTCTTCATGGAGAAATTGGGTCCTAGAAGGATTAAGTGATTTGCATAGATAGGGTAGGAGTGAAGAACTGGAGAGCATTTTAAATACTGAAGAAGCACATAAAATAGAAAAGAAAGAAGACATTACGTTATGTGATTAAGACATGGGGGCAAGGAAGTGCTGTTAGAATTGTGTGCATCAGTAAGAGTGCTTGTTGCCATATAAAGTTTTTAATCCCAGCTAATCAGAAGGCTGAAGCAGGAGAATTTTGAGTTCAAGGCTGATTTCAGCAACTTTAATGAGAACCTGTTTCAAATTAAATATAAAGCTGATGATGTATCTCCATGGTAGGGCCCCCCTGGGTTCTCAAAAAGAAAAAAGTTACAGGGTCAAGAGACCTGTGGAGACCTGTGGTCCAGGCTTATCCCTTTAAACTAATTGTATAGAGATCTTTCTTGGGGTGTTAACTCTATAAAAGTGTCATTTTCTTCATCCATTATTGAAGGGATTTGGGCTAGTTTAGAGCAAAAGAGTCTCAATCTTGAAAGGGAAAATAGCTTTGCAGGATGTTCATAAGTTGTATTTCAGACCAAAACAGAGTAAGCTACACTCAAAATAGATTTTGGATCTTAGAGGGCTAGACAAAATTAAATGAATGACTTATTCTGTCAGAATTAAAAGTCTTCATTAGGTGAAAATGAATTTTGAATATCAGTGAAGACATGTGACTTGTTTCCTAAATTTATTTGGCCACAGGATACTTATACTTCAGCATTGTAATCTGTAAACCAATATGGGACATCCTGGACAGTATTCCAAAAAGAAGTCTTTTTAGATCTTGGAATATGGTGATTTCTTGGCAGTCTTGGGTCAATGGGCTGACATTAGACAACTTGGAAAATCAGGCACAGAAGCGTGTAGTTGAGTGGGAAGCTTCGGCTTAAGCAGTTGTGGCAAGGGCAGTGTGAGGCGTACATAGTGAGGGTTATAGCCTGCTGTGAGCTTTCTAGCTGATCGTTAGCATCCCTACCATGAGGTGAGTATTGGTGAGTGATTCTCATTATTAACCTTTTCATTGTGATAGCAGCCCAATTCTGAGGCCACCAAGCTGCCCTTCAGCCGGTATGTTTTATCCTCCCTTGGTCCCTTCCAGTTTCTTGTGTTGCTGCTTTTTAGCAACCTGGGCGGGGGGCGGGAAGGTTGGATGAGAAAGAAGGTTGACATTGATGATAAAACAAAGGTGTCAGATTAGCTGCCTTTTGCTCATATGTATGAACTGATAATTCAAAAAGGGTCAGAATGTCTCTTCTGCTGTTAACAGAGCCAAAGAAAGCTGTGGAACTGTTTTGGTTGCCTGTTTCACTTTCTGTCTTAGACAGTTTGGCTTGGGACGGCTGAGTAAATGGGTCAGTTCCAAGCATTTCACTTCTGAAAGTGTGTATAGCGTTAGCATCTGAGGAGTTTGTAAAGGATGAGAAGGGTTGGAATACAGAAGAGTGTGGATAGTGTGTGTGGTTACGAATTCAAGCATTTTACCATACTTACTGAATTTCAGTATTTTATTCTGTAGGGCAGAATATCACTGGAGGAGTATTTATGTGAGATGAGGTTGGTGGTTGTGGTAGGATGAGTCCATGTGGCTTGTGTTAACTGGAAATTAACCACTTAAGCTGTTTTTTTTTTTTTGAAGTAGAGAGGATGTAAATGAATCATTAAATTAAAAAAAGGTGATTTTTAGATTGAGGGAATGTTAGGATTAGAAATAAAGACCCCCAAATGGGAAAAAATAGTTGAAGTTTAGCATTTGGACATTTTTAGACAAGAAGGATGGTAGCACTTGAGGAAGGGAGGGACATGGTGTGTGTGTGTGTGTGTGTGTGTGTGTGTGTGTGTGTGTGTGTGTTTGTGTGTGTGTGTGTTTTCATGAGTATCCAGGTAGAGGGTGAATTTTATTTTACCTCTGTACTGAATAGGAGTTGTAATATACTAAATGTAGTTTTAACCTTGTAAAAATTACTAGTTTTTGAAAAAGCTTTGAAAAAATTTAGATTTGAAAACTCAGATAATTGAGGTTAGGAAGAAAAATATGGCAATTAGTTTGGTAAAATTGGAGACAGGAGAGGATCAGAAACAATTTGGGTACATTATTAGGGGGACAGAACTGTTTCTGATATATAATCTATACCTTTTTTCTGAATGTAGATTTTTTTTTTTGTTCCTCTAGAAGGAGAATATAGAATTTGAGGCTGAGACGCAAAGTATCTTCTTTCTTCCAGATATGAGCTCTATTTTTGCTTTACTTCTATCAAACTTGTATGATAAGGATTGTTAGTGTTGCATATCTTGGTATTAGTGAATACAAATCATTGTTTTAGTTATTAGTAACTTCTGTCAAACTTGTAGGATAAGGGTTGTTAGTGTTGCATATTTTGGTATTACTGAATACATATCATTGTTTAAGTTATTAGTAACTGAGGAAGGGAAGGAGTAAATTTCATCAAATGCCTTTGCTTTTAAAATGATAAATGCCTTTGCTTGCTTAGGAAGGGAGGGTCTAGGCAAGTGCAGGCTTCTTTGCCTCAGTCTTGTTCAGGTCTTTGATTCCATGCATTTGGGAACTTTGAATTCTGAAATCATAGGAACTGCTCCCTTATTTTGAAGTGTTTATTTCACACATTAGTGTATTAGTGTGGCAATCTCATCTTAGGGTTTAGTTAGATTATCACCCACTTGTTGTCTGCACTTCTACTTCCCTGTTTTCCCTCCTCCCTCTCTCCTTCCTTTACTGAGAAGCTATCAAAATATTATAGATAATACAAGATAATGAATGGATTTAAGAAGTTGTGGATGAAGTGTGAAGACTTTAAAATTTCTGAACTTGCATTATTTGAGGGACTCTGATACTAGCTCTGTATAGGGCAATTATTTGCTACAATTTTCTAGACTCATCTTTTTAATTTCTCAGTTTATTTCTGGATTCTGTTTGGGGTTTGCCTGAACAAACATGACACATTACTAACTACATGCAAATATTAAAAAAAAACAAAAACAAAAACAAAAAAAAAAACAAAAAACTTTTCCTGTTATTTTGGCTTGTGTATACCTCATGGTGCCATACCTCCTTGGTACCTGTTGAGAGCCACAGCCAAAGGGGCCCCAGCAAACTTCCAGCTGCCGGCTGATGATTGGCTCACAGTGGCCCCAGCAACATCTAGCTGATTGGCTCCTCTGCGGTGATGTTCATTGGGCTGTTTCCCTGCCCTTCAAGCTGCCAGCTGATGATTGGCTCACAGTGGCCTCAGCAACATCTAGCTGATTGGCTCCTCTGCAGTCATGTTCATTGGGCTGTTTCCCTGCCCTTCAGACTGCCAGCTGATGATTGGCTCACAGTGGCCCCAGCAACATCTAGCTGATTGGCTCCTCTGCGGTCATGTTCATTGGGCTGTTTCCCTGCCCTTCAGACTACGGAACTGCTCATTGGGGGACTTCTTTGGCTCCGCCCACGCGACCTAGCCAATCGGCCTCAAGAGCAGGAGGATTGTGGGAGGTGGTGGTTGGTGTGTGGGAGAGGCGTGTGGAAGCCGGTGGTGGCAGTTGGGCTCTGAGGGTTTTTCCTGAGGAGCTGTTTTGTTTGGCATTTGTAGTTTTAAAAATAAAGTTTGTTTCTTTTGACAAGTGGCTCCTGAATTGTGCCCAGCCAGACTGCGGCAGGTACCTTCAGAGCCCTTGAAAACCCATGTACAGTAAACTTGGAGTCACAGAAGGAGAAAGCCCAGAAGGAGAAAGCCCAGTGAATAAAGTAATGTGAAGTGGCTAATGCAGGTTGGAATTAATTATTTGGCAGAAAATCCTCATATTGTAAGTACCTTTGGGTGCTACTAAGGCACAGCCTGCAAAAGACAGATCGTTACTCTTGATTATATGGATGAAACATAATGTTTTCAAACTGCAACTAAATTCTGAATCTGAGACTTGTCTGTCAGGGTCAAAATGTGATGATAACTGAGCGATGTCATTTTCTTTGTCCTCACACTAACCATTTATTGCAGCTCAGAGCCAAACTCATTTTAGATTTCAGTAAAGTTTCTGATGGCAGTGATATTTAAGAACTTAAAGCTAAGGAATTAAATAGGTTATAGCTCAGACTTGCAGTTATCCCTGAGTTGTTAGATTGAAGTAGACTTTTTGTTTTTCCTTTTTCTCCTAGGTGTCTTTGTTCACTTGTGCTTGCAGGCTAAAGGTTGCTGGCCAAGCATTGCTCAGTGAATGGTTTTCCATAGTTAAAAACAAAGTGTGTGTGTGGGAACCCTTAAGAGAATAAAGATGTAGATAACAATAGTTGGAGATTAGATCATCACTTGTTTCCAGCCACAAGAAGAAATTCCAATGACTTCTACCCTCTGAATCTGTACATGTTAAGTTGGAGAAAATAATGATAACCCTGGATTGTGTTTTTCTAAGGAAAATCTTTTTTAATGGTTCAAAGTGAATTTATACTTTCATCAGGGTAAAAGACACAAGCATTTGTTACTATGCGTTGCTTTGTTTTGCAGTTTGCTCTTTCCTTATTTTTTATGGTGATCACTTTAGTTGCTTGTGAAAATTAGTTTTGAGATTAATGTTCCTCAAGTTTGGACATACACCTTTTCAGAGAATCCTTTGGATCCATTCCACTCCAACCATTATTAGTGCTTTCTAAGCCTCAGTGGCTTCAGAGATAGAGACCTTATAGTCAGTTATGTATTTCTATTTTTCATTTTGACATGAAAACACAGCTCTGAGGAATTAATTGATCTGTAGATCACTCTGAGAGTTAGAGGCTCCAAGTGTTACTCAGCCAAACTAGGGGACTCTACTTCTCCTTAGTACCCTGGAGTTTTGTGGATTGGGAACCTTAAAAGGAAGTGTCTATTTGTTTGTTTATTTATTGCTTCAAATAAGGATGGATACTCATGATTGTAAAGCTTCCATTTTTTAAGTAATGTTCTGATTATTACTGAATATCAACAATCTTTAAAAAAATATTTTTCCCAACCTCATAATTCTTCCTCTGCACTTGAATTATCCTGAAATTCATTGACCTTTTTCTTTGTGTACTTACTTAAAAATGTCCCCTACTGGGCTGGGGTTATGGCTCAGTGGTAGAGCCCCTGCCTAGCAGTGTGAGGCACTAGGTTTGATCCCCAGCACCACATTAAAAAAAAAATCCCCCCTACTGCTAAAGAAGTTAGGGTGGTAATATTTTTGAGGGTTGCTCATTTATCTTAGTGTCCCATGTAAAAATAACTATTTAGTTATAAGATGATCTTAATTTGGGCCATTTTCTTGAGGGGAGGGCATAATATTTTCTTCAGCCTCGAAATCTAGGGAAACTCAGAACAACTTAACAATATTGTTAGCAGAACACATACTACAAGGGAACTTTGGAGCACATTTGAGTTGAAGACTCAACCAAAATTTTTCTACTGAAGAGACTGAAAATATTAAGTCCTCGGATGTGTTGGCTAAGGCACTTTGTCTGTTCATTGCTGAACGAGAAAATTTATAACAACTATTTGTCGTGTGTGTATTTATAGCCATTCATATAATGAAAAGAAGTTTTCATGGGATTGTAATAACATATCAAGATGGGTGTAATTAAAATAGAAGCAGATTGACACCTAGAATTAAATGCAAATCATAAACTAGGATACCTGATCATTGTGCCTTACATATTTGCTCTAGGGGGGCAGTCAGCCAAATATGCAAATTAAAAAGACATTGATGAATTTCCCTGGGTGTGTATGTGGTTGCAGAGAACCCAACTATTAATCTTTTATCAATCTTTGTTTAGATTTGCAGCAGCAATGAAAATGTATTAATTTGGCAGACCAAATAGCTTACCGCCAGAAAGTAGGAAATAATAAGGGGAAGACATGATTGATGTACTGTCCTATAAATAACACATGCGACTGACATAGGGGCTGAGTAATCTTTAGATCTTGCTTGATGTCATTAATGGAGTTGTTAAACCAGGATGTTTGAGTTAAACTTCAATCATAGAGGCTCTGCCTTCCATTTGAAATGCAGACCTATCTCTAGTTACACTCTGGACTGATACTTTAACAAAACTGGTATAAATCAATTTTTTTTTTGTAATTGGATCAAATGTGCCAGGGAATTTTGCTGTGAAAAATTATGTCTTTTTTTAAAGACTTTTTTTCTTTTAAATATGTATACTTAATTGTAGATAGACACACAATATATTTATTTGTATGTGGTGCTGAGGATCGAACCCAGTGCCTCACACATGCAAGGCAAGTGCTTTACCACTGAGGTAAGTCCCCAGCCCAAATTATGAGTCTTTAAAACAAAACAAAACAAAAAAAAACAAACAAGTACAGCACTCCTCTCTGTAGGGAAGCTGGGGTTTTTGTAGAGTGAGAGGGCATAGCTTTTCTTGAGACACATTTCTTCATGTATTCACTGTGCTCCTGGAAGAAGGTGGCTGAAATTTGCATTTTCTGTTCAGGTTTCATACCTCACTTGGTTGGGGCTTCCAGGGATAATTGGTGGTGATTTGAATAAGCCCGCATCATTCAGATTTCAGAGCTAGGTTTTCAAGTGCGTGCTAAGGAGAGCTCCAGGCTATGAATATGGAATATGATTTCCATATCTGTTCCGTTGTGGAGTCCAGGCATGTCATAACCACTTCAGAGTCATGATTGTACAGAGACACTCCAGCTATAATTTTTCAATATGACAGTTCAGTTTTAAAATTGTAAAGATGCCAAAAGCAGGGCTGTATTGTTATTAGGGAAGTTGGTGACATCCGTTATATCTTGTTAACCAGGGAAGGAAAATGCTTTAATCAAAACATCTAATTATGCCCTCTCAACTGATGAAACATCCTCTGCTAAATTTTTAGAATTGACCTTAATGGAAGAAGCTGGCCTTTATAGGAACTATGAAGTAAATTTACTCTTTGTATTTTGAAAAATAGTCATTCCTAACCATAGAGTGTTTTTAAAATATTTATTTAGTTGTTGATGGACCTATATTTTTATTTATTTATATGTGGTGCTGAGAATCGAACCCAGTGCCTCACACATGCCAGGCAAGCACTCCACCACTGAGCTACAACCCCAGCCTCATAGTGTGTTTTAAAGATATTTCAGAAGTTGTGTGAACCTGGGTGAAGTTTTTGTTTTTGTCTTCTCTCTCACTACATAGCAGATGAGACCCTCAAAGGTATGTTTGAGGCTCTGAGGATACATGGTAGCTGAGAGCCACCAGGGCAGGGAGCAAATGATAATTGTAGGTGAGAGGTAAGGGGATAATTCAGCCTTGTGTGCTGGGAGGTGTGATTTCACACCTGAATGTTGAAACCTGTGTAAGATAGTTGTGTTGTTTTAAAACATTTTATTAATCTAATATAGCAATGGACCAGATTGTTTCAGGAATATAACTGCTTTTAAATATTGAAGTATAATGTGATTCCAGTAATAATTCCTGTATTAAAAAGTAGTTCTACATAATATCTAAAAATATCAAAAACTTTGTAATGGAGCATTTCTATCCACTGTTACCTCCCTTGATCTCTTTTTAAGAATTGTAAAATATTTTGGTCATGTGGCTCTTTGAGTCGCTCAGACTTCAAAACCTACTTCAAAACCATGCTTTTATTTGTATTTCATACCCAGAGTTAGTTTTAACTGCAGCTGCTGTCCTGTTTGTGATATCACAGATGATAATAATAATGTTAATAATAGTACATAATTGATAGTCTTAATACTGAGATATGGCTTAGGTCAGAGAATACCTTATTTCTTACTTTTGGGAGCATTTATTCAATTTTTCTGAAATGATTTCCCCATGGATTGAGGTCCTGGGGCCAATGTGAAGGAGATTTTTGAAGTGTTGACCATGATATGATGTGCTTCATTCTTTTCTTTGGCAGCAGGTAGTAAGTTCAAGTGCTATTAGTTTTTTTGGGGGTGGGGTCTGTTATATGTTCTGTTATGGCTTACTCTGTGTCACTTGGGAGTTATGATTGGAATCTAAGAAATGAGAAAGCCAGAGTTTTCTTCCTGTATTTTCTCCTGTGTATTCTTTTAGTTCTCTACATTCTCTGCCTTTAGTCCCTACTCTCTCCCTACATATATCCTTCAATAAATATTTGAGGACTTTAGAATAATTGCCTTTTTACTCAGTAATCCATGCATAGTATGTGTTCAGTGTTTTTTTTAACTGTTGATGTATTTCCACAAAAAAAAAATCCACCAAAATATATTTTTGAACAGGGAGCTGCCATTTACTGTTTGCTCTATGCCAGGCATTGAATGTGCAGTTTTGCATTTATTATGCATAGAACTACCCTGTGAAAAAAGAAATGATACCTGTTTTTCAGTTGAAGAAAGCTCAGAGAAGATTGTTAACTTACTCAAGATTGGAAAATGTAAACTTGGACCCTTCATCCCTTTATGCTCTTCTTTTTAATACAGATTCATTTTCTGAAAGCCTCAAATGGGTCTCTATTCCTTATTGCTCCTGAAAATTATCTTTGGTTACAAAGGGTTTTCTAGTTATAAAAATAGGGGGAGAGAAAGGGCTGGGTTTGTGGGTCAGTGGTAGCATGCTCGCCTAGCTTGCATGAGGCACTAGGTTCGAACCTCAGCACCACATAAAAATAAAGACAATAAAGTCCAACAGCATTTTTAAAAAATAGGAGGAGAGAATACTTTACCACTTTTTGGGAAGTTCTTTCTTTCTTAATATTTTTTTGTAGTTGGTCAGCATGATTTTATTTTACTTGTTTATTTTTATGTGGCGCTGAAGATAAAAAACCAGTGCCCTACACATGCAAGGCAAGTGTTCTGCTACTAAGCTACAGCCCCAGCCCGTGAATCCTTCCTTAATTCATTTTTTGTGGTGCTGGGAAACGAACTCAAGGCCTTCCACATGATAGATAGGCAAGTACTCTACTATTGCCAATCACATAGTACATCTGTACCATGATTGTTGTTGCTGCTGTTTTGTTTCTTTCAGTGTCTTTCCTTGTATTAGAATCTGACTTTTCTCAGCATTACTCAGGTTTTAGACTTGGCTAGGTGACAGGAAGGTAAGATAACCCCCATCCCCAACAAAGAAGAACAAAACACACACCCCATGTCCTCTCTGGGACTGAAATTTCAGAAGACTTCTAGGTAAATATGAAGACAAGTCAATTAAACATTTCTCAAAAGAGTCTTTGACTTGAGGAGAGGTGGCAGTTTCTGCTTGGAACCACCATTCTCTGAGACACAGTATCTTGTCCCTCTTTCCAACTACTTCAGTGTCCTTTCCAATACCCAAAGTGAAAATGTGGTAGAGTTCTTTCTTTATGTAATTGTAAGGGAGACCTAAGTCACAGCATTTCCTTTAAAAATTAACTGTAAAAAATTAGTGTAATAGGAGCCATACTTTTCAAGTCCAGTTTTTTTTAAAGTTGTAAATGGACACAATATTTTTTAATTTTTATTTGTTTATTTTTATGTGGTGCTGGGGATTGAACCCAGGGCCTCACAGTGTGAAACAAGCTCTCTGCCACTGAACTACAACCCCAGTACCTAAGTCCAGGATTTTAAAGACAATTTCTTAACGCTTTAATTTTATGGATGTATAAAATATAAATTCTTTATTATGCCTAGGGTTTGACTCAGATTTTAAACTCTTAGTTAGGAACCATGAGGTTTTGTATTTTTTTTTTTTGTGTGTGTGTGTGTGTGTGTTTGTGCGTGTGTGTGTCCTTTCTTGGCTGGCTTGGTGTTTTTTAATACCCCTCTTGTGATGTTTTTTTGATTAAGGACACAGGGTGAAGATGGGCTAGCAGATGATTGCCAGTTTCCCTCAGGCACTTGAGTGTTCTCTTCTTACTGTTTACAGATGAACTTTACTTTATCATTCTTGTAGGTTTCCCCGTCTGCTGTCCATATTTTAACTGTATTCTTATTTTATTTAGTATGATGTACCTGGAATTAGGGACAGAGAAATATGTACACTCGGCCTGATTTGGAAATTATCTTGCTGAAATTCAGTCCATATGGCCATTGTAAAATAGTTAGTATAAAAAGTAATTGCTTCTCCAATGATGTTATTTGTCATTATTTCCATCTTCTAAGAAACACTCCTGTAGCATGCTGACAGCAATGGCATCATTAGAGAACATGTGGACATAGAAAGGCATAAATTTTCTGGCATAAGGATTACAGTGTTAGTGGATGGGTCACCATGCTTTTAAACAGTGACTCTTATTCAGTACTGCTGGACTGGATGATATAGATTTGTAAATGTCCTACTTGTTTGCTGAGTATATTTCATACCTTCCTGCAATTGTGAGACAGTTGTTTAGTTGTGTCTAGGTCCCTATCATAGTATTACAGCCAGTTGACTTCTTAGGAGAGTTCCTTCTGAATGTTGGATGTATTATGCAGTCGTCCCCCCTACTGACCCCCAAGACTGTCTCAACCTCTTTTCTTGATTGTGAGCCCCCAACAGGCCATCCTAGGGTTGATTTTATTTGGAGGTCATTTAGACAACTAAGTAATAGAGACAGGAAGCCACAAAGTGGCTGCCATGTTCAGGAATTTATATCCTCCATTGTAGAGCATCTGTCTCTTCAGAAGTCGCAAGTCTGTCACCCCTCTTCCTTTTTCTGTTAGGAGGAGTAAGATTGTTGCAGCCTACATGCTCAGTGATAGGTCCTGAAGACACAAGGGACCATGTGAAGGGTATTGAAAGATTCAGGCTTACGGTCTGGTTGTAGATTATTTTAGGGGTGCAGTAGTTCTGGAACATGGTATGCTTTGAATTTCCAGGGTCTTTCTTGAGTGCCAATCAGGTGTAGGTAAAATCAGAAAATGGAGTCATTCTTAAATCTTATGTTTCTTTTGGCATCTAACAAATAATGTAGGCTTTTTGATTGGTAAGGGACTTTGGTGATCATCTTGGGTAGTGGCTTTGGGTATCTCAAAAGACACTGAGTCAGCTGGTGGGGGGGATTCCTGACCAGAAGAACCCTATCTTTTTACCTGTTTTATAAGTGAGGGTAAGAGTCTTTTTTTGAAAGGAAAAAGCAAATCTGGATTCTTATTCTCTCATTCATAAAGTATTTATTGAGAGTTTCAGTGTGCTAGGCAGGCACAGTTTGAGGTGCAGAGAATACTGTATTAAATAAGAGAAATATATGTCTATGCTGTAATGGAATTTATATTCTAGCAGGGGTGTAGGGGGCATATTGTAAATCAGAAGGAACATAATGTGTTAGTGACTGGTTTTATAAAGCAGAGTGAAGGGATGGTGTGAATTTAGTGTGTGTATGCTGATGTGCCATTTTATTGTGGTGGCTTAGATAAGGCTTCTTCAAGGAGATGATATTTGAGCAGAAACTTGAAGGAAATGAGTGTGTAAGAAATATGGATAGTCAGGAGAAGAGCATTTAAGGAGAGCTAAAAGGAAGTGTGAGGGCTTTGACGAAGGAGTGGCTTGTTGTGTCCACTTGTAGGAGGCCATGTGGCTAGAATGAAGCCAGTGAGGAAGAGGGGCAGAGATGGGGCAGAGGCCCAAGAGGACTTTGACTTTTAAAGCCAAGTGATAGAAGAAGCTTAAAAACAGCTAAAACTGTCTGTCAAGCCCTTGTTTTCCAACTGAAAATGTGGTTTTGAATTTCTTCAAAGTCACACACACACAGCTGGTAGTCAAATAAGTCTAGGTCTAGAGATATTTTTATATAGTAGCTTCTCAGGGTGCCTTGCTGCCATTGTTTTAGGCCATTGGAGGCAGGGGCATCTTTTGGATCAGAGGATTTGTGTTTTTTTTCCCCCCTGTTTATGAGTATGGTGTGAAATATTCAGAATTCCAGTGCCTGGTAGCTGTAAATTGGGGAACAGCTTTGCTCTTCAGTGTCTGAATTTGCCACCATTTACATAATAATTTTAACACCATCTTACGTTTTCCAAGTGCTTACTGCTTGTTGTGGCATTCCTTATATAGAGAGCTTTACATGCATTATCTCATTTAACCCTCACAACAATGCTGTGAAGTAGGTGATTTTATTCTTATTTTGGAGGAAACTGTGATTCACAGAAGTTAAGTAACTTCCCTGTTGTCTTGTAGATAAAAGTTGTAGAGGAAGGGTTGGGTACAATATTGCACACTTGTAATCCCAGAGACTCCAAGCAGGAAGATCACAAATTCAAGACTAGTCTAGTGACGTAGTTACAGCCCCTCAAAAGAAAAATGAGAAGATGACTAGGGGGTAGAATGCCCCTGGGTTAAATCCCCAGTATGAGGGTGGAGTGGGTGGGGGGCTAGAGGAAGGAGTAGATCCCGACTACTTCAGGTTCCTGAGCCTGCCCTGCCTCTCTGATGAGAAGAGGAATGAGTTTTTCCCTAGATTAACTTTCTTTGGACTATGTTCTCATCTTCATTTCAGTGGCTGTAGAGCTGTACCTTTAGAGTAGTAATACCTTCTTCTCCCAGATTGCAGATGTTTGGTTATATAAAGGATTTCATAGCCAGGCTGGCTGAGGCTGGAAGCTCTGTTGATTTTAGGTGTTGGTTAAGCAGATACCTTTGGTCTTTCTGAGCTCAGTTTGACTAAACCATTTTTCAAGACCTGTCTGTATAGTGAGTCATAATACAGAATGCAGGTCAGCATTTTCAAGTCAGCAGATCAATTTAAATGGTCTTGATTTTTCCCCCCAGTGAAATAAAACCCCAGACTTCACCAGTCTGTAATCCATAGGAATGTAAATTTGTTTCTATTGCTCCCTTCTAGGACCAATTTGCCATGAGCTTATTATACTATAGTTGTCTAAAAAATGTGTGTATATTGGGTATGGTGGCACATGCCTACTCAGGAGGCTGAGGCAGGAGGATCACAAGTTCAAAGCTAGCTTCAGCAAATTAGCAAGGCCCTGTCTCAAAATAAATTAAAAAAAGGGGGGGTGGTGCTGGGATTTGGCTCAGTGGTTAAGAGTCCTTGGGTTCAATCTTCAGTACCAAAAAAAGTGCATATGTATACATGTGTTTAAATGACTATCAAATAGTTTATAAATATGGAATTGCACATAATATAACTAACACCTTTGCATCTACCACCAGCTTTAAAAGCCTTACTGTACTTTTTTTTTAAATTGCACATTATTTTTAGTATCTATATGTTGACTGAGGAGGAACCCAGAGGGTGTCTGATTGTCAAGCCTGGCTACACATTTCAATACTCTGGAGAGTTTTTTTTTTTTTTTTAAGTTCCTATGATCTTGGCAAAGTGGAGGGAGGGCCCCCCTATAATCTAAATGAATGGGTTTAAAAGCTCCCCAGAGGATTCTGGTGTGTATTGGCTAGGTACCCTCTGGAGGATGTGTTAGTTTGTCTTTATTGGGTTTTATCAGATGACTCCTGGCCTTTATATTATATTTTCATTTTTTTCCCATTCCTTTTTTTTTTCCTTTTGCTCTAGGGATTGAACCTAGGGGCGCTTTTAGCCACAGCCGTGGCCCTTTTTATTTTTATATTTTGAGACAGGGCCTTGCTAAAGTGCTCAGAGCCTCGCTAAATTGCTGAGGCGAGCCTTGATAACTTGCTGAGGCTGGTCTCAAACTTGTTATCTTCCTGCCTCAGCCTTTCAAGCTGCTGGGATTTCAGGTATGTGCCATCCACCCAGCCTTTGCACTTTATTTTTATTTTTTATTTTTTATAAATATATATATTTTAAGTTGTCAATAGATCTTTATTTATTTTATTATTATTATATATGGTGCTGGGAATTGAACCCAGTGTCTCACACATGCTAGGCAAGTGCTCTTCCACTGAGCTATAGCCCAATCCTGCACTTTTTAGTGTGGTTCTGCTTTCCAGGATTCTGAGAGGTAATGTCTCAGGAAGCTTTTTTCCTGATTGTATATTCTTTCTGCCATTACCTTGTGAAATAAACTGAGTACACATTTACATATTTGTTAGAAACCTTCAGATACTTAGGGACCAGGTGTGAGGCATTAGAAAGAGGACTGAGAAGTTCAGAAGTATCAGAGCCCCTGTCTCTTGAAAAGTGTTTGGGGTGAGTGAAGGTTACAGAATTATCTTGGGAATCCTGAAGATAGTTTTCATTGAGAAAACCTAGAGTCTCACACATCTTTACAGGAAGGTGCTGAGCTATAGGATGACAGGTGAAGGCTTTTTGTTTGTTTGTTTGTATAACATCTTTATAAGTAAAATATGTGGTAAGATGTACAGTGTCATGTGCCCTGCCACCATAATGGTGTTTTAGTTAGCTTTTTCATTGCCAAAAGATTTGACAAGAACAATTAAAGGAGGAAAAGTTCATTTTTTTAACTTGCTCTGTCAGAGGTCTTAGTCAGTCCATAAATGGTTGAGTCCATTCTTTGAGGCCCAAAGTCAGTCGAAGGAGTATGGTGGAGGAAAGCAGCTAAGGACACTAGGAAGCAGATAGAGAGAAAGCTCCAGTCTCCAGGGATAAAATACCTACCCCAAAGGTGTACTCCCAATAATTCACCTCCAGCTATACCCTGTCTACCTTCAGTTCCTCTAAGCTTTTTTGCAATGTTTTACACATGAGCTTTTGGGGGACACCTAACATCTAAACCAAAACAAATGGTCAGTTTGCTCAGGATATATTTGAAACTGGTATCTTTTGAAAGTGCTGTTAGCTGTGGATCATGTAAGGCCTAACTATCTGCTGTGGTCCTTAGCTCCCTGTGGAACCGGTATCTCCTTCATTCAGCTTATGCCTCCATTTAAAAATACAGGTATTATTCTAGGCACTGGTGGTAGAAGAGTGAGCTAAACAAAGCAGTTACTCTCAAGAAATGTCATCCTGGGGCTGGGGTAGTGGCCCAGTGGCAGAGCACTTGCCTAATATACATGAGGTACTGGGTTCAATCCTCTGCACCACATTAAAAAAAATAAATAAAGATATTGTTTTGACCTAAAACTAAAAACATTAAAAAAAAGAGAGAGAAATGTTATCCTGGAGACGTTGAACATTGTGTTTTTTGGTGTGTCTAACACAGAAAAAATTGTGGGGTGACTGTTATCCTCCCTTAGAAAAGCTCTAGAGGGATCATTAGGCAGGTAGAGAACTGTTTTTTTGCCTAATTTGGCCTAAGTTGTGTTTTTTTTTTTTTTATCCTGAGGTTTTGATTTTAAGTGCTTTCATGAATATATTTCTTCAAGAGAATTTAAGTGCTGGGACATTAACGTTTGCAGGAACTTTTGCGGTTGGTTCAATTTTATTTTAGCAGCTTCACATGATGAGTGATGTATATATAGCTAAGGTTCAAGCTTAGGGAAGATGCTAAAGAAATAATAATGCTTGATTCTGTTTGAAGTGGAATTGCCTAATACATCTGTGTGATTGTAAAATTGAGGGAAAGGAGGGCAGAAAACTAAAGTTTATTTTTAAGGCTTTGTACTTGGTCACACCTTCAGGTTATTTTCATTGGAAAGACTTGGGCAGAAATGAAAGCCTAGATCTGTCACAGTCTTCCAAAACAGAGGAATTTGGCATTGATGGAAACCACAAGACTCCTGAATAGAGGGAATGCCTTTGAGGTAATGTTTGGAGTTAATTGATAAAATGGATCTTGGGAAGAAAATGGAAAGTTTGCGGGGGGGGGGGGATTACTGAAAAACAAATACTAGAGCTTTTGGGTAAAGTGGAGGAAGGATACAGGGGTTGATAGGATTTCCTTTCTGGAGAAGCATCATCATCAGACAGTTGTTGACTAAAGAGGAGAAAGAAATCTCAGCCTGTGAAGAACTCTGTATACTTGTAAGGTTAGAAAGAATCATCTAAAATAACAGAAAAGCAAGAATTTGTTGTTTTATCAGATTTTGGATTCCTAAAGTAGATTTTTGACTTAGAGGTATGGAAAGCCAGGTGGGAAATGAGAGGAGGAGTGGTGTTTTTTATTGAAGGGAATGAAACACACACACACACACACACACACTCTTTCTCTTCACCCATCCTGCTAGGCTTTCCTGGTGGGTTTAGAAATCTGGATCCTTGGGGGCTATGTGTGTGCTGCTAAATAGAGTCTAGTATTTGTGCATTTGCCTAAATCAGTAGGTTTGGGAATAAGGACAAGGACTTCTGAGTTCTCTCAGAAGAGAAGATTGCCCCAGAATTTGTGGAAAAATAGAAGATTTGTGTCTACTTTGAAAAGAATAGGACATGAAGGTACTTGTCGATTTTGTTTTCATCATCAGCTCAGAATGGACATGTGGATGATAATAATATCAACTAGCATTTATTGAGTGCTTACTGTAAGCCAGGTACTGTTCTAAATTGCCAAAATCAATTCATGCCATCCTCAAATAATGGTCCCATGAAGTAGGTACTATTATGATCCCAATTGTATTGAAGCAGAAATAGGCACAGAGTTTAGGTTCAAGGTCTTCAGTGGGTCTCTGGAGCCTGACTTGAATCACTGCATAATTGAATTAAATGTTAATGCTTCAGAAAGTTTTCTGATGTTGTTTTTGTGGGGCTTTCAATACTTTGCCCTCACACATTCAGAAGTGATTATGTACTTAAGTCTGGCACCTTATTATAGATGAGAAAATAAAGGTCTAGAAAATTATGTTATATAATTGTTCTGTTTGACCTGGCAAATTAGTGGCAGGACAAAAATTTGGAACCCAGGTTTCCTAACATGTGGGTCATTGCTTTTCCCACAGCACTGTATTGCTCTCATTAAAAATATCTTAAACATTTAACTGAATAAAAATTTGTGTCACTGGTACTCTTGTGGTTAAACTAGATTAAAATGAGATCCCTTGTGATTTTTGCCTTATGAAGGAGGGTGGTAGACATTATGGAAGCTATCCTTTGCCTTTAGGATTATCTGACCTCCTGCTCAGGATATCTTCCTTACAAGAACCATTCTCAGTTAAATTTTGTAGGATTGTGGGTTCATGGAATGGTGTATCCCCCCCCCCCCACCAAATCTTTTTTACTTTAAACCTCAATGGGACACAGCTAAATCTTTAAAAGGTCTGAAAGCAAACTCCCCTTAACTATTTATTGTCTGTCAAATTAGATTTTAAAAGAGGGTAGAAAGAACCTCCTTGATTCTTGGTGTGTTAGAGTCTCTTAATTCTGGGTTTGTTTTAGTTTTTCTTTGATACCATGATTCCTTTTGTTGTAAGCTCTTTCCTTGGCTAATGCTTTGTTTGAACACAAGTGTTCTTTTATTCTAAAACAAGTTATCCAGCAGGATTCCTGATTGTACTTGCAGATAAAAGACCCAGGGGTAGTACTTTCAACCTTTGAATTGAGGTTACCTAGGAGTGCCTGAGAGCAAAATTGTTTGCTGCAAAACTTCAACCCAGAATAAAGTGGTTATCTAAAACTAGAGAATATAAATCTGAAAGGGGAAATGTGGTTTGAATGTAAACCTTCAAAGGGCCCTGATGTGAATCTGGAATATAATGGGTAGTTTTATCTGGGGTTAGAAACTACAGGCTCCAATTTGTCTTTTAGTTTTTAGCTAAATGACTTTGGTCTTTTCATTAAACCTGTGGACATCACAACTTTCACTGACACAGTGATGATAATGAAGACAGGGACAGTCTTTCAGATTGTGCTGTGGAAAATACATGTGCAGATTTTGCCAGTGAGACAGAATCCTACGTGGCTCCAGTCAAGTAATTTGATTTCACAGTTTCTCTTTTTAAATTTGCAGGAGGGGGCTCCCAGTAGGAGTTTCCATTGTGATTGTAACATATCAGCTTCCTTTTAGGGAAGATGTAATTATGAGAAAAATATTGAGTGTTTTATATTTGGTGAGAGTACACAAGAGGGAATACCTTTTCAGTCACTAAAGCTTTTACACAACTTTTCAGATGTGGGTGACTTTTCATCACTCATTTTGGGTATGGAGAATGTGGATTGGATGACTTCAGATTTGGAAATCACAATTTTTTGCCTTGTGCGGTGGTTTCCAAACCCAGTTGCACATCTGCACATCAGCTTATTAAATACAGATTCCTGGGACAGAGCCTCAGGCATGGCTAGGCAGTTGCTCTACTCCCAGGAGTTGTGTTTTGTCCCCTCTTCTATTATGACCCCAATTTTATTGAACCATCCCACTTCCTTCTCTCTTGGATTGAACAGGGAGCCTTGCACATATTAGACAAACACTGTACCACTAGGCTACATCCACACCCCTTTTAAAAATAAAATAAAAAATAAAAATTTAGTTTTATTTTTTTGTGGTACTGGGAGATTGAATTGAGGGCCTTGCACTTGTTATTAGGCAAATGCTCTTTCACTGAGCTATATCCCCAGCATCCCTAGGCTCCAATTTATGATCCTTCTGTCTCAGCCTCTCAAACAGCTGGGATTATAGTCATGTGCCACTGTGCCTGGCCAAAGAGTCATAGCTAGTCCCTGTATAGAGAAGTTTTGTAATCACTGTTTTGTAAAATAATTTTGAGTGCTACCTTGGGGCAGCAGAATTCATAATGGCTTAAAGTAATTAATTTATATGCCACCAAGCCCTTTATGAAATATAAATCACTCATGCATATTTGTTTTTTAAATTTACTTTTTGTGAACTATAAGACATCCTGAAAAATGTGTGCAGCTTGATGAATTATCGCTGAGTGAACTCCTAAGTAACTAGTACCTGAGAAAGAAGTAGAATGTTGCCAAAAA